>NC_133417.1:10682142-11932857 GCF_049350105.2 Macaca mulatta
AGTATTCTCTGATGGTAGTTTGTATTTCTGTGGGGTTGGTGGTGATATCCCCTTTATCATTTTTTATTGCGTCTATTTGATTCTTCTCTCTTTTCTTCTTTATTAGTCTTGCTAGTGGTCTGTCAATTTTGTTGATCTTTTCAAAAAACCAACTCCTGGATTCATTGATTTTTTTGGAGGGTTTTTTGTGTCTCTATCTCCTTCAGTTCTGCTCTGATCTTAGTTATTTCTTGCCTTCTGCTAGCTTTAGAATGTGTTTGCTCTTGCTTCTCTAGTTCTTTTAATTGTGATGTTAGAGTGTCAATTTTAGATCTTTCCTGCTTTCTCTTGTGGGCATTTAGTGCTATAAATTTCCCTCTACACACTGCTTTAAATGTGTCCCAGAGATTCTGGTATGTTGTATCTTTGTTCTCATTGGTTTCAAAGAACATCTTTATTTCTGCCTTCATTTCGTTATGTACCCAGTAGTCATTCAGGAGCAGGTTGTTCAGTTTCCATGTAGTTGAGCGGTTTGGATTGAGTTTCTTAGTCCTGAGTTCTAGTTTGATTGCACTGTGGTCTGAGAGACAGTTTGTTATAATTTCTGTTCTTGTACATTTGCTGAGGAGTGCTTTACTTCCAATTACGTGGTCAATTTTGGAATAAGTGTGATCTGGTAATGAGAAGAATGTATATTCTGTTGATTTGGGGTGGAGAGTTCTATCGATGTCTATTAGGTCTGCTTGCTGCAGAGATGAGTTCAATTCCTGGATATCCTTGTTAACTTTCTGTCTCATTGATCTGTCTAATGTTGACAGTGGAGTGTTGAAGTCTCCCATTATTATTGTATGGGAGTCTAAGTCTCTTTGTAAGTCTCTAAGGACTTGCTTTATGAATCTGGGTGCTCCTGTATTGGGTGCATATATATTTAGGATAGTTAGCTCTTCCTGTTGAATTGATCCCTTTACCATTATGTAATGACCTTCTTTGTCTCTTTTGATCTTTGATGGTTTAAAGTCTGTTTTATCAGAGACTAGGATTGCAACCCCTGCTTTTTTTTGTTTTCCATTTGCTTGGTAAATCTTCCTCCATCCCTTTATTTTGAGCCTATGTATGTCTCTGCATGTGAGATGGGTCTCCTGAATACAGCAGACTGATGGGGCTTGACTCTTTATCCAGTTTGCCTGTCTGTGTCTTTTAATTGGAACATTTAGTCCATTTACATTTAAGGTTAATATTGTTATGTGTGAACTTGATCCTGCCATTATGATATTAACTAGTTATTTTGCTCGTTAGTTGATGCAGTTTCTTCCTAGCCTCAATGGTCTTTACATTTTGGCATGTTTTTGCAATGGCTGGTACCGGTTGTTCCTTTCCATGTTTAGTGCTTCCTTCAGGGTCTCTTGTAAGGCAGGCCTAGTGGTGACAAAATCTCTAAGCATTTGCTTATCTGTAAAGGATTTTATTTCTCCTTCACTTATGAAACTTAGTTTGGCTGGATATGAAATTCTGGGCTTAAAATTCTTTTCTTTAAGAATGTTGAATATTGGCCCCCAGTCTCTTCTGGCTTGTAGAGTTTCTGCCGAGAGATCTGCTGTTAGTCTGATGGGCTTCCCTTTGTGGGTAACCTGACCTTTCTCTCTGGCTGCCCTTAACATTTTTTCCTTCATTTCAACATTGGTGAATCTGACAATTATGTGTCTTGGAGTTGCTCTTCTCGAGGAGTATCTTTGTGGCATTCTCTGTATTTCCTGGATTTGAATGTTGCCCTGCCCTACTAGGTTGGGGAAGTTCTCCTGGATGATATCCTGAAGGGTGTTTTCCAACTTGGTTCCATTTTCCCCCTCACTTTCAGGCACCCCAATCAGACGTAGATTTGGTCTTTTTACATAATCCCATACTTCTTGCAGGCTTTGTTCATTTCTTTTTCTTCTTTTTTCTTTTGGTTTCTCTTCTCGCTTCATTTCATTCATTTGATCCTCACTCGCTGATACTCTTTCTTCCAGTTGATCGAGGCGGTTACTGAAGCTTGTGCATTTGTCACGTATTTCTTGTGTCATGGTTTTCATCTCTTTCATTTCGTTTATGACCTTCTCTGCATTAATTACTCTAGCTATCAATTCTTCCACTCTTTTTTCAAGATTTTTAGTTTCTTTGCACTGGGTACGTAAGTCCTCCTTTAGCTCTGAGAAGTTTGATGGACTGAAGCCTTCTTCTCTCATCTCATCAAAGTCATTCTCCGTCCAGGTTTGATCCGTTGCTGGCGATGAGCTGCGCTCCTTTGCCGGGGGAGATGCACTCTTATTTTTTGAATTTCCATCTTTTCTGCCCTGCTTTTTCCCCATCTTTGTGGTTTTATCTGCCTCTGGTCTTTGATGATGGTGACGTACTGATGGGGTTTTGGTGTAGGTGTCCTTCCTGTTTGATAGTTTTCCTTCTAACAGTCAGGACCCTCAGCTGTAGGTCTGTTGGAGATTGCTTGAGGTCCACTCCAGACTCTGTTTGCCTGGGTATCAGCAGCAGAGGCTGCAGAAGATAGAATATTGCTGAACAGTGAGTGCACCTGTCTGATTCTTGGTTTGGAAGCTTCCTCTCAGGGGTGTACTCCACCCTGTGAGGTGTAGGATGTCAGACTGCCCCTAGTGGGGGATGTCTCCCAGTTAGGCTACTCAGGGGTCAGGGACCCACTTGAGCAGGCAGTCTGTCCCTTCTGAGATCTCAACCTCCATGTTGGGAGATCCACTGCTCTCTTCAAAGTTGTCAGACAGAGTCGTTTGCGTCTGCAGAGGTTTCTGCTGCTTTTGTTGTTGTTTAGTTGTGCCCTGTCCCCAGAGGTGGAGTCTACAGAGACAGGCAGGTTTCCTTGAGCTGCTGTGAGCTCCATCCAGTTCGAGTTTCCCAGCAGGTTTGTTTACCTACTTAAGCCTCAGCAATGGCGGGCACCCCTCCCCCAGCCTCACTGCTGCCTTGCAGTTAGATGGCAGACTGCTGTGCTAGCAATGAGGGAGGCTCTGTGGGCGTGGGACCCTCCCGGCCAGGTGTGGGATATAATCTCCTGGTGTGCCCGTTTGCTTAAAGCGCAGTATTGGGGTGGGATTTACTCGATTTTCCAGGTGTTGTGTTTCTTAGTTCCCCTGGCTAGGAAAAGGGATTCCCTTCCCCCTTGCGCTTCCCAGGTGAGGCGATGCCTCACCTTGCTTCAGCTCTCGCTGGTCAGGCTACAGCAGCTGACCAGCACTGATTGTCCAGCACTCCCTAGTGAGATGAATCGAGTACCTCAGTTGAAAATGCAGAAATCACCGGTCTTCTGTGTCGCTCGTGCTGGGAGTTGGAGACTGGAGGTGTTCCTGTTCGGCCATCTTGCTCCGCCCCTAGTAAGATGAAATTTAACAGCAATTCATTTAAATCATTGACCTTTTTCCAAAAAAGGCACGTGGACAGCACAAGGAAATGACTCAGCTAGGCCTCCTATCTTCAACTCTGCCTACAACATGGTCAAGGGATGCATTGGGGGTGCCCACAGCTTTGTGATCTCCTTAAAGAACTGACCCTGCTTCCCCATCCCACCCAACAACCAATTCCAGAGGCTCTAAGTTGAAATGGTAACCTACCTTCTCCCAATACACCATCCCGGTCAATACCATTGTCAATATCCCTGCTTACTGGAGTCACCACCCAAAGTTGAAGCCTCCCAGCCTCTTCTTAAAGCCCTTCATGAAAATCCTTCGCCCATTATTCCTACTCCTCCAAACCCTTCCACCAGGTGCCCTGCAACTCACAGTCCTGTCAGCAACTTTCTCTGTGTTCTCTAACTTCTCATTAAATGTGACCTAATGTTCATGCTCTTTCAGGAGCCCTGGTTACCCTGAGGACATTGCTCTGTCTTCAGTCCACTCAAGTGGGGACTGTTTGTTGTTTGTTGGTTTTTCTCACCCTGAGTACCACTGAGACTGACCAAGGGGCAATATGCCCGGGTGAGGAGGGCGATTCTGTCTCCGTTTCCTCTTCTTGCAAACACCCAGTTGTTTGAAATGCCCTCTATCAGATTCCATTCCTGCTTCCCGCCCCCCCCCAGTCATTCTCCCTCGTTTCCTGGGGATACCTTGCAGCTTAGTGCTTTTCTCTCCAGCACAATGTTGGCCTTTCAGGATCCACATAAACCCGAGTCTGATTTCACAGTTCCTTGGCCAGTTCGCCAGCACTGATCATTTCCTCCTTGCTCATAGGCCCCCTGCGGTGGTGGCAGGCCAATCTTACTCCTGCACTGCCTCCAGAGGAGCAGCACCAGCTCCCTGACCATCTGCACCCCCACCTTCCCACCGCTCTCTCTGGAACTGATTCTGACAATTCTCCAGGCTTGTTGGAATCCTCAATCCATTGACTCTGCCACTTTTCACTTTGACCCTATCCTGTCTCTTATGTTCACAGTTCTTTCCTTACTCAGATGAGACTCTGAAGTCCACATGGGACCTGCCCCCCAACCTCAACCTTCGC
The DNA here is from genome assembly GCF_049350105.2 of Macaca mulatta. NCBI lineage: Eukaryota > Metazoa > Chordata > Mammalia > Primates > Cercopithecidae > Macaca > Macaca mulatta. Next base: position 10,686,616 of record NC_133417.1, read on the forward strand.
TCCGCCTTGCCGTTTAGTGACCTTGCCCTTCTCTCCTTGTGACACACTGTCTGCAGAAAGCCCAACCCCGACGGAACACCATTTACCTCCTACCCTGCACTTTCATCCTCGCAGCTCAGTGTGTGCTGCTGATCTTGTGTTGAATTTATAAGTGCTGGACTTATATAAACTCTCAGCTCTGCCCAGTGGCCTGTTATATTTTCTGGTCACTTGGATCCTCTCTCTGGGAATGCCATTGCACATCTCTTCTCTTTTTTCTCCAGACCCCTGAAGGCCTTCCCTCATCTCATTACTTTCAAAATAGAATCCACTGAGATGTGGCCACTTCCTCTTTCCACCACAGGCCTAGGAGCACAGTCCTGCTTCTGCCTCTGGCCACCTTTCCGCAGGGGCATTCCATGTCATCTCTTCTTTCTTATGGATCTCACTCCTCTGCCTCCTGGATCACTTGGATCAGTGCATATCTTGCACTTTAACCCCTTCCATTTTCCTCCCCAACTACCAATTCATTTGTTCTCTATTGCAGCAAAACTTCTTTAAAAAGTCACCTAAAGTTACTGCCTCCAATTCATCTCCCATTCTGTCTTTCTCTTTGGACTATATTTTTAAAATTGTGAAGCGTTACATACATACAAAACATGCAGAAAACAAAAGTGTGCATGCAGCTCAAGGAATTGTCACAACATCAACCCCCATGGACGCACCGTCCAGGTCAGGACACGGGACATGTCCAGCCTCCCAGAAGCCTCTCATGCCATCTCCAGATCTTACCTTCCTTTTCCTCACACAATGGTAACAGCTATGTTAACTTTATTGTATTCAGTTTTTCTTTTTTTCTTTTCTTCTTTTCTTCTTTTCTTTTGTCTTTTCTTTTCTCTCTTTTCTTCTCTTCTCTCTCTTCTCTTCCTTTTTCTTTTTTCTTTTTTTGACAGAGTCTTGCTCTGTCTCCAGGCTGGAGTGCAGTGGCATGATCTTGGCTCACTGCAACCTCTGGGGTTCAAGCAATTTTCTTGCCTCAACCTCCTGAGTCGCTGAGACTACAGGTGCACACCACCACAGCCAGCTAATTTTTGTATTTTTAGTAGAGACAGGGTTTCGCCATGTTGGCCGGGATAGTCTTGATCTCCTGGCCTTGTAATCTGCCTACCTCAGTCTCCCAAAGTGCTAGGATTACAGGTGTGAGCCACCGTGCCTGGCCTTCGTTTTTCTTTTTCAAGTTTCACCTAAGAAAGGATACGGTTTTCTTTGTTTTTTGAACATTACATAAATGGAATCGTATAGTGTCTACTCATTGGAGTCTGGCTTTTTTCATTCAACTTATGACTATAAAATTAATTCACTTTGTTGCTATCCATAGCTGTAGTTCATTCATTTTCATTGTATCCTAATATATAAATATATTGTAATTAATTTGATCTATTCTGCCACGAATAGACATTTGGATTGTATCTAGTTTGGGGCAATTATAAGCAATGTTGCATGAAAATTCTTGTGCATGTACATGTACCCTGGTGTTCCGGTACACACATTTCTGTTGGATATGTATTGACACAGACATATACACATACATGCACACACTATACATTATATATACATACTATATATAATATATATGAGCATACTATACATATTTATGTATATACATTATATACATAATATATACAGGTTCTACATATGCTATATATATAGACACATAGACAATGTACATAATACACAGAAACTTATACATTACACACACACGTCACACTATACACAAAAAAGTGGACTTGCTGCTTCATAGAGTATGCATTCAACATTGTTAGATAATGTAAGCTTTTTCCCCCAAAGTGCCAATTTCCTTGGCCATGAGCAGTATATAAAGTTCTCAATATTCTACCTGCCAAACAGTTGGTATTTTGAGTGTTGTAAATTAAGTTATTCTGTCTGGTGTATAAGAGTATTTCATTGTGGTCTCTATTGACATAGATAAAGAAATCAGATACGATGACCTTTGAGGCTGACTATCAAAAGAAACTGGAAGGAGCTCATGGTTGCTTACATGGGCCGGTAGAACTGGACTTGACGTCTGTCTTAGGTATCGACTCACTTAGTGACACTGGACTACTTAGTTTCTCTCCTTGATCTGTAGCTTTCTTTTATGTAATGCATGCATGACTTTCACCTTACAGATTTATGGTGAGGATTAAAAATAATAAAACTGGACACTGTGGCTCACTCCTGTAAATCCCAGCAATTTGGGAAGCTGAGGTGGGAGGATTGCTTGAGGTTCTGAGTTTGAGACCAGCCTGGACAACATAGTGAGAACCCAATTACTACTATATATATATAGTGTATATATAGTATATATAGTATATGTAGTATGTGTATATATACTATATATACATTGTGTATATATATAATATATATACATAGTATATATATATTTAAAATTGTGAAGCATTACATACCTACAAAACATGCAGAAAACAAAAGTCTATATGTATACTTTTATGTATATATAAAAAAGTCTATGTATGTGTATATATATACACACACACACACTTATATATACACATATATATTGACTGGGGCATAGTAGGTACGCAATAAGTGGTGACTGTTTTTACCTCGTATCTTCACTTACTGGTGGTAAAGTCACCAATGGAAGCAAAGCAGGCAGAGTTGCAGCAGACTATGAGGAAGCAGCAGGGTCTTGAGGACTCACTGCTGAATGGTCCCCTGGAATAGCTTGTATTGTTGTGCAACAAATATTTACTCTTCCCTTCCCCAGCATGAGCCCAGTGCACTGCCCTACCCTAGTCCTCTGGGATTTGCTTTGGCTGGGGGAATGTGAGTGAACATGACCTGAGTGCATCCCAGCATAGTATGGAATGTGCTAGATGGTTTGGTTCAGCCTCTTGCCCCCCAGCTCTCCTTCACAGGAAGAGCATGTGCAGGAAGCCACTGTTTCTCCAGCTTGAGCCATGTCCCTGAAAGCTTGGATGGCTCTTACTATGCCAGACTGATGCCTTGACTCAGCTGTGTCTGACTTTGTCAAGAATTGCTGGAAGTGATGACCGTCTGAAACATCAGAATTTTATTGTGCATGGCAACAATAAAAAATAATAAACATGAAATAGATTTTCTTTTGGTATAAGAATAAATATGACAGTGGACAGATATTTTGATATTCAGTCCTGAAGCTGTTAGTGTTTGTTTTCTCAGAAACATGAAACGATAGGTATGAAAGGCTTTTCTGCTTGGAAGGGAGAAAATGCGGTTAAAGAAAAACAGTACCACTTTAAATCATAGTTCTCTCTATATTGATGCAGCTTGAAGGATGAAAATAAATAGCACAAACTGGAATCTTGAAGGATGTTAATAAGCTAGATCAGAATATAGAAATATTTGCAGAATAGTAGATATTTAGACATTATCAGGTGCAACCCTCTCACCTACATATAATAAGAAAAGGGTTAATACTAAATACGAAATATTGTTTATCTCCCTATACACCTACCTACTCATCTGTTCATCCATCTGTGGTTCCAGTCATTTATGTATTCAACAGCCATTCACCTACAGTCCATGAGGACACAGAGGTGAATTCGATGCAGAGTTGCCTTCAGGAAGAATAGAGTCAAGCAGTGGAGGTAATGACTTCACAGGAAATCCCACGCAGCACTGTAGATATTGCCTAGATGCCTCAGCAGGGCTCCACTGGGAGACTGGAGAGGAGTCCACAGTGTTCCTATGAAGATGTCTAGATCCTTGGACAAAGAGACTCCGTTTTGTACTTCTTCCTTAGATCCCACAGCAGACGGCGCTGTGGAGCCCAGGGAAGTGACAGGTGATTAAAAGCACTTGGTATGGAGGCAATTACATCTTCTCCCATGGTTATTTCATTTTAGGGACACGGCCAGCTCAGCCCTGTGGCTGTCTCCACCTGGTTCCATGTCACAGCCCCTTGATACATCTGGGCAACACTTTCTGTTCTGTTTCTACCCGCCAAAACCAAGACTGGTACATTCAGCCATTCTCTCTCAATCTCTCTTCTTTTCTTTTAATTTTGCCTCTACTAATGAGTGTTTGAGACAACAGTAAACTCTTCTATAGTTTATAGTAGTTTACTCTATTTCCATTCTAGCTTCAGTTTCCTCCCTCAACTACCATTCAGACTGGGATCCATCTATCATCTCTGTGTCACTGTGAGAATTGTATGAGTTTGTTCATGTAAAGCACTAGGAACAATGCCTAACAAACAGTGGACTCTCAACAGTTTTTTTGTTAGCTAGTGTATCTTTGTGTACTTTTATGAAAATTTCTGACTAACAAATTCTGAAAAATCAAATTGCTGAGTCGGAGGGTAAATAAATTTGAAATACAGAAAGATATTTGCTAATTGGCAATTTTCACTCCCACTTCCATAGAATATGAAAGTCCTTGTTTCACTCTATTGACATCACATGTCAATAGAGTATTGTATTAATCTGTAAAATATTAAAAATCCAGTGCATGAAAAATAGCATCTTATGGCTAGCTTAATTTGTATTTTCTTGATGAAAAGCAAGCCTGCATACCTACTAGATCTATTCATATATAGCCTATTTGTGCTTTGTGAATGGCCTGTTTAGATTCTTTGCACACTTCTCTTTTTTGTTGATTCTCTATATTCTTATTGATTTATTGTAGTTATTTATATATTGTGTATAAATATTTAACTGTTACATATGCAAATATTTTCTTCCTGTCATGGTCTTTTGACTATTCACCACTGATCTCACTCTTTATACTACTTCCAATTAATTTTAGGATTGGACAGGGCATCAACTATGCAGCCAAGAACATTTATAAACCTTGACCACAATATTAATAAAATTAGTTTGAGGTTGTAGGAGAACTAATGTGGCAGGAAGACTTGAAGGGCTAAGAGTCTATAGAAAGGAGAAGCACAGAAAAGTAGTTCTGACATTTGGTGTCACTTTTTCTCCAGAGGCATTTTCTCCTACACAAATAGTGGCTGAGAAAACTGAGAAGAGATGACGACAATCTTTTGAGGCTAGGGAGAAAAATGAAGTTCACAGCTCAGCAAAGAGGACGGGCTCTGGTAAGTGCCTCAGCATTTAGGTGAGGTCTCCGACTTACTAACATTCATGTGATACATTTGTTACAATAAACCAATATAGATGCATTATTATGAACTATAAATCTATAGTAATACCAAGGGTCACCCCTTGTATTATATAGTCTATGGGTTTTGACAAGTGCATAATATCATGTATCTGCCACTGCAATGTATGAAGAATAGTCTCACTGCCCTGAAAATCCGCTATGTTTCACCTATTCATCCTCCGCCTCCTCTTGAGTCCTGGAAAACCACAGATCTGTTTTTATTGTTTCTATAGTTTTGCTTTTTTTCTAGAATGTCATACAGTTGGACTCATACAGAATGCAGTCTTTTCAGATTGGCTTCTTATGCATAATAATATACATTTAAGGTTCTTTCATGTCCTCTTATGGCTCAGTAGCTCTTTTTTAAAAATTAGTAAATAATATTTCATTATATGGACATATTACAGTTTGTTTATTCAGTATCATGTATTGATGTACATTTTATTTGCTTTCGATTATTTGCAATTATGATTAAAGCTGCTATAAACATTCACGTGCAGGTTTTTTGTGGATACGACCTTCCAATTAAATTGGTAAATGCCATGAGTACAATTGCTAGATTGTGTGAAAAGACTGTTTAGCTTTGTAGGAAACTGCCAAACTGTTTTCTAATGTGGCTCTACTATTTTGTATTCCTGCTAGGATGCCTTACACCCTTGCAGCACTTGGAATTGTCAATTTTTTTTTTTTTTTTTTAGAAATTCTAATAGGTGTGTAGTAGTATCACATAGTTACTGTAGTTTGCAATACCCTAACACATATATTGTTGAACAACTGTTGATATACTTATTTGAGATCGGTGTATCTTCTTGGTTAAGGTACCTGTACAGATTATCTACTTATTTTTAATTGGGTTGTTTGTATTCTTATTATTGAGTTTTAAGAGCTCTTCGTATATTTTGGATACAAGTCCTTCATCTGATATGTGTTTTACTAAGATTTTTTCCCCACTTTTGTCTTTTCAGTCTCTTAATAGTGTCTTTTTCAGAGTAGAATTTTTAAATTTTAATAAAGTACAACTTATGAATAATTCTCATTCATGGATAGTGGTGATGGTGTTGTGTCTAAAAACTCATTCCCAAACCCAAGGTCATTGAGAATTTATTCTGTGTTATCTTCTAGATATTTATAACTTTGCATTTTACATTAAGTATATGATCAACTTTGAGTAAATTTTTTGTGAAAGACATACGGTTTATATCTAGATTCATTCATTTTTCAAATATGAAGTCCCCTGTTTTAGTACAATTTTTTGAAAAGGTCATATTTTTCTCCATTGTATTGCCTTTCTTTCCTTGTCAAGATCAGTTGACTATATTTATGTCTATTTCTGGGCTCTTTATTCTGTTCTATTGATCTGTTTTCTATTCTTTTCTATTTGTCTATTTTTTTTTGCCAATATGACACTGTCCTCATTACTGTAGCTATTGAAGTAATATTGAAAGTAATTATTGAAGTCAAGGTAGCGTCAGTTGTCCAACTTTGTTATATTTAGTATTGTGTTTACTATTCTGTTTCTTTAGTGTGTTTTGACATAAATTTTAAAAAGAGTTTGTTGACATCCACAAAATAACATCCTGGGATTTTTGGGGGTATTACATGGCATCTATAGATCAGGTTGGGAAGAATGGACATCTTAGCAATATTGAGTCTTTCTCTCCATAAACATGGAATATCTCTCCATTTATTTAGTTCTTATTGGATTTATTTAATCACTTTTGTGGGTTTCCTCATATTTATCTAGTGCATATTTTATTATATTTATATCTAAGTCTTCATCTTTTGTTGTTATTATAAACGGTATTGTGTTTCTAACTTGAAATTCCAGTTTTTTGTTGATATATAGGAAAGCAATTGATTATTGAAGATTAACAATGAATCTTGCAAACATGCGATATTCACTTCCCAGTTCCAGAAATTTTTTTCTTCATTCTTTGAGATTTTCTACATAAACAATCATGGAATCTGCAAAGACAATTTTATTTGTTTACTTTTTAATCTGTATACCTTTCTTTCCCTTCTCATGTCTTATTGCATTAAAAGAACTTCAAATATGATGTTGAGTTGGAGTAGACATCTTTGCCTTGTTACTCATCTTAGGGGTAAATCATCTATTTTCCTACCACTAAATATGATGTTAGCTGTAGGGTTTTTAAAAAAAATAGGCATTCATCATCTGGTTCAGGAAGTTTCCCTCTGCTGTTAGTTTACTGAAAGTTTTTAACATGAATTAGTGTCAGATTTTGTCAAATGCTTTTTCTGCATGTTTTGATATGATCATATGGTTTTTCTTCCTAGCCTGTTGATATGTTGACTTGTATTAATTGAGTTTTTAAATGGTTGAATCAGCCTTGCATACCTGTAATAAATTCCAATTGGTTATGGTGTATAATTTTGTTTACATATTGTAAATTTGATTTAGTAATGCTTTGTTGAGGATTTTTGCATCTATGTTCATAAAATATGTTGGCCTGTATTTTTCCTTTCTTGTAATGTCTTTATCTGATTTTGATGGTAAAGAATACTAACCTTATAGAATAAGGTAGGAAGTGCTTCCTTTGCTACGAGTCTTTGGGATGAGACTGTAGAGAACTGATATTACATCTTCCTCAAATGTTTGGAGGAACTCAACAGTAAAACCATCTAGGTTCAGTGCTTTGTGTTTTGGAAGGTCATTAATTATTGATTTAATTTCTTTGATATAGGCCAATTCAGATTTGTCATTTCTTGAAAGACAGCATCTCCATATTTTATTGTTCCATTGAATCTAAGTAATCAAATTTGACATCTTAGCAATAATGAGTCTTCCTACCCATGAACATGGAATATGTCTCCATTTATTTATTCCTTATTAGATTTCTTAGAGTTTTGTGATTTTCCATTTCATCTGAGTTATCAAATTTATGAGCATAAAGTTGTTTATAATATTATCTTCTTATCCTTTTAATATTTGTAAAATTAGTAGTGATAATCCTTTTATTTCTGATATTATTAATTTGCAACTTCTCTCGCTTTTGGTTAACCTGATTAAAGGCTTATTAAATTGATCAATTTATTAATCCATTTTATTGATATTTTTAAAGAACCAGGTTTTGATTTCATTGATTTTCACTACTTACATCCTTTTATCAGTTTCACTGATTTCTGCCTTATTTTAAATTTTTTCTTCTGGTTTTAGGTTTACAGTGCTTTTTTTTTTTTCTTCTAGTTTTCTATGATGTGAGCTTATATTATTAATTTTGTATCAATCTTATTTTCTAATGTATGATTTTAAGGTTATAAATTTCCTTCTAAGCACTACTTTTGCTCCATAAATTTTGATAATTCGTATTTTCATTTTGATTTTGTTCAAAGTATATTAAATTTAGCTTGAAACCTCTTCTTTGACCTATGTGTTATTCAGGCATATGCTTCATCTTCAGTTATTTTGGGATTTCCCATATATATTTCTGTTATTGATTTCTAGTTGAATTCCACTGAGGTCTGAGAGCAGACATTGTATGATTTCTATTTTCTAAAGTTTGTTAGAGGGTATTTATGGCCCTAAAAGTGATCTTCATTATTAAGTGCTCAATTTGAACTTCCAAAGAATTTATATCCTTCTGTGGTTGAATGAAATACTTTATACACGGCAAGTATTAAGTTTGTGCAAAAGTAATTGCAGCTTTGTCGTTACTTTTAAATGGAAAAAAAAAAAACCTTGCGATTTTTGCACCAACCTAATAGAACTAGGAGATCTATAGCATGGTTCAGTTAAACTATATCCTTACCAATTTTCTGCCTGTTGGATCTGTCAATGATGAAGGAATGTTGAAGTCTCCAAATATAACAGTGGACTTATTCATTTCTCTTTACAATTCTATCAAACTTTGCCATATATATATAAGATGGAGTCTCACACTGTCACCCGGGCTGGAGTGCAATGGCACAATCTCGGCTTACTGCAACCTCCACCTCCCAGGTTCAAGCAAGTCTCCTGCCTCAGCCTCCTGAGTAGCTGGGATTACAGGCACATACCTCCATGCCTGGCTAATTTTTGTATTTTTAGTAGAGATGGGGTTTCACTATGTTGGCCAGGCTGGTCTTAAACTCCTGACCTCATGATCCACCCACCTTGGCCTCCCAAAGTGCTGGGATTACAGGCATGAGCCACCATGCCTGGCCTGCCTCCCATATTTTAATGCTTTGTTGTTAGACACATATGTGTAAAAAATTGTTATATATTCTTAAAGAAGTGACCCCTTAAACACTATGTAATGCCCTTCTTTATTTCTGGTAATTTCCCTGAAGTTTGCCTTGTCTAAAATTAATGTGGCTACTCCAGCTTTCCTTTGATTAGTGTTATCTTGGTATATCTTCTTCTATTTCATTGCTTTTAATGTATATGTGTTTTTGTATTTAAAATAGGTTTTTTGTAGATAACATGTAATTGGGTCTTTTAAACATTCTCTGTGACAGTTTTTTTTGTGTGTGTATTTGAGATATTCATATTTAAAGTGATAATTTATATAGTTAGATTAATATCTACCACGTTTGTAACTGTTTTCATTGCCCTTATTCTTTTTGTTTTTCACTCTTTTTCTCTCTCCTCTGGTTTTAATTGAGGATTTCATATAATTCTATTTATCTCTTCTCTTAGCATATCAATTATACATCTTTAATGTTGTTTTAAGTTGTTGAGTTAATGTTTGCAATTGACAACCAATTTAAGCTTACTTTCAGATAACCATGTACTTCTTCCTGAGTAGTGCAGTTACCTTATGATGAAAGTGTTCTCCATTTCTCCCTTTTTTTTCTTATAACATTTTTGTTGTTCATTTCACTCATTCTTAAGCTATAATTACCCAATGCTCTGTTGCTATTACTACTTTTGAAACTGTGCCCCAAAGAGTTAAAGAAATCAGTGACTAACAGAAATTCTTGAGTTTACAGGATGGTAGATAAGAAAAGACACAACTTGCTAAAACCCAGAAACTTCCTCAACCTGTCAGATATCAAAACTGGCTGAAATTGTTTGGAACCAATGTGGCTACCTGGAGTCTGCCAGAATGAGCTTGCTGATGTCACAGCCCACATTTCCACAGAATGTTTGATACTAACTCCCCTTGAATTTGCACATGTGATTCATAAGGTAGCACAAAGAGATAACTGCACGTACTCAAGCAGTTTTCAGACTTCTTTCCTTCCACCAGTTCCCTACTAATCCCGGAATCCACACCCTAAACATTTTCTAGTAATATTATTGGCTTAACACACAGGGAGACAGATTTGAGTTGGACTCCTATCTCCTTGTTTGTTGACTTTATAAAAAGCTTTGTATTCTCAAAAACACAATGTCATAGTATTGGCTTCTAGTGCATAGGGCAGCAAGTCCTTTGGCTCAGTGACAATTTGAACTATTAAATTAATCAAAAATAAGAAGAAAAAAACTTTGTTCTACCTTTGTAATATTGTGATATAATTAAAAAATGGATTTTGGCATTCATTCCCATTTTCTGGCACACAACTCTTAAGCTCTTGGAAACCCTGAAGTAATAAGTGTCTTTTGTATGCTAATTAAATGACTGGTAACTAGACGGGGTAGTTATCTCAGATAACTTTGGGATGGTTGCCAACTATATATCACCGTGTTGTAACTTTCAGTTCCATCTTTCAGGAAGAGGAGAGGGGCTGAAGGTTGGGTTGATTGCCAGTGGTCAATGATCTAGACCAGGGGTCCTCAACCCATGAGCCATGGACCAATACCAGTCTGTGGCCTGTTAGGAACTGGGCTGCACAGCAGGAGGTGAGCAGGAGGTGAGCAAGCTTCGTCTGTGTTTATAGCTGCTCCCCATTGCTTGCATTACCTCCTGAGCTCTGCCTCCTGTCAGATCAGTGTCAGCATTAGGTTCTCATAGGAGTGTGAACCCTATTGTGAACTGTGCATGTGAGGGATCTAGGTTGCATGCTTCTTATGAAAATCTAATGCCTGATTATCTGTCACTGTCTCCCATCACTCCCAGATGGGATCATCTAGTTGCTGAGCTCTCACTGATTCTACCTTATGGTGGGTTGTATAATTATTTCATTATATATTACAATGTAATAATAATAGAAATAAAGTGGACAATAAATGTAATGTGCTTAAGTCATCCCCAAACCATCCTTGTCTCATCTGCCACCCAGTCTGTGGAAAAATTGTCTTCCATGAAACCAGTCCCTTGTGCCAAAAAGGGACTGTCTTGTAGACTTGTTGTCTACAAGAAACCTATTTTAAATATAAAGACCTATTTTAAATATAAAGACAAAAATGTTGGGGACTGCTGTTCTAGTCAATCATGCCTACATAAAAACTCAAAAGAATGGGGTTTGAAGGTCTCTGGTTTGCTGGATGTGTAGAGGTACTGGGAGGGTGGCATACCTGCATAACTCTTAGACGCTCCATGCGCCTTCCACTGTATCTTGCCCTATGCATTTCTTCCATCTGGCTGTTAAACATTAGTGAAGTGTTTCCCAGAGTTCTGTGAGCCATTCTAGCCAATGGTTGAACCTAAGAAAAGGGTCATGAGAACCTCTGATTTGTAGCCAAGTTGGACGTAAGTCGTGGGTGACCAGAGGACCTACTACTTGTGGGACACCCCAGTAGTGTCTGCAGAGAATTGGAAAATTGCCTGGTGCGTGATAAACCCTCACATACTTGGTCACAGAAATGTCCAATGCATAGTGAGTGAATATAGAAATTTACTCAACATACATTGTTTGTTGCAGTTATAGATGTCAGAGGGTTTCAGTTTTCCTGTTAATTGTTTCTCTTCTCTTGTCTTTGTGTTTCCCTAAGAACTCTTTAAAGAGAGTTTGTGTCTTGTAGGTTTTTTTGGTTGTAATTCATTGTAATTACACTGAAGCTTTGTTGGTGAGGTCGTAAGCTATTGGGGAGGGAAAGCATATGTCATTAAATCTCAATCTCTTTATCATTAAATCTCAGTAATTTTTAGTGGGCCTGAATCCTTGGACTGTGACCTTCAGAAACGTGTCTTACCTTTTTTTATTCTCTCTTTATGTGAGAAAGGATGGTTGGTGGAGGCTTGGAGTTGTCTGATTGCCCTTTCCATATGTCAGACAAGACTCTGGTAAAGTGGTTTCCTCTGTGCGAGCGCCTTTGTTAAGGGAGAAGAGAATGCTCCAGGCATATTTCAAAATGATGGGATTTCAGAATTTGATGGGAATTAAACTATATATTTTGAATCCTTCAACCCATGAACATAGCACATCTCTCCATTTATTTAATCTTTAATATCTCTCAGGACTGTTTTGTAGTTTTCAGTGAAAAGGACTTAAGCATCTTTCGTTAACTATTCCTAGGTATCTAAATATTCTTTAATGCTATTTTTAGTATAGTTGTTTTAAAATTTCTTTTCTAATTGTTGTTAACTACAGAAAATCAAATTGTTTTTGTGTGGGACCATTTATCTTGTAGCCTTACTAAATTAGTTTATTAGATATGTAAATTCATTATAGTTTTTATTTTGTGGTTTCACCAGGATTTTCTACATAAACAATCATGTTTGCAAATACTGTCTGCAAACCTACTTACATCAAACATGTTCCAAATCATTTTATTATAAAATAAGTGATGATGTTAGCCCACTAATTGCAAGACCTCAAGAGCCCTCAATGCCAAAGCCCAAACTCTTTGGCCTGGTAATAGTGGTCTCCATATCAGAAGGAGAAGAATCTACAAAGCAAAATAGCCTGTGACATTGTGTTATCCCAGAGAGGGTGCAGAGACCTCCCAAGGCAGCAGTGACCTCACTATAGATCAAGGTGTAGGTGTAAATTTTGCAATGAATTGGGAGTCTTCATGGGTTCTGCCTTCCTCAGTCCATCAGGTTGGTCCTCAGGCTGGTTCCACTTGATACCAAGGTCAATGCAGCAGTTCTAGGATGAGCAGGTGGATACCTGCCACCCAACAATATCTCTTGCCATTTGTCATGGTGCCTTAAATGCACATGGTCCCCTCCTAACATGCAAATCAAAATTTAGATTGGACTAATAAGTCCTCACGTCAATTAATTAGCTAAAAAGATTTCAGATAAGTATGATAATATTAGGTCATTCCCAATAAATATAACCTCAGTATGAATTATTTAAATGAGAAACAGGTTTAGAGATGTTCAGTGATTTGACTAAGGCCACATGGCAATTTAATAACTGTGAAATGCTTCTTAACTTTCCTGTGAAAAGAAAAGAGCTGTGAAATCAGTGATTCTTAACTTTAAATATTGTATGTGTATGTGGATATTGTTCATCTCTGATTTCATTTGGGTATGTGATTGACTCCATAGCTTCAGATTGTGCTAAAAACAGGCCACACAACCATCTTTATGTTGGATATAGGGAATTTCCTATGACTGGAATGATGACTTTCAAAAGTTGACTATGGAGCTGTGAGGTCAGCTAGACTTCAACTTGAACCCTGCTTCCTTCACGTAGCGACCTTTCGGAAGTGATTTCCTCTCTCTGAGTCTCAGTTTCCTCATCTGGAAAATAAGGATGGTGATAACTATGTAAACCAAAAATAAAATTCTCAATGCCCTGCCATCAGAATGGGCTTTCTCCTTGGCCAGGGCCCTCTTAAAATGTAACCCGGGAGGCTGGTTCAGACCATGATGGGAAGTGGGGGTCAGACATGGTTCATTATACCCCTCTGGCACTAACATCAACACAGACCTGAAGTCTGTTAAGAAGCATTTACAATCTATCCTCTCCGAAGCCTGCTACCAAAAGGCTTCATCTGGATAATAAGAACTTTGGTCCCCACAATTCCTTATCTTAACCTAGACATTTCCTTTCTGTGGATTCCAGGTCTTTAGATAAACTCAACCAATTGTCAACCAAAATGTTTAAACCTCTCTGTATAAACTGGAAGCCACTCACCTCCTTACCTCTTCTGCCACCACTTTGAATTTTCCCACCTTTCTGGACTGAATCAATGTATTTCCGAAATGTACTTAATTGAAGTTGCATGTCTCCCTAAAATGTGTAAAACCAAGCTGCACCCTGACCACCTTGGACATGTTCTCAGGACCTCCTGAGGGCTGTGTCATGGGCCATGGTCACTCATATTAGGCTCAGAATAAATCTCTTCAAGTATTTTACGGAGTTTGACTCTTTTCATCCACAACTATATTGAAAGCCAGGGTTGCTCAACCTTGACACCATTGACATTTTGGACTGGATTATTCTTTCTTGTGAGGGGCTAGGCTATTTAGCAGCATCCCTGTTCTCTACCCACAAGATGCCAGTGGCACCTCTCCTTCCCTTATTGTGACAACCAAAAATGTCTGCAGGCATTGCTGTTGCCCCAGGAGGCATAATCACGGAAGTTGAGAGCTATTGCTGTGAGCACCACCTAATGTGTATTCAAGGTCTTCACGCAGTGTCTGGCACAGTGTGCCCCTTGGACAGTGTTAGTATTGCTGCTTCTTCCCTGACCCCCATACCCTTCCTGCCCAGAGATCAGTTCCTTCTCCTGTCATTTCTCCATGTTGAGGAAAACCTCCACCATCGTGACTGTGGGAAGAGGAATTTTCTGGGTTTGGAAAAACCAATAGACCACCTCCTCAATTATGCTGCTTAGTCACCCAAATGGGTTTAAATTGGAGAGCAACCCTGGCAGTATCATTTTCCAGGCTGCTTCAAATGCTGCCTTTTTATTCATATTTTCAGTGGGCTTATTTACAAATTGCAGGCTCAGCTAAAAAATAACATGTATTATATGTGATCGCTGGGATTTTGTTTGTAAAGGAAGGTGCTGAATTTTTTTTTTTTAAGACCAGGAAGAAAATGCATGTTTAAAATGTGTGTTTTGAGTACAACCAGCAGATTTGGGATTCATTGTGGAGAAAACAGTTCAACAAGGCCACTGATTGGTGACTGTAGGACACAGGGCCCAGTGTGGAAGGATTGCAGAGCTCCTGATTAAAATGCAGTCCCCAAGAAGTGAGGAAAGTAAGTGATAATGTCCATTTACAGACATTGGCCCCGGCTTTCAATAGTGTTGGTAGAAAAAAGACTCGTACTCAGGAAACAATTGGGAGTGATCGAATTAGAGCGGCCTGAGAAGTGAGTGGCATGTGCTGGTACAGTTGCTGTGGTTCAGAGGAAGGCTCTCAGGCTGTGAAAAAGCCAGGCCAGCCTGCCTGGAAATGAGTTCTGGGCCTGGGCTAGGCACCTAGCTCTGGTTGTCAAGGCAGAGGTACGGCTTGGGGATCATTTGTCACCTTGCCGCCAGTCATGAACAGATCCAGGGAGAGATTTAGAAATCATGGCTGGTAGGAATTACTTGGGAGGAAAAGCTCCACGCAGTGGAACCTGGTTCTAATCCTGATCTGTGTGTTTTAGTGAGCACTCTGGGTGACTCTCAAGTAAGCTCCACGTGCATCTTAGCAGCATCATTTACTTGCGAGGTCTGTGTGTTAAACAGCTACTTAGATCTGGATTCATTCAGCAAACTTTGATGTCAACCACATTATAATGCTTCAAATACACAATTCCAGCCTTAAAATACCTAGGAGCTAGATATTTTTGTACTCATATTACAGATAAGAAGAAACATCTTAAAGGGGCTAATGGTGATGGTCTGTCAATAGTGGATTCACACTCAATTCTGTGTGACTCCAAATCCTATGTTTTGTTTGTTTGTTTTTGTTTTTTTGTTTGTTTGTTTGTTTTTTTAGCATCCACTGATGCAAAGACTGTGATAGCATCTGGTTAGGTGAGGAAGCTCAGGCATGACTAGATTTCACATAAGGTGCAGCCTGTTCCACAGGGGTGACCATACACGTAGTGCCTCTCACTGCCCAGAGTCTACTTAGGGGGTCCTTGTGATAGCAACAGGAGGCAGCCAAATGTCTAGTCTGTAGGAATGGGTCCGTGGTGAAATCCCGCGTTCAAGTCAAAAACAGTTTGAAGGCTGAAAAACTGAACTACTGCTCCCTAATGAAACCTGCAACCCAGAGTGAGAACTTCTGTTGCTGTTTGCCCACCCTTTCCCAATTGACTCTCTCTGAATAATGCCTTTTAACCAATAAAATGCTGCCCTTTCCAATACTACCTCTGGCCCGTACCTCCTCCATTCTGAGCCCATAAAAAGCCCTGCACTCAGCCATATTAGGGAGACTTTACCCCTTTGGGTAGGGGACCACCCCCACGTCCCCTCTCCACTGGAAGCTATTTCATCACTCAGTGAAACTGCTCACTTTGCTCACTCTGTGATTGTCAGTGTATCCTCATTCCTCTTGGGAGTGGGACAAGAACTCATGAACCCATTGCATAAGCCAGACTTGGCTCAGGTGGGCTGAGTGGGTGGGCAGTCTCCTGCAGCAGGTAATGTGGTCAGGCAAGGACCAGGCAGGGTGTCGCTGGCTGGAGGTCCTTGGTTTGCAAAATGACTGAGAAGAAAATCCTGTGTCACTCAGAGGCTTCCAGGAGCCTCTGCTCACACTTTAAGCATCCTCCACACTGAAGTCCTGTAATTCCCAGATCTCAGCACTGGCTGGCTGCACACAAATTATGTGGGGCATCTGTTAAAATGGCGATCCTAGGACCTTACCCTGGAGCTTCTGACCCAGTGGGTATGATTACAGGACCCTCTAGACAACTGTGAGTATGAGAATCTCTTGGATGGTTCTGACATGCTGCTAGCTACCACTCCCATCCTTGCCCCTCTGCTTGGGATACCCTCCCCCAGCCCCTCCCCCAGCTGACTCCTGATCCTCAGGCCTATTTGCTCCCCATGACCCATGAGATTGACCTCAGTGCCCTTCCCCTGTGGCCCTATCCCAAATTCTAGTTTCCACCTCAGCAAGCAATTAATTTGTATGTGGAAATTGCTGTTGACTGACCTGTGTCTGCTACTTTCTGAGATAGTAGTTCTCCACTGGGGCAATTCGACCCCCCCAGGGGACACCTGACAATATCTGGAGACATTTTTGGTTGTCACAGCTGGGAAAGGGGTGTTACTGATGTCCAGTGGGTGGAGGCCATGGATACTGCCAAATAGCCTACAGTGCATAGGACAGCCCTATAACAAAGGACAATCTGGCCCCAAATGTCAGCAGTGCCACAGTGGAGAAGCCCTGCTTCAAGGTCAAGTTCCTCTTCTCTACTTGCTAGCTGGGTGCTCCCCAGCAAGTTGCTTATCTCTAAGGCTCCATCCTCATCGATACCTGGGTTCCCACCTCCTCTCCGCTGTTGTGAGGCTTACAGAAGTGAATGTGTGCAGTGTGCTCAGACTGCTTGATGGACCCACAGCTCCATTCCTGGTGGAGTTTTAGGCCTTTGGAGAGCCAGGGTCCCTCCAGCCACACTGCATGTAATAGCCGCTCTGCACTGGACTCTAGTCACATCAGTCTGGCCAGGACTCGGCTACACTTGTGAGGAAGGAGGAAGGCAGTTCCTCTTTCCTCTCTCCTCCATTTCACAGCCCTTGAAATGGAGTGACATGGAGTTAGCCTTCTGTGTGTTTGACTTTGACTCTGGTAACTCAGCTCCAGGCCGGCACATCATCTCATCAGGGCTGGTTAGGAGGAGATAAGAGAAAAAGGGCCTTTTCCCTCTAGGCCTCTTCTTTGCACTCGCAGGCCTGTTTGGAAGCAGTTTTTCTGTGATCCCCCAGATTTCATGGGTGCCTCCATGTCCCCTTCAAGTTTGCCCTGGGTTGTACCTGGTCAGACGCTTTGCTAAACTCTGGAGAAATAAGGCAAAATAAGACACACTTGATTGCCCGAGAAGGTCACAGACAAGGAGAACACACTGAATAAGGAAGTGTCAGGGTTTATATCAGGAGGCCCTCTCAGCTGAACACTGTTCTAGAATCTGGTTCTGAAATTCTGGGGCTAAAGGGCTGCCAAGAACAGAGGATAAAGTCTCATCTCCATGGCCATTGTGATGGGGTCACTGCTGACGTCCTCATGAATACCACACTCACAATCCTGAACATAGTTATTACTGTACCCACTTCACCTCTGGGGACACTACGGCTCAGGCAGGTTAAGTGACTTGCCCAAGGGAGTCGAACACAGCAGCGCCAGCCTCTTTTACACATGACGATAACAAGTGACTCTGCCCACAGCTCCAGGCTGTCCTGCTCCTGTACTTGGCCATTTCAGGACCCTTCCAGGGAGAAACTGGTTCATGGCTCCTTCTTTCTACTCATGAGCAGATTGCACTGGTTCATGTCTGTGCCTCGATGATAACCTACCAGCCATCCATATGCCTTTGGTGGGCACATCATCAGGCCCTTCCCCACCAGCCAGCATCCTGCACTGTCCTGATTGTTTTGCTTGCAAGGAGGTCTGGCTTTCATCTTCAGAGGTGAATCGATGCCTCCACCCACACTGTTGATCGGCCTGGTTTATATGCTGCTCCCAACCTTGCAAATCACTGCCGGGCAGCATCCTTGGTGCCGTTGAACCTGCTTATCTGACTAGGAAGGCTGGAGGAGCCAGGTCATAAAATTAAATGAAATTACTGCAGGAATTAGGGTGGTAGTGACAATGAGGTGGAATTATAACTTGGAGAATGGCAAGGGAGGTTTATGATGCCCCAATGCCTATCTGCAAAGTCATTATTCAAATAGCTCCTGTTTTCCCTGACTTCTGGGGCTAGTATCACCCTTTGCTGGCTTGAGGAGTGCTAATCGGCTTCTCCATATCTGTCCTCTCTGATTAACAGAATGTGGGCTTTGGAAAGGATCTTGGGGTTTGGCTAATTCAACCCTCTCATTTTACAGATGAGCAAGCTGAGGCTCAGAGAGGTGCTGGGGCCTCCTCACTGTCAGAAGGTGTTGGTGACAGAACTGAAATGCAAACTCAGAATACTTGGCCCAGTCTAGTGCCCCCTTTTCTACTCTATCACTTTAGAACTCTTTGTAAGGTTAACAAAAAATGGATTCACACACCATGGTGAATTATCATTTAAACAGGCAAAGCTAGGTGACAGGAGAGATTAGCAGAGAATAGGACTTCTTTGGATGGTATTTTGATCATTGTCACTGTTCTCTGCAGCAGAAATTGCTCTGCATGGAATACCCAGCCTATGTCAGGCCCAGAAGACCTGCTCTCGTATTCACATTCTACAATAATAAACACTTTTTTTTTTTTTTTCCTGGCACCAACTTTTTGCTAAGAAAGCCTAAGTCACAATGCCTGCCACAGTGAACCCAGAGTCTACTAGGGAAATAGGCAAGTAAGCGAACTGCTTCCAAAACAGGTGATGTGTGCAAAGACAGAAGTGTGCCTAGAATCCAGAGGGTGGGCAGAGATGCTCAGAAGAGAGAGTGGTTGATATTATCTGGGTCTCTGGGAGGACTTTCTGGAGGAGGCATTGCCTTGCCAAGAGAGCCTCTAGCCTGTGTGACAAGGACAACTCATCACCTCTCACTGCAGCTTTTCTTTCATGGTGTATTGCTTTTGTCCTTGGTCTGATTGCCAGCTCTGTGAGGAGTGGAATAAGACCTTTCTGTCTACATTTGGGGCCTTCATCGGTGTACAACTCAGGTTCACACACCCAGTAGATGAACACAGTGGAATGAATTGACTGTGCATGGCCCTGTGGAACATGCGCTTGGAGCTTCGATCTCATCATAGGTTCAATGGAGGTGATTATGTTTACCATGAAGGGTCATGTGGGTATTAAAATTATATGAAGCCCCTAGAAGAGTTCCTGGCATATGGAACCTTTTTTTTTTTTTTTTTTTTTTTTTTTTTTGAGACGAAGTCTCAGTCTGTCACCCAGACTCAAGTGCAATGGCGCAGCCTCGGCTCACTGCAACCTCCGCCTCCAGAGTTCAAGCAACTCTCCTGTTTCAACCTCTTGTGTAAGTGGACTGCAGGCGCCCACCACCACCCGGTTAATTTTTGTATTTTTAGCAGAGATGAGGTTTCACCATATTGTTCAGGCTGGTCTTAAACTCCTGACCTCAGGTGATCCACCCGCCTTGGCCTCCCAAAGTGCTGGGATTACAGGCGTGAGCCACCGCGCCCAGCTGAAGCTATTTTGAGTGCTGGTTTGTATGAGGCACTGTTGCCTGGTGCATTCAGTGGTTGGAGGCATTTTGTTAGTTGCTGCAGAAACAATGTTTTCCCTTTTCTTTCAAGAAGTAGCCTGTGTCCCCACCATCCTCACAAAGCTGTCCTGGACTAGTGGGAGCAGCGTGGCAAGGAGCTGTCCATCCAGGACATCCCTGCTGGCTCTCAGGGCAGAGGAGGTGGAAGAGCAGCCTTTGTCCTCATGCAGGACGATGGAGTCCCGTTTGTGGGACTTGCTGAGATGAGTCCTCATCTGCCTTTCTGTCCTTGGGGGATCTGAATTTAGACTTCAGTGAATTCTCAAACTTAGCTGACATTTGCAGAAAATACCAGGAATGAGATTTAATTCATGCTGGCCCCAAGCAGCTCTGACCACACTGATGTCTATGGATGGAGAATTTGCCAGAAAAGCATGCGTTTTCAAATTACATGGGGCTGGGTTCAAATCCTAATCCTGCCATTGAGGAATAGGGAAATCTTGGGTAGTTTCCTACCCTCGGAGTCTCAGGCCCTTTATCTACAAGAACTGGCATATAAATACTGACTCTGTAAAATCACTGAGAGGATTATGAGATTATGTATGTACTAAGCTTGTAAATAGCAATGGCTCCACTTTCTGAGTCCTCACATGAAATCCTCTGGGGGAAAACTAGTGCCGACATAGCTCACCTTTGACAAGGCTTGTCATTGCCTTGCAGCGGTGACGGTCACCCAACAATCAGACCTTTGACAGGGTGGCTGATCGAGGGGGAGGGCACTGGGTGGGGAGCCTGGCCGCCTGGCTCTGGAGGACCCTGTCACCTCCTGGTTGGTGTGAGAGACTGATTCTACACTGGCTCCTACTTGCCCAGGCAAATGCAGGCACAAACCAACCCCTCCTTGCCTTTCTAATCTCTTTTTATGGAAAAGGAACTGGTCAACAAGGGGGAAATTTTTAGGCAATGTCACAGTTCATTTTGAAAATGGTTCAGCCTCTCAAGAAATAAAAAAACACAAACCCCAAATGGACCCCCTGCACTGCCAACTCAATCACCTTACCAGTCCTGAGGGCATTTTTGCTTTTGGAACTCAGGATGGATGGCTCTCATGGCCTTGCCCATCTCTCCTCCACATTTGAGAAAACCTGTAATAATGATCCTCCCCCTAACCCTCTCCAGGGACTCTTCTAATCACTCTCTGAGCCTGCCTTCAAGGGAGACAGACAAGCATGACGTTGGCAGTGGCAGATGAAGGCCGGGTCAGCACAACCTCTGAATTCCCTCCTATGATCATGCTTGAAAAGAGACAGGCTCAGCTCCATAGGCTCAGCTCCATTGAGACAACTAGAGGGTGATTAAATTATTCATCTAAGATCCTTGGAGAGGCCTTTATGTGACATTTCAACCCAGTTTTTCAGGAAAAAATAGTACCACAGACAGGTGGTGACCATGTGAAGATGGATCAACCGCACGCCCCAAATATAGCAGCTCCTCCTCAAAACCCCGCAGAACGCAGGTGCCCTCGCCTCACAGACCTTGTCTTTACAAGTGGCATTTTTAGATTTCAGAAAGCTGCTAAAATCATCAGGTTTTCATTGCTGCAGTTATGACTTTGAATAACTTAAAAAAACTTTTAGGAGAGAGAAAGAGCAAAACATAGCTAACAGAAGATTTCTTAAGGGTGGCTGTAGGTTGAAGCAGGAATAATTCTCATTTGAGAATGACGTTATGTGGATTGCAGCTCCCATTCTTCATCCTACTAGCTGGTAAAAACTAGACCTTTCTAAAATTTTCTGGGCTTCAGACTCTAACTACATGAATATTTTTCATTGAATCATATATCATAGACATTTTCGTATATCAATACATCATCAACCTTATTCATTTTAATGATATATTCATTTTATGATATATTCCCAAGTATTGATGTATCATAATTTATTTAACAATTCTCATATTGAAGGTATCGTCTCATTTTTTTCCCTACACAAAACAATGTAGTAATGAACTAGCTTGCCGTAGATCTACGCAAAGTTTGGAGAAAATTTTTATGGAACAGATGAGAAGTAACTGAATTGCTGATTAAATGGGAAGAACATTTGATATTTTAATAGTTTCCACAAATTGTCCACCAAAAATGTTGTATCTGATTTGTCCTTCCTCTGCCTACGTAGTTCAATTCCCCACAACACAGTGCGTTGTATATTACCATCTCCATTGTAGAGACGAACAACCAGAGACAGGTTAAGTTTTCCTTATGTCACACAGGTATCATATAATATAATGAAGATCTGCCCAAGGTGAGCTTGTTCTGGTTTCACTCTCTGTGCCATGATGGCTTCCCTCAGTGTCCACTGGTTTTCATGGTCCATGGAAATAAGAGTTCATTCATGGTGGAATGATAGAAAGCTAGGATCCTGCAGGAAGACATTGGGACTGGAATGGTAATACCATGAGTCACATTGTACAGGCAAGGTCACAACTAGACAAATCATTAATTTAATTGGTTTTATTGAATGTTGGTTAGATACAAAATAATATATAGTATGTATATTAAATATACAATAATAATACACATTACAATAAATGGCAGTATATCACCATATAGTTTAAGAAATACACATTACCAAAATCTTTGAAGCCCAGAGAGTACCTGTACCTTCCCTAGAGGTAACCACTATGCCACATTTTTTTTTTTTTTGTCAATAATTGTATTTGATTTCTCTCTAGTTTTAACAACTGTGGCTAAATCCATGTCAGGGTTACTATGGAATTCCTCAGAGAATGTGCACTATCAAATTCCAAGGGTTATCTGCTGATGTGGTTAGTACAGGGCCAGCACAGCTCTGCCTTGCAGCCCCCCAAAAGGAATACAATATGTAGTTTTGCAAATATAAAAATTTATTTAAATGGAGTCATAACATATGCATTCATCTGCAACTTGCTTTGCACTACTCAACACACTCCTCTGAGAGTGAGTCACCATATGCTCACTGCCATAGTTCATTTATTTTCACTGCTATACAGTATTGCGTGGGATGAATGTACCCACATCTTTAGGTATTCTCGTCACTGGGCATTTGGTTTGTTTCTGAGGTTTTGCTGTTATAAACAGCGCTGTTATGAACACTTTGTAGATATTCCCTGGAGCACATCATGTGTGGAAGCATTCCACGAATTCCTAGGAAACAAATTCTTGCATTTTTGAAATGCACATCTTCAATTTCACTGGATAAATGCCAGATTGTTACCCCACAGCAGTAGGTGGATTTTTCCTAACATCCTTGCCAAAACTTCATATTGTGAGACTTTGAAATTTTTGCCAATTTGGTGGAAGTAAAAACAGCATTT
Source organism: Macaca mulatta (assembly GCF_049350105.2). Lineage (NCBI taxonomy): Eukaryota > Metazoa > Chordata > Mammalia > Primates > Cercopithecidae > Macaca > Macaca mulatta. The sequence goes on from NC_133417.1 coordinate 10,710,167, forward strand.
AATTGTGGTTTTAACTTTCATTTTCCTAATGATGAGTTGAGCATCTTTTCATGTATTTTTAACCATTGGCATTTCTTTGTGAAGTGTTCCTTCAAGTCTTTTGCATATTTGTCTTTTGTGAATTACCTTTTGCCTATCAGTTTGCAGTAGTTCTTTAAATACTCTGTGTTCTATTTCTTTGTCAGTGATATATGTTGCAAAGTTTTTTTTTGTTTGTTTTTTTCAGTTTGTGGCTTATGTTTAAAACATAACATGGCTCCTTATAATAGTCAGAAGTTCTTAGTTTCAATATATTTACTTTTTTATGATATGCCCTTTTTGAATCTTAAGAAACCCATTTCTATCCTGAAGTCAAAGATATTCTTTCATATAGCATTCTAAAATGTTTATGATTTTGTGTTACAGATTTAAATATTTAAAGCACCTGGAATTAATGTTTATGTATGACGTGAGGTAATACCCCCGTTTGTTCTTTCGTTTTTTTCTCCTCATGTGGATAAGCGATCGTCTCAGATCATTGCAAAGCTCATGCTTTCTCCACTGTTGCTACGCTGCACATCTCTCATGTGCGCACGTATGTGTATGGCCTTTCCATTCTGCTTCGTCGGTCTACTAAGGCTGCACGAATGCTGTATTTCCTTAATATCCCTTTTTAATAAGTTTGGTGGGGTAGAAATTCCCATGCGATTTCTTCTTCACTGGTATCTTGGTGATTCCTACTCTTAACGTTTTCCATGTATGTTTCCATATACGGATCTGTCAATTTTCATTGAACTGCTCTCTGCTCTGTGTTTCCTTCCGTTCACTTACACTGTGGCCACTCAAACTGGATTCTTTGCTCAGGATATTTCATCCTTTTTGTAGAAACTACTTGTCCAATACCACCAAAGAGCTTTGAGCATTTGGGATGGATTTACACTGAACTCATCAAGGGAGATAATTGACATCTTTAAGCTGCTGAGTGAATTCTGGTTCATAAAAATTGTATGTTCTTCCATTTATTTGAATTTGCCTTAATGTCTTTTAATATAGCTTTATAATTTTCTTCATAAAAAGCTTAAAAACTTGTGCTAGATTTATTCCTACGTACTTTATAATTTCAGGGTACTTAAGTAGTATTTTGCATTTAATTATAGTTTAAAAATGTTTGCTGCCTTTGTATATAAATGATTGTTAAATCAGACAACTTTGCTAAATATACTTATTAATGTAATAATTTATCTGTTTCCTTTAACAATCATATTATCTATAAAATTTCCTTTCTTCCTTCCTGTTTTCTTTCCCTCTCTCTCTTTCTTGTTCTTAAACGTTTCATTTATTTGTCTATTCCTATTGCATGGTAAATCACCAGTAAATGTTGACCAGAAATGGTGATAACAGGCACCCTGGAATTTTCCTGTTCATAAAGAAAATGCTTTCATTTTTCCATTTATTTAGTGTGATTCATGTTTTAAATTGCTTGTAGATAACAGATGGATTCACAGCTGAATTCTACCAGAGGTACAAAGAGGAGCTGGTACTATCCCTTCCGAAACTATTTCAAACAATAGAAAAAGAGGGAATTCTCCCTAACTCATTTTATGAGGCCAGCAGCATCCTGATACCAAAACCTGGGAGAGACCCAACAAAAAAAGAAAATTTCAGGCCAATATCCCTGATGAACGTCGATGCAAAAATCCTCATTAAAATATTGGCAAAATGAATTCAGTAGCACATCAAAAAGTTTATCCACCATGATCAAGTCAGCTTCATCCCTGGGATGCAAGGCTGGTTCAACATATGCAAATCAATAAACGTAATCCAGCATATAAACAGAACCAAAGACAAACACTACATGATTATCTCAATAGATGCAGAAAAGGCCTTCGACAAACTTCAACACCCCTTTATGCTAAAAACTCTCAATAAACTAGGTATTGATGGAACGTATCTCTAAATAATAAGAGTTATTTATGACAAACCCACAGTCAATATCATACTGAATGGGCAAAAACTGGAAGCATTCCCTCTGAAAACTGGCATGAGAAGGGATGTTCTCTCTCACCACTCCTTCCATAGTACTGGAAGTTCTAGCCAGGGCAATCAGGCAAGAAAAAGAAAGAAAGCGTATTCAAATAGGAAGAGAGGAAGTCAAATTATCTCTGTTTGCAGATGACATGATTTTATATTTAGAAAACCCCATCACCTCAGCCCCCAAACTCCTTAAGCTGATAAGCAACTTCAGCAAAGTCTCAGGATAAAAAGTTAGTGTGCAAAAATCACAAGCATTCCTTTACACCAACAATAGACAAACAGTGCCAAATCATGAGTGAACTCCCATTCATAATTGCTACAAAGAGAATAAAATACCTAGAAATACAACTTACAAGTTATGTGAAGGAACTCTTCAAGGAAATCTACAAACCACTGCTCAAGGAAATAAGACAAGAAACAAACAAATGGAAAAACATTCCATGCTCTTGGATAAGAAGAATCAATATTGTGAAAATGGCCATACTGCCCAAAGTAATTTATAGATTCAATGTGATCCCCATGAAGCTACTGCTGACTTTCTTCACAGAATTAGAAAAAAACTACTTTTAATTTCATATTGAACCAAAAAGAGCCTGAGTAGCCAAGACAATCCTAAGCAAAAAGCACAAAGCTGGAGTTATCACACTACCTGACTTCAAACTATACCACAAGACTACACCAACCAAAACAGCATGGTACTGGTACCAAAACAGATACATAGACCAATGGAATAGACAGAGGCCTCAGAAGTAACACCACACATCTACAACCATCTGATCTTTGACAAACCTGACAAAAACGAGAAATGGGGAAAGGATTTAATAAATGGTGTTGGGAAAACTGGCTAGCCATATGCAGAAAACTGAAACTGGACCCCTTCTTACACCTTATACAAAAAGTAACTCAAAATGGATTAAAGACTTAAACATGAGACCTAAAACCATAAAAACCCTAGAAGGAAACCTAGGTAATACCATTCAGGACATAGGCATGGGCAAGGACTTCATGACTAATACACCAAAAGCAATGGCAACAAAAGCCAAAATTGACAAATGGGATCTAATTAAACTAAAGAGCTTCTGCACAGCAAAAGAATCTATCATCAGAATGAACGGGCAGCCAACAGAATGGGAGAAAATTTTTGCAATCTATTCATCTGACAAAGGGCTAATATCCAGAATCTACAAAGCATTTAAACAAATTTACAAGAAAAAATCAAACAGCCCCATCAAAAAGTGGGCAAAAGATATGAACAGACACTTCTCAAAAGAAGATATTTATGCAGCCAACAAACATATGAAAAAAAGCTCATCATCACTGGTCATTAGAGAAATGCAAATCAAAACCACAATGAGATACCGTCTCACACCAGTTAGTGTGCACACCAGTTTGGTGCACACATGCAGTTAGAATGGCTATCAGTAAAATGTCAGGAAATAACAGATGCTAGAGAGGATGTGGAAAAATAGGAAAGCTTTTACACTGTTGGTGAGAGTGTAAATTAGTTTGAGCATTGTGGAAGACAGTGTGGCGATTCCTCAAGGATCTAGAACTAGAAATACCATTTGATCCAGCAATCCCATAACTGGGTATATACCCAAAGGATTATAAACCATTCTACTATAAAGACACATGCACACATATGTTTATTGTGGCACTGTTCACAATAGCAAAGACTTGGAAGTAACCCAAATATCCTTCAATGATAGACTGGATAAAGAAAATGTGGCACATATACACCATGGAATACTATACAGCCATAAAAAAAGGATGAGTTCATGTCCTTTGCAGGGACATGGATGAAGCTGGAATCCATCATTCTCAGCAAACTAAAACAAGAACAGAAAACCAAACACTGCATGTTCACTCTAAGTGGGAATTGAACAATGAGAACACATGGACATAGGGAGGGGAACATCACACACCGGTTCCTGTCAGGGGATGAAGGGCTAGGGGAGGGAGAGCGTTAGGAGAAATATCTAATGTGGATGATGGGTTGATGGGTGCAGCAAACCATCATGGCACGTGTATACCTATGTAACAAACCTGCATGTTCTACACATGTATCCCAGAACTTAAAGTATAATAAAAGAATTTAAAAACCTCATCTCTACTTTTAGTTTGATAAGACTTTATTTTTAAAATATGAAATACATTTTGTTTTTTTCAAATACAAAATTTTACAATTATTCTGCTTTAAACTTAATATAGAACTTATATAAAAGTATTTCTAGTGTTAGATTAACCTTACATCTCCAATGGTATAGTGCATTACCTTTTCCATACATTTTTATTTGGTTTGTTCACATTTATTCAAATACTTTTTGCTTTTAAGTTCATGAGTGAGATGGGCCTATTAATTTTTTCTCTTGTAAAATGAGTTGTAGAGTATTTCCACTGTCTTACCATCTGGAATATTTGTCAAATTAGAATTATTTTTCTCTTGAGAGTTAGATCTAATAGAGAAAACCATCTGAGACCATTTCTGAATAGAAAGATTTTTAATTGCTGATGTAATTTATTGAACAGTTATAGGATTATTTACACTTTTTGTTTTTTGTGTTGATTCTTACATTTTTAAGTAATTTGTGGATTTTGCATGTTTTCAAATATATTGGTATAAGATTATTTAACAAATCCTTTAATGTTTTTATTTGTGCAGCATCTGTAGTTACATATATTTATTACTTCTAATACTGATGACTTCCCTCTCCATTAGTCGTGCCGAGGATCTGTTGGTTTTCATGGAATTGCTCTCCGCTCTGTGTTTCCTTCCTTTCACCCATGCTGTGACCACTCAAACTGGATTCTTTGCTCATTATATTTCATCCTTTTTGCAGTCTAATCTAAATTATTATGTTATAAATTTTCCTCTGAATACTGCTTTACCTGTCCCACAATTTTTTTTTTTTTTGAGACAGAGTCTTGCTCTGTTGCCCAGGCTGGCGTGCAGTGGCTCCATCTCGGCTCACTGCAAGCTCCGCCTCCCGGGTTCACACCATTCTCCTGCCTCAGCCTCCCAAGTAGCTGGGACTACAGGCGTCCGCCACCACGCCTGGCTAATTTTTTTGTATTTTTAGTAGAGACGGGGCTTCACCGTGTTAGCCAGGATGGTCTCGACCTCCTGACCTCGTGATCTGCCCACCTCGGCCTCCCAAAGTGCTGGGATTATAGGCGTGAGTCACGGTGCCCGGCCCCACAATTTTTTTACACAGGCTGAGCATCCCTAATCTGAATATCTGAAATCCAAAATGTTCCAATATCTGAAATATTTTGAGCTCTGACATGACACCATAGCTATATGTGACACCTTTGCTTCTCGTGGTTCAATGTATAGATGTTTTGTTTCATATACAAAGTTATTAAAAATATCGTATAAAATTACTTCAGGCTATATGTATAAGGTATAGGTAACACATAAATTATTTTTGTGTTTAGACTTGAGTCCCATCCCCAATATATTTCATTGTGTATATTTAAATATTTCAAAATCTGAAATCCAAAATGCTTTTGGCACACACAATTTAGGTAAGAAATACTCAAATTGTACTGTAATTATTGCTCAACTCAAAATATTTTTACATAATAATAACTTACTTGATCCACAAGTGATTTAAAAACTGTATTTTAAAAAATGATATTTATCTTTTTTTATTGCTTTCTAATTTATAAAAATATAAGGCTATATGAAAAATTCTAAGTATTAAAATTTAAAATTTATATTCTTATTGATCTTTAATTTCATTTCATTAATTTTTTAGTGTTTGAATTACAGACCAGTTGGTCAATTTTATAAATGTTATATATATACTGAAAAAATTTGTATTTTCTACTAGCATGTATTACCTTTGTGTGTTTAAGTTTGTTAGTTGCATCGTTTTAATTTTACATATGCATAATATGTAATTTCCTGATATATTTATTATCTACTATGAAAATTGTATCAAATCTCCTCTTATGATATTGTTTTTATTGATGATGATGGTTTTTCCTTCTAGTTCTTTTAATTTCTGGTTACTATATTATTAAACTATGTTGTTACATACGCGCAACTTTATAATTGTTATATCTTCCTTAATAATAAAACCTTTAACTGTTTAATAATGTTTCTATTAAACACTAATAGATTAATAGTGTTAATGCTTTATGCCTTCATCTATTTTTGCCTGCTATTAATAGAGAGTTATATAATTACTGTGGTTAGCATTTCCCTGGTATAATTTTCTTTATTCTTTTAGCCTTATTCTTTCTAATAGTTATAATTCAGAAGTGTTTCTTATGAATAGCATAAAGTCAGGTTTTGTGTTTTCATCTAGTCTGATAATCTTTGTCTTAATTCTTGAATGCAGTCCTTTACATTCAAATTACCATTATAATTACATTTATTCATATCATTTATTTTGAGCTTTTTGTGTATTATGCATTTCCTGTGCTTTTAACCTTTCCTTTTTCCCTCCTTTTTGATTGTTTCTGTAAGTTTTCCCATTGCACCTTTTTCCTCTAATATTTTGGAACTGATTAATTCTGTCTTCTGTTGTGTCAATAGTCATTTCAGGAAATTTAAGATGGTTGTTATCTTTACATCTGTCCTAAAGAATACAAGGACTGATAATTAATTAGCAGCAGTCTTGTGGCCTCCTTATGATATGTTATTGCCAATGATTGTTTTTCCCCAAGTGTTGATAAACAATATTATTATTGTCTTATATAGCCAATGTTTGGATAGATTTACCTACATTTTGCCTTTTTAAAAATTTATTCTCACATCTGAGATCTTCATCTGATTGTTTTCATTTTGCCTGTAGGATAACCTTACAATACATTTAGTAAAATCATTTTGAGCACAGTGTTTAGGTTTCGTTAGTCTGATTTTTTTTCCTTCATCTACTTTTAGAAAGATATTTTCACTGGAGCTATTTCCTCTCAGCACATTTAAGATATTATTTCACTACCTTCTGACTTCCATTTTCTATTTGTCATTCTTTTATTATTTGTCTGTTCTGTTTGAAGGTTTTTAAGATTGTCTCTTTTTCTTCTTAGTATTATGCAGCTTCACAGTTATGTTTCTAAGGTGGATTTAATTTTGTTCTTATTCTGCTTGCTTTTGTAATGTAAGTACCAATGTCATTTATCAGTCTAAAGTTTCTTAGTCATTCTTTCTTAAAATATCATCTTTCCCCATCTCACTTCACTCTTTCTGATCCTTTAATTAGCCAAATATGAGGCTTCTTCTTTCTATCCTCCATGTCTTCTAAATCTCTTTTGTTATTTATTGAACCTTTGTGTTTCACTGCATTATAGATAATGTATTTAAATTTAACTTCCATTTTGTAAAATATCTCTTTAGCTTTGGAGACTTTACAGTTAAAACCATCCATTGGGTTATTTATTTATATTGTTTATTTATTTTATTTCATTTTACTTCACATATATGCATAAACATTATATAAACATTTACACTTATTTAATTAGCAGGCTAGATTTTTATAAGTGCACAAAATATAATCTATGATGTCACATTTTAACTTTTATTTATTTGATTTTATTTTTTAACTTTTATTTTACTTTTGGGGTACATGTGCAGGTTTGTTATATAGGTAACAGTTAAGGGAGTCTGTTGTACAGATTATTTCATCACCCAAGCACTAAGCCTAGTACACAATATTTCTTTTTTCCGATCCTTTCCCTTCTCCCACCCTCCACTCTCAAGTAGGCCCCATTGTCTATTGTTCCCTTCATTGTGTCCTTGAGTTCTTACCCTTTAGCTCTCACTTATAAATGAGAATATGGGGTATTTTGTTTTTTGTTCCTGTGTTAGTTTGCTAAAGATAATGGCCTCCAGCTCCATCCATGTTTTCACAAAAGATATAATCTCATTCTTCTTCATAGCTGCATAGTATTCCATGATGTATATGTACCACATTTTCTTTATCCAATCTGTCACTGATGGGCATTTAGGTTGATTTCATGTTTCTGTTATTACAAGTAGTACTTCAGTGAACATTTGCATGCATATGTCTTAATGGTAGAATAATTTATATTCCTCTGGGTATATACCCAGTAATAAGATTGCTGGTTCAAATGGTAGTTCTGGTTTTAGCTCTCTGAGGAATCACCAAACTGCTTTCCACAATGGTTGAACTAATTTACAATCCCACCAATGAGATGGCATCTCATTGTGATTTTGACTCACATTTCTCTAATGATCAGTGATACTGAGCTTTTGTTCATATGCTTGTTAACTGCATCTGTGTCTTCTTTAGTGGGACTGTAAACTAGTTCAACCATTGTGGAAGCCAGTGTGGCGATTCCTCAAGGATCTAGAACTAGAAATACCATTTGACCCAGCCATTCCATTACTGGGTATATACCCAAAGGATTATAAATCATGCTGCTATAAAGACACATGCATACGTATGTTTATTGCGGCACTATTCACAATAGCAAAGACTTGGAACCAACCCAAATGTCCATCAATGACAGACTGGATTAAGAAAATGTGGCACATATACACCGTGGAATACTATGCAGCCATAAAAAAGGATGAGTTCATGTCCTTTATAGGGATATGGATGCAGCTGGAAACCATCATTCTCAGCAAACTATCGCAAGAACAGAAAATCAAACACCGCATGTTCTCACTCATAGGTGGGAATTGAACAATGAGAACACTTGGACACAGGAAGGGGAACATCACACACTGGGGCCTGTTGTGGGGTCGGGGGAGTGGGGAGGGATAGTATTAGGAGATATACCTAATGTAAATGACGAGTTAATGGGTGCAGCACACCAACATGGCACATGTATACATATGTAACAAACCTGTATGTTGTGCACATGCACTCTAGAACATAAAATATAATAAAAAAATAAAAAATTAAATTTAAAAGTAAAAAACAAAAAAAAGAAAAGTGTTCATATCCTTTTCCCGCTTTTTAATGGGGTTGGGTATTTTTTGTAAATTTGTTTATGTTCCTTACAGATGCTGAATGTTAGACTTTTGTCAGATGCATAGTTTGCAAATATTTTCTCCCCTTCTCTAGGTTGTCTGTTTACTCTGTTGATAGTTTCTTTTGCTAATGTAGAATCTCTTAAGTTTAAACTGGATCTCATTCATCAACCTTTGCTTTTGTTGCAATTGCTTTTGGCATCTTTGTCATGAAATCTTTGCCCATTTCTATGTCCAGAATGGTATTACCTAGATTGTTTTCCAGGGTTTTTATAGTTTTGGGTTTTACAAATAAGTCTTTAATCCATTTTGAGTTGATTTTTGTATATGGTATAAGGAAGGGTCCAGTTTCTATCTTCTGGATATGGCTAGCCAGTTATCCCACCACCATCTATTGAATAGGGAGTCTTTTCCCCACTGCCTGTTCTTTTTCAACTTTGTCAAAGAACAGATGGTTGTAGGTGTGTGGCCTTATTTCTGGCTCTCTATTCTGTTCCATTGGTCAACGTGTCTGTTTTTGTACCAGTACCATGCTGTTTTGGTTACTGTAGCCCTGTAGTATAGTTTGCAGTTGGGTAGCATATTGCCTCTAGCTTTGTTCTTTCTGCTTAGTATTGCCTTAGCTGTTAGAGCTCCTTTTTGGTTCCATATGAGTTTCAAAATACTTTTTTTTTTTTTTTAGTTCCGTGAAGAATGTCATTGGTAAATTGATAGGAATAGCATTGAATCTGTAAATTGCTTTTGGCAGTATGGCCATTTTAATGATATGTATTTTTCCTATCCATGAGGATGAAATGTTTTTCCATTTGCTTGTGTCTTCTCTGATTTCTTTGAGTGGTGTTTTGTAATTCTCATCGTAGAAATCTTTCACCTTCCTGGTTAGCTGTATTCCTATGTATTTTATTCTTTTTGTGGCAATTGTGAGTGGGATTGCATTCCCAATTTGGCTCTTGGCTTGGTTGTTGTTGGTGTATAGGAATGCTAGTGATTTGTGTACATTGATTTAGTATCCTAAAAGTTTGCTGAAGTTGTTTATCAGCTGAAGGAGCCTTTGGGCTGAGACTTGCATTATTTCTTGTCTTCTGCTAGCTTTGGGGTTGGTTTGCTCTTGCTTCTCTAGTTCTTCCAGTGGTGATGTTAAATTGTTAAAATTGAGATCTTTCTAACTTTTTGACATGGGTATTCAGTGCTATAAATTTCCCTCTTAACACTGCCTTAGCTGTGTCCCAGAGATTCTGGTATGATGTACCTTTGTTCTCATTGGTTTCAAAGAACTTCTTGGTATCTGCCTTAATTTTATTTTTACCCAAAAGTCATTCAGAAGCATGTTGTTTAATTTCCATATAATTGCATGGTTTTGAGCAATTTTTTTAGTCCTAATTTCTATTTTTATTGTGCTATTGTCAAAGAGTGTGTTTGGTATGATTTCAGTTCTTTTGCATTTGCTGAGGATTGTTTTATGTCTGATTGTGTGATTAACTTTAGAGTATGTGCCATGTGGTGATGAGAAGAATGTATATTCTATTGTTTTTGAGTAAAGAGTTCCGCAGAGGTCTACTAGATCCATTTGGTTCAATGTTGATTTCGTGACCTAAATATCTTTGTTAATTTTCTGCCTTGATGATCTGTATAATACTGTTAGTGAAGTGAAATCTCCTACTATTATTGTATGTGAGTCTAAGTCTCTTTGTAGGTTTCCAAGAACTTGCTTTATAAATCTGGATGCTCCTGTGTTGGGTCCATATATATTTAGGATAGTTAGGTCTACTTGTTGAATTGAATCCTTTACCATATGTAATGCCCTTCTTTGTCTTTTTTGGTCTTTGTTGATTTAAAGTCTGTTTTGTCTAAAATTAAGGTTGGAAACCCTGATTTTTTTCTGTTTTTCATTTGCTTGGTAGATTTTCCCTCATCCTTTTGTCTTGAGCCTATGGGTGTCATTGAATGTGGGATGGGTCTCTTGAAGACAGCACACCATTGGGTATTGCTTTTTTATCCAGGTTGCCATTCTGTGTCTTTTAAAAGAAGAATGTAACTCATTTACATTTAAGGTTAGAACTGATGTGTGTGAATTTGATCCTCTCATTGTGTTGTTAGCTGGTTATTATGCCAACTTGTTTGTATTGTTGCTCTATGTTTATTTATTTTAAGAGAGGGGTCTTGTTCTATCATTCAGGCTGGTGTACACTGGCAATTATAGCTCACTCTAGCTTTAAATTCCTGGACTCAAGTGATACTCACATATCAGTCTTCCAAACAGCTAAGATTACAGGCATGAGCCACCATTCCTGGTTCCGGATTCTTCATTTTAATTGTTATACATTAAACATATTTTTGGAAGCTTTTCTTTCTTTCTTTTTTTATCAGATGGTTTTGGTATTTTACTAGTCTTACTTTTTTTTGCTCATTTTATCAGTATTATGTTTATTTCTTTAAAACAGTTACATAAAAATATTTTATATTCTTGCCAGTAATTGTTAAGATGAACTTTTTAGAATGTGTTACCTCCTGTTATTATTGCTGATTCTCACTCAACCTGCCTACATGCCTTGTGTATTTTTTGACTGTGACATCTGAATCCTTGGAAGTTCATCTGTGGGATCCTTTAAAGCCTGTGCTGAACATTTACTTTTACTGGTTAGCTGAGATTGACATTTTAAACTGAGTTTTCACTTTGAGTCTTTTTAGACTTTCTGGATATTGTGAATTCGTGCTGCAATTTGAGTGAGGATAAGTTTTTTTTTTCCTAGCAATTCTCAGGATACATTTATTTTCTTCCTTACTCGGTGCCACAATTCACACAGGTACATTTCATTATCCACCTCTACTCAGTGGATGTGGATGTGTGTAAGGGGAATGAGTGTGGAATGTAGGTTTATTTCTAGTAGCACTTTCTGTTCTGGCTTTAATCTCATTGTTCAGTTCCCACCTATGAGTGAGAACATGCGGCGTTTGGTTTTCTGTTCTTGTGATAGTTTGCTAAGAATGATGGTTTCCAGCTGCATCTATGTCCCTTAAAAGACACAAACTCATCCTTTTTTATGGCTGCATAGTATTCCATGGTGTATATGTGCCACATTTTCTTAATCCAGTCTGTCACTGATGGACATTTGGGTTGATTCCAAGTCTTTGCTATTGTGAATATTGCCACAATAAACATACGTCTGTATGTGTCTTTATAGCAGCCTGACTTATATTCCTTTGGGTATATCCCCAGTAATGGGATGGCTGGGTCAAATGGTATTTCTAGTTCTAGATCCTTGAGGAATTGCCACACTGTTTTCCACATTGGTTGAACTAGTTTACACTCCCACTATCAGTGTAAAATTGTTCCTGTTTCTCCACATCCTCCCCATCACCTGTTGATTTTTTAATGATTGCCATTCTAACTGGTGTGAGATGGTATCTCATTGTAGTTTTGATTTGCATTTCTCTGATGGCGACTGATGAGCATTTTTTCGTGTGTCTGTTGAATGAATGTCTTCTTTTGAGAAATGTCTGTTCATATCCTTGGCCCACTTTTTGATGGAGTTGTTTGTTTTTTTCTTGTAAATTTGATTGAGTTCTTTATAGGTTCTGGATATTAGCCCTTTGTCAGATGAGTAGATTGCAAAAATTGTCTCCCATTCTGTAGGTTGCCTGTTCACTCTGATGGTAGTTTCTTTTGCTGTGCAGAAGCTCTTTAGTTTAATTAGATCGCATTTGTCAATTTTGGCTTTTGCTGCCATTGCTTTTGGTGTTTTAGACATGAAGTCCTTGCCCATGCCTATGTCCTGAATGGTATTACCTAGGTTTTCTTCTAGGGTTTTTATGGTTTTAGGTCTAACATTTAAGTCTCTAATCCATCTTGAATTAATTTTCATATAAGGAGTAAGGAAAGGATCCAGTTTCAGCTTTCTACTTATGGCTAGCCAGTTTTCCCAGCACCATTTGTTAAATAGGGACTCCTTTCTCCATTTCTTGTTTTTGTCAGGTTTGTCAAAGATCAGATGGCTGTAGATGTGTGGTATTATTTCTGAGGGCTCTGTTCTGTTCCATTGGTCTATATCTTTATTTTGGTACCAGTATCATGCTGTTTTGGTTACTGTAGCCTTGTAGAATAGTTTGAAGTCAGGTAGCATGATGCCTCCAGCTTTGTTCTTTTGACTTAGGATTGTCTTGCCAATGCGGGGTCTTTTTTGGTTCCATATAAACCTTAAAGCAGTTTTTTTCCAATTCTGTGAATAAAGTCATTGGTAGCTTGATGGGGATGGCATTGAATCTATAAATTACCTTGGGCAGTATGGCCATTTTCACAATATTGAATCTTCCTATCCATGAGCATGGTATGTTCTTTCATTTGTTTGTGTCCTCTTTTATTTCACTGAGCAGTGGTTTGTAGTTCTCCTTGAAGAGGTCCTTTACATCCTTTGTAAGTTGGATTCCTAGGTATTTTATTCTCTTTAAAGCTACTGTGAATGGGAGTTCATTCATGATTTGGCTCTCTGTTTGTCTGTTACTGGTGTATAAGAATGCTTGTGATTTTTGCACATTGATTTTGTATCCTGAGACTTTGCTGAAGTTTCTTATCAGCTTAAGGAGATTTTGGGCTGAGACAATGGGGTTTTCTATATATACAGTCATGTCATCTGCAAAGAGGGACAATTTGACTTCTTCTTTTCCTAACTGAATACCCTTGATTTCTTTCTCTTGCCTGATTGCCCTACCCAGAACTTCCAACACTGTGTTGAATAGGAGTGGTGAGAGAGGGCATCCCTGTCTTGTGCCAGTTTTCAAAGGGAATTTTTCCAGTTTTTGCCCATTCAGTATGATATTGGCTGTGGGTTTGTCATAAATAGCTCTTATGATTTTGAGATACATTCCATCAATACCAAATTTATTGAGTTTTTTTTAGCATGAAGGGCTGTTGAATTTTGTCAAAGGCCTTTTCTGCATCTATTGAATAATCATGTGGTTCTTGTCTTTGGTTCTGTTTATATGCTGGATTACGTTTATTGATTTGCATATGTTGAAACAACCTTGCATCCCAGGGATGAAGCCAACTTGATCATGGTGGATAAGCTTTTTGATGTGCTGCTTGATTCGGTTTGCCAGTATTTTATTGAGGATTTTTGCATCAATGTTCATCAAGGCTATTGGTCTAAAATTCTCTTTTTTTGTTGTATCTCTTTCAGGCTTTGGTATCAGGATGATGTTGGCCTTGTAAAATGAGTTAGGGAGGATTCCCTCTTTTTCTATTGATTGGAATAGTTTCAGAAGGAATGGTACCAACTCCTCCTTGTACTTTGGTAGAATTTGGCTGTGAATCCGTCTGGTCCCAGACTTTTTTTGGTTGGTAGGCTATTAATTATTGCCTCAATTTCAGAGCCTGCTATTGGTCTATTCAGGGATTCAACTTCTTCGTGGTTTAGTCTTGGGAGAGTGTAAGTGTCCAGGAAATTATCCATTTCTTCTAGGTTTTCTAGTTTACTTGCGTAGAGGTGTTTATAGTATTCTCTGATGGTAGTTTGTATTTCTGTGGGGTCAGTGGTGATATCCCTTTTATCATTTTTTATTGTGTCTATTTGATGCTTCTCTCTTTTCTTCTTTATTAGTCTTGCTAGCCGTCTATCAATTTTGTTGGTCTTTTCAAAAAACCAGCTCCTGGATTCATTGATTTTTTGGAGGGTTTTTTGTGTCTCTATCTCCTTCAGTTCTGCTCTGATCTTAGTTATTTCTTGCCTTCTGCTAGCTTTTGAATGTGTTTGCTCTTGCTTCTCTAGTTCTTTTTATTGTGATGCTAGGGTGTCAATTTTAGATCTTTCCTGCTTTCTCTTGTGGGCATTTAGTGCTATAGATTTCTCTCTACACACTGCTTTAAATGTGTCCCAGAGATTCTGGTATGTTGTATCTCTGTTCTCATTGGTTTCAAAGAACATCTTTATTTCTGCCTTCATTTCGTTATGTACCCAGTAGTCATTTAGGAGCCGGTTCTTCAGTTTCCATGTAGTTGAGTAGTTTTCATTGAGTTTCTTAGTCCTGAGTTCTAGTTTGATTGCACTGTGGTCTGAGAGACAGTTTGTTATAATTTCTGTTCTTTTGTATTTGCTGAGGAGTGCTTTACTTCCAACTATGTGGTCAATTTTGGAATAAGTGTGATGTGGTGCTGAGAAGAATGTATATTCTGTTGATTTGGAGTGGAGAGTTCTGTAGATGTCTATTAGGTCTGCTTGGTGCAGATTTGAGTTCAACTCCTGAATATCCTTGTTAACTTTCTGTCTCGTTGATCTGTCTAGTGTTGACAGTGGGGTGTTAAAGTCTCCCATTATTAGTGTATGGGAGTCTAAGTTTCTTTGTAAGTCTCTAAGGACTTGCTTTATGAATCTGGGTGCTCCTGTATTGGGTGCATATATATTTAGGATAGTTAGCTCTTCCTGATGAATTGATCCCTGTACTATTATGTAATGGCTTTCTTTGTCTCTTTTGACCTTTGACGGTTTAAAGTCTGTTTTATCAGTGACTAGGACTGCAACCCTTGCTTTTTTTGTTTTCCATTTGCTTGGTAGATCTTCCTCCATCCCTTTATTTTGAGCCTATGTATGTCTCTGCATGTGAGATGGGTCTCCTGAATACAGCAAACTAATTGGTCTTGACTCTTTATCCAATTTGCCAGTCTGTGTCTTTTCATTGGACCATTTAGTCCATTTACATTTAAAGTTAATATTGTTATGTGTGAACTTGATCCTCTCATTATGATATTAGCTGGTTATTTTGCTGGTTAGTGGATGCAGTTTCTTCCTAGCATTGATGGTCTTTACATTTTGACATGTTTTTGCAATGGCTGGTACCTGTTGTTCCTTTCCATGTTTAGTGCTTCCTTCAGGATCTCTTGTAGGGCAGGCCTGGTGGTGACAAAATCTAAGCATTTGCTTGTCTGTAAAGGATTTTATTTCTCCTTCACTTATGAAACTTAGTTTGGCTGGATATGAAATTCTGGGTTGAAAATTCTTTTCTTTAAGAATGCTGAATATTGGCCCCCACTCTCTTCTGGCTTGTAGAGTTTCTGCCGAGAGATCTGCTGTTAGTCTGATGGGCTTCCCTTTGTGGGTAACCCGACCTTTCTCTCTGGCTGCCCTTAACATTTTTTCCTTCATTTCAACTTTGGTGAATCTGACAATTATGTGTCTTGGAGTTGCTCTTCTCGAGGAGTATCTTTGTGGCATTCTCTGTATTTCCTGAATTTGAATGTTGGCCTGCCTTAGTAGGTTGGGGAATTTCTCCTGGATGATATCCTGAAGAGTGTTTTCCAACTTGGTTCCATTTTCCCCCTCACTTTCAAGCACAGCAATCAGATGTAGATTTGGTCTTTTCACATAATCCCATATTTCTTGGAGGATTTGTTCATTTCTTTTTACTCTCTTTTCTCTACACTTCTCTTCTCGTTTCATTTCATTTATTTGATCTTTAATTGCTGATACTCTTTCTTCCAATTGATCGAGTTGGTTACTGAAGCTTGTGCATTTGTTATGTAGTTCTCGTGTTATGGTTTTCATCTCTATCAGTTCTTTTAAGGACTTCTCTACATTGGTTATTCTAGTTAGCTCTTTGTCAAATCTTCTTTCAAGGTTTTTAGTTTCTTTGTGCTGGTTATGTAGTTCCTCCTTTAGCTCTGAGAAGTTTGATCAACTGAAGCCTTGTTCTCTCAACTCATCAAAGTCATTCTCCATCCAGCTTTGTTCCATTGCTGGCGATGAGCTGCGTTCCTTTGGAGGGGGAGATGCGCTCTGATTTTTTGAATTTCCAGCTTTTCTGCCCTGCTTTTTCCCCATCTTTGTGGTTTTATCTGCCTTTGGTCTTTGATGATGGTGACGTACTGATGGAGTTTTGGTGTGGGTGTCGTTTCTGTTTGTTAGTTTTCCTTCTAACAGTCAGGACCCTCAGCTGTAGGTCTGTTGGAGTTTGCTTGAGGTCCACTCCAGACCTTGTTTGCCTGGGTATCAGCAGCGGAGGCTGCAGAAGATAGAATATTGCTGAACAGTGAGTGTTTCTGTCTGATTCTTGCTCTGGAAGCTTCGTGTCAGGGGTGTACCCTGCCGTGTGAGGTGTGAGGTGTCACAGGCTGCACCTAGTGGGGGATGTCTCCCAGTTAGGCTACTCAGGGGTCAGGGACCCAGTTGAGCAGGCAGTCTGTCCGTTCTCAGATCTCAACCTCCATGCTGGGAGATCCACTGCTCTCTTCAAAGCTGTCAGACGGGGCATTTATCTCTGCCGAGGTTTCTGCTGCTGTTTGTTTAGCTATGCCCTGTCCCCAGAGGAGGAGTCTACAGAGGCAGGCCTGCCTCCTTGAGCTGTGGTGGGCTTCACCCAATTTGAGCTTCCTCGCGGCTTTGTTTACCTACTTTAGCCTCAGCAATGGCGGACGCCCCTCCCCGAGCCTTGCTGCTGTCTTGCAGTTAGATCTCAGACTGCTGTACTGGCAATGAGGGAAGCTCTGAGGGCGTGGTACCCTCTGGGCCAGGTGTGGGATATAATCTCCTGGTGTGCCATTTGCTAAGACCCTTGGTAAAGCACAGTATTAGGTTGGGATTTACCTGATTTTCCAGGTGTTGTATGTCTCAATTTCCTTTGGCTAGGAAAAGGAATTCCCTTCCCCCTTGCACACTTCCTTGGTGAGGTGGTGCCTTGTCCTGCTTCACTTCTCGCTGGTCGGGCTGCACCCGCAGACCAGCGCCAACTATCTGACACACCCCAGTGAGATCAACCCGGTACCTCAGTTGAAAATGCAGAAATCACCCATCTTCTGTGTTGCTCACGCTGGGAGCTGGAGGCTGGAGCTGTTCCTATTCGGCCATCTTGGGCACGCACCTGCCATCTTCTCTTAAGTAGTTGTACCCAGGGTTTGCATTTTTGTGGGCGGCACCTGGGTGGAGAGCAGGTGAGTAGAATGTATGAGTAGAATGCTACCCCAGCCACCCAAGTCCCAACTTTCCTTATTGTTGGGCAAGTGTTAGTTTCCACACATTTCCACAGCTCTTTTTCTTACAATAAATTTGGAATTATAAAATATTTCTTACCTGCATGTCTCTATTAGAAGTGTGAAGATTAAAAGAAGGCTGAGAGGGCCAAATATTTAAAAAAATGGGAGAGAACATATTATTTTCACACCAAAGTAAAGACTATTAATGTTCATTTAACACACCAAAAAAAAATCTAGGTATAAAGATTACATCTTAAAATATAGTTTTAAATAAGTCTGCATAACTGGTTTACCTGTACCCCTTTGCTTTGGCCATTTCTGAATCAGAAGGTGAGAAACTGGAAAGAGTGAGACACAAAGGGTAGAGTCCAATCACTCAGGGGTGGCCTGGCAGAGCCAGGTAAGAACTGTGTCTGTCCATGAAGGTGAGACAGAGGGCAAGTGGTTGGGAAACATGAATGACAATTCCCCAGTGGGTGGGGTGCTATAGACCGAATGTTTGCATTGTCCCAAAATTCACTTGTTGAATCTGAATGCCCAATGTGGTGGTATTTGGAGTTGGGGTTTGTGCAAGGTTGGAGTCCTCATGAGTGGGATTAGTGCCCTTATGAAAGAGGCCCCAGAGAGCTAACTGCCCATTTCTGCTATGTGAAGACAGAGAGAGCTCAGGCTTTTCTCGGGCCACGCCTCCACGCGGGAGCCTCCCTCTGCTTCATATCACTGTACATCTCAGAACTGCTGACTAGAGGATAGGGCTGGAAATCCAGGGGGCTTCTGGGAACTGTTGTGCACATGACTCACCTAAAAGGTAAAAGAGTACACAATTGCAAGTGACTTTTCTCTAGGAGTTATGACACTAAACATGGAACTCATATTGGGAAAGTGGGGTTGGGTGGAGTTTTTACTCTGCTGTGCAAACTTCTTGTAAGGTCATTTGGAAAAATAAACATTCATGGAGAGGCTTCCCTTAGTCCCAATGGGGAATGACAGAAGGACTGTGTCTGCCACCTATCATGCAGGCCACATCCCCTCTGCAAGATGCAGGAGGGGCTGTTGTCTCTACTGGGAAGGAGAGGGTAAGAGCATGTGACCATGGGCACCACATGCTCCATTTAATCTGTGCCACACCCTGCAGGTGCTATGATGCTGTCGCCATTGGGTACAGAGGGATCTGAGAACCAGGCAAGGATGGGGAGCTCTGGGTGCAAGGTGACTCAGATGAGGTCTTTCTAGTGCTGAGCCTTTCCCCTCACACTTCACCACCCTGCCTCCTTCCCAAGGGATCTGCAGACCAAACTTGGCATTGGAAAAATTGTGAGACACTTTCAGTGGGTAAAAACTGTTGAAAACTACTAAAGAATTGGCCTTTCCTCTGTTTTCCTGATGGAGTTTTTCTTGGAGCCATGAGGGCACATATTGAAATACGGATGTTTACCTTTTAGAACATTGTCCTTGGAGGAGGGGAGGGAGGGAGAGTGAAAGGCATGACTGCAAATAACTATATTATACAGAGAGCTAATCACTTTAATTGGCCCTTTTTATTCAGAGGCTCTCCTGATTTATGAATGTGTTTTTCAGGAGCCCAGGAAAAGCCTCCTGACTGGGCTCATGCAAGCTTATGGGATGGCTTTCACTGAGAACAAATGTCTATAATTGCAGTGTGAATGATATGGGGTTTCTAATTAGCTGCTTGCAGTAGCTATGCACTTTCTCACTATTTGCTGACAGTCTCAGACAATCCCAGAAACTCCCACCTCCATATTTGCTTATTTGTTTATTTTATGTAATGAGAAGGTGAATTCCAAAGGAAAATTTCTTTTTCCAGAGCCTCTGAAGACTAGTGAAACTAAAATATCTCCTGTTTGTTTTTGGTTTCTAATATCACACTCTTCCTCTACTCCACATTTTCAGGTAGAACTGGAAGCCACCAGTATCTGCCTCTGGTCACTAGGAAAGGCTAATGATTTTCACCAGGGCCATAGGGGCCCTCTCAGTCTTAGCTGGTAAAGAATCCAAGGAAGAAGAGAGTTTTCCTTCATTGGACATCTACTGATTACAGATTAACTGCCCAGAGTTCTGCATGAAGTTATCTCTTAATTTTTACAATACACCTATCAGAGAAAAGAGTGAGGGAGCCCAGTTGTATCTCTGCTGGTATCACTTCTGCTAACGTCCCATCTGCCCAAGCAAGTCACACACTGAACCTAGAGTCATGAAGGTATGGAGTAGGGCAGAGAATACAGATACAGGAACAGGTAAGGATATGTCTGGATGAAAGTCCTTGGTTTAATATATGCATTGCTAATTTGTGAGTTGACTATTTCACTTTTAATGCTAGCTTTTGGCAAACAAGATTTTTTAATTGAATGAAGCTATATATTAATGTATTTAGCATTTATAATTTGCTTTTATATTTAGTGCTTTTTTGTTTCTGTTTGAGAAATCTTTGCCTAATCTGAGTTAATAAAATTGTTCTTTTATGTTTTCTTCCAGCAGTGTTATTGCTTTATCTTTTATATGACTTTTATATTTAGGTCTATGTTGCATCCTAGATTAATGTTTATGTATAGTGCAAGGTAGAAGTCAATGTTAATTTTTTTCATCTGGGGGTCTGATTGGTCCAGCCCTATTTATTAAGATTATCCTTTCCCTGACTTAGTGGCAGTGAATTCTTTGTTATAAATAAAGTAACTGTCTTAAATGGAGGTCTGCTTTCGAATATTTTCTTTCCTAATTCAGTGTTATACACTTGCACACTATCTTGAGTGCTGTAGCTTTAGAATAAGTCTTGAAGCCTGATATTGTAAATTTTCTTATTTTGTTCTTATGCTTCAAGATTGACTTCATCCTTCCAGTGAATTTTTGAATTCAGTCATTGTGTTTTTCAGCTCCAGAATGTCTGCTTGGTTCCTTTTCGTAATTTCTGTCTGTTTGTTGGTATTCTCATTTTGTTTATATATTGTTTTCCTGATTTTCTTTAGTCCTTGGTTCATTTTTTCCTTTTGCTTTTGAACATACTATGGCAGATGTTTTATAGTCTCTGTCTAGTAATTCCAATTCTTCTTCAAGGATGGTGTCTCTGCCAATTAATTGTATTTATTTGAGTGGATTATGTTTTCCCGTTTCTTTACCTTGTTGTTTTTGTTAAAAATTGGACATTTGAGAAAACAGCCACCTCTTCCAGCCTCTGCCAATCGTCTCTGTGCTGCTGCAATCCTTGCCCTGAGCCTGGGGATCAGTCCAAGATGAAAACAAACAGTCTTCTCAGGCCCTTTCTGAGAATGCATCTTGCCTGGGCCTTCATGTGACTTTCTCAATTCCCGTTTATCCATGGCTACTTTTGAATGTCTGAATTTCCCAAATGGTCTCACTCCAGCTTCTCCCTAGGGCCTGAGGCGGTCTATTTTATGTCTCCACTAGGAATCTCTTGCTCCAACTGTCTTGCCCCAGATTCCCAGGTTGGAGTCTGTGCACTGCTCTTATGAGCTGTGCTTTCTGCTTTTTCCCTGCCTGAGATCTGAGTTAGAAAAGGCAGAGAAACATCCCCTAGGTAGTACCCAGATGGGTTGGAATACTGTCAATAGGGTCTGCTCTGTTCCCTTCCGTTGAGAGAGAGGGCTGCGAGCTGGGATGCTTCCTCCTATAGGCCAAGAATATCTTGCAACTTAGGGAGTAAGGCAAAGGTAAACAGAAACACCATGACATTTACTACCATTTTGAAGGTGGCTTTTTATTAACTGGGTGTTCACTTGATTTCTTTAGACCCTTGACTGTTTTCCAGAGCTCCTATAAAAGTTGTCCAGTTAGTTTCTGGTTGTTTTTGATATTTCTATGAAGAAACAGGGCTTGGAGCTTCCTAGTACATGCACCATTCTTCTCAGACATCTAAACATTTTTTAATCTGTCACTTTAAAAAGAATCTTTATTAATATTTGAAAAAAGACAATTTGCATCAAAAGACAAATCAGTAATTTCAACTTTATATTTGTAGGCTGTATCATGCTACCAGAAAAACAACATTATTTCTGACTCAAATACAGACTTGAAAAAAATAGTCCTTGTAAAGAAAACAGAACTTGGATGAAGTGAAAAATGTTAGACGCAGGCCTTTTAAAGTCAGAAGATCCACCACAAATGGTTCTTTTGCATTTACTCATGATATATTCAATACAGAATTCTACAAAGTGAAAAAAGTCCATCCAAAAGGTTACACATTTTATGATTCTATTTATAGAGTTTTTTCAAATGCTAATAATATTTTTCAAATGACAAACTTTTGAAAATGGAGAGCATGTGAGTGGTTGCCAGGGATTAAGGAAGGGAGGGAGGAGGTGGGTGTAGCTATAAATATGTTGTTGCATGTGTTGGTGGTTTGTTTCTCTGCTGATAAAAAGTATTCTATTGTATAAATGCACCTTAAATTGCTTCTTGAGGGACATTTCTATTGTTTCTGGTTTAGGGCTATAATAAATACAATGACTATCACTATTTTTATATAATAAGTCTTTGTATAAACTTAGATTTTCAATTTGCCTTTGTCAAATATCTAGGAATGATAACTGTGTATTCACCTTTCTAAGACACTACCAAACTGTTTTCAGTGCAATCGTACAATTTAAAAAATGGTACCAGAAATATTCAAGTGTATTAGTTTATTCATAGCATCATCAGCATTTGGTGTTGCCAAACTTTAACTTTCCTAGTGTGCTTGGTATCTCCTTGTGCTCTTAATCTGCATTTCCTTCACGACTAATGATATGTACATACTGACTGTTAATATATCTTATTATCTGGAGTATCTATTCAAACATTTTGCTTATTATTGTAGGGTTGTTTCTCTTATTATTGAATATTAAGAGTCTTTGTATACTATTCTACGTAAAAGCCCTTTGTCAATTATGTGTTTTACAAATACTTTTTCCCAAACTGTGAATTGCCTTTCAATTTTTTTAACTGTGTCTTTGGGTGCACAAAATTTTTAGTTTTGGTGATTTTCAATATATAGTCATGCACTACACAACCAGGTTTCAATCAACGACAGACTGCATGTATGACAGTGGTCCCATAGGATAACCTGAGGCTGGGTGTGGTGGTTCATACCTATAATCTCAGCATTTGGGGAGATTGAGGCAGGAGGATCACTTGAGGCCAGGAGTTCAAGACCAACCTGGGCAACGGAGCAAGACCTCGTCTCTATTTTTTTTTAAAAAAGAAACCTGATATATGGCACTTGATATTGGCATTGCATATCAAGGGAGGGAAATCACTGGTATTTACTAATGGTATGGAACATTTGGTTTCCCATATGAAAAAATACTTGCAGATAAAAAATGTATATATCATCTAGGTTTATGTAAGTACACTCTATGATGTTCACACAATGACAAAATTGCCTAATGATGCATTTCTCAAAATGTATCCCATCACTAAGCAATGCATAACTGCATCTTTTCATATAGTTTGTGTTTTTGTGTTCTGTCTAAAAAATTCTTGTTTAGTTCAACATCATGGAAACATTCTATTTTTATTTTCAGAAATTTCAGACTTTTTATATTTGCATTTAGGCCTAAGATATTTCTTTCTTTTTTCTTTCCTCCCTCCCTCCCTCCCTCCCTCCCTCCCTTCCTCCCTTCCTTCCTTCCTTCCTTCCTCCCTCCCTCCCTCCCTCCCTCCCTTCCTTCCTTCCTCCCTCCCTCCCTCCCTCCCTCCCTCCCCCCTCCCCCCTCCCTCCCTCCCTGTCTCTCTCTTTCTTTCTCTCTCTCTCTTTCCTTCCTTCCTTCCTTCCTTCCTTCCTTCCTTCCTTCCTTCCTTCCTTCCTTCCTTCCCTCCCTCCCTCCTTCCTTCTTTCTCTTTCTTGACAGAATTTCACTTCTGTTGCCCAGGCTAGAGTACAATGGCATGATCTCAGCTCACTGCAACCTCTGCCTCCCAGGTTCAAGTTGTTTCTCCTGCCTCGGCCACCCAAGTAGCTGAGATTACAGGTGCCCACCACACCCAGCTAATTTTTTGTATTTTTAGTAGAGACGGAGTTTCACCATGTTGGCCAGGCTGGTCTTGAGCTCCCGACTTCAGGTGATCTGCCTGCCTTGGCCTCCCAAAGTGTTGGGATTACAGGCGTGGCCACTGTGCCCAGTGTATGATATTTCTTAAATAAATTTTTGTGTAAAGTGTGAGGTAGGAGTCGGCTTAATATTTTTTTGACATGGATATATGGTTGTTCCAATACCTTGGCACCTTTGTGAAATACTGGTTAATCATATATTTGTTTTTTTCCTAAACTGTCCTATTTCATTGATGATATTGACAATCCTTGTATCAATACCATACTGTCATATTGTTGAAACTTTATATGAAATTTTAAATTCAATAAGTGTAAATCGTACAACCTTGTCTATTTTTTCCAAGATTGTTTTGTTTCTTCCAGGTCTTTTACTTTTCTAAATAAACTTTAGAGTCAGCTGTTAACTTCAGTAAAACAACTTATAAAGATTTTGATTGGAATTGCATGAAATCTCTATCAATCTATGGGGAACTGACATCTTAACTATATTCAGTCTTCTAATCCATGACCTCTCCATTTATCTAGGACTTCTTTAATATCCCTTACCAATGTTGTGTATTTTTTGGTATAGAGTTCTTGTCTTCTCTCATTAATTTCTAAGTGTTTCACGGTTTTGATGAAATTGTAAATGATGTATTTTTAAATTTCATGTTTCATCGTGTAATAGCCAGGGTCTAATCAAAGAAGCAGAACTACCATACAGAAAGTAATGTAGAATGAGAGATTAATGATAGTTATTAGGCTTTATGCAATTATGAGAGGTCATTAAGCAGCCTCTAGGATTGTTGCCTCAGTTTCTTATACAGAGAGCATGTGGTAGTGGTTGGGAAAGGAAGATGAGCACGGAGTGGGAGAAACTAAGGACAAACCAGAACCTGTAACGACACGATAGAACTGTGTCTGTCTCTCGCTACTTCTGCTATGAACTGAATTGTGCCTCCCTGTATCCACTAGAAATTCATATGCTGAAGCCCTAACCCCCAATAATTGTATTTAGAGATAGGGCTTTTAGGTGGTGATTAAGTTTAAATGAGGTCATAAGAGAGGGATCCTAGGATTGGTGGTCATTTAATAAGAGGAAGAGTGAGAGAGAGATTTTTTCTCTGCCATGTGAAGAAATTAGCAAGAAGGCAGCTGTCTGCAAGCTGGGAAGAGAGTCCTCACTAGAAACTGACCATGCTGGCACCCTTATCTTGAACTTCTAGCCTACAGAATTG
The DNA here is from genome assembly GCF_049350105.2 of Macaca mulatta. Taxonomy (NCBI): domain Eukaryota; kingdom Metazoa; phylum Chordata; class Mammalia; order Primates; family Cercopithecidae; genus Macaca; species Macaca mulatta. The sequence continues at coordinate 10,735,363 of NC_133417.1, forward strand.
TGAGAAATAAATTTCTATTGTTTAAGCCACCCAGTATGATATTTTGTTATGACAGACTGGGTTGATTAAGATAACCTGTAACCTTTATGATGCACGTGACTTGTAGGATAGGCTGACATCCTTCACCATGTAGGTACTCACTGACCTGGCCCAGGATTCGCAGAAGCTGAATGAAGGCACTTGGCAGAAGCTGGAGGAGCTGTTGGCCCAGCTGCTGCTCTCTCCTATGAGGTAGGCCGGCAGTTCAATAGCAACGTATATGAGTTACAATAGCTTCAGCTGTTTCTGGGTCTAAAAGTGGTACCCTTTTATTTCCATCTTTAACATATCATACAAAATTGTTTGGTGTCCATCGCTTCATCAGTTTTGCTTATTTGACACAGTTCAAAGCCACCACACATTGTTTGCAGATGGCAGGTAGAAATGCAGTTTAGGTTTTTATACTGATATCCTGTGACTTTTCAAAGTAGACTTATTTTAGTTGTTCTTGACTCTTTGCAATGTTTACATGCACAGTCATCTTGTCTGTTAATAAGTAGTTTCACTTCTTTTCAAGGGGTATGCCTTTTATTTTTTTTTCTGCCGTATTGCACAAGGTAGGACTTCTAGTGCAATGTTGAATCTGATGAGAACACACATGTTTCTTTGTTCCTGACCTTATAGGGAAATAATCTGGTCTTTCATCATTAAGTTTAATGTTAGCTGCAAGTTTTGCTTAGATGCCCTTTATCAGGTTACAAAAGTCACTTTCCCTCCTATTTTGCTGATAGTTTTAATCATAAAAAAGTATTGAATTTTATCAAATGATTTTTTTTCCATTTTTAAAACTAATTATATTTTTGCCATTTATTCTGCTATGTAAAAAATAACATTGATTAATTTTAGAATGTTAAACCAACCTGACATTTCTTACATTCCTGAGGTAACTCCAGATTAATCATATTGTGTTATTCTTTTTATATAATGTTGGATTTAAATTTGCTCTTATTTGTTAATAACTTTTGCATCTGTGTGTATGAATGACATTGGTCATCATTTTTTGTTGTAGCTGTTAGGGTAATAACTGTGTCAGGTTTTGTGAATTTATGCTGGCTTAAAGGATTTAGGAAGTGTTCTTCCTTTTTTGTTTACTGAAAGTGTGTATGTAAAGTTTCTGTGATCTCCTTCTTAAACATTTGATCTAATTTACTAATGAAATAATATGGGTCTGGACATTTTGATTATGAATTTAGTTTATCAATAAACATGTCTGTTTATGTCAAAGTATATGTCATACATCTGTATATATGCCATATGTATGTTATATATGACCATATGTATATGTTATATGCTTAATAAATGCCCTTATTTAATTATATTATTTCTTCTTTTGTGAGGCAAATTGGGTTTTTCAAAAGGTGTCAAATTTTAAAAAATAGAGTGGACTTAATATTTATTTATTTATTTAAGAGACAGAGTCTCACTCTGTCACCCAGGCTGGAGTGCAGTGGCACAATATCGGCTCACTGCAACCTCCACTCCAGGTTCAAGCAATTCTCCTGCCTCAGCCTCCTGAGTAGCTGGGACTACAGGTGCACACCGCCACGCCCAGCTAATTTTTTATTTTTATGTTCTTATTTTAGTAGAGACGGGGTTTCACTGTGTTACTCAGGCTTGTCTCAAACTCCTGAACTCAGGCAATCCACCCACCTCGGCCTCCCAAAGTGCTAGGATTACAGGTGTGAGCAACCGCACTGGGACTATATTCTTAAGGTGTTTAGAATATATAATAACATCTCCTTTTATTCCTGAAATTTATCATTTGCGTTTTTTTCTTGTTTTTTTGATCATTCTTGTAACCGATTTATCAATTTTGTTAATTGTTTTAAAAAATCTTCTTTTAATTATGTTTCTTATTTCATTGATTTCTGATTTCATTTTCATTATTTCCTTTCCTATATTTAATTTAGGTTTAATTTGCTGTTTTTATCACTAGGTTATAAGAAGAAAATTTAGATTACTCACTTTAAGTCTTGCTTGTTTATAATGAAATCATTTAAAGATAACTTTCTTTCTATGTATTGCTTAACCTGGACTCCACAAGGTTTGATTATGTTGTGTTTTAGCCATGACTGTTGAAATATTTTCTATTTTTTCTTTGACCTGTGAATTATTTACAATGTTTATTGCTTATTTTATAAACAGTGATTTTTTGATATAAAGTTTTTCATTACAATAGCTTTTCTTGTTAGAGAAATCTGTTAAGGTTTTGATCTTTTGAAATTTACTGGGGCCATTATATATGTCATAATATGGTCTAACTTGGTAAACATTTCATGTACACTTGAAAATATTGTCATTCTGCAGTTGTCAGGTGTAGCATCCTAATGATCAAGTTGGTTGACATGTTGTTTTAATCTTCTGTTCTTTATTGATTTTTTATCTACTTGTTCTGTCATTTTTTGAGAGAGGAGTGCTCAACTCTCCAATTTACAATTGTGGATATGTCTCTTTCTCCTTTCATTCTGTCTATTTGAAGACCTGTAATTAGATGTAAGCAGATTAAGAATATTTATGTTTCTTCGTGAATTCACTCTTTTATTATCATAGGCCAGAAAGCTACTCAAGTGCCTTCTCTCACTTCTTTTTTAGGAATTCTTTGATTCATGCATCATTGGAGGAACAATGGTAAACTCTTTGGAGAAGAATCTAAAATACATTTTTTTCTCCATGAATAATTGGTGCTTAACGTGCATGTTTTGTGATAATACAGCCAAACAAGCTTTTTGATGTTTATTATTTGCACGAAGATGTATTTTTTCCATTCTTTTGCTTTTAGTTCATCTACTTTATATTTAATGTTTATTTCTTGTTGATAGTATATCATTATGTGTTGTTTTTAGAAGTAGGCTGTCAGATTAGAGCATGTATGTTTTATGTAATTATTTAAATTGTTGAGTTTAAGTAAACTGTCTTGCTATCTCTTTTTATATGTTACCTAGGAGTTTTTGTTCTCTGCCTTTAATTATATATTTTCTTTAAATATTTTAAAAAATTTTTACATATTTGAAGTTTTCAAATATTAATTTTAAATAATGTTTAGATTTCACCTTTCATTTACAATGGTGTTTCATCTGTCAATTTTGTTTATTGTTGAGTGGTTATTCTTGGAGTTACAGTATATATTTGAATCTTATTATGCTATTCTTAGATTTAATACTATATCTTTTTTAAGCCTTAAGACCCTTATAATACTTTCTTTTTAACAAATTATTTTTAACTGCCAAATAATAATTATATATATTCATGGTGTACTATGTGATGTTTTGATTTATTTATACATTGTGGAATGAGTACATCAAGTTAATGAGCATATCCATCCTCTCACATACTGGTGTTTATGTAGTGGGAACATTTAAAATCTGCTCTTTCAGCAATTTTGAAATATATTATTAACTATGCCCACCAAGCTGGATGACAGATCTTGGAAACTGATTCCTCCTGTCTAACTAAAACTTCAAGCCCTTTGATCAACATCGTCCTATCCACCCCCTGTAACACTTTAATTCCATTTACATTCCTGTATCTTGCATTTTATTATGTATACTTTCAACCCAGCAATAGACTATTTTTTCTTTAAACTGTCAGTTTTCTTTTTAAGAATTAATTATTAGAACACAAATTCTATCAGCTGTTATTTGAGAATATCTCTTTCTGCTAGATACTGAATTAAAGAATATTTTGGCTAGACATGGAATTCTGGGTTAACAGTTTTCTTTCAGCTTTTTAAGTTGCCATTCCATTTTATTGCGGTCTCCATTTTTCTCTGAAAAGCAGTGAGCCATAATTTCTTTTGTTGTTCTCTTGTGTATAATATTACCTTTTATTCTTTGACTGTTTTTATGATTTTCTGCTTTATTTTATTTTATTTTATTTGTATTATAATTTATTTTTGACACAGAGTCTCGCTCTGTCATCCAGGCTGGGGTACAGTGGTGCAATATCCGCTCACCACAACCTCCACCTCCCAGGTTCAAGCCATTCTCTTGCTTCAGCCTCCGGAGTAGCTGGAATGACAGGTGCCCGCCACCATGCCCGGCTAATTTTTGTATTTTTAGTAGAGACAGAGTTTCACCACGTTGGCCAGGCTGATCTCGAACTCCTGACCTCAAATGATTTGCCCTCCTTGGCCTCCTGAGGTGCTGGGATTACAGGCGTGAGCCACCGCGCCCAGCCTGTTTATCTCTAGTTTTCAGTATTTTGACTCTGTTCTGCCTACATGTAGAACTATTTGCAGTCAGGTTATTTTCCTGCATTTATTAGATCTGTAAGTTGATAGATTTCACCAAATTTGGGACTTTAAAGACCTTTTCATCATTTACTTTCTCTTCTCTCTTTTTGGAATTCCAGTTGTCTGTGTTGTCCCACAGTCCCCGAGGCTTTGTTTGTTTTTGTTCAATCTTCTCTTTTTAAAATGGTAATTTCCCTCAAATCGTCACTGAATTTATATTTTCTTCTTTAATTTTTTGCTTCCAATGTGTTGTTGAGCCCAACCCATCATTTTCCACTTTAGATAGTGCTCATTTTAGTTCCAAAATTTTTTCGTTTGGTTTTGTTTTGTAGCTTCCATGTCTCCAGTGATATTCCACATCCATTTGATTGCTGTGTAGTATCTCATATGGACAGATCACACTATCAGTTTCTTAGAGAAAAATTGGGGTTTACTAGTTTGGGGGATTACAAAATGAAGCCACCGTAAACACGAATGCATAGGTTTTTGTACAAATATAAGTTTCCATTTCACTAAGGTAAATACCAAGGAGAATTTCTGAGCCACATGGTAAATCTATGTTTTACTTTATACGATACTGGCACTTTGTTTTACAAATGTCTACCATTTTGCATTCCCACCAACAAAGTGTTAGGTGTTACAGCTATTCTACATCATTAGCAGAACATGGCATTTTCAGTTAAAAAAATAAAGCATCCATCCTAAGAGATGTATAGTGGTATCTCATTGTGATTTTAATTTGCTTTTCCCTGATAACTAGTAATAATGACCATCTTTTCATATGATTATTTTGCCGTTCTCATATTTTCTTTGGTGAATTGTCTATTAATGTTTTTTCTCATTTAAAAAATTGGGCTATTTGTTTTCATATTGTTGATTTTTGAAAGTCTGTTGTGTATTTTGTATGTAAGTTTTTTATTAGATATGGTTTCACAATTATTTTCTCCCAATCTGTAAATTGTCTTTTTAATTTTTAGTCAGATGAAGTCCAATTGATTAATTTATATGTGCTTTGGGGAAAGGATTGATATTTTTTACTGCATGTAAATAACTGATTGTTCTAGAACCACTTATGAAAAGATTATCTTTTTTCCAAGGAAGTACTTTTGCACCTTTGTGAAAAAAAAAATTAATCACATATATGTCAGTTTAACTCTAGCCTCTTTATTCTGTTCCATTGACATTTGTGTCTGTCCTTTTGACAGTTTCCAAGTCTTCATTAATGTAGTTTTATAATTGAGTATTGAATCAGTTATTAAAATTCCTCAAAGTTGGTTCTATTTTGTAAAACCTGTTTTGGCTATTCTAGTTCCTTTGCCTTTCCATACAAATTTTAGAATCACTTTTCCTATTTCTAAAAATTCTATCAGAATTTTCATGGAAATTGGGTTGTATATATGTTTTAGTTTAGAAATAAATGAATTCTTAAGAATATTACATCTTTTAATCCATGAACAAAGCATATCTTAACATTTAATTAGGATATCTTTCATTTCTTTTACCAGTATCCTGTAATTTTTACATAAAGATCTTTCACATTTTTACTATAGTTATACCTAAGTATCATATTTTTTGGCATTATTATAAACTTATAATTACATTAACATTTTCTATTTCCAGTTTTTCATTGCTAGTGCATAGAAATCCAATTGCTTTTTGTATATCGACCTTGTGACCAGCAACATAGCTAAGTTCACTTATTACTTCTAGTGGTTGTTTGATTAATTCTTTATTGTTTTCTATGCAATCAATAATTGTAAGTAGAGGGAGTTTTTTTCCTCCTTACAACCTTATTCCATCTAGTTTTCTTGCTGTATTGGATAAAGCATTAATTGTAATGTTGAATAGGAGTTATAACAGTAGATATTGTTTATTCATGATATTGTGGGAAAACATTCACTCCATTATTTTATTCCAAACTATAGGCAGACTTTAGCAAGATGAGTGTTACAATACTGTATAACATAATCACATACATTCTATCATTTTTCCCACATTCTATTGAATGGAAAGAAGTTACAGGTCCAACCCACACTCAAAAGGAAGGGATCCCGCAAAAGCATGAACACTCAGAGGAGTGGATCGGGGGGCCACCTGAAGTATCTGTCTATCGTAGCAATGTTTGCTTTGGGATTTATAGTTAGCATCTTGTACCTATCACTATTTACCCATAAGTAATATCACGCTCTTTCCCAGATGATATAAGAAATTCGTAATGATATACTGTGTTTCCCTCCTGGCTATTGTGCTGTTGTTGCCATACATTTTACTTCTATGTATTTTATACATTTCACAATACATTGCTATTATTTTTATTTTAAGCAATCAATTATGTTCTGAAGATATTTTTAAAATGAGAAGAATATACATATATATATTTTAACTGACATTATTTCTGGAGGTCTTTGTTCTTTTACATAGATTGAGTTTTTCATCCAATGTCGTTTTCTTTCTGTCTAACAGACTTTCCATAATATTTTTTGTAGTGCAGGGTAGCTAATGATAAATCCTTTCAGCTTTTGTTTGCCTATAAAAATCTTTTTTTTTTTTTTTTTTTTCTTGAGACAGGGTCTTGCTCTGTTGCTGAGGCTGGAGTGCAGTGATGCAATCCTAGCTCACTGCAGTGTCGACCTTGTTGGGCTCAAATGATCCTCCTGCCTCAGCTTCCCCAGCAGCTGGTACAACAGGAACGCATCATCACACCTGGATAATTTAAATTTTTTTGGTTGTTGTTTTTGTAGAGATGGGGTTTCACAATGTTGCCCACACTAATCTTGAACTCCTGGCCTCAAGCAATCCTCCCATCTTGACCTCCCAAAGTGTTGGGATTATAGGCATGAGCCACTGCACCCAGCCAATTTTGTTTTTGAAAGATATTTTTGCTGAGTTTTTTTTAATAGTAAGTTGACTTCTTTCAGTACCTTAAAGACGTCCCACTATTATTAACTTGTGTTCATTTTTAGCAATGGGGAGACTTCTGTCATTCTTACTATTTTGTATGTAATGAGGCTTTTTTTACTGGCTGATTTTAAGATATTCTCTCTATCACTGGTTTTAATATTTTCAACTGTGATGCATTATGGGGTGGTTTTCTTCATATTTCTTGTATTTGTAGTTCCTTGAGTTTTAGGATCTGTGGGTTTCTAGTTTTTATCAACTTTGAATGTTTTTGGCAATGATTTCATCAAGTATGTGTTTTTCTATTTCTATTCTTTTTCTCTTCTTCACATATTTTGGTTATACATAGATTAGGTTTCTTGAAGTTGTTCCATAACTCACTGATTCACTTTTCATTTTTTTATCCCTTTTTTCTCTCTGTTTTTTGTCTCATTTCTATTTTTATATTTTCAAGTTTACCCATTTTTCATCTGTAATGTATAATGTACTTTTAATCCCATTCATTATATTTAAAATCTCCAACATGATGTATTTTTGTACCTAAGAATGTTATTGGAGTCCTTTACATATGCTCCGTGTCCCTGCTTACCATGCTCATGCTTCCCTTTCTTTCTTATGCATATGGAATGTAGTTATAAGAACTGATTTAACATCTTTGTCTACTAATTATATTGTCTATGTCATTTCTGGGTCTATTTTTATGGATGGAATGTTCTCCTCTCGTTAATATGTGAACACAAGATGGCTTTATTTCTTTCTAATAGGTGTTGCCCTTTGCGTTGTTATGGGATGATTAGATTGCAGTGTTATCAATGCTCTCATAAAGCAGCAGGAACACCAAGAAAGCAAAGTCGATCCATCCTGAGGATCGAAGATTTCCCAGAGGAGCATGACATGTGAGCCGAGTGACCCAGAGTAAGTGTAGACAAAGGGGATAAAACAAGCCAAGGAAATTCCCAGTGGACAGAAGCACATACACAAAGCATGGAAATGAGAGAAGGGCACTCCAGGGACACCAGGGAACTCACTGTAGCTGAACTGTGGGTAGGAAATGGAAGGTGACCACGCCAGACCAGCACCTGTGCCCAGCACGTGAGAGCACTTGTGCGTTTGGCTGGACAGCCTGAGCTTTATTGGCCATGGGAAGACTTTAGAAGGTGTTTTTAATTGTGGTAAACATACATAACGTAAAATTTACCATTTTAACCATTTTAAATGTACGATTTAGTGAAATTAAGTATAATTACATTGTTTTGGAACGATCATCACCATCCATCTCCAGAGTTTTTTCATCGACCCAAATTGAAATTCTACATCCGCACTGTCTTAGTCTATTTTGTGTTGCTGTAACAGAATACCCGAGACTGGGTAATTTATAAAGAAAAGAAATTTATTTCTTACAGTTCTGGAGGCTGGAAAGTCCACAATCCAAGCATCGGCAGGTTTGGTGTCTGACGAGGGCTGCTCTCTGCTTCCAGGTTGGCTCCATGAATGCTGGGCCTCACATGCTAAAAAATAGGAAGGCAAACTAATTGAACACTGTGTGAAGTCTCTTTTACAAGGGTCTTAATCCCATTAACCAGGCCATTAACCAGGGAGAAGTCCTTATGGCCTAATCAATTCTAAAAAGTCCCACTTCTTAAGCTTACTACACTGGCAACATCTGCATTTTGGAGGGGACACATTCAAACCAAAGCCTTCCAATCCTGGCCCCAAAATTCCTGCCAAAATTCACGTTCTGACACGCATAATACATTTATTTTATCCCAACATCCCCCAAAGTCTTCACGAATTTCAGCATGAACTCAAAAGTCCAAAGTCCAGAGTCTCATCTAAATCGGATATGGATTAGACTCAAGGCACAGTTCATCCCGAGGCATATTTCCCTTTAGCTGTGAGTCTGAAATCAAGCAAGTTGTGGGATTCCAAAATACAATAATGGGACAGGCATAGGGCAGACACGGGAGAATAGGCAAGAAGAAAGGAGTAACAGGCACCGAGTTAGTCTAAACCCAACAAAGAGAACACTGAATCTCAGGAGTTGAGAATTGTCTTCTTTGACTCCATGTCCTGCCTTCAGGACACATTGGGGTAGGGGCTGAGTCTCCAAGGCTTCTGGGGATCCTCTCTCTATTCATGCTGTAGCAGATCTCACAGGCTGGAGTTAAGTGCCTATAGCTCTCCCAGGCTGCCATTGCACATTGGGGCCTCTATACCTCTGAAGTCTTGGGAGCATGCATGGAATCCTGGGCTGCCAAATACTGAAACCCACGCTTTCCTTCACATTCTGCCGTCAGTAACTGGGAGTCTGATTCCTGTTTATGAAGGAATCATTATCTCCCATGAATGCCATGTTTACGGGAAGGAGTAACTTATTAACAATAGCTAAAATGCAATGAGTGTCTTCTAGGAATGAGTGTCTTACAGGAGTGGACTGACTTGGTCCTTATAAAGAGCACTATCCAATAGATGCCTATGATTCTGATTTTAGAGTAAGGAAATAAGAGCTAAGGAAGCAAGGGCTTGCCTAAAGTCTCACAACAGGTGGAGGTGGAGCTGGGATTTGTCCAGGAGGATGACCCCTGACTTCATCACACAGATTTATGGAATTCAGCCATATGGTATCCATTAGCTGTTGAGACTCATCTCCTATCTCGACACTAAAGTGTTCCTTAGGATTGGAGCATAAGCGGGGCCAGTCTTATAGGTTTGACAAGTGCAGACATAGACACACTGTTCTGTGAGGAAGGCCTGGGCTGAAATTCCTCAATAATAATGTTTGACAGCCAGAGGACCCACCCCTGGGCAGCATGTGCGTTGCAGTTACAAGGTAGGGGAATTATGTTATGGGGGCAGTCGGCTGATGTGACACACACTTCTGTCTTCTGAGTAGAGGGCTGCTTGGCCCTGCAGTCGTCACAAGAGGCAGGAAACTTCCATTACTTGGAGAAACAGGGCCCTTTGGGACTCCATTGCCTCCATTCTCCGTCTGCCACCAAGCAGGTCTGCAGGATCTGGCCTCCTTTGGCAACCTCATTCCCTGCAATGCCCCCTGCCTATGTATCCTCAATGCTTCATCACACCAGAACCTTCCCGGAGTCTGACTTTTCCCTAATTTCATCTTCAGTCACTGCCGTGGTGTCCACGTTTTGCTCACCCTAAACTGGAAGCCTCTTTCCACCCTTTCTCTCTCGCCATTGTCCTATTCTTTCCCACTATGTGGCTTTCCAGATTCTGCCCGGCATAGGAAAGGAGCACATGCCTCGTAGTCTGACAAATTTGGGTTGGGGACTTGACTTTGTCACTTACCAGGTGAGTGACCCTGCAAGTGACACTGAAATTCTCCAGCCTCAGTTTCCACATCTGTAAAATAGGGTAGTCCATTCTAACTTGCAGTATGGTAAGGCTGTGTATAAAAGGCAGCACAGTGTCTGGTACATGTGGTTGATAATCACGAAGGAATGGTGAGGATCCACTATGGATTGACCAAGTGAAATGTGGCAAATGCACATTTATATATTCATGTAAATGGAAACACATATATTATATGCATTTGATGAGGTTGATATTCACACATGCCACTGCCCAGACGGACAAAGCAAATGTCGCCTCCTTGTCTACAACCTATTGTGTGCCATGAGCTCTCACCTGGCCTGGCAGTGGGAAAACTTACACTGGTTTGATTAGTGTTCTTTTGGTTGAACACTAGGTTGAACATCAGGTTGATGATAAGACTCTCATACTCCATGCTCTTCCTTATCTACCCCGAGATGTGGCCTGTGTGCAGAGCAGAGCTCACTGTGTCCTCATGTTAGCTGGGAAGGAGGCATGCACTTCCTTGGGGCTCTTGCACTGTTCTCTTGGTGTTCACTGCCCCATGCCTGCTTGGTCACTGGCCCCATTGTAAGCATTGGCTGTTGCTTGGCTGGTGCGTTTATGGACTTAGCATTGGCGTTGCTTGGCTGGCCAGGTCGTGGCCCTTTTTCTCATGGGATACTCAAGGCAGGTGGGCACCTGTGCTTGGCCCAACCTCAGCAGTCCACAGTGTTGTGTGCATTCCCGGGGTCTATGACTCCCCTTAGTAATTCTTTGCCCCAATAAGCCCACCAGTGGCATCATGACCTACTGTCTGCATACCTACACAGAGTGGCAAGAAATGTCAGCTCTTTACCGCCCCAGCAGCTTAACCAGGGGAAGAGGAGTGGAAATTAGGGAGTTTTCTTGAGAATGCTTGTTTCAGAATGAGCATGGGTTAAAAGAGTTTTTGGACCTGATGTATTTTTTAAAAGTATATTGAGGGAAGCCAGCAAAACTCTCTTCAACCAAAGAGTTTCTAAAAATAATGAAGGCCTTCCTATCCAATGGGGTCATGGAAGTATTTTATTCCTTTTGTAATCAAGCAGGAATGTGCATTCCTAGCTCCATTGAATCTATCACATATCATGTGCCAGGGGCTGGTGCTGAAAAGTGAATTACATAATGAGTGAGTGGAAGACATTTTTTTTCTGACATAAGTATGCCTTAAATTATATATTGTTCATCTGGCTTTTAAAATATGGAGTTCTATTTTTTTGTGATTGTCATATGTGTCTCTGAAAGCCTGTAATTTCTCAGTGAGGATCAGAGGAACTTTTCTGCCTAAGAAAGTGGAAGCTACTCTTCCGGTTCTCAAAGTATTGCTGTTTGGAGATGAGTGAGATTTATTTGTGTTTCCTCAATCACTATTGCCTGAGGGTGAATACTACTATAATGATGACAGCGATAGTAATAGCTCGTGTCAGTCTGATTGCTTTGCTTAAAGGCTGCAAGAGGGGCATGGGCATTGCATACTGAAATCTTGCATCTGGATACACTGCATGCCTACGTGGAGGAGACGGAATCTAAAAGCTGTGATTTCAGAGGCCCACGAAGACAACTGGTGCTCACACAACAATGGTAATTTTGGTCTGGACTTTCTTTTCTTAGAACATACTGAGAAGGATATAAGAGAAAGCGAACTCTCTTGCATAGGGTAACACAGATGATCATGTGTGGCTTCCACACCACGAGCAAGGCACTGGGATTGCATGTTGTGGTCTCCATGGTGTTTTATCCTCACAACCATGTGAGGCTGTGGGACAGGTGAGGACCTTTTAGAGTAGAGGAAGGTGAGACTCAAGGCAAGTGAACTCACAGGCCCAGGGTCAGGTAGGCAGTAAGCCATTGAGCTGCCCCTGAAGCCCTAGTCTGAGTTCAAAAGCTGGGCCCAGAACTTTCACGGCAACCCTCAAGAAAGTGTTACTGTTCCATTTTTACAGTGAGGTTGCCAAGAGTTAATGAAGTTGTACCATTTCTCTAAATTTATTTTAAAATCCTTTTTATTCCCTGGCTTATTCTGGAAAGTTGAAGGCATCTCCCACCTAGTAAGTGACAGAGCCTGAATTCTACTTGGTTCAGGCTGATGCCAGGTAAAGTAAGTCTTGTCTTCAGGCGAAATCCACCACAGAACATCAATATGTAAAAAATGGGGGAAGGCAGCATTGGTGTATACCCATCTCATAAATCTGTATTACAATTTTACCTGTAAAATAAATATATGAGAACAATTAGGGCATTATGACCATCAAAGACTTTTGAAATTATGTGTGTGGCTTTTTTTTTTTGAGATAGTGTCTCGCTGTTGTTGCCCAGGCTGGAGTGCAATGGCGTGATCTCAGCTCACTGCAACCTCTGCCTCCCGGGTTCCAGCAATTCTCCTGCCTCAACCTCCTGAGTAGTTGAGATTACAGGTACCCACCACCATGCCCAGCTAATTTTTGTATTTTTAGTAGAGACGGTGTTTCACCATGTTGGCCAGACTGGTCTTGAACTGCTGACCTTGGGTGATCCAGCTGCCTCAGCCTCCCAAAGTGCTAGGATTACAGGCGTGAGCCACCATGCCCGGCCATGTGTGTGGCTTTTAAATGTGACTACTCATTTCATATTACTATCAGCACCAATTTATTTCTCAGTTTTATATTATTTGGAAATCTAAACATTTTAACTATAACCAATTGAAAATGCTAAATTCCTTTTAGGAAGTCCCTTTGTGGTCTCAGATCATTTAAACTTATCTCCAAGCCTGGAAATTGGAAGAAGAATAACAGGAATGCCTTGTTTCAAAGCTGATGTCCTAATAATATGTACTTCTAGAAATAGCATATAATGCTAATGATTTCACAGTTCAGTATAATTCTTCCTTGCATGATAGGAAATGATGTAAATATTATATAAAGCTTAATAGTGCCATTCCATGAAACCTCTAGTTCCTCACTGTTTCTTTCCTGCATAGTATCTCAAACATGAAAACAATCGTTTGGTTCAATGTTCCATGTGGATTAAACATTGATTTTTTTTTTTTAATTAGGAAAAGACTATTTTTGACTATTTTATTTATTTATTTATTTATTCATTTATTATTTTATTTTAAATTCTGGGATGCATAGGTAAATGTGTGCCATGGTGGTTTGCTGCACCTATCAACCCATCACCTGGGTAATTAAGCCCTGCATGTATTAGCTATTTATCCTAATGCTTTCCCTCCCCTGGCCCCGCCAACAGGCCCCAGTGTGTGTTGTTCCCCTCCCTGTGTCCATGTGTTCTCATATTTCAGTTCCCACTTATAAGTGAGAATATGCAGTGTTTGGTTTTCTGTTCTTGTGTTAGTTTGCTGAGGATAATGGCTTCCAGCTCCATCCATGTCCCTCAAAGAACATGATCTCATTCCTTTTCATGACTACATAGTATTCCATCATGTATATGTACCACATTTTCTTTATCCAGCGTATCATTGATGGGCATTTGGGTTGATTCTGTGTCTTTGCTGTTGTGAATAGTGCTGCAGTGAACATACGTGTGCATGTATCTTTATAATAGAATGATTTATATTCCTCTGGGTGTATACCCAGTAATGGGATTGCTGGGTCAAATAGTATTCCTGCTTCTAGGTCTTTGATGAGTTGCCACACTGTCTTCCACAGTGGTTGAGCTAATTTACATTCCCACCAACAGTGTAAAAGCATTCCTATTTTTCCACACCCTCGCCAGCATCTGTTGTTTCTTGAATGTTTAATAATCACCATTATGACTGGTATGAGATGATATCTCATTGTAGTTTTGATTTGCATTTCTCTAATGACCAGTGGTGTTGAGCTTTTTGGCCACATAAATGTCTTCTTTTGAGAAGTGTCTTTTCATATCTTTTTCCCACTTTTTAATGGGGTTGTTTTTTCTTGTAAATTTGTTTAAGTTCCTTGTAGATTCTGGATATTAGACCTTTGTCAGATGGATAGGTTGAAAAAGTTTTTTCCCATTCTGTAGCTTGTCTGTTCACTTTGAGGGTAGTTTCACAAACTGTGCAGAAGCTCTTAAGTTTAATTAGATCCAATTTCTCAATTTTTGCTTTTGTTGTAATTGCTTTTGGCATTCTCATCATGAAATCTTTGCTCGTGCCTATATCCTGAATGGTATTGCCTAGGTTTTCTTCTAGGGTTTCTATACTTTGGGGTTTTACATTTAAGTCTTTAATCCATCTTGAGTTAATTTTTGTATAAAGTGTAAGGAAGGTACCCAGTTTCTGTTTTCTGTATATGGCTAGCCAGTTCTCCCAGCACCATTCATTAAATAGGGAATCTTTCCCTATCGTTTGTTTTTGTCAGGTTTGTTGAAGATCAGATGGTTATAAATGTGTGGTCTTATTCTGAGATTTCTATTCCGCTCCATTGGTCTGTGTGTCTGTTTTTGTACCAGTACCATATTGTTTTGCTTGCTGTAGTCTTGTAGTATAGTTTGAAGTCAGGTAGCATGATACCTCTAGTTTTGTTCCTTTTGTTTAGCATTGTCTTAGGTATACCAGCTCTTTTTTGGTTCCATACGAATTTTAAAGTAGGTTTTGTCTAATTCTGTGAAGACTGTCAACAGTAGTTACATGGGGATAGCATTTGATTCTATAAATTACTTTGGGCAGTGTGGCCATTTTCACAATATTGATTCTTCCTATCCATAAGCATAGAATATTTTTCCATTTGTTTGTGCCCTCTCTCATTTCCTTGAGCAGAAACGCCGATTTTTGAGGTCATGCCTCACTTTCTTTGCTGTCATAAGTATATTTAGGTTGTGGCAGTGTGTTTGCAGTCTGCAGAGGGCAGTGTTGTCATTTTTTCACTTGTGATTGCCTACCTGACTGCCACCATGTAGCGTGCACCCAGCATTTAGCCCCCATGGGTGCACATGTGATGAGGGGTGTCCTCGCCTGCACAGACTCTGTAAGCAGATGTGCACCTCTGACTTCAAACGGGTATCACTACCAGACGAATCCCTTCCTGGTCAGTGGCAAAATTCCAAGAAGTTCAAATATAGGCTTGGGGATGGTAAGAGAGAAACTTTAATCCGAGGTAAAGCTACTGCCCATGTGAGAATGTTGTAGAGTCCCTTGTGCAAAATTTTATCACATAACATATTAGAGTTGATACACTTTATTGAGGCTTAACTGCACTGGTCTCTCAGGATGGACAAGGAGACTGGTTCCAGGACCCTCTTGGATACCCATGCTCAAGTGTCTGATAGAAAATGGCATAGTATTTCCAAGTAACCTATGTATATCCTTCCCCTATACTTAAAATCATCACTAGATTGTTGATGATACCTAATACGATATAAATGCTATGTAAATAGTTTTTCTGCTGTGTTTTAAAAATTTGCATTGTTTTAAAAATTGTTATATTATTTTTGATTGATTTCTAAATATTTTTGATCTGTGGTTGGTTGAATCAGTGGATGGAGAATCTGTGGATACGGAGGGCTGACTGCATATAAAAAATGTGGTAAGTGGAATTGAAATAAGATACTGTAAAAGATACCAATATGTTGGGTTTTGAAGAATGAATAGGAGTTCTTGGAGGGAGAGGAAATGGGGAGCTCACATGCTCTGAATGTCCTAGATCTTACGGCTCCCTGAGTAGATGCAGAATTGTGAAATACGCCTTTTACAGACTAAATGACTCCAGGGAAGTTATTTTGAGGCCTGCTTTTATATCTTTTGCTAATCCACTGCTGATCAGAATGTTAATTTAAGAACTTGGTGATTTTAAACTGCTTTCTAACTTTAAGAGTCAGAGGAGCAATTAAGTGCCCCTTATGCGTTTAGTCCACAGTGCCATGGGAGAAGAGAAGGCACAATCCTGGTGAACCTAGAGATCTCCATGCTTTTCTAAGAAGGTGGTACACACCCATTAAGCCACCACCGAGCGACGGAGGAGGGTGCACCAACTCTCCATCCATGTTCAAATGGGTTGGCGAAGAGGTTCCCCCAAGACAGAAACCCATCAGTGCAGACTCCTCAGTGCCATCCCTAGGACAGGCTGGCAGTAGAGGCACCAGAGGGGTTTTTGAAAAGCAACTATCTCACATTCCACCCAGAGCAACATAGTCAGAATATCTGGACTCTTAATACATTAAAATGAAATTGGTTAATTTCAAAACTTTTATCCAGATGTGTATCTGGGAAGGAAACCAGTGCTGCAGAAGGTCTTACAATAAAAAAGAATAGTACCCCTTTCTAACTCGCCTCATTCTTTCTCACCCTCAGTTCTATTTTCCAAATGCGATTGCCTTTTTTTCTTTTGCTTCAGATTTTTTTTTTTAATAAGTAAATGTTTAGTTTCATCTGAAGTTCTGTTTTTACCTCCCCAACCTCCATCCTCCTCCCTGCATCCTTAGAGGGGTCCACTCTCCTTGAATTGCTTTGCCTCCTATTTCATTTGTTTGCTTTGATTTTTTCCTAAGTGCGTATGATTATGTTCATCAAGGAGAAACCAACCTATGCTCCCTTCATCATATCGCTAAGAGCTTCTGGCTTCTTGTGCATGTTATTGAGAGGGCTGTATTCTATTTTTCTTGGCGATTTTCTGCTGAGAGCCTGCCATACCATCTTCTATCATGGACTGCTGCACCGCTGGACAGCTGGCATCCTACAGTTTCTTTTTATTGGACTTTGGGATAGGCCCATTGTTATTGCACTCTTTGTTTTCCTTTATCTTGACTTTCATTCCTCCTTTTGTTAGATTTTAGGTAATTTTTTCAGGAAGGATATATGCATGACAAAATTTCTGAGTCTCTCCGTGTCTAAAAATATCTTTATTTTGCCTTCCTGTTGGATTAATAATTTGGCTTTTGACTTGGTATCCACTCTAGGATTGAAATAATTTCCCTTAGAACTTGGTGCTGTCATATCATTATGTCTTACGTAAGTGTTGCTAAAGAAAAATATGGTATCAGTCTGATTTCTCAGGAGTTTCTAAGGTGTTTCTTTTTTTCTTTCTCTTGAAGCTTTTTAATCTTTTATTATTCTTGGTCTTCTGAAATTTCAGAAACATGTGTTGACATGGGAGTTATTTTTCATTTCTTCTGCTCAATTTGTGATGCGCTTGTTCAGTGCAATGACTTATGCTTCTCTCTAGCTCTGGGAAGTCACTCTTCCATTATTTCTTTACAATTATGTCACCTCTATTTTATGTCCTTTTTTCCTGGAGCACCTTCATTGAAACTCAATGCCTCTGTTCTGTCATCTGCTCTAACTCCGTCACTTGGAAAATACAATTTCCTGACATTATTTTCTAGGCATCCTAATTAAATATTTTTGGCAATCTTTTTGCTTCTTTTCCCAACAACTTGTTCTTATTATCTCTTCTTTTTTTAAAAATAGTATCCAATTCTTTTAAAAATTAAATCTAACATGTATTTTAAAATTTTAGGATAAACATTGACATTTTTGAGTTCTCTTCTGTCCCCTGATGGTAGACAGGTCTGTTTCCTGGCAAGAGAGGTGGTTTGAGTATCATTGCCCCTGTTTCTGGCAGGGTTTGATTCAAGGTGAATGGGAGACAACCATTGACTCATCACCTTCTCCCATCCACTGCAGCTCCTTCCCGATTGCCAAGGTTGGCTGCTCTGTATCCTTGGCTCCAGGAACCGCCCTAGAAGCCTCAGCTCCTTTCTGCTGTTCATGTGTGTGTTTTTCCCTGGGGTTCAATGTCAGGCCAAATATTACCTGCCTCCCATTTGTTCCCCAACCCTGCTGACTGTGACCCTGTTCCTCTCCAAAATTCTGAGCTGTAGCTCCTGTCACTCTGACTAAGTGGTAATAAGCTGCCATTTGTCTTCCTTTATCTTCCAGAAATTTGTTGGGTATCATTTGACCACTGATGACCATCTTCTCATGGTCTACGTTTCAATGTAGATTTCTTCCCATTTACGCTTCTGCTGTCATTTTAGGGTCTTAGGAGAGAACACAAGACCGATGTGTGTGCCCAGCCCACCATCTTGGATACAAAGTCTCATCATGACATTAACTGCTATCTGTATTGTAAAGATACAAGGAAGATGATGGTCAATGATAGGGGTAGAAGGAAAGAGGTGGAAAGTGGCATGTGTGCTGGATCTTGAAGTGTGATTGGCGCTATGAAGGGCAGAGGCAGGTTAGATGAAGGTAGATTGAGGACTCCAGTGGCACTTTGAATAACAGTGGGACACCAGCACAGGCTTGCTGGAACAGGGGAGGCACAAACAGCAACAATCTTGTTCTCTCAACTTTGCTCTCTCATCTGAGTACTCTGCAGTTTTGACTGAGCTTCTCCCTGAGAGTAGGCACAGCCCTAAGTCCTAGAGCAGGATCCTTGATGACTGAACACCAGTGCATCTGCAGCCTGAAGCCTTCCTTGAGCCTCCTCCAGCCTGGAAGTCCCCTGGCAACAGAGAGGGGATGATAAAACATGCTCTCAGCAAGGTGAGGAGATCCAACAATAATTTGTGATAGCACATCTGGTGTCATAGGTAGCTCTGTACTTGCAGAGGAAACATGGTGGAAGGCTGTTTGCAAATATGTACAAGTCTTGTCAAGGGAGTGTTTGTACAGAATAAATGGAGACAAGTGTCTCTAGAAAGTGCTATTGCACTAAAAACTATTATTGATCATCTAAAAGTTTTAGACACTTTGTGGCACATAATTATCACAATGCTATGATAGGTGATGCTATTACCATTTTACATACCAAATCCCCAGGTCCAAAACAATTTATTTAAAGCACAAGATCATGCACCAGTAATGGGCAGAGGCAGGACCTGAGCTCATGCCAGCCTCCTTTCCACTCATCTCTCTCAGTGCTCTGCACCACCACCCACACCCGGCTCTTCTGTGCATCTTGCTTGCCTATACTTTCTGTTTCTCTGTAGTAGTCGAGGTTCCGATATTGGAAGTAGTAGAGGAAAGTGGGATGTGGCTGATTTGTGTAGTGATGTGGCAACCAGGGGCAACCAAGTCTAGAAAGGCTGGCAGCTGCAAACAGGCTCCTTCAGTGCTGTGAGAGGACCTAGGTGGAGTGCCTCTTGGAAGCTTGTTCTTGGAGTGAACTCCAGTGAACCTCAGCATAGCCTTGACCTCATCCCATATCTTCTCTCATCCCTAATCCTCTGGCTCAGAGAAGGAGGCACTGAACAGGCTGCCATGTGAAGTGCAAAGAGAAAGGGAAAGATGCACTAAGAAAAACAAATACTGAGAAAGATTCACAACAGCACCTTCCCCATCCCCAATTAAGTTAAGCCTTACTTATTTAAGGAAAAAAATACACACACACACAGAGTATATGCAGCTCTACTACACTGCACTTTCCACATTGCATTGCAGTTAATTCACTAGTTTAACGAATGTTTATTGAGCATCTGTTGTATGCCGGACACTGTTCTAGGCACTAAAGATATACAGTCAGCAAAACAAATAAAAATTCTTGCCCTTGTGGAAACAATAGCCAATTGAACAATGAGATGGGAATTTCAAATGTCATTTTATGTGATGACAAAATGTCTATGTTAAGTGGTACCACAAAGGCAAATACTAAAAGAGCACACACAAATTGCAGTCCATATGCCAAGTAAAGATCTATGTGTGAAATAACATGTACCAACTTACTTCATGCCACAACACATATAAAAGCAGAGAATAGGAGCTCAGCATGGTGCAAATGAATGGGGTAAATGGATGGGACTGCATGCATCCTGAGTGACAAGGCCTGAGGGATGGTGCCTCAGGCCACCCAGGCTGCCCGAGGATTATTCATCCCACTTCAACATCCTTACAACCCACGTGTGACATGTACCCATTGAGTACTATTAGACGAATTGGCATAATATTCTAAAAGCTCCTACAAATTGAAAAAATGATAAACCATTTAATACAACATATGGGAACATATGTTGAATACATGATGGAGAGGACTTACAGAGAAGACACCAAAGCCTGACAACAGTATGAAAATATGTTCAACCTCGCTAATAGAGAAATGCAAACAAAACCATTTATTCTGCTTGTTCTTTTGCCAAATATCATCACCTAGTGCTGGAGATACTGGGGAAATGGGCACTCTTAAATCCTCCTGGGGGAAATGTAAGTTCAGTGTTTCTGGAAAACAGTCTGGTATGATGTATTATAATTAAAAATATGCCTACTGTATACAGGTACAGTCATTATAGCCACCGTGTTTATAGTTGGAAAGAACTGGGAAGAACCTGAATACCCACTGATTAAAGACTGGTAAAATAATGATATGCCCAAGTATTGGGATCCTGTGCAGTTGTGAAAAAATCATGATGCATTCCCTTTATACTGAAGTGGAAAGAGTGTCAAGATGTAATGTCAAGGGACAGAAGTCAAACATGGACCCCTGTGTGTGTCCAGCTGCCAAGTGGCCCTCTCATGTCTGAAGGTGTTAACAAGTTTTTGGAATTCCAGAGGAACCCACAAGAGTGGAAGAAGTTTGTGCCTGTGTCCGCCTCAGCCGAGAGCTCCATGAGGGATGTCTGAGGTGTGGATGGATTCTCCCCAATGGAGGATGCAGGTCCAGGATGCTAAATTCAAACTAGAGCAAATTCTGCTTCGCAAAACTGGTTCTGAATGAGAAGCTCAGCACGGCCATGTGCACACCTGCTATGTGCACAGACAGCAAATAATAAGCCTGTTTTCCAAACCAGCCAGGGAAGCAGTGAGGAGAGGCTGCCTCATGTTGGTCACATGGAGCAGGCCCTTTCCACACTACCTCACTCCCTCTCAGCAACCCTGAAACACAGGCCCTGCTTCTCATCAGGCGGCAACTTATCGGACAGATACATGAGGCCTGTGCTGGGTATAAGGGGATGCCTTTTATGGTTTTCTCTGTGCATTTTAGCACACTTTTGAATGCAATAAATAGATAATTTGGGATCTCTTCTTATAACATAATGTACATATTTTTATGTTATTGTGTTTTATAAATAAAATGGGCTACTATCCTTAGGTGCATACATTGCTTACATTATTTTTCTTTACAACGAATAAAACTGTAATGAATATTTTTGAACAAAAGAAGCTTTTTGTTTGATAGAATTTCTGTAGGGTAGATCATAGGCAGCAGAATTAGCACAGTCCAAGGTGGGTTTGTTTCAAGTCTCTTGGTGTATTGCAGTGGACTCATGTGTTTGAGTGGAGACCCCCCGACCCCATGTTCAAAAGCAGCACCATGCCTGTTTTGAAACATAACCACAATTTGGGTCATTTCTACAAGTTCAATCCAAACACCACGCACTGGGGCAAAGGCATAGAGGGTTGGCCAGGCAGGCCACGGAGGTATGGAAAAGATGTGGTTTCTAAGCCACTCGCTTCCCCACACCCGTATCCTTGGGGAGCATCCTTTGCAACAGTTCAAGGTGAGGAGGAAGGGCAGGAGGGTTAGGTCGAGAGGGAAGGCCACTGAGGAGAGCTGAGACTGGAGGGTATAAGAGAAGATTAGCTGTGAGGCTCCAGTGTGCAAAAAGGAAAAACAATAAAAGCAAAGAAGAAAAAGAATAGTGACTAGAAAGAGAAACTGAGGACCTAGAGACAGGTAGACTCTCATGCAGCAGCAGAGTTCTGGGACCACACCAGGTTCATGGCTGACACAGTTTAGATGCCTCTCTGGCCTGTGGCTTCTCAGGGGTCTAGGGGAAGGGAGGGTCTCTTGTTTCCATACATTGCATGGAGGGCTGTGTGTGATTGGTGAATCAGCAGTCATAGGCATACAGAAAAATCATTAAGCCCTCAGCCTTAAAAAATGACTCAGACCATGACCCCAACTCAAGCATGCTCTCCTTCCTAGCACATGCTAGAGTGACCCTTCTCTGTGCTGGAATTTTTATGGGGCGGTCATGTACTAGCTTTTCCCAAGTGCCTCTCAAGGACCCAGCCCTGAGAGGATTAAGACGTGGCCTCTAGCTTCGAGGAGCTTGCAGCCTTGAAAGGGACGTGGACCTCGGAATGATGGTGGGCCTGCCTTGTGCTCTATTCTGCTGGCAAGAATCGATTCCCAAAGCCAAGGGTCTAGGTGTCATTGTTCCAAGCATGAGTCCTTTACATTCAGTCCTTCATTGTATTTGCTTACCCATCAAATATCTATGGAGACTTTGTTCTATGGCAGACCCGGTCAAAGAGTAAAAAGTATGTGGAGTGAAAGACAGTCATGTCAAACATGATCCCTGTTCTCATGAAGCCGTAGTCCAGATGGGGAGAGAAAGAGCAAAAAAAAACAAAAAAAAAAACAACAACAAAAAAAACAGACAGCCTAAGACTTGCCGTATTAAGCAAAGTTCAGAGTGCTGGTTCTTACTTTACATGTGTGGCTGGGATGGGATGAGGGGACAATGACGGATGGAAGCCAGGGATGACTGACCTCAAGAAAGTGTGCAACTGAGAAGTGGGAGTATAATTAGGTACTGGCATCGGGCATCGTCCCTGACTCACGAATAAGCAGCCAGTGAAGAAGTTTTGGCAGAAAGTATAGTCAGAGGAGAGGGAGCCGAGCATACAAAGAGTGTGTATGTCAGGGTCAGGTTGGACCGAACGTTAAATATTGAGCTTGTGTGATTAGTTACGTTTTCCTTTACAAAGAGACAGGATGGAAATGTTGACCTGCTTTCTTTTGCAGGTCTGGCTTAGCCTGATCAGACCCATTAGAGTCCAGCAATTTTTTTTTTTAAACAAATATCTGACTCTCAGCCTAAATGCCCACACACACAAAAAAATCCACAAATGCTTACAGCCAAGGAAATCTGTTAGTGGAAGGCTTTTCCTAATAGTAAATTATGATTTCAAGGAATTCATGCAGGAGTACATACGTTTTCCCACAGATAGCAAATTTGACCTTTGAAATAACATGTTTATCCTTGCAAATTTGACAGCCACAAAGCATTTTGCATATGAATTATCTTATTTGATACTGACCTCTGAATGTTTGTTTTCCTCCTGAGGGCAATATACAAAAGTAGAAAAAGTGTCCAAAATGTGCCCATTGATAATTGAACGGTCAATTTAGTGGCCACCTAAGATATTTCTTTAATCTTTTTCAGTCAACCAACAGCAAACAACAAGAATTTCCGATCCAGAAACCATCAATCTTCTAAAGTAACAGATGTGGTAACCTGCAGCGTATTTTGGAAACGAATTGACTTATAAAACCATATGCATGGATTGCAAAGGAAATCAGTTCCTATAATTTGCTGAAAGAGGGGTATGTCCTGAGAATGGCCTGTGGATGACCAGGATTCTGGTCTGAAGGGAGAGCATTGCAAGCCAGACCCAGATTTTAGACCCACTTCTGCCACCATGCGTCCCAGTAACTCCTCCCTAGCCCTCTGTGCTTCGTCTGTAAAATGAGGACTTTGGCACCACTTCGCAGAGCTGAGTATACATTTGTGAAGCAGTTTAAAAGTGTTTAAGTCGCTTTCACACACTCTGGTTTTATCTTTCACAGTGGTCCTGTGAAGTTGCTAGACCATGGTTTAGCATTTGTAATGACAAAAAAAAAAAAAAAAAAAGGAATGGGAAACCCAGAAAGGTTCAGAGGCTTGTTCTGTGTCTCATAGCCAGAGCAGGGGATCCTGGCTTCTGGGATTCCACATCCACCGCCCACATCTGGAGCCCCTCATGGCCTTCCAGAGGCGCTGCTCGCATTGCAGCTGGCATGTGCTCAGCATCCTGACCCTGCAACTCTGCTGGCTGCATAGTGCAGACCCTCTTTGGGCCGTGGCAAAGGATATTAAGGGCCGGCCTGGAAGGGAAAGGCCACAAGTGAGAATTTTAACAAAATTATACGAAATTTTAACTTAAAATATGATTTATTTTCTCTATGTTTCTAATGGTCACAAACACCAAAATTTGTAATCCTCAGATGTAAAGATTTGTTCCTGATGAGGGTGGAACATTTGCAGTCAAAATGAAAGTCAAATAAAATTTTAAAATGTAAGACTCATTTAATTGAGTCCACAACTTTGAATTTTTCTGTTGTTGTTTTCAATATAATAGTATTATTGAGATATAATTCACATATATAAAATTGAATCATGGTTTTTAGTGTATTCACAGAGTTGTACAGCCATCACCATAGTCAAATTTAGAATATTTTCATTATTCCCCAAATATACCTGTAACTGTTGTTCAGTCACTTCTCATTTCCCCTCAAACTACTCTGTTCTCCATGTAAGCAATTGCTAATACCTGTTTCTATAGATTTGCATCTTCTAGACATTTCATATAACTGGAATTGTATAATCTGTGGTCTTTTGTATCTGATTTCTTTTACTTAGTATCATATTTTCAAGGTTTATCCATGTAGAAGCATGTGTCAGTACAGAAGGTCCTCAAATAACATTGTTTCATTCAGTGTAACTTCATTAGGATGCTGATGATTAAGAAAAAAAGCATTCCTGGTTGGGGCCACTGTCTGAGTGGAATTTGCACATTCTCCCCATGTATGCATGTTTTCTTTGGGTTCTCCAAGTTTTCTCCCATATCTCAAAGGAGTGCACACATTAGGTTAATGGGTGCCTAAATTGTCCCACTCTGAGTAAGTGTGACCTGAGTGTGTGTGCCCTGCGATAGAATAGCTTCCTGTCTGGGGCTGGTTCCTGCCTTGTGCCTGGAGCTGTTGGGACCTAGTATAGCTACCATCAACCCTAAATTGGAGTAATTTGGTAAGTAATTATCTTATTTGGTCTTGATTAATCTTTCTTACATGTACGTATATCTCACTATTACTTCAATGTTAAATATTAGAATTTTAGAATTTTCCTTCCCTCCCTCCCTCCCTCCCTCCCTCCCTCCCTCCCTCCCTCCCTCCCTCCCTCCCTCCCTCCCTTCCTTCCTTCCTTCCTTCCTTCCTTCCTTCCTTCCTTCCTTCCTTCCTTCCTTCTTTCCTTTTCTCTCTCTTTCTTTTTTTTCTCTCACCCTGTCATCCAGGCTGGAGTGCACTGGCACGATCTTGGCTCACTGCAACCTCCGCTTCCTGGGTTCAAGCGACCCTCCCGCCTCAGCCTGTAGAGCAGCTGGGATTACAGGTGCCTGCCACCACGCCTGGCTAATTTTTTGTATTTTTAGTAGAGATGGGGTTTCACTATGTTGGCCAGGCTGGTCTCGAACTCCTGGCCTCAAGTGATCCACCTGCCTTGGCCTCCCAAAGTGTTGAGATTACAGGCGTGAGTCACTGCACCTGGCCTGTTTTGGGTCTTTCTTTAGAAGTTTGGTGACATCTTTGTGATCAGTAATATGCCACGTTAACTAAACCCTGTCTTATATCAGAGATGGCAGTGAGACTGGTTTAGTATGCATCGTTTCACTTAACATTGTAGTTTCCAAGAACCTATCAAGGAGGTTATGTGAGAATTTACTGTGCTTTCTGTTGCGGAGCCAATGGTTATTGGACATACCACCATTCACCATTATCCATTCACCAGTTGTTCCTACTTTTTAGCTACTATGAGTAATGCTGCTATGAAAATTTGTTCTAAAGTCTGTGTGTGGAGACATATTGTTATTATTCTTGGGAATATACATAGATGTGGAACTGAGGAGTTGAATAGTAACTGTAGGTTTCACTTTCTAAGGAACTACCAAGTGTTTTCCAAACTTGCTGCATGATTTCACACTCCACCAACAGTGTCTGAAGTTTCTAGTTTCTCCCTTTTTTGCCAATACGTCATCAGGTGTGTGTGTGTGTGTGTGTGTGTGTGTGTGTATAGCCATCCTAGTGGGTGCAAAGTGGATCTCATTGTGGTTTTTTCATATTTGCATTTCCTGGATGGCCAATGATGTTGAACACCTTTTCACATATTTATTGAATATTTGTGTATAATCTTGGGAGGATATATCCTCACATCATTTGCCCATTTAAAAGTTGGATTATTTGTTATCTTTTAAATCATGGAGTTGTAAGATTCTTTATATATTCTAGAAACAAGTTCCCTAGTACATATAGTATTTGCAAATATTTTCTCCATTCTATGCGTCATTGTTTAGGTTTCTTGATGATATCCTATAAAGCACAAGGTTTGTAATTTTTATGAAGTCATATTTATCTATTTTATCTTTGTCATGAGCTTATAGTGTCATAATCTGTAAAGTCCTTCCTTAAGCCAAGGTTGTGAAGATCCTGTTTTATAGTTTTAGCTCTTCAGTTAGATTCATGTCATTTACACAGATATAGTTTTGCTTCCTCCTTTCCAATATGAGAGCCTTTAAAATACGTATATATTCTTGCCTAATTGCCCTGACTAGAACTTCCAGCAAAATATTGAAAAAAAAAAAAAGTGAGAAAAGCAAACATCCTTGTCTTGTTTCTGTTCCTTGGGTGAAAACATCCAGTCTTCACCATTACGTGAGATATTGCCCGTGGATTTTTTATATGTGTCCTATATCAGTTTGATGAAGTTCCCTTCTACTCCCAGTTTGTTGAGTGTGTTTATCATAAAAGGGTGTTGGCATTTGTTACCACCTTTTTTCTGCATCTATGGGGATGATTACATGGTGTATGTCCTTTATTCTACTGATATGGAGTATTACATTAATTGATTAAAGCAATCTTGCGTTGCTGAGATGAATCCCAATTCGTCGTGGTATATAATCTTTTTAATTTGCTGCTGGATTTTGTGGTCTGGTATTTTGTTGAGGACTTTTATGTTTATATTCATAAGAGATGTCTTTCTGGTTTCATATCAGGGTAATACTAGCCTCCAAGAATGAGTTGAAAAGTGTTTCTTTGTCATCTATTTTTTGGAAGTATTTATTGGAATTAATGTTTAAATATTTGTTAGAATTCAATAATTACTCTGGGCTTAGAAATTTTTTTGCTGGAATTACAAAATTGCTATATATATATATGTAAAATATGTGTGTGTGTGTGTGTATGTGTGTGTTTTGCGACACAGAGTAAGACTGGTCTTACTCTGTCGCCCAGGCTGGAGTGCGGTGGTGGAATGTGGCTCACTGCAGGCCCTATCCTGGGCTCAAGTGATTCTCCTGCCTCAGCCTCCTGTGTAGCTGGGACTACAGGCATGCCCCATCACACCTGGTTAATTTTTAAATTTTTTGTAGAGACAGGGTCCCACTGTGTTGTTTAGGCTGGTCTGGAAATCTTGGGCTCAAGTGATCTTCCTGCCTTGGACTCCCAAAGTGCTGGGATTACAGGTGTGAGCCACTGTGCCTGGCCAAATGGCTAATTGAATCTGTTGTCTGACTAAATCTATTCAGATTTTCTATTTCTTCTTGTCAATTTCAACAGGTTGTGCCTTCTGGAAAGTTTTCCATTTTATCTAAGTAATCTAATTTACTGATGTTGCTTTGTTTTATGATTTTTCAGATAATACGAACTTGATTTGATTAAACATTTCACTTTTAGGTTTGGTACTTTCGACATGGTTCAGGAAGAGCATACCGTTTCTGAAGTGGGACAGACCTCGGTGAAAGATCTCCCTCTGCTTCTGACTTGTTCTTGGGGGTGAATTTTAACTTCTATCGACCTCAGTTTGGTTGTTGAGCCTTGTTAGGCATCAAGGGCCGTGGTAAGAGCTTCCCCCACATTATTTAACAACAAGGAGAATGTTCTCCTTTAAAAATAGGAAATGGAAGCTCAAAGAGCTGACTTGAGAGGGTATCACATCCTCTACGTGATGGAGCCAGGGCGCAATCCCAGGTCTGTGAGAGTCCAGGACTCTTTACCCCTCTATGTTATTGCCTTCGGATCTCTATTTGTGGGTTTACTTTAGGATCTGAATGTACACTGGCTATGACACTTGATTCTGAATCATTTTGTTTCCTGTTGTGGTGGTGGTGGTGTTTTTTGTGTGTTTTTTTTTTTTTTTTCTTGCATTGGAAAGTTCTCAAGGTCCTACTTATATGGTTTCTTTTAAGGCACTTTTGCTGTCATGGAATACGGCAAAAATAAACATGACTGCCATTCAGTGGGCTTAACATAAAAAAACCTATGAGTGACCGGGTGTGGTGGCTCATGCCTGTAATCCCAACACATTGGGAGACCAAGGCGGGAGGATCACCTGAGGTCGGGAGTTCAAGACCAGCCTCACCAACATGGTGAAACCCCGTCTCTACTAAAAATACAAAAATTAGCCAGGCGTTGTGGTGGGAGCCTGTAGTCCCAGCTACTTGGGAGGCTGAGACAGGAGAATCGCTTGAATCTGGGAGGCGGAGGTTGTAATGAGCAGAGATTGTGTCATTGCGCTCCAGCTTGGGCAACAAGAGTGAAACTCTGTCTCAAAAAACAAACAACAAAACAACTATGAGTTGGACTTCATTGTTTCCATTTTGCTGAAAAGGAAACTGAGGTTCGAAATAGTTAAGTGTCTTTCCCGAGGTTCACAGCTTCCTCAGTTCTGTAGATGCCTCTCACAGCAATCTGACTGGCTCCTTCTCATTTTGCCACTTCTCTCTTGGATTGCTCAGGAGTCTTCTGGTCTGCCTTTCCCTAGCAGCCTCCTCCCCTCCTTGCAGTGCCGCCGAGGCCTGTTGAAAAGCAAATTTTATCACATGGCACTTCTGGTGAGCATCCTTCAGTGGTTCCCGGGCTTTTAGAATATCATCCAGAAGCCTTTCTTCAGGCCTTAAGGCCTTCCGTGACCCAACCTGGCTGATCTTCTGCCTTCTTCTCCCTCTCTAGGAGTGCACTTTGCTCTTGCCCTATGGAACTACATATAGTCATCACAAATATCATGCTGTTTAATCCTCTATGACTTTACACATGCTGTTACCTCTGCCTCAAGATTTCCTTCCCATTCCTTTGTTTTATTCAACCCTGCTTATTATTTGAAATCTTGTTCTTTCTTCAAAGCTTATTTGGTACCCAACCAATCCTGCTTATTTGAAATCTTGTCCTTTCTTCAAATCTTATTTGATACCCAACCTTCTCAGTCTCATTCTAGTGGCCCTACTGGGTGCTCTTATAATCTCTGGTTTATGGTCCTGTCTTATATTTTGTCATGCTGCTAGAGCTGTTGACTTCTTTTGCTAGAGCTGTTGACTTCTTTGCCTTCCCCTCTGGATTAAGAGCTCTTAGAAGGTAGAGAGCTGTGCATCTCAGGACCTAACATGGTGTGCATTTCAGTGTGGAGGCTTAACACTTTTTTTTTTTTTTAAACCAGCTATGGTAACACCAAACAGTACAACTGGAAAAAAAAGCACTTTTCACCCTTGCCTGGGAATCCTATCAGGCAAATCCCTACACATTCCTTTTACGCTTTATTGTCTTATTCAGATACTTGGCTGTAATCCATCAGACACTTCTCATCTGTTAAATATGATTGTAGGCTTTGTTGGACTAGCCAGATGTTAAGCGTAGTGAAAAGCAGATGTCATTTCATCCAACAGAAAGGTTATAAACCTATTTATGTTTGCCATCAACTATAAGTATTTGAATGATGGGTGAAGCAGACAGGCCTTTCTGCTGGTAATCCCAAGAATAAGGGCTCCTCTCAGGGGACGGGCATTGGGTAATCGGGGTTGAGGTGGAGTTGCAGACTTGGTAGTAGTAGTAATGACCTGGCTAATTTTACCAGCTGCTTGAGATGATACATGTATCTCTTCTTGATACATGAAAGTGGTTATCCCAGGAGAGCCCGCCTAAGGTTCCAGACCTTCAGGGATTCTGACAGAGTGTGTTTAGAATGAGATTTCCTCCCTATCTCAGATGGTGGTGCCAGGATCCACCCAGGCTCCCAGGCTAGAAACCTGGACATCAGCACCGAGGAGTTATTCCTTCTACTTCCTGCATCAAACAACCATCTAGTCTTGCCTATTTTATCTCCCAAATATTTATTAAATATTCGCCTTATTTCTAATTCCATTAACATTGCCCTAGTCCATATATCCCACTACCTCTTGGCTAGACTCCTTCCACAAGGGCCCCTAACTATTGTTCTCTACTTGCAGGTACAACCTACCCCACTCACCCTCCATTCAATGGCTAACATGATCCTCCACACAGAGCCCAAATTTGGACATGCCCCTCTCTTGTATAGAGCCATCTAATGGTTTTCTATCTTCTGCTGGATCAAATCCAAGTCTCTTGGCATGGCACACAGGCCTTCCATTATTCCCCCTACCTCTCCAGTCTCTTGACTCTCCAATTCTGTCCTGAAAATGTCAGGTTTTAAACTGAATTCTTTGTAGATTCCTGCTCGCATCCTCCTGTTTTAAAACTGCATATCATTATTTGTGTTGGTTCTGTTGCCTGGAATTCCCTTTCCACCTTTTTTCTTCTGAAGTAGTCTCATTTACTTAAAAGTATATTTTTTAATTGAGGCAAAATTTACATAACAAAATTAACCATTTTAAAGTAAGCAATTTAGTACATTTACAATGTTGTAAATCACGACCTCTATCTAGTTCTAAAACATTTCATCACTCCAAAATAAAATCCCATAAGCACTCAGCAGTTACTTCCCATTTCATCCTTCCCCAGGACCTTAAAACCATCAGTCTGCTTTCTGTTTCTCTGGATTTACCTATTTTGGATATTTTATATAAATGGAATCATATGATACGTGATATTTTGGTTTTGGCTTCCTTTTCGTAGCATCATGTTCTTAAGGTTTCTCTGTGGTGTAGCATGTATCAGCCCATCTTTGTTTTTATTGCTCAATAATATTCCATTGTATATATATACAACAGTGTGTTTGTTTATCTATTGATATTTGGGTTGTTTCCACATTTTGGCTATTGTAGTGCTGCTATAGACATTGATGTACAAGTATGTGTTTGAATACCTATTTTCAGTTCTTTTTCATACATACGTAGGGGTGGAGCTTTTGAATCACGTGGTAACTCTATGTTTAAACTTCAGTAACCAGCACCATTCTATCTTTGCATCAGCAATGTAGGAAGACTCCAATTTCTCCATATCTTGATCAACAATTATTATTTTCCATCTTTTTGATTATAGGCATCCTAGGAAGTGATAAGCGGTATTGATTTGCATTTCCCTAGTGGTTAGTGATGTTGGATACCTTTTCACTTGCTTGTTAGCCATTTGTATATCTTTTTTGGGGTAATGTCTGTTCAAGTCCTTTGCCCATTTAAAAAGTCAAATTGTCTTTTTGTTGTTGACTTGTAAGAGCTCTTTACATGTTTTAGATACCAGACATTTATTAGCTATATCATTGTCAAATATTTTTTCTCATTCCCTAGGTGGTGTTTTCAATTAGTTATTAATGTATTGATGCAAATGTTTTTAATTTTGATGAAATCCATTTTATGTATTTTTTTATTTTGTTGCTTATTCTTTTAGTATTTTATCTAAGAATCCACTAAAAAATTAAAGATAACAAAGATTTACTCCTGTGTTTTCTTCTAATAGTTTTATAGTTTTAGCTCTTATATTTAGGAATTTGATCCATTTTGAGTTAATTTTTGTATATGGAATAAGGTATGAGTTCAGATTTATTGTTTTGCATCTGGATATCTAGTTATTCCAGTACCACTTGTGAAGAGACTATTCTTTCCTCATTAAATGATCTGAGCACACTTGTCAACAATTAATTGACTATTGATGTATAGGTTTATTTATGGATTCTCAATTCTATTTCATTAAGTTAAATGTCTGTCCTTTGTCAGTGCCACATTGTTTTGATTGCTGTGGCTTGTAGTAAGTTTTGAAATTGGTAATTGTAAGCCTTACAACTTCGTTCCTTGTCAAGACTGTTTTGGCTATTCAGGCACTCTTGCATTCCATATGAATTGGAGGATACACTTTTTCATTTCCACACAAAAGGCTGTTGGGACTTTGACAGCAATGGCCTTGAATGTGTAGATTGTTTTGGGTAGTATTTCCAACTAAACCATATTAAGTGTTCCAAACCATGAACATGGGATGCACTTCCATTTATTTAAGTCTTTATTTTACCAATATTTTCTAGTTTTAAGTGCTTATGTCTTTCACTTCCTTGGTAAAATTTATTACTAGATAACTCATTCTTTTAGATACTACTATTAAGGTAACCTGTTTTCTTACTTTTTCAAGGTATAGAACACAATAGATTTTTGTGTGTCACCTTGTACTTTACAATTTTGCTGAATTTATTTATTTACTCAAGTTGTTTTTTGTTTCTTTGAGGTTGTCTATGCGTGGGAGAGATGGTTTAACTTCTTTACTTCCAATTTTGACACTTTTTATTTCTTGTTCTTGTATAATTGCTCTGGTTAGGATTTCCAATACAATGTTGAATAGCAGTGATAAAAGCAGACCTCCTTGTCTTGATCTTAGGAAAAAAGCTTTCACTTAATTCGCTGCCATTGAGTATGGTATTAGCTGAGGGTTTTTCATAAATGCTTTTGACATATTGAGAAAATTCCTTTCTATTGTTAGTTTTCTGAGTGTGTGTGCGTGTTTAAAATCATGAATGATTGTTGGATTTCACCAAATACTTTTTCTTTTGCATGAATTAGTGATCGTGTTCCTTTTGCTTTTTTTAATTAATGTACTTTATTATGTGGCAAATCATCTTGTTTAAAGAGAGATACATTCTACTTGGTTCATTGTGTATAATACTCTTAATATGTGTTCATATTCAGTTTGATGGTATTTTGTAGAGGGTTTTGGCACCTATATTCACAAGAAATAGTAGTCTGCAGTTTTCTTCTCTTGTGGTCTCTTTCTTTGTCTGGTTTTGGTATCAGAGTAATGCTGGCTTTGTAGAATGAGTTAGGAATATTTCCACCTCTTCTTTATTTGGAAGAAAGTGAGATGCATTGGTATTAATTCTACTTTAGATTTTCAGTAGAATTCATCAGTGAAGGCCTCTGGTCCTAGACATTTTTTGTGGTTGTTGGGATGTGTTTGATTATAGATTCAATCTCTTGTTCAGGTGAGTTCAGATTTTCTATTTCTTCTTGCATCACTTTTGGTATTTGTGTGTTTCTAGGTTTATTTCATCTAGGTTATATAATTTGTTTACGTGACACTGTTTGTGATATTCTCTTAAAGTGTTTTTGTATTCTGTAAGTTCAGTAGTAATGTCCCCACTTTCATTTCTGATTTTAGTTATTCATCTATTTTCCCTTCTATCTTTTTTTTTATTTTTTTTATTTTTTAAATTTATTTATTATTATTATACTTTAAGTTGTAGGGTACATGTGCATAACGTGCAGGTTTGTTACATGTGTATACTTGTGCCATGTTGGTGTGCTGCACCCATCAACTCGTCATTTACATCAGGTATAACTCCCATTCAGGACATAGGCATGGGCAAAGACTTCATGTCTAAAACACCAAAAGCAACAGCAGCAAAAGCCAAAATTGACAAATGGGATCTCATTAAATTAAAGAGCTTCTGCACAGCAAAAGAAACTACCATCAGAGTGAACAGGCAACCTACAGAATGGGAGAAAATTTTTGCAATCTACTCATCTGACAAAGGGCTAATATCCAGAACCTACAAAGAACTCAAACAAATTTACAAGAAAAAAACAAACAACCCCATCAAAAAGTGGGCCAAGGATATGAACAGACATTTCTCAAAAGAAGACATTCATACAGCCAACAGACACATGAAAAAATGCTCATCATCACTGGCCATCAGAGAAATGCAAATCAAAACCACAATGAGATACCATCTCACACCAGTTAGAATGGCGATCATTAAAAAGTCAGGAAACAACAGGTGCTGGAGAGGATGTGGAGAAATAGGAACGCTTTTACACTGTTGGTGGGATTGTAAACTAGTTCAACCATTATGGAAAACAGTATGGCGATTCCTCAAGGATCTAGAACTAGATGTACCATATGACCCAGCCATCCCATTACTGGGTATATACCCAAAGGATTATAAATTATGCTGCTATAAAGACACATGCACACGTATGTTTATTGCGGCACTATTCACAATAGCAAAGACTTGGAATCAACCCAAATGTCCATCAGTGACAGATTGGATTAAGAAAATGTGGCACATATACACCATGGAATACTATGCAGCCATAAAAAAGGATGAGTTTGTGACCTTTGTAGGGACATGGATGCATCTGGAAACCATCATTCTTAGCAAACTATCACAAGAACAGAAAACCAAACACCGCATGTTCTCACTCATAGGTGGGAACTGAACAATGAGATCACTTGGACTCAGGAAGGGGAACATCACACACCGGGGCCTATCATGGGGAGGGGGTAGGGGGGAGGGATTGCATTGGGAGTTTCCCTTCTATCTTTATCAGTTTAGATAAATGTTTGTCAACTGTATTTGTGTTTTAAACAGCGAACTTTTGGTTTTCTTGATTACATTGTCTTTCTATTTTCTATTTCATTTATCTCTGCTCCAATTTTTATTAGTTCCTTCCCTATGCTAGATTTGGGATTAGTTTACCTCTTTTTTTTTCCAGTTTCTTAATATTATGGTTAAGTTATTGATTTAAGATCTTTCTTTCTTTTTAATGTAGGTTTCATGCTGTAAATTTCCCTCTGAATGTGACTTTCACCACATCCTGTAAGTTTCTGAAGGTTGTGTTTTTGTTTTCATTCATCTCAAAGTATTTTCCAAATTATCATTTGATTTCTTCCTTGGCCCATTGATTGTCTAAACGTGAATTGTTTGATTCTTACATATTTGTTAATTTTCTAGTTTTTCTTTTGTTATTGACTTTTGGTTTTATTCCACTGTGGTTGGAGAGATATTTTATATGATTTTAATTTTTACAAATTTATTGCATCTTGGCCAGGCACCGTGGCTCATGCCTCTAATCCCAGCACTTTGAGAGGTCGAGGAGGGTAGATCACTTGAGGTCAGGAGTTCAAGACCAGCCTGGCCAATGTGGCAAAACCTCAACTCTGCTAAAAATACAAAAATTAGCTGGTCATGGTGGTATGTGCCTATAATCTCAGCTTCTTGGGAGGCTGAGGCACAATAACCTGGGAGGGGGAGTTTAGAGTGAACCAATATTACACCACTGCACTCCATCCTGGACAACAGAGTAAGACTCTGTCACAAAAATAAATGAATAAAATAAATAAATTTATTGCATATTGTGTTATGTCTAGCATATGGTCTATGCTGAAGAACGCTTCATGTGTGCATGTGAAGAATGTGTAATTTGTTGTTGGGTGAAGTATTATTTATCTTCTGTCTATCATCTGTTAGGTCTAGTTAGCTTATGGTGTTGTTCATATTCTCAATATCTTTCTTTTTCTTCTGTTTAGATGTCATATCCATTATTGAAATGGTATATTCAAGTCTCCCATTATTATTGCACAGCTGTCCATTTCTCCTGTCAATTCTGGCTATGTTTGGTTTATATATTTGGGGGCTTTGATATTTGATGAAAATATGTTTATAATTGTTATATCTTCTTAATGAATTGAACAATGTATAATGATGTTATTTATTTCTTGTAACAACTTTTGAGTTAAAATCTATTAAGTTTGATATAAATAGCTACTACAGATATTGTTTGGTTACTATTTGCAAACTATTTGTGTCTCTGAATCTGAAGTGAGTCTCTTATAGACAGCATGTAATTAGATCATTTTAAAATCCATTCTGTCAGTCTCTGATTTTTAATTGTCAAGTGTAAGGCATTTACATTTAAAGTGGTTACTAATGAAGGACCTACTTCTTCCATTTTTTATTTGTTTTTTAATGTATTTATTTATTTATAATAATTATTCTCATAATGTGTCTTTCATGTTCAGTTGATTTTTTTAGTGTATCATTTGATTTCCTTTTATTTATATTTCTAAATTATTTTCCTAGTGATTACCACAGGTTAACAATTTAAAAAATTTAAATTTATGGCATTCTAGTTTGAATTAATAACAACCTAACTTTAGTAGCATCCAAAATTTAGTAGCATACAAAAATCTTCTCCCCTCTATATTGCTATTGTCACAAGATGTATCTATATACATTTTGTATTAATTTACATAGATTTATAATTATTTGTCCTTTAAATAATATAGGAACAAAAAAGAGGAGTTACAGGTGACAAAAACAATTATACTGTCTTTTATTTACTTATTTATTTACATATATTATAGTCCTTTATTTATTATAGTTCCTTATTTCTTACAACTTCAAGTCTTGGGCTAATGTTCTCTTATTTCAGCCTAAATGACTCCCTTTAGCATTTCTTATATGGCAGATATACTAGTGACAAACTTCCTCAACATTTTCTTAGTTGAGAATGCCTTAATTTCTCATTCAATTTTGAATAATAGTTTTGCCAGATATAGAATTTTTCATTGGCTTTAAAAAATTAGAACTTTAAATATATTATTATACTGCCTTTTTGCCTCTGTTTCAGGTGAGAAATTGGCTCTTAATGTTATTAAGAATAAATTGTATATGACAAATCTGTATTTCTCTTACTCCTTTTAAAATATTCCCTTTGTTTTTGCGTTTCCACAATTTGATTATCATATGTCTTGGTATGGGCCTTTGGGTTTATCCTAGTTAGAACCCATTGAGCTTTGCGCATGTGTAGGTTTACATTTTTTATCAAATTTGGGGAGCTTTGGTCATTATTTCTTCAAATGATCTTTCTACCATTTATTCTATTTTCCTGGGATTCTGATTTTATGAATATATATATATATATATATATAAATAAATTTGATGATGGCTCCATGTTCTTTATGCTTTGTTAATTTTTCTTAATTCTTTTCTGCTATTCACTAATTCAGTTACCCTATCTTTCTGTTTTCTGATTCTTTCTTCTGCCTGTTCAAATCTTCTGTTGAACCCTTTTGGTGAACTTTTATTCAGCATTTGTACTTTTCAACTCTATATTCCTATATGGTTGCCTTTTATTGATGTTCTTTATTTGTTTATACATTTCCTCCTGATTTTCTTTAGTTACTTGTCCTTGTCTGTGTTTTTCTTTAGCTCTCTGCATACATTTAATACTGTCGATTTAAAGGGTTATCTAGTAAGTCGATGTCTAGGTTTATTCAAAGGTGGTTTCTATAAATTTTCTTTATGCCTGTGAATAAACCATGCTTTTCTTCTTGTTGTTTGCATTAAAAATTTTTGTTGAAGACTGAACATTTAAAATATTATAATGTGGTAACTGTGGAAATCAGATTCACATCTGTCTTCAAAGTTTGTTGTTGTTGATTGTTGGGGACCACCATAGTTATTAATTTGTTTAGTGACTTTTTCAAACTATTTTTTGAAATTAAAGACTGTATTTCTTTCATCTGTGGTCACTGAAATCTCTGCTCTATTACCTTAGCAGTCAAGCAATGATCTGGCAAAAATTTCCTTAAACACCTTGAGCAAAAAGACTTCCCCCCACAAATCTTTGGAGACCTCTGAACCAAAATGCACCTTCAATGCTAAGCCTGTTCACCTACACCTCCGTCTTCACCTTTAATTTCTGCTTGTGCAAAGTCCAAAGTCAGCTAAAGGTGTAAGCCTAGGCTCCTCTTACAGCTCTCCTGAGCATGTGTTTGGCCCTGGAGATGTGCATTGCACTCTAGATTCCCCAGCATCTGTGGTAGCCCTTCAAAGGCCTTCATTCCCTGAAGAATATTCGTCTCCAGCTTTCTCCTTTCCAGCTGTTGGGTCTGTCTACCATCCCTTGCATTAGCTGGCCATCCATCTTTAAGTGCTTTCTACACAGGCTGCCTGGAAGATCACTCCATTCCAAGGGAGCACAACAAAGGGGAGGCCTGTCTATCAATCCCTCAGACAACCACTAGACAGGTCAAAATGCATAACCACAGATTTTGAGAAAAAATGTCTATATTGCCTCTCTGACACGAGCAAGCCACTCCAGGAATGTGAGTTGTCACCCCCACAGTTACTACTGATCTAGGGAGTGGAAGATAGCAGGTAGGTAAGCAAAAACTGCCACGATGCTTTATCATCTGTTTTTAGCAGCCTCTTTCTTCATTAAGCACTCCTTTGATTGCAGTATGTTTTTGACTGGATTTCAGAATCCCGAAAAAGTTGATTATCTCAGGCCGGGTGCAGTGGCTCAGGCTGTAATCCCAGCACTTTGAGAGGCCAAGGTGGGCGGATCACTTGAGGTCAGAAGTTCGAGACCAGCCTGGCCAACATGGTGAAACCCCGTCACTACTAGAAATACAAAAAATTAGCTGGGTGTGGTGGTATGGTGGTGCATGCCCATAATCCCACCTACTTAGGAGGCTGAGGCAGGGGAATCACTTGAACCTAGGAGGCAGAGGTTGCAGTGAGCCTAGATCGTGCCACTGCACTCTAGCCTGGGCAACAGAGTGAGACTGTCTCAAAAAAAAATGTTGATTATCTCAGATTTTGCAAGCTTAGTGGCTGCCTCAGTTGGAGAACCAATTTCTGAATCACCCTAGTCATCATTTCTGTGACACCACTTCACACTCACTATTTAAACCTATCAGGCAGATGTTTTTGTTTGTTTGTTTTTCCTTCAGAAATCCTCTTTTAATTCTCCTGATAGTCATTTCTCTTCTTTTCTAAACACCTTCTGCCTGTTAGAAGACTTTTATTATTGCGCTGATCAAGTTGTATTTATTGTACTTCAATTTATTTATTATTGTTACATTTAACTTCTCCCTTAGAGTGGAAGATTCTTGAGGGCAGTGGTGACTTTTAACAAGGGAATCTGGCACTTAGAACAGAACCCGGTTCCCGGAACAGTGCTGGGCACATCATAGCTGCTAAAAAAAATGGCTGCATAATTGAATTGACACCAATTTCCTAGTTCATAGACAGGCATATAAACAGAGGTTTTAAAATAAAGTGATTAAACTCAAAAGAACAAAGTGCTCAAGAATCCACTGAGAACATTACAATGAAGACTACTTTGCTCATTTACTGAGAGAAAATAACTTCTTTCTTCTTTGCTGTTTCGGTCTCTCTTGTGTTATAAACTATCCTGAGAGGAGATTCATTTTATTTCCACATAAAAAGACTGGGCAGAGGGAAGGTACTATAAACTAGATTAGCACTTCAGGAAACTGTCTCATAACACATCCTCTTCTGGCCTTTGTGGATGATTGTATAGCAACGGGAACCCATGAGACATTGTCTTCTTCCTTTTACTTTTCCTCCCTCTGGTCATCCTCCTTCTCCCCTTTCCTTCAAAATTTAGTCATTATAATTTTCTGGCTCTGCCAGCTGGTTTTCGTATTTTTTTTTTTACCACACATAATTCTCACAGGAGCATGATAGGCACACATAATATCTCCGCTGGCTGTGTTCCCAGCCTCGTCTTGTGTCTAGTGCAGGGGCCAATCAGACATGGTACTAAATGAATGGGTGTGCTGAGGTAAAGGAGCTTGGTACATAGCGTTTCAGCTCTTCTCCAGGTAGAATTCACGACTACTTTGTGTTCAAATCTACATTGAATGTGCTTCTAACCACTGGACATACTTAGTCTACATGGCTTGCTTTCCCATACAACTAAGAGCTTCCCAAGAGTAATGACCGTGTCTCATTCATCTCTTTGTCTCTGGGGACAGAACAATTTATCTGAGAAATATTTATGAACGAATAAATGAATATATTGACAAGGCAAATTCTAGAGGGATTTAAGTCAGACCGAGGAATCTAGGCTAAATATAGCAAATAGCATTCTACCCTGTGTGATGGTATAAGTGGGCCAAACACTCAAAAGTATGTCTTGAGTGGAAATCTGGGGTTTTACCAAAGAAATCTGTGAGTATCAGTGAGAGCAGGAATTCCTTTTCCTAGTTTTCTTAATTTCCTTTTTCTGCCAGAAAATATTATGAATATACTCTTGTGAGAGGTGTTCTGTCCCTCTCCTGAGCGGTATATTGTCGTAGCTTGCAAGCCAACCACAAATCGGATACTTGTTGCGTTAAGAGAGGCATCAATTACCAATAAAACATTGCTTTAGTTATACTTGCCCAGTGTGAGGCTTAGATCTGCTCCTTGCTAGACTCATTTGCAAATAGTTTGAACGTAGTATGTTCGAATACATATCAGTCATCCCGAGCTAATTACCAAAATATATATTCTCCTCAGCTCTTGAGAGCGTCATTGTGTAGGCTGGCACACCATCTCTTAAGATTTATTTCACACTGCTATTTTGGAATGAGGAGATCATTGGTAAAATCTGGTTGCTGTAAGTTTCAAACTGTACATTAGATTGCTATTGGTATGGCCTGACCCCCACTGGCTGCTATGCCCTAATGCTTAGGCTGTACCCCTCGTCTGTGATCTCACATCTGGAGGAAGGTCCTCTCAGATACCATGGATTCTGGAACCTCAGGAACTTCTGTCTTGATAGATTCTTCAGGCATAGTCCGAGGATCTACTTTGTGTCCATGTCTACCTGATGCTGTAGAAGAAGGAAGCCAACATTTGCTAAATCATTTCTACGAGACCCACAATGTGCTAAATGCTTTGTACTGCAAAGATCATTAATTCTTTTTTTAAAAGCCTGTGAGATAGGTGCTCTGATCCATTTTCTACACATGAAAGAATCGAGGTTCAGATAATTTAGGACACTCAATCCAAATAACTAACAAATGTGTTTTGTTGTTTTTTATACCCCCCTGTGATGGTTAATACTGAGTGTCAACGTGATTGGATTGAAGGATGCAATGGATTGATCCTGGGTGTGTCTGTGTGGGTGTTGCCAAAGGAGATTAACATTTGAGTCAGTGGGCTGGCGAAGGCAGACCCACCCTTAATTTGGTGGGCACCATCTAATCAGCTGCCAGAGAATATAAAGCAGGCAGAAAAATGTGAAAAGGAGAGACTGGCTGAGCCTCCCAGCCTACCTCCCTCTCCCGTGCCGGATGCTTCCTGACCTCGAACATTGGACTCCAAGTTCTTTAGTTTTGAGACTCAGACTGGCTCTCCTTGCTCCTCAAGTTTGCAGGCAGCCTATTTTGGGACCATGTGATTGTGTAAGTTAACACTTAAAAAACTTTCCTTTATACATATATGTATATACACATATATACATATATACACACACACATACATATATATGTGTATATATAATACATATATATGTGTATATATATAAAATACATATATATATATATATATATATATATATATATATATATATATATATATATTTAGTTCTGTCCCTCTAGAGAACCCTGTTATACCCCCTTACCACGACTATATCTATTTCTACCCTTCTCGGTCTTGCTCTGTACCCCAGGAGGCTGGTTGCTATGGGCTGAGACACCTGGGCTTCCACACCAGCTAGTTTCCAGTTGGCTTGGTCAATGGGAGATACTGGCAGGAGGTTAGAGGGTGGAAGGAGTATTTGATATTATTCAACCTCCCTACTTTTGGCCAAGTTTCTGGCAGTTGCTGCCTCTCCCCATGACTTCAGCAACTGTCACTCTTGGTGACTCCAGGTCTTGATAGGCCTTGATAATAGTAATTCCTTCCCTGGTCCCTTAGGCCTAGGGTTGATAATGACTTCCTCATTTTCATAGTCTCTGGATGCCTCAACATTTCTGGTTTTCCATATCTTAGCCCATATCCTGTAAGTTACGATTTATTAAAGTGTCTGAGACATCTGAGGTGGAATCTGTTTTCTGCTGAAGCCCTAACTGATACTCCAAATATCATAGTTGATAAATACTGTGTTGGAATTGGAGTTCTATCTCCTCTTTCTTTCTTTCTATTTCCTAAGTCTTTCTATCCTAAGTCTATCTTTGAAGACTGTGTTCTCTCCACTGGCCTACATTGTCTTATTATTTCATTTTATGTGAAGTGATTTTAGGAGCCTCTCTCTGAAGGAAAATACTGAGGCCACTGAGCTCAGGCTGACATAGTCTTGCCAACAGTGGTGCCAGACACTAATATGAGTCAACCTAAGAAGTAAACCCAATGTTTAACCAAGTGTAGCTGAAAAGTCAAACTGGGGATGCAAGGATACCCTTAATTAAACAAGAGAGAAACATGAACGATTAAACAACATCGAAGTGGCATTTGAATGACCTTCGTTTTAGATATCATGTGGCAAACATACTTTCAGAAAATAGTTTACTTCCCTGTCCCAGGAGTACCTTTCCTGTCATCTTTGGCATTCTCACGGCCGATTTGTCTCATAAGAAATTCCCTTAAGTCACAGGCATTTCCATGACCCTGTTCTTTTCTACCTCATCTCAGTGGTATCCAGTATTTTTCTCCCGTCTAGGGGCTAGGTCACAGATGACACGTGGCTTATCGGTGGTGTTATTTCTACTGCAGCTCTACTGCCCTTCATTATTTTGGGTTCCAGTTTCTTTTTCATTTCATTTCTTTCACATATCATGTGTAAACTTATTGCTTTACTGAAAGACCCTTTGGGGTAAAATATTTTATTTTCTTTTATATAAATATTCTTCCTGCTGAAGGTCAGAGGGACAATATATGTTTAATTTCAGTGGCCTTCTAACTGCTTGTCTCCATTTCACATATTTGGGTAATATGCTTTATGATATTCTTTCTTCCAGTTTTGCTAAAGTATAATAACTTATAATAAAGTGCACATATTTTAAGTGGACAAAATGATGAATTTTGGCATAGAAGTGTTTGTGTGTAAGTAAATAAGACACCAATATCACAGTGTCTTGACTACTGCAGCTTTATAAGAAGGGTTGAAGTCAGGTAGTATTAGTTATCTAGCTTTGTTCTTCAGTATTGTGTTGGCTTCTATCTTTCCATATATAAAGATATTTTCTATATTGTATTGTCTTTTATCTTGCCATATAAACTTTAAGATTAGTTTTCTGATATCCACAAAATAACTTGCTGTGGTTTTGACTGTGACTGCTTTGAGTCTATACATCAGGTTGGGAAGAACTGACATCTTAAGCAAATTGAGTCTCTCTGTATATCAACTATCTCCTAATTTATTTACATCT
The DNA here is from genome assembly GCF_049350105.2 of Macaca mulatta. Lineage (NCBI taxonomy): Eukaryota > Metazoa > Chordata > Mammalia > Primates > Cercopithecidae > Macaca > Macaca mulatta. The sequence goes on from NC_133417.1 coordinate 10,778,722, forward strand.
TTAATTTCTTTCATCAGAATTTTGTAGACTTCCTTAAACAGATCACTGTATATATTTTGTTAGGTTTATACCTAAGTATTTCATTTTTTGATGCTAATGTAAAAGGTATTGTATTTTAAATTTCAAATGCAGTTCTTCATTGCTGGCATACAAGAAATAGATGTTTTAATATTAACTTTGTATTTTGCAACCTTGCAATAATTGCTTGTTAGTTCCAGGTGGGGTTTTTTTTTTTTCTGTCATTTATTTGAGATTTAATACATAAACAGTCATGTCATCCATAAACAAAGATAGTTTTATTTCTTCTTTCTTAATCTGTATACCTTTTATTTTCTTCTAGTATCTTATTGCATTAGCTAAGACTTCCAGGACAATGTTGATTAAAGTGGTGAGAGGCAACATCCTTGTTTTGTTTCCAAACTTAGGCAGAAAACATCCCGTTTTTCACCATTAAGTATAGTCTTAGCTGTGGCTTTTCTGTAGATGTTCTTTATCAAGGGAACAAATTTTCCTGTATTCTAGTTTGCTGAGAGTTCATATCATGAATGCATGTTGAATCTTGTCAAATGCTTTATTTTACTGATCATATAATTGTTCTTCTTTAGCCTTTGAATGTAATTGGTTATATTAATAGATTTTCGAATGTTAGACCAGCCTTGAACACCTGGGACAAATCCCACTTGATTGTGGTGAATAATTCTTTCTATACATTGTTGGATCCAGTGTGTTAATATTTTGTTTTTATGTTCAGCAGCAATTTTCTATGTATGTTCATGAGAATTTCATATAAATGGAAACAGGCAATTTGGAGGGAGATCTGGCTTCTTATACTTAGCACAATTTTGAGTCTCAAATATGTTGCTTGTGTCAGTAGTATATTTCTTTTTTTGTTATATTTGCTTTAAATAGCTAATTCTCAATAAGATTTATTAACAATATATAAGAAAAATAGCTTTTTGTATTTATGTATGCATTGAACATTTCTATTGCTCTTTATTATTTCTTGGAGATCTGTTTCTATTTTCCTTTCAATCTCAAGGTCTTCATTTAACATTTCTTGGGTGCAGGTCTAAGAGTGATACATTTTCTCAGGTTTTCCATCTCCAAAACCTCTTTATTTAAAATTTTTTTTTAACTAGGTATTGTATTCTAGATTGACTTTTTAATCTATTACTTTGAAGATGGTGCTCCACTACCTTCTGGCACGCCTTAATTCCAATGAGAAACCATCTATCATTCTCACACCTGTTCTGTTCATAATGTGTCTGGCTGCCTGTATTAGTACATTCTTGCATTGCTATAATGAACTACATAAGACTGGTTAATTTATAAAGGAAAGAGGTTTAATTGACTCACAGTTCCACAGGCTATACAAGAAGCATGGCTGGGGAGGCCTTAGGAAACTTACAATCATGGCAGAAGGAGGCACATCTTATATGGCTGGAGCAGGAGAAAGAGAGAGGAGGGAGGTACCATACACTTTCAAAAAACCAGATCTCATGAGAACAGCAAGGGGAAAATCTGCCTCCATGATCCAATCACCTCTCAGCAGGCCCCACCTCCAACAATGGGGATTACAATTCCACATGAGATTTGGATGCGGCCACAAATGCAAACCATATTACTGCTTTTATAAGATTTTATCCTTGCCACTGATTTTATGATGTGTTTTGGTATAGTTTTCTTCATGTTCTTGGATTTGGAGTTGTTGAGATTCTTGGACCTGTGGATTTATGATTTTCATCGTTTTTTGAAAAAATTCCAACCGTTGTTTATTTAAATAGTTTTTCTTCTTTTTCCTTTTTGTCCATAGACTCCAAATACACACGTTTATGCTACTTAAAGTTGCCCCACAGTTGATTGTTTTCTGTTGTTTTTTTTCAATCTTTTTGCTCTCAGTGCTTCACTTTGGATAGTTTCTATTTCTATATCTTTAGGCATAATTTTGTCTTGTTCTAAAGTGTTTAGTATGTTTTAATTTCATCCAGTGTTATTTTTCATTTTAAACATTGCATTTTTTTTATTCCTAGAAGTTTGATTTGAATTATTTTAATATTTTAGGTACTTATTTTACATATAGAAACATTCCTCTTCCTCCTTGGACATATAAAATATAATTATGTAAGTTTTTTGATGTCCTGCATACTAATTCTATCATCTGTGTCATTTCTGCATTTCTATTAATTTTTCTAGTTATGGGTTATATTTTCATGCTTCTTTGCATGCCTGCTAATTTTGGTTCTATGAAAGATATTGTAAATTTTATCCAATTGGGTGCTGGATATTTTGTATTTATATAAATATTACTGTGGACTTGTTCTGAGATGCAGGTAAGTAACCTGAAAGTAAGTTGATCATTTCAAGGCTCACTTTTGAGCTTTGTTAGGCACAATTTGTTTTGTGTGAGTGTGTGGCATGTGTGTGTGTGTTTGGAGGCATCACAATTAGCTAATGGGGAAGTGTGAGAAGCTTCTGCACAACTGCACTGAAATGGGTTTACACACATGGCTTGGGACATAATGAGTGAAGACATTGTTAATGAAATTGCTACTACCCACCCTTTGTCATTTACTAAGTATAGCCTCAGGAAAATTTTATAAACTTTCTGGTTGAGCTTCCTTGTCTGTAAAATGGAAACAACAGTTTCTACTTCTCAGGATTGTCAGAGGAAGAATAGAAGAGATAATATAAGTAAGTCTCTTGTATGTGTTTTGATCCTAAGGGATGCCCAATATATTATACATGTTATTATACTCAAAATGCTTAAAGACCCTGCTTAATCTTCATCAGATTTATTATGATTTCTCATTAAATAATAATGGCATGGGCTACTGTTTATTTCCATAATGGTGGCACCAGGCCAACTTTATCTCTTCTTAGGAATGCTCTTGTGTTTTATGGCTATTGAGAAAATCAGCCACTATTAATCTCAGGCGCTATTGAATGTCCCACCCTGATACTTTTAGAAACTCAGCATTTACTTAGAAATGTTCTGTAAGATGCAGTGCCACAAGATGCCCCTTAGTGAATACGTGTTTGTGGTCAGCGAGTGTGGGTAATGCTGTACACTGCATACGGTGTCTTTCTTTATCTTGTTCTTCTGGAGATGCACAAACATCTGGAGATGTAGTAAAGACAGAATTTTATTTAGCCCCCAAATTTTAAAACAACTTGGAATATGAAATTTTCCCCATGATTCATCTAGTAACATTTGAAGAAAGCATTATTCCATAGATCACATTTTGGGAAATGCCTCATTAAGTTGTCAGAGTTTTCAACGTGCTTAATGGCAGCACGAGAGTAAGAAAGCCAAGTGTTGTGCTATGGGGCGGTGGCTACCAGTGGCTACCGCAAGTCAACACATTCAGCTCCATGGGAGGAGCTGTGACTCTTGATTTATACTTGCTTTGATAACTTGCTTTTTAAAAATAACTGATACATGAATGACTTCACATTACCCCACGTTGACAAAGATACGTTCTGACCCTACTGGGAGCTGATCAGAAATCCAATTTGAAGTTAAGCCAACAAACTCCTGGTTCTCCTTCTTTTCCTTATTCATCGATAGTATTAATAAATCCAAAGGACTCTCCTGTCCTTTGAAATCCTGCCAATATAAAGCAATATAGCTTATGTATAAGATCTCACTCTATTCTACGTGAAATCTTAAACATAAATCTTGCCTATAGCAGAGTGGGCTCTTACACATCAGATATGTAACACATAACACATAATTCTATGATAGTGTCCACTGTTAACAGACAAAGAAACAATGGATAAAATAATTTTAAAAACTTGCTTAAGACCAAATAGCAAGTGGAGCCAGAATTCTAAGGTAGGTATTTCTAACCCAGACACAGTGGAGTGTTCCACCCTAAATCTTACTTCCCAGGAAGTGTTATTTTCCTGCCTTTACTGACTAACAACAAATATGTTGTGCAGTAAAGTATACCCAAACAAAATTGTTTAAAACAGGCACTTTTTCTCATGGGTCTGTGGATTGGCTAATCTGGGTTAAACTCTGCTCTGTGCATCTGTTATCCCTACTAGCCTACTGGAGATGGGACGCCAGTAGGTTAGTTGGACCAAGCTCTTCTCGTGGTGACTGCAGCGGCGCAAGAGGGCGAGGGACTCAAGAAGCTGCTTCTCAAGCCTTTGATCACTTTAGACCCACTATCTTTTCATTGGCTGAAGCAAGTCATATGACTAAACACAAGTTAAGAGATGGAATTATACTCTGCTTCTGCAGTAAAACAGAATCACAAAATCACATACCGTTAAATGCAAAATACAGGTTTTTGGATTAGGATGTGGACATCTTTGGCGCTATTACCAAAGTAATAGTATTGTCATTTCCTTCCCTTCTTTCTTCCTTCCTTCCTTCCTTCCTTCCTTCCTTCCTTCTCTTCCTCTCTCCCTCCCATCATCTCTTTCTCCCTCTCTCCTTCCTTTCCTTCCTTCCTTCCTTCCTTCCTTCCTTCCCTCCCTCCCTCCTTTCTTCTCTGCCTCCTTCCCCCATTTCCCCCTCCCTTTCCTTTCTTGCTTCCTCCTTTCCTTCCCTCCCTCTTCGCTTCCCTCCATCCTTCCTTCATTCTCTTTCTCCCTCCCTCCCATCATGTCTCCCTTTCTCCCTCTCTCGCTCTTCCTCTCCTTCCTTCCTTCCTCCCTTCCTTCCTCTCTTCCTTCCTCTCTTCCTTCCATTGTTCTTTCTCTCCTTCCTTCCCTCCTTCCTCCTTTCCTCATTCACTCTCTTTTCTTTCTTCCTTCCTTTCCTCCCTCTATCTTTCCTTCCTCCTCTCCCTCCCTCCCTCCTTCTCTCTTTCTGTCCCTCTCTCCCTCCCACCCTCTCTCCTTTCCTTGCTTCCCTTCTTACTTCCTAACCTCCTTCCTTCCATGCTTCCTTCCCTCCCTCCTTCCTTCCCTCTTTCCTCATTCCTTCCTTCTTTCCTTCCTTCACTCCCTCCCTCCTCTTCTTCCTTCCCTCCCTCCCTCCCTCCTTCCTTCCATCCTTCCTTCCTTCCTTCTTTCCTTTCTTCCTTCCTTTCTTCCCTCCCTCCTTTTCTTGCTCCCTCCCTCTTTTCTTCCTTCCTTTCTTCCTTCCCTCCCTACCCCCCTCCTTCTTTCTTTCCTTCCTTCTTTCCTTCCTTCCTTTCTTCCCTCCCTTCCTTTCTTCCCTCCCTCCTTCCTCCTTTCTTTCCTCACTCCCTCCCACCCTCCCTCCTTCCTTTCTTACTTTCCTCCTCTCTTCCCAACTTCCTTCCTTCCTTCCTTCCTTCCCTCCCTCCCTTCTTCCTTCCCTCTCTCCTTTCCCTTCCTTCCCTCCTTCCTTCCTTCCCTCCCTCCTTCCTTCCTTCCTTCTTTCCTTCCTTCCTTCTTTCCTTCCTTCCTTCTCTCCCTCCTTTCTTTCTTCCTCCTCCTTCCCTCCCTCCCTTTCTCCCTTCCTTCCTTCCTTCCTTCTATCCCTCCCTCATTCCTTTCTTCCTTCCTTCCCTCACTCCTTCCTCCCCTCCTTTCATCTTTCCCTCTCTCCTCCCTTCCTTCCTTACTTCTCTCCCTCCCTTCCTTCCTTCCTTCCTTCCTTCCTTCCTTCTTTCTTTCTTTCTTTCTTTCTTTCTTTTCCTTCCTTCCCTCCTTCCTTCCTTCCTTCCTTCCTTCCTTCCTTCCTTCCTGCCTGCCTGCCTGCCTGCCTGCCTGCCTCCCTCCCTCCCTCCCTCCCTCCCTCTCTCTCTCTTTCTCTTTCTCTCTTTCTCTCTTTTCTTTCTTTTCTTTTCTTTTCTTTTCTTTCCCTTCCTTCCTTCCTTCCTTCCTTCCTTCCTTCCTTCCTTCCTTCCTTCCTTCCTTCCTTCCTTCCTTCCTTCCTTCCTTCCTTCCTTTCTCCCCCTCTCTCTCTTCTTTTTTTGCAATTAAACAGCTTTTCACTGGTATTTCATTTTGTTTTTAATTTGCTTTACTTAATGATTAGCTATGTTGCCCATCTTTGCATGTGCTACCTGTAATCTATATATTCTGTTTGGTGAAGCCCCTGTTCAAACCATTTGTCTGTTACATATTTATATGTTTATTGAGTTTGGTGAGTTCTTTATATAGTCTGGTAACAAATCCTTTATCAGATGTGTGAACTAAAAATATATTTTTTCAAACTGATATCTTATTGTTTTCATCTTTTTAAGAGTGTCTTTTTCTGAAGTGGAAGCATCACTTGAGCCCAGGGGATTGAGGCTGCAGTGAGCTATGGTTGCACCACTGTACTCCAGCCTGGATGACAGAGCAAAAGACTGTTTTTAAAAAGTGTCTTTTAAAGATCAGAAGTTTTTAATTTTGATGAAATTCAATTTATATATTGTTTACTCAGTTGTGTTTTTTGTCATAGTATCTAACAACACTTTGCAGAATTCAAGGTTATGTCGATTGTCTACTATGTCTCCTTCTAGAAGTTTCATAGATTTTGCATTTAGGTCTATGACAATTTTAAGATAATTTTTCAATGGGGTGTAAACCATGGTTCAGAGTTTCTTTCTTTTTAATTACTTTGACATAGATATTCAATTATTCCAGAATGATTTGTTGAAAGCACAATTCCTTCTTCAGTAAATTGTCTTTCTACCTTTGTTAAAGATAAACTCACAATAAATGTGTGGTTTAATTCTGGGTACTCTCTTCTGTTCCATCTTTTCTTCAATAACACCATCTTTATATCCACAACTTTATAGTATCAGGTAGCAGGAGTATACTAACTCTTCTTTTTCTGAATAACTTTTGACAATTCTAGTTTCTTTTCCATATAAATTCTAGATTCAGCTTGTCAACCATGTGTGAAATCATATGTAGAATATTGGCACATCGATATTGTTTCCTGGGACCTTGGTAAAGCCACTTGTTAGTTCTACATACAGAAACAGTTTTAGTTCTTCTTTTGTGAAACTATATGCCTCTTATTTCTTTTTCTTGCTTTATTTTACTGACCAAGATATTCAGTTAAAAAAAAATGGGGGGCTGTGCGTGGTAGTTCACACCTACAATCTGACCACTTTGGGAGGCGGAGGGTGGGAGCATCATTTGAGCCGAGGAGATTGAGACTAGGTTGGGCAACAAAGTGAGACCCTGTCTCTACAAAAAATAAAAATATTAGCTGGATGTAGTGCCACAAACTTTTGGTCCCAGCTACACGGGAGGCTGAGGTGAGAGGATCCCTTGAGCCTGGGAGGTCGAGGCTGTAGTGAGCCATGATCACAGTACTGCATTACAGCCTGGGCAACAGGGCGAGACTGTGTTTTAAAAAAACAAAAACAAAAACAAATTGAAATGGTGAGAACAGATATCCTTGGATGTTATTATTTTCAGAGAAAAGCATTTAATGCTTCATCATTGTGTATGACATTAAGTGTAGGTTATTTTGCAGATGTTCTTTAGGAAGCTGAGGAAGTTCCCTTTTATTCCCAATATGCTTAAAGTTTTTATCACAAATGGATGTGCATGTTGTCAAAGGCTTTTTCTATATCTGTAGATCTATTGGTTTTTCTGTTAATAAGGTGAATTACATTGATCAAATTTTGCATGTTGATCCAGACTTACATTCATAAGTCACACTTGGTGATGATGTATTATCCTTTTTATGAATTGTTGAAATTGGTTTGCTAGTATGTTGTCAACAATTTTTGCATTAATGCTCATGCGGGATACTATTCTTTAGTTTTCTTTTTCTTGTACTGTCATTGTCTCATTTGGTATCTTGGTAACACAATACCAAATGAGCTAATAAAATAGTTGAGAAATGACCCTTATTTTATATATTCTGAAATATTTTCATAAGATTTTTACTTTTTATTTCTTAAATGTGTGGTAGAATTCAACAGTAAAACTAACAGTCTGTGAAATTTTCTTTGCTGAATGTCTTTCCTATACATTTAAAATTTTTTTCTTTTCTTTTCTTTTTTTTTTTTTTTTTCTTTTTAAAAACAGAGTCCTGCTGTCACCCAGGCTGGAGTGTGGTGGTGCAAACATGGTTCACTGTAGCCTCAACCTCCCAGGCCCAAGCATCCTCCCACCTTAGCCTCTGGAGTGACTGGGACCACAGGCACATGCCGCCACACTCAGCTAATATTTTTATTATTTGTAGCAATGGAGTCTCGCTATGTGGACCAGGCTGGTCTCAAACCCCTGGGCTCAAGTGATCCTCCCACCTTGGCCTCCCAAATTGCTGGGACTTCAGGTGCAAACCACCACTCCCAGCCAATTTAATTTCTTTAATAAATATTTTACTATCCAGGATGTCTGTGTCTTCTTGAACAAGTTTAGTATTTCAACTGACTTTTCCAGTTCATTTAACATGTCAAATTCATGAGCATAGAGTTTGTAGTAGTTTGTTATCCTTTTTAGTTGGTCTGTAGAATTTGCCATGATGTGCTTCTTTCATTTCTGATACTTTACATTTGTGTTTTCTTTATTTTTGGTCAGTCTGGGTAGAGGTTTTTCAATGTAATTACTTTTTTTCAAAGGTCAAACTTTTGGTTTCATTGATTATCTCTATTGTAGGGAAGAAAGAAAGTTCTCAATTTCATCAATTTGTGGTCATATTATTATTGTTTACTTTCTCCTGCTTATTTTCAACTTAATTTGATTTTTAAAATTTCTTAAGGTACCCTAATCATTGATTTGAGACCTTTTCTTTTATAATATGAAGACTCAATGCTATAAAATTTTCTCTAACCACTGTTTCAGCAGCATTCCACACAGCATGCATTTTGACATATTTTATTTTCATTTCCATTCAGTTTAAACCATTTTCTAATTTTCCTTGTAATTTGTTCTTTGAGCCATTGGCTAGAAACATACTATTTAATTTTCAAATATTTGAAGATATCTTGATTTCTTCTTAATTCTATAATACATGAACATATTTTGTACAATTTAAATTTCTTCAAATTTGTTAAGATTTGCTTTTTTTTGTGCCCAGATTATGGTGTAAGTTGGGGAATGTTCCATGTGACCTTGAAAAAAAAATGGTATTCTGCTTTTTGGAGGATGTAATGTTCTGTAAATATCAATTAGTTCCAGCTGATTGTCAGTGCTGTTCTGGCCATCTGATCTATCTTCCTCTATCTATATTCTTATTGATTTTCTGTCTACTTGATTTTACAAGTATCACAATAAGTATATATAAGTATACTTATATTCTGACATATAAGTATCAGAATCTCCGCTGATATGTGTGGGTTTGTTGGCTTCTCCTTTCACATCTATCAATTTTTGCTTAATCTATATTAAAATCTTCTTTTTAGGTATACAAACATTTAGGACATTTATATTTCTTTGATAATGAACCTCTCTGTGATTACATAGTGTTCCTCTTTATCTTTGTTAATATTCTTAAATATTAATATAGCTTCTCCAGCTTTCTTCTGGTTACTGTTTACATGGTATCTATCTTTCTATACTTGTATTTTTAACTTATTTTTGTATTTATATTTAAAATGTGTTAGTTGCAGACAGTTGATCTTTTGTCAGTTCATTCCAGCAGTCTCTTTTTAAATAAATTGCTTATACCATTTTTATTTAATATAATTATTGATAAATTTGGATTACAATCTTCTACCTTGTTATAGCTTAATAAGATATATGGTAAATTAAAATCTTGTTAACATCTTCTTCTAATTTTTTATTGTACTTGTTTTCTTTCCCCCCTTTTTGCCTTCGTTTAGATTGCTTATATTTATGATTCAATTTTGTATCCATTATTGGCTTAATATTTATATACCCTTTTGAAATTGCTTTAAAAATTTACCTGGGGTTTAAAATTTAGGTAATTAGAGTATACCTTCAAAAAATTATGCCATCTTATTTTTTGTGTAACATATCTTTTAATAATATACTCTCAATTCTTATATCTCATCCTTTATGCTATTTTTGTCATACATTTTTGCTTTTACAGATGTTATAATCACAAAATACATTGCTACTATTTTGGCTTTAGACTGTCAGTTGTTTTTTAGAGTTGTTAAAATAAGAACAAAATAAATTTTATGTTTATCTTCATTTATTTTATTTATAGCATCATACATCAATTTGTACAGATCTAAATTATCTGTGGTATTGTAATTGTTGTTGATTGAAGAACATGCTTGCATATTTCTTGTAGCCACAGGTCTAAGAGCAATGAAGTCTTTCACTTTAGTTTTACTGTGGAAATGTTTACTTTTCTTTCTGACTTAAAAGACATTTTGGCTAGTTATAGAATTCTGAGTTAACATTTTCGCCGTTTTGACACTTTAGAGATGTTGCTCCATTTTCCTCTGGCTTGCATAGTTCCTGAAGGTAAGTGAGCTGTAATTCTTTTCCTTGTTTATCTGTAAGTAATGTTTTATTTTCTATGACTGCTTGCTAGATTTTACGTGTATTGACTTTTCAGTAGTTTGAAAATAATATTTGTAGATGTTTTCCATTTGAGCATGTTTTTATTTTGTTCTTTGTTCGCTTATTATTCTCTGAGCATTTTAGATCTATGGTTTGGTCATAATTTTGGAAAATGTTTGATTATTTAATCAAATATTTCTTCACTATCTTCTACTTAGATTCCAATTACACATATGTTACACCATTTGATATATTGTTGCACCATTTTTGGATGGTCTGTACTTTTATTTTATTTTTTCTATTTTTTTGTGTTTCTATTTGTATCATTTCTATTGCTGGATACTCAATTTCACTGATTCTTTCCTCATCTGTTCCAAGTCTACTAATGACGCTATAAAATACTTTCTTTAACTTCTAGAATTTCCTTTGGTTCATTCTTTAGAGTTTTATCTCTAGGCTTATGTAACCCACCTGTTCTTTGTTGTGTAATACTTTTTCCTTAGGGCTCTTAACAAATAAATCTTAGTTATTTAAATTTCCTTTTTGATATTTCTAACATTGGTGTCGTACCTCTTTTGGTGTGTTGCTTTCTTAATCTCCTGATGTTGTATTTTTTTCCCTTGATTGTTTTTATGCTCATACTTTTTTGCTGAAAGTTGGACATCTTGTATAGTTCAGTAGAGAATAAGATAAGTCATTTTTATACCTAAAAACTGGCATGTTTCTCCTTATGCTAGACCTTTTGTGTAAGGGGCCAAGTCTATTCATGAGCTGAACTGGGTTGAAATTTGTTGTTGCTATGGTTACTTTCACTGTGCTACAGCCTGGAAACTCTTTTAGCACATTCTTCAGTGGGGCAGGCCCTGGTTTGCCAGATGATTTTTCTCTAAGTCTGCTCAACTTTCAGTTTTAGGTATTTCTTTTATGATGTATCCCAGAGAAAAAAGCAAACGTACATCCTTTTTGCTTTATGCCAGCAATAGATCAGTGTTACTTGTTACTTCATTTTTGTTAGTTTGATGTGGTGGTGTGGTGGAAACTATTGCCTTGGTATTAGGAATATGCTGTATCCATGGTTCGTGGGGTTTGTGCCTTCTCAATGATCCTTTTGTACTCTCAGCTTTATGTCTGCGTCCAGCACTTACTTCTTCTTTTATGACAGAAGATTGTTTTTCACTCTCTACTCCCACCTGTACTAGGCTTTCTATAATTTGATAATGTCAAGAGTTTTATTTATTTATTTTTTCCCTTCCAGTATAGTTCAATCTTTGTACTGTAAGAGCGATAAGGGATGCAGACAGGTATTTGTGCCTTTCTCACAACTACTTCTATTCCTCTACCCAAGGCCTGTGCCATGAGGGATTTTTTTTCTGCACTCTTCATTCTCCCATTTATTTATGTATTTATTTTTTGGTGAGCGTTCAGTTAGAATCATGAAGGAGAGCCTTCAAATGGCTATACATACCTCTTGTGTTTACAAAACCTAGGGATTCTATATTCTTTTACTAGCCCATGCATCACATCAAACAATTCATTAAAATCATTAGCTGAATTATTACTTCGGGTGTCTAGCAGTGTCTGCCTCAGGTAAGTAAGTGATTACATCCTGTTTCTATTTGAAGGTTCCTGTCTTTCTTTAGCTTTCAAGTTAACTTGTTGCCCTGTGACCTTGGCTTTCTGATGGATTAAAAATAAATTGCAAATTTTCACATTTTTCAGGTTTTTCCTTGGCAAAAATGATGATAAGAATGATGCTTTTTCTAATTTTCTACATTTTACATGGAATTTAGCAATCTGTTAAATAATTTTAGCAAAGAAGTGATACAAGTGATAGTCGCATGCTATTCTAGGGTCTAGCTTGTCTTGCTTTCTCTTATTTCTAAGATTTACTTGCAGTTTTCTCTCTATAACTCCTGCCAATTCTGTTTATTTTTATCTCTTACTTTCTATCTTTAAAGTGTGTTTCTTGTAGACTATGTAGATAGATAACAGATAGATATAGATATAGATAGATGAGATTTCCTTTTAAAAATAATCAAATCTAATAATCTGTCTTTTAAATAGCATATTGAAATCATTAATTTTAAAGTGATTATTGATATACCTAATTAAACCTATCATCTTTGCATATGTTTTCTATGGGTTCCATTTGTTCTTTGTTTATTTTTCTTTTATTTCTTCCTTCCTTGGACTCATTTGAGCATTTTTGAAATTTTATGTCTTCTATTGACTTATACTTCTTTTTAAAAATTGCAGTATATGTTTAAAATAATGCTATTCTACCCCCAAATAATATTATGCAATTTACCATATAATTAGAAAATCTTATATCACTATATTCCCAATTCCTCCCGTCTACTTCTTATAACTTTGTTCTTGTATATTTAACTTTTATATTATACATACTATAAATATGTAATTCACTTTTACTATTTACTTTAAACGTTAGTTATCTTTCAAGGAAATTTAAAGTAAGAAAAAAATGATTTCATCTCCATTTATTCCATTCCTTATACTATTTATTTCCTTGTGTATTTCCATGTTTCTGCTTGAAGTTTTTTTGTAATGTTGCTTATAAAGTATGTCAGTTGGCAATGAATTACCTAAGTTTATATTTATTTGAGAAAGAATTATTTCTTCTTCACTTTTGAAGTTTATTTTCATTGAGTATAGAATGATGGTTTGGCAGATTATTTCTCCCAGACTTTGAAGATGTTACATTGACTTCTTGCTTGCATGGTTACTAATGATAAGTCTGATGTAATTGATTTTATTTTCCTCTGTAGGTAATGTGCCTTTTTTCTCTATCTGTCTTCAAGATTTTCTCTTTGTCTTCAGTTTGCGGCAGTTTGAATATCATTTGCTTAGTTGTGGCTCGTTTGGTTTTTATGCTGTTTGCTCTCTGTGAGCTCTCAGGGTCTGTGGTTTGGTGTCTGTCACTAACTTTGGAAAAATCTTGGGAAATCTTTCTTGACATTTCCTCTTTCACAATCTCTCTTCCCTTTATGAGGTTCTGATGAGTAGATCTTTTAATGTTGCTCCATAGCCCTTGATGTTCCATTGTTTTGTCATTGCTATTGTTGTTTTCTTTTTCTCGTTGTTCACTTTTTTTAGTTGAGTAGTTTCTATTCAACTTTTTCAGTTTATTGACAGTTTCCTTGGCTATGTTGAGTACACTGATGGGCCTGTTTAAGTCATTTTTCATCTCTGTTACTGTGTTTTGGATTGTTGGCATTTTCATTTGATTCTTCTTATATCTTTTATTTCTTTACTGAAATTCTCGATTTGACTTTTATGTTGTTTTTACTGACAGAGCTGGATCTTCCTTTACCTATAGAGTCTGAAGAGATTAATGGAGGAAAAGTCTGCAAGAGTTTGTGTCTCATCGGGGGAGTCTGGTTCTGACTATTGCTTTACCTCTTGCTTTTTCTTACCTTCTGGCATGTACCTTAGCCTGTTGTTTCTGTTGTTTTTGAAAGTCAGACATATTGTATATCTAAGAAAATGTTTTAATGCTGTAAGGTGAGTACAACTTTGTCTGCTAGGTTTTCAGTGTGGAGTGGTGTGTGTTAATCTAGCTGGGAGTTGGGCGTGGTTTGATATGTGTTGTTTCTTTTGTTGCCCTCAGTGCACCGGGGCTTCACGTTCCACCAGTAAAATGCAGTTAGTGTGTGAGCTAATAAACCACAGCATTTTTTCTCAATGCTGGCTCCAATTTTGGCTCTAGGTCTACATGTTGAGCTTTGTATTTTCACTGTGCACTGCATAGCGGAGAGGATATTTTTTCTTTCATGGCGCTCAGTTCTATTTTCCTTCACGTGCACTCAGTGCTTGTTAGTACAATGTGAGAAGCAGAGGTGATACCTTGTCTGATGTTATGACTAAGCCTTTGCTCTGGGCAGTCACTGTGCATCTGGTTCCTGGGGATGTAGCTTTTTCAAGTTTTTCCACCCATTTCCCAGAAGCTGGTGGCTATAGCATGTATTCCTGTCCCTCTTCCATAACTAGTTCCCCGCTCCCCCAACCCGGTCCCTTCTCCCAGCTGACGAGGGTTTTCTCCAGTGCCTACAGGCAATCGTTTTTGTTGCCTTTTAATTAATCAAGATTTAAGATTTCTGTTCTGTAGAGAAAATAGGAAAATAGGTATGGGCACATCTCAGTAGTGACTGCTGTATCCTGCATCTACCGGCAATCTCCATAGGGAAGCATTCTCAGGATTCTCCCTGACTTTCCCTGGGAGCCCATCCTGAGATCCCGGAGGAAAAGCCTGCCCGAGGGTGTGCACCTCTCTCTGTCTGTGGCCTGTGGGGCTTTCACACTCTCACACTAGGCCGTGCTCAGATTTCAGTAATTTATTAAAATGTGCTTGCTAAATTGTCTTACTGGTATTCAGAAGTATCTTGTTGGGTCTTGTTTCTCTCTGCCAGTGACTTACCCTCCAAATTCTCCGTTAGTTTTGTCTTATCACTTCACTTCTTTAATGAACTTGAGGATACTCATGAATTTGAAGTCTTATGAACATTTTTCTTGTTGTAACAGTGCAAGCGACACTCTTCTAGATTTGTACATTGGAAACTGCTAGTTTCTTCCTATCACTAGAGTTTCGGGTTGGAGAGAAAGAATTATTGAAAGATAATTAGTGTCACGGAGCACCCACTCAGAGCCACACACTGCACCACATTACACATATCCTTTAATTTAATCATTACACAATCTTGAGGAATGAACCGCCATTGTTATTATCACCATGCCTACCCATGCTCTTAACCATTTTATTTAGTGCCTTTTCGTTATCTCCAATATCATCACATCAGTCCTCTGAGGAAAGGGATCCGATTATCTTGATGCTGTTACATGGCCAGTATCTAGAGGACTATTTAGCACGTACTGCACACTATATAAATGCTTGTTGAGTGAATTAATGCAAACACAGACCTCAGGCACATATAAGATAGTCATTACATTCTCTGCTATTCCTTCTCATTCCCATCATCACTGATAGACTAGGATAGGCTAGGATAGGATCTACATGACAGTAAGGGCATGCATTCATTTATTGAATGTGTGAGGCTGAGAGAGTGGTGGGAAGGCAGTCACAGAGTGTGGGATCTGGGCAGGTGCCCTGACTCTTTCTACTGTATTAATGGCTCTATTTTAGGAGATTGACTGTTCCCTTTGAGATGTGGCCTTGGTGCCTGCCTTGGGCTATTAGACATCTTTGCAGCTATGCTTTTTGGGCTACATTATTCTACCTACTACTTCCCACACTCTCTGCTCCCTTCTTTCTCAAGACAGAATGTCTGTTTCCCAACCTTTCGAAGTCTTGCTGCCTTACTGAAAAGCAATTTTATCATAGGAACAGGATCGCCAGGTGGGGGGTGCAGGTGCTGATTTGCACAAAGGCATGTGCATGGGTGAAAGGCAGCCCAGGCTGGGCTTGCTGAGGACAGTTAGGGCAGGGGCCATGCCTACAGGGAGTGGTGTCCTTCACAATTTCAGAAAGGCACTTTGCAAGTTGGTGCTGACCTTGACAATACATAGGATCGAACCTGCCAGGGAGCAAATGCATGGAGCAACCCTTCCCACTTTGAGCCCAAAACTTTTAGTAATTTTTCTGAGTTCATCAGGCTTCTTCTGGCTGCCTCCTTTTTTTCTGTTTCTTTTAAAAAATTACTTTATTTTAAAAATATCTTTTTATTTTTAATTGACAAGTTATAATTGTTTTAGAGGTACAATGTGATATTTTTATATATGTATACATCATAGAATAATTAAATCAAGTAAGTTAACGTATCTATCACCTCTCATGCTTATCATTTTTTTTTTGTGGTGAGAACATTTGAAATTTACTGTCCTAGCAATTTGAAATACACAATACATTATTATTCATGACAGTTACCACACTGCACAATATAACTCAAAAGCTTATTTTTCTATCTAACTGATACCTTTTGCCCTTTAACCAATATCTCCCCTTCTCCCTGCTTCTGTTTCTTGTGGTGTTTCCTCTCACATGCTTGTATTCGCCTCATTTTTGCTTCACCTCTGTCTTCCTTCTCTGTGTCCCTCGACCCCCACCCCACATCACATCAGTCCTTGCTTTCCTTCCCCACCTCTATTTCATTTTTCACAGGTATTCTGAAACCAATCCTGATACCTGCACCTGCTCAGGAAATTAAAATGTCTCATCTTTTTTGGCTGCTACTTCACTGTGAGGCCAAACTGACAATCTGCTAACCGCAGCCCCAGAGCTAAATAACAGAATGTTTTGCAATCAGGACTAGAATCACAGTTGGTGGAATTTTTTTAGCTTTACAAAGCCAACAAAGCAAAAGAAAATGTTCCAGACCTCCCCCTGCCTTTCCACTCCCACCTTCCTTCTCCGTTAAGCAGCCCTGGGGAGAGCCTGCCTAGGAGGTACAACCCAAGCCTCTGTTTGCTATTCAGAGGGTGTGTTCATGGACCTCTTGGCCCCTTTCTCCACCTTCTTTCTATCTCCCATCACTCACTCGTTGTGAGTAATCTCACTCCCTCCTGAGCATGTGTCTTGCTGTCACATGCATTGAAAGGTACTCTGAGCAGTGTGTGAGATCTAGAAATCTAGGAGCCCTGGGGCTGGGGGCCACCATTGGGCCTAGGGACACATTAGTTCTGTGACTGAATCTTATCTCTCTAAAGGATGTGAACACTCTGCTTACAAATTGGGAGCTGTGCAGATGCAGGAATGAATATGGAATACATCTCTCAAAGAATGACTGATACAGCTTCAGGACTGAGGATTGGAATGTCCACAGATGTCATGTGTCAAGCTGTCCTGATGGCACAGAATGAGAAGAAAAAGAATCTACTACCTCTTGAACCCACCAAGCCCATCCCATCTCAGGATCTCTGCTCCTGCTGTTCTCTTTGCCTGAAACACTCTTCCCCCAGATCTGTGCATGGCCCCCTCACTCACCTCATTTACTTATCTATTCAAATACCACTTGCAGACCATTCTATCTAAGTACACTTACTTATATTGTCTTATATTTTTATAGCTCTTTTTGCTCCCTGCCTCTAACTAGTAAATATATTTATCTATCTTTTGCCATCTTCTCTCAAATATAAGCTTCCTGAAGACAGACATTTTGTTTCATTCACTACTGCACCCTTAGTTCTCAGGACACTGCCTGGTACATAGTAGGTGCTCATTAAATATGTATTAAATGCATGACTTCAGGGAACATCTCGAGTGAGCCATGCACTGTGCCAGGTACTTTCCATACTTCATCTCATTTCATAGTCAGATCATCTTGGTGAGAAAGCATTCATGGTCCCCCACACTTTGGAGACTCCATGTGGCTCTAGGGACTTGGTCTCTGGTGTGACGTAGGGACCGTGTTTTTCCCACCACAGCGTGCTGCTTCTGAGTGCTGACTCCTCGAAGCTTTCTCCCTCCTTCTCCTCCTCGATTGTACCATCTTCTGGACATTCTCCTGGATGTTGTCCTGCCGTGCTGTCCCCTTTCAGCACTGCACCCAGGATGTTTCTCTGGAGATCTTCCCTGCACGGTTTCTTCTGACTGCAAGCCGACTCTGCCCGGGACGATCGTCATGACTCAACTGTGGCAGGGTCAGGCTTGCTGCATGCTCATGGTGTTAGTTTGGAACCACTTGCCTGCCCCATTCTTCACTCGTGTTCCACACTGCTGTCAGTTCATTCAGCTTCCGGCCTGGTTTTCAGTCCTCCCTGCTTTGTCCTTGGCTGGGTTTTCACACTGGATGCTGCGCTCTGCCTTTGTGGTCGTTTGTGGCTCTTTCCTCAGCAACCATACTGGGCAGCCTTGTCCTACTATGACCTGGTCAAGAAGCCACTTCCTTGGGTCTACACTGCTGTGGGAGGCCTTTCCTTGGGTTTTCACAGACCTTGAGTTGGAGTAAGACCTGTTCTTTAGAAATTCCCAGATCAATCTTAAACATTAGTTGGATTTGATTTTTCCAGGCACCGTAGTGTGTCATAAGGGAAACAAGAGGTTCCGAAGCTAGAATTCCTATCTTGGGAAAGTTTTAAATTTACAACTTTAACTTAATCAACAAGGGCTCACAGATAACATGATGTGTATATACCAGAAACTGTGCTCAATGCTGGAGAAAAAGCTGCATAGGAGGCTCCCCTTTCCTTTCATGGAGCTGAGAGCAACGATGCATAGAAGAAGGGGTGGAATTAATCAGTGCTAGCCAGTATTTGAAGAGCTTTTAAAAATATTCTGCGTCTTAGACCAAAGAGTTAATATACTTCTTCTCATTTAATCCTCAAAAAAGCTCTTGTGACTAAGCATGTCCACAAGTCTTATCCATTCCTATAGCCCCAGACTGTCCTTCTGGCTTTTCCCCATGCTTTTGTAAATGAATTGCTCTCAGAACATCTCAGGGGCTTCCTGTGGACCCACCCGCTGGTCTACAGGGTGCGGGGCTTGACGTCACACAGAATGCTACCATGAGGGCTCTGCCTGTAAGTAACATTGAGCTACACCCAATTCACAGCCCTTTCAGGGAAGAGTCCAGGCCCCCCTTTTCCTCTCCTTAACCACTGTCATGTCTTTCCAACTTAAACCCCTGCAATCCACTTCCCTCTACCTGTTGACTGTGCAATAGTTTGAGCCATCGTTGGGCTCAAAACACGATACCCCAAACTACGGCACCTTGGCTTGCTGAGTGCTTTCAATGAAAGTCCATTGAAAGGGCCCTAGAAGCAAGGTCTTCCAGCCTTCTCCCACCCTCCTTTCTCTTGTTCCTGTTTCTCCCCCAAGGCAGACCATAGGAACTAAAACTCTCCTTCCCTAAAGCAAGCCATAAAACCTAGAAATATTACTCTGACCTTCCTCTGCCTTTCTGTGTAGGAGCTGGCTATAAAGAAATTCTCTGACCTACTTTGTCTGAAAGTAGATCATAAGACCCTCATTTCAGAGGTCCTGCCCTACACCCAGGGGAAAGGAATGCCACACAGAGAGGCCACGAAGAATCTGAAAGAGGGGTCTAGCTAGGTTTCCCCTGCTTCTGTCTCTCACCGTTAGATCATACCCTTTGGTCCAGCCACATTTCTACATGGCCGTCTCTTCCCCATAAAACCGAAGCACAAAAATAGACAGTTGTCCCTGAGTCTTTGGATCTTCATTTCTGAAGGCTCCCATGTCATGTAAAACTTTTATTCAATAAATTTGTGTGCTTTCTCCTATCCATCTGTCTCTGCCAGTTTTATTTTTAGACCCCCTAATCAGGAACCCTAGGAGGATTGAGGAGGCTTTCCTCCCCGACACT
This sequence comes from Macaca mulatta, assembly GCF_049350105.2. Lineage (NCBI taxonomy): Eukaryota > Metazoa > Chordata > Mammalia > Primates > Cercopithecidae > Macaca > Macaca mulatta. The sequence continues at coordinate 10,798,368 of NC_133417.1, forward strand.
GTCTTTTTAGAAAATAAATCGATTTCCTTCTTACCTCCTTCACCAAATCCTTAAATCACTTTTTTCTTTCTTTAAGATCAAGGCCAAAATCTGACATGGCTTGGCTTCTAAGGCCCTACTGGTGTGCCTTCTGCCAAATGCCTTAGCCTCTGAGCTCACCATTGCCCTCTGGCTCACCCTGCTCCAGTCCCAACAGTCCCAACAGTTCTAGGAACTCATCCATGAGTTCCTAGAATATGCCCAGTTCTTTCCTGCCCCAGGGCCTTTGACAGTGCTTGACCTCTGAAAGCCCCTCTCCCTTTTCTAGGCTCATTCCTGATCTTTGACAGTTTTCAGCTTAAAACCATTTTTACATCTCCTTTCTGTTCTCTAGACTAGTTCAGCCCTCCCACCCATTATATGCTTTTGGTGTACCCAATGTTTTTCCTTTCAGCCCTTAGCATAACTCTAATTGTTGTATGTCGGGTGAATTGGTTGGCTGACTGTTCACTAGTCTTCTTTGGTCAGAAAAAACTTCTAATTAAAATAGTTGGTACTGGCGTATCTGAGCTTGTGCCCATGAGTACTTTGGTTGGACACCTGCCCAACCACTCAATCCATCAAACCACAATGGTGGTGGGCTTACTATTCTTCAAAGGACAGGCCAGTATTACTCGTAGGAGAATTATTATTTTTCCCAGATGGAATTATATTCTGGTGTCTGTAAGGACAATTGCCATGTGTACTTTGATGCTGTTACATCACAAATTACACTGTAAAGGGAACAAACCCATCTAAAATTTTTCTTTGATGGGTTGGGGTATGATGACAAGACACTAAATTAGAAATGGAGCACTGTATCCTTTCTGGTTTGGGGCATAGAGCCCTTCCTCTTCAAAAGCATGTGAGACTAACCAGAAGAATTTCGGGGAATGTGGGGAATGTGGGACAAACCCTGCCCACTTTGCAAAATGTAGATGGTATAAGAAGAACACATCACCTTGAACGGGAGGCAAAGGCCGGTCGTGGTGGCTCATATCTGTAATCCCAGCACTTTGGGAGGCTGACGAGGGCAGATCACAAGGACAAGAGTTTGAGACCAGCCTGGCCAACATAGTGAAACCCTGTCTCTACTAAAAATACAAAAAACTGGCCAGGCCTGGTGGCAGGTGCCTGTAATCCCACCTACTTGGGAGGCTGAGGCAGGAGAATCGCTTGAACCCTGGAGGCGGAGGTTGTAGTGAGCTGAGATCCCGCCATTGCACTCCAGCCCGGGAGACAGCGTGAGACTGTGTCAAACAAGCAAACAAACAAACAAAAAAAAAAAAAAAAAAGAAGAAAGGAGGCAGAATACTTTTAGAAATGAGATGGAATTTCTAGCCTAAGGTATTTGAAGAAGAGACTGCCTATTGGAGGGAAGGCAACTTAAGGTACAGAGAATACCATGCAGTTGGGTTTGGGGATAAATCATCACTGAAACATTTATGGGGAGTGGCAAGTTGATCAATTTTAAACGTGTGGTTGGGTATTTGGCCAGGATTTTCATGGTTCCACATTTTTTAAATCACAGTTTCTCTTGATCTCTACCCAAAATTTAGTAAGAGCAAAAATTTCTTGCAGAGAAATAGTTTTATGGCCTTGTGTAACTCCCAGGGCTAGATTATGACCTCAATGAGGAAAAAGTCTATGTCTTACTCATCCTTTTTTTTTTTTTTTTTTTTTAGACAAGGTCTTACTCTGTCACCCAGACTGGAGTGCAGTGGTGTAATTGTGACTGGCTGCAGTCTTGAGCTCCTGGGCTCAAGTGATTCTCCTATCTCAGCCTCCTGAATAGCTGGGACTGCAAGCACATGCCATCATGCCCCAGTAATTTTAGTATTTTTAAAATTTTTTTTGTAGAGATGGGATTTTGCCATGTTGGCCAAGCTACTTTTGAACTCTAGGCTCAAGTGATCTGCCTACCTTGGCTTCCTAAAGCGCTGGGATTATAGGCAGCCACCAGGACTGGCCTTATTCATCATTGTAAACCCTACGTCCAACTCAAGGCTTGGTATAGAGCAGCCACTTAATAATGTTGGCTTTGAATGAATGGGCATTTTAACATTTTTCAGTGAGCAGAGGGGCAGAGCCACCGAGAAGAAAGAGTCAACAGAGAAAAGTCTGGATGTGGATGGGAGGGGATGAGATGTGTAGCTCAGTGTGTGATGAGGATTATAGGCAGAGAGAGAGGGGTGTCTGTTCCAAAGAGGCAAGCAAGTTGGAAGAAGAATAATATTTCAGGATTAAAGCAGTATAGAACAGAGAGTGGATTTGGGGGTAGGATAGGCAGGGAAAAGGACAGTGGCTTAACATCTGAACCCTGACTTAAGGGCTCCGACCAAGCATTGTGGCACAGAAAGAACGTAGTGAGGCTTGGATTGTGGCTCTGCCACTTACCTCTCTGATATCGGACAAGGTGCTTCTTGCCCCAAAGTTCCTTATTCTGTAAAAGAAAAACAGAAACTTAGCTCACTGATTTAATGTGATGATTTAATTAGCGATCACCAATGACATCTCTGTCAACTCTGAGGCATATTGCAAATGTTTCCTTAAATATATATTTATACTTTAATTGAGTTTGAAAAGGAAGTTAAACCCATATAAACAGTATGATGAATTACGTATAAAATGCTGAATAAACTACGAAAGCAAAAAATTGTAGAGTACTAGTTTGGTGCAGTTTTGGAAATTATGTCAATAATTTTTGTCAAAAAATTATGTCAAAAATTATTGAGATAATTTCCCATATTGTGCAATCATATTTACCTGCTATAATTACTTATGTGTGTGTGAGTCTGTGAGTCTTTCCTCATTCAGTTTGTAAATTTCTCAAAAAAGTGATACTATCTTAATTATCTCTATTAATTGCTCAATACTTGTGTCTTGAATTGCACTGTTGAAATAGCACATTTTACAATTAAAGAAACTGAGGCTCAGCTATCTTCAAGTGCAAACTCTGCAAACTTCTCACAACTAGGTCTTCCCACTACCATCCCAGGGCTTTTTTCTAACCTGATCTCATGAAAGAAGACTTGAACTTGGCTTTGATAAACAAAAGCCTAGGAGCAAACAGATAAAAGAGCATTACTCTTGGGGGAACAGCTTAAGCAAAGGCACTGGAACGGGAATGGAAGTTGAGGATCCAGGGAGCCTTTTAGACCAGTCTGACTACTATGAAGGGTGCACACATTTTTATGGTGCTTGCTAAACTTTCCTCCAGGCCTGAGAAAAATAATCAAGAAGCTGTCAAAGGAAATAACAAAAATCTTTTAATCATTTAACAAGTTATCCAAATGCCAAACTCTAAGGAGGGTGATGCTATGTTCATATAAAGTGAGTGTAAAACTTAACACATTAAACAAAACAAATACTTCCTTCTTGCCCATGTTTCCTTGTAATTACATCACAAGGAACTCTCACTATGATAATAAATCAAAGAAGTCTCCTTAATTTATTTCAAGGGCAAATGCCACTGGATAAATTTGAAGTCACCAAGGATCCTCAATTTGATTGACCAAGCTTAATACACTACCTAATTACTCCAGAGAGAGAACTGAGTCACTAGTACACTAGATCTGGACCTTTCTGGGTGTTGGACTCCAGTGTTATGCCAGAGAATTGCAGGCTACAAAATTTGATAGAGTACATTTCAGGGATCATTGAAAAATATTGCAGAAGGCTTTCTAGGGGAAAGGTGACTCTGTGAGAACCTTCAGAATGGAAAATTACTGCTTAAAGCCCTGCAGGGTCTCCCTAATGGTGGCATGCAAAGCCCTCCATATCCTTTCCTCCTTAGTTATCCAGCTTTGTCTCCCAACATTTCTTTTTTTCATATCCACACACTGTAATCATACCAAACTGCTTGTTGTCCCTTGAGCTGTTTCCTGCTATTTCATACCTGAGTCTTGAACATGCTTATTTTTCTGCCTGAGGTATCCTTGACCACCTTTCTGCCTAAAAAGAATGTCTCCTTGTTGTAAAAGATATTTTCTGTGGAGGCTTTTAAGGCTATTCCTTTCTTGAACTTAAACAAATTTACAAGAGAAAAACAAACAACGCTACTTAAAAAATGGGCAAATGACATAAACAGACACTTCTCAAAAGAAGATAGTCATGCAGTCAACAAACATGAAAAAAAGCTCGACATCACCGATCATTAGAGAAATGCAAATCAAAATCCCAGTGAGATATCACCTCACAGCTGTCAGAATGGTGATTATTAAAAAGTAGAGAAACAACAGATGTTGGTGATGTTGTGAAGAAAAAGGAACACTTTACACTGTTGGTAGGAATGCAAATTAGTTCAACCATTGTGGAAGACAGTGTGGTGATTCCTCAAAGATCTAGAAGCAGAAATACCATTTGACCCAGCAATCTCATTCCTGGGTATATACCCAAAGGAATACAAATCATCCTATTATAAAGATACATGTACACTTACATCCACTGCAGCACTGTTGACAATAGCAAAGATATGGAATCAACCCAAATGTCCATCAGTGATAGACTGGATAAAGAAAATGTGGCACATATATACCATGAAATACTATGCAGCCATAAAAAGAAATGAGATCATGTCCTTTGCAGGGACATGGATGGAGCTGAAGGCTATTACCCTCAGCAAATTAATGCAGGAACAGAAACCCAAACACTGCATATTCTCACATATAAGTGGGAGCTGTACAATGAGAACACATGGACAAATGGTGGGGACAACACACCTTGGGGCCTATTGTGGGAAATGGGGGAGGGAGACCATCAAGAAGAATATCTAATGGATGCTGGGCTTAATAGCTAGGTGATGGGTTGATCTGTGCAACAAACCACCATGGTGCACATTTACCTATGTAACAAACCTTTACATCCTGCACATGTACTCTGGAACTGAAAATAGAAGTTGATGAAAAAAATAAGACTATTCTTTTCTCCACTTAAAATAGAGTGGATTAATGCTCTCCTTGTTTCATTCTGCATCTTATACCACCTTATTAATGGCACCTGTCTTACTATTCCACATCTTTATTTACTTATTAAAAAATGTTGAGACAGGGTCTCACTCTGTTGCCCAGGCTGGAGTGCAGTGTTGTGATCATGGCTCACTGCAGCCTCCACCTCCCCAGGCCCAAGCAATCCTCCCACCTCAGCTTCACAAGTAGCTGGAGCTACAAGTGTGTACCACCATGCCTGGCTAATTTTTGTACTTTTTTGTAGAGATGAGGTTTTGCCATGTTGCCCAAGGTGATCTTGAACTCAAGCAAACCACCCACCTCAACTTCCCAAAGTGTTTGTGTTACAGGCATGAACCACCACGCACAGCCCATCCTTTTTAGTTTTAATAAAAGTTCTTTGTATTTATTTCTAGATTCTGAGCATAAAGAGAAGGCTCATGTATTCCATGTAATACTGAGGACTTTACTCTGAGTGCTTAGTAAGTAACTGATGCAAAGTAGGTCATCTATTTATTGAATGAATGCATGGATAAATAGATGAACAAATGATGTAGAGCTAATAGTTTGGTGAGGACAGGATACGTGCAGTTGCCTTAAATAGGATGCAAGTATGTTTGCAAACCAACTCAGCTAGCTTAAGTGGTAATTGGCTCATACGAAGTGTCCATGGAGTTCTAGGCTCAGGGTTGGACATTCAGCAGCTCAGTAAAGTGAGCAGGGCCAGGTGGCTTTCTGCCTTGCTTGTACCTGGCTCCTCCTTGTGGTTGCTCCCAGACCTGCAGGCTTCCAGGTCCACATAAAGAGAGAACATGTCCTCCTCTGAAAGGTCTCTCTGGAGAAAGAGGAGCTATTTTCCTCAGAAACCACCAAGTAACATTTTTTTTTTTCCAGTTTGATTGGCCATCATTGCCTAATGGGCTCACGAACCAAGTGGCCATGGTGGTAAGGATGGAGGTTATGCATGAGCTCAGCAACATGGACTTCCACTCACCATGGCTGACCTGGCTGTGGACGTTGCTGAGTGCTCAATCTGCCAGCGCAAAGACCAACACTAAGCCTCCAATGTGGCCCCAGTCCCTGGTGATCAGCCAGCTACCTGGTGACGGGTTGATTACATTGGTCTGCTTCTGCTATGGTTTGGCTTGTTTGACTCCTCCAAACCTTATGTTGAAATTTGATCCCAGTGTTGGAGGTGGGGCTTAATGCAAGGTTCTTGGTTCATGAATCCCTCATGAATGGCTTCCTGCCATCCTCATGGTAGTGAGTGAGTTCACACTATGTTAGTTTCTGGGGGAGCTGGTTGTTAAAAAGAGCCTGGCACCTCCACAATCTCTCTTGCTTTCTCCCTCACCGTATGATCTTTACACAGACCAGCTCCATTTTGCCTTCTACTGTAAGTGGAAGTTGATTGAGGTCCTCACCAGAAGCTGATGCTGGTGCTATGCTTTTTATAAAGCCTACAGAATGATTAGTCAAATAAATCTATTTTCTTTATATATGACGCAGCATCAGGTACTATTTTATAACAACAAAAATGGGCTAAGACAGAAAATTGGCACTGAGGAGTGGGGTGTTGCTGTACAGATACCTGGAAATGTGGAAGCAGCTTTGGAACTGGGTAAGGCACAGCGGTTGGAAGGGTTTGGAGGGCTCAGAAGAAGACAGGAAGGTGAAGGAAAGTTTGGAACATTTTAGAGAGTGGTTTAGTGGTTGTAACCAAAATAGTGACAAAAATATACACAGTTAAGACTATGCTGACCAGTTCTCAGATGGAAATGAGGAAAGATCACTCTTGCTATGGTGTAATAAGGAATTTGGCTGCATTGTATTTATGCCTTAGGGCTTTGTGCAAGGGTGAACTTAAGACTGAAGATCTAGGGTATCTGGCAAAAGAAATTTCTTAGTATCATAGCTGCTTTTAACAGCTTACAATCAGATATGGCAGTCAAAGAATGACCTAAAGCTGGAATGAACAAAAGGGAGGCAGAGTGTAAAAATTTGGAAAATTCACAGCCATGTGCTAGAAAAGGAAAGATCATTTTTAGTAATCCAAGGGTGTTGGGAAACACCTACTTGTTGGAGAAGTTAGCATGGATTAGAGGGAGACAGGTGCTAATAGTCAAGACAATGGGAAAATGGCCCTGAAGGCATTTCAGAAAGTTTTGAGACTATTGCTCTCATCACAGGTCCAGAGTCCTAGGAGAAGGCAATGGTTTGGGGAACACACATGGAGCACTGCTTCCCTATGCCCACCGCTTCCCTATGCCCACCGCTTCCCTATGCCCACCACTTCCCTATGCCCACCGCTTCCCTATGCCCACCGCTTCCCTATGCCCACCTCAGGAGACTGCTCCTCACACCCTGGCCACTCTGGTTTGAGACAGTTCAAAGGGCCTCAGGTACTGCTTGGGTTACTGCTCCAGAGAGCACAGCATTAAGCCTTGGCAGCTGCCATGTGGTGCTAAGTCTGCAGGAACCCAGAATGAAAGCAATGGGGAGGCTCAGCAGCTTCCACCTACATTTAAGAAAATGTGTTGGAAAGCTTGGATGCCCAGGCAGCAGCCTCTGCAGGGTGGGAGCCACCACAGAAAACTTCCACTAGGGCGGTGCCTGGTGGAGCTGTGAGAGCAGGGCTGCTGCCCTCCTAACCCCAGAATTGTGGAGCCATCAGCCATATGCAACCACAGACTGAAAAAGCTGTAGGCACTAGACCTCAAACCATGAGAACAGCCATGTGGGCCATGCTTCGCAAAGCCATGGGGATAGGGCTGCCCAGTGCCTTGAGAGCCCACCTCTCACACCAGTGTACCTAGGATGAGAACGTGAAGTCAAGAATTATTTTGAAACATTAAGGTTTCATGCTTGTCCTGCTGATTTCAGACTTGCATGGGGCCTATTACTGCTTTCTTTTGGTCGATTTCACACTTTTGGAATAGAAATGTTTACCAAATGCCTGTACAACCATTGCAACTTGGAAGTACATAACTTGTTTCTGATTTACAGGCTCATAGCCGGAAAAAACTTGCTTTGAGTCCCAGATGAGACTTTGAATTTTGTATTTGTGAATTGATGCTGGAACAAAGTAAGACTTTTGGGGACTATTGGAAAGGGATGATTGTGTTTTTCACATGAGAAGGACAAGAGATTTGGGAAGCCAAAGGTGGAATGCTGTAGTTGGTTTGTTTGGATTCTCCAAATCTCATGTTGAAACTTGATGTGTTTGGGTCATGGGGGCAGATTCCTCATAAATGGCTTGGTGCCATCCTAAATGAGTGATTTCTCACCCTATTAGTTCCTGCAAAAACTGGTTGTTAAAAAGAGCCTGGCACCTTCTTCCTTTCTTTCTGCATTACCCTCTCTTCGGAGACACGCACACACAGCTTCTCATTGCCTTCTGCCATGAGTAGAAGCAGTCTGAGCTCCTCACCAGAAGTAGATGCTGGCACCGTGCTTTTTGTACAATCTGCAGAACTGCAAGCCAAATAAAACTGTTTTCTTTATAAATTATCTAGCCTTGGGTATTCTTTTACAGCAGCGCAAACGGACTAAGACAACTTCCATCACGGAAGCAAAGCAATGCTTTGTTCTTTTTTTTTTTTTTTTTTTGAGACGGAGTCTCGCTCTGTCACCCAGGCTGGAGTGCTGTGGCCTGATCTCAGCTCACTGCAAGCTCCGCCTCCCGGGTTTACGCCATTCTCCCGCCTCAGCCTCCCGAGTAGCTGGGACTACAGTCGCCTGCCACCTCGCCCGGCTAGTTTTTTGTATTTTTTAGTAGAGACGGGGTTTCACCGTGTTAGCCAGGATGGTCTTGATCTCCTGACCTCGTGATCTGCCCGTCTCGGCCTCCCAAAGTGCTGGGATTACAGGCTTGAGCCACTGCGCCCGGCGCTTTGTTCTTAGTAGAATAGACATTTATTTCAGATACAGATTTTCTTTCCACACACACAATGCTTCTGCAAAAACTATCATTCATGTATTTACAGAATACTTTATCCTGAGTGCCCAATCTGCCAGCAGCAAAGACCAACACTAAGCCTCCAATATGGCCGCATTCCCTGGTTATCAGCCAGCTACCTGAGTAATCCATAGTCATGGTATTCCACACAGCAGGGTTCCTGATTACAGAACTCACTTTACAGAAAAAGTGTGGCGATGGACCCATGTCCATTCAATTCACTGGTCTTACCATATTTCACACCTGCAGCTAGTTTTATGAAAATGTAGAATGGCCTTTTTAAGATCCAGTTACGGTACCAGCTAGGTGACATTGTCTTGTAGGGCTTGGACAAGGTTTTCCATAAGGGCATGAAAACTCTGAATAAGTATGCAACATACATTCAATATATGATACTGTTTCTCTCATGGCCAAGACTTATGGGTCTAGGAATTAAAGGATAGAAATAGGAGTGGCACCACTCACTATTACCCGTAGTGACCTACTGCAGAATTTTTGCTTCCTATTATGCTCTGCTGGCTTAGAAGTCTTAGTTCCAGAGGTAGGAATACTTCCACCAAGAGAGTAAGTCCATTGAACTGGAAGTTAAGACTGCTACCCAGCCACTTTGGACTTCTCGTGCCACTTAGTTCACAGAAGAAGAAGAGAGTTACTGTGCTGGCCAGGGTGATAGATGCTGACTACCAAGGAGATATTGAATTACTACTCCACAGTGGAGGTAAAGGTGAGTGCTGGAATACAGGAGACCCCTTAATGTGTGTCTTATTGTTACCGTATTCTACGATCAAAGTCAATAAGAAACTAAAATAACCCAGTCCAGACAGGACTATGAATGGTCCAGATCCTTCAGGAATAAAGGTTTGGGTTACTTCTTGTTATGGATTGAATGCTTGTGTCCCCTCAAAATTTATATGGCGAAAGCCTAACCCCTAATGTGATGATACTAGGGGGTGAGACCTTTGAGAAATTAGGTCATAAAAGCAGAGCCCTCATGAATGAGTTGAGTGCACTTCTAAGAAGACGCATGTGTGCTATCCCTCTCTGCCTGCTCTCCACCATGTGGGACACAGTGAGAACATAGACTGCAAACCAGGAAGAGGCCCCTCACCTGATCTAGATCCTTGATCTTGAATTTCCAGCCTCCAGAATGGTGAGAAATACATTTTTTCATTGTTTAAGTCATCCAGGCTGTGGCATTCTGTGACTGCCCAAACTGACTAAGACATCCCACGAGATTAAGAACTATGACCAGTTGAAGTGCTTGCTGATAGTGAAGCAAATATAGAATGAGTAATGGAAGAAGGTAAGTTATGAATACCAGTGACAGAGATTCTTGGCTTGAACCCATTTTATTCAAGCTCCTGAATCTTCTCCTAGATTCATCTGTGGGCTTCCTCGTAAAGTCCAGTTTTAGCAAAGAACCCTGCTAAGTCCGTTTAGTGAGAACCACCCCCACCATCCTCAATATCTGATCACTCACTTTTTTTTTTTTTTGGTCCAGATGGGGTCTTATTCTGTCATCCAGACTGGAGTTCAGTGGCACGATCATAGTTTCTGATCACTCTTGATACCTGATCAGGTTCCTCATTCTCCACTATCCCCTGGGTGATGTCTGATTACCCTGGCCTGTCTTAAGGAAGAATTCTGTGAGGTCTATTTAGCCAGATCCCTCTTACCCTGAAGTTTTCTGTTAGTAATTTTCTATCCACTGACTCCCACCCTGCTTTTTGGCTGTAAATCCCCACTTGTCCGTGCCATATTCAGGGTTGAGGCTAATTTCTGTCCTCTATTGCAAAATCCCATTATAGTTGTCTCCATATCTACTACAATGGCCCTGAATAAAATTTTTCATGTTATGCTTTATAAGTATTGAAATTTTAACACGAGCTACAACTATATGATCAGTTAGAGAAAGGAAGACTGAAATTGTCATGGGTATTTTCTCCTTATTTTGTTATGAACATGTGTGTGTGTTTATATTTAAATAATTTTTCTTCAACTTTTATTTTAAACTCAGGGGTACATGTGCAGGATGTGCAGGTTTGTTACGTAGGTAACATGGGTGTCCATGGTAGTTTGTTGCAGGGATCATCCCATCGCCTAGGTATTAAGCCCAGCATCCATTAGCTAGTCTTCTTGATGCTCTCCTTCTCCCCATTCCCTCCAACAGGCCCCAGCGTGTGTTGTTCCCCCATGTGTCCATGTGTTCTCATCATCAGCTCCCACTTACAAGCAAGAACATGTGGTGTTTGGTTTTCTGTTCCTTTGTTAGTTTGCTAAGGGTAGTAGCCTCCATCTCCATCCATGTTCCCACAAAATACATGGTCTCATTCCTTTTTATGACTGCATAGTATTCCATGGTGTATATGTACCACATTTTCTTTATCGAGTCTATCATTGGTGGGCATTTGGGTTGATTCTATGTCTTTGCTATTGTGAATAGTGCGGCCATGAACACACGTAGGTGTGTATCTTTATCACAGAATGATTTATATTCCTTTGAGTATATACCCAGTAATGAGATTACTGAGTGAAATAGTGTTTCTGCTTCTAGATCTTTGATGAATCACCATGTGTTGTGTGTCTTTATATATGTACGTATAAAAATAACTTTGTTTCTCCTCTCCTATTCTCTTATCATGTAACATGAGATCTATTTACTTTATATCATAGTATTAAATAGTGCTAATTTTATATCATAGTGTTTAAACAATGGATATCAAGGAGGAGAGTGAATAGCACTGAAGGACTTTACCTTCTCTTCTGGAGGAGTTAGTACAATTTATATTGTACATAGAATAGTTGTATCATGTGTGGCAGAGTCATGGCCTTCTTATCGTCTTTATTTTACAGTTAAGTATGGTTTAAGGAGACGTATGTGCCTGTGGACTTCTGATGGTTCATGTTATGAGTCAACTTGACTGGACCACAGAGTGCCTAGATATTTGGTCAAACATTGTTCTGGGTATGTCTGTGCAGGTGTTTCTGGATAAGTTTAACATTTGGACTGGTAAACGGAGTGAAGTGAGTTGCTCTTCCTTGTGTTTATGGGCCTTACTCAATCTGTTGAAGTCATGAATGGAACAAAAATGCCGACCCTTCCATGAGTAAGAGGAAACTCCTCCTTTCTGACTGCTGGGAGATCTGTCTCTTCTTGCCTTCGGACTTTAAGAGAAACATTGATTCTTCTTGAGTCTGGAGCCTGCTGGATATTGGGCTGAAATTTAAACCATCAGCTTTTCTGAATTTCCAGCTTGCTGACTGCAGATCTTGGGATTTATCAGCCTCTGTAATCATGTGAGCCAATTCCTTATAATAAATCTCTTTCTATAAACACACCTACGCACACATCCTGTGAGATTCGCTAACAAATGATGTGCTCTGCCTTAGAGCTGAGTGAAGATTATTTTGAAGAAAACACAAGGAGAGATGTGGACGTGCAACTAAATAGGGCTATTTTACAGAGGAGAACTAGATTTGGGAGGTAACCACAGTGACTACAAAGGGATGAAAAGGGCACACCCAAAAGCCATTCATGTTGTCTGTGTTCACTCTAGATTTCTATTCCTGGTTCTGTCTGGATTTGGAGTTACCTCTCACTTTCGTTTCCTTTATCAAAATAAACTGACAATATATATTAATACATAAAAATACTGACAGCATTAATATACACTCAGTTTATTACATATGTAGAGCGAGAAAGAGACAGTACACACACACACACACACACACACACACATATACAGAGATATGTGTGTTTCATGTGCACACATCTCCAAAGTTGTGTCTGCCCTGTTCACCCCTCAGGTAAAGGTGGCAGCACCAGCTCTGCCTGTGTCTCTGTCAGCCTGAAGGGCAGCATCAAGGGGCCGACTCTTTTTTTTTTTTGAGACGGAGTCTCGCTCTGTCGCCCAGGCTGGAGCGCAGTGGCCGGATCTCAGCTCACTGCAAGCTCCGCCTTCCGGGTTCACGCCATTCTCCTGCCTCAGCCTCCCGAGTAGCTGGGACTACAGGCGTCCGCCACCACGCCCGGCTAGTTTTTTGTATTTTTTAGTAGAGACGGGGTTTCACCGTGTTAGCCAGGATGGTCTCGATCTCCTGACCTCGTGATCCGCCCATCTCGGCCTCCCAAAGTGCTGGGATTACAGGCTTGAGCCACCACGCCCGGCCGGGCCTACTCTTTAGAGAAGCCAATTTGCATAGTTTATCCCCTTCAGGGGACACCTTGCCATTATCAAATGCATTACTCCCCACTCTGTGAAACATTACAGGTGCAAAAATCCTGTCCAATCAAGGAAAGCCTTAAAATTTGAATTCCGGAATTATTTGCGGGGGACCAGATCTAGGGTGGTCTGGCATTTGTGGAGCCCACCACGTGCCAGAGATTTGTTCATGCTTCCACCCACAATCCTCTCAGCGGTCACACTGGGAAGAGATCTGAGAGGGGCTTCATAGGGAAGACATGCTGCCCTATAATCCGGGCATATCACAGACACATAATTAACCTTTCCCCTTCATTTGCCTCCTCCATCCACACATATGCTGCGGTTTTCTTTGACACTTTTCTGACTGTGCCATTTCTTTTTTATTTCATTACAAAACACAAGCTAAAAGATAAAAATGAAACACCAAAAATATTTCTCCTCCCGTTCTAAAAAACCAAAGAAAACAACAGAAAAACCAAACATAACCATTACCATCAACAATAACTATTGGTTTCAAGTAACAGAACCCCAACATGAGTTCAAAGCTTTGATTTCATCTAGAAAAATTTCACATCCAATTCATTTTATTAAGGCAAAATTCACATCTGTTTAAAAGGTGAGGAAACTTGGACAAAGTGAGGAAAGGGTTTAGTTGAGATATTCTCATGCTGGTCCCTGTCTCAATGGAGCTGTGTGCTGTCCACTGGTCTCTTTCTCTGCGTTGTCTGGTCTTTGATTTTCACTTGAATTAAGAAAGAGATTCACTAACTCAACAAATACTCTTTCTGCTATGGGCCAAGTATAGCTGTAGGCTCCATAAATTCAGTTATGAACAAGACCTATCTGGAACTACTCTTCTGGAGCTTAATTCTGTAGAGAAAGATGGACATTAAACCCATGAATCAAGACGTGATCAAGAGAACTTCAGCTGGTGACAATAGATATGAAGAAAGTAAGACAGGGAGAAGTGGCTGGAGCTGCCTGGGCTGAGAGCCAAATTGGAGAGAGCCAAGGAAAACCCCCTGGAAGGAAAGGACATGTGACCTGAGACCTATGTAATGGGAGGTGCTGGGCACTCCTTCCCAGGACAGGGGGAAGCAAAGTAAAAGTCCAGAGGTTAAGAGTAAACTTGGCTTGTTTGGTAAGACCAGAGGGAATGAGGAAGAGTAGTAGAGAATTTCTGGATTCCTGTGGTTTATTCTGCAGGTCACTGCTCTGTTAGCACATTATTTAATCCTCACAGCAGCCACATTTCCATATCATGTCAAATTTAGAAACACACATGCTGAGATGCACATGCGGACACCCAGAGACCTGGGATGGCATCCCCAGCCAAGAGCAGCGAGAGGACGGACCCCAGGCATCATCCACCAGTTGGTGAGTGTGAGAGCCAGGGAGCAGCTCACACAAGACCACCATTACACCTGACAGCAATTGAAATTTTGGGAGGGCACCCAAAGCACTCACAAAACTCATGAAAGCAGTGGTACTTGTGGCTACAGTTTGTTACAGGGAAAAGACGCAGATAAAAGTTGACCAAGGGAAGAGATATCCAGAGGAGAGTCCAGGAGGGGATGAAGTGCAGAGTTTCTCGTCGTCCTCCCTTTGCGGAGTGAAGGCAATGCTTCCCTCCTTGCGTTTATGTGTGGCCATCCACACTGAGTACTGCCAACCAGGGCGCTCACCTGAGCCTCGCTGTGCAGAGTCTGTAGTATGGCTGCATCACATCGGTGTGAGTGATTAGTTGTCCACATGACTGACCTCAGTCTTCAGCCCTCCTTTAGCTGACCGATATTGTGTGACCAAAAGCCCCCACCCCAGGTCACTTTGGTAGTATCCCATGTAGACAGCCCCCATTCTAAAGCACACTGTTAGCTCTCTAGGCTGTTAGCTATCTAGCAGAACCCAAGACCCCAAGGCAAAGTCACTCCATCAGGCATGACATTCCAGGAGCCTAGAGATCAGTTCCCAGTAGCCAAGGGCAAAGGTCAGGCCTCTTTTTCAGCAAGGTTTAATTCTGCACTGTGCACTGAGCTGTACATCTTAAGCAGGACGTTGCTTATGAAACAGGAAATTTTCCTTGACTCCTTCACAGGACTTACTCAGCCTGCAGCTCTCAACCCCTCATGGGAGAAGGAGCACACAGGTGAGTGGGTGCAGGGCTGGGATGAGTGCTTCTCGGTGCTAGCAGGAGCAGAACTCTGTGTGGCCCTGGGGCAGCATCTAGGGGGTACCTGCAACCCCCAGAGCCCATGAGTGACAGTGTGCTCTTTTAGTTTTCCTGCCTGTGGATGGCTTAAGTGTTTAGACCTCAGTGTGACAGCCCTCTGCGTCCTGAGCTCATGTTTGGCATTCAGGATGAATCAGGTGGCATGAACATGTTGAAGATGGTAAGTGTGGGGGATTTTATTGCCGATAAAAGTGGCTGTCAGTGGGATGGAGAAAAGGGGATGGAGTAGGAAGGTGGTCTTCCTCTGGAGTTTGGTGGTCCCCGGTTGAACTCTTCTCCGAGGTCCCACCGTCAAGCTGTCCCTCTGAAGTCAAAATGTTTCTTTCCAATGTCTGGCTGCTGCTTCTCTTCTCTCCTTCTCTGCCGCGCCTCTGCTAGTTGGAGCCTGGGGTTTGTATGGGTACAGGATGGGAGGCGGGCAGGCCAGGGTGATTTTGGAAAAGGCAACATTCCAGTGGGAAAATGAGGATGGAAAGTTCTCACTGTGGGCTTCGGCTCTAGGTGCGAGGCTGGGGCTTCACCAGGAACCCTGCCTTTTTCTGCCTAGAATTTCTCTGCCTTCTGTCCCTATCAGTTAAGAGATGCACAGTTTCTGGCATGCCCACTGCTCCTCTCTTTGCCTTGTAGGTCCTTTTAGATGGCAGTGGGTGTGGTATCTTTGATTAGTGGGGTGGTGCTTCCCTGCATTTGCAGGCACACCTGCACATGAGCACCTTCTACCCACCGCAGGTGAGAAAATTCCTCTCCTACCAGACTTTCAGGCTCCAGAGCCGAGCCTGATGGGAGGTTATCTGGGAGTCAGTCTGGGGCATAATGCAAAGCATCCTTGCCAGGCCACCCGCTCACAGCACCTGTTCAGAAAGGGCAGAGTGGAGGGAAGGCAGCACACTGGCACTCTTGGACTGTCACCATGGCAACAGTTCCAGTCCGGCATCCTGCGTCCTTCAAGGACATCCCTTCCTGAGCCTTAGCCCTTCTCCTCACCAGAAAGTTGTCAGCTTTGTTTGAGGGCAGCTTCATTGCTTGTGAGTCCCCACTGGGCCATGACAATTCAGGTAGCTGCCCTTTTCCCATTATGATGGCAGCTGGCACTTGGCAAGGGGAGTACAGGAGCAGAATTGCCTGCAGACCCCTCACATGGGTCGTGCTTCCTTCTACAGCCCTGCAGGACCCCCACCCTCTCTCCTGGCTTCAATCTAAGCTGATATACCTGAACTGTCCCTTCCTTCTCATGCTTGTTCTGCCTTCCCAGATCTACCTAAGTCTGACACAATCTCAAATATCCCTCCATAAAGAGACAATGTGTGGGCAATCAGAATGTGGGGTTATGTTGCAATCACTCAAAACCCAAGTTGGCCTGTTCTTAGACCAAATAACTTGGGCAAATTACTTCAAATCTCTGAGCCTGTTTTCTCTTTTATAAAGCTTCACAGGTTTCTTATAAATGAGGTCATACACACAAGTGATAAAGATGTTAACTGATATATTATTAGCTATTGTTATTGTCATGGTGGCTATTGTGAAGGTTAAATGAAGGAATTCACTGTCATTGGTACATAATGGTTGCCCATTGCGTGCTATTTCTTTTATTTTCAAGGTGTCATTGTCCTCTTTTCCTAGCTCATCATGAATAGCATTTGGTTGCCTGATTATGCATGCACACACATGCACACTTGCACACTCACACAATTTCTTCACTCTCTCTTCAGCCACAGCAACCTTCATGCTCTTCCTTATATGCATCAAACACACCTTATCTCCAGACATCTGCTCATGCATTTTCTTTTCTTGCAGCGCTCTTTCCCAAGACAGCTGATGGCTCAACTCTACTTCATCTGGGTCCATGCTCTGACATCAGCTTTTCCAAGTCTTTCTCTGATCTCCATATCTAGGCAAGCACCTTGAGTCACTCTCCTCCTTCTGCTTTGCTTTTTCCGCATAGCACTTACCTGCTGTTTTATCTGATTATATATATCTGAGTGTTAATTTTCTGTCTCCTCTATTAGAATTCAAGTTCCACCAGCACAGGTTCTTTGCTCAGTAATTATCCTCTGTTCCTAGAATAGTGCTAGTTACATAGTACATGCTTATTTAATGTTTTCTTGAATAAATGAAAGAATACTCTCTTGATTATATTCTAGTGGCTTTATTTTATTTTATTAGTTTTTAGAGACAAGGTCTCACTTTGTCACCCAGGCTAGAGTGTAGTGGTACAATCATAGCTCACTGTAGCCTTGAACTCCTGGGTTCAAGTGATCCTCTCACCTCAGCTTCTCGAGTAGTTGAGACTACAGGTGCTAGCCCCCATTCTCAGATAATTTATTTTTTATTTTTTGTAGTGACAGGGTCCCACCGTGTTGTCCAGGCTTGTCTTAAACTCCTAGTCTGAAGCAATTCTCTAGCCTCAGCCTTCCAAAGTGCTGGGATTACAGGCATGAGCCGCTGTGCCCAGCATTTCTGTGGTTTTCTTTGTTTATAGTCTTAGAGATTAGGGTCCAGAGCTTACCTGTTTTCTGTCTCCACTTCAGTACATCTCAAAAGCATTTGTTTATATCCCATATTCAGTGAAGACATCTAGAATCCAATTGTATCCACCAATCAATCTCTTTTAATGAACACTCATTTACTGATGTGTGTTTTGTACATGGACCTGTGTTTGACTTTTAGAAATTGAAAGATGATTGTAATGTTATCCTGCCTTCAAATAGCTTACAGTTCTATAAAAGAACTCACAGTCTAGTAAGCTGAAATTACAGCCAGGTGAAGAAATACATTTTCCATTGTGACTCAGTACAACACACACACACACACACAATGGAAATACTTTTTTAGGAATACTTATATTCTATTTATTCTATTTCAGCTTTCAGAAATTCCGTTACTTGCTAAATTGATTTTATGACTCATCAGTGAGTTATGACTCCCAATTTTAAAAACATGGCTATAATAAAACTTATTTATTTTCCTTGATTGCTTAGAGAATTATGTAATTATTATTTCACAGACTTTTCATGTCTGTCTTCTTTACTACAATAATGGTGATGATGGTGATAATAATCTTACTTTATGTCAAACACGGTTTTAAGCACATTTCACGGATCATCTCATTAAATCTCCATAACAAGACTTTGAGGGTAGGCCTATTTCTAGCACCTTTAAACAGATATGGAAAACAAGCCCAGAGAGATTACAAAGCTATTTGAAGTCTCACAGTAAGTAAGAGGCAGGAAGGACCAGAGCTGTGTTCTTAAATACTATACCATATTGATTCCCTACAGCCACTGGACTCAGGCAGGGGCCATATCTGTTTTCACTCATTATTGTATTCCCAACTTTGAGAACCTCTGGTTCCCCTCCTGGGTTCCTTCTCCCTTGTAGTGACGTTATTCCTCCATCTTGTTGTGTGGTATAATGAAGAATATATCTGCTCTTTGTCTCCAGTTCTTGTCACAGAGCTTCAAAAACCCTTGGAATTTCCTGAGTGACTGGCGCACGTGAGCTGACTCTTGGTGGGCCCCTAGATAACTTCTGGATGACAGTTAGTCATCACAAAGACCAACCATGTGATTAGAGCATTGCAACTTTCAGCCATCTGACCTTAGAGAGGGTACAAGGGCTGGAAGCTGAGTTCCATCACATGGCCGGTGATTTAATAAATCATCCCCATGTGATGAAACCCTAGTGAAAACCTGTGGACACAGAGGCTCAGTGGATCTTCCCGGTTGGTGAACGGATTCACGTGCTGAGACAGAGACACACTCTGATTCCATGAGGTGAGGGCATGAAGGATCCGTTCCCCACCCCCAGATCTTGCCCTTTGCATCTCCTCATTTGGCTATTCTGGATCTAGGTCCATTAAGATAAAACTAGAATTATAAGTATAGCACTTTCAGGAGTTCTAGGAGTCAGTGTAATAAATTATCAAAACTGAGAGGGTCATGGAAACCCTTGGATTTACAGCCAGTCAGTTAAAAGCGTGGGTGGTCCTCAGACTTGCAGCTGACATCTGACTGAGGTCTGTCTCATCAAGGGCCAAGCCCATTGTGGGATCTGACACTAATCCTGGGTGGTCAGCATCACAGGTGAATTGCGGTCTGTTTAGTTTGGTGGAAACACCGTATTTTGGAATTTGTAGCTGGTGGGGAAAAGGTAGGGATGGTTTGGGACATCTCCACTTGCCACTGGAGTCTGAAGTGAGGATAGTCACCTGAGAGACCTTGTTTTTAATGTGTGGGGTCTGCACTAACTCTGAGTAGTTGGTGTCAGAGCCGAATTGAATTGCGGGACACCCACATGGTATCCGAGACTTGTCAGAACAATTCTGGAATCCATCCGTAGGAATCTTTGTGCTTCACTGCCTCTCTCAGCCTCAGCACTTACTCCCACCTGATAAACTTGTTTGAAAAGAAGCACTAATGATTAATGAGACTTAAACTGTGAAAACTGCAAGTACCACAGATAAATTTGTCCTTTAAAATTCATGTTTTCAGGCCGGGTGCGGTGGCTCACGCCTGGAATCCCAGGATTTTGGGAGGCCGAGGCAGGTGGATCACAAGGTCAGGAGTTCGAGACCAGCCTGGCCAATATGGTGAAACCCTGTCTCTACTAAAAATACAAAAAATTAGCCAGGAGTGGTAGCGGGAGGCTGTAGTCCCAGTTACTCAGGAGCCTGAGGCAGGAGAATTGCTTGAACCTGGGAAGTGGAGGTTGCAGTGAACTGAGATGACTCTACCTCACTCTAGCCTGGGTGACAGAGCGAGACTCTGTCTCAAATATATATATATATGAAATATATATATAATATATATATAAAATATATATATATTTTATATATATATTTTATATATATATATATGTTTTCATGTGTAGCATGGTATGTCAGACACCAGTCTGTCAACAAATCATTATTTGGGAAAGGAAGGTCTTGCCAGGCACTGAGGAGTGAAAACAATTGAGCCAGTGCTCTGAATTTTCCATTTAGGAGCATTGTAAACTGGGCTAGAGTTTTAACCTCTCAGGGCAGCAGTCTCCTCTCCTAAATACATGAAGGATGGCAAAAATTGAAATAAACTTCCTAATATAGTTTTAAGAAATGTGTCCAGGTTAGCATATCCATTTACCCCTTTCTAAGAACTTTTGGTTCCAGTCAATATATGGGTCAGGTGTTCTAATCACAAAGGTACACCAGAGTATTGAATTAGCATTAATTTAGGCAGGGCCTAATGATCCCAGAAACTCCCCTTTCCTGCAAGAGGCTTCTTTGGCTTGCGATAGACTAGAGGAGTCTCACCATATGGGCTTCTTAGAGTCTTCTGTGTTTATATACAGGCTTAGGGAATAGGGCCCAGAAAGCAACTGCTTGCTCACCAGTGCAATGCTCACAGGCACCAAACCCTCATTTGTTTTTCTAGGGAATTAGAACTACTTTCCATTCCTGTACATTGCGATCAGTTTTTACTTCTCTTCCCAAATCACTGCCACTCCCTGCCTCCCTGCACTGCCAAAACATCCATTCTGTGCCCTCTGGATTCCTTTGCTCTCCACCTAAACCCTGAAGTCTTTTCCCATGGCACATCATACAATGCACGCCCATGAGATTTCTGTTTATTTTTATTCCCATCTAGACACCAGAAGTGTGATATCTATTTTGCAGAGGTGTTAAGGATGGAATAAGAAAACATACTTGAAGTGCAGCTTATTGCTGGAATTTGATAAAGATTAACTTGTGTTCCCCCTCCAACCACACAGAAGCAGCAACATATGTCCCTCTGGCACAGTGGAGGTTTATAGTTGTTAGACTTTACTGAGTCTGACAGCTGCAAACCTCTCCATCCCAGGCTACGTTCTGTGTTCTCACCACCCAGTTACATCTCAGGAAGTCCACTAGTTCCTTTACCCTCTGAGTGTGACATGGACCACTGACAGGGACCAAAGAGGGTCATGGCAGTGGGAAAAGCCAAAGTATAGATGAGCACAGACCCAAGAAGACCAGGCATGTCATCCTTAGAGTCTAGCACAGAGCAGAGACTGCCAATGGATACAGCTGGATAAGCCAGAGAAAGACCTGGCATTTCCTCATCCATCCTCAGGGGTGACTCAGACCGACTCCTGACAGCTCTCTTAGCCTCCAGCAGAAGGAGGGAAGCAAGCGTGAAAAAGCCAGCCATCTCCCCTCCTCCCCATTCTGCCTTCCTGGGGCCAGATGCCTGGCTGAAGAGGGGAAGGGAAAAGTTGTCATCCAAGGTAAAAGAGGGGTTCAAACAATGCTAACTTTCAAAAACCAGAAGTGACTGAGATGTGTAAAATTGACATAGCATGTCATTAAAGATGAGATGAAAGTTGGACAGCATGGTGAAAGCAGTGATTACAAAAAAAAAGGGAATAAAATGATTCCATGTTTGGAACCCATTTTCTACAGATCACTCAATAAGTCGATTACAGAGGACTGAACAAGATTCAATGGAATCTGAAAGACTTGTCTGAGTGGCTGATTTGGGGGTCCAGAGTCAGACAGAGATGATTCTGGGAGTGGGAGGAGTCAGGAACAACTGTCAGAGGCATGGGTTGTGTCTCCCCAACAGGTGGCTGCAAGGCAAGGCATCTGCCCACCAGCCAGTATCCAGCAGGTGCACTCATGGTGCAGGCCAGAGGCAGGGCGGGCAACCTCATCCTGGTGGGTCTTTTGAAGGCTTGGGCACATGAGTACAGATAACATGGAAAAGTAGCACGAGGCAGGTCATGCTGCAGTTGGGGGCTGGGATGGGACCAGCACACTGGCTCTGTCCCCCTCCCGGTCAGAACACACAGGTGACAGGTACCTCCATGGCTACGTATCCTTCTAAATGCAAGCAGAGCATTTTCTCATGTCCACAGTGACCTCAGAGACATCAGGATCAGTGAGTTCATTATGTTTCCTCTTATTCTCAATTACTGTAAATGAATTTCTGCAGAATCACCGAGAACTGCAAAGATTTACAACAGATTAACTTTCATTTAGTTTAACGAAATTGTCTCAATGCATAAATCCAGGCCTGCTTCAGACTCATAAATTTTTATAGCTCCTGCTTAGTAGACAATCCTTTTTTTTCCTTTTCTTTCCTTGCCCCGCCCCTCTCGCTTCCTCTCAGACTCTGCTCTGCCTTCACAGTCTGCCTGGGTTGGGAACCCCTGTCAGACTCTTCCGAGTCAGGAGATGAAAGCTTCCAGAGAGCCATGTAAAATGTATTTATGGCCTCTCTCTGCAAATACTCCTGTTTCTTCATAAATGAGTATAAATGAAGCGTGACAAGCAATTTGCTGCACGGAGGCTGATATTAATGACTTGACATATTCATACCTGCTTGTACGATCACATTTTTTGCTTTTTCTTGGCCAGTGACACATTCTGGTCCGAAGGAACTTACCTTAAGAATAGCCCCTTTTCCCATATTAAGAGGAAAACATTTCCTAAACCTCCTGTATTATTCACATGGGTACTTAAGGGCTCTTTGCAGTTAGCAGGAGCCTTTCTGTGGGAAGTAGGGTGGTACAGGGTGAAGCCGGGTCTTCCATTAATTCATTTAACAAAATTCCGTGGCTTCATTATCTCTGTTACAAGAAGGGATAGGCGATGGGACAGGATGGCCCACACAGACCTCATGGTCTAGTGGGGTGCTCTGGGACAGCCAGGTCCAAGGTCAAGCCTGAAACGGGCCCGGTCAGTTTCCTGCCGAATGCTGCCTTACTGTAAGATTGTTGTGAAAACTTCCCAAACACCTCTGGAAAGGATGGCAGCTATAAGGACCACACACGGGGACAAGGCAGAGAAATAATTTGGGAAATTAGAATATTAATGCTTTCTTCCATGAGTCATTTTCCCCAGCAGGGCCATGTCCAAAGCAGATGAAATCATTTAAAAAAAAAAAGAAAAAGTTCTCAGGTTATTATTTTAGGAGGCAAAGTCCAAGATGTAAAACATAAGTCAAAGAGGGTTTGTCTTATTCATGCCACGTGTCCACCTTCACCAAAAACAGGGAAGCTCTAAGCTGAGGAGGAGGGTGGTGAAGAAAGAGAGAGGGAGATGGACGGCCTGGTCCTCAACAGTGAATCAGGGAATGCCTTGGAAGAACTCACTTTAAATCCAATGAGCCGACAGGCGCTCGGCTTGACCCACCACTAGATTCGAGGAGGCGTCAGCCAGGAAGCTGGGCCCTGCACCATAGCAGGGAGAGCGTAAGGAGTGTGGGATGCTGTGGCAGGGAAGTGATACAGGTCAAGTTCCACCAGGGCTTTCCTCTTTTCCCCCCTCAAGGCTAATGTTAAACTTTAGAAGGCAAATAATGAGAACCAAATAATGCAGCAATCAAGTGCAGAGATGACTGACGCATTGATACCACCCGTTAATGCGGCAACATAGGCTGGGTGGGGCTGGGTGGTGGGCGTGGCTACGGGAGGTGATTTGTCATGAAGACCAGCAGAACCGTGTGTCTGAGGAAAGAGGAAGGGAAGGAAGAGTCAAGTGTGACCACAGGATTGCACCTGGATAGCTCAATGATGCAAACTTCTATTGGATTCCAAATCCCTTGCTCACGGCAACCTTGGGATGCAGTACCTCTTCCACACCTGAAATACAGATGATGACGAGCAGATTAACAGTTTATAACAATGTGGAGACTTTACTTTCTACAACTTCATGATGAAAACGGACCTGGCAGAAACCTAACAGAAACCAAATTGTTAACTTGGCCCCTGAGGCACTGAGGATTTCATAGGAATTTGAAAAAAGAATCCCAAGAATTACTTCTTCCTCTAGAATGACACTCCCATCTACCACATTGCCCCAGCCAAGATATTCTGTAACACTCTAGGAAAGGATAGAGAATAAAACAAAATTTCTTTTGAGATGGTCAAAAATAAAATTAATGACTATTCTCAGGATGAGGAAGCACAATGAAAATTTCTCTTACGGGTCCAGGCGTCTGCTTTCCTAGCAATTCGCAGGAAGTTGATGTATCTCAGTGTAAACCAAAAAGCATCTGTGACAGGTCTTAATCAATTTAGAAGTTTATTTTGTCAAGGCTAGGGACATGCCCGTAAGAAAGAAACAGAAATCACGGAAACACCCTACAGTCTGCGTCTTTCTCCAAAGATTATTTTGAGGGCCTCAATATTTAAAGGAGAAAAGCAGGCTGGAGGGAAAAGGGGCCAGATATGGTCATATTACTGAATCCACATTTTGCTAGAGAAAAAAGGAGCAGGTAGGAGAATCATCAATTATGTGTTCATTTTGTGCTCAGTAAATTGGCACTTTACTTTAGATAAAGTGAACGTAGAACCTATGGAGATATCTGGCCTTTAATCTGTTGCTATTTGCTTAGGAACAAACAGAAAGGCAGTTTCTTGCATGACTCAGCTTTCGGCTTAATTGTTTTCCTTTTTGCATAGTGAGTTGGGGGTCCCAGGATTTTATTTTCCTCTCACGTAAGCAAACATTTATCAAGTGCCCCTCCTGCCCAGGAGCAGTGCCTGGTGCCAGGTCATTTGATTCCACCAGAGGTGAACAGCCTTTCCCACTTCAGCAGGGCACAGGCCTGGACAGCACAGTTCCCTGGAGGACGCTGATTTTGCATGAAGTCTTGATTGAAATGGCTATAAGAGAATGGGGAAGAGAATATAGGGCTTTTCTGGAAGAATATGTGGTATGAGAAAAGGAGGGGAACCAGAGCTTCTGATTTCTGGTTGGATTTTACATACAACTTCAACTCTGGAAAAATAATCTAGATATATTCTCTCCACCGCAAGAATTCTCAGTGACCAGCCTTTGCAGTGAACTGTGTAATCTGTAGCCTTTCTAGTCAATCCCAATTGCTGGAGACAGCATATGCTCTCGCATGCCTTCTCTTGTAATATGAGCTTTGTAGATATTCCTTCCTTTTGTTACCTAGATTTAAGAGTTTTATTCAGTAAAACATACATAGTCCTGCCTTGCAATTATTTGTCGACGCTTTATTTCCACACTAGATTATAAATTGCTAGAGGACAAGGACCATGACTTACCATCTCTGCTCCCCCTAGTAGCAACTGAGAACATTCTATAGAGCACAACATCTAATAGCACTGTTCAGAATGCAAGATGTGAAGCAGGAAGACCTGGGACTGCCTATGTGTTTATTCCCTTCTGGCTGTGTGACCTCATGAGGTTGACCAAACCTTTCTGAATCTCGGTTTCCTTATCCAATAAGTGAGTATACGAAATAGCTGCAACAGAACATTACTGTTAAGATTCAATGGCATGACAAGAAAGGAGTAAGTTACTATGGGGAGCTTAACAATTGATCAAAGATAGAAAGCCAGGTTAAATCTAAAGTTGTGATTTCCTAGTAGTAGATATTCAAGTATCATGAGGAATGATGTGAAACATTTTGAGAGAGCTGAAGCAGACAGAAAATAGGGACGGGATAAGCACACAGGCTGACGTCCTATTTTGAGCCTACCACTTTCTACTTGTAAGTTAATCAGAACTGTGGTGTCTCCACTGGTCTACCGCGATATTATACACTCAGTAGATGGCTACCTGAGGAAGATCCCCATTAAAGATGAGGTCACATAGGTTAATTGTCTACACTGCTTCTATATGCTTGCTCTGTTTCTACTTCCTGTTGCAACTTGTCTGTGGAGCTCTAGGCTTACTTTTTTTTGTTGTTTTAGGCATGGTCTCTCTCTGTTGCCCAGGCTGGAGTTCAGTGGTGCAATCTCGGCTCACTGCAAACTCTGCCTCCCAGGTCCAAGTGATTCTCATGCCTCAGCCTCACAAGCAGCTGAGATTACAGGTGCCCGCCGTGACACCTGGCTAATTTTTGTAATTTTAGTGGAGAAGGGGTTTCACCATGTTGGTGAGGCTGGTCTTGAACTCCAGACTTCAAGTGATCCACTGGCCTCGGCCTCCGTAAGTGTAGACTTACCTTTTACTTGAATCCTGCTAACATTAATATTAATAACACAAATATGATAAATGTGATTCTGTATGTCATATTAGAACGTGAGCTCCTTGAAGGTAGCAGTTTTTGCCTGATTGGTTTACCTCTGTGTCTTTAGAACCTAGGACAATATCTGGTTTATATACATTACGCATTCAATAACTACTGAAATATGAATGAGTAAACGAATGAGGCCTCTACAGTGTTCAGCCAATCCTAGCAGTTCCTTTGGATGCTAAAGCAGCTTGGATCAGGTGGTGTTAGGGGCTGGAAAATGAATAAAGCTTGGCTATTCAATGTGACGGCCTCTTGCAGTTGAGTTAATTCAATACCTGAGGCATCTTCTGGAGATTATGTCAAAACAGCTAGTTTCCCAGGCAGACAGGCAGGGCTCATAAATCTGCTCAGTGCATTCTCTCCTTCTTTAACAACAAAAAAAATTCATTTGGAGGTAAAATGTCCTGAAGGGGCCTTCAATAATATGTGTCATCGAAACAGAGAGGGCCAAACAGTCACCTCAGTACGGGGAGCCATATTTCACCGCTAGTTAGTGTCAAATCTTGTCTCATTTGTCAACAAAGCACTGGGGGAAAATACTACCAGGCAACCACTGCGGAGCAGGCTCTTCTGAACCAGGGGAGAATGTGTTTACACAAGGAAGACTCTTGTTTTGGCAATGGGTGTGTCCTTCACTTCGCGTCAGTCAGTGGGAATTCAACAGGACAGGTGCTCAGAACCTGCCTCAGATAACAGGCAGCTGACAACTAGTCAGCGTGCCCTTTCTAGGAACAGTGAGCGGTTACTCTTCAATGACTCTTCAACAAAGGCCACAGCAAGCACAGAAAACATGTGCTTCAAAGGGGTTTTACATCCTCGTCTCACACAGAACTGAAAAACAAAACAAAACAAAAACAGTGAACTACCCTAGGACATTTACTGACCTTAATTTACAAAGGGTTTAACTAAGGTCAGAGAGGATAAAGACTACTTATGTAACTACAAAGCAGGTGAGTTGCTCACTGCGTGCAGAGTCCAGTTAACAAGAGCGAGGCTATTTACAAAGCAAGTGAATTTATTCCAAAGCTAGCTTGGGGAAGAAGCGGTACGGCTTCACTTTCGGGGTAGAAAGTGGGCGTTTTTATAAGGTAAAGGAGGAAATGAGCAAGGGCAGGATCCTCCCTGCTGTCTGGGTGCCTCATCTACCAGGCAGTTAGTTGAGCTGAGGTCTTCCTGGGCAGAGGTAAATTGTAAAAGTGGCCAAATGGGCATACTTTTGACATGCTCTGTTGAGGTGAGGGTTCATGGTGGCAGGCTTTGGTTTGCAAATCAACTGTCAATTCTGGAGGAGAGATGCCTCTTTGAGCGCATGGATGAACTTGCCCTGTAAGGAATGTCTGATGAGTGGGAGGTGAAAGGTTGTATTTGCATTTCTAAAGGGCTAAGTAGGAAGCAGAGAACAGGGGGAAAGGGGAGAGGGGAAGAGAAGAGAAAATATTCATAAAAATAGTTAAACTCTCTCTTAGAAAAATGCAGGTACTTGGTTACACTTGATAAATATTTGTTTTTAAAGAAATGAATACAGGACATGAGTTTTATTTTTATTGTGAGGTAGGGCAAGTGGGCCTATCTTTTTTCTTCATTAAAATGTTGCATGCCATTCTCAAATATGTTTTACTTTGTCAGAATTTTAGGAGTAGATTGTCAAATTTCATGGAAAAATCTTGTCCAGTGTCTGATGAATCTTGGATTTAATTTACAAATTAATTTGGGTGGTACCATTTTTGAAATCCTTTCATGTTTATTCTAGTATTTTCCAGGTTTTTTAAAAAACTTTGATCCATATAGAAATAATTTTGATGCAAAGACTGGAGTAGGAATCCACTTTCCCTTACTTTCCCGAGGATTAACCATTTGTCCAAACATCGTGTGTTGATTAATCCATCTTTTTCTAATTGCTTTTTCCTAACATTATACCTTATACTACATTTAACTTATTTTTGAACTCTCTTTTTCATTTCACTGATGTCTGTCCTCCATTCATGTGCAAATATTAAGTTCAGAATTGCTATATCTTATAATACTTCAAAAAGACTTCAGAATTATTCTGGATATACTTTCATGTTTACTTTTCTATTACTGTTGAATTAGCTTGTCTGTCCCTATTACCTCTCCTTCCTCTCTAAAATATCAATATCTCATAAATTTAAATTTATAGATTTATAGTTTTGACACCTTATAGGTTTATAGACTCTTGATAGCTTTATCATATCACCGTATCCTAAAGACACACCCCAAAATATAGTGTGTCTTTCCATTCATTATGACTTTTTTTTTTTTATTTTTTTTATTTTTTTATTTTTTTGAGACGGAGTCTCGCTCTGTCGCCCAGGCTGGAGTGCAGTGGCCAGATCTCAGCTCACTGCAAGCTCCGCCTCCCGGGTTCACGCCATTCTCCTGCCTCAGCCTCCCAAGTAGCTGGGACTACAGGCGCCCGCCACCTCGCCCGGCTAGTTTTTTGTACTTTTTAGTAGAGACGGGGTTTCACCGTATTAACCAGGATGGTCTCGATCTCCTGACCTCGTGATCTGCCCGTCTCGGCCTCCCAATTATGACTTTTTTATCATTCTTCAGCAATTAAAATTTTTTTCATAGAGTGCTAACACATTCTTGTTAACGATTATATTTTTATTCGTTGTTGCAATTATAATTGCAATCTTTTTCTCATTATGTTTTCTAAGTGGTTGATCTTTTTATAGTGGGAAGCTATTGAATTTTATATGTTGATTTTATAATCAACCACTTTACTGGATTCTCTTTTAGTTCTTAATTGTGTTCAGCTGACTCTCTTGGGCTTTCTAGATATGCTCTATTGTCTTTGGCAAATGACAATAGTTTTAAATCATTTCAAATTTTATGCCTCATATTTCTTTTTCTTGTCTTCTTGTACTGGCTGGGGCCTCCAGAATAATGATAAAAACAGTGAGGAGAAGAGCTAGCTTTGTTTACTCTTGATTTTATTAAGGATCATTTTAGTGTTTTGCCATCAAGCATAATGCTGGCTTTTGGCTTAATCTTTGGCTACTTTACTAAGAATATTACTTCTTTTAAAGTCAAGAATGGGTATTGAATTTTATTAAATATTGATTGTCCAGTAGCTACAGTGATATCTGCTCCTTTTCTGCTAATGATGAAGATCATCGTGTAAGGCATTTGGTGGCCACATATTTCCATATTAATGTCCTTCAAGACTGCTTGTTAATATATCATTTAGGACATTTACAATGCCAATTGTTAGTATATTTCATCTATGTCTCGTGTCATTGTGCTGTGTTTGTCATAATTTGATATCCAGAGTAGGATGGTTTTATAAATATAATTTGGGAACTTTTGGTCTTTCTGTTCTGGAAATGTTTTGAAAGCACTTGAGCAATCTGTTAACTGAAAGATGGATAGGATCCATTTGGAACCTGATGAGGTATGGTATTATTTATCATGTTCTTATGCACATTATATTTTCTTTAAATTTAGGATTGAATCCAGAGACTTTGTATCAAATTTCTGTCCGATTTATTTTTATAAGAGTATTTTCTTAATAGTCGTAGGGTACTTTCATCAGGAATGTCTGATTTTTCTTTTTCAATGATATTAGAAGCCATTGATAATCATTGTCTAGCTCCAGTAATTCACTGGGAATTGCTAATGTCAGACATCCCTTTGTTAAAAGAAAAACTTCAGCTGAATTAAATTTAAAGGAGTTTAACTGAGCAATGAATGATTTGCGAATCAGGCAGCCCCTGGAAGCACAGCAGATTCAGAGAGACTCGGGGGTGCCTTGTGGTTAGAACAGATTAATAGACAAAAAAAGGAAAGTGATGTACAGAAATCGGAAGTGAGCTACAGAAACAGCCAGATTGGTGGCCTGTTGGCGGGTGCCTTATTTGAACACAGTTTGAACACTCAGCAGTGTATAAATAGTTGAAATACAGCTGCCGGGATTGGCCAAGACTCAGCGATGGTTACAGGCGCATACTCTGACGCTAGGTTTCCAATGTTAGGTGACAGTCAATCCACAAGAACTCAAATATAGAATTACGGAGTCTTTCTCAGGCCATATTTAGTTCGCTTTAACACCTTTCTGTATTTTCTTTCTTGTTTATTTGATGGAAGACTTTTATTAGAAGAAACTTTCTCTTATCAATATTTAATTATTTTGAGGCATCGTTCATATAGGAGAGGCAGGATAAATGCTTAATTATTGCTTTCTTTTTTCAAAATAATGAGTTGTTTTCTCAGCATCCTTCAAAGCACAGCAACGAGTAGTAGTTCAGTTTGCTTTGTTGTTATTCCTTTTGTATCTTTATGAACTCCTGGATTTAAACTTGTTTGATGTGCTGCAACCCATTGCAGTTATTAACCTCATTAATGCTCACATTTTCTAATCTGGACGGGAGTATCTTGTTAAACTCTGGCCATGAGTGCTTTTTGCGAGGAGATGTCAGAGCCCTGCCATTGGAGAGTGGTCAACTCATGAGTTGGGAAGAAGCTACTGATAATAGTAGAGGTTTGAAAAAGAAAGTTATATTAGATAGAAAGAATGTTGCAGCAGAGTGCAGTGTGCTGCCTAAGCAGGAAAGGACTGAGTGCACTGCTGTGGATTTCTCCTTAGGGGTATTTATGGACCTTAAAGTGGGAGCTTAAGGGAAATTTGAACCACATTGGCCACATAGATCATAATAAATGATTACATTAGTAGACATTTTGGTGCCTTAATGTCAGCAAGGATTGCACAATGAATCACAATATGCATGCATTCCGGAGATGTACAGAAATTCTAGCTATTTATACCCATTTGGAAAAGGAGCCTGGACCCAGGTGCCAGCTTTAGATAATAGAATAGGGAAGTGCAATTACTTCTGAATTCCTCAGATAATGAGTGTTGCGTCTCAATGGCCTGCATGATGGCCGCCAGGTGATCTTTGCTTTCCTCACTTAGGACATGAACCTTGTGGCATTTGGTATTTTTCTTGCTTTCTAATGGTTAAAAAAAAAAAAAGGTATAACCCCATTTTGTACCGTTTTTACTTGCCCCAGATCTAGAATCTGGAATGATTTTTCCAAGGAACCCTAGTTTATCTTAGCTGGAAGTAATATTTAGAGAAAGTATTCTGAGCATGCGGGGTGTTCACTGCTTCTGGTTAATTGCTACTTTTAGGCTTTTTTGGTGGATAAAGAAATTTTCCAAAACTCACTTTGTGAGTTCATACTGATACTTCAGATTCCACTCATTAAGTGTCATAATGATGTTTCTTTTTTTTTTATATCACACAAACACAATTTCCTAATGATAATGTTAATATTACTAGCAAAAAGGTTTAAGTGTGTGTATGTGGTAATTACTTCTATCCTTAGGGTATATCCCCACTGAGTATGTACATTCAAAAATCACTGTTTTAAAGTCATCCAGAATAGTGTCTTCCTGCATCATTATGCTACTAAATAAATACTCAATTAGCATCATTTGCTTAATTTATTTTTTTATTTGTAAGGATGGCTTTTAAATTTAATTTTGTGTTATAATTTTCATCTCCCTAATGATTAATGATGTAGAACATATTTTCCTGTGCTTGCTGGCTGTTTGAATTATCTTCTTTGGAAAAACAGCAATTGAAATAATTTGTCTATATTTTAATTTAGTTTTTGTCTTATTATTGAATTATAAGAGTTCTTTAAAGATTTTGATAGAAGTCGCTTTGTATACATATGTGTATGTGATTTATATGTATTTCCTCCCATTCTGTGGATTGTATTTTCATTTTCTTGATTGTGTGCCATGAATAATAAAAGTGTAGTTTTGATGAAATCCAATTTATCTATTATTTCTTTTGTTGCTTACGCTTTTGGTGTCACATCAAAGAAACCATTGACTAATCTAACATCATGATAATCCTGTGGGTTTTTAAATTTTCAACTCTTATATTCACATTTATGATTAATTTAAGGTTAATTATTTGTGAGAATTTGTTTGTAAATTAATCATGATATAAGTAAGGAATCCACCTTTATTCTTTTGCATGTGGATATCCAATTGTCTTACCACCACAGATTAAAAAGACAACATTTTCAAACTGAATTGTCTTGGTATCTGTGTAAAATGTCAATTGACCATAAATGGGGACGGTTTATTTCTGTACTCTCAATTCTAGCTCATTGATCTCTCTGTATGTCTTTATGCCACTACCACCCTGTCTTGATTCCCATAGCTTTGTAGTAATTTTAAAAATGGGCAACCTGGGAGTCCATTTGTTATTCTTTTCCAAGATTGTTTTGGTTATTTTTGGTTCCTTGTATTTACATATGTATTTTAGGACCAACTTGTCAATTTCTGATAAATGACTAGTTAGAATTTTAATAGAGATTGCATTGAATCTGTAGATGAAATTAGGGTATATTAGCATTTTAACAATATTATTAATTTTTTGATTTACAAATATAAAATAACAAGTAGAGATTGAAGTAGCATTTATTTCAATCTTTTAAATTTCTATTTATTTTGATCTTTGAAATTTCTTTCAACAATGTTGGTGATATTCAGTATACAAGTCTTGAACTTATTTTTAAAAATGATTCCTAGATATTTTACTCTTTTGAATACCATTAGAAATACAAGTTTTATTAATTTCATTTTTGAATTGTTCATTGCTAGTATGTCGAAGTGCAATTGATTTTTGTATATTGATCTTATAACCTCAACCTTGCTCTTACTAGTTCCAGTAGTTTTTTAGTAGATGTCTTAGGATTTTCTATGTAAAGGATCCTGGCATCTTTAAAGAAAAAATAGTTTTACTTCTTCCTTTTCTCACGGAATTTTTAAAATTGTTTTCTTCTTGCCTAATCACCTTGTCTAGATCCTTCAGCTCAATGTTGAATAGAAGGGACAAAGGTGGATGTTATTGCATTTTTCCTGATCTGAGTGGGAAATTATTCAATCTTTGTCCACCTAATGTGATGTTATATGTGGATTTTGACCAGATCCCTTTTATCAGGATGAGGAAGTTCCCTTTTATTCATAACGTTTTACATGTTTTTTATCATTAAAGTATTTTGGATTTTTAAAAATGTCTTTTTTTTTTTTTTTTTTGCGTTGGTTGAGAAGATATATACTGTTTTTGTCCTTTATTCTATTAATATGGTGTATTATATTGATTCATTTCTGGGTGTTAATCCAATGTTGAATTCCTGCGATAAATTCCATGTAGTCTTAGCACGAAATTCTCTTACGCTGCCGGGCTCAGTTTTTTAGTATTTTGCTGAATATTTTTGTGTGTATAGTCAGAAAGGACATTAGTCTGTAGTTTTCTTTTATTGTAATGTCTTTTTCTGGCTTTGGTATCAGGAAATACTTCACAGGGTAAGTTGGGATGGGTTTCTTCCTCTCATTTTATGGAGGATTTTATAAAATATTAGTATTGATATTTTAAATATTTGGCAGAGTTCATTAGTGAAGCTCTGTGGGCTTGTACTTTTCCTTTAGAAAGTTTTAAAATTACTACCTCGATCTCTGTAGTTGTAAGTGTATGTATATTTTTTATATTTCTTTTGAGCCAGTTTCAGTTGGCTGTATCTTTCTAATAATTTGTCCATTTTAAGGGAACTCATCTGTTGACATACAGTTGTTTCTGGCAATCTGTTTTATTTCTGCAAAGTTGGTAGCGAAAGAGCCTCCTTTATTTATAAATATATTAATCTGTATTTTCAGTTTGTTTTTCTTGGTCAGCATAAGCTAAAGATTTATTAATTTGTTAAACGTTTCAACGAATCAACTTTTGGTTTTGTTAGTATTCTCTATTGCTTTTCTATTCTGTATTTCATTTATTTTCACTCAATTTTTATTGTTTTACTCCTACTTATTATTAACTTGAGATTTTTTATTTTTTATTGCTGTATATTACAGCTATACATTTCCGTGTAAGCATTGCTATAGTTGCAATCCATAAGTTTTAGTATAAGTTTGAAAATATTTTTGAGTTCTGTTATGATTTATTTTTGACTCCTAAGTTCTTTGTGAATGTGTTGTCTAATTTCCACATATTTATGAATTTCTCAAATTCCATTTTGTTATGGATTTCTAATTTAAGTCTATTCTTGTCAGAGAATATGTGTTGTGTAACTCTAAGCAATTTAAATTTATGTAGCCTTAGCATTTGATGTATCCTGGAAAGTGTTTCCTGCATGTTTGGAAAGTACATGTATTCTACATTTTTGAGAAGTGTGTTGTGTAAATGCCTGTTAGCTCTAGTTGGTTTATAGTATTTTTTAGCTATTCTACTGACTCATTTATTTCATACCTAGTTATTTTATTCATTACTACAAGGGAGGTATTGAAAACCCAACTACTCTTCTAATTGTCAATTTCTCTCTTCAGTTCTAGAAGTTTTTGCTTTATGTATTTTGTTTCATGTATTAGATGCATATTTACTTATATATCTACCTAATAAATACAATTTCTTCATCTCTACTAAAAGTTTCTTTCTCATACAATCTATTTTATTTACATAAGTACAACCACTATGGCCTTCTTTTGTTTAGTACTTGAATAGTGTGTCTTTTTTGATCATTTTACTTTCAACTTGTTTGTTTTTGAATATAAAGTATGCATTTTGTAGATAGTATAGAGGTGGGTCATTACAAAAATATTTTCTGTTTATCTTTACCTTATTATTGGAGTACTTAATCCATTCATATTTATTATAATTACAGATTAGATAAGCTTTCAATTTGCCATATTTGCTATTTTTATATGTCTTTTTCTTTTGCTTTGTTTTGGTTTCTGGTCCTTGTTTCCTGCCTTTTCTGTTAAATAGATAATTTTTTAGTATAGCATTTTAATTATCTTGCTATTTCCTTTACTATTTTCTGAATTATTTTCTTACTTGTTTTTCTGGAGATTATAATTAGCATCTTCAAATAAAATAATCTTGTTCCAGTTAATATTAACTTAATTTCCATAGTATGCATTAACTTTGCTCCAATATACCTTCTTTTCTAACCCCTCTCCTTTGTATTATTAATGTCATGCAATCACTTTTTACATTATAAGCCCTTCAACACTGCTTTATAATACTGCATTTTGTTGTAGTCTTTTGGATCAATTATAAGAAGGAAAGTTCCAAACAAAAATACATTCATATTATCTAGTTATCTTTACTGGTGCTTTGTATTTTTTGTGAGTATATTCAAATATCCTTTCATTGCAGCCCAAAAAAACTCCCTTAGTTTTTATTGTAGGGCAGAGCTGTTAGTAGCACATTCTTTTAGGTTTTGTTTACGTGTGAATGCCTTAAGTTCAGCTTTACTTTTGAAGGGTAGTTTTGCTGGATAAGGAATTCCTGGTTGACAATCTCTTTATGTAAACACTTTGAAGATGCTATCTGCTGTCCTTAGTCTCCATGATTTCTGATGAGAAGTGTAAGCTGTTAATGAGAGTTATTTTTATGTGATGTCATTTTGGTCAAAATTTTTCTAGGTATGGATTTTCAAATTTTATTTTGCTTTACTTGGAGTTTGTTGAAATTCTTGGAAGTATAGATTAATGTTTTAAATCAAATTTGGGAAGTTTTTAGCCATAATTCTTTCACATATTTTTTATACCTCATTCTCTTTGTAATGTAGGAGTTAAAAAGAAATTACTTAAGCAGTTAGTGAGGGTTTGGGAGTCCTCAGTAAGATTTCTCTTTTAATAAAAAATAAAAAAGTTGGTCGGGTGTGGTGGCTCATGCCTGTAATTCCAACACTTTGGGAGGCTGAGGTGGCGGATCACCTAAGGTTGGGAGTTTGAGACCAGCTTGGCCAACATGGTGAAACCCGTCTCTACTAAAAAAAAAAAAATTAACTGGATGTGGTGGCGGGTGCCTATAATCCCAGCTACTTGGGCGGCTGAGGCAGGAGAATCGCTTGAACCTGTGAGACAGAGGTTGCAATGAGCCGAGATCATGCCATTGCACTCCAGCCTGGGCGACAAGAATGATACTCTGTCTCAAATAAATAAATGAATAAAATACAAAAGCAGCCCCCAAATCATTTCTTTTCAACACAAAGCAGCCTGAAAAATCAAGCTGCAAGCACACATAAGCAAGCTGGAAGCTTGCATAGGTGACTGCCAGCAGCTGTGCTGGAGGCCAGGTATATCCAACATGGAGGTTTTTCTCTTCCCTTTTCTTTGTCGCTAAGTGTGTGGGTGTCATGGTGCTGTCCAGGTAGAGACCTCATCTGCATAATAAAAGATTAAGGTTGGACGGCCAGCCTCTTCATGGGCTATGTAAATAGAACATCTAGTTCAACCAATCCCCTGGGTCCTGTGTAAATCAGACACTGCCTCCTCAAGCCGCTCTATAAAACCAGCTGCGTTCCGCTGCAGACGGAGATCCAGAACAGTCCTTACTCTACAAGAGGGAGCTTTTCTCTTGTTTCTTTCACCTGAAACTTTCCCCCCTTTTTTTTTTTTTTTTTTTTTTTTTTTTTTTTTTTGAGAGGGCGTCTAGCTCTGTCATACAGGCTGGAGTGCAGTGGCCGCGACCTCTGCTCACTGCAACCTCTGTCCCCCGGGGTGAAATGATTCTCCTGCCTCAGTATCCCATGTAGCTGGGACTACAGGCATGCATCACCATGCCCGGCTAATTTTTGTATTTTAAGTAGAGACGGGGTTTCACTATATTGGACAGGCTGGTCTCGAACTCCTGACCTCGTGATTTGCCTGCCTCCGCCACCCAAAGTGCTGGGATTAGAGGCGTGAGCCACCTTGCCCGGCCTAAATTTTCCACTCTTAAACCCACACCTTGTGCGTCTACGTTTTCATTTTCCTTAGTGTGAGAAAACGAACCTCGGGTATTTCCCCAGACAATGCCACTTTATTTGTGTTTTTCTCAGATGCCTATTATGTGTATTTTTGTATTCTTGACAGGTTTGTGAAGTTCTGCTCATTTTTCTTCCTTTCTGATCTGAGTAATTTTTCTTGCCTTCTATTGAAGTTCACTTATTTTTTCTCTTGCTTGCTCAAATAGGCTCTTTATTTCACCTTAGTGGGTTTTAACATTTTAGTTACTATACTTTGCAACTTCAGAATTTATATTTAGTTCTTTTTACATTTTCTATTTCATTATCAATATCAAGATGTTCTACTCAACATTGTTACTGATATTCTCAGACAAGACACAATTCTCGTATTTTTCTTTAATTCTTTTCTCATGATTTCTTTTAGTTATTTAAACATTTATAATAGCTACTTTTAAGTCTTTATCTACTAAATCTAAAATCTGGACCTGCTCAGGGAAATTTTCTATTGGATTTTTTCCCCTATGTATTTGGAATAGTTTCTCATTTCTTTGCGTTTCTCATAATTATCTTTTTGTTGAAAACTAAATATTTTAGATAATATACTGTAACAACTTTAATCAGATGATTTTTCCCCTTCTAGTTTTCTATATTTTTGGGTTTTAATTTTTTTATTTTGTTGCTACTTTCCTCTTGCTATTTATTTGTTTAGGGTATTATCTGAACTAAAACTGTAGATTCTACATTCTCTGGAATTGAAGCCACTGAGTTCTCTGCTAATTTTTAAAAAAATCTGTTCTAATTTTTTTTTGACATGGAGTCTCACCCTGTTGTACAGGCTGGACGCAATGGCGCAATCTTGGCTCACCACAACCTCCGCCTCCCGGGTTCAAGTGATTCTCCTGCCTCAGCATCCTGAGTAGCTGGGATTACAGGCGCCCGCCACCATGACGAGTTAATTTTTTGTATTTTTAGTAGAGACAGGGTTTCACCATGTTGGCCAGGCTGGTCTCGAGCTCCTTACCTCATGATTCCCCCACCTCGGCCTCCCAAAGTGCCGGGATTACAGGCATGAGCCACTGCGCCTGGCCTGTTTTAATTTTTATGCTTGGCTTTCTAGGGTTCATCCTTATGTCATTGCAATGTGATCAGCCAATATAGGTCAGATTTCCTTACATGCTTTACTTGTTTGTCTTCCTCCCTTTGCAAAGGGCATCTGTGTGAGAAGGCATAACTTCATATTTCAGGTAGTTTACAAGCTTTGACTTCCTGCTTGTGCAGGGCTGCCAGACCAGCCAGTGGTGACTGCGTCTTGTCTTTCACCTTGGGCATGGGTACAGCTTTGTGCATGAGTACAGCCTTTGCGATCTTCAGAAATATGTCAGAACATTCAAGTTCCTTATGATCATCTTGTTCTCAATTATTTCCTTTTATATTTCAGGCTAGGCTCTTGTCTGCCACAAGCAGATCAAGTCATAGCTTCAGGAAGCTATGGTGTTGTCAATAAATTGCTATTGTAGCAAAGACTTGGAATCAACCCAAATGTCCATCAGTGACAGATTGGATTAAGAAAATGTGGCACATATACACCATGGAATACTATGCAGCCATTAAAAAGGATGAGTTTGTGTCCTTTGTAGGGACATGGATGCAGCTGGAAACCATCATTCTCAGCAAACTATGGCAAGAACAGAAAACCAAACACCGCATGTTCTCACTCATAGGTGGGAACTGAACAATGAGATCACTTGGACTTGGGAAGGGGAACATCACACACCAGGGCCTATGGTGGGGAGTGGGGAGGGGGGAGGGATTGCATTGGGAGTTATACCTGATGTAAATGACGAGTTGATGGGTGCTGACGAGTTGATGGGTGCAGCACGCCAACATGGCAGAGGTATACATATGTAACAAACCTGCACGTTGTGCACATGTACCCTAGAACTTAAAGTATAATAAAAAATAAAAATAAAAAAATAAATTGCTATTGTTCTGGAAATGCCATAGGGGTAGGGCTTTTAAAATGTTCTTCCTGATGAGCTGAGCTCTGAGTTAAATTGAATAGCCATAGTACCTCGGAATAGAGTTTTATTCTGGGAGCTGAAAGTTTAGACAAAATATTGACTGTGCTCTGAAGATTGTATTTTTAATGGAGTTTTAGTTGAGGTAAATGATTTTGATTGGTTGCAAGAATACTGGCTTTTCATGACTATAAGATTACTGAGCTGCCAATGAAGTAGGAATGGGAATAATCCCAAGTTAAAAATGTTACACACCCTGCCTTGCTTTACTGATAGTCAGTAGTCGCTTTTGGATAAATGATTTTTGGTTTTCCGTAGCTGTGGTTAATTTCCAGAGTTCTGAAATGGTTAGTGGTTAATTGTGCTTTGCTAGTATTTTCATTGATATTGTGGGAGAGCATTTCACAGAAGTCACCACACCATCATTTGAGTCAATCACTATACCTATTTTTGATGGTTTAGCTAAATCTTTATTGTCAGAGCAGAAAGTCAGTACATACTCTGTTGTACTCACTATTTATCCCCATGGAAAATACATAATTTTATGTTCATCACCTGCCTTATATTTATGTAATTTCAGTCATTTAGGTTGTCTGAAACTTATTCTTTAGATTTTCAGGAAAGAATCATGAAAGCAATATTCCTTCTATTTTTGCATAGAAATAAAACCGTGCGTGTGCCTTTTACACTTGAATATTATATGGACTGGATATAAAGTCCTTGACTTAAATTTTACTTTATTGAATATTTTAAATATACTGTGATATAAAATGTTGCTCTTGAAAAATCTAATGAACACACGAGTTTTTTTTTTCTTCATAAGTCATTTGACTTTTATTAACTATTTGCCAGAAGTTCAAAAGGATTCTTCTTTCCTTCCTCTTCCCTTCCGTTTCTTCTTTTTTCTTTCTTTCTTCTTCTTTCTGCTTGTTTCCTTTTTATGGTACAATAATTTTAGTGTTGTGGAGTAAATGTTCACAGGCATGTGGCATGCTATTTTAATATATAGATTCATATAATATTTTAATTTGGAAAAGTTTTCTTAAAATATGTATTTATTATTTGTATCATTCATTGCTTTTACTTTCTTCTTCGGGAGCTCTAAATCTATGTATATTGAATTTCATTTGCCACTTTTCTTTATCAGAAACCAAAAATAAAATTCTAAGCCCCCCTCATCTTGGCCAAAGGCATTACAAAAATTAACCTAAAAAACTAGTTCAGGCCATGATTGGAAAAAGGGGTCAGACATGCCTTATTATACTCTCCTCCCTTTATAATTTAGGCACGACTGATTAGCGTTAACATTAAAACAGAGACCTTAAGACTGACAAAACCAACTGTTTGTAGCAATGAGATACCAACATGACAGATGGCAGGTCCTGAAAGAAATCAAAGTATTTTACCCAGGATATATTTGTTTTACATATTTCGAAATGACCCTGCAAAGCTCTCTCTTATGGGGAAGATCTACATTCTATAGAGAATCTCCCTCCCTTTCCAGGTCTTTTGCCTGATCCAGAAGAGAATTAACTAGGAGTCTGGCACCTTGTTAAGTTCGATAAGAAACATTTACACTATTTACAATAGCAAATACATGGAACCAACCCAAATGCCCATCAATGATAGACTGGATTTAAAATATGTGGTACATATACACCATGGAATACTATGCAGCCGTT
Organism: Macaca mulatta; assembly: GCF_049350105.2. Lineage (NCBI taxonomy): Eukaryota > Metazoa > Chordata > Mammalia > Primates > Cercopithecidae > Macaca > Macaca mulatta. Next base: position 10,839,210 of record NC_133417.1, read on the forward strand.
AAAAGGAATGAGATTATGTCCTTTGCAGGGACATGGATGAAGCTGGAAGCCATCATCCTCAGCAAACTTAACAGAAGAACAGAAAACCAAATACCTCATGTCCTCACTCATAAGTGGGAGTTGAACAATAAGAACACATGGACACAGAGAGGGGAACAACACACACCAGGGTCTGTTTGGGGGTGGGAGGTGAGGGGAGGGAACTTAGAGAATGGGTCAAAAGGTGCAGTAAACCACCATGGCACATGTATACCTATGTCACAAACCTGCATGTTCTGAACATGTATCCTGTTTCTTTTTTTTTGGAAGAAATAAAGAAAAAAAATAAAAGAAACATTCTCTCTGAAGCCTGCTACAAGATGCTTCATCTCCTAATAAGAACCTTAGTCTCCAAAACCCCTTATCTTAACCTAGATACTCTTTTCTAATGATTTCAGGTCTTTAGATAATAACTCTTTTAACCAATTGTCAATGTTTGAATCCACCCAGAAACTCCCTGCCAACCCCCACTTTGAGTTGTCCCACTTTTCTGGACTGAACCAACGTACCTCTTACATGTATTGATTGATGCCTTGTGTCTCCCCAAAATGTATAAAACCAAGCTGTAGCCTGGCCACCTTGGGCACCTGGTCACAGGATCCCTCGGGACTGTGTTACAGGTCATGGTCCTCACATTTGATTCAGGAAAAATTCCTTCAAGTATTTTACAGTTTGACTCTTTTCATTGAAAATATATACTACTTTTCTCGTGAATCCTTTTGTTTCTATTTTTTTTCTTTTAAATAATTTTGACACAAGTCATGATCTGTTGTTATCTTGCATTCTTTTTGTTAAATACTCGTTTCTGAAATGATAGTTGAAAAATAGCTTTGCCGAATTTTATCACTTCTATTTTCAAGTCATTCTTTACTTAATCACCCTGATTTTTGAGTATTTTCTAATTATGCTTTATTGTTGTCTTTTCTTAGAGTCTGTCATCTCTTAATTTCTCTTGGTTCATTTTGAAAACATGCCTTCTGGAGTTGTTTTTTATTATAGGAAAGCATCCTGTGACTTTAAAGAGAGAGATGCATTCAGGATAACTTTTACAGCTTTATTTCTCTGGAGATCTCATTTCTGTTGTTTTCCCAAAGAGATAAAAATATAGCTTCATGTTTTCTGACATCTGCTCTTTCTGCTTCCGTTTTTGGTTATATTTGAATCTTCCTTTTTATTTACTTCTTGTTCAATGTGGGTTCTATCTCCAAAAGTTTCTCCTCAATTTCTCTTCCTCCTGGAATGAAGTTTTCATTAGTAAATGTTGGGATTCCACAGAATGTGTACTGCTCCAGTATGAAGTTCACTTGTAGTGATCTGAACTGGACACTTTAGAGCTCCCTCCAAGTTTTGATTGCTCTTCTTCATTGTCCGTTCATACGTTGCAGTGAATACTTGCTGTTAACTTTTGTGTTTGTCTGCTTCCATTGTCACGATACGCCCTGTTGTCTTTTTCTCTGCAGATCTAATACACGTTGTTGGTATTTCTGTTTTCCCATATTGGAGTCTGTAGGGTACTTGCTCACCATTTATCATAATATATGTTGTCTGCGTGTTTTTGTTGAGCTTATTGCAGTTGCCATCTGTGTGTGCTTTAGGGGAGTGAGAAAAATGAAAAAACTGTTATATTCCCAATATCATCCTGGAATCCTTATAATTATATTTTCCTGACTCATTTTTAATGTCATTTTGTTGTTTTATATTTTTATCTGAGATCTTATATATATATATTTTTTCTTTATAGAGATCATATTTTATTTAATTTCAAGTTGAAATGCTGATCAAAATTTCATCCTGTAGTTTGTGTAATATGTCTAGTGCATATTTATCAATTGTCTAGGTGTTTTTTCCCCTTTCTCATTTTTTACTTTGCATATTTTTAATTAAATGCTAGTATTTCCTTTTTAATTCTCACTCATATCTTAAAGGCGATAGAGGAAAGGTGAAGAGTAGGCTTTACTGTACTAACCAAAAAAATGACATCCTTAAGAATATACTAGAAGTGTAAATTATAGAAATTCAGCAACATAAGTGACATTTTCTTCTTCATAAAATTTCACTGACCTCCCAGGCATAACTCTCTGTTGATTAACAGAATGCCTTCCTGGATTACTGTAAAATCCTTAATAAAGTGATTGTGTGATTGTGTGTGTGTGTGTATGTGTGTGTGTGTGTGTATAATTTTACTTCTACCTCCAATAACTGCACAGCTTTTTACCATCCACAATTTTCACTTCATCATTCCATGCCAAATGTGAATTTCTCTTTAAATCTCCGGTACCTTTTTGTCTAGCACCATATTATTTACCATTCCACGAATGTACAGCAGGGTTCAGGGCTACCTTTCTAGATTGTTGGATAACCTAATTTTTTTGTTTCAATTGAAATAAGGAATTATTATGTGGTTCCTTGGGTTATAAAACCTATTTTGAAGGCTTCTGACTCTTTTGTAAAGCTGAAGAGACCAATATATTCACTAGATAGCCTTTACTATCCTGGATCAATATTTATAGTATTTAACATGTTTTCTTCATAAATTGTATTTTGTGGTATTTTCTATTTTCTTTTGATATTATCTTTATAATTGTTTTTTTTTTCCATCAAGTTCATTTCTAAGAAGATATCTTTATTCTACCCTCATAAGCCAGGATTATGAGGTATGTTTTACAGATAATCTTTTTTTTTTTTTTGTCTTTTGAGACAGAATCTTGCTCTGTCACCCAGGCACCCAGGCTGAAGTGCAGAGGTGCAATCTTGGCTCTCTGCAACATCTGCTTCCCAGGTTCAAGCAATTCTTGTGCCTCAGCCTCCCAAGAATATGGGATTACAGGCATGCAACCCCATGCCTGGTTAATTTTTGTGTCTTTAGTAGAGATGGGGTTTCACCATATTGGCCAGGCCAGTCTTGAACTCCTGGCCTCAAGCAACCTGCTAGCCTCGGCGTCCCAAAGTGCTGAGATTACAGGCGTGAGCCACCGCACCTGGCCACAGATAATTTTTTGCTATCAACAGTATCATCAGCCTTACCAGGTGTCAGAATCCTTATAACTTTTTTTCCTGCAGTGCCTTTCACTGCCATGGATAGAAAATTGAACATTTAAGAGCTTTATGCTCTTCATATGAAAATTTTTAGGTTTTATTTTCTTCTTTTTTAAAATAAATCTGATGCATCTTTTTAATTGCTTGGAAAAATTAGTTACATAGCTTTCATCCAGCCTTTCTTTTTTATTAATCTACTCAATATTTATTGAGTTCTTACTATGTGCTGTTCTAAGTGGTAGACAGAAACTCCTTATTTCCATGGACCTTAATCCTAGAGAAAGATGGAGATGATTCAAATAAACCTACATGACTTTCAGAGCTCTCCATGGTAAGAGTTCTTAAACTGTTCACCTTTACTACCTTCCAATTTTACTGTTTTCTCTTTCAATTTTAATCTGTGAGGGTTTTATTTGATAGCATGCTGGTTTTCTTGATTAGTTATATTTTATTACTAATGCTGAAGACCGTATAACATAGCTTTCAGAAACAGATTGAATGTGTTTGGGCTTAGAGGTAACATAATCCAAGCTTGAATCAGAATACAGATTTCGAATTGTTTGTACTGAATGCAAGACTTTTTTTAAAACAAGGAAACACTGAAATAAAATGGAGCAGGTTGTGTAATACAGGCCACTTGGGATTTAGCACCAAAGGGAACTTTACAAGCTGCTTAAGGTAAATCCTGTATCTATGGAAATATTGACTGCTTCCTAAATCAACCATCCATCATTATGTCCACAGATTTCCACAAAAGAGTTTGCAATGAATTTAACTCTCCTTTTGTTCAAATTACTTGCACAGAATCAATGGAAACCAATTGCTCTTTGTCAGAATTATAACACATGCCAAAATAACTGAGAGTTATAGCTATTTTTAGTCAACTTGTTAATTATTCGTGTTTTGGTTACTTTCTAATTTTAAATTTCCTCTGAGGTAAAATCTTGCTCTGTATTTTTCTCCAGCGGTGTGCCCTGACTTTGTGAGCTGCAGAAGGTAAGAGTAAATCAATCCAGGTATAATTAGTTCTCTTTTGAGCCTAGAAATCATTAGAAATAACAAGATAGAAACTTTCACCAGTCTATCCTGAACACCTATCTGTTCAGTCCACGTGCTCTTGTGTGCCTGTTTTTATAATAGGCTCATTATCAAAGCTGGTAAATAGACATTTAGCTTCCATTAATCCCTGTTGTTCACTCTACTGTGTTTATCTTGTAAACTCCAGAGCTGGAATGATTAAAAATTAGCTTAGGTGGGCATGCCATATATCTCCTTACCAGCTTTTTTTCCTGTTTTGACCCAAATTGCCCTTGTAGTTGCATGCCATCTGCCTAAGGTTGAATTTAACATTAGAGCAAGGGACGCTAAGCTAGTGTGAGCACTAGGAAATAAAATGGACAATTATAGCAAACATTAGGTGAATGCCTTTGATTAAGTTCCCCGAAAATAAACTCTTAAGATGGAAGTGACATGCAAAAGGCTTTTTGGGGTGTGATTACAGAAGACAAACCTGTACATAGATGAAGAGTCAGAATTTGGTGGAGGGGTAAGCTGACCTGCAATGTGGTCTCAACTGAGGTCTAGTCAATCCATGATACTCTCTTGAGCTGAGACAGCCCTTCACAGGAACAAGGCCTTTGTTTCTCTGTATCAGCTTCCTTTGTGGTGGTGTAATCTGGAACTTGGAAGTTCCTACAGCCGAGGGCAATGCCCAGAAATAGATTCAGCTTTGTACTGTCGGCGTCCAATAGTCTGGCCAGCTGGAATATGCATATTTAGCTTTGTGGAGTGAATCTGGTTGGAACCCTGGAGAATCCATTGCTGTAACTACGTTAGGCAGGCTTAAGGTTAGGGAGTATACAGTTGTCCTCTTTATGCTACTAGAAGTATAATGATTAAACACCTCTGCTAAACTTTTACAGCCATGAAGGAAGAATTAATGGTGTAATAACATCCGTGTTTCTTTGAGTGTTTAGTTTCCAGTCCAGATCCCAAAGATGTAATGGCTCTTCCTGTAGGAAAGTATAAATTATAACCCTCTGTTTCATCACAGACTGAAGATACTAGAAGGCAGAGGAATGATCATTTGGGCAAATGGACAAGGAGATGAATGGAATAGAACAAAGAGAAAGAGATAGAGAAAGGTATTTTTGTCTTTCCCAAATATTAAGTAAGGCAAGCAACTGCCTTTCAGAGAATATTTTCAGTGAATCCAACTAGTATCAGAATATTGATTATAAAAGCGAGAGTCTCTAAGTGGACCTTTGGATTTCCCATCTTCAGTAAGGGCAACCTGCTTTTAATAGACTGATGCTCCCACCGACAACAACTACAAAGTGAAAACAAAATATGAAACCAAATCTTTTTGAAGGCATTAGAGGACTACTAAACCAGCCAGAGCATAAAAGGTCTGAGAGAAAGGAAAGCATAGTAAGATGGGGCCAATATTCCACCAGGATTTCTCCATAGAGGCATTTGACAGTTCGTAAGTGGCGTGGAGCTTGGAGGCTCAGAAGCCAAGCGGAAAGCTGAAACTAAAACTTGGGAAACCAAGCAGAGCCTGCTGCAGGCTTGTGGGGATGGGGAAATTGAACCTGACTCCTAGGCTACAAGGCTGTCAGGTGAGGATAGACCAAGACGCCAGAGAGGAGGAAGCGCTTTAGGGATTCACAGCCATCTGTCTCACCCTTCCTCTTAAGACGTTTGTTCCTCTTTAGGCACAGGGGTTCAGAAGGCAAGAGGATAGCAGTAAATAAGAGAATAGGGGATTGAGCAGAAATATCAGCAGTTGCACCTGGCTGAGAAGACAGAGGGAAGTTCTGAACTCACCAAAAGAACTTGGCAAACACTGCAACTTCCACTAGTTGGAGTAAGAATGAACTTCATAGGAGGAGTAAGGATGTAAACCCACCCTCAGAAAACTCTGAGCTCAAACCAGAGTAAGATTGTCTACTCAAAATAAATGCTTTCTTGGAAGAAAATAGAATCAGACAGAGTTTTAAGTTATCTGTGTAAACTCTAATACAAAACTGTGTGGCATTCAATTAAAACTACTAGGTATACCAAGAGTCTGGACTAAACATTTTTTAAAAAAGGAGGGGAAGGCCAGGGGCAGTGGCTCACACCTGTAATCCCAGCACTTTGGGAGGCCAAGGCAGGCAGATCACCTGAGGTCAGGAGTTCGAGACCAGTCTGGCCAACACAGAGAAACCCCATCTCTACTAAAAATACAAAAATTAGCCAGGCATGATGGCAGGCACCTGTAATCTCAGCTGCTTGGCAGGTTGAGGCAGGAAAATCACTTGTACCTGGAGGCAGAGGTTGCAGTGAGCTGAGACTGTGCCACTGCACTACAGCCTGGGTAACAGAGTAAGACTCTGTCTCAAAAAAATTAAATTAAATTAAATTTAAAAAGATAGGGAAAAAGGTCATAAAAATGGGCCCATATGGATCCTTAGTTATCAAAGTTATCAGAAACAGACTTTAACATAGTAATATTTTCAACAAAATAAGTGACAAGTAGGACAATTTTTATAGAAACTTGGAATCCAAAAATAAGCAGGAATTATAGAGATGAAAAACATATAAAATTAAAAGTCCAATATGTGATTTAACAAGAAGTTAAGAACAACAAAAAGAAGGTTATGAAAACTATAAAATAGTCAGTAGACGTATCTAAATTGAAGCATAGAGAGAAAAAATTAAAAACACAGAAAAGAACGTAAATGACACATGGAAAAGAGTGAAAATGACTTTATGTGTGTGACTAAAGTCCTAAGAGAAGAGGGGAGTAAGACCAGGGCACAGCAGTATTTGAGGACACACTGGCAAGCAACTTGTCAAAACTGATTAAAAATATCAAATCACAGGTTCAGGAAGATTTACAAGCCCCAAGGAAAAAAATGCGAAGAGATATATAACTAGGCAAATCAGAGTAAAACTGCCACATACCAAAGTCAATGAGATAATTTTAAATGAGACAGATAAAATGATATATTACTTCCAAAGAACCACATTCTTCTCAGTAGAAATTATTGAATCCAGAGACACGGAACACCATTTTAAAAGTATTACTATAAAATAAATAACAATGTATAATTTTATATTTAAAAAACCCTCCAGAAATGAAAGTAAAATAAGTGCAACTTTAGACAAACAAAAGCAACAATTTCACAACTCAGAGATCTTCATTAAAATAAATTCTAGAGGGATTTATTTGAGCAGAGGAAAAATAACTATAGATGGAAGTATGGAAAGACAGAAGTGAATAAATAGTACTGGAACAGCATATATGAGAAAGGTAAATCTAAATTTATATGGACTATAAAAACAAGCAGTCTCATAGGCTTTAATGTCAATGGAAAATGAAAATACATAAAAATAATAATGTCACATTTGTGTGAAGGGGATTTAAGCGTTATATTGTTTTAAAGTATTTGCATTGTCTAAAACATGTACAAATAACTCATGCTGTAATACGTCAAAGAATCATGTAACTGCTGAAAAGAATAAAGTGATAATTCTCAGAAAAGTAACACAGGGACAGAAAACCAAACACTGCATATTCTCATTCGTAAGTGAGAGCTGAACAATGAGAACACATGGACACAGAGAAGGGAACAACACACACCATGGCCTGTTGCGGGGTTGGGAGCAAGGGGAGGGAGAGCATTAGGACAAATACCTAATGCATGTGGGACTTAAAACCCAGATGATGGGTTGATGGGTGCAGCAAACCACCATGACACATGTATACCTATGTAATAAACCTGCACACTCTGCACATGTATCCTGGAACTTAAAGTAAAATTTTAAAAAAAGAAAAAAAAAGGAAAAGAATAAAATAATTTATAATAAGCTAATAGGCAAATTGAATGATTAAAATATTTCTTGATTGACCCAAAGGAAGATGAGAAAGGATGAAAAGGGATTACGGAACATATAGAACAAATACAGAAAACAGGTAGTAAAGTAACTTTAAACAGATATATCATTATATTAAATTTAAGTTTCTTATCACCTTATATGGAGCAAGAGCAAGCAGGATACACAGAAAAGTAGCTCAAAATTTGTGCAATGCTTAAAGAGAAGCACAGTCAAAAATCAGACACTAGGAGTGATGTTCTCTAGTGACGGGAAAATAAAAATGGACACAAAACCTGGTTATGTGTAGAGTTCTCTGACATACACTTCACCGTCTCTGGAGAGTGGCAGTGCATGGAGTCTTATTCTGTAAAATTTCTCCTCGTTATTCTCAGCTAATTGTTGCCACCACAAGGGCTGAAGTGACTCCTTTGAGTATTGATGGGAATAGATTGATAGAGTCTCTTCTTTTTGGATCTGCAGTAAGGGCACTGCTGCTCAGGATGGGAAAAGCAAAGCTCTGGCTATTCATAACAAGCCTGAATCAAATATGAATATCAATGGCTGTTTCTAGAATGAAAGTGCAATGTCATGTTTCATTTATCTTAAACAAAACTCATCTCTTATAAGCATATCTGAGACTGAGGGTCCTCCCGCCCTGCCATAGGCTTCAGGCTATTCCTGGCTGTAGAGATGATAGCCACTGATTAAGTTGCATGTGAAAAAGTTAATTCTTCCATTCCAAGAAGTGTCAGGAGCTCTGGAATTTGAAGTTATCTTGAGTGAAACAGAGACAAGCTCCTCGTGCTAGTCCTCAGGTAGCCCCCAGACAGGTCAGAGCACACAAACAGCAATGAGAATAAGCTCCACTCCGCTCCCTCTGGAAGCAAGGTCCTAGGCCTACACTGAGAATGCTGGTTTTAGTCTTCAAGGTCAGCACCTAGCAGTGGGGAGGGTGGGACAAAGGCGGGTAACACACCACAATGCTGTCCTACAGTTTTTGACTTGTGAATTTCTTGATTCAGCCTTCACTTGCCTCTGTAAACCTTCCTTGTCCAGAGTTCTGACACGGTTGGTTCACACAGTTTCTGCTCATTTTTTGGTGCTTCCTTGGAGGAACAGGAGTTTGAAGCTGACTCCTCTGCCATTTTGCTGACTTGACTCTTTCTGAACTTTCAAAAAATAAAAATTCTAATAATTTGTATGTAAATTCTCTTGTTTTACATGTAAATTAACTTACGATCTTATAATTATTTTATTTTTATTTCTTTTTCAATATAGTTAATTCTATATGTAATTATGTTTTATGATCCATAATACTATGTATCTAATATATAATCTACATGTCATATTATGTTTACTATATACATACACTTATACTAACTAGCTGCCTAGCTAGCTAACAGTATATCTCACAGCACGGCTAGAACTGCTAATAAATGTTGTATATAAAACAATGCTAGAATTATATTATAGATATACTTTATACAATTAAAGATGGTCCTCATATGCCTAATTTGCTGAAAGTTGTTTGCTTTCGATAGCGGCAAAAGACAGACAAATCCTAGGCAGATAGAGGTGGGTCCCCGTTAGAATCTCACCTTCAAACCAAAGACACATTAAAACCTGAAAGCCAAGCTTAAGTCTCGAATAAATCCACGAATCAGATTGAGAACCTCTTTTCCCCGTTAGGCATGCTTGCCTCTGATTGATCCCCACCCTTCACCTAGTTTACATATACCTACCCTTCCCGAATTGGTGTTTTACACTGTCATGCCTATCTTTGAGCGGTGCCTCTGTTTCAGCCTTTTTTTGCATACTCACAAACCAATCAGCACGCACTCCTCCGTTCTGAACTCATATAAGGCCCCAGATTCAGCCACACTAGAGGGAGACTGCCTGCCTTTGGGTGGGGAGGGGAACTACTCACCTTCTGGTGGGAAGAGACCACTCGACTTCAGAGAAGGGGCTGCCCTCTTGGGTGCCCTCTCTGCTGAGAGCTGTCACTCAGTAAAACTCTCCTCACCCTTGGGTTGCCAGTATAGCCTCATTCTTCTTGGATGCAGGACAAGAACTCAGGACCCGCTGAACACAGGACTGAAAAAACTCTATAAAACTGTAGGTAGCCCTCTGTCCTATGCCCTATGCCAGCAAACGGCAGCCGCAGCCAGGGAGGACAGCCCCAGAGCCACAGGCCAGGGTGAGACAACAGGACTAAAAGAGCTGTTAGGACACTGTAACATCCCCTCTGAGGATTCGGGGTCACTGGCATCCCTGTTTTGGCCCTGTGTTCCCTTCATCCAGGTGCTGGCGCCCAAAGCAGAAATGGGTTGTGGCACGTCCTGCCCAGATTCAGGCTGAGCGCAGATCCTTCGGCTAGCACGGGATCTAGGGCAGATTGCAAGCTAAGTGCAGCCCACCAGGCTGAGTGCGCAGGGTGCCTTCTGCAGGGAGCCCAGGATGAGTGAGATCCAGTGGGGGGTGTCGCTGGCCATGGAGCTCTCCGGCTGGCGATGCAGCTCCGAGAAAAATCCTGCCTCACTTTTAACCATTACTTTGTTTTAAATTTTATCAAATGCATTTTCTGCATTTATTCAAATTATTTTAAAAATATCAAATACAGTCATGTGTCGCTTAACGACAGAGATACATTCTGACAAATTTGTCACTAGGCGATTTCATCATTGTTTGAACATCAGAGTGTACTTACACCAACTTAGATGGTACAGCAGGTTACTGTACTGAGTACTGCAGGCAATGGTAACATAATGGTAAACATTTGTGTATCTCAACATATCTAAACATAGAAAAGGTACAGTAAAAATATGGCATTATAAACTTATGCCATTGTGTACATGGTTCATTGTTGATCCAAACATGATTATGTGGCACCTGACTATATATACCTATTAAAGTTTCTTTGCATCTTTAGATGAATCCAACTTAGTCATTTTTTACAATAACTTGCTGAATCCTGTTTGTGATATTTTGTTTAGCAATATGTATTCCTATTCAAAAAATCACACTGGCTCATAATTACCCTTCATCCTGCAGACCTTGTCTATTATGTGTTTTATCATCACCTCACATTAGTTGTATATTATGAGGGTTTTTTTCTTTTTTTCTTTTTTTTTTTTTGAGACTGAGTCTCGCTCTGTCACCCAGGCTGGAGTGCTGTGGCCGGATCTCAGCTCACTGCAAGCTCCGCCTCCCGGGTTTACGCCATTCTCCTGCCTCAGCCTCCTGAGTAGCTGGGACTACAGGCGCCCGCCACCTCGCCCGGCTAGTTTTTTTTTGTATTTTTTAGTAGAGACGGAGTTTCACCGTGTTAGCCAGGATGGTCTCGATCTCCTGACCTCGTGATCCGCCCGTCTCGGCCTCCCAAAGTGCTGGGATTACAGGCGTGAGCCACCGCGCCCGGCGAGGGTTTTTTTCTTGAAAGAGCTTTTATATGTTTGATGTAATTTATTTATAAACCTTTCTTTTTTTTAAATTTATTTATTATTATTATACTTTAAGTTCTAGGGTACATGTGCATAATGTGCAAGTTTGTTACATATGTATACTTGTGCCATGTTGGTGTGCTGCACCCATCAACTCATCAGCACCCATCAACTCGTCATTTACATCAGGTATAACTCCCAATGCAATCCCTCCCCCCTCCCCATGATAGGCCCCCGTGTGTGATGTTCCCCTTCCCGAGTCCAGGTGATCTCATTGTTCAGTTCCCACCTATGAGTGAGAACATGCGGCGTTTGGTTTTCTGTTCTTGTGATAGTTTGCTAAGAATGATGGTTTCCAGCTGCATCCATGTCCCTTAAAAGACACAAACTCATCCTTTTTTATGGCTGCATAGTATTCCATGGTGTATATGTGCCACATTTTCTTAATCCAATCTGTCACTGATGGACATTTGGGTTGATTCCAAGTCTTTGCTATTGTAAATAGTGCCGCAATAAACATACATGTGCATGTGTCTTTATAGCAGCATAATTTATAATCCTTTGGGTATATACCCATTAATGGGATGGCTGGGTCATATGGTACATCTAGTTCTAGATCCTTGAGGAATCGCCATACTGTTTTCCATAATGGTTGGACTAGTTTACAATCCCACCAACAGTGTAAAAGTGTTCCTATTTCTCCACATCCTCTCCAGCACCTGTTGTTTCCTGACTTTTTAATGATCGCCATTCTAACTGGTGTGAGATGGTATCTCATTGTGGTTTTGATTTGCATTTCTCTGATGGCCAGTGATGATGAGCATTTTTTCATGTGTCTGTTGGCTGTATGAATGTCTTCTTTTGAGAAATGTCTGTTCATATCCTTTGCCCACTTTTTGATGGGGTTGTTTGTTTTTTTCTTGTAAATTTGTTGGAGTTCTTTGTAGGTTCTGGATATTAGCCCTTTGTCAGATGAGTAGATTGCAAAAATTTTCTCCCATTCTGTAGGTTGCCTGTTCACTCTGATGGTAGTTTCTTTTGCTGTGCAGAAGCTCTTTCGTTTAATGAGATCCCATTTGTCAATTTTGGCTTTTGCTGCCGTTGTTTTTGGTGTTTTAGACATGAAGTCTTTGCCCATGCCTATGTCCTGAATGGTACTACCTAGGTTTTCCTCTAGGATTTTTATGGTATTAGGTCTAACATTTAAGTCTCTAATCCATCTTGAATTAATTTTCGTATAAGGAGTAAGGGAAGGATCCAGTTTCAGCTTTCTACTTACGGCTAGCCAATTTTCCCAGCACCATTTATTAAATAGGGAATCCTTTCCCCATTTCTTGTTTCTCTCAGGTTTGTCAAAGATCAGATGGCTGTAGATGTGTGGCATTATTTCTGAGGACTCTGTTCTGTTCCATTGGTCTATATCTCTGTTTTGGTACCAGTACCATGCTGTTTTGGTTACTGTAGCCTTGTAGTATAGTTTGAAGTCAGGTAGCATGATGCCTCCAGCTTTGTTCTTTTCACTTAGGATTGTCTTGGAGATGCGGGCTCTTTTTTGGTTCCATATGAACTTTAAAGCAGTTTTTTCCAATTCTGTGAAGAAACTCATTGGCAGCTTGATGAGGATGGCATTGAATCTATAAATTACCTTGGGCAGTATGGCCATTTTCACGATATTGATTCTTCCTATCCATGAGCATGGTATGTTCTTCCATTTGTTTGTGTCCTCTTTGATTTCACTGAGCAGTGGTTTGTAGTTCTCCTTGAAGAGGTCCTTTACATCCCTTGTCAGTTGGATTCCTAGGTATTTGATTCTCTTTGAAGCAATTGTGAATGGAAGTTCATTCCTGATTTGGCTCTCTGTTTGTCTGTTACTGGTGTATAAGAATGCTTGTGATTTTTGCACATTAATTTTGTATCCTGAGACTTTGCTGAAGTTGCTCATCAGCTTAAGGAGATTTTGGGCTGAGACAATGGGGTTTTCTAAGTATACAATCATGTCATCTGCAAAGAGAGACAATTTGACTTCTTCTTTTCCTAACTGAATACGCTTGATTTCTTTCTCTTGCCTGATTGCCCTAGCCAGAACTTCCAACACTATGTTGAATAGGAGTGGTGAGAGAGGGCATCCCTGTCTTGTGCCAGTTTTCAAAGGGAATTTTTCCAGTTTTTGCCCATTCAGTATGATATTGCCTATGGGTTTGTCATAAATAGCTCTTATTATTTTGAGGTACGTTCCATCAATACCGAATTTATTGAGCATTTTTAGCATGAAGGGCTGTTGAATTTTGTCAAAAGCCTTTTCTGCATCTATTGAGATAATCATGTGGTTCTTGTCTTTGGTTCTGTTTATATGCTGGATTATGTTTATTGATTTGCGAATGTTGAACCAGCCTTGCATCCCAGGGATGAAGCCCACTTGATCATGGTGGATAAGCTTTTTGATGTGCTGCTGAATCCGGTTTGCTAGTATTTTACTGAGGATTTTTGCATCGATGTTCATCAGGGATATTGGTCTAAAATTCTCTTTTTTTGTTGTGTCTCTGCCAGGCTTTGGTATCAGGATGATGTTGTCCTCATAAAATGAGTTAGGGAGGATTCCCTCTTTTTCTGTTGATCAGAATAGTTTCAGAAGGAATGGTACCAGCTCCTCCTTGTACCTCTGGTAGAATTCAGCTGTGAATCCATCTGGTCCTGGACTTTTTTTGGTTGGTAGGCTATTAATTATTGCCTCAATTTCAGAGCCTGCTATTGGTCTATTCAGGGATTCAACTTCTTCCTCGTTTAGTCTTGGGAGAGTGTAAGTGTCCAGGAAATTATCCATTTCTTCTAGATTTTCCAGTTTATTTGCATAGAGGTGTTTATAGTATTCTCTGATGGTAGTTTGTATTTCTGTGGGGTTAGTGGTGATATCCCCTTTATCATTTTTTATTGCATCCATTTTTTTCTTCTCTCTTTTCTTCTTTATTAGTCTGGCTAGTGGTCTGTCAATTTTGTTGATCTTTTCAAAAAACCAACTCCTGGATTCATTGATTTTTTGGAGGGTTTTTTGTGTCTCTATCTCCTTCAGTTCTGCTCTGATCTTAGTTATTTCTTGCCTTCTGCTAGCTTTCAAATGTGTTTGCTCTTGCTTCTCTAGTTCTTTAATTGCGATGTTAGAGTGTCAAGTTTAGATCTTTCCTGCTTTCTCTTGTGGGCATTTAGTGCTATAAATTTCCCTCTACACACTGCTTTAAATGTGTCCCAGAGATTCTGATATGTTGTATCTTTGTTCTCATTGGTTTCAAAGAACATCTTTATTTCTGCCTTCATTTCGTTATGTACCCAGTAGTCATTCAGGAGCAGGTTGTTCAGTTTCCATGTAGTTGAGCGGTTTTGATTGAGTTTCTTAGTCCTGAGTTCTAGTTTGATTGCACTGTGGTCTGAGAGACAGTTTGTTATAATTTCTGTTCTTGTACATTTGCTGAGGAGTGCTTTACTTCCAATTATGTGGTCAATTTTGGAGTAAGTATGATGTGGTGCTGAGAAGAATGCATATTCTGTTGATTTGGGGTGGAGAGTTCTATAGATGTCTATTAGGTCTGCTTGCTGCAGAGATGAGTTCAATTCCTGGATATCCTTGTTAACTTTCTGTCTCGTTGATCTGTCTAATGTTGATAGTGGAGTGTTGAAGTCTCCCATTATTATTGTATGTGAGTCTAAGTCTCTTTGTAACTATCTAAGGACTTGCTTTATGAATCTGGGTGCTCCTGTATTTGCATATATATTTAGGATAGTTAGCTCTTCCTGTTGAATTGATCCCTTTACCATTATGTAATGACCTTCTTTGTCTCTTTTGATCTTTGATGGTTTAAAGTCCGTTTTATCAGAGACTAGTATTGCAACCCCTGCTTTTTTTTGTTCTCCATTTGCTTGGTAAATCTTCCTCCATCCCTTTATTTTGAGCCTATGTATGTCTCTGCATGTGAGATGGGTCTCCTGAATACAGCAGACTCATGGGTCTTGACTCTTGATCCAGTTTGCCAGTCTGTGTCTTTTAATTGGAGCGTTTAGTCCATTTACATTTAAGGTTAAGATTGTTATGTGTGAACTTGATCCTGCCATTATGATATTAACTAGTTATTTTGCTCGTTAGTTGATGCAGTTTCTTCCTAGCCTCGATGGTCTTTACATTTTGGCATGTTTTTGCAATGGCTGGTATCAGTTGTTCCTTTCCATGTTTAGTGCTTCCTTGAGGGTCTCTTGTAAGGCAGGCCTAGTGGTGACAAAATCTCTAAGCATTTGCTTATCTGTAAAGGATTTTATTTCTCCTTCACTTATGAAACTTAGTTTGGCTGGATATGAAATTCTGGGTTTAAAATTCTTTTCTTTAAGAATGTTGAATATTGGCCCCCACTCTCTTCTGGCTTGTAGAGTTTCTGCCGAGAGATCTGCTGTTAGTCTGATGGGCTTCCCTTTGTGGGTAACCCGACCTTTCTCTCTGGTTGCCCTTAAGATTTTTTCCTTCATTTCAACTTTGGTGAATCTGGCAATTATATGTCTTGGAGTTGCTCCTCTGGAGGAGTATCTTTGTGGCGTTCTCTGTATTTCCTGGATTTGAATGTTGGCCTGCCCTACTAGGTTGGGGAAGTTCTCCTGGATGATATCCTGAAGAGTGTTTTCCAACTTGGTTCCATTTTCCCCCTCACTTTCAGGCACCCCAATCAGACGTAGATTTGGTCTTTTTCCATAATCCCATACTTCTTGCAGGCAATGTTCATTTCTTTTTCTTTTTTCTTTTGGTTTCTCTTCTTGCTTCATTTCGTTCATTTGGTCCTCAATCGCTGATACTCTTTCTTCCAGTTGATCGAGTCGGTTACTGAAGCTTGTGCATTTGTCACGTATTTCTTGTGTCATGGTTTTCATCTCTTTCATTTCGTTTATGACCTTCTCTGCATTAATTACTCTAGCCATCAATTCTTCCACTTTTTTTTCAAGATTTTTAGTTTCTTTGCGCTGGGTACGTAATTCTTCCTTTAGCTCTGAGAAATTTGATGGACTGAAGCCTTCTTCTCTCATCTCGTCAAAGTCATTCTCCGTCCAGCTTTGATCCGTTGCTGGCGATGAGCTGCGCTCCTTTGCCGGGGGAGATGCGCTCTTATTTTTTGAATTTCCAGCTTTTCTGCCCTGCTTTTTCCCCATCTTTGTGGTTTTATCTGCCTCTGGTCTTTGATGATGGTGACGTACTGATGGGGTTTTGGTGTAGGTGTCCTTCCTGTTTGATAGTTTTCCTTCTAACAGTCAGGACCCTCAGCTGTAGGTCTGTTGGAGATTGCTTGAGGTCCACTCCAGACCCTGTTTGCCTGGGTATCAGCAGGAGAGGCTGCAGAAGATAGAATATTGCTGAACAGTGAGTGTACTTGTCTGATTCTTGCTTTGGAAGCTTCCTCTCAGGGGTGTCCTCCACCCTGTGAGGTGTGGGGCATCAGACTGCCCCTAGTGGGGGATGTCTCCCAGTTAGGCTACTCAGGGGTCAGGGACCCACTTGAGCAGGCAGTCTGTCCCTTCTCAGATCTCAACCTCCATGTTGGGAGATCCACTGCTCTCTTCAAAGCTGTGAGACAGAGTCATTTGCGTCTGCAGAGGTTTCTGCTGCTTTGGTTATTGTTTACTGTGCCCTGTCCCCAGAGGTGGAGTCTACAGAGACAGGCAGGTTTCCTTGAGCTGCTGTGAGCTCCACCCAGTTCGAGCTTCCCAGCAGCTTTGTTTACCTACTTAAGCCTCAGCAATGGCGGGCGCCCCTCCCCCAGTCTCGCTGCTGCCTTGCCAGTAGATCACAGACTGCTGTGCTAGCAATGAGGGAGGCTCCGTGGGTGTGGGACCCTCCCGGCCAGGTGTGGGATATACTCTCCTGGTGTGCCTGTTTGCTTAAAGCGCAGTATTGGGGTGGGAGTTACCCGATTTTCCAGGTGTTGTGTGTCTCAGTTCCCCTGGCTAGGAAAAGGGATTCCCTTCCCCCTTGCACTTCCCTGGTGAGGCGATGCCTCGCCCTGCTTCAGGTCTGGCTGGTAGGGCTGCAGCAGCTGACCAGCACCAATTGTCCGGCACTCCCCAGTGAGATGAACCCAGTACCTCAGTTGAAAATGCAGAAATCACCGGTCTTCTGTGTCGCTAGCGCTGGGAGTTGGAGACTGGAGCTGTTCCTATTCGGCCATCTTGCTCCACCCCGACTGCCTAAACCTTTCTTAACAATGGATACTAAAGCCTTGGTAATTGTAGACAAATGACAATAAAATGTGTTATCCAAACCAATTTTGAGAGTGAAAAAATCACTATTAATATTTTCACTGGGGCTGGGCATGGTGCCTCATGCCTGTAATCCCAGCACTTTGGCAGACTGAGGTGGGTGGATCACCTGAGGTCAGCAGTTCGAGA
The DNA here is from genome assembly GCF_049350105.2 of Macaca mulatta. Taxonomy (NCBI): domain Eukaryota; kingdom Metazoa; phylum Chordata; class Mammalia; order Primates; family Cercopithecidae; genus Macaca; species Macaca mulatta. The sequence goes on from NC_133417.1 coordinate 10,857,002, forward strand.
CCAGACAAGCCAACACAATGGAACCCTGTCTCTACGAAAGATACAAATATTAACTGGCTGTGGTGGACTGTGCCTGTAATCCTACCTAATTGGGAGGCTGAGGCAGGATAATTGCTTGAACCCGGGAGGTAGAAGTTGCAGGTCGGGTGGGCGTGGTGGCTCACGCCTGTAATCCCAGCACTTTAGGAGGCCAAGGTGGGTGGATCACAAGGTCAGGAGTTTGAGACCAGCCTGGCCAACATGGTGAAACCCCATCTCAACTAAAAACACAAAAATTAGCTGGGCATGGTGGCATGCGCCTGTAGTCCCAGCTACTTGGGAGGCTGAGGCAGGAGAATTGCTTGAACCCGAGAGGTGGAGGTTGCAGTAAGCCAAAATTGTACCACTGCACCCCAGCCTGGATGACACAGTGAGACCCTGTCTCAAAAAAAAAAAAAAAAAAAAAAAATTCACTGGGACAATAGGCACAGACGAGAACTAACATCAATAGACGGGGACATAGAGTCATCTTATTACAGATTTATTAACTATTCATATGTTCTTCAATCAGTTTTAAAAAATTATACTTTGCAGAAATTGCAGTTATTTTTCAAAAATTTGTATGGTATTGGCAGGAGTTTGTCCTAGTACCATCTTATCAGCCAGTATTATCTCTAGGATCATTTTGTTTCTTTTCCCCCTAGTGCATCCCTACAATTTTGCTTTGGGTTTTGTTTATGTGGAATTGCCTTTATTTGCTTCATTATTCACGTTAATACTTTTAGTGGGTACAATATCTTATATTTATGGTCATCTTCTCCAGGGACTTTGAAACATCATTTAATTATAATTTAGCTTTTGTTGTTTAAGAGAAATCTTTTGCCAATATGTTTGTCATCTTTTCATATTAATCTATTTTTCCTCTCTGGTTACTTTAACAATCATCTATTTTCCCCTGGTGTTGGGATGTTTCTTTATACACTACATCTAGCTATAGGTTTATGATTGTATGTCTTCTAAGATTTGTTGTTTTTCCTGAATCTGAGACTTGGGCATCTAATGATTCTTCTGAATATTGTACCTCCCATATTTTCTAATTTTTCTTCTTCCAGAACTCTATGTAGATGTACATTAAATGTTATTTTTCTATGTGCTTTATATCTCAGTCTCTCATATTTTTCATTTTCTTATTTTATTGTGGTTCATTTTTGATAAAATCTTCAGACCTATTTTTATGTTTTCTAATTTATTCTTTATTTTATGAAATCTGCTGTTTTGGAGTAGTTACATTTAGTTGTATTTCAAATCTTCCTGGTGCCTTTAAATTGAAATATAACACAACATGAATTTTAACAAATTAAGTTCATATCTAGTAAACAAACGAATCATTAGATTTTATAGATAGTTAATTAACAGTGTCCTGGGTGACTCTTTGTAGTCCCTTCCAGGCATTGCCTGCCCCTGCCCCATGGTAACCACACTCCTCCTGACTGACACAAATACTTTTGCCTGTTTCTCAATTTCAAATAAATAAAATGAATACAGTATTCTCTCTTTTGAGTTTGTCTTTTCTTGTTTGATAATATCTTTATAAGATTGATTGCCTCATCATAATTAGCAATGCTTCATTATTTTTCATTGCCTTATTCTTATGAATGATTATACCACAATGTAGTTATTGCTTGTATTGGCAAAGGAGATTTAGATTGTTTCAGATTGGGGCTTTTTATGAGCAGTGGCTCTAGTCCTTGTCATCTGGTGCATATTTTGCACCTGTCTATGGGTATATAGGTAGGAGCAAGATAGAGCCATACTCAATCATAGAACTGGTGTATGTTGAACTTCAGTATGTACTTCCAAAGTGCGCCCATTTGTATTTCACCAACAATGCCACGTTGTCACCAAATTTGATTTTTCTACTCACTATATCAGTGGTCACCAATGTTTTTGGCATCAGAGGCCCATTTCATGGATGACAGTTTTTCCACTGACCAGTGGTGGAGTGGTGAGGGAATGGTTTCAGGATGATTCAAGCACATTACATTTACTGTGGACTTTATTTCTATTGTTATTACATTGTAATATATAATGAAATAATTATACAACTCACCATAATGTAGAATCAGTGTGTTAGTCTGTTCTCATGCTGCTAATAAAGGCATATCTGAGACTGGGTAATTTATAAAGAAAAAGAGGTTTAATGGACTCATAGTTCCACATGGCTGGGGAGGCCCCACAATCATGGTGGAAGGGAAAGGAGGAGCAAAGGCACACCTTACATGGCGACAGGCAAGAAAGTGTGTGCAGGGGAACTGTCCTTTATAAAACCATCAGATCTCGTGAGACTTATTCACCATCACAAGAATAGCACTGGAAAAACGTGCCCCCATGATTTAATTACCTCCCACCAGGTACCTCCCATGACACATGGAGATTATGAGAGCTACAATTCAAGATGAGATTTGGGTGGGGACACAGCCAAACCATATCACAGTGGGAGGTCTGAGCTTGTTTTCCTGTGACTAGACACTCCCATCTGAAGGTGAAGGGAGACTGTGACACGCAAAGTGTGTTGCTTATGTCCAGTTTACTCCATAATCTCGTTTTGGTTGCTGTCACTGCAGAAAACTCCACTTCATAAAGATAGGATATTGCAAATGGAAGCAGACTTTTTAGTGCTTTTGTGGCAATCTCAGGATATTCCGCCTTGACTTTAATCCAGAACGTATGGAGATTTGAAGCTGTCCCAAACATTCTTTTAAGGCCACCAGATGCAGCTGTACAAATGAAGTACATCAACTCACTAGCCACTATAAAGCCTGTTGCCAGATGCAGCTTAATTGTCACTTGTCACTCACCGATAGAATTTTTATATCAGTCTGTAAGCAATTGATTTATTATGGTCTCTCCCTGTGTTGGGGGAACCCCTACCCCTGATATTCAATGTGGGTTCTTTTCTATTTCCCTAAGTGTTGGCTGGTCTGAGAAACAAAGGGAAAGAGTACAAAGAGAGAAATGTTAAAGCTGGGTGTCCGGGGGAGACATCACATGTCAGCAGGTCCCGTGATGCCCATGAGCCGTAAAACCAGCAAGTTTTTATTAGTGATTTTCAAAAGGGGACTGAGTGTATGAATAGGGTGTGGGTCACAGAGATCACATGCTTCACAAGGTAATAAAATATCACAAAGCAAATGGAGGCAGGGTGAGATCACAGGACCACAGGACGGGGCGAAATTAAAATTGCTAATGAAGTTTCAGGCATGCATTGTCATTGATAACATCTTATCGGGAGACAGGGTTTGAGAGCAGACAACCTGTCTGATCAACATTTATTAAGTGGGAATTTCCTCGTCCTAATAAGCCTGGGAGCACTACAGGAGACCGGGGCTTATTTCATCCCTTTGACTTCGACTGTAAAAGACAGCTGCCCCCAAAGGGGCCATTTAGAGGCCTACCCTCAGGGGCGCATTCTCTTTCTCAGGGATGTTCCTTGCTAAGATAAAAAATTCAGCGATATTTCTCCTATTTGCTTTTGAAAGAACAGAAATATGGCTCTGTTCCGCCCGGCTCACCGGCAGTCAGAGTTTAAGGTTATCTCCCTTGTGCCCTGAACATTGCTGTTATCCTGTTCTTTTTTCAAGGCACCCAGATTTCATACTGCTCAAGCACACATGCTCTACAAACAATTTGTGCAGTTAACACAATCATCACAGGGTCCTGAGGCGACATACATCCTCCTCATCTTATGAAGATGATGGGATTAAGAGACTAAAGTAAAGACAGGCATAGGAAATCACAAGGGTATTGATTGAAGAAGTGATAAGTGTCATGAAATCTTCACAATTTATGTTCAGAGATTGCAGTAAAGATAGGCATAAGAAATTATAAAAGTATTAATTTGGGGAACTAATAAATGTCCATGAAATCTTCACAATTTATGTTCTTCTGCCATGGCTTCAGCCGGTCCCTCCGTTCAGGGTCCCTGACTTCCCACAACATCTCTGCTAATGTTAATCTGTATCTGCAGGTGCTCCCCAGCACTAGCATCACTGCTTCAGTTCCACCTCAGATCTTCAGGCATTAGATTCTCAAAAGGAGTGCACAACCTGGATCCCTCACATGCACAGTTCACAATAGGGTTCACGCTCCTATGAGAATCAAATACTGCAACTGATCTGACCGGAGTTGGAGCTCAGGCGGTAATCTGAGTGATGGGGAGCAGCTGTAACTACAAATGAAGCTTTGCTCTCTTGCCCAGGCTCACCTCCTGCTGTGCGGCCCAGTTCCTAACAAACCACGGACTGGTACTCGTCCATGGCCTGGTGGTTGGGGAACCCCTTCTCTATATCATCTGAGCCATTCTGGTTGGTGTGCAGTGGTATTTGGCTGATATTTTAGACATAATTTTCTTTCTCATTTAAAAAATATATTTATTTTATTTCTTTGGTTTTTCTATTCATACTTTTATGTTCTGTTTTGATAACTCTATTATGTGAAATTTTGGGCAGTTGTTTCTGCTAATGTAAATTTATGATGACTTTCTTCAAAACACACACACTCACATACACACACAGACACAAAGGCAAATTTCAGATTACATATGCTTCTTGTAAATTCAGTGAAGACTGGCTTCCACTCAGAGGAAAATTGTGTTGCTTTGGCTACTTGCCCCAGACTGCTACTAACAAGGATTACTTAAAACTAAGTTCTCTTCAATTATGGTGGCATCACATCAATCATGTAGGAATGTAAAATTGCACTCCAAGCCCGTGACTGAAAAAGCTCAGAAGAGACATTCTTTTCCATCCTCAGTCTATTTTTGAGATTGATTTGCTTTTTTATTTGCTTTTCGTTTCAGAAGATGGAATTTCTGTAGTCCACCCTTCCCTGCATTCAAAACCATTTGAAGGACCTGTACTGATGCTAGAATCACAGTCCCCAAGTTCCATTTTTGCACTACTTGAAGGCCTTTCTATGTGCCCTTTCAAACCCAATGTCCACATTACGGAGGATGCATGAGCTGAGGGCAGCCACAACTTCAGTGTCCTCATAGTTCCCTGGTTGGTTTTGACTCCAGCTCTTTCCTTTCATTTTTTTAAGAGTAGGTGGCATTTTTCAACATTATTTTTATTATATTTAATCCAAGACTTTTGCATGATTTATCATGGAAAAGCTTTTCTGGTTCTTTGCTTACTGTCGATATGGAGTGCTTTATCAGTATTTCTTTCACTAGAGATTATTTCCTATTCATTCCTCTTCAATCTTCTTTTAGATGGACCTTGAAATTTGTGGTTCATTTTCATTTTTATGATGTTTCTTTACATACTTTTCATATTTATATCATTCATGCTATGTTCAGGGTGTATTCTGCAGGCATCCAGTTCATTCTTTGCTTTTGACTGTGTTTATTCTACTCTTCATCTGAGATATTTTTGTTTAGTAAACATAATTTAAATTTTTATGATTTCTAGTAGATTTTCTCTTATGATTATTTTTCTTATGGCGGTGAGCATATTTGCTTGTTTTGTTTGTGTGGATTAAATTCTTTTGTTTGTTGAGTTTGCTTTTACTTACCGGAACTTTTGACTTTCCAGGAATACTAGATAATTCCTACTTTTGGGTGCACCTGTGAAGTTGAAATTCACATTGACAATCTCCTGTGTCTGTGCAGCTTTCATCGGGCAGGGGCTGGGATGTGCTGCTGGGATTTGTTGTTAGTCAAAGTAGGGGACGTCCAGGATAAGCTATAAATAGGTGAACTGTCTTCATTGTCTTGAACACTCAAGCTTCCCTAGTTGCCTCTGGTGCCTGGGAACTCTGCCCTGTCACTCAGGCTCTGAAATCCACAGAAATTACCTAGCAGTGAAAACCCTTATAACAGTGCTTCGCTTTCGAAGTGGTGAGTCTAAATATTACAGCATGAACCCTTAACATATTAAAGTATTAGGTGTTTTCTTTTTATTGTTTTCTTGATAAGTAACAATGTCAGAACACTTTAACTTTTTTCACTGTCTCTCATGTTTTGTGCCACGTTTTAGTGTATTTTAATATTGTCTATATTTTTTATCATTAACATTATTTTATCCTGTCATTATTTATTTAGAGTTACCTACCTATTTCCCATTTCTTCATCCTTCCTGAATGCCTAAACTTCAAACAGACATAATTTTCATGTGTCCCAAAGTATTTCCTTTAATATTTCCTTTAGTGCATGTCTGCTCATGATAAATTCTCTTTTTTATGTTAGGTAAAAATGTCTTTATCTTTGTTCTCAAGAATATCTTGTTTGATATAGAATTCCTATTTGGTAGCTCTCTTTACCCCATCCCATAACTGTAAATGTAGAATTCCATATTCACCGGCGTCTGACTTCCATACTTTGTATACAGAAATTGGCTCTCAGTTTTATTGTTACTCTTTGAAGGTAATACGTCTTATTCTCATAGTCTTTGGTTTTCATTATTCTTGTTATGATGTACCTAAATCTGACTTTTCTTTATTGTTTTGGTCAGTTTGGGTTGATGTAACAAAATGCCATAGACTCAGTGGCCTAAATAACAGATGCTCATTTCTCACAGTTGAAGAGTGTGGAGGGTTCAAGGTCAAGGTCCCCACAGATTTGGCTCCTGGTGACACCCTTTTCTAGCTTGTAGATGGCCACCTTCTCACTGTGTCCTCATATAGCAGAGAAAAAAGCTCTGGTGTTTTTCTTTATAAGGACAGTAATTCCTTTATGAGGGATCCACCCTCAAGACCTCATCTAAACCTAATCACCTCTCAAAGGGCCCCACCTTCTAATGCCATACCATTAGGGACTAGAGTTTCAACACATGAATTTTGGAGAGTCCCAAATATTCACCTCATAACACTTACGTCTTTCAATCTGAAGCCGGATGCATTTTATCAGTTTTTTAATATTCTCAACCACTCCTCCTATAGCCCTCTGGTCTATTGAATTTCTTGTCCTTGTGTCTATTGTCTGTTTTTGTTGTTTTGGACAAGTCCTGTATTGTTATGTGCATAATAATTTTTGCTTTAAGGTTGGACCTTGTATTTGAAAATGTCTAAAGATAATTTGGAGCTCTTAATAATGTTATTTTTATTCATAGAAGATCTATGTTTGCCCTTGCAAGTAGCTGGCTAGGGGTAAAAAGCCTTAATCGAATTAGGGATTAAGATGATTAAAACTTGGGGTTCATGTATCCTTCTAATTCTGTCGTATTTACAGGGCATAGCTCTTACAACAGCCAGTACAAATCCTGTGCTGTTTGCCAATCTTGTCCTTGGCAGGCTTTGGTCTCCAGTTCAGGTACCCTCAAACCGACAGCATGGATAAAGCACCCAATCAGCCTCCCAGCTACTCTTTAGCTGTTTTTAAAATTGGCAATCACTTAAGGGGAGAAGCCGTGCCAAATATTGAGCTTGCTTTTCTTGACATCCCTCTTCCTAATCTTGGCTGTAAAAATTATCTCTAACTTTCTGGCTCTCTAACATATTCAAGTAGGGCTTTATATAATATAAAGGGCTTTATATAATATGTGAGATATGTATTTATATAGATACATATACATATAAACAGATATTATATATCTATATAAATATATATCACATATTTATAATATAAAGGGCTTTATATTATGCTTATATTTATATATTATATACTATATACTATATTTATAATGTAAAATGATTCACAATAGGGTAGTAGTTAAATAAATTAAATCATATCCAAATGTAGAAATACAATCAGCCCTTAACAATTCTATTTCCAAGAGTATTTAATAGCAAGGAAAAGTACATAGTATAAGAAATGGAAAAAAGCAGAATATAAAATGATGGATACAGCATGATTTTTAATGTATATGTTCATATGTGCCTTTACATTTGTAGTATATATTTTTTTAACTTTTATTTTTAGTTTAGGGGTACAAGTACTGGTTTTTTACATAGGTAAATTTGTGTCATGTAGGTTTGTTGTACAGATTATTTCATCACCCAGTTTTTAAGCCTAGTACCCATTAATTGTTTTTCCTAATCCTCTCCCTCCTTCCATGCTCCACTCTCTGATAGCACTCAGTCTGTGTTGTTCCCCTCTATGTGTCCATGTGTTCTCATCATTTAGCTCCCACTTATAAGTGAGAACTTGGGGTATTTGGTTTTCTGTTCCTGTGTTAGTTTGCTAAGGATAATGGCCTATAGCTCCTTCCATGTCCCTGCAAAAGACATGATCTCATTCTTCTTTATGGTTGCATAGTATTCCATGGTGTATATGTACCACTTTTTCTTTACCCAGTCGATCACTGGTGAACAATTAGGTTGATCCCATGTCTGTGCTATTGTGAATAGTGCTTCAATGAATGTACACAAGAATTTGTCTTTATAATAGAATGATTTGTATTCGTTTGGGAATATACCCAGTAATGGGATTGCTGAGTCAAATGGTATTTCTGTCTTTAGGTCTTTGAGGAACTGCCACACTTTCTTCCACAATGACTGAACTAATTTACACTCCCACCAATAGTGTATAAGCATTCTTTTTTCTCCACAACCTTGCCAGCATCTGTTATTTTTTGACTTTTTGATTGTAGCCATCCTGACTGGTGTTAGATAATCTCTCATTGTGGTTTAAATTTGCATTTCTCTCATGATGTATCTATATTTTCCACTCTTTAAATTATCTCTCTCTATTAGACTATCTACCTCTCAAATTTTATTTTTCTAAATCTACTTTCCCATTTTCTAACTACATGGGAAAAGAAGCCACCTCAAAAATATCCCAAAATGCTACTGAGAGACAGTGTCATGACAGGGGACTTTGCATCTTCATTATTTTATTTTTCAGTATTTTAAAACTTTTACAAGCTGCGTGCCCTAACTGTGAAATTATGTATACATACACACATATGTATACAATATACGTTAATGTATTTGTGTGTGTGTATATGTGTCTTTGTGCGTAGTAGTAAATACATAACTGAGTTTTTCATGTATGGCTGCTAAACCCCTTCAAGTCATGTAGTCCCTAGAATGTCAAATATTGTCCTTAAAGTTTGGACCTATTTGCATGCCATACTCTCCAGTCTTTACGTCACAGCCCTCCACAGCCCTGGGGCTCCGTCTGCCTGGTTTCAGGCTGAAAACTCATAGGGTAGGGAGACCTTTTCTATTTTTTCTTAAATACATAGCTCCTTCCCCCTCCTTCCCTGCTATATTTTCTGTTGGCTCTGCTGCAGTTTCGTAGTTTTGCCACTATTGATACATATTTCTTCAGTCATTTAGTATTGCCCACAGAAGATGCCTGGGAAAAAGAGTCAAAGAATCTGTAAGTGAACTGATTTGCTCTACATTCCCTAAAGGCATTTGTTGTATCTTAATGAACATGATTCCTAGATTCTCCTCATATTGTCATGAGTTGAGAGAATATATAGGCCGGGGGGGGGGGGGGAGAGAGAGAGAGAGAGAGAGAGAGAGAGAGAGAGAGAGAGAGAGAGACAGACAGACAGACCCAGTTGTGGGTATGCACCCATTTCCAGGAGTATTCTAATCCTGGTTTGATGAACTGCTATTCTGTCACCAAATGAAGCATCACGTCTCCTGCTTGAGAGATTTAAGAAGGGGATTTGAGAAAAACCTGCAGAAATATTCCATTCAAGTATTTTGCTTAGTTGAATTGACAACCTTGTTTGTTTTTATTCCATTTTCATATAGCTAAGCTCTTCTGGCAAATGTGAAAAAGAAGCCTAGCTCTTTTGCATTCCCATTGAACGGTTAGCTTTCAGTGCTATTAATCATTTATTAGGAAATGCTTTCCTCTCAGATGTGTGTATATCAATAAGTTGGTTGTGTGCATAAATGTGGTCTCCAGACCAGAAGTTTTCCCAGAAGAACATATCTCTAGTTTGTAGTCAGAATTTGCAATCAGAGAATGTAGGTGCAAAAAAGAGTGTTGTATATAGATTATTTTCCTACGCATTAATCTATTCTGAAAGTTGAAGTACCTGTCTCTAGGATATTTTCTTAGCCACAATATAGGGTAAAATCCCATGGAATAAGGGATGTCTTCTCAAAACAAGGATGGCATTAACACTAGTGGGCATTAGATGGCCCTGTGATTCCATTTCAGCATGTGCCAAGCGAATTATTGGTGGGTGGGCACAGAGAACAATCCTAAAGGAATCAGGGACTCAGGGACTATTAAAGAGGTGCATTTTTCCCAAGGCATTTTCCCCCAGCTTCCCAGAAAAGCACTTTGTGGCTCCAGTATCCATGTCCCAGTGTCGTTTTGCCACATCTCTTTGGAGATGTCAGCAGTGAAGCACGTGCCATGGGCAGCTCCTGAGTGAGAGCCTGGGGAGAGCCAGGTGGGTGGGTGATGGGTGCCGGGTGTCCCGTCCCATCTCACCCGCAGGGGAGGTGAGCTCTACACTGTGGTCAGTGTCATGAAGGGAAAGGGGCAGTGTAAATCGTGTGAAGTACGTCAGACAGAAGGCTTGGCTGTAAAAATGAATGGAGAGTATTCATTCAACAAACATTTACTGAGGGACTTGGGGCCACTTCTGACGGGGAAGATGAGAATGGGGGCAGGTCCCACCTGCCAGGGGCTCACAGGAGTGTGGTGCAATGAGTAAAGAAATGGACACCTGGAGAGGAGTCGTTCCAGACCCCAAATTGGTCAGCAGGAGAATCGAGGCTAGATTCCAGGGTCCTGTTTTTCTTTCCACACTGGCCTTCCAAAAAGTTGGTAGCCAAATTGGTCAGTGTGTGGAATCTCAAAACCTGCTTCTCTTCGGTTCATTAAGTTTCCATCCATCCATACCACCTGGTCTTTTCTTGCAGTCTTCATTCATTCATTCACTCAAACTCGTATTTGTTAAGCACCTATGTGTGACACACACAATGCTCGGTCCTTTTGATTTTATAGGGCATATCCTCACAAATACCTTCAAATCTTGATTAATAATGTAATATAAAAATAGAAAAAATCTAAAAATAGCTACATGAATACCAGAGAGGTTTCTATCACCCCCACCTACCCATAAAGGCACTTTCATGAATTCTGGATTTTATTGACTCATGGAGAAGACTGGAAGTGCCAGCTAATCTGGGTTCCCAGAACCTTCTTTCAGGTATTTTTCTAGGGCACCTTTCCACTTCTCATTCCTCTGCAAAACTGAGATTTCCTCTCCAGAGGCTGGCTGTGAGGAATCCCGACTTGGTTTTTTTTCTCTTTGCAAATGCCCCAGCTTCTTGTTTTCTGGACCCTGTGCTTGAGGAGTGCATCAAAACCTCCTCTTTTGTTGCTCAATTAAAGGCTTCTTTCTGGCACTTCAAAGTACTACTTATCTCCTGCCCTCTCACATCTTTTGGAAATATGGTGTAATGGAAATCACATTTGAGAGGAGAGGCTTCTGGTGCATCAGAAGAACCATAAGAAGTAATTTTCTAAAAATAGGAGGCTGTTAATACCAGCAGAAAAGTGGGACTTAGAAAAATATCCACTGTCAAAAGACAAAGAAAGGTGAAAAAGCAAATCGCAAGCTTTTGGTACACATACCTTATCATAGCACAGACAGGGTGTTTTTTTTCTAGAGAAATCGCCCACAGTGAGTATCTGCAAATAATAGAAACCTGTAATAGCATCATTGCTGAAGCTAGAAGAAAGTTAACGTAGACAAGGGCACAGGGAGCTGGAATGAATATTCTGTGGCGTCAGGTACCAAGCCAGAGAGGTGCGCGTGGCAGAGTAGAATCAACTTGATGCCTGAGGTCCCAGAGACCTGGGCTGGTGTCTGGCTAGGTCACTAGTCATGTGACGATAACAAGTCGGTTAACCTTTGTAGGCTTTGGGGTTCCCTGAATAATGGCAGATAAACACATTTCAAATTGAGAGAGGCTTCAATGAGACAGTGCTTGTTGATAGTGCCTAGTGGAGTGTGGAGGAATCGAATCTACTTTTACCAAATGCCAGTTCCCCAGGATCCCTCGCCCTTGCTGGAGTATTTGGAACAGGGATCCTTGGACACATGGGTTGGAAATGAGGCACCCTGAGAAATGGTAACAGGCCAGCAGGGGATCTCTTTACAGATAAACTTCCAGTGGCTGGGGCATCCTGCCCTGGGAATAGAAGGTGTGTGGTTTGGAGTTTAACAGTTTTATTGCACTGTATAAGGTGGCTGGGCATCCATAGCAAGCTCAGCCCTGGGCTCGGTATAATGGACTTAGATGGTGAGAAAGCACTCAGTGTGGCCTTGAGCACACTGGCAATGACCAATCTTTGCATTCTGTACCCTTCTCTGAGCACGTGCAGTGTCCCTGTTCCCTGTATCCACCAAGGTTGCTTACAGCAAAGTTTATTTTGCACCCACGGGCATGGATGTCAGTCACAGACTTCCTTCTATAAGGGCAGGTGTGTGAATGGGAAAGGTGTTTTAGGAATTAAGAAACAGGTTGGAAAGTAATTCTTTTCGAATGGGTTTTTCTTGACTTCTCTGGATGGCTCTGACAGGCAAAGGTATCTCTTGTCACTGTCAATTGATTTGAAGGTGCTGTGATCACAACATAGAGTGGGGCAGGGAGGAGGGCAACACTGACTTCCATGGCTGAAGGTGCTTCTTTTTTTTTTTTTTTTTTGAGATGGAGTCTTGCTCTGTCACCCAGGCTAGAGTGCAGTGATGTGACCTCAGCTCATTGAAACCTCTGCCTCCCAGGTTCAAGAGATTCTCCTGCCTCAGCCTCCTGAGTAGCTGGGATTACAGGCATGCGCCACCATGCCTGGCTAATGTTTGTATTTTTAGTAGAGATGGGGTTTCACCATGTTGGTCAGGCTGGTCTCGAACTCCTGACCTCATGATCAGCCTACCTCGGCCTCTCAAAGGTGCTTCTTGAAGGTTTGGGTATTCACCCAGGATTTAAGAGAGGGAGGGATGCTCCCAGTAGAAGGAATCAGGGAACAGAGAGTACAGTGGCTCAAAAGCAAGACAGGCTGGAGCTGAGGGGGCTGGAGGAGTGGCGTCTGAGGATTTGTGGGAGGCCCAAGCAAACACGTGTGTGCAGGGAGAATGGTGGGTGTTGGTCATGAGGAAAAAGCAAAAAGCATCTCAAAATTATTCTGTGGAGCTTGAGCATCTTGACAATATTGAACTACTGAATCTCGGAGTGGTATGAGAGAGTCTGCCTTTCAGAAGGATGTAGTTTGGGGATGAAGCAGAGGGTGGAACATAGAGGCAGAGAAACAGCAGAGAGGCTGCTGCAAAGTGATGAGGGTGTATGGAGGTTGATGAGTGGTGGGACCACTGGCCACGAAAGGGCAAGCGAAGGCAAAAGTGCTGTGACTCCATGAATAACGTCATGTGATAGCAAATCAAACCGGAGAGCTCAGGCTAGCTGTCAGTTTCCTGACTTACTAGATGAAGAACGCATGAGTCATTGCCCTTGGATGCTGGCCACAGCTGGAGATACCTGAGGTCTTGACCTGGCTGAACTCTGCAATCACTGCCTCACTCACAGCTCTGACCCTAGGCTGGCCAAGCATCCTCACTTGCGTGTGACCTCCCCACATGGCTGGCTGGACTCCTTCTGAGCACAGTGAAGGGAGGGGTACCTCTGCACGATGCCAACTGCCACCAGAACCTGCATTCCAAGGCAGCATTTTAGAAAGCATAGGCATCCATGGCCTAGGTTAGAAGGCACTCAGAGGAGCTTATGCCACATTCGGTGGGGTGTAAGTGAACCTCAAGCCAGCCAAGATTGAAGGGGTGCAGCCTACAAAAGGCATGAATACAAACAGGCTGGTTCATCAGGCACCACGGGGACTTGCCACCACAGGATGGGGCAGGGAGAGTGACTCGTGCATGAAAAAAACCTGATATCAGTGGGATCTATGACCGCCTCCCGCCACTAACCACCCCACCACTGATACCAAAATCCACAGATGCTCAAGACCTTGACATACAAGGGTGTGGTATCTGCGCATAATTTACGCACATCTCCCCATATACTTCAAATAATCTCTCCACTACCTATAATGCCTAATACAATATGAATGCTGTGTAAATAGTTGTTAGCCTGTATTTTTTTGTTTGTAATATTTTTTATTGTTGTATCATTATTTTTTTCCTGAATATTTTCCATCCATGATTAGTTGAATCCATGGATGCAGAACTCACAGATGCTGAGGGCTGACCATTTAAGTGCATCCCGCACAACATTTGTTATTTATCTGAAATTCAAATTTAACTGGGCATTCCGTATTTTATCTGGAAACTAGAAGTGAAACCAAATGAAACCCAGGAAGTTTGCTTGCTGCGCCACCCTTCTCATACTTTCACTGAGATGTGAGTCACCTTGTGGATTTTAAAGTTTTCACTGTCACTCAGGGAGCTGTCGGAGTGCATGGTCCTGGCCAAAGCAAGCCACACCCCAGGGCAACCCCACACCCTCACTTGCTCATTCCTCACCGTGAGGTTCAGTTGTAGGCAATACTTTCATTAATGCAGAAGGTGTCCTCTGGTCTTTTATGAATGGAGTTTTATAAAGAAAATGCCGAGGCAATACTGCCCCGTACCTGTTTCCGATTTGAGGCTTCTTTTCCCCAAGGATATAGGAAAATAGGACTCACAAGTAAGAGAATGGAGAAAAAAATTGCTCTCTGCTGAGCAGGTCCTTTTCAAGCCCTTAGAAAGAAAGGCAAGCATTTCTTCACTGAAGAAGGACGAGTCTCTGACATTTTCTCATTTTGCTGCGTGTGATATTCACACTGATTCCAATTATGTGAAACGCAGGTTCCAGGAGTTCAGCTTTAAAGGACCATAGGTTTCCTTCTCAATTGGATGGAAGCATTTTAAATCATCCCCACCTCATGCCAGCCAAAGTCTTTGTTTTCTTTATGGCCAACTTTCTTCTTTCCTTTTCCAAGCACAGCACAAAAGGTGGGAGGTTACTTTGAAGAAAGGTATTTATTTTTAACAATAAACCAAGATCTGAAAGAAGGCAGAATTAGAGTTGGTTCCTGTAAAATGAAAAAAATAATACAAAGACATTTACTCTTTAAAAAAAAAGATTCTGTAGAGAAAAATGAAGAGTTGTTGGCTTCAAAAATACAAAATATACAAAATAAAAACATTTTATTTTTCTAAGGTCACTTCACATGTCCAGGTTTTTAGCATTTTCTTCAATATTAAGAACATGTGTATCTCAGCAAGAAATATAACCTGTAATTTGATGACTAGAGGTTCCTTTCTCTCCTTTTTTATAACACTGCAGCATCCTTGTTCTATGAATGCTTTGGTGGTGTGTTCCACAAAGTAATGGATATTTTTCGAGGACTTCAAGGGATAACACATAATGGTTTATAGCAGTGGGGTTTCACATTCAGAGTGAAGCTTTTCATGAAGTTAATTACCTGAGAAGAAACTGAGAAAAAGAATCTAAGGATTAAAGGATCATATATGTGTGATATAATAATTTATAATAAAAAATATATAATTGGTTTCTGCCCTGGCTCCTGGCACAGAACTCCTAAAACCTGTGGAATTTCCTGGGTGATAGGAGAATCTTTTTTTTTTTTTTTTTTCTTATTGATACAGAGTTTCACTCTGTTGCCCAGGCTGGAGTGCAGTGGTGTGATCTCAGCTCACTGCAACCTCCGCCTCTCGGGTTCAAGCAATTCCCTTACCTCAGCCTACCGAGTAGCTGGAATTCCAGGAGCCCACCACCATACCCAGCTAATTTTTGTACTTTTAGTAGAGATGGGGTTTCACCATGTTGGCCAGGCTGGTCTCAAACCCCTGACCTCAGTTCTCATGAGGTTTATCTCGGTGAGCTCCTGGATAGCTTTGGAATGGGGGCTGGTTGCCAGAAGACCAAATTGTGATTAGACTGGAATTTTTGGTCCTAGGCCCCAACCCCCATTCTCCAGGGAGGGGAGAGGAGCTAAAAATGGAGTTAAAAATTGGTTATGCCTACGTGATGAAGCTTCTATAGAAATCTCTAAAATAAGGGGGGGTGGTCAGTGGGCTTCCAGGTTGGTGAACAAGAACAGATCCCATGTGCATGGAGGATGGTGAGCCCCAAACTTCAGGGGCACAGAAGCTGCTGTGCTTAGGACTGTTCCACAGCTTGCCCTGTGTACCTCTTCATCTGGATATTCTTTGTAATATCCTTTAAAATGAACTAGTAAATCTAAGAAAGTGCTTCCCTGAGTTCTATGGAAGTTCTAGCAAATAATAGAACCTGAGGAGGGGGTTGTGGGAATCTCCAATTTATTGTGGATTGGCCAGAAGTACAGGTGACAAACTGAGCCTTCCTTCCTTCTTTCCTTCCTTCCTTCCTTCCCTCCCTCCCTCCTTCCCTTCTTTCCTTCCTTCCTTCCCTCCCTCCCTCCTTCCCTCCCTCCTTCCTTCCTTCTTTCCTTCCTTCCTTCCCTCCCTCCTCCGCTCCCTCCTTCCCTCCCTCCTCCCCTCCCTCCTTCCCTCCCTCCTCCCCTCCCTCCTTCCTTCCCTCCTTCCTTCCTTCCCTCCTTCCCTCCCTCCTTCCCTCCCTCCTTCCCTCCCTCCTTCCTTCCCTCCTTCTTTTCCTCCCTCCCTCCTTCCTTCCTTCCCTCCTTCCTTCCCTCCTTCTTTCCTTCCTTCCTTCCTTCCTTCCTTCCTTCCTTCCTTCCTTCCTTCCTTCCTTCCTTCCCTCCTTCCTTCCTTCCCTCCTTCCTTCCTTCTTTGTATTTTTTGACAACTAGTTAGTAAGCCTTCTGGTCCCAGCATGACCGGATGCATGTAAGAATATGTGGCCAATTCCATTTTAATTGTATTGTGCTAAATCCAGCTGTACTAGTGTAGACATGCTCCTATTTGCCAGTCCACACGTATTATATCACACAGACAATACACAGAATATAAAATTTCTATGAGAAAGGGACCTCAGCTGAACACACAGAGGAGCATGATCTAATCCTGACTCAGTAGCTCCCTCTTCATCCAGCTCTAGATAGGTCCTTTAGAGCACAAAATTGCTCCCTTACCCAGGGGAATAAAGTGCTAGTGTTCATAGGAGAAAAGCCTGAAAGTGGGAAATACCTGGAAGCTGAAAACCAAAATGCTTCCCCGGTCTTGGGAAACAACAGTGGAAACAGCCTTTATGTCAAGTCCCTTAAGCTGTTAGGATGCAAGTTCCTCTGGGAAAGCACTGCATTGGTGGGCCCGAGGTGGTTGGTGGGTCTCCCTCCATTTCCAAATGGATCTCCGTTCTTTGGAATAGCCATCCTGGTGGGCCATGCTGGCTAGGGTCTCACAGGCTGGGCTGGATCCTAGAAGTGATTTGTCAAGCATGATGGGAGAATCCCAGGTTGTTCTTGCAGGAGCAACATGTGTTTTATGACAGAGGAGTGAGTTTCAAGCAAAAAAAAAAAAAAAAAAAAAAAAGAAAAGAAAAGAAAAAAATAGGAGAGACAGAAGGGATTAGGTTCATCTGGAGAGACTTCTGACTTGCTGGATGCTACTGATGTCATTTGGGTTCATCTAGAGACCAGGCACAGAGCTGTGGGACATAATCACCACAGCGCTGATGGCCGTGTCTGTCTGTCATTGAGCACCGCCATATCCTAGCACTTTCCATGTTCTGGCTCTTTTTAAGTCTCTCAAAAACCTCAGAAGAGACAATCCATAGGCATCATCATTAGCCATGTTTGGTAGACCAGGGAAGTGGGGCACAGAGTGATTAAAGAGCTCAAGGCCACGCAGCAGATGATGGGCCGCATCCAGTGTCTGCTCATCATTGTGTGTCTTGCTGCCCTCAAGTCACTCCTAGCAGTTGCCCAGAACTGTTTGTTCCCCACTCCTATCCTCAGGTGCATCTGGGGTGTTTCCACAACCAAACCATGACACTGGCCTCTGCTCCTCTGCGCTGGTCCCCGAAGCTCGGCTCTTCCCTGTAGATGCTGACTCTCAGTCTCCTCGAGGTCTTTGGACCCCATATTTTTGTGGCTGGAATGAAACACACTCCAGCTTCAGCCCCGTGGAGGCCGTTCCTGATCCTTCCACTCAGCTGGTCTCTGTCAGGATTGATTGACTCCTGACCCAAGGGATGGGGGAAAAGGAGTGGGAGGGGATGCCATGAAGGGACCTAGCTTCGGGACTGGAAAAGGGCCAGGCCAAGGAGAGGGAAACAGGCTTCCTCTTATGAGATGCTAACCTCATGGTGCCCAGTATATAAGCTAGGGAGAGGCAGGGTAGGGAATGGATGTGCATTTTAGTGTGTGGTACTGAGCAAGGCTGGTGGTTAACAGAATTTAGATGCTTTCCAGAGCAGCTATTCAATGTGCAGTGGATGAATAATAAAGCCAGTGAACATCGCAGGTCCACAAGAGGGTCAGACAGGGAGGAACCGGAAAAGAAACCACAATGCAAGAGCACAGGGCCCCTTTTTTTCATATGGCTGGTTGCAAAGTGAATTAGATGAGAACTGTTGCTTTTCAGCTAAGTTAATTAGTAACTTAACAATTTAACAGACACTAATTGACCATTATACTATGCTACTGTTTTGGGAAACGTGCTAAACAGTTTAAGTCTATTTTTCCTTACTTGTAGAGCACCTAGCTCATTGAGTTATTTTCAGAATGGAAGGATGCTGCAAAGGATGATGAGTGTATCTAAGAGCCAAAGGGTAGTGACTTCAGGAAGAGGTGGTTCTAGAAGCTCAAACAATGTCCTTATAATTCTGACTCTGTCTCCAAGAGTTTTTTTCCTCCATCTTTCTTAATCATTAGTCAGATTCTCTGTGTGCGATGATACAAATGTTCACCAGTAGTTCAGCCTTATATCTTTTTTGCCAAATATTGCCTTATAGATTGCCAAGTTAGGAATCTCCATGGAAAGAGCTTTATTTCCCAATAATTGCAGAAAAAAATGGCCTTTTCCCTCCTTGGCATGAATTGGGTGGTGTGCCTAGGCCTGACCAATCACTGGGAACTGGGGAGACCACACCAGTGTCCTGTTTCTACCCTGCTGCCCGGGAGAAAGTTAACTCCACCCAATAAAGGATGATTCCCCCAAAGAACATTGAGGCGCTGTTGTTAGGAAACCAGACAACAGATGTTGGGTAAGCAAATTAGCTGTGCTAATCCCAGTCATTGTTACTGAGGGTTAGGATCTAGGTTTGGATTTGGTCCAAAAGTTAAATCACACAGAGCCTGTGGCATGAACAGATGCACAGTTGCATAAGGAGACTCACAATGAAACACATCAGTGCGATCTAGTCTTGCAGGTGCTGTGATACTTGTGCATAAAGAGAGAGGCGCCAATGTGACCTGGGTGGGGACATCCCTCTATAAGGATGAGGTTCTCATTTATGGGTAGAAAGCCAAGGGCACTGCATTCCCTGCATAGCCCACACTTTGGCTACCGTCTCTGTAGTTTGGGTTCTGGATGGGATTTTGCACAGCATAAGCTCTGCAGCAATGGGAGTCAATGTGGCAATACTGAGAAGGATGGCAGGCTCTGGGAATCACCTAAGAGCAGAGGAAGCATGAATCGTCCTCTTATAAACTCCCGTAATAATAAAATAAATCAGCTGTATTGTTCAGTGATGAACTGCTCTGCTCTCTGGCCAGGGGGGCTCCAAAAGTTATTACTGGCTAACAATAGCTTGTTAAAGTTCTTGGGCACAGAAAAAAAAATCAAACTGTACAGGTCCTGGGAGAATCTGGTCACATAAAAGAGAGAATCCATTCCAAGCGTGAGTTATTAGTTCTGCTCTGAATATCACCGTTATTAACCAGAGGGCTTTAGTGAAATCTCCAGCCTGCCAGAATCTCAATCCTCATCAACTGCCCAGGAAAATGACTGTGACAGGTGCTAATTGGTGATTATAGGAAAGAATACCTTTGGACTGGAAAAATGCTCCAGGTGCTAACTAGTCATGGCAACAGTGCTCCCCTGGGAGAGAGATGCTCTTTGGAGGAATGAGTATACTCCTGTAGAAAATGACCCTGATTCCTTCTTCCTGACTGATCTCTCTCCCTCTCCCCTTCTCTTCTTTTCCTCCTTACCCACTCCCAACCCTTCCCAGGACTCCCCTTAAACCAGACCCTGACTACCTCCAGATTCCTCAACAGAGCTTTGGCTTTGATGGAACTTATTCAGTTCCCAACTCTACCAGCACAAGCTCTGTGAGTGACTTGGTCGGTCACCTATTTTCTCTTTTGATTTAACCTTAAATCAAGCCTCAACCTTAAATTCAAATGGCATTTGAACTGACACTGCAAAATACCAGTATGGTGCTAGGGACACTGAGGTGTTTAAGCAATTCTCGTTCCTGCTTGTCCCTTTTCTTTTCTGTCCCGATGTTCAGATTGTCATTCCTCACTGGATGATGAATTACAAAGTGCAACACAAAGACAAGGCAGCATTATTAATATTATTTATGATTATTGTTTTCCTCATTGTGTAGCATAGCACCTGGCTCACTGCAGACACTCATTAAATAATTATCAAATGACTGTGGATGTCTTTTTCAATAATATCTGCCTTAAAGGCACTGCTAATTTCTTCCGTTAAGGAAGTTCTCAAAGATCTCGGTGCTTCACAGATGTCAACTCCTTCTGGGGCTTCCCGTGTGGAATCTCTAGCTACCGCATTGTTTTATTAGCATTACTGGGTGTTCACTGTGTCTGTTTTCCCAGGACATACTGAGGAACTCTTTCTCTACGCCTTCTTGTCTCTTTCCTAGATGATAGTTTACTTCCTGTCATCTACACGTGAATGCATTTGTATACTTTCTGTGACTTCTCTTGGGTTGGAAATCCACACTCTTGTCACCCAGCCTGGAGTGCAGTGGTACGATCTCGGCTTACTGCAACCTCTGCCTCCTGGGTTTAAGCAATTCTCTGCCTCAGCCTCCCGAGTAGCTGGGATTACAGGCACGTGCCACCATGCCTGGCTAATTTTTTGTATTTTTAGAGACAGGGTTTCAACATCTTGGCCAGGCTGGTCTTGAACTCCTGACCTCGTGATCCACCTGCCTCGGCCTCCCAAAGTGCTGGAATTACAGGCATGAGCCACTGTGCCTGGCCTTGAAAGCTGCTTCCTGATGAGGCTGTTGGTGAAGGTGATGATGATGGTGATGATGAGTGATGGGGAAGGGAGGGTGTTTGCTTTGGGAAGCTGCCACAGACCAGTGACAAAGGGAAATTGAGATAATTCCAAGGGAATGTAAGATGTTGGAGGAAGAGCCCATGTCAAAACTCGTTAGCTTTCTCAGCCTACTTCCTGCCGACAGAAAATTAGGGGACAATTTTCCTTCTTACTGTCCAATTTCTTGTGCTTGTTTAATTGCTCTGGCATTCAAACAAGTAATGAAAGTGGGCATCCTTGTCTAGTTCCTGACCTTAGAGAATAAACTTTCAGTTTTTCATGATTAAGTATGATTTAGCCTTTTCTGTATCTATTGAGATAATCATATGACATTTTTGATCACACGATTTTATTCTTCATTCTGTTAATATGGTGCATTGCATTCATTTATTTGCATATTTTGAAACATCCTAATGTCCCAGAGAATGTTCTGTATGTGCTTGAGAAGGATGTGTATTCTCCTGCTGTTGAGTAGAATGTTTTGGATGTCTGTTAGGTTCATTTGGTCTATAGTTTTATTCAAGTCCGCTATTTCCTTATTAATTTTCTGTCCGGATGAGCAATCCATTGTTGTAAGTGGGGTACTGAAGTCCCTCTGCTGTTATTGTATTATCACTTTATATATTTAGGTGCTCCAGTGTTGGGTCCATACATATTTGCAGTTGTTATATCCTCTTGATGAATTGAACCCTTTATCTCTTGTGATAATTTTTGACTTAAAGTATATTTTGTCTGATGTAAATATAGCCACTCCTGCCCTGTTTTGTTTATCATTTCCATGGAATATCTTTTCATGTCCCTTCACTTTCAGCCTACATGTGTTTTGTTTACAGAGGGCATTATCATATATATATATATATAAAGTTTCCACTGAAAAACTGCTAGAACTAATAAACAAAACAAATGCAGTAAAGTCATGGGATATAAAATCAACAAACAAAAATCATTTGCGTTTCTATACACTAACAATGAACTATCAAAAAAAATTAACAAAATCTCATTTATAATAGCATCAAAGAAGAATAAATACTTAGAAATAAATTTCACCAAGGTAGTAAAAGATTTGCAAACTGAAACCTATAAAACATTAATAAAAGTAATAAAAGAAATTGAAGAGGGCAAAAATAAATGGAAAGATATCCTGTGTTTATAGACCAAAAGAAGTAATATTGTTAAAATATAACTAGGCAAAGTGATCAATGCAATCCCTATCAAAATTTCAATGGAATTTTACACAAAAATTAGGAAAACAATCCTAAAATTTGTATGGAACCACAAAAGACTTTGAATAGTCAAAGCAACCTTGAACAAGAACAAAGCTGGGGGCATCACACTTCCTGAATTCAAAATACATTACAGAGGTATAGAATTCCTAACAGAATGACACTGGCCAATAAAAGAGAAAAACCAGCCCAGATATTTAATATAAATCCACACATTTATGGTCAGCTGATCTTTGACAAGGTTGCTAAGAATACAATGGGGGAAGGGATAGTCTTCTTAATAAACAGTGTAGGGAAAATTGGATATCCACATGGAGAAGAATATACACAAATCTTCTTAAGATAAATTAAATACTTAAATGTAAGAGCTGAAACTGTAAAATGGCTAGAAGAAAACACAGAGGAAAAGTTTCTCGACATTGGTCTGAGTAATGATTTTTTTTAATGTGATCCTGAAAACACAGGTAACAAAAGCAAAAATAGACAAATGGGATTGCATCAAACTACAAAGTTTCTATACAGCAAAAGAAACAATTAACGAAGTCAAGAGACAACCTATAAAATAGGAGAAAATATTTGTAAACCATACATTGATAAGTTAATATTCAATATATTTAATAATTTCAACTTAATAGCAAAAAAAAAAAAAAAAACCACCCCACATTAAAAATAGGCAAGGGATTGAGCAGAAATTTCTCAAAAGAAGACACACAAATTGCCAACAGGCATATGAGTAAAATGCTCAACATCCCTAATTACTAGGAAAACGGAAATCAAAACCACAATGAGATATCACCTTATACCTGCTAGAATGGCTGTTATCAAAAAGATGAAAGATAACAAGTATTGGAGAGGGTCCAGAGAAAGGGAAACCCTTGAACACTGCTGATGGCAATAGATAAGTTAGGGAACAGGAAGCTTTCGGCATTTTGAGCAATTTCAGTTCCTTTTTGTCTAATCCAGTGGCCCTTTTCCTATTACCATGATCTTAACATATTTCCATATTTTCTTATAACAAGCTATTTGGTGAAAACCATACCGTGCTAGACACTATATTAAACACAAAACACAAGTGCATGTCCCTCAATATAGGCAGTAACTTTTGCAGATGAAACAGTTCTTTCCTTAGCTCATCTCTCTTGGAATACTATATCATACATAGCTGGAACCAGCTGACACTACAACATTCTGTCTAGAGACCTGCTTAGCCAGATCAGAAAGCTTTAAGGTACCTGTGGTATTCCTCAATTTACTCCAGGTAACAGCTTTACAAACTGCTTTATGACACAAAATGTGTTGCTCTTTTTCTAGTTGCTATAGCAGTTTCCTCAACAGTTTGACGACCACCATCAGTGGTGGTCATCACCAGCCACCACTGAGAATGTGCATTTCTCTCTACCAGTTTCTCCAATGTGTTTCCAGCCTCTATATATCGCCCTGTTGCATAGTTAATGCCCTGTGTTTGAGGGTTTGTTTTTAAGAGCAGCACCCCATGTCTGGGTAGTTGCTTCTGTATCAGTTCCCTTTTGTTACATTACAAACCACTCCACAACTCAGTAGCGTATCACAAGAACCATTTGTTTAGCTTACATATTTTGTTGGTTACCTGGGCAGTTTTTCTGGTTCTCTCATGGGTCTGTGGTCAGCTGGTGGGTGGGCCAGTGAGTGGGTGGTCTAGGGTGGCCTCATGGGTCAGGCAGTTGGCTGAAATGATAAGGGCGACAGGGCAATACATTGATCATGTGCTTCCTCAGGCTTCTTCACTTGGTGGGAGGCAAAGCATCCCTGAAGTAATAAGAGGACAAATGTCACTGAGAAATTATTTTTCAAGCCTGTGCTTATATCAGGGTGACTGATGTTCCCTTGGCCAAAGCAAGTCATGTGGCCAACCCCAATTCAAGGGGTGGAGAAACAGACTCCACCTCTTGATGGGATAGGACAAAATATGGCCAATTGTGGACAGTTTTGTAATCTACAATAAAACCTTAGTCGATCCAGGTCAACATTCCAGCATTTAGTCACCGTTCTGTGTGACCTCAAGTTAAACACTGTACTAAAATCCACATAACCAATGAAAAGAGGGAGGGAAAGAATATATTAAATTTCAAGTACTAGGTAATAATTATAACTAATTAGAAGTAAAATGTATTTCTCTGTTAGTTATTTATAGTTGCCTAATAATAAGGGCAGTAGGATATTCTGAAGAGTAGAGAAGAAGTTTCACTCATTACTGTAAGCTAACTTTTCCACACTCTTCTCTAAATCAGATGTCAAGTAGAAAAGAAGGAAAGTAGAAAAGATGGAATTATCCATTTGATGGGTGAAAATACTAAGCAGTCTTGACGGTTCATCTCTAGGCACATTGAGATGGGTTTAAATGTTCTTTAAAGGAGTAGGAAGACTCAGAAATTCAGGAAAAAAGGAGTGAAGTGTCTTGCTTCATTCCATTCCAATTTAGTAAGAATCGCCCTTCATACCTATTCACACTTGGCAGTTTACACAGCTCTTTACTTTCATTATCCTATTTAACTTCACAGTGCCCGGAGGTCATCTGGCAGAGTCTGTTACCTCTGTTTTAAAGATTGCCAGGCTTGCCCAGCTACCAAGAAAATCACTGTCGGGGCAACGAGGCAATAGAGAGAGGAAAGCCTTGGGAGGGTATACGGAGGAGGTAGGGCAGAATGAAGTAAGAGCGTCACTCAGAAGCTGGGGCATTACAAAATTCGGAAGCTGCTTGAAAGAAGTTAATGCTTCAGAAAACCTAGAACTGCGAGTACAAGAAAAGGCTTTGGAGATCAGGGAGTTATTGATTGTTTTTGAGAAAATGGTTGTCTTGGGGGCAAGAAGAACAAGGGAGATGAGGCCAGAAGTGAAAACGCGGGAGGTGGAGGAGGTCAGGTAGCCACATGAGTTGTTAGATGCTACTGTGCAGGCTTCCCAACAGTAGTAAACCATGTCAGAACCCAGAGTCCTGTACTTTTTTTTTTTTTTAAAGGGAAAGTTATGGCTTGGAAAGCTAGCTTTCTGGATATGTTAAAACAATTTAGTGGATTAATTGCATACGTACAAATAACATATTCACTTTAGTAAAGAGGTCATTATAAATAAGCAGAAACAGGCTTTACAAAATGAAAGTCAGAATATGAGGGCAAGCACCTTGCATCAGACTTAATGTGTAACAAGTAGTTTAGGTACAGGGTTTCACTTATTTACATTCTAATTTTTTTTTCATTCAGCAAATATTTATTGAATACCTACTATATGAAAGGACACTTGTTAAGCGTCAAGAATATACCGATAACTAAGATCTCCACACTCAAGTAGCTCATGGCTTGTGGCAGTGCTGTGTGATGGAAATAGAGAGCAAGGCACATATGCATTCCTAGGAACTTTCTAGTAACTCGCAGCACATCACAATGGTACAGCCGCATTTCAAGTGCACAATAGCTGTGTGTGGCTAGTGACCACCATACTGGACAGTGCAGATCTTTGGAGAAACAAGATACAAAGCACTACCATGTAATATGAAAATGCCGACAAAGCTTCCATAAGTTACAATAAAGGGAGACACGGGCCTTCAGAGGTATTTGTCTACCCATGTTTTAAGGCTTAGATCAATTGGGATGTTTAAGCCATGATTTCCTAGACATCCTATTTATGCTTGAGCTGGAAAAAAAAAAAAACATGTTTGCATATTTGGAATGAGAAATGCTTAATGCCATACTCCCTCTTTGAAATTCAAAATGCATATTAATATATTAAAAGCTCTGAGAAGTCCTCCAGAAAAGACATGATTTTTAGTGTACTTAACCTGTAATTTACTCCAAGGTATTGACAATGAAATGCTCTCCACCTATGTTTTAATACTTACAAATAATGGGGAGAAATATTTCTGGAACAGCCTGTTTATACAATATGAACTCTAGCTAATAGAATGACTTGGATAATTGAGAGTTCTATTTCTACTCTGGTGAATGTTTTTTTCCTAAAATATTTAGTTTGGCTTTCCCACCATGAGTGAGTCTAGTGAACATAACATTAATCCTTCTAGGACTACGCCTACAACATATGCTTTCCTCTATCTAAAATGTCCTTCCTCTCTTTCCCTACTCTCCTAGAAAAATTCCCTGTTATTGGCTGGGCATGGTGGCTCATGCCTGTAATCCCAGCACCTTGGGAGGCCGAGACAGGTGGATCGCCTGAGGCCGGAAGTTCCAGACTAGCCTGACCAACATGGAGAAACTCCATCTCTACTAAAAATACAAAATTAGCTAGGCGTGGTGGCACATGCCTATAATCCCAGCTACTCGGGAGGCTGAGGCAGGAGAATCGTTTGAACCCTGGAGGTGGAGGTTGTGGTGAGCTGAGATCGCACCATTGCACTTCAGCCTGGCAACAAAAGCTAAACTCAGTCTCAAAAAAAAAAAAAAAAGATAAAAAGAAAAAAGAAAAAAAATTCCCTGTTATTTTACCAGATGAGGTCCAAGTATAACGTCCTCAGAAGTTTTCCCTGAGTCCCCCAGGTGGAAGCAATGTCTTTCTCCTCTGTGTGCTCAGAACAATTGCTGCAATTAGCTGAGGTCACATTTAATTTCCTAATGCAGAGCAGGGGCCCAATCTTATCTATTTTTATATTCCCAGAAGCCGGCATATCACCAAGCACATATTGGTATTGCTTAAATTTGTTATTTTTTGCCTCTACTCACTATATATACCCCATTAATGAGGGGCACTCAGCCGGTTTTCTGCATCGGGAAATGTCTTGCTCCTTGCTTTCTCATCCTCCATTCCAGGCTTGCATCACTGCAGGCCCTGGCAGGATGCATCAGGCGGTGTGACCACCTGTGTTTCTGTGGCTTGGGCTCCATATGCATTCTTTTGGCCTGGCCTGGCCCTGTGCCTCTTTCTCCTGGCTTGACTTCCAGCCTTCCAGTTCTGTGCAGGCTCCCGAGCTACCCTGGCTTCTTCGGCCCTAGCCATTGCTTGTGGTGCTGACCCTAATGAGGAATGGCTAAGGTCCTCTTCCACCCCATGCTTTGCTTTCACCTTTGCAACCTGCTTGACCCTGAAGCCCCCTGGCCCGAGCCCCTCACCTGTAATTAACCTTTGCCCTCTGCCCTCAGGGTGCACATGGCTCTGAGTGTCTCCTCCCTTTACTCAAACCGGAAACCTGCTGTGACCACACATTGGCCAAACAATAAAACAGCCCGGAAACGAAGCCCCTCCTTAGTTCTGTAGTTCTCACTCAGTTCCTTCCCTGTGCCTGTGACTCTCACCTTGTCCTCATGCCCTTTAACCTGCCATCCAGCCACTTCCAAACCTTCCCCTGCTTGGGCACTGTGTCCACTTTTGCCTTCATTTGTACACCACCGCCCCAGCCGTAATTTCCTGCCCTCTGCTGTGTTCTCCTCCTCCTTTTCTCCTCTTCTGTTCCCATCCTGCCCTACTGTATGTACTTGGTGAGCCACTTCCCATCTTGGAATGAGGTGGAGATTATATAGCAAACGGCCTTTTAAATTTTATCTTTTCGTTCATATAGTAGACCTGTCTTGGGGAGCAGTCCCTGACAGCCCTGTTGAGTAGATTCAGATTAAAAACTCGGGAGATAAACATGTCCAATTATTTTTCTGTTTCGCATGCCTAACTTCATCACAAGGCAGGGCAAGGGGCTTTTGCATGCAGGCCTTTGTTTAATAGAAGCTACGCATCGTTGCTTCAGGGATGCATCATAACGCGATACCCTTTGGACCGCAAATGTTATGGAAATGAGAATTGTTTAATTTACAGCCTTTCCTACACTGGCCTTGCAGATCTGAAAAATTAATTAACCAAATGTCGTATTTTACTTCCCACAAACCTGGGTAGACAATGAAAGACGAACCTTAATGGAAGAGCCAGGGGCCCCTTCTACGTGGTAACGTCTCAAAGTCCACAGAGAAGGGGAGCACTGTGTGGCATCTTCACAGCTGCCACCCCTCACTGTCCTCTCCCCCAGGCTGGAAAGTGGAGGAGGGGCGGATGACCTACAGCCAACAGGATGGCTGGTGTGGCATCCTACCTCCCTCTATAGCTAACTGCAGCAAGGCGTTCACCTCTGTGAAGTTTCATCTGCTGCTCGTGAGGCAGGTACATGGGTACTACCTACCTCATACATTTCCTGTAGAATTTAATGAGAAGCACTGAAGCTCCTGGCCAGCAGGAGATCCCAATGGTGTTCAACAGCCACCTCCTGTTCCCTTCCTGCAAGCTTGCTTGGACCCAGGGACCCCTTCTGACCCCATGGCCCCCCTCAGTGTGCTCCTAGTTCCTCTTCATCACTCTTTACCTATGCTTATCATGCCGGGTTCAAGCGATTCTCCTGCCTCAGCCTCCCGAGTAGCTGGGATTACAGGCGCCTGCCGCGATGCCCAGCTAATTTTTGTATTTTTAGTAGAGACAGGGTTTCGCCATGATGGCCAGGCTAATCTTGAACTCCTGACCTCAGGTGATCCACCCGCCTCAGCCTCCCAAAGTGCTGGGATTACAGGCATGAGCCACCATGCCCAGTCCAGCCTGTTTTCTTATATAGAAAATTGGCATGATATTCACTGGCTTGGGTACAAAATGAGATCACATTCTTCACAATACTCAAATGATTCATAATCGCCCCCACCCATTCTATTATGGGAATGTCGTTCTCTGTCCTTATGATCCTCCCACTGGGTAACTTCAAGGCATCTACATGCGTTTACTTATTTCAAGAAGTCACCTCGGTTCTTGTCACCTTCAAGGGAGGGAATGTAGGTGGCAGGCCATCTACAGTTCTCTTGTCTATTGTGATGACCACACGGTGTCCCTGTTACCACCCAGGTGGTCTGGTTGTTCATGGGATCTTTTTTTGTCCCTGCTGGATGACCATGGAAGCCTGGTGGCCAGGGGACCAGGTGCCATTTTGTCCCCTACAGATAGGGCTGGGGAGCCTAAGGCTGCAGTTGGAGCTGGGAGTTGAGTCTGAAGGAGGAAACCCTTTCCACGCTGTTAGGTTATTCAGCTGGTGGTGTGCCACCATAGGTCTTGGTTCCTGAAGGTACAGAACTTTTGTGACCTAGCTTTTCTATTTCTTTTTACTTCCTGCAAAACTATTTTCCTAAGGCGTGGCCATGATATCAGAGTGGCTGGACTTGCAGAGTTTCCAGTCCCAGACACCCAGGCTCGGCATCATTACAATTTCTGGACCTTCTAGCCCCAAATGCAGAAGATGTGCCAAATCCATTCCTTCTTGCTATAGGATGAATAACATTGGTCCAGGTGAAGCTGTCCTTATCTTGGGCTGAGACAGTGGCTTCCTTCCTGGAGATGCTGTTAGGGTTGAGAGATGCCTGGTACCCTGAAAAATGTTGGCACTTTTCTTCCATTCTGCATCTCAGGACAAAGAAAGGCTTAGATAAAAGGTTCCATCTAAAAGAAACAGAGGGAGAATAAATTTTTAAAAATCAAGTTTGTTACCTGCAAGAAGACAGCAGGGAGGGGTGTGGGCTGGAAGGCTACAGGAGAGAATGACACTTTTCTGAGTGTAATTTTTATAATGTTTTGACATTTTAAAGGCCGATGATAAGCTACATACTCAACAATTAAAATAAAATCAATAAGAATGGAAAAAAGACCAAACATGAAACAGAAAATGGAAACAAGTGAACTTAATTATAGTTAATGACTACCCTAAAAACACTGAAGGGGAAGGAAAACAAGAAAAGAACTAATCCAAATAATTGAGTCATAGTATGTGACTGTATATCATGAATCTGGAGCAGGTGGGCTGCGTGTGTGTTTGCATGGGGGCAGCACACAAATATTCTGTGCTCTTGAGTAGGTTTGTTGATTTTAGTTTTATGGAAAAAACAATTCTAGAGCTAGTTTAGATGTAATATAAGATTGAACAAGTGAGACACAGTGAGGCTGCTGGGAGCCAGTGTTCTCCATATAGAAGGGACATAAGCATGTGGATTGAAGTCGGGCGCAGTGGCTCATGCCTGTAATCCCAGCACTTTGGGAGGCCAGTGGATAATGAGGTCAAGAGATCGAGACCATCCTGGCCAGTATGGAGAAACCCTGTCTCTACTAAAAATACAAAAATTAGCTGAGTGTGGTGGCACACACCTGTAGTCCCAGCTACTCGGGAGGCTGAGGCAGGAGAATCACTTGAACCCGCGACGTGGAGGTTGCAGTGAGCTGAGATTGCACCACTGCACTCCAGCATGGCAACAGAGTGAGACTCTGTCTAAAAAAAAACAGAAAAAAAAGAATGCAGATCTAAATGGAAGGCATTGGTATGGACTCAGGATTTCTAAAATGTGTATGTCTAGTTACACATATAAATACACACATGCATGCATGCATGAATACATATTTGTATATGTATGCATGTACATATGCAAAAATATGTGGCTGTTTCCTATTTCTGTCTGCTCAAAGAGCCAAAAACAAAGCCACCCTCGCAACAATGAGCACATCTAATTATCAGATCTTGGCCTCTAATCCCATTCCCTTTAAAATGAAGCAGGGCCCAACAGAGAAATGACTTGGCAGGGTAGGTACAAAATGAACTTGGAACATTTTGTATGCCAGAGAGTAAGAAGTGTTAAAAAGCAATAATGATGGAGGCATGTTACAGGGAAATATGAGACAATTTAAAGAGTGTCTCGCAGGCCAAATATGGGACAATTTTAGTATCAAATAATTGAGTGCCATAATGAATTACAAACCATTTAAAATAGGAATTTACTCATTAGTCTAGATAGATAAATGATAGGTAGTTAGATAGATAGATAATAAATTGTGGGGAGGATAGGCCGGGCATGGTGGCTCACACCTGTAATCCCAGCACTTTAGGAGGCCAAGGCAGGCAGATTACCTGAGGCCAGGAGTTCAAGACCAGCCTGGCCAACATGGCAAAACCCCGTATCTACTAAAAATATAAAACTGAGCCAGCTGTGGTGGCATGTATCTGTAGTCCCAGCTACTCGAGAGGCTGAGGCAGGAGACTTGCTTGAACCTGGGAGATGGAGGCTGCAGTGAGCCGAGATCATG
Organism: Macaca mulatta; assembly: GCF_049350105.2. Classification (NCBI taxonomy): domain Eukaryota; kingdom Metazoa; phylum Chordata; class Mammalia; order Primates; family Cercopithecidae; genus Macaca; species Macaca mulatta. Next base: position 10,888,389 of record NC_133417.1, read on the forward strand.
CCACTGAACTCCAGCTTGGGTGACAGAGTGAGACCCTGTCTCAAAAAAAAAAAAAAAAAACAAAACGTAAAAACTGTAGGGAGGAATTATCAAATACCATGGAAGATAGTTTGTTACATGTGGAGGTAGTGATGAAGTTGAAAAAAATCATTTTGCAATCAGCATGATGAAGATTGCATCAGACAAGAATCACGGATGGGTGCAAAGGTGGGGAAGTTTTGATGATGGACAGGATATTTCTATAAGATGTCTCCATATCAAGTGTTTATTAGATGTTGCAAGGAAGAAAACAATATACAGTGGAGAAATTGGGATTTCTTTGGGTGATGCCTCTGAAAGACAGTTGGACACACAGGTGTGATACCGTAAGAGAAACATGACATCAACTATTCAGTATTTTAAAGATGCAAGACATTAATATACAGGCATATCTCATTTTATCATGCTTCACTTTATTGTACCCTGCAGATATTGCATATTTTACAAATTGAAGGTTTGCGGCAATTCTGTGTTGAGCGAGTCTGTTGGTGTAATTTTTTGAACAGTATGTGATCACTCTGTGTCTCTGTCTCACTTTGGAAATTCTTGTAATATTTCAAACTTTTTCATTATTATTATACCTTTTATGGTGATCTGTGATCAGTGATTTCTGATGTGACTATTGTAATTGCAAATGTAGTGGAAATAGCAAGAAAACTAGAATTATAAGTGGAGTCTAAAGATGTGACTGAATTGTCGCAATCTCATGATCAAACTTGAAAGGATGAGGAGTTGCTTCTTATAGATGAACAAAGAAAGTGGTTTCTTGAGATGAAATCTACCCCTGGTGAAGATGCTGTGAACTTTGTTGAAATGACAACAAAAGATTTAGAATATTACATAAACTTCGTTGATAAAGTAGTGGTAGGGCTTAAGAGAATGGACTTCAGTTTTGAAAGAAGTTCTACTGTGGGTAAAATGCTGTAAAAGGGCATCACATGCTACAGAGGAATCTTTTGTGAAATGGATGCAGCGAACTTCATTGTGGTCTTAAAGTGGCCACAGCCACCCAGTCAGTAGCCATTAACATTGAGGCAAGACCCTCCACCTGCGAGAAGATTATGACTCGCTGAAGGCTCAGATGATCATTAGCATTTTAGCACTGAAGTATTTTTTAAGTAACGCACATACACTATTTTCTAGACATAATGTGATCGCACACTGAATAGATTACAGTGTAGTGTAAACAGCTTTTTTATGCATTGGGAAACCACAAAAATTGTGTGACTTGCTTCATTACAATATTTGCTTTATTGCCATGGTCTGGAACCAAGCTCACAGTATCTCCCAGGTATTCCTGCAATCATGAAGAAACGTTGGACAAAGACAAAATGGGAAACACCATGTTTAAACCAAGAGGGGAACTTATACTCTTCAAAAATGACAATGTCATAAAAATCAAAGAAAAGTTATAGAAATGCTATAGATTAAAGGAGGGCAAAGAGATGTAACAACTAAGGCTGCACTTGACCCAAGACCAGATCCTGTATTAGAGGCAAACAATCCTATACAGGGCATTATTGGGTCAACTGACAAAATTAGATCAAAGCAGTAGGCTGGATAAAAGTACTGCATCAATGCTGAATGTACTGAAGTTGATCATTGTACTGCGCTGTTTAAGAGTGTATCTCTATTATTGGGAAAGGCACGCTGAAGTATTTAGAGGAAAGGGGCTGATGTGTGTGACATACCCTCACATTAAAAAGATAATAGATACATAGATAGAGCAAGTGATAAATGCAGTAAAATGCTTGCAATAGGTGAATCTGAGTAAATTACATATAGATATTCTTTATACTGTTTTTATTTTTATGATTTTTTTTTTTCCTGAAAATTTGAAATTCTTTTCAGGTGAAAGTAAAAACATTGTTTTCTGATTGGGTTGAGAGAAGTCTGTGAGGAGAGGGCAGACCAGGTGCTGGCTCCTGTGAAGAGCTCGTACTGAAGTGGGCAGAGCTGACAAGACCCCCAGGGGAAGGGGAGCTGAAGGAAAACTTCCAGTGTGTCACCTTTGCCTCGGGCCATGTCCTCCTGTCTTATGTAAACATCATACAAAGCAATAAGCACATATTTTCTAGCTCTGGACTCCCTTTGAGTCACCAATAAATGTCAGAAATAATCCCATGCTCAATAAATCAAATATATTCCAGCATTTAATTATCTCCTTTTGCTCTCACAAATCACTTGTGTTTAGAGACACTTCAGGGGGAAAGCAACGATGACAACAATTGGCCATTTGCTCGTGACTTAAGCATGGTGTCATACCAAGTCAGACTCTCACTATTTGGCGAGAGTGTGGCATTGGAGGAAACTGGAGCTGAGGTGTCAAATGCCACAATTCCCAGAGTGAGCTTTGTGAGGTCAAGCTGGGTCTTCCTTTTTCTTTTTCTTTTCTTTTTTTTTTGGAGACGGAGTCTCACTCTGTCACCCAGGCCGGAGTGCAGTGGCCGGATCTCAGCTCACTGCAAGCTCCGCCTCCTGGGTTCACACCATTCTCCTGCCTCAGCCTCCCAAGTAGCTGGGACTACAGGCGCCCGCCACCTCTCCCGGCTAGTTTTTTGTATTTTTTTTTTTAGTAGAGACGGGGTTTCACCGTGTTAGCCAGGATGGTCTCGATCTCCTGACCTCGTGATCCGCCCGTCTCGGGTCTTCTTTTTTTAGCAGAGTCCTTACTGATAGTATGTTCCCCATGCCCACAGGACTAACCTCACTTTGGCTTATGAGATTCTTGTCAAGAAAGGCAAACTCTGTAGACAAAAAATCACTGTGTGTTTTAAAATTTCTTTTATACCTTATTTCAAACATCTCAAGTCACATTAATTTTCAGGCTAATATAGAAGAGTAGCTTTGCTTAAAAATTTTAAATTCTTATGACTAGATTTGAAAATAGATTTAGAGGTACACTTACAATCTCACTCTGTCTCTCCATCAGTCTCTCTTTCCTTCTCTCTCTCTCTCCACACACATAACTACATAAAACATGTAAAGTTCTCTGACACTTTTACCGAAGTGAAAACTCTGGTCCTGAGGGTCAGTATCTGCTCTAAGTGAAGAGGAACTTGCTTGCAAACTGCTTCAGGAGAGAATCTCATAGAAACTGGGGTGCAAATTCCCCCATTTGAGAAAACACAAGAATTGTAGAGTCGTCCTGGCAATATCATACATCATCATTCTGATCCCTAGAGTTCTTCATCTACCAACAAGGTAAACTTCTCTCTCCTCATAATTTAAATAAAGCAGAGCATTAGTTCCAAACAGATTCAACGTGTACTTAAAGTAACATTCTCCTCTTCTTCCCTTTTAGCCAGGCATGAACATTTTAGTTGAATTATGAGATGGGGATGAATTAGGGCTTAACTTCAAAAAATCAGCTTTCCAAAGTCAAATCCAATCAGACTCCCAAGAGTAAGGATGATTTCTGGCTTTACTAATAAATCCTATTATTATCAGAGTTTATCTGAATTTCTAAAATCCTACTGAGAAGTCAAGCAGCTTTACTATAACCTAATACCCTTGGAAGCTACTTAAGTCCGTATGGCTTCTTGCTTCCACACAAAAGAACTCAAGTCTGCCATGCATTCAACCACTATTAGGCGTGTGCCTATGATGTCTAATACATGGTGCTAGTCACTGGGGAGTCAAGGACAGATAAGACAGTCTCTGTAGGGCTCCTGTATTGATGGTGGAGACACACAAGTTAACAGATAAATGACACACAACTTATTAAGCAGTGACTCTGAGTATAAGCCAAGTCGAATGAGAGATGACAGGAAGGAGGATGTATACATACCATGGGGACTCGGCGAATCTGAGCAGGTTTGTGAAGGCTCCAGATGAGTTTGCTAGGTGAAGAATGTGAGGGAAAAAATTCCTGATGCATGGAACACTATGAAAAAAAAGCACAGGAGTGAAAGGGCATAGGTGGCCTGTGGAAGGTGGGGGAGGGGGCTGTGGCTGGAACCTGGAAGTCATTGGGAATGAGGCTGGGAGAGATGGTCAAAGGCCAAGTGTGAATAGCCTCAGATTCCAACCAAAAAGTCTGAATTCTGTCTGTGTTAATTGTGGTTTTTTTTTTTAGTTTTATGATGCTTTGACACTTTGAGCCTGACCCAGGAGAAACCACTCCTTCCAAGACAGGTGGATTCCTGGAGATAGTAAGCTACTTGTCTGTGAGAATGCCTTTGACTCTGTACCCTCACCTCCCTCCTTTTATCAGGATCCTATAGTTTAGGACACTACACCGTTGTCTCAAATCACTCCAGAGCTAAGCACTAGACAACCAGGAACCACCCCTATAGGCCAGAGCCTGCCCAAATTATTCAAATTATTTAATCCTAAACTTATTTGACCCTGCCTTACCCATTCCTTCCTGTGAAAACCACAATAAAGGTTCCTGCCCATGTTTTCCCCTGTTCCTTCTGCCTCTTGGCTTGCCCTGGGGCTTTTCTGTGTGGCCAGGCATGGCATGGCATGCTCCCTCCTCTTGAGATCTGTGAGTAACAAACCATCTTTTCAATGAAAGTCATTTCTTTGATACCTGTTAGCCTCACCGTATTTGAATAAAAACAAAATCCCAGGTTATATTTTAAAAGTGTCCCGATGGCAAAAGTAGTACAACAGAGGCATTAAAATAAGTGTAACTTATAATTTCTTTTGCAAGTAGATAACTCAAATAACACACAGAGAATCAACTAGAGTGAAGGAAGACGCAGGCAGAATAACCAGTAGGAGGTAGTTGTAACTGTCAAAAAGGACATAATGAGGGTTGAAGGGAACACTGGCAAGGCTGGAAAAGCTTCTGAATATAATTACTGTCATTCCTTTGAATTTTGTATTCTTCTATCTTATTTTCATAGTTAATCTGTTTTCTTACTTTCCTGTCAGCTGTCTTTCCTTGCTAAACTTCTGAAAAGATTACTATCTCTCCTAACTTTCTTTTCCTAGTTGCATGTGTTTTGGGATGTCAGGTACTGAAGTTTAAAGGAAGAGTATCTAAGAAAAAGTGGATGAATTTTTTGAGTGAAGGTTGTACTATAAACAAATAACTCCCTTATATACAAAATCCATGAGCTAAAGTATATGGAAGCTGTGGGATCCTATTTAATCTTCAGAGATTTATGCTCGAGCTAAGTTCTAGGTCTCTTTGTTCTGAATATTTCAGATAGAGACATATCTCCTGGATAAGTTGGAAGACTGAGAAATGTGGGAAAGTTTGAAATGTTATACAGAGTAAACTTGTCAGGATTTCTTTATTCCTGGTCACAGAACAGCTTGCCAACTTCATGTTCTATTCTATTCTAAAGCCTTCTCAGTTCCTGTGAAACCACACGGATTGATCCTCCAGGTGCAGTGCAAGACCTAAATTAAGAACTTACCAACGGAAGCCTAAGTGTAATGACAGATATTAGCCATAGACAAAAATAGGAGCCTACTTGCTGAGACCAAAGGCATGCTGGCAGGGGTTTCCAGTAGAGAATAGGAGAATGATGGTAGATGGAGAAGTTGCAAAGACATGCGCTTGAGTGAGAGCTGACCTTCCAGACACAAACTCAATGCCTCAGTTTACAGATTTCTACCTACATGGCTGTACTTCAGTTTTTTCTGGCTAAGTTTAGAGTCGGAGGAACAATTGTGTTGTGATGTTGTGATGTTAGAAGTAACTTAAGGATGCTTAGGGACTTAAGGTCCCATTTTTAATGTGAATTGATTTCAATGTAAATGTATCGGGGACATTGAGGTAGGAGGGTCCTCCTAGTGGTAATGGAGTGAACTGAACTTCACTGCGAGGCATGCTGTCAGAGAAGGCCAGAAGGACTGCATAAAGATTCATTCTCAAAACCCAGATGATGGCTTGATAGGTGCAGCAAACAACCATGGTACATGTTTACCTATGTAACAAATCTGCACGTTCTGCATGTGTATCCCAGAACTTAGTTCAGAATAAAGAGGAAGGCTCACACCTTTAATACCAGCACTTGGGAAGGTGAGGCAGGTGGATCATGAGGTCAGGAGTTCGAGACCATCCTGGCCAACATGGTGAAACCCCGTCTCTACTAAAAATACAAAAATTAGCTGGGTGTGGTGGCATGCACCTGTAGTCCCAGCTACTCAGGAGGCTGAGGCCGGAGAATTGCTTGAACCTGGGAGGCGGAGGTTGCAGTGAGCCAAGATCACACCACTGCACTCCAGCCTGGCAACAGAGCGAGACTCCGTCAAAAAAAGAAAAAGAAATAGCCCATAAAAAGACAGAGATGTGCATGAAGAACAGATCAGGTTTATAATGAAAATAATTAGCTTTGAGGTGGATCTCTGGAAGACTGAAGAGAGTTAGGATAAGATGTGAAACATAGGTTGGTTGGAGTAGATGTTTAATCAAAGGGTACCGCTATATGTTAACCTTTTAATGATTATAAGAAATGTTCCCATTTATTAAGTCCTACTTTTGGGAAGGTTTAGTTTCAGGCCTTTTATATATATTATGTCTAATTCTGAAAACAATCATTATCCCCTTTCCAACAGAAGGGAATAGTAGATAGCCCATGTCGCACTGGTATGTGAAGGCATGGAAAGGTAAGATTTCAGGGAACGCAGCTCCGTAGCTTTGTCTCTGACCTCCAGGAGTTTTATGTGATGCCATCTTGCACTTCAGGAATGAATGTGGCTGCTAAAGATACTACATTGGTCTGAAATGAAGGAAACCAATAGAAAAATAGCCCCCTGGTACTTTTGGAAGAACATACAGTTTTGTTGGAGAGATTAGACTTCCCACCTTAAAGAAATTATAAAACAGTAAAAAAAAAAGGCAGCAGAGAATCAAATATATGACTAGGGAGTTAGGAAAGAGTAAGATAAAATTTAAATGAAGTGGGGGGACTGAATATAAAGCAGGAAGAACTTAAATTGGGTCATAAAGGAAAGTGCGGTCTGGCTCTGTGATACAGAGAGGTGATTCTGGAGGCAGGGCCATTCCATTACAAGGAAGAAAGCCTATCTCTAAGGGACAGGAAGATTTTTCTCCTCTCTGTGCTAAACTGATTCTGCATGCTTCCTTTCTAACCATCACTGTAATTCATCTCTCCCACCCCCAACACTCAGAAGGAGGTGTAGGAGGGGTGGTCAAAGTTTCAGAGCTTGTGTTCGACAGTATTTCACCCACATGACAAGGCTAACTGTCCCGGAAGACAGAGGTATCCTAGTTCCTCCTTCTTCACCCTCCTCTCCTCTACTTCCTCATTCAAAAGTTATGTGGAATGATGGACTTGCAACCATCCTTAGCAGAGTCTCTCTGTCCACAACTCCTTTCTTACTTATGGCTCGATACCCAAAGACTTAAATATGTTGATGTGCAGGATTGGAGTGCAGGGCTGGAGGCAGAGAGAAGGGGAAAGAGAGTTGTTAGCCCTAAACCCTGTGTTCCAATTCCACCCTCATGAATCTCTGCAGTAGGGTTTCCTGGTAGTGCCACAACCTCCCACAACAGAAATCATTGCTCTGACATCTGATTTCTTCTTTTTGTGCTGCAGTCCACCACTGACTCTTAGGTCTATTGGCCACACCTGGTCAGCAGCACAACCTGTGTAATGCTTACCTAATAACGTTCATTCCCCTTTTTATTTTCAAATGGGACACAGATTATACACAGAGAGTTTTCCTCCACCTTGAATCCACAAGCTTCCAGGAGGGGGAGCCCTGTCTCCTCCCAGGGAATGAACACTGATTGGTGTAGCCTGGATGGACTACACAAGTGTTTCTCAAACTGTGATTCCGTTAGCACCACCTGGGAAACAGAAACTCTGGAGCACGGCCCTGCAATCCACACTTGAACGAGTTCTGTAGGTGATTCTGATACACGCTAAAGATTGAGAACTGCCAGTCTAAACTGATGATGTCCTGTTATTCTCACAAGTGATTGAATGAAGTCACTGATTCTTCTCAACTGGAGCAATTGCACCCCCAGAGAGGAGGTGCAAAATGTCCACTCCTTGGGGACGTTTAGAAACATCTGGTGACTTTTGATTCTTACACCTGGAATATAGTGGATAGAGGCCAAGGATGTTTCAAAACATCCTACAACACACACAACAGTTCCCCAGAACATGTAATTATCCAACCCAAAATGCCGATAGTGCAGAGGTGAAGACTCTAACTATAGGCATGTGAAACTCTTCTGGAGTAAGACATGAGAGGAAATCTGGAGAGGCGGTGTTTCTTGGTTAAAAATATGATAACACATTCTTTGCTTCAGGGCATTGCCTGGATTTGTGGGCCAGTCTTGCGACTATCAGGAGCTAGCCAGAGGACAGGCTTCCTGGGAGGAGCAAACTGGAAATAGGCAGGCTGCTGAATTCAGCAGGTTGTGGAGCTTCTGGAGTATGCTTCCTCATAGCCACCCTTCCTCTTGACCTGAGACGTGATGACTTCCTTGTTGTTAAAGTTTAGTTGGGTTTTCTGTACTGTTATAGACAAAAACATCCAATTTGAAAAATAAAGATGGGACAGGGAGAATAAGGGGAAAAGGTGAGCAGGATGAAAGAAAGATGGCACAAAGAGGAAGAGTGGAAAAGAAGCAAATAGCATCCTCCTCCACCGCCTCTCCACTCATCTAGCCACTGCCCTCTGCTGACTTCCATGTTGAAACAGTTAGGGCTCCAGTTCTCCAACTGTGGTTCCAGATAATGTCTAATTATTTACAGCTGCCACACCCCTTGAGGGTCACTCCATTCCTGATTCCCTTCCTTGGGATGTATTTGGCCTGTGTGCGAATTTCTTATATTTCACATTTCACTTGTTTCCTTTGATTCAGTTTGTTGTTGTTGCTGTTTGTTTTTGTTTTACTTGCAGCATATCCTTAAATAATCCTTTAGTGGGAATGTGTAGCTGCTTAATTTTCTGGGGTCCTGTCTGTCTGGAATTTAATTTTGTGCTCATACTTGGATGCTCATTTGCCTGGGTAAAGAATTCTGTGGTTAAAGTGACTTTCTCTCCAAATTTTGACACTATATTCCCACTGTCTTCTCATTGTCAGTGGTGCTGAAGAGAAGTCCTTCACTAAGTTGATTTTGTTTATTTTTCAGATTCGCTGTTTTTTTCCTTGATAACCTTTTAAAAAGTTAACCTTTTCCTTCTGTTCGAGAATAAACAAGAATAGTTTAATTACATATTTTTAAAGTTTTTAAATGAAAGTATATTTGATAATCAAAATTGTATATATTTAAGGTGTGTTTTATGATTTGATATACATATACACTGTGAAATACCACAAACATGCTAATGAATAAACATTTCAATCACCTCAGATAGTTACTATTTTCTTTTTCTTTTGGTGAGAACACTTCAGGTCTCCCTTCTTAGGAGATTTCAAGTAAAAAATACAGTATGGTTAACGATAGTCACATTGTTGATTGAGAAGTTGGGGTTGGGAGAGGTTAGTCAAGGGCTACATACAAAGCCTCAAGTATTTAAAACAAGGATATGTTAACACACGGTTCTTTTAGAAAATGCATTCTTCTTAGTGCATAATGGACATTGTTAGCTCAAAAACTCATGACCGATCATAGTACAGGCAACTTACTTCCTTTTAAAAATTATTTCTCTCTCTCTTTTTTTTTGTTTCTCTATTTTTTTCTATTGAGATGGAGTCTCACCCTGTCGCCCAGGCTGGAGTGCAATGGCACGATCTCAGCTCACTGCAACCTCTGCCTCTGAGTTCAAATGATTCTCCTGCCTCAGCCTCCAGAGTAGCTGGGATTACAGGCACCCACCACCATGCCCAGCTAATTTTTCTATTTTTAGTAGAGATGGGGTTTCACCATGTTGGCCATGCTGGTCTCAAACTCCTGACTTCGTGATCCACCCGCCTCAGCCTCCCAAAGTGCTGGGATTACAGGTGTGAACCACCACACCTGACCCCTTCTCTATTTTTATGTCAGATAACTTTTGACCCCATGGAACGGTCTGTACGTCTTTCACCTTTTTATCTTACATATTGTACATTTTGCATCCTTGTTGTATATTACGAGAAAGTGTCCAAGTTTTATCCCCCAGATCACCAATTTAGCCTTCTTTGTGTCTAATTTGTTGTTCAGATATTTAGTTTTTCTAACCACTTACTTGGCAAAAATACTTTATACTTGTGTTTATTTGTTGTTTACTTATTTATTTTTATAACTACCACCTATTTTAAAGTCAAAATAGGCTTTCTTTTCTCTCCATCTCTGATCCATTTTTTAAATGTCCATCTATCCCCTGAATAATTCCTAGTTTTTATCCTGGGCCAATTCTCAGCTTTATCCCTTGGCCAGTGATTCTTTCTCAATGCGAGTTCCTTGGGCCTGCAGCACCAGCCTCACCTCGGACTTTGGGAGAAATGCAAATTTCCCAGCTTTACCACTACCCACGGAATTAGGATCTTTGGGGCTGGATCCAGCAATTGGTGTTTTAACTATCTCACTGGGTGAGTCTGATGCAGGCTGAAGGTTGAGCAGCACTAAATTTGGCTGTTCATTTCCAAGGTTGTAAATGACACTCAGCTGTTTGGCCCCAGTGTGGCCATTCTGCACGTTTCCAGCTAGCCCAGGTTTCAGGTTGTTGGAGTCCATGCTACAGTAGTTGCTAAGTGTCTTCATTATAAATTCTCTTTACGATGTTTACTCACATGTGATGATGTTTAGTTGTCTTTTTATAACTGCAGATGACGAGTTAATTGGTAAAGGCAGCTGGCCCTGGTCATCTTTGGAGCTGTGTAGGTGCGTTTTCCCCACAACTGGCTGTGGTTCTTCACAAGGGATTGAGCCTCGTGGACAATGAGGATTCCCTTCAGGTTGTGCAGATCGGGAGCAGACAGCACAGAGCAGGTTCTGTGGGAAAGGCATCCAGTCTTGAATGTAATTCCTCCTGAGCAGGACAGTTTTTCTTGGTTTCCCTTTACCAAGACTCTGCTTCTATCTCAAACCAAAAGCCTTGTCCCGCAGAGCAGCACGTTTTGTTTTCTAAAAGTATAGATTTTTGGCCTAAAGGCAAAGACTGCTGCCTTCCCTCGCTCAAGTATTTATGGGGGTTAGTACGAGGTCGGACTGGCTGAGCTCTTTCTGATGTAGATCTTGAATGCGGTACTTCCCAAACCCTAATAGGCCTTCGGAACAGGTTAAAATGTAGTCTGATTTAGCAAGTAGGGTTGAGCCCAAGTTTCTGCGCCTTAAACAGGCTCTCAAGTGATGCAGATGCTGCTGCTCCCTGAAGCCCACATTAATTCATTAATTCAGAGCACTCCACTGAGGCCTCCTTGTTCTTCGAATATTCTAGGCTTCTTGCTTCTCTGCTTCTGCTCCTCACATCAGAACATGCAGTTCTGATGTATGATTTGAACATCTGTGTATGATTTGAACTTGAGTTTCTCCTCTTCCTATCACCTAATGACTTTATCTTTCTCACTTCAGTTGTTCCACAATATCCAATACGTGGCGAGGACAAAATGTTCTGTGTTTCCAGTACTGTTTTTAAGCTAGTATTAAGAGTATCTTTTGGATAGGAAATAAAATAGAACCAGGTGCTAGATGCAATTAATTTTGAATTCTGTATAAAGATTGCATTTCCAGCACCTCCTCACCTCATGGACTTGAGACACAATATTATCTTGTCCCCTGAGGCATGCTGCGAGGCATGTTCTAGCCTTCTAGAGAATTAGTATCATGATCTACCTCAATTATGCTGCCTTTTGGCATACTGAGTTAACCCTCTTGGTTTCTCCAGCCTTCAGGACTTTATAATATTGAGCCAGTCCTCAGGACCTCCAAACATCCTCCCCTGGCACTCTTGAATAGTTTGCCACTTCCCACAATATTAGTTGAGAGAACGATCATCAAATTGAGCCCAGCCGCCATGGCAGTCATGGCTGAACACCGTCCATATTGCACAGAACCCGCATCCTATGATAGGTCCTGGTTACATCTGTTGTTCACTTCCAAAGAGGATCCTATCCCCAAAGGGCAGCAGTCAAAGTTACAGTTCGATGAAGCTAATGGACTACAAGCAGCTCCCTTCTTTGCACTGGAGCTACTTTTGACATTTTCTTTCTTGAAGATGCCTTGCTTTATGAATACATACATGTGAATCTTTAAAAAAAAAATCAAAGTCTGAAGGCTGGTGGTATAAAATTAGCAAGGCTCGAGGCAGAGAGTCAAGATAGAATTTTTAAAACTTCTTAGGCTGGAATCTCAGCCAGCAGCAAATCCCCTTGAGGAAGGACTTCATCTTCATCTCCAAGCCATATCTAATTGCCTCTTTGTCATCCTCTGACTAAAACTGGCAGCAATTGGACCATCTAGGTGCTCTCTATGTAACGAGGTTTAGATACTGGCTTGGCAGAGCAGTGTGGTTTTTCAAAGGCTAATAAGGTTGAACTTGGCATCATCTATCACTAATCTGTGCCTTGATTCTTGGCTCTTGTTTCATGTTCTGCCACATTAAATTTACTGCTCTCATGCTCCAGATGACACTGATGATGCTAAAAGTCAGTGAGGCCGTGGGGGCTGGGGGTGTAGGGAGACTGTGGTTAATAAATGTGGTTCTAGCAGTCTGGTGTGTACCTGACCTTTATCTTTCAAATAACCTGTGTAAATCCAGACCAGTCAATGAACCCAAATAGATTGCTGTGTTAGAGGAGACAATGAAATTAGGTGAGCAAATTCCAATACAAGGAAAAATGAATGTGGTGGCTCAGTCCACACCATCTTTTTCTGTAGTTTGTCTTAAGTGGCTTCCTTGGGGGATATGAAGTGACTAGGACTGGTTGCTAATGGGAATGGATGACTCATTTTATAATGGGCTAAGATGATGGATACTTAATTTCAAAGGTTATTTTCAGAAGAAAGGAGACAGTGTTATGACTATGAGCATCAAATTTGGTTACAGGTATCTTTTCTCTAAAATGGGACAATGAAATAAAACCCTTCTGTATACCATGCCTCATATAACTCATAAAGAAAAGTTTAAGAGCCTGGTAACTTCTCTTTTGTAAGGGAAATTATTTAGTTCACCCCTCCTATCACATTCACACTTTTACTTGTTCTTGTCTGTTTCCCCTAGGGCTTTCCCCGCCAAGTCCGAAACTAAACTTTCCTGTGTAGTTTTTGACTTAGCTCTCTATTCCAATATTAGCATCCTCTGTGCACTGAATGAAGATGACAGATTTTACCCTAGGTTGTAGATAAACCATCTCTTACTGAGCTGGTCTCCCTTTAATTTAGATAGACAGGCTTGAAGAGAAAGTGGAGAAGAGTGTCTCTTATGAGTCTGCCCTTCTCTACGTGGCGTCTATTCTTAGCCTATTAAAACATGCTTTCATTTATAAACGAGAACACGTGGTGTTTGGTTTTCTGTTCCTGCATTAGTTTGCTGAGGATAATGCCTTCCAGCTCCATTCATGTTCCTGAAAAGGACATAAACTTGTTTCTTTTTATGGCTTCATAGTATTCCATGGTGTATATATACCACATTTTCTTTATCCATTCTATCATTGATGGACATTTGGGTTGATTCTATGTCTTTGCTATTGTGAATAGTGCTGCAGTGAACATATGTGTACATGTATCTTTGTGATAGAAATCATTAGGAAAAATAGCTAATGCATGCTGGGCTTAATACCTAGATTATGGGTTGATAGGTGCAGCAAACCACCATGGCACACGTGTACCTATGTAACAAATCTGCACATCCTGTACATGTACACTAGAACTTAAAATACCAATTAAAATTAATTTAAAAACATGCTCTCAGATGATTATTTATACAAAGTTATAGATCTTTATTAACTAAGGCAGCACTTGCTACTGTGAAAGATAAATCCCTAAATCTCAATGACTTAACAGAATAGTTTATTTTTCATTCACATAAAGTACAAATGACAGTGGTAGGAAAGAAAGGATGCACCTCACAGTTGCGTGGGGTACAGACTGACAGACGCTCTGCTACTTCAACATGTGGCTCATAAGATTCTCTTGGGTTTCGTAGATGCCTATAGAAAAGGGGAAGACAGAGAACAGCACTCTGTGGGAGGGTTTTACATGCAGACCTGGAAGAACAGATGAAATTATCTAACTTCATGTGAGGCTAGGTATTTAGCTGAATTGTGTGCTCAGGAAGAATGAGAAACTATTCAGTGAGCAGGAAGCCAGTTGTGGGCACATTCCTACTCAAGGAAAAGAGTCCTGGACTAGAAATTAGAAGGATGAGTCCTGCGTAATTCAGCCTCTGACACTAACTTAATGCATGATTGCCTTCATTTGATTAACCTACTATAATTTGGCATTGATTTTCATACTAATGATAGAGCCTGGACTCTAAAAAATACCCTAGTACTAGTAAGCGATAAATTTATATTACTAGTCAAAGAAAGAAAGAAAGATAAATTCTTATAGTCCACTGATTTTTGGTTGTTACTTGTTGTTATATTTTTCCCATATCTTAAAGTTGATTCTCGATGATACTTTATACTTTCCCAAAGTATTTGAAATTCCTGTATATGGATTGTGCATGTCTATATTATTGGATTTCTGCTTAGTTTGAATGTGGTTTTAGTTTTTCTCAAATTATTAATCTGTTTTTTTCCTAGCCTGGTTAATTTAAAGCAACATAGTCATAAAAACCAAAACCAAGAATGAGCTCCTTAATTTAAAGATTCTCTAATCTGAAGCAAGGAAAATAGGTAACTACTAATTTGAATGATTTATCACTGGGAAGGGCATGTTTTCCTCCAAACTGCTATCTCCTACATCATCCAATGCATATTCTTCTTGCAAAATTTAATTCACAAAATGTAGCCACTACTCCTTCACTTTTCAATACTCATTAACACCAGCAATTTATATAATGCACCCATCACTTGACTATAATTGTTCTCATTGCTACTCCTCTGCCATAAACTTTCAGGTCCGTGAAAATGATTCTCCAAATACATATTCTGTCCAAATCACTCTCATGAATTGTTAAATATCCAATTACCTGTGATTATTTTCAAGTGGCTATCCCGCAAACACTTCACATTCGATATACTAACCACTGGCGTTAATTCATGTATACATTAATTAATTCTAGAATCCTCAGCATAGTTTTCTGCTTTGGCTCCTGAAGCAGTAATCAGGATCAGACTTATGCTTTGCCATGAAAAAGCTAGAAAGTTGTGAAATGGTACATAATTGCCCCAGAAGGAAGGAAAACCAAAGGTACAGCTCGAAGAATACCCCAGCTTTATACTTGAAGCCTTTTTCTGGACCCCCACCAAGGGAGGTGGAACCTACACAGCGTAAGAGTCTTGTTGAATTGGGTGGACAGAGAACAAAGTCCAGGGAGGCTGAGGTGGATGACATTTGTGGAACACAATGCCAAAGGAAAGAAATATACACAGAAAGGGTTTCAGACATTCTTGTGGGTGGTATTCTTTGGTATTTGGCTGGATGCTAATCTTCACATGCATAGAGAGAAATTCCATGAGATCAGCCAAAACAAACAAACGAGCAAAGAAAATCTGGGAAGCTACAAAGTAAACAATTCCCAGAATTAATGTAGTGTTGGGAGCTGTTTTAATTCTATATGACTAGACAAGATAAACCACTTTTAAGACACTGAGCAATAAAGACAGATCCCAAAATTATTACTTAATAGTAAGGCTTAATTAATCTTAGAGTAAAGGCTACTCTTGACTTGCCTTCACAAAGCTTACAAACAGTTACAGAATGGGTTGACCTGGTCAAAAGATCACTTTTTTCCCAGGTAAAACAAATGTAATCACCATTCAAAATCATGCAACTGATTCTGAACTCTCAACAACATAGCACTCACAATGTCCAGCATTAATTTGTATTAATAAATACAAATTTATTAAACATGCACAAATATAGCAAATTTTGAACAACTAGGTGAAAACTCAGTTACTAGAAAAATAGTAACTGAGAAATGGTAGATAGTATTATATTAGCAGATGAAGAGCTTAACACATTTGTGCCAAGTGTTCCATTATTGGAACGCTAAGCATGTGAGAGTTATTTATATTTATCTTACTGCTCAAGGTCATTGCCAAGTTCTAATTTTTCAATTCAAAAAATTGCAACTTCCAGCATAACTGGGTTAAAAGAACTCTTATAAATATTATTGTGCTTATGGAGTTTTTTTTTTTTTGGTGGTTCTTTCCCTTAAATTTCTTTTTTTTTTTTTCTTTTTTTAAAATTTATTTATTATTATTATACTTTAAGTTCTAGGGTACATGTGCATAACGTGCAAGTTTGTTACATATGTATTCTTGTGCCATGTTGGTGTGCAGCACCCATCAACTCGTCAGCACCCATCAACTCGTCATTTACATCAGGTATAACTCCCAATGCAATCCCTCCCCCCTCCCCCCTCCCCATGATAGGCCCCGGTGTGTGATGTTCCCCTTCCTGAGTCCAAGTAATCTCATTGTTCAGTTCCCACCTATGAGTGAGAACATGCGGTGTTTGGTTTTCTGTTCTTGTGATAGTTTGCTAAGAATGATGGTTTCCAGCTGCATCCATGTCCCTACAAAGGACACAAACTCATCCTTTTTTATGGCTGCATAGTATTCCATGGTGTATATGTGCCACATTTTCTTAATCCAATCTGTCACTGATGGACATTTGGGTTGATTGAAGTCTTTGCTATTGTGAATAGTGCTGCAATAAACATACGTGTGCATGTGTCTTTATAGCAGCATGATTTATAATCCTTTGGGTATATACCCAGTAATGGCATGGCTGGGTAAATGGTATTTCTGACTTTAGATCCTTGAGGAATCGCCATACTGTTTTCCATAATGATTGAACTAGTTTACAATCCCACCAACAGTGTAAAAGTGTTCCTATTTCTCCACATCCTCTCCAGCACCTGTTGTTTCCTGACTTTTTAATGATCGCCATTCTAATTGGTGTGAGATGGTATCTCATTGTGGTTTTGATTTGCATTTCTCTGATGGCCAGTGATGATGAGCATTTTTTCATGTGTCTGTTGGCTGCATAAATGTCTTCTTTTGAGAAATGTCTGTTCATATCTTTTGCCCACTTTTTGATGGGGTTGTTTGTTTTTTTCTTGTAAATTTGTTTGAGTTCTTTGTAGGTTCTGGATATTAGCCCTTTGTCAGATGAGTAGATTGCAAAAATTTTCTCCCATTCTGTAGGTTGCCTGTTCACTCTGATGGTAGTTTCTTTTGCTGTGCAGAAGCTCTTGAGTTTAATGAGATCCCATTTGTCAATTTTGGCTTTTGCTGCCGTTGCTTTTGGTGTTTTAGACATGAAGTCTTTGCCCATGACTATGTCCTGAATGGTACTACCTAGGTTTTCCTCTAGGATTTTTATGGTATTAGGTCTAACATTTAAGTCTCGAATCCATCTTGAATTAATTTTCGTATAAGGAGTAAGGAAAGGATCCAGTTTCAACTTTCTACTTATGGCTAGCCAATTTTCCCAGCACCATTTATTAAATAGGGAATCCTTTCCCCATTTCTTGTTTCTCTCAGGATTGTCAAAGATCAGATGGCTGTAGATGTGTGGTATTATTTCTGAGGACTCTGTTCTGTTCCATTGGTCTATATCTCTGTTTTGATACCAGTACCATGCTGTTTTGGTTACTGTAGCCTTGTAGTATAGTTTGAAGTCAGGTAGCGTGATGCCTCCAGCTTTGTTCTTTTGACTTAGGATTGTCTTGGAGATGCGGGCTCTTCTTTGGTTCCATATGAACTTTAAAGCAGTTTTTTCCAATTCTGTGAAGAAACTCATTGGTAGCTTGATGGGGATGGCATTGAATCTATAAATAACCTTGGGCAGTATGGCCATTTTCACGATATTGATTCTTCCTATCCATGAGCATGGTATGTTCTTCCATTTGTTTGTGTCCTCTTTTATTTCACTGAGCAGTGGTTTGTAGTTCTCCTTGAAGAGGTCCTTTACATCCCTTGTAAGTTGGATTCCTAGGTATTTTATTCTCTTTGAAGCAATTGTGAATGGAAGTTCATTCATGATTTGGCTCTCTGTTTGTCTGTTACTGGTGTATAAGAATGCTTGTGATTTTTGCACATTAATTTTGTATCCTGAGATTTTGCTGCAGTTGCTTATCAGCTTAAGGAGATTTTGGGCTGAGACAATGGGGTTTTCTAAATATACAATCATGTCATCTGCAAAGAGGGACAATTTGACTTCTTCTTTTCCTAACTGAATACCCTTGATTTCTTTCTCTTGCCTGATTGCCCTAGCCAGAACTTCCAACACTATGTTGAATAGGAGTGGTGAGAGAGGGCATCCCTGTCTTGTGCCAGTTTTCAAAGGGAATTTTTCCAGTTTTTGCCCATTCAGTATGATATTGGCTGTGGGTTTGTCATAAATAGCTCTTATAATTTTGAGATACGTTCCATCAATACCGAATTTATTGAGCGTTTTTAGCATGAAGGGCTGTTGAATTTTGTCAAAAGCCTTTTCTGCATCTATTGAGATAATCATGTGGTTCTTGTCTTTGGTTCTGTTTATATGCTGGATTATGTTTATTGATTTGCGAATGTTGAACCAGCCTTGCATCCCAGGGATGTAGCCCACTTGATCATGGTGGATAAGCTTTTTGATGTGTTGCTGAATCCGGTTTGCCAGTATTTTATTGAGGATTTTTGCATCGATGTTCATCAGGGATATTGGTCTAAAATTCTCTTTTTTTGTTGTGTCTCTGCCAGGCTTTGGTATCAGGATGATGTTGGCCTCATAAAATGAGTTAGGGAGGATTTCCTCTTTTTCTATTGATTGGAATAGTTTCAGAAGGAATGGTACCAGCTCCTCCTTGTACCTCTGGTAGAATTCAGCTGTGAATCCATCTGGTCCTGGACTTTTTTTGGTTGGTAGGCTATTAATTATTGCCTCAATTTCAGAGCCTGCTATTGGTCTATTCAGGGATTCAACTTCATCCTGGTTTAGTCTTGGAAGAGTGTAAGTGTCCAGGAAATTATCCATTTCTTCTAGATTTTCCAATTTATTTGCGTAGAGGTGTTTATAGTATTCTCTGATGGTAGTTTGTATTTCTGTGGGGTCGGTGGTGATATCCCCTTTATCATTTTTAATTGCGTCGATTTGATTCTTCTCTCTTTTCTTCTTTATTAGTCTTGCTAGCGGTCTGTCAATTTTGTTAATCTTTTCAAAAAACCAACTCCTGGATTCATTGATTTTTTGGAGGGTTTTTTGTGTCTCTATCTCCTTCAGTTCTGCTCTGATCTTAGTTATTTCTTGCCTTCTGCGAGCTTTCGAATGTGTTTGCTCTTGCTTCTCTAGTTCTTTTAATTGCGATGTTAGAGTGTCAATTTTAGATCTTTCCTGCTTTCTCTTGTGGGCATTTAGTGCTATAAATTTCCCTCTACACACTGCTTTAAATGTGTCCCAGAGATTCGGGTATGTTGTATCTTTGTTCTCATTGGTTTCAAAGAACATCTTTATTTCTGCCTTCATTTTGTTATGTACCCAGTAGTCATTCAGGAGCAGGTTGTTCAGTTTCCATGTAGTTGAGCGGTTTTGATTGAGTTTCTTAGTCCTGAGTTCTCGTTTGATTGCACTGTGGTCTGAGAGACAGTTTGTTATAATTTCTGTTCTTGTACATTTGCTGAGGAGTGCTTTACTTCCAATTATGTGGTCAATTTTGGAGTAAGTACGATGTGGTGCTGAGAAGAATGTATATTCTGTTGATTTGGGGTGGAGAGTTCTATAGATGTCTATTAGGTCTGCTTGCTGCAGAGATGAGTTCAATTCCTGGATATCCTTGTTAACTTTCTGTCTCGTTGATCTGTCTAATGTTGATAGTGGAGTGTTGAAGTCTCCCATTATTATTGTATGGGAGTCTAAGTCTCTTTGTAAGTCTCTAAGGACTTGCTTGATGAATCTGGGTGCTCCTGTATTGGGTGCATATATATTTAGGATAGTTAGCTCTTCCTGTTGAATTGATCCCTTTACCATTATATAATGGCCTTCTTTGTCTCTTTTGATCTTTGATGGTTTAAAGTCTGTTTTATCAGAGACTAGTATTGCAACCCGTTTTTTTTTTTGTTCTCCATTTGCTTGGTAAATCTTCCTCCATCCCTTTATTTTGAGTATATGTATATCTCTGCATGTGAGATGGGTCTCCTGAATACTGCAGACTGATGGGTCTTGACTCTTTATCCAGTTTGCCAGTCTGTGTCTTTTAATTGGAGCGTTTAGTTCATTTACATTTAAGGTTAATATTGTTATGTGTGAACTTGATCCTGCCATTATGATATTAACTGGTTATTTTGCTCGTTAGTGGATGCAGTTTCTTTCTAGCCTCGATGGTCTTTACATTTTGGCATGTTTTTGCAATGGCTGGTACCGGTTGTTCCTTTCCATGTTGAGTGTTTCCTTCAGGGTCTCTTGTAAGGCAGGCCTAGTGGTGACAAAATCTCTAAGCATTTGCTTATCTGTAAAGGATTTTATTTCTCCTTCACTTATGAAACTTAGTTTGGGTGGATATGAAATTCTGGGTTGAAAATTCTTTTCTTTAAGAATGTTGAATATTGGCCCCCACTCCCTTCTGGCTTGTAGAGTTTCTGTCAAGAGATCTGCTGTTAGTCTGATGGGCTTCCCTTTGTGAGTGACCCGACCTTTCTCTCTGGCTGCCCTTAAGATTTTTTCCTTCATTTCAACTTTGGTGAATCTGGCAATTATGTGTCTTGGAGTTGCTCCTCTCGAGGAGTATCTTTGTGGCGTTCTCTGTATTTCCTGGATTTGAATGTTGGCCTGCCCTACTAGGTTGGGGAAGTTCTCCTGGATGATATCCTGAAGAGTGTTTTCCAACTTGGTTCCATTTTCCCCCTCACTTTCAGGCACACCAATCAGACATAGATTTGGTCTTTTTCCATAATCCCATACTTCTTGCAGGCATTGTTCATTTCTTTTTCTTCTTCTTTCCTTTTGGTTTCTCTTCTCGCTTCATTTCATTCATTTGATCCTCAATCGCTGATACTCTTTCTTCCAGTTGATCGAGTTGGTTACTGAAGCTTGTGCATTTGTCACGTATTTCTCATGTCATGGTTTTCATCTCTTTCATTTCATTTATGACCTTCTCTGCATTAATTACTCTAGCCATCAATTCTTCCACTTTTTTTTCAAGATTTTTACTTTCTTTGCGCTGGATACGTAATTCCTCCTTTAGCTCTGAGAAATTTGATGGACTGAAGCCTTCTTCTCTCATGTCGTCAAAGTCATTCTCCGTCCAGCTTTGATCCGTTGCTGGCGATGAGCTGCGCTCCTTTGCAGGGGGAGATGCACTCTTATTTTTTGAATTTCCAGCTTTTCTGCCCTGCTTTTTCCCCATCTTTGTGGTTTTATCTGCCTCTGGTCTTTGATGATGGTGACGTACTGATGGGGTTTTGGTGTAGTTGTCCTTCCTGTTTGATAGTTTTCCTTCTAACAGTCAGGACCCTCAGCTGTAGGTTTGTTGGACATTGCTTGAGGTCCACTCCAGACCCTGTTTGCTTGGGTATCAGCAGCAGAGGCTGCAGAAGATAGAATATTTCTGAACAGCGAGTGTACCTGTCTGATTCTTGCTTTGTAAGCTTCCTCTCAGGGGTGTAGTCCACCCTGTGAGGTGTGGGGTTTCAGACTGCCCCTAGTGGGGGATGTCTCCCAGTTATGCTACTCAGGGGTCAGGGACCCAGTTGAGCAGGCAGTCTGTCCCTTCTCAGATCTCAACCTCCGTGTTGGGAGATCCACTGCTCTCTTCAAAGCTCTCAGACAGAGTCATTTGCATCTGCAGAGGTTTCTGCTGCTTTTGTTATTGTTTACTGTGCCCTGTCCCCAGAGGTGGAGTCTACAGAGACAGGCAGGTTTCCTTGAGCTGCTGTGAGCTCCACCCAGTTCGAGCTTCCCAGCGGCTTTGTTTACCTACTTAAGCCTCAGCAATGGCGGGCGCCCCTACCCCGGCCTCGCTGCTGCCTTGCCGGTAGATCACAGACTGCTGTGCTAGCAATGAGGGAGGCTCTGTGGGCATGGGACCCTCCTGGCCAGGTGCGGGATATACTCTCCTGGTGTGCCTGTTTGCTTAAAGCACAGTATTGGGGTGGGAGTTACCTGATTTTCCAGGTGTTGTGTTTCTCAGTTCCCCTGGCTAGGAAAAGGGATTCCCTTCCCCCTTGCGCTTCCCAGGTGAGGCGATGCCTCGCCCTGCTTCAGCTCTCGCTGGTCAGGCTGCAGCAGCTGACCAGCACCGATCATCTGGCACTCCCCAGTGAGATGAACCCAGTACCTCAGTTGATAATGCAGAAATCACCGGTCTTCTGTGTCGCTCGCGCTGGGAGTTGGAGACTGGAGCTGTTCCTATTCGGCCATCTTGCTCCGCGCCCCCCCCCTTTTTTTTTTTTGACAGAGTCTCGCTTTATCGCCCAGGCTGGAGTGCAGTGGCGCGATCTCAGCTCACTGCAACCTCCACCTCCCGGGTTCAAGTGTTCTCCTGCCTTAGCCTCCCGAGTAGCTGGGACTAAACGCTCTCGCTACCACACCTGGCCAATTTTTTGTATTTTTAGTAGAGACCGGGTTTTACCATATTGGCCAGGCTGATCTCGAACTTCTGACCTTGTGATCCACCTGCCTTGGCCTCCCAAAGTGCTGGGATTACAGGCATGAGCCACTGAGCCTGGCCAAGTGCTTATGGATCTTAAAGCAAACATGAATATAATAAGAAAAGAGACAACTAAATATGTGTGTGTGTGTGTATATATATATATATATATATATTTTTTTTTTTTTTCTGAAATCTAAAGTACAGCTGATGGGATAAATAGTATATTTAATATTACAAATGAATATCAGTGAAAGCAATATACTTTATTGCAAAATGAAGCAGAGTGGAGAAGTAATAAAAATAATTTTAAAAACCTTTGTAACTTGTGGAATAATATCAAGGAATCTAGCATTTATGTAATTGAAGTCTGAGAAGAAGAGCATATGAAAGTGAGAATCAACAAAAAAAATTGTTCAAACCTGATGAAAACTAAAAGCCCACAAAAAAGCTTGACAAGCAACTGAATAAATGCAAAGTGATCCACACCAAGGCACATAATAATTAACTTACTGAAAATCCATTATAAATAGGAAATCTTGCATATCCAGAGAAAGAAGACATATAGTTAGAGAGGAATCAGAAGAAACACAATTGGAGATTTCTCAGAAATTACACAATCTAGAAGACAATGGAAACCTGCCCTTGTAGTAGTAGAAAATTGTAAATATGATTTACAGTTCTCTATTTAGTAAATATATTGCCCGAAAATGAAGGCAAATAAAATATAATTTTTATGAAGAAAAATTTTCAATTCTGAAGACCTTTTTCATATATATATTTTTTTAATTTTCAATTTTGATAGTTTTATCAGTACATGGGGTTTTTGGTTACATGGATGAATTGTACAGTGGTGAAGTCTGGAATTGTAGTGCACCCATCATCCAAGTAGTGTATATTATACCCAATACGTAGTTTTTTATCCCTTAGTTCCCTCCCACACTCACCTGTTCAGTTTCCAATTCCATTATACCTCTCTGTGTGCCTTTTTGTGCCTGTAGCTTAGCTCCCACTTGTAAGTGAGAATATGTGGTATTTGATTTTTGACTCATTAATCACTTCACTTAGAATAATGGCCTGCAGTTCCATCTAAGTTTCGCAAAAGACGTTATTTCATAATATTTTATGGTTGAGTAGTATTCCATGGTGTGTATGTGTACACCACATTTTCCATTTTTTTTAACTTTTAAGTTTAGGGGTACATGTGGAGGTTTGTTATATAGGGAAATTGTGTGTTGTAGGGGTTTGGTGTACAGATTATTTCATTACCCAGATAATAAGCACAGTACCCGATATGTAGTTTTTTCATTCCTCACCCTCCTCCCACCCTCTCCTCTCAAGTAGGCGTTGGTGTCTGTTTTTCTTCGTGTCCGTATGTATTTGATGTTCAGCTTCCACTTATAAATGAGAATATGTGGTATTTGGTTTTCTCCCCCTGTGTTAATTTGCTTAGAATAATGGTCTCCAATTCCATCCATCTTGCTGCAAAGAATATAATCTTGTTGCTTTTTATGGTTGTGTGGTATTTCATAGTGTGTATGTACCATGTTTTCTTTATTCAGTCCACCATTGATGAGCATTTAGGTTGATTTCATGACTTTGCTACTGTGAATAGCAAAATAAAGGAAAAAAGAGGGAAAGAGAAAAAAAGAGAGGAAGGAATAAAAGAAGAAGGAAAAAAAGGAAGAAATGGTGGAAGAAAGAAAGAGAAAAATAAAATATAATTAATAAGTGAATAGTAAAGAGATTTTTTAAAAACTATATATTTTTTCTATCTATCTATCTATCTATCTATCTATCTATCTATCTATCTATCTATCTATCTATCTGTTTGTTTAGAGACAGGGTTTTGCTCTGGTGCCCAGGCTGGAGGGCAGTGGCATGATCATAGCTCACTGCAGCTCACTCTCGGGCTCAAGCGATCTTCCTGTCTCAGGCTCCCAAGTAGCCAGTACTACAGCCAGCATGCCTGGCTAATTTTTAAAGTGTTTGTAGAGACAGTGTCA
Source organism: Macaca mulatta (assembly GCF_049350105.2). Taxonomy (NCBI): domain Eukaryota; kingdom Metazoa; phylum Chordata; class Mammalia; order Primates; family Cercopithecidae; genus Macaca; species Macaca mulatta. The sequence continues at coordinate 10,913,036 of NC_133417.1, forward strand.
CACTATGTTGGCTGGGCTGGTCTCAAACCCCTGGCCTCAAGTGGCTTTCCCACCTCAGCCCCCCAAACCACTGGGATTACAGGTTTAAGCTGCTGTGCCTAGCCTCAAATAATTTAAAGAGGGTAAGGAAAGGGGAACAATAAACATACAAAGAACAGATGGACCAAAGAGAAAACAAATAGCAGAAAGATTTAAACTGAGTTAAATTATTATTATAATTTTGTGGTATGTATATACATATATGTGTGTGTATATATAATTTTGTGGCACATTTATATATATTTAGATGTGGCAAATTATGTATAATTTAGTAAAGTTTTATTAAATGCAAATGATTTAATCACTTCAACTAAAAGACAAAAATAGGCAGGCTGCATAAAAATGACCCAATTCTACTGTAAACTAGTTCAACCATTGTGGAAAACAGTGTGGCGATTCCTCAAGGATCTAGAACTAGAAATACCATTTGACCCAGCCATCCCATTACTGGGTATATACCCAAAGGATTATAAGTCATGCTGCTCTAAATACACATGCACTCGTATGTTTATTGCGGCACTATTCACAATAGCAAAGACTTAGAATCAACCCAAATGTCCCTCAGTGACAGACTGGATTAAGAAAACGTGGCACATATACACCATGGAATACTATGCAGCCATAAAAAAGGATGAGTTTGTGTCCTTTGTAGGGACATGGATGCAGCTGGAAACCATCATTCTCAGCAAACTATTGCAAGAACAGAAAACCAAATACTGCATGTTCTCACTCATAGGTGGGAATTGAACAATGAGGTAACTTGCACACAGGAAGCGGAACATCACACACCAAGTCCTATTGTGGGGAGGAGGGAAGGGGGAGGGATACCATTAGGAGATATACCTAATGTAAATGACAAGTTAATGGGTGCAGCACACCAACATGGCACATGTATACATATGTAACAAACCTGCACATTGTGCACATGTACCCTAGAACTTAAAGTATAATAAAAAAAAAAAAAAGAAAAAAAATGACCCAATTCTATGCTGTGTACAGAATATACTCTTTATTTTATTCTGAACTGACAAATTATAGTTATATATATCTATGGAGCACAAAGCGATGTTATGATTTATGTACATAATGTAGAATAAGTAAATCAAACTTTTAACATATTATCACCTCAAATATTTATCATTCTTTGCAGAGAGAACACTTTAAGTTTACTCCTTGAGCCAGTTTGAAATGTACAATATGCTATTATTTACCATATTTACCATGCTGTGCAATAAATATTTTTAAAAAATTAAATGTACTTGTCCTGTCTGAGACTTTGTACACTTTTTTGTTTTGACACAGAGTCTTGCTGTGTCACCTAGGCTTGAATGCAATGGCACAATCTGGGCTCACTGCAACCTCTGCCTCCCCAGTTCAAGCGATTCTCCTGCCTCAGCCTCCTAAGTAGCTGGGATTACAGGCGTGCACCACCACACCCAGCTAATTTTTGTATTTTTAGTAGAGACAGTGTTTCTCCATGTTGGCCAGGGTGATCTCGAACCTGTGACCTCAAGTGATCCACCTGCCTCAGCCCTTGAGTGCTGGGATTACAGGCATGAGCCCTTGTGCCCAACAAGACTTTGTACACTTTGACCATTATCTCCTAATTCCTCCAAACACCCAGCCTCTAGTAACCACCATTCAACACCCTGCGTCTATGAATTTGATTGTTTCGTATTCCATATCAACACGTGGAATGAAATAAAGAGCCTAGAACTAAAGCTATGCATGTATGGTCAGTTGGTTTTTGACACAGGTTCCTAGAATTCACAATAGAAAAAGGACAGTGTCTTCACTAAATGGTGTTAGGAAAGCAAGATGTCCATATGCAGAAGAACACAATTGGACCTTATCTCACACCATATACAAAAGTCATCTCATAATAAATTCAATACTTAAATGTAAGTCCTGAAACCATAAAACTTCTTCAAAAAGTGAAGAAAAACTACTTGAAATTGCTAAGGACAATTATTTTATAGCTTTGACTCCCTAAGTGCAGACAGCAAAAGCAAAAATAGCCAAATGGGATTATATCAAAACAAAAAGCTTCCACACAACAAAGGAAAAATTAACAGAGTGAAAAGACAACCTAAAAATGGAAAGAAAATATTTGCAAGCCATGTATCTGATAAGAAATTGATATCCAAAATGTTTAAGGAACTCAAACAACTCAAAAAAATAAAACAAATAATCTGATCAAAAATGGGCAGGGGACCCAAACAGACATTTCTCAAAAGAATACATACAAATGGCCAACAAATACATAAACAATGTAAACATCACCAATCATTAGGGAAGCACAAATTAAAACCACAAGGAGATAGTATCTCATACCTTTAGAATAGCTATCATCAAAAAGGTAAAAGATAACTGTTGGTAAGAATGGGGAAAAAAGGGAACCCTTGCACTCCGTTGAGAGGAAGGCAAATTAGTGCAGTCATCATGAAAAACTGCATGGAGTTTTCTCAGAAAACTAAAAACAGAATTACCATATGAACCAGCAACCCCATTTCTGGGTATCTCCGCTAGAGATTTGAAATCAGTATGTTGAAGAGATCCGTGAACTTTTATGTTTATTGCAGCATTGTTCACAATAGCCAGTTATGGAATTAATCTAAGTGTCCATCAGCAGATTAATAAAGAAAATGAGATATATATACAATGGAAACTACTCAGCCTTGAAAAAGAAAAAAATATTTTGTCATTTGTGACAACATGAATGAAATTGGAGACTGTGTTAAGTATTAAAAACCAGGCACAGAAAGGCAATATACATTTTAAATATGATTATGGAAACAAGTAAAAGTACATGGTTGTAACAACTTGCAAAGAAGCAGCATAAGAGAATTGGAGAAAGGGGAGCAATATCAGCAAAATGGCTGACCCGGAAGTTCCAGGCTTTCTTTCTCACGACACCAAATAACCCAAAACACACACACCAAAATAGCTTTGTGAGAGCTTTAGCACCCAGTTAAGAAGCTGCAGCAACCAAGATAATGCCTAACCAAGGCATGGGGATGGAGACGTAGTGTGGATATTAGGTTGGATCCTGTTAAAAGCAGTGGTGGGCACTGTGGTGGATCAGAGTTGCAGGGGAACTGCAGAAGTGTGGATTCCTATGGGCTGGAGATTATGAGCAGAGTAATACAATAGAACAGATAGGGTGAGAAGATGCAAGTGTGAGACTCTTGGGAGAAATTAAGGAATTTAAAAACAGTCATGGGTAAGATAGGACTAGAATAAAAACACATACCCAGGCCCAGAGAAGGCACATAGCCAGAAATGTTTGAGACCACCTTGAGCTTTCATGCTAGACTCATTAGTGAAGATTTTCCCTTGCACAGAGTCATTTCACGAAGACTGGGAGAGGGGATTATTTTTTCAAAAGCCCAATTTATAATAAAAGATCACAAGGCATACAAAGAAACAAGAAAACATGGCCCAATCAAAAGAGCACTAAAATACACTCACTTAGCAAATTTTTGATATGCAATATAATATTATTAAACATAGTCACCAGGCTGTACATTAGAGTCCTAGATTGATTTATCCTACCTGTGTTATTCTACTTTGCACCCTTTTAAAGGAATATCTGACACTGGGTAATATATACAGAAAAGAGGTTTATTCTGACACATGCATCCATAGACTATATGAGAAGCATGGTGCTGACATCTGCTCCTGGTGGGCCATCAGGAAGCTTCCAATCATAGCAGAAGGCAAAGGAGAGGCAGTCTGTCTCACAGCAATAGTGAGAGCAAGGAGGGAGAGAGGAGATGCCAGACTCTTTCAAACAATTGGATTTCATGTGAACTCAGAGTGACAACTCACTCATTAATTAGAGGACAGCTCCAAGACATTCGTGAGTGATCTACCCCCTTGACCTTAATACCTCCTATGAGGCCCACATCTAAAATTGGAGGTCACATTTCAAAATGAGATTTGGAAGAGACAAAGCGTCTGAGCCATATTACTACCTAACTTCACATTTGTGCCCTTTTTCTTCTCCCTATTTCTTCTCTCTACCTGCCCCAGTGACCATTATTCTACCATCTACTTTTATTTATTCAACTTGTTTTTAGATTCTATGTATAAATGAGATTGCATAGCATTTTTTCTTTCTGGGTCTGGCTCATTTCAAGCAGCGTAATGTTCTTCCTCTTTATCCATGTTGTTGCAAATTACAGTATTTCCTTCTCTTTAGGGTTCAATAATATTTGAATTACATTTTGTGTATGATATATATGCATGCCCCATGAATCATACAACTTCTTTCTTAATTCATCTGTCAATGGACATGTTGTTTTCATATCTTGGCTATTGTGAATAATGCTGCAATGAACATAAGAAAGCATATATCTCTACAAGGTGCTGATTTTACTTCCTTTGGCTATGCACTCTACAGAGGATTTTGCTAGATTATATGGTGGTTCTATTTTTAATTTTTAAAGAAACCTTCATAGTATTACCCATAATGGGTGTACCAATTTAACAAAGGTTTTGGAATAATTTTTAAACAATGATTAATGAGCTAAAAGAGAGCATAGACCACTAAATAAAATTATTATAAACCAATAATTACATAAAGAAACTAATAAAATACATGAACAAAATTAGAATGTCAACCAAGAAATATAAATTCTAAAAATAACCAAATAGAAATTCTAGAGCTGAAAAACACAGTAACAAAAATGAAAAATTTAATAGAGGAGTTCAACAACAGCCTTGAATAGGTTGAAGAAAGAATTAGGAAGCTTGAAGACAGGCCATTTGAAATTATTAAGTTTGAAGAGGGGAGTGAAAAGAAGAAAGAAATAATAAAAAAAAGAAAAAAATCACTTAGCCTAAGAGTCTTGTGGGACACTATGAAAGGACTAACATGTTCCTGATGAGAGTCTGAGAAAGATAAGAGAGAGAAGGGGCATAAATAATATTAGGAAAAACTGGGCAGACATAGTGGCTCACATCTGTAATCCCAGCACTTTGGGAGGCGGAGGCAGGAGGATCACCTGAGGTCAGGAGTTTGAGACCGGCCTGGCCAACATGGCGAAACCCTGTCTCTACTAAAAATACAAAAATTAGCCAGGCATTGTGGTGTGTGCCTGTAATCCCAGTTGTTTGTGAGGCTGAGGCAAGAGAATCACTTGAAGCTGGGAGGTGGAGGTTGCAGTGAGCCAAGATCATGCCACTGCACTCCAGCCTGAGTGACAGAGCAAGGCTCCATCTCAAAAAAAAAAAAAAAAAAAAAAAGGATAAAATATTTGTCTAATTGGTGAAAAATAGGAATTAAAACATTCAAGAATCTCAATGAACTCCAAATATGATAGACTCAGAGATATCCATATAAGATATATTATAATCCAATTCTTAAAAGCCAAAAACAAGGAATCTGGAAATCAGAAAGAGAGAAACAACTTCTTACTTACAAGCAATTTGATAAGATTTACAGCCAATTTCTCATGTAAAAAAATATGGATATCAGAAGACAGCAGAAGAATATATTCTATAGCTGAAAAAAACAATGATAAACCAACAGCAATTAACCAAGATTTATATGCCTGGCAAAAATGTCCTTCAAAGTAATAGAGAAATTACGTCATTTTTTGAAAAACAAAAATTGAGGAAATTTATCTTCACTAGAACTGCCATACAAGAAATACTAGAGGGAAACTTCATGTTGAAATGCAAGGAAATTAGAGAGTAACTGAAAACTGTAAAGAAATAAAAATCTTCAATAAGGTAAAGCAAAAGCAAGTATTATTGTCTATTTGTTTATTTTACATTTTATTTCCAACAAGATTTTAAAAACTGCACAAATTATAAATATATGTTTTGGGGCACACAATGTATTAAGATGTAATTTGTGACAACACCAACATAAAGAATGGAGATATGTAGGAAAAGAGTTTTTTAAAAAAATGCTTTTAAAGTTAAGTGGATGTTATTTCAAAATAGATTGCTTTAAATTTAAGATGTTAAATGTAATCCTATGATAGCTACAAAAACCCTAAAAAGTATATCAAAAAGCAAATGAGAAGAGAATCAAAAGGATTAACTGTGAAAAATCAACTAAACAGGAAAGAAGTAAGTAATTGAGAAAATTAGGGACAAAACATATAGGACATACAGAAAATAAATAGCCAAATGACAGAAGTAGATTCTTCCCCAACAGTAATTATTTTAGATGTTAATGGAATAAAATCTCCACTCCAAAGGCAAAGATTGGCTGGATGGATAGAAACACATGATCCAACTGTATGCTGTCTAAAAGAGACTCTTTTTAGATGCAAAGACACAGTGATGAAAAGCAAAAGGATAAAAAATGTTTTCATGCAAATAGTAACTAAAACAAACCATGGGTGGCTGTATTAATGTAAGACAAGATAGACTTTAAATGCAAAGCTGTTAAAAGAGACAAATAAGAACATAGTATATTGATTAAATGGTCAATCCATTAAGAAGTTACACATTTTATTTTGTTTGTTTGTTTGTTTTTGAGACAGAGTTTCACTCTTGTTGCCCAGACTGGAGTGCAATAGCACAATCTCAGCTCACCACAACCTCTGCCTCCTGGGTTCAAGTGATTCTCCTGCCTCAGCCTCCTGAGTAGTTGGGACCACAGGCATGCATCACCATGCCTGGCTAATTTTGTATTTTTAGTAGAGATAGGGTTTCTCCATGTTGGTCAGGCTGATCTTGAACTCCTGACCTCAGGTGATCTATCTGCTTCAGCCTCCCAAAGTGCTGATTACAGGCATGAGCCACTGCACCTGGCCAGTTATGGCAATTTTAAACATATATGCACAAAACAAAAAAGCTTCAAAATACATGTCCAAACATGGACAGAATTGAAGGAAGAAATAGTTTTATAATAGTAATTGTTGGAGATGCCAATATCCCACTTTCAATGATTGATAAAACATCTAGACAGAAGATTAATAAAGAAATAAAGGAAGTAAAATTAATAAAGAAATAAAGGAAGTACTAAATAGAAGAAATAAAGTAATAAAGGAAGTAAAAATAAACTATATTTAACAGGTATTTGTAAAATACGCTACACAATAAAGGTAGAATACGTATTCCTTTGAAGTGCACGTGGAACATTTTCCAGTATAGACTATATGATACACCAGAAAACAAGTCTCAATACATTCAAAAACTGAAATTTTACAAAGCATCTTTTAAAACTTATTTCTTTAAAGTTTTAATTACACATGATAATTTTATGCATTCATATATATCATATATATTCATAGATATCCAGTAGTAAGATTACTGGAACATACGGTAGTTTGATTTTTAGTTTTTGAGTAACTGCCATACTGCTTTCCAGAGGGGCTATACTAATTTACATTTCCACTGACATTGTATAAGGGTTTCCTTTTCTCCACTTCCTTGCCAACACTTATTTTGTGTTTTTACTAATGTCGTTTTAACTGGAGTAAGGTGATATCTTATTATGATTTTGATATGCATTTCCCATAGGATGCAATGTGATGTTTCAATACATGTGTATGTTATATAATAATCAAATCAGGATGTTAGAATATTCATCACCTGCAATTATATCTTTGTAGTAAGAATGTTTGAAATCCTCTTTCAGTTATTCTAAAATATACAGTACATGTCATTATCTATAGTCACCCTACTGTGCAATAGGACACCAGGACTGACTTCTCCTAGCTAATTGTAATTATGTACCCATTGATCAATTTATTTTCATTCCCCCCTCCCCAGTCTCTGATAATGATTGTTCTATTCTCTGCTTTAATGAGATAAACTTTTTAGAATCCACATATGAGTGAGATCATGTATTTGTCTTTCTGCATCTGACTTATTTCTCTTAACATAATGTCTTCCAGATTTATTCATGTTGCAGATAATAGGATTTTATTCTTTTTTTTGTGTGGCTGACTGGTATCCCATTGTGTATATATACCACATTTTCTTTATCTATTTATTGACTAATGGATATATAGTCTGATTCCATAGGTTGACTATTATGAATAGTCTGCAATAAACATGAGAGTGCAGGTATCTTTTTGACAAACTGATTTCATTTTCTTTGGATATATATCCAGTAGTAAGATTAATGGATCATATGGTAGTTTGATTTTGTTTTCTGAGTAACCTCCATACTGCTTTCCAGAGGCACTATACTAATTTATATTTCCACTGACCTTGTATAAGGGTTTCCTTTTCTCCACTTCCTTGCCAACACTTATTTTGTTTTTACTAATGTCATTTTAACTGGAGTAAGGTGATATCTTATCATGATTTGGTAAGCATTTCTGAAATGATTAGTGATATTGAGCATTTTTTCATATACCGGTTGGCCATTTGCATGTCTTTTTGAGAAACTGCTATTAAGGACTTTTGCTCATTTTTAAATAGGATTATTTGGGTTAATTTTTTTTTTTTTTTTTTTGCTATTGAGTTGTTTGAGTTTCTTATATATTTTGAATATCGTCCTCTTGTTAGATGTAGTGTTTGCAAATATATTCTCCTGTTTTGCAGGTTGTCATTTCACTTTGTTGACTGTTTCCTTTGCAGTGCAGAAGCCTTGTATTTTGATGTAATCCCATTGTCTACTTTTCATTTTTTGCCTGTGCTTTTTTTTTTTTTGAAGCAAAGTCATTATTCTTTATTAGAAAAATGTTTTGATATTTACAAAGCTTTAAAGAATATTTCAGTGAGGCTTGTCATTCTTTCTTGAATACCTACTATACAATGGATTGGGATTAATTGTTAACAAAGAAATTTAATAAAGAAACAAATGAAAATAGCAGTCTATACAGAGCATAGCACATTTTTAAGTCACTGTATTCCAGGATGGGAGGTGGTAACACCCTAAGACCAACATCAATAAAATGCTATGACAGAAAAGGGTGGTGTGCCATAACACACCAGAAATAGGGGTAGTATTTCTAGGCAAGAGAAATCATATAGGATTAAATGTGAGGCAATGTGAGCAGGAAGTTCTAGGGCAGTGCTGTTGAATAAAACTTTCTATAGTAATGAAAATGGTCTTCCAGGTGCAGTGGCTCATGCCTGTGATCCCAGCACTTTGGGAGGCTGAGGTGGGTGGATCTTTTGAGTCCAGGAGTTTCGAGAACAGCCTGGCCAACATGGTGAGACCTTGTCTTTACTAAAAATACAAAAATTAGCCAGGCGTGGTGGCACATGCCTATGTTCCCAGCTACTCGGGAGGCTAAGACTGGAGAATCAGTTGAACCTAGGAGGCAGAGGTTACAGTGAGCCAAGATTGTACCACTGCACTCCAGCCTAGGCGACAGAGGGAGGCTCTGTTTAAAAAAAAGAAAAAAAAAGGGTTCTATATCTTCTCTGTCTAGAAGGGGATCTTATCTTTCCAGTAGCTACATCTGGCTAGTGTCTACCATACTAGTGAGATAGTGTGGTAGCTACTGGGCACCTGAAGTGTAGCTAATTCTACTGAGGAACTGTATGGCTAATATCTACCATATTGGCCAGTGCAGTTCTAGACAAATAGGCAAATAACACAAGAAAATATACAAGATGGGAAGAATGGAAAGCACGGGGTTTACATAAAAGATAAAGTAAGTTGTCTACTTCAGCTGGAATTGAGCTTATAACGCAGTCAAATGAGAAATAATATTTGGTACAGTTGAGTGGATCCAGATTATGAAAGACTTTGACCATTGCTTTGGGACAATTGGGAGCTTATAATGTCTCCTGAGCTAAGAAGTGTTATGTTCAATCCTATGCTATGGGAAGATTAAACAGGCAGGGGTAGCTATGAAGAACCAGAAAGGCTACAGAAGTAGAGATGCTACGTATGAGACCACAGTAAGAGTCTAGACAAGTTAATGAAAACCTGAATTAAGACAGTAACAAAGGAAATGTAGGGAAAAGACAGATATGAAACATATCTTGAAAGTAGAAACAAGAAAATTAAGAACTGATTGGAAGAGTTGGAAAGCAAAGAAGAGAAATGCACTTTGGAGAACAAAAGATGAAAGAGAAATTATGAGACAAATAGATTTGGTAGTACAGCCATCTGATTTAGAAAGATATTCTGATTTTTGTTTTAGATCTTTTAGGCTTAAGGTGCTAATGTTAGAGATATAACCATACGATTAAAGAGAAATGTTAGAAAATCTGGTAGAAATTTAAGGACAATCCGCATATAAATTAGGAGTCAACAAACTATAGCCCTCAGGTCAAATCCAGCCAACTGCCCGTTTTCTTTTTTTCTTTTTTTTTTTAATATATAAAGACAGACATTTATTTTCTCATAGTTCTGGAAACTCAGAATTCCAAGATCAAAATGCTGTCATCTGCCAAAGGCCTCATGAGAGTCCCCATGGCCTGATTACCTCTTAAAAGTTCTCTTACTACTTATAATCAACTAAATTTCTTTTTTTTTTTATTTTTTTAAATTTTTTTTTATTTTTTATTTTTTTATTTTTTATTTTTATTTTTAAAATTTATTTATTATTATTATACTTTAAGTTCTAGGGTACATGTGCATAACGTGCAGGTTTGTTACATATGTATACTTGTGCCATGTTGGTGTGCTGTACCCATCAACTTGTCAGCACCCATCAACTCGTCATTTACATCAGGTATAACTCCGAATGCAATCCCTCCCCCCTCCCCTCTCCCCATGATAGGCCCCGGTGTGTGATGTTCCCCTTCCCGAGTCCAAGTGATCTCATTGTTCAGTTCCCACCTATGAGTGAGAACATGCAGTGTTTGGTTTTCTGTTCTTGTGATAGTTTGCTAAGAATGATGGTTTCCCGCTGCATCCATGTCCCTACAAAGGACACAAACTCATCTTTTTTTATGGCTGCATAGTATTCCATGGTGTATATGTGCCACATTTTCTTAATCCAATCTGTCACTGATGGACATTTGGGTTGATTCCAAGTCTTTGCTATTGTGAATAGTGCCGCAATAAACATACGTGTGCATGTGTCTTTATAGCAGCATAATTTATAATCCTTTGGGTATATACCCAGTAATGGGATGGCTGGGTCATATGGTACATCCAGTTCTAGATCCTTGAGGAATCGCCATACTGTTTTCCATAATGGTTGAACTAGTTTACAATCCCACCAACAGTGTAAAAGTGTTCCTATTTCTCCACATCCTCTCCAGCACCTGTTGTTTCCTGACTTTTTTATGATTGCCATTCTAACTGGTGTGAGATGGTATCTCATTGTGGTTTTGATTTGCATTTCTCTGATGGCCAGTGATGATGAGCATTTTTTCATGTGTCTGTTGGCTGTATGAATGTCTTCTTTTGAGAAATGTCTGTTCATATCCTTTGCCCAGTTTTTGATGGGGTTGTTCATTTTTTTCTTGTAAATTTGTTGGAGTTCTTTGTAGGTTCTGGATATTAGCCCTTTGTCAGATGAGTAGATTGCAAAAATTTTCTCCCATTCTGTAGCTTGCCTGTTCACTCTGATGGTAGTTTCTTTTGCTGTGCAGAAGCTCTTTAGTTTAATGAGATCCCATTTGTCAATTTTGGCTTTTGCTGCCGTTGCTTTTGGTGTTTTAGACATGAAGTCTTTTCCCATGCCTATGTCCTGAATGGTACTACCTAGGTTTTCCTCTAGGATTTTTATGGTATTAGGTCTAACATTTAAGTCTCGAATCCATCTTGAATTAATTTTTGTATAAGGAGTAAGGAAAGGATCCAGTTTCAGCTTTCTACTTATGGCTAGCCAATTTTCCCAGCACCATTTATTAAATAGGGAATCCTTTCCCCATTTCTTGTTTCTCTCAGGTTTGTCAAAGATCAGATGGCTGTAGATGTGTGGTATTATTTCTGAGGACTCTGTTCTGTTCCATTGGTCTATATCTCTGTTTTGGTACCAGTACCATGCTGTTTTGGTTACTGTAGCCTTGTAGTATAGTTTGAAGTCAGGTAGCGTGATGCCTCCAGCTTTGTTCTTTTGACTTAGGATTGTCTTGGAGATGCGGGCTCTTTTTTGGTTCCATATGAACTTTAAAGCAGTTTTTTCCAATTCTGTGAAGAAACTCATTGGTAGCTTGATGGGGATGGCATTGAATCTATAAATTACCTTGGGCAGTATGGCCATTTTCACGATATTGATTCTTCCTATCCATGAGCATGGTATGTTCTTCCATTTGTTTGTGTCCTCTTTGATTTCACTGAGCAGTGGTTTGTAGTTCTCCTTGAAGAGGTCCTTTACATCCCTTGTAAGTTGGATTCCTAGGTATTTGATTCTCTTTGAAGCAATTGTGAATGGAAGTTCATTCCTGATTTGGCTCTCTGTTTGTCTGTTACTGGTGTATAAGAATGCTTGTGATTTTTGCACATTAATTTTGTATCCTGAGACTTTGCTGAAGTTGCTTATCAGCTTAAGGAGATTTTGGGCTGAGACAATGGGGTTTTGTAAATATACAATCATGTCATCTGCAAACAGGGACAATTTGACTTCTTGTTTTCCTAACCGAATACCCTTGATTTCTTTCTCTTGCCTAATTGCCCTAGCCAGAACTTCCAACACTATGTTGAATAGGAGTGGTGAGAGAGGGCATCCCTGTCTTGTGCCAGTTTTCAAAGGGAATTTTTCCAGTTTTTGCCCATTCAGTATATTGGCTGTGGGTTTGTCATAAATAGCTCTTATAATTTTGAGATATGTTCCATCAATACTGAATTTATTGAGCGTTTTTAGCATGAAGGGCTGTTGGATTTTGTCAAAAGCCTTTTCTGCATCTATTGAGATAATCATGTGGTTCTTGTCTTTGGTTCTGTTTATATGCTGGATTATGTTTATTGATTTGCGAATGTTGAACCAGCCTTGCATCCCAGGGATGAAGCCCACTTGATCATGGTGGATAAGCTTTTTGATGTGTTGCTGAATCCGGTTTGCCAGTATTTTATTGAGGATTTTTGCATCGATGTTCATCAGGGATATTGGTCTAAAATTCTCTTTTTTTGTTGTGTCTCTGCCAGGCTTTGGTATCAGGATGATGTTGGCCTCATAAAATGAGTTAGGGAGGATTCCCTCTTTTTCTATTGATTGGAATAGTTTCAGAAGGAATGGTACCAACTCCTCCTTGTACCTCTGGTAGAATTCAGCTGTGAATCCATCTGGTCCTGGACTTTTTTTGGTTGGTAGGCTATTAATTATTGCCTCAATTTCAGAGCCTGCTATTGGTCTATTCAGGGATTCAACTTCTTCCTGGTTTAGTCTTGGAAGAGTGTAAGTGTCCAGAAAATTATCCATTTCTTCTAGATTTTCCAGTTTATTTGCGTAGAGGTGTTTATAGTATTCTCTGATGGTAGTTTGTATTTCTGTGGGGTCGGTGGTGATATCCCCTTTATCATTTTTAATTGCGTCGATTTGATTCTTCTCTCTTTTCTTCTTTATTAGTCTTGTTAGCAGTCTGTCAATTTTGTTGATCTTTTCAAAAAACCAACTCCTGGATTCATTGATTTTTTGGAGGGTTTTTTGTGCCTCTATCTCCTTCAGTTCTGCTCTGATCTTAGTTATTTCTTGCCTTCTGCTAGCTTTCGAATGTGTTTGCTCTTGCTTCTCTAGTTCTTTTAATTGCGATGTTAGAGTGTCAATTTTAGATCTTTCCTGCTTTCTCTTGTGGGCATTTAGTGCTATAAATTTCCCTGTACACACTGCTTTAAATGTGTCCCAGAGATTCTGGTATGTTGTATCTTTGTTCTCATTGGTTTCAAAGAACATCTTTATTTCTGCCTTCATTTCGTTATGTACCCAGTAGTCATTCAGGAGCAGGTTGTTCAGTTTCCATGTAGTTGAGCGGTTTTGATTGAGTTTCTTAGTCCTGAGTTCTAGTTTGATTGCACTGTGGTCTGAGAGACAGTTTGTTATAATTTCTGTTCTTGTACATTTGCTGAGGAGTGCTTTACTTCCAATTACGTGGTCAATTTTGGAGTAAGTACGATGTGGTGCTGAGAAGAATGTATATTCTGTTGATTTGGGGTGGAGAGTTCTATAGATGTCTATTAGGTCTGCTTGCTGCAGAGATGAGTTCAATTCCTGGATATCCTTGTTAACTTTCTGTCTCGTTGATCTGTCTAATGTTGACAGTGGAGTGTTGAAGTCTCCCATTATTATTGTATGGGAGTGTAAGTCTCTTTGTAAGTCTCTAAGGACTTGGTTTATGAATCTGGGTGCTCCTGTATTGGGTGCATATATATTTAGGATAGTTAGCTCTTCCTGTTGAATTGATCCCTTTACCATTATGTAATGGCCTTCTTTGTCTCTTTTGATCTTTGATGGTTTAAAGTCTGTTTTATCAGAGACTAGGATTGCAACCCCTGCTTCTTTTTGTTCTCCATTTGCTTGGTAAATCTTCCTCCATCCCTTTATTTTGAGCCTATGTATGTCTCTGCGTGTGAGATGGGTCTCCTGAATACAACAGACTGATGGGTCTTGACTCTTTATCCAGTTTGCCAGTCTATGTCTTTTAATTGGACCATTTAGTCCATTTACATTTAAGGTTAATATTGTTATGTGTGAACTTGATCCTGCCATTATGATATTAACTGGTTATTTTGCTCGTTAGTTGATGCAGTTTCTTCCTAGCCTCGATGGTCTTTACATTTTGGCATGTTTTTGCAATGGCTGGTACCGGTTGTTCCTTTCCATGTTGAGTGCTTCCTTCAGGGTCTCTTGTAAGGCAGGCCTAGTGGTGACAAAATCTCTAAGCATTTGCTTATCTGTAAAGGATTTTATTTCTCCTTCACTTATGAAACTTAGTTTGGCTGGATATGAAATTCTGGGTTTAAAATTCTTTTCTTTAAGAACGTTGAATATTGGCCCCCACTCTCTTCTGGCTTGTAGAGTTTCTGCCGAGAGATCTGCTGTTAGTCTGATGGGCTTCCCTTTGTGGGTAACCCGACCTTTCTCTCTGGCTGCCCTTAAGATTTTTTCCTTCATGTCAACTTTGGTGAATCTGGCAATTATGTGTCTTGGAGTTGCTCCTCTGGAGGAGTATCTTTGTGGTGTTCTCTGTATTTCCTGGATTTGAATGTTGGCCTGCCCTACTAGGTTGGGGAAGTTCTCCTGGATGATATCCTGAAGAGTGTTTTCCAACTTGGTTCCATTTTCCCCCTCACTTTCAGGCACCCCAATCAGACGTAGATTTGGTCTTTTTACATAATCCCATACTTCTTGCAGGCTTTGTTCATTTCTTTTTCTTCTTTTTTCTTTTGGTTTCTCTTCTGGCTTCATTTCATTCATTTGATCCTCAATCGCTGATACTCTTTCTTCCAGTTGATCAAGTCGGTTACTGAAGCTTGTGCATTTGTCACGTATTTCTCGTGTCATGGTTTTCATCTCTTTCATTTCGTTTAGGACCTTCTCTGTATTAATTACTCTAGCCATCAATTCTTCCACTTTTTTTCAAGATTTTTAGTTTCTTTGCGCTGGGTACGTAATTCCTCCTTTAGCTCTGAGAAGTTTGATGGACTGAAGCCTTCTTCTCTCATCTCGTCAAAGTCATTCTCCGTCCAGCTTTGATCCATTGCTGGCGATGAGCTGCGCTCCTTTTCTGGGGGAGATGCGCTCTTATTTTTTGAATTTCCAGCTTTTCTGCCCTGCTTTTTCCCCATCTTTGTGTTTTTATCTGCCTCTCGTCTTTGATGATGGTGATGTACTGATGGGGTTTTGGTGTTGGTGTCCTTCCTGTTTGATAGTTTTCCTTCTAACAGTCAGGACCCTCAGCTGTAGGTCTGTTGGAGATTGCTTGAGGTCCACTCCAGACCCTGTTTGCCTGGGTATCAGAAGCAGAGGCTCAGTTGAAAATGCAGAAATCACCGGTCTTCTGTGTCGCTCGCACTGGGAGTTGGAGACTGGAGCTGTTCCTATTCGGCCATCTTGCTCCGCCCCTCTTGCCTGTGCTTTTAAAGTCTTATAAAAAAACTTTGTCCAGTCCAATGTTATGAAGCATTTCACCTATGTTTTCTTCTAGTAGTTTCAAGTCTTACATTTAAGTCTTTAATCCATCTTCAGTTAAATTTTGTGTATGGTAAAAAAAAAATAGGGGTCAAGTTTTTTTCTTCTGCATGTGGACGTCCACTTTTCCTAGCACCGTTTATTGAAGAGATTGTCCTTTCCCCATTGTGAGTTCTTGGCACCTTTGTCAAAAATCAGTTGACTGTAGGCCTGTGGATTTATTTCTGGGTTCTCTGCTTTGTTTCATTGGTTTATGAGTCTGTTTTTATGTCAGTATCATAGAGTTTTAGTTACTATAGCTTTGTCGTATATTTCGAAGTTACATAGTGTAATGCGTGTACTTTTGCTTTTTTGATCCAGGTTGCTTTGGTTTTTCAGGACTTTTGTAATTCCATACAAATTCTAGAATTAAAAATGTCAGTGGTATTTTGATAGAGACTTCATCAAATCCATATATAACTTGGGGTAGTATGGAAATTTCAACAATATTAATTACTTGAATCCATATACATGAGACATATTTTCATTTATTTGCATCCTTTTCCATTTCTTTCATCAATGTTTTATAGTTTTTAGTATAGCTTCTTTTCACCTTAATGGTAAAATTTATTCCTAGGTACTTTACAGTTTTGTAGCTATTATAAATAAAATTGCTTTAAAAAATTTTTAGATAGTTCACTCTACATATATACAAATGCTACTGATTTTATATGTTGATTTTGTATGCTTCAACTTTACAAAATTAGTTTATTATTACTATTTTTTTGTGAACTTCTTAGGGTTTTACACATATACAGTAATTTCATCTGCAAACAGGACAATTTAACTTTTTCCTTTCCAATTTGGATACCTTTTAGTTCTTCCTCTTGCTTACTGGGACTTCCAGTAATATGTTGAAAAGAAGTGGTGAAAGTGGGCATACTTGTCTTGTTCCAGATTTTAGAGGAAAAGTTTTCAACTTGTCCCCATTGAGCATAATGTTAGCTTTGGGATTTTTATGTATGGCCTTCATTGTGTTGAGGTCATACATTCTACATATAATTTGTTGAGTGTTTTTTTTTTTATTATTATAAAGGGATGTTGAATTTTGCCAAGTACTTTTTCTGCATCTATTGAATTGATTATATGGATTTTGTCCTTCATTATGTTATGGAATGTTTCACATATATTGATTTGCATATGTTGAACCATCCTTTCATTCCTGGAATAAATTCCACTTGAACATAATGGATAGCTTTTTAATGTGCTCTTGAGTTTTGTTTGTTAGTATTTGGTTGAGGATTTTTTCATCTATGTTCATCAGGAATATTGACCTGTAGTTTTCTTGTTTTGTTGTGTTCTTTTCTGGTTTTGGAATCAAGGTAATGCTGGCTATGTAGAAGGAGTGTGAAAATATTCCCTCCTTTTCAATGTTCTTGAACACATTTAAGTAAATGGCATTAGTTCTTCTTTAAACGTTTGTGTAGAAGTCAGCAGTGAAGCCATCAGGTCTTGCACTTTTCTTTGACGGGAGATTTTAAATTAGTGATTCAATTTCTTCATTGGTTATTAGCCTGCTCAGATTTACAGTTGCCTTATTATTCAATAATGGATGGTTGTATGTGTGTTGGAATTGATTTATGATTTCTTCATTATTAAATTTGTTGGCATATACTTGTTCCTAGTACTCTCTTTTGATCCTTTGTAGTTCTGTGGTATCAGTTATAATATCTTCTTTTTTGTACTGGATTTTATTTATTTGAGTCTTTTCTTTTTCTGATAGTCTAGCTAGAGGTTTGCCAATTTTATTTATCTTTTCAAAAATTCACTCTTCATTTTATTAATCTTTTGTATTTTTTCAGTTTCAATTTCATTTATTTCTTCTCTGATCACTATTATTTCTTTCCATTACTTTTGGGTTTAGTTTGTTCTTGTTTTGGTATTTCCTTACGATGAATCATTAGGTTTTTTACTTGAAATCTTTCTTTGTTGTAGGCATTGGCTGCTACAGGTATACCTTGTTTCACTGCACTTTGCTTTATTGTGTTTCACAGATATTTACAAATTGAAACTCAGTAGTATTTCTGCATTGAGCAAGTCTATTGGCACAATTTTTCCAATAGCATGTACTCATTTCATGTTTCTGTGTCACATATAATAGTTCTCACACTATTGAAAATCATTTATTATTTTTATATGTGTCATGGTGATCTATGATCAGTGATCTTTAATGCTACTATTGTAATTATTTTGTAACAATACAAACTGCAGTCATGTGAGATGGCAAACTTAATTGATAAAGTTGTGTGTATTCCGATTGATCCACCCATTGGCTGTTCTCTCTTCTCCTCAAACCTCCCTACTCCCTGAAACACAGCAATATTGAAATTAGGACACTTAGCAACCCAACAATGACCTCTAAGTGTTCAAATGAAAGGAAAAACACACATCTCTTACTTTAAATCAAAAGATGCAAATGATCAAGCTCAGTGAAGAAGTAATGTCAAACGTTAATACAGGCCGAAATCTAGGCCTCTTACGCCAAACTGTTAGCAAAGTTGTGAATGTGAAGTAAAAGTTTTTGAAGAAAATTAAAAATGCTACTCCAGTGAAACACATGAATAAGAAAGTGAAACTACCGTATTGCTAATATGGAAAAAGATGTAGTGATCTGAATAGATCAAACCAACCAAAACATTGCTTTAAACCAAAGCCTAATCTAGAGCAAGGTCCTAACGCTCCAGTTTTATAAAGCTATAAAAGCTGAGAGAGGTGAGGAATCTGCAGAAGAAAATTTTGAAGGTGGTAGAACTTGGCTTATAAAGTTTAAGGAAAGAAGCCATCTCCATAACATAAAAGTACAAGGTGAAGCTGCAAGTGCTGATGGAGAAGCTGCAGCAAATTATTCAAAAGATCTAGCTAAAATAATTGATGAAAGAGCCTACATTAAACAACAGATTTTTCAAGGTATATGAAACAACATTCTATTAGCAGAATATCCATCTAGGACTCTCACAGCTAGAGAGGGAAGTCAGCGCCTGGCTCCAAAGCTGCAAAGCACAGGGTACCTCTTTCGTTAGGTGCTAATGCAGCCATTGACTTTAAGTTGAAACCAATGCTCCTTTACGATTCGAAAAGTCCTAGGACCCTAAATAATCCCACTAAATCTACTCTACTTTATGTTGTATGAACAGAACAATATAGCTTAGATGACAGCGTATTGGTTTACAGGATGTTTTATTGAATATTTATGCCAACTGTTGAGACATACTGCTCAGAAAAAAAGGATTCCTTTCAAAATAATAATATTTTGTAGTGGCAGGGTTTGAGTGTATGGACTCCAATTTTGAAAGAAGTTCTGTATAATATATAATGTTATAATTATAATAATATATTGTGAATTGCTTATTGACAACGCACCTGGTTACCCAAGAGCTCTGATGGAGATGTACGAGGAGATTCATGTTGTTTTTATTCCTTCTAACACAACATTCATTCCACAGCCCATGGATCAAGGAGTAATTTTGACTTTCAAGTCTTATTATTTAAGAAATTCATTTTATAAGGCTACAGCTGCCATACATAATGATTTTTCTGATGGATCTTGGCGAAGTAAATTGAAAACCTTCTGGTAAAGATTCAGACTTCTAGATGTCATTAGGAACATTTAGGATTCATGGGAGGAGGTCAAAATGTCAACATTAACAGGTGTTTGAAAGAAGTTGATTCCAGCCTTCATGAATAACTTTGATGGGTTCAAGATTTCAGTGGAGGAATTGCTGCAAATGTGGTGGAAATAGCAAGAGAATTAGAATTAGAAGTAAAGCCTGAACATGTAACTTAATTGCTGCAATGTCATGATAAAACTTGAACAGATGAGGCAGTGCCTCTTATGGATGTGCAAAGGAAGTTGTTTCTTGAGATAAATCTATTCCTGGTGAAGATGCCATGAACACTGTTGAAATGACAACAAAGGATTTATTTACATAAACTTAGTTGTTAAAGCAGTGGCAGGTTTGAGTTGATTGATTCTAATTTTGAAAGTTCTGTGTGTAAAGTACTGTCAATCAGCATCGTGTGCTGCAGAGGGATCTTTCATGAAAGGAATAGTCAATCAATGTGGCAAACTTCATTGTTGTCTTATTTTAAGAAATTGCCACAGCCACCGAACGTTTAGCAACCACCACCCTGATCACTCAGCAGCCAACAACACTGGGGCAAGATCCTCTGCCAGCCAAAAGATTACAATTCGCTGAAGGCTCAGAGCATGTTTTAGCAATAAGGTATTTTTAATTTAGATATGTACATTATTTTTTAGACAATACTATTGCCCACTTAACAGACTACAATGTAGTATAAACGTAACTCTGTACTCACCAGGAAATGAAAAAATTGTATAAAATACTTTATTGTGATAGTGGCTTTATTGTAGTGGACTGGAACTGAACCCACAATATTTCAGAGGTATGCCTGTACGGTATAATTTCATTTATACAAGTCTCTGAAAAAGCCAAATTTAAAGGGTAATGAGAGAATTGAGTGCCGTGGTTGCTCAGAGTCGGGAAGAGAAGGGATTGGCTGAGAAAGTATACAGAGTTTTTAGGTGTAATACAAATGTTTAATTGTCTTGATTATGGTGGTGGTTACACAGATTTGTCAAAATTTATCAAGCTATTCTTATAATTAATATATCATATCTTACATAAATTATGCCTAATAATGTCAATTAAAAATGAAAGGAAATTATTTTGGAAATAAGAAGGAAATGTATACTTTTACACATCAATATAGGCAATAAGGGAAAAATAAATAAAACTGAGTTATTTCAATAGAGGGCAGATAAAACTGTAATACATTTATTACAAGAATGCAGCTTGGATTTGAACAGACCTGCTCTAGTTCTGTGTCTGCCACTTCCTACCTGGGATAAATTGCTTCATACATCAACTCAGTCTCTTTATCTACTCTTATGGGTTTAGTGATTACATGAATCTCAAAGTGTTGATTTAAAGATTAAACATAAAATGTTTAACATTGGGTATGGTATAAAGTATTCAATAAATCCTAAATGGTTTTACCAGTACTATAAAATTGAGAATACTAGTATTTCTTAACTGAGTCTCCTTTTGATTCTCTTGTAGTAGCATTCTAATATTCTTGTGAGCACTTAACTCCATTGCTACTCTGTATTTCTTTGCATGTTAATTTGCTTAATTCACAGTCCCTCACTGAAATGTGCCTACCTTGACACTGTTACGCCCCAGCGCTAGCACCGCCCTGGCCTGGGCTGGGTATTCACAGTGTCTTTGTTGAATGACTGTATGGTTGTTCCTCCCGCATGGTTGCTCTCTTTAGGAAACTTCCATTTTCCTCTCTTATGTGTACTTACTCTCATTCTTACTGTGGAATGAAAGACCTTGTCCCTTGAAAAGAAATGTTGGTTTTGAGAGCGTAAGACCTATGGGCGTCTGGGGGAGTCTTTTCTTGCAGTCTTGCATTTAGGCTGGGTGCCCAGAAGATGCCACCTGGCTCAGGCTCAGCAGGGAGAGTTTGGGAATATGATTGAATCTTGCAGACTTTCCTTCAGGTGTCATGCTACTTCCTTTCCTTCACATGGCTTCAACAGCTTGTTCCTGCCTTCCTACACAGACGTAAAGTTTTTTATGAAATATTTGTTAAACTTTTCTTTGAACTATTCATGGTGCTTATTCTAGCTAAGAACTTATAAATGTAACATGTGGAGGTCCTTATAAGTTTTGATCACTCTATATAAACTCTACCTTTGTTTCACTAGTGGAGAAACTGTCTGAGGGAGGGTACAAATGTTGCCTCACATCCTACATCTAAACAGGGGCAGAACAAGTGCAAGGCCCCAGATCCCTGAACTTACTGTGCACTTTGATACTGACACAAGAAGCATGTTTTTGGCTCTGAGTCATCCCCCTCTGCTTGTTTTTTTATTGCAACAGCCAAGGTTGTATGTCCTAGAACAGGTTCAAGTTCAATATTTGTACCTCCTAATATCGATATTGTCCACAGTGCCCAGCCTGTAGTTATTATGTGTCTATGATGCTTTCTAAATATTAATGAGTGCATATGAAAGTAATGGACTCATTTTGCTCATATTGGCAAATGCACTTTTGAGAGCTCTTTGTTTGCTTTTTAAGGTAAGCCCTCTCCAAAAGCATCTTCTGTTCCTCTGACATATGAAGTCTTGTTTTAAAAGGACTTAACGTTTAACTTTTTGTCTTCTTTTTTTCCAAAAGAAACAGCAGTTTTTACATAGATATGTGCCTTTATTCCTTTATTAATTATTACTTTATCTTCCCATGAATTCCTAACACTCACCTGGCAGCAGCCTTGGCTCTCACAGAAGCCAACATGATTGCAGGGAATTAGTTTTTATTACACTTGGACTGAACAAAACAGATTTGGAAGGGTAATGAAGTTTGTGGAAAGCAGAGCCATGCATTTTTTTCCTCCCCCCAGAGATTATTCAATAAAATGAATTTGTGTCCTGCACAATAACTGGGAATTGGCACGTCGGTGGCCTCTATCACTGCTGTCCTCTCGACCTGGTGTCCAACAGGTCTGATAACCTGAGAGAGCAATAATTAAGATCCTCAGGAAGGTGCATGTGGGCAGGAGCAACCATGGAATTAGGGAGCTCTGTAATTCGGGAGGCCATCAAAATAAACGTTGATTTTATTTAAATGTGCCAGATTAACCTAACAAGCTGTTTTTCCATTTCAGCCACACTCGAAATTTTATCTTCTTAACCCTATCCAAGGTATTGCATTCTGCCACTGGAATGAAATATTAGCAATAGAAGCACCATTCTAGTTAGTCTCCATTCAACCCCAAACTCTAATAGAAATAACCTGTCGGCTTTGATTGAGTGCAATATCACTATAGGAGCCTTGAATTTAAACTGGGGGATAAAGAAAATTGCATAGTGTGTGAAGCCAGTTTGACTAAAGTGGAAATTTTACTTCAGTCCCATCTGGCTGTCAAAAGGCCACTTCTAATACTTTCACAAAGCAATTTACCTTCGCAGCAAAAAATAAAAAATAGAAACTGAAAATGCAAAAAAAAAAAAAAAAAAAAAAAAAAAAGCCCAAACTAAACCAAACCCCAAAACCTTGTATTTCCTTCGCAGAGTCTGAAATCCTGTTTTTCATTGTTCTCAAGGGGCCAGGAGTGAATGCAATTCACCCACTTCTCTGTGAGGCTCAGCTTCCTTTCGTTATTAAGCATGTTCTGTTTTCTTGGATTCTAAACCTTTTAAAAGAAGAAAAAGAAAATCCCCAAATAGAAACTCCTCACCATTGTGTTAGATATTTGAATTAAAATACATTCCAGATTTTTGAATGATTGCCATTCTAACTGGTGTGAGATGGTATCTCATTGTGGTTTTGATTGGCATTTCTCTGATGGCGAGTGAGTGATGATGAACAGTTTTTCATGTGTCTGTTGGCTGTATGAATGTCTTCTTTTGAGAAGTATCTGTTCATATACTTTGCCCACTTTTTGATGGGGTTGTTTGTTTTTTTCTTGTAAATTTGTTTGAGTTCTTTGTAGGTTCTGGATATTAGCCGTTGGTCATGCTGCTATAAAGACACATGCACACGTATGTTTATTGTGGCACTATTCACAATAGCACAGACTTGGAACCAACCCAAATGTCTGTCAGTGACAGACTGGATTAAGAAAATGTGGCACATATACACCATGGAATACTATGCAGCCATAAAAAAGGGTGAGTTCGTGTCCCTTGTAGGGACATGGACGCAGCTGGAAACCATCATTCTCAGCAAACTATCTCAAGAACAGAAAACCAAACACTGCATGTTCTCACTCATAGGTGGCAATTGAACAATGAGGTAACTTGGACACAGGAAGGGGAACATCACACACTGGGTCCTATTATGGGGAGGGGGTGGGGGAAGGGATAGCATTAAGAGATATACCTAACGTAAATGATGAGTTAATGGGTGCAGCACACCAACATGGCACATGTGTACATATGTAACAAACCTGCATGTTGTGCACATGTACCCTAGAACTTAAAGAATAATAAAAAAAAATGCATTCCACACTAGCCTCAAGACTTTGAGGGAAAAGCATGTGGTGTTTGCCCTGGGCATTTAGCAAAACTGGCAAGGGACACGGATCCACGGGAGCCTTCATGCCGCATCCTGGATCTGCCAGCAGTTCCAAGGGTCCATTTCACATCCAGGGCTGGAAACCACACATTCCTTGGTGAAAAATCTGCTGAAACCAATTTTGTAGAACCCAAAGGGAAATGCCATTTTGGTGACAGTCACATCTGAATACACGTGAACGATGAGGCCGTGTGTGAGTGGGGGACCAAGGGTCTAACAGAGAGGAATGGGGCCATTCTGAATGTATCTCAGAAAGGATTTTTTAAAAAGACATTTGCTCCATTGTCTGGCTGAGCACTCAGATACTCTATTCCAAAGTCCATTAAAAATCCATGAAGAAATATGAAGAATGTAGCTTTGATGGGAGAGACACACTTCAGAAACAGGCTCTGTTTGTCTCTTAAAATGTTTTCCCAGACTAACCAGAGGATCAGAGAAAAGAAATCCCTTTGTAAGAGGAAGAGTGAGGACAAGATTTTCACGTGGACAGTTTCTTTCAAGAAATCAACTAGGTTAGCAAAAGCAAGCAAAGGCTGTATTTATGTGTTTGGGTGATCTCTTCTTCTCTCTCTGTCTCTCACACCCACCCACCCACACCCACACACACCCCTCTCTTGGCATCCTTACTTCTTTTTACCCACCAGAAACAAATAGAGACTATAAGCACAAAATACAGAATCATTGAAGGATGAGTGTCTCAAGCCTCTGAGTCTGGACAGAATCTCAATGTATATCCAGCAAAATAGATAGACAGACAGATAGGCTGATTGACTAACTTGAAAGCCAGTATTATTATATAGCCACTTTATAGATGAGGAAACTGATGCTCTAGTACTTAGGAAAGTCAACAACTTGCCCAAATGAACGAGCTCAGTGACGGAGCTATGGGTCTGCGGCTCTACTTCTCTCCTTCCCTTGGATCTCTCCCTCCAATAGTGCTCTGCCATTTTCCCATTGAGTGCCCTCCAGGAACCAAGAGTTCTGCATAGAGATACAAGAAGCCCACCATTTCTATCTTTAGAATGTCCTCTCACCATTTCTCATCTCCCCGTCAAAGCTCACATACCCAAAGCCCCATTCTTGCAAGGCCATACTCTCCAATTTCCAATGTCAGATGCACTCTTTCATTAGCATCTGAGCTAAAGTAATATTGGCTGATAACAATGTAATGTGTCACAACTGCTTCCTCAATTCATTTTCCTATAATTACACTATTATGTAGCCATTGATTTCTCCATTTCCCCCTACTTCATTAGCTCTTGGGATAAAATTCTTGTTTCTAACTTCTTACAGTATTTTTTTTTCCAGCCAGCACAGACTCCTTTTCAGCCTTCTGTATTCACACCTTGTGCTGTATGCCAGTGCCTTCCATGCTCGTGTGTGGACTATACTACACAAGAAACATTGCACACATGCAGTCAGCCTTTTCAAAACACATTGGCTGTCCAGAACAATTCATAAAACGGAATATTATTTAGCCTTAAAAAATAAGAAAATCCTGTCATTTGCAACAGCATGGAGTAACCTAGAGGACCGTAGGCTACATGAGACAAACAAGGCCTAGATAGATATATACTGCTTGATTGCACTTATATGTGGAATTGTGGAATCTAAGAAAGCCAAGCTCATAGTAGCAGAGAGCAGAGTGGTGGTTACCAAGGACTAGGGTTTGTTTTTGTTCAGTGGGTATAATGTTTACATAGGCAAGAGTAATTCGTTTTAGAGATCTGCCACACAGCGTAATGCCTCCAGATGTGAATTCTGTACTTAAAAATTTGTTGAGGCTAGATCTCCCGTTAAATGTTCTTACATCACAACATTCAAGCAAACAAAAATTTCACATATGGTCTTTCATCTAATTCTTATAAAACTTAATGTTTCGAGAAATATGACTAACTTTACATATAAGAATATCAAGAATTTAAGAGGCTGCCGTAAGTCAAATGTGCCGTGAAGCACACACTTCAGGGCTGTTCACTTGCGTGAGCTCCTGTGACCGCTGGGAGCCACTGAGAACTGTAGCGGGTTCCGGGTAGAGAGAGAGGAAGCCTGACGTCATCAGGGAGCATTTCTGTGTGAGCACTTATGGTATCTCAGGGGGAAAAGGTTCAGACTGTCCACAGCTCCAGTAATTTGTTGCGATTTCCTTTCTCATTCTTTAAAAAATCGCATTTACACTTCATTTTGTATTTTTTATTTGAAGATGAAGCACCAAAATAGTGTAAACCTTAGCCCACAAAACCTGGTTCCAGCCCTAGGTTATTGAAGTAACCCTAAACAGTGGTAGAGGAGGGCCTCAAAGGCCGTTCCCCCAGTTCCATGCCCTCTGTCCTTTCCATGTCTCTGATGCTGATGCTGTCGTGTCACTGCCTCTGTGAAGGCCGAGGCGAGCAGTGCCCTCTTCCCTGAAGTCTTCCCAAGGCTGAAACGATATCTCTCCCTGTTCCTTTGGATCACAGACAGCACTTTTTGAGGCCTTTGATTTAAGGAAACTGTGTTTTGCAGCAACTGTATAACAAGCCCCTTTGCTACTTAGTCCTCCACTCCTTGTCTCATTTCTCCAGATAACATGGAAGGACCCTGGGTTGAGGACTTTGCCCTATTTTTGTATTTCTGAAAACAGTTGCCAAGGCAGGAACTTAGTGGAGCAACTAAGCCTTTCAGAACATGGAAAGCCTTTCTTGTGCCACCAGGTACCCTGCCAGGGATAGCCATAGGCCTTTACTTTTAGAATCATAAGGAGAGTTCATTATCTAAGACAACAGAGAGAACCCATAAAATCCCCCAGCATTGTAGAGGGCAAATCCATCTGTTTGTGACTCTGCTTTCAATGCTCACCTCCAAGTAGAAGTTGCTCCTAACTCCCATCATTCATTTATTAGTTCATGTATTCATTCAACAAATATATTCCAAGCACCGATTTACATTCTGGGGATAGAACTGAAGACGATTTCCTCCCTGCCTTCCAGGACCTAAGCAAAGAGAGGCCAGATTTTCATATTACTGATGATGTTTCTGTAAAACCTTAAGTGTTCTGGATTATCTTATACTGATCCACGAAATGACGCTTATCACAGATAAATGGGCCAATCATTTTTACTTGGCAAAGTACCCTTGCTTTATGGAATACATTTGTTCCAGAAAATTTATCTATGGAGTGAGCCTTTCCTTTTCTCTAGTAATATAAAATCCAACATGTTTTCTGATGAGAAAAGTCCTCTGATTTAAGTTGAAAACTTTTAAGGTGTGCAGTATCAGTGGCAAAGGAGGAAAAGATGCAGAGGAATTGGTGATATTGTGCACATCTGTTTTGTGTGATCCAAATTACAGTTCACTTACCTTGGCAACATTTGGGAAACTTGCTTGGTTCAGAATGTGCTTTTCCATGAGAACAATTCATTTTCCACTCTGTTTCACCTTTTTTTTTTTTTTTTTAATTGTCCCTGACCAGGAATTTCTAGCTCTTCTGACTTACTCTTTTCCTGTTTATCTGTCAGATACAGACCTAGGATTTCAAAATCATATTAGCAGCTGCTAAATGTCCTGGCAATATGACTAGAGAACTATTTAATGAACTGAAGACTTTTCATTCTTTGTAAATAATAACTTTGAAATTTTGGAGATTAAATGCCTTTTAAAACGACCCCCAGTGAAAGCTTCCATTTCCATGCTGCTTTTATCGGGGAGAGATTGCACTTAAAATTATGTGTATTTCCTCTGCAACTGCCCTTGTAGACAGCAACCCAGTAATCCCTTTGAGGGCAGGCACCATGTCTACGTTTCTTAAGTGTTTTCCATAGAATTTGGCTCTGTGTTGCACACAGTGTAAATGATTAGACTTGTATTAATTCTTGTTAGCAGCTACACCCACACCTAGCAGAAGTTACCTGTTGCATTTACCTATGTAGCAGAGTTGCTCCCACATCTTAGAGTCCACTGAGGATGGGGCTGGGCTCCTGCCCACAGCCTACACACTACTAACCACTACGTGATCAGCGCATGGCCAGTGACTGTAAGATGAATGAAAGAGTCAACTGCCATTTTTCTTGATTTTCATAACGACATGATTTTGAAGTTACAACTGAAATTACTTGTTTCAGTATCCGCAAGGTTTGCTTTTATTGGAGAGTATACCATGTGTGGCATCTCACTTTTCTCTCTATACTGCTTGACCAGCTCTGATATATTCCAAATAACAATCTCAGAAGTCACTCTTTTTTTGTTTGTTTGAGAAGCAGTCTTGCCTGTCACCCAGGCTGGAGTGCAGTGATGTGATCTCGGCTCACTGAAACCTCCGCCTCCCGGGTTCAAGCAATTCTCCTGTCTCAGCCTCCCAAGTAACTGGATTTACAGGCATGCACCACCACACCCGGCTATTTTTTTTTTTTTTTTTAGTAGAGATGGGGTTTCACCATGTTGGCCAGGCTGGTTTCGAATTCCTAACCTCAAGTGATCCACCCACCTCAGCCTCCCAAAGTGCTGGAATTACAGGTGTGAGCCACCGCTCCGGGGCAGAAGTCACCTCTTTCTGGAAAGTTTTCCTGACTCTTGCATAAATGGTAGCCCCTGCCTCTCTGTTACTTGCAGAAATCCTGGTGCGAATTACTCTCATCTTCATTTCTTTCCTCTATACGTTGGGTACTCCTGGTACTGTGCCAGGGGCTGTAGCACTTAGCGAATTGTTTGGGGTCCCGCAGCCCACAGTTCTTTTCCCACTAGATCTTTGGAGAAGACTAAGTGTCGATATAAGGTGCTCTGTTAGAATACTGTTCCCCATATTCCCGTTTCTATGGCATTTTCCCCTGAGTCTGTGATTTGTGTGGTTTCCAGATGGGGTATTATCATAATGAAACCGAATTTAGCCTTTTCCTAAGTTAAAACAAATTAAAATATGCTCCCATCTAAAGTCATGCAATGTGTCTTCAGTTGCACAAACAAATTTCTTTGGCTTGAGGCAGCAAATGCTGTTAAAATAATATTGATTTTCAAGAATTCCTGGCTTGTGTCCTGCAGCTGAGCAACAAAGTCACTGCTCCGTCTTTGGTTTGTCTAAGAGGCCTGTGGATGGCACGCACACCTGGGCATGGCTCCCTGGAGGTCCTGTGCATCCTGCCTGGCCCCCTCCTTGTGGTCCGCTGGTCCTGCCTTGAAGAAAGCTGTTTTGCTAGCTAGGAAGCATTGTCCAGCTCCATCTTCCACGGGTCCCCGCCCTCCCTACCTGCTTCCCCATGCCCAGGCCCTGCTATCAGCCTGGTCTTGTGTGTCCTGCTGTATCACATTCAGTCCCCTGGGCTCTGAAACAACAGTGCGTGTGTTCTTTGTTCTGCACATTTCCTCATGAAAAAGACTTCTTCAGCTTCTACTAATGGTTCTCCATCTCAGAACTCAAGCACCCTGCGTGGGGCTGAGCTGGTGGGACAGAGGCCCTGGGGTCCCCTCCACAGCCCCACTTGTCTCTCAGGTGCTCCTGCACTCTGGTCGCCTCCGCCTCCAGGTCTTTCTGTTGTGCAAAATGATGCCTGAAGGTCAGAGGTGCCCAGTTCCTGTGATAGAGCCTGACTCTGAATCCCAGACTCAGCTTGTCTGGGACAAAATTTCTGCAGTGATAATCCACTGGGAAAGAAGTAAAGAGGTTAAAATACAAAACAGTCAACAAAGTGCTGTGACAGTTGACCACAGATGACCGCTCAGGCATATGGGTTGTAGCAAGGGAGCCAGCATTATCTGCAGAGGGGGTGAGGCAGCAGAATGGGAGCAGGACACCAGGTCAGGGTCAGACACCCTCAGGGTTGTGTCCCAGCCTCTCCACTTTCCAACTGTTGATCTTGGGCAAGTATTTCAACTACCTAAGCCTCTGTTACCTCATCTAAAAATGAGGATAATGATACTTAGCTCTTCATACAGGGAGGATTAGAAATGAAGATCATACAGCTCCTGGCACATAACATTCAACTATCATGACCTTCTCTCCATTCCTCTTCAGGATTTAGAATCCACTGAGTGACAGTAAACAGTGCAATACCTAAGTCATGCTAGTTCAGATCAGATGAAGTGTTTAAAAAAGTAAATACGTCTGTGCTTTGAAGACGGAAGTAGAAGGCAAGAAAATGTTATCCCCCAACAAGGGAGAGGTTTAATATAGCAACTTATTAGTGAAATTGTAGTTAGGAGAGGTTTGAGAAAGTTCCTGACATCACTCCTCATTCCAAAAGTCACTAGAAAACTATTCTAAAGTGTTCTTTGATTTAGTATTCAGGCCTTCGATGGTAGCAAGAGGCTTCCTAGAGCCATTGGCCCTCTGCAAAATTTGCAGTGAAGTGCTCAGCAGGAAATGATGCCAGGAGCTATGGCCCTGCTCAGTCATGCCTCAGCCCGGACAAGCATCATCCAGGCCCCCCAGGTGCCATTAAGACTGTGACGACTACTTGGTTGCTCATTTGGGACCCATGTGGAAAGGAGGAGTTAAGGGGTTCTGCACAGATTTGGTAAAATGCCTTGGGAAGCCCCAGTAGAAGGCATCAGAAGATTCTCTCTGAAGGTAGTAAAGACTAAAAAAGAGATCCCTTTGTACTTTGTGGCACATAATATGACTTTTTAATGTTTTTAGAACCATAAATGACTTTTCATTCCAAGAAATCCATCACGTTTCATCATTTATACTCTGTTTAACGAGAGTAAAGAATCTTCTAAATGCTATAAAAATTTCTCAGTTTTAGCTGATTGTTTTCTAGAATGATTTATCCTCTTTTTTTTTTTTTTTTTTTTTAGCAGACTTTCCTTTTTTTTTTTAAAATTGCTGGTCTGTCATGTACCTCATGAAGCTTCCACAAAAACATTTGAAAAAGGAAAGCCGAGCGATATTGTTTCTGGGCTTGGTATCATTAGGCTCAATGTTGGACAAATAGGGAAATGGACTCATGTCAGAGGTTTAACTTAGCGACACTGACAACTGTGAAGAGTCACATTCTCTTGTGAGACAGCGAGCTGACAGTACAATAAGGGAGGAAGAAAAAAGTATAGAACGAGAAACACAAATTAAAATGTTTTCCTAGAGGCAAAGTTTCTATCTTTCCTTGGGCAAGACACTTATTTCCTCTGCATCTCATATAAAATAATAAATATTTTAATGATTGCTAGAAATAATCTATGTAGATTGCTTAAATGCCACGTAAAGGATACAGCTCCTCTTAAACTAATCATGGCAATGTAAATTTCACTGGAACATGATGATGTCAAGCGCACTCCAATAGGATCAGAGGGCAGGGCTACTGAACTTGTTTCCATGTTTAGTAGGCACCAGATTACAGCGGAGCATGTGGGAATTTAAAGTCAAAGAACCTTCATCACTTCTTAGCCTGGTATTGTTGGGGGAGGCAACCAAGCACAGGCCCTGAGTGTCTCTACCCCATCTAGCTGGGTAGGTCCAAAATGCAAAGCTCTGCCTGCTCTCTACCTGGGCCATTTCTCAGGATTGTATTTTCACTGAGCAACCTTGAGGGATGTGGTAATGCATCTATTAGAGACCAAAAGCAAGTTTGCTTTCTGCTTGCTACAATATGGTGGGTTTCCAAAGCACAGTGTTCCTCAGGTGTGAGGCAAATCTACTGCATGCTTGACATTCGTCTGACCCACGCAGAGGCCTGGGGGAAAGAGGAAGCAGTGCAAATTGTGCTGCTTGCTGTGCTGTGAATAATAAAGTTCTTTGTCTCTGACCCAGGAGTCTTACGTGTTTTACCAGCATCCATGAAATAGTAATAGGCTAATTTATTAGCTTGTAAGTTGAGAAAATTAAATCCCAGACCTGACAATGTCCTAGGTCAAATTATTTAATTCATCAAATTCTTGGTTTGCTCATCTGTAGAACATAGACAATAGTAGTGTTATTTAAGGATTGGTATGAGCATTTAATAAGTAATTAAAAGGGAAAAACCTGGCCCAATTCCTGTTGAGTGGTTGGATCTTTTTCAAAGCCCCGAGCTGTATGGATGTTTCTGAGCTATTGCTAAGGCATGGTCAGAATCACATCCCTTGACACAGCATGATTTCTTCTTTTTTTCCCATGCATGGGGTTCACCTTGCCATTGGACACTAAACAGCTTGAGAATAGATCTGCATTGCATGCATCTCTTGTAGCCTTGATTGTGTTTAGCAGAGCATTGCTCAGATCCTGAGCACCCAGAAAACAAGTATTTGAGCACTACTTGATGGACATATGCCTCTGCCCTTCAGGTAAGGCACTTATTCTGTACCTTGTCCATAACAGAATTGATATAATAAAATCTGTTTTGCACAGCGGATGAGAGGCAGGACTAGATTGTAGCTCCTACTCGGATCGACAGAGTAGTATGTGGTATGGAGGCTTGTATTGTGAACTTCTGCTCCAGAACAACTGCAGGAATAAATCAGGAAAGCCAGGAAAACCCACAGACTCTCTGAAGGAAGTGGATTGCTCCTGCAGGACCTGGCAGACACCTAAATACTGTAAGTGCCTAAACTATAGAAGTGAGAAAGGGGGATCGTCTGCCCCTCAACATACACCTTCAATGGGGAAACTGAAGGTCTAGATCACGGGAGAAGATTCTGACCTTACTTGGAGCTGAGTCAGTTTAGAGAGCCAAGTGAAATTCAGAGGTAGAGGAAGCAGCAGGAGAATCCCCATGAGCTCACTGGGTCCCCTGGGAAGCCATTTCTTCCTTGCCTCACAGTGGTCTTTGGGGATGGTTGCTAGAGGTACTGGGAAAAGGCCACAGGGAAAAGGAAACCTCCAGCTGAACTTTGTAACAATTTGAACTGATGGAGAAGTCTCCTGGCCAGAACTCTGGGGAAGACATGAATCTGGTGTGCAAACTTCACATGTAGGGGAAGCATGAAAGCCCTATTTGCTTTCACAGCTTGGGGTGGGTGGCCTGGGGCAAGTTCTCAGCCCTGCTCACCCACCACCTGCAAGCAGACTTGGTACTGTTGGTGGGAGCATGGTGGGAGTGAGACCGGCCCTTTGGGTTGTGTGGGAGCTGGGTGAGGCCAGCTTTCCCCTACTTCCCTGACAACCTGCATGACACAGTAGAGGCAGCCATAATCCTCCTAGGAACATAATTTCATTGACCTGAGAACCTCACCCTCATCTCCCACAGCAGCCGCAGCAAGACCCGCCCAAGAAGAGTCTGCGCTCAGACATGCCTAGCCCTGCCCCCACCTAATGGTCCTTCCCTACCCACCTTGGTAGCTGAAGAAAAAGGGTGTATACTCTTGGGAGTTCTAGGTCCTAGCCCATCAACGGTTCCTCTCCATACTACCATAGCTAATGCTCCCTTGAAAGTGACACCCGCTGGCAGAAGGCCAATCAACACAAAAGTAGTGCATTAAACAACCAAAGCTAAAGACCCTCACAGAGTCCATTTCACTGCCCTGCCACCTCCACTGGAACAGGTGCTGGTATCCATGGCTGAGAGACCCATAGATGGTTCACATCACAGGACTCTGTGCAAACAACCCCAGTACCAGCCCAGAGCCTGATAAGACTTGCTGAGTGGCTAGATCCAGAAGAGAGAAAACAATCACTACAGCTTGGTTCTCAAGAAGCCACATCCTTAGGAAAAGGGGGACAGTACTACATCAAGGGAACACCTGTGGGACAAAAGAATCTGAATAGCCTTGAGCCCTAGACTTTCACTCTGACAGAACCTACCCACATGAGAAAGAACCAGAAAAACCAACTCTGGTAATATGTCAAAACAAGGTTATTTAACACCCCCAAAATATCACACTAGCTTACCAGCAATGGATCTGTACCAAGAAGAAATTCCCAATTTACCTGAAAAAGAATTCATAAGGTTAGTTATTAAGCTAATCAGAGAGGCACCAAAGAAAGACAAAGCCCAATTTAAAGAAGTCAAAACATGATACAAGACACACAGGGAGAAATTTTTAATGAAATAGACAGCATAAATAAAGACAATTAAAACTTCAGGAAACAATGATCACACTTTGGAAATGCAAAATACTCCTGAAAGTCTCAACAAGAGAACTGAACAAGCAGAAGAAAGAACTTCAGAGCTCGAAGACAAAGTTTTCCAGTTAACCCAATCCAACAAAGGCAATAAAGAATAAGAAAATATGAACAAAGCCTCCAGGAAGTCTGGGATTATGTTAAACAACCAAGAATAATTGGAATAACTGGAATTCCTGAGGAAGAAGAGAAATCTAAAAATTTGGAAAATATATTTCAGGGAATCAAGGAAAACTTCCCTGGCCTTGCTAGAGACCTAGATATCCAAATACAAGAAGCTCAAAGAACACCTGGAATATTCATTGCAAAAAGATCATCACCTAGGCACATTTTCATCAGGTTATCTAAAGTTAAGAAGAAAGAAAGAATCTTAATAGCTGTGAGACAAATGCACCAGGTAAACTATAAAGGAAAACCTACCAGATTAAAAGCAGATTTCTCAGCAGAAACTCTACAAGCTAGAAATGATTGAGGCCCTATCTTCAGCTTCCTTAAACAAAACAATTATCAGCAAAGAATTTTGTATCTTGTGAAACTAAGCTTCATAAACGAAGGAAAGATACAGTCTTTTTCAGACAAACAAATGCTGAGAGAATTCACCACTACCAAGCCAGCACTACAAGAACTGCTAAAAGGAGCTCTAAAGCTTGAAACAAATCCTGGAAACACATCAAAATAGAACCTCTTTAAAGCAGCTATAAAACATCTTTAAAGGACCTATAAAACAAGAATAGAATTAAAAAATAAACAAAAAACCAAGGTATACAGGCATCAAATAGCATGATGAATGAAATGGTACCTCACATCTCAATACTAAGGTTGAATGTAAATGGCCTAAATCCTCCACTTAAAGATACAGAATTGCAGAATGGATAAGAATTCATCAATCAACTGTCTGCTGCCTTTAAGAGACTCACTTAACACGTAAGGACTCACATAAACTTAAGGTAAAGTGGTGGAAAAAGACATTCCATGCAAATGGACACCAAAAGTGTGCAGGAATAGCTCTTCTTATATCAGACGAAGCAAACTTTAAAGCAACAGCACTTAAGACAAAGAGGGACATTATATATTGATAAAAGGCCATGGCCAACAGGAAAATACAACAATACTAAATGTATTTGCACCTAACACTGGAATTCCCAAATTTATAAAACAATTGCCACTAGACCTAAGAATTGAGGTAGACAGCAACACAATAACAGTGGGAGACTTCAATACTCCACTGACAGCACTAAACAGGTCATCAAGGCAGAAAGTCAAGAAAGAAATAATGGACTTAAACTGTACCCTGAAATAAATGTACTTAACAGATATTTACAGAACATTCTACCCAATAACAACAGAATATATATTATGTTCATCAGCGCATTGAACTTTCTCCAGTATAGACCATATGATAGGCCACAAAACGAGTCTTAATAAATTTCAGAAAATTGAAATTACATCAAGCACTCTCTCAGACCACAGTGGAATAAAACTGGAAATCAACTCCAAATAACCTTCAAAACCATGCAAATACATGAAAATTAAGTAACCTGTTATTGAATGATCATCGAGTAAACAATGAAATCAAGATGGAAATTTAAAAAATTCTTTGATGTGAACAACAATAGTGACACAACCTATCAAAACCTCTGGGATACAGCAAACGTGGTGCTAAGAGGCAAGTTCATAGCCCTAAACGCCTACATCAAAAAGTCTGAAAGAACACAAGCAGACAATCTAAGGTCATACCTCAAGGAATTAGAGAAACAAGAACAAACCAAACCCAAATCCAGCAGAAGAAAAGAAATAACCAAGATCAGAGCAGAATTAAATGAAATTGAAACAACCAACCAAAAACAACAACAACAACAAAAAAAATAAATTAAACAAAAAACTGGTTATTTGAAAAGATAAATAAAATTGATAGACAATTAGCAAGATTAACCAAGAAAAGAAGAGAGAAAATCCAAATAAGCTCAATTAGAAATGAAATGGGACATATTACAACTGACCACAGAAATATAAAAGATCATTCAAGGCTACTATGAACATCTTTATGTGCATAAACTAGAAAACCTACAGGAGATGGATAAATTCTGGGAAAAATACAACCCACCTAGCTTAAATCAGGAAGAATTAGAGACCCCGAACAGACCAATAACAAGCAGCAAGATTGAAAATGTAATAAAAAAATTACCAACAAAAAAGTCCAGCATCAGACAGATTCATTGCAGAATTCTACCAGACCTTCAAAGAAGAATTGGTAACAATCCTGTTGACACTATTCCACAAGATAGAAGAGGGAATCCTCCCTAAATCATTCTATGATGCCAGTATCAACCTAATACCAAACCCAGGAAAGAACATAACCCAAAAATGAAACTACAGCCCAATATCCCTGATGAACTTAGATGGTAAAATCCTTAACCAAATGCTAGCTAACTGAATCCAGCAACATATCAAAAATATCATCCAACATGATCAAGTGGGCTTTATGGCAGGGATGCAAGGATGGTTTAACATACACAAGCCAATAAATGTAATACACCACATAAACAGAATTCAAAATAAAAATCACATGATCATCTCAGTAGACACAGGAAAAGCATTTGACTAAATACAGTATTCCTTTATGATTTAAAAAACCTCAGAAAATCAGCAAAAAAGAGACATAGCTTAATGTAATAAAAGCCATCTATGAACCCACAGCCAACATAATACTGAATGGGGAAAAGTTAAAAGCACTCCCTGTGAGAACTGTAAAAGGACAAGGATGCCCATTCTCACCACTCCTCTTCGACGAAGTACTAAAAGTCCTAGGCAGAGCAATCAGGCAAGAGAAAGAAATAAAGGGCATCCAAATCAGTAAAGAGGAAGTCAAGCTGTCACCGTTTGCTGATGATATGATTGTTTATCTAAAAATCCCTAAAGATTCTTCCAGAAAGCTCCTAGAACTGATAGAAGAATTCAGGAAAGTTTCTGGATACAAAATTAATGTACACAAATCAGTAGCTCTTCTACACACCAACAGCGACCAAGCTGAGAATCAAATCAAGGACTCAACCCCTTTTACAATAATTGCCCCAAAATAAAATACTTAGG
The DNA here is from genome assembly GCF_049350105.2 of Macaca mulatta. Lineage (NCBI taxonomy): Eukaryota > Metazoa > Chordata > Mammalia > Primates > Cercopithecidae > Macaca > Macaca mulatta. The sequence goes on from NC_133417.1 coordinate 10,950,265, forward strand.
AATATACCTAATCAAGGAGGTGAAAAAACCTCTATAAAAATAACTATAAAACACCTCTGAAAAACACATACACAAACAAATGGAAATACATCCCATACTTATGAATAGGTAGAATCAATATAGTGAAATTGACCTTACTGCCAAAAACAATCTACAAATTCAATGCAACTCCCATCAAAATACCACCACCATTCTTCACAGAACTAGAAAAAGGATCTTAAAATTTATGTAGAACCAAAGCATAGCCAAAGCAAGACTAAGCAAAAAGAACAAAACTGGAGGCATCACATTACCTGATTTCAAGTTATATTATAAGGCCATAGTTACCAAAATAGCATGGTTCTGATATAAAAATAGGCACAGAGATCAATGGGACAGAATAGAGAATCCAGAAATAAACCCAAATACTTACAGCAAACAAAACATAAAGTGGAGAAAGGATACCCTATTCAACAAATGGTGCTCGGATAATTGTCAAAACACATGTAGGAGAACGAAACTGGATCCTCATCTCTCACTTTACACAAAAATCAACTCAAGATGGATCAAGGACTTAAATCTATGACTTGAAACTAAAAATTCTAGAAGGTAACATTGGAAAAACCCTTCTAAACATCGGCTTAGGCAAGGATTTCATGATCAAGATCCAAAAGCAAATGCAATAAAAACAAAGATAAATAGCTGGGACTTAATTAAACTAAAAAGCTCTTGCACAGCTGAAGGAACAGTCAGCAGAGTAAACAGACAACCCACAGAGTTTGCTATTCACAATCTATACACCTGAGAAAGGACGGGTATCCACAATGAACCTAAAGTAATTAGCAAGAAAAAAAAAAACAAAAAAAAACAATTCCAGCAAAAAGTGGGCTAAGGATATGAATAGACAATTCTTAAAATAAGATATATAAATGGCCAAAAAACATAAAAATGCTCAACATTACTAATGATCAGGGAAATGCAAGTCAAAACCACAATGTGCTACCACCTTACTCCTGCGAGAATGGCCATAACTAAAAAATAAAAATAATAGATGTTGGCATGGCTGCAGTGAACAGGGAACACTTCTACACTGCTGGTGGGAATCTACACTAGTACAGCCACTATGCAAAACAATGTGGAGATTCTTTAAAGAACTAAAAGTAGAACTACCATTTGATCCAGCAATCCCACTACCGGGTATCTACCCAGAGGAAAAAAGTCATTATATGAAAAAAGGTTTTTGCACACACATGTTTTTAACAGTACAATTTGCAATTGCAAAAACTTGGAACCAACCCAAATGCCCACGAATCAATGAGTGGATGAAGAAACTGTGATATATATATATATATCATATATCATATATATATGTTATATGATATATCATATATATGATATATCATATATCATATATATATATATATATATATATATATCTACATACATACTCAACCATAAAAAGGAATGAATTAATGGCATTCACAGTGACCCGAATGAGAATGAAGACCATTATTCTAAGTGAAGTAACTCAGGAATGAAAAACCAAACATCATATGTTCTCACTCATAAATGGGAGCTAAGCTATGAGGAAGCAAAGGCATAAGAATAACACAATGGATTTTGGGGACTCAGGTGGAAAGGGTGAGAAGAGGGTGAGGGATAAAAGACTACAAATTGGGTGCAGTGTATACTGTTCAGGAGATGGGTGCACCAAAACCTCACAAATCACCACTAAAGAAATTACTCATGTAACCAAACACCACCTGTTCCCCAATAACTTATAAAATAAAAAATTGTAAACAAATAAAATAAAATCTGTTTCACCTGCCTCATTGCTTTTCTTGGGATACAATGACATAATGCATTTATAAAATTATGAATATTTGAAATCATAGAGTAATAACTCACATTTACTGACTCCTCTTTGTGTGCCAGCCACTAAATTTATGTATTTCATTTTAGCCTCTCAGTAGCTTTGAAAATATTAAAAGATCATTTTATAGACAAGAAAACCAGGGCTCAGCAAGGTTGAATAAGTTTTCTAAAGTTACACAGCTACTAAAGGAAGCAGACAGTTTATGAACCCAGGGCAGTCTGACTCAGAGAATTGTGCTGCCTGATATAGTAGTCGCTAGTCATAGTGGCTATTTAAATTAAAATTAATTAAAAGTAAATGCAAAAAAAATTCAGTTTCTAAGTTGAATTTGTCACATAATGAGTGGCTAGTAGCTACTATATTGGACAGTGTAGAATAGAACATTTTCATCATCAAATAAAGTTCTATTGGACAGCTCTAGAGTCTACTTTTTTCAGCTTATGATATATAGCACCAACCTCCTTCCCACACCTTTCTATTCTTACTATTGTGCAACATTATAATTTTTATGAGCACACATCAATCCTGGCCCTAATGAACTCCAAGAGCACCTCTTACTCACCCTCCTTTGCTCAGGGCCTTCTTCTGTTTCAACTGAATCCCATTTTGTTCTGTTTGCCAACCTGCAACCATGCCCCTTGATGCCCCACCATCCACATCAGTTGTCAGATTACTGACCTAATTTTCTGTTTCCTGACATTGTCCCCTCAGATGGGACTTTCCATTAATACTGTATCCTGTCCAAACACTGAGCACGCAGCTAGACTGAAATGAACTAGCTCTACCTAAAAGTTGTGCTAAGTGGTGAATATATCTTATCCCATTTTCCATCAGAAAAAATCTAGAAGGTAGTTAATAATATTACTATTTCATAAATGCAGAAACCAAGGCTATGAGAAGCAAGAAATTAAGGTCAAATTTGTTATTAGGGTGTCAGAGTGTTAGAAAATGACAGAACCAGGATTCCTGACTAGGACTGTTGATGCCAAGCTGTTGCTGTGGATCTCTCCCTAGGGTGTATGGCTGCTTCAGGCTGTTCTTCACACTCAGACTTATTCAGAAGAATCACCGAAGCTCTAGACCTGAAAGGGCCTTAGGGGCTAGTCTCTCTCTCTAATTTTTTCTACTCTGTGTGAATAAAAAACTGAGAGCATACTGTCTTACACATAATTTGATGCTCAGTGATTGTTTGTTGAAGGGAATTATCATCGCTTTCATTAACTGCTAGTGTTACACAGATGAAACAGAGATGTTCACAGACAAAAAACAAATCTGGAATCTTTAGACTAGAAAGCTTTTTTACAGCTAAAATATTTACAAGTGCAGGCACTATGTATTTCTCATGGACTAAGTGAATGCCCAGTGAAAGGCACAGGTAAGAAAAGTTACAGAAAAGCCCAGTGGCAAAAGCCAGCGGTAAATAGCCAAGAGCAGGCATCCTGAGTGGGCCAAGTGGGAGCCAGGCCATCCTTTGTAACCTGGACTCAGAGGTTATGGCATCACTTATGTAACATTCTATTCATCAAAGGGGTAGCAGAGTCTGCTGAGATTTAAGGGCAAGGTAAGTAGACTCCACCTCTTGATGAGGAGTGGAAAGATTCTGGAAAAGCATATGGAACTGGAAATACTGCGGTGTCTTTTGAAAAATACAATCCACCATACTAATTATAGGTAGAGGGATGTATGGATTAGGGACCTAATAAGATGAGAGAATTTAGGTAGAAAAGCAGTGTGGGGATATATTTAGAAATGAAGATTGGAGAACACAATATTCTAATTGGTCCATATAAATCATCGCAGGAACACATTTTGCCAGTAGACTATACTACCACAATGAAATAGCCCAGTATTCAAGAGTTACAAAATCAGTTGGCCGGGCGCAGTGGCTCACAGTTGTAATCCCAGCACTTTGGGAGGCCGAGACGGGCGGATCATGAGGTCAGGAGATCGAGGCCTCCTGGCTAACACGGTGAAACCCCGTCTCTACTAAAAATACATTTAAAAAAATGAGCCGGGCGTGATGGCGGGCGCCTGTAGTCCCAGCTACACGGGAGGCTGAGGCAGGAGAATGGTGTGAACCCGGGAAGCAGAGCTTGCAGTGAGTGGAGATCGCGCCACTGCACTCCAGCCTGGGTGACAAAGCAAGACTCCATCTCAAAAAAAAAAAAAAAAAAAAAAAAAGTTAAGTGAAAATATCTTTGTTATCTTGCATGCTCACTGTTGAATATTTCCTTGTATTATGTTTCACCAATAATTCAAAAACTGGCACTTGGAAATACTAGGTAGAAACTTAAATTCAACCAATCACTGAAATAGAGCTGAGAAATTGGATCTGTGCCACATCTGTTGAGTTATGAAGAGACTCATAACCCATGTATTGTATTTGATATAGTATATTGAAGACTAAAATACAATAACTTTAGGAACATTATATAACATAACCTTGTGCTATCTTAAGCCACCTTTCTGAATAAGTAGTCATGATGGACACAAGCCCTTCAGCTTTCAAAAACCTCCTTTCAGGTATGTTTTGATGTTTCGGGGGTGATACATGCTCCCTAAAAGTCTGATATTACTGAGCACATTGCTTGGCGTGAGTTTTATTCTCTGCCAGTCTGTACTCTACAGTGCTGCCAGCACTGTCATGCTGGATGTTAAAGGCTTCCCTGGGCATGGACTGCTCTGACCAGGATCGCCATTAATGAGTGGATTCCCATAGAGTTTGTCAGCCAACATGGGGATGAAATGCATGTCTTGACTTTTCTGTTGTGTTCTGTTGATGGGAAGGTCCCAAGACAGTACTGCTTGTGTCCTGATCTTTGACAGGTATTTAGAGAAACAGCAACTCCAGAGACACTCATCCATGGAGTCGTGTGGGGGGCATAGCCACCTGAAAGTAAAAACACTGCACTTCAAAATAACTTCTCATAAACCTGCTTCTGCCAAAGTGGACTTTCCCCATTTCCCCAACTTCTCTTTCTTACAACCAAGACCCCCTAGACTTAACACAATAATCCACATAGAAATTATTTGACATTTAGAAAGAATGTGGGCTGCCCAGAAATCTCAGCACCTGAGGAACAACACAGCAGTGAGTTTTATGGGTTTTCTTAATTGTCTCCCATGTATGTCTCCCAGACAGAGTGAAGAAGAAGCCTCAGATCCAGAACCACCAACAGGCACAGAAAAAAAGAAAAAGAAAAAGAAAAAGAAGCTACAAGAAATGCCTATTTTCTTCAGTCAGTGGTCTAGAAAAAGGTGGCCTAGCATCAGAAAATATTTTTGGCAATACTTGTCTACGACAAATATGAACAGGAATGATACTCCTCAGTTCTTGTAGATTCAGCAGAGCCGAACAGAAAGTTGATCTTCCATACTCCCTTTCCTCCACCCTTGGAAGAGGGCGGCATGCTGTAGTTTTTTCCCCTGGACTTTGTCAGCCTGGCTGAGCAGGGATCTGGTCTTCTTTCCCTCTCCTGGCAGAAGTAGGTGACAGTGATCCAATTTTACTGCAGGTGAAGTGTTGGCTCCCCAATGAATCCGCATTCTACACAGTTGAAGCACATAGTGTTCAGATTGTTCTACCATGATTGTGTTAGCTGGGTCCATCGGTACATAAAGCTGCCCTTCCCACCCAGCAGCAGCGAGACTTAATGACATGGTCCAGAAGGGGGCTTCACCCTTTCTACTTCTGTCCTGTCATGTGATTGGGGCCAACAGGTTAGCTGAAAATACTCAACCACACAGACCTCACATAATACCTCAACAGAAGAAGAACTGCCTGAAAAACTGAAAAAGATTAAATAGATTGCAGAGTTTCATAACACAATATCCAAAAAGTACAGAATTTTACCAACAATCACATAAGAAACAGGAAAATCAACAGAAACAAACTCCAAGATGAATTAGAGGTTGGAAATATCTAACAAGGATTTTACAGCAACCATCAAAGTGCTTCAACAAGCAGTTATGAGTTCTCTTGAAACAAATGAAAAATTAGAAAATCTTGGCAAAAAAGAAGGATAATCAAGATAAATAAACATATCTGTGTTAATCTGTTTTCACACTGCTATAAAGAACTGCCTGAGACTGGGTGATTTATAAAGAAAAGAGGTTTAATTGACTCACAGTTCTTCATGGCTGGGGGCCCTCAGGAAACTTACAGTTATGACAGAAGTTGAAAGGGAAGCAGGCATGGCTTACATGGTGGCAGGAGAAAAAGAGAAAGAAGGGGGAAGCAACTTCTTTCAGACACTTATCAAACTACTAGATCTCATGAGAACTCACTCACTATTGTGAGAACAGTAAGGGGGAAATCTACCCCCATGATTCAATCACCTCCCACCAGGTCCCTTCCTAGACACATGGGGATTACAAATTGAGATCAGATTTGGGTGGGGACACAGAGCCAAACCATATCCTTCGGCCCCCAGCCCCTCCCAAATCTCAAGACCTTTTCACATTTCAGAACAAATTATGCCTTCCCAACAGTCTCCCAAAGACTTAACTCATTGCAGCAGTAACTTTGAGTACAAAGTCTCATCTGAGACAAGGCAAGTCCCTTCTGCCTATGAACCTGTAAAATCAAAAACAAGTTAGTTATTTCCAAGTTAGTTACTATAATGGGTGTAGAGGCATTGGGTAAATGTTCCCATTCCAAATGGGAGAAATTGGCCAAAACAAGATCAGATGCAAGTCCAAAATCCAGTGGGGCAGCCATTAAATCTTAAAGCTCCAAAATCTTCTCTGACTCTGTGAAAGAAAATTAATATTGAGGCTCTCAAATCACTAAGCTAAAGGGAAAAGTCAAGCTGGGAACTGCTTAGGGCAAACCTACCTCCCATACTATTCAAAGTCACCCCTCTGCTCACTGAGATAGATGCTTCTTTAGAAAAGCTAATCAGAAACTCAAAATAATGCAACTGTTAGTCTCTCACCTATCTGTGACCTGGAAGCCCTGTCCTCCGTTGGGGCCTTCCTGCCTTTGCTTCAAATTGTCCCACCTTTCCAGACCGAACCAATGACGTACTTCTTACATATATTGATTGATGTCTCATGTCTCCCTAAAATGTATAAAACTAAGCTGTGTTCCAAACACTGTGGGCACATGTCATCAGAACTTCCTGAGGCTGTGTCATGGGTATGTCCTCAACCTTGGCAAAATAAACTTTATAAATTAACTGAGACCTGTCTCAAATTTTTAGGATTAATAACTCCATGTCTCACATCCAGGACATGCTGATGTAAGGGATGAGCTCCCATGGCCTTGGGCATCTCTGACCCCATGGCTCTGCAGGCTACAGCCCCATGGCTGCTTTCAAAGGCTGGTGTTGAGTGCCTGCAGCTTTTCCAAGTGCATGGTGCAAACTGTCAGTGAATCTACCATTCTTGGGTCTGGAGAACTGTGGCCCTCTTCTCACAGATCCACTAGGCAGTGCCCCAGTGGGGACTTTGTGTGGGGGCTCAAACCCCACAATTCACTTATGCATTGCCCTAGTAGAGGTTCTCCATTATGTCTCTGCCTCTGCAGCAGACTTGGCCTGGACATCCAGGCATTTCCATACATCCTCTGAAATCTAGACAGAGGTCCCCTAAGCTCAGTTCTTCTCTTCTGTGGACCTGTAGGTCAAACACCACATGGAAGCCATGAATACTTGGGACCTGTACCCTCTGAAGCAATAACCCAAGCTATAACTTGGCCCCGTTTAGCTACAGCTGGAGCTGTAGTGACTGGGATGCAGGGCAGTAAGTCCCTATCCTGCACAGAACAGAGGGGCCCTGGGCCTGGCCCACAAAATCATTTTTTCTCCTAGGCCTCTGAGCCTGTGATGGGAGGGCTACCATGAAGACCTCTGACATGCCCTGGAGACATTTTTCCCATTGTCTTGGTTACTAACATTTGGTCCCTTGTTACCTATGCAAATTTCTGCAGCTGGCTTGAATTTCTCCCCAGAAAATGGATTTTTATTTTCTACCTCATGGTCAGGCTGCAAATATTCCAAACATTTATGCTCTGTTTCCTTTTTAAATAAAAGTTTCAGTTTCAGATAATGTCTTTGTGAATGCATATGACTGAATGCTTTCAGAATTAGCCAGATCACCTCTTGAATGCTTTGCTGCTTATAAATTTCTCTGCCAGATACCCTAAATCATCTCTTTCAAGTTCAAGTTCCACAGATCTCTAGGGCAGGTACAAAATGTTGCCAGTCTCTTTGCTAAAACATATCATAAGTGACCTTTACTTCAGTTCCCAATAAAGTTCCTTATCTCCATCTGGGAACACCTCAGCCTGGACTTTATTGTTCATGTCACTGTCAGCATTTTGGTCAAAACCATTTAACAAGTCTCTAGGAAGTTTCAAACTTTCTCACATCTTCCTCTCTTCTTCTAAGCCCTCCAAAAACTCTTCCAACCTCTGCCCATTACCCAGTTCCAAAGTCAATTCCACATTTTCAAATTATCTTTATAGCAGTACCCTACTCTGCCGGTACCAATTTTCTGTATTAGTCTGTTCTCACACTGCTATAAAGAACTGACTGAGACTAGGTGATTAATAAAGAAAAGAGGCTTAATTGACTCACAGTTCTACATGGTTGGGTGGCCTCAGGAAACTTACAATCATGGCAGAAGGTGAAAGGGAAGCAGGCACATCTTACATGACAGTGGGAGAGAGAAAGAGAGAGAAAGGGAAAGTGTCAGACACTTACCAAACTACCAGATCTCACAAGAAATTACCATCATGAGAACAGCAAGGGGAAAATCCATCCCCATGATCCAATCATTTCCCATCAGGTCCCTCCCTCAACATATGAGGATTACAATTTGAGATGAGATTTGGGTGAGGACACAGAGCCAAACCATATAAATATCTTCACAATATCTTCCAAAATTATAAATCCAAAACTTTTAATAAGTTGCCATTCTAACAAAGAGAGAGAGAGAGAGAGAGCAAAAGAAAAAAAAAACCCAACAGCAAAAAGCAAAACTTGCTGTATTGGGCTCAATAGTAGAGTGGAGCTGACAGAGGATAAAATCACTGAACTTGAGGGCAGATCAATAGACCAAGCTTGTTTAACCCGTGGCCTGCAGGCTGCATGTGGCTCAGGATGGCTTTGAATGCATCCCAACACAAATTTGTAAACTTTCTTAAGACATTATGGGATCTGCTTTGTAATTTTTAAAAAGTTCATCAGCTATTGTTAGTGTTAGTGCATTTTATCTCTGGCCCAAGACAATCCTTTTTCCAGTATGGCCCAGGGAAACCAAAACATGAGAAACTCCTGCAATAGACCTTTCCCAATCTGAACAACACGGAGAAGACAGATTGATAAAAAACAAAACAAAACAATAAGCAAAGCCTCAAGGTCCTGTGGGAAAATAACACAAAAATCCAAGATTTATTACACTGAATTTAAAGAGGAAGAGAAGAAAGACACTGAGGCTGAACAAGTATTCAGAGGAATCATGGCAGAAAACTTCAAATTTGGAAAATGACAAAAATCTACAAATGCAAGAAATTGAAATAACTGCAAATAGAATAAACCCAAGAAATCCAGGCCAAGACACATCATAATTAACTTCTGCATTCTAAAGCCAAAGAAAAAATTCTTCAAAACACAAAGAGAAAAAAGGTACATTATTTATAGAGAAATGCCAGTTTGAATAACAGTAGATTTCACATCTGAAACAATGGAAGTCAGTAGGAAATGGAAGATTTTTTTCAGTACTGAAGTAAAGAACTCTCAACCAAGAATTATCTGTCCAGCAAAAACAACTTGCAGAAATGAAGGGGAAATACATTTATTCTCAAAGAAAAACAAAGATAATACTCTGCTAGCAAATCTACCTGTTAAGAATTCCTAAAGGAAGTTCTCCAAACAAAAAGAAGACACTAACATAAGAAGACTCATCACTTCAGAAAGGAAAGAGGAACTTTGAAATGGATGAAGATGGGGTAAATTTAGTAGACCATCCCTATTATATTTATTAAGTCATATTTGATGGTTGAGGCAAAAATTATAAAATCATCATATTTGGTGCTCAATATATAAAAAGGAAATACTTAAGACAATTATATTTTTGAAATGAAGAGAGAAAATGAATTTAAAAGGAAGTCTTCTATACTTCACAAGAAGTGGTAAAACATCAATGCCGGTAGACAGTGATGTTATGTGAATATATTGTAATACCTCAAGCAACCACTAAGAAAATGATACAAAGTGATATATTAAAAACACCATAAATAAATCAAGTTACTTCTTTAAAAAACTCTAACAAGACTGACAAAGGAAAAGGTACAATTCACCAATATCAGGAATGAAATAGAAAATATAGAAGCTATTACTATAAATCCTGCAGCCAGGAAGGAGATAATCAGAGAATGTTGTGACTGTTACACTCATAAGTCTGACAACTTAGAAGAAACTACCAAACTACCAAAAAATCAAATGAGAAAAAATTGAAAACCTGGATAGTATTTTTATCATTAAAGAAATTAAATTTGTAATGTAAAGACTCTCAAAAAAATTTCCATGTCCAGGTGGTTTCATTGTAGAACTACACAATTTTACCAAAGATTTAAAGAATTAATGCCAATTTTATACTATCTCTTCCTGAAAACAAAAGAGAAGGGAAAATGTCTTAGTTCATTTTGTGAAGCCGGGATTAACTTGATAACATGAGCAGCCATAGATAGTACAAAAACGAAAACTATAAACCAATATCTTTTGTGAAGTTAAATATAAAAGTTATCCACAAATAGTTAACAAATATCACTTTCTATAAAAATCAACTCAAATTGGATCACAAACAAATGTAAACTGTAAAACTCTAAGCCTCCTTCAGGAGAAAAATAGGAGGACATTTTTAGGATCCATAGTTAGACAAAATTTTTAGGATACACCAAAATTAAGAAAAACAAATACAACCTGCTAAATTAATCTTATCAGAATGAAAAACTTTCACCCTGAGAAAAACCCTGTGAAGAGACTGAAAAGATAGGTTACACACTGTCAGAAAATATTTGCAACCATACATCTGACAAAAGACTGGTATCTTGAATATATAAAAACTCTCAAATCTCATCAGTAAAAGAAAAACAAAACAAGCAACAAAAACAAACCATTTCATTTAGAATAAGGACAAATGAAATATTTTTACTAAAGACGAAAAATAGATGTTGAATAAGCATGAGATGTTAAATGTCATAAGTCAATAGAAAAATGCATATTAGATCCATTATGTGATATCATTATACACTTAGCAGAATGGCTATAATTTTAAAAATAGTAATGACCACACCAAATGCTGGCAAGGATCCTGAGATCACTCATACATTCCTAGTAGAATGTAAAATGGTACAACCAACCACTTTGGAAAACAGTTTGGAAGTTTCTTATGAAATCATCCAGTCATTGCATTTTTGTTTCTCTTATGCTTTTCTTGTGAAATGATCCAGCAATTGCACTTTTGTCTGTCCAACATAGAGAAAGAAAATGTGTACTCACATAAAAACGTATACACGATTGTTCATAGCTATTTCACTCTTATTAGCTAAAAACAAAACAAAAGAAAATGCCAATCAGATGTCCTTTAATGAGTAGATAGTTAAAAAAAAAACCAAAAAAACAAAAACAAAAACAAAAAACCATGGGATGATATACAGCAATGCAAAGAAAAAACTATTGATACATGCAACAACCTTGATGAATCTCCAGATAATTTTACTCTATAATTGAGAGAGTGCCTGCAAGGCCAGATCCTTTAGTGATTTCATTTTGTAGAGCAGAGGGTATCTCAGATACTGCAAGTATCAGAATTAGAAACTGACAACTCTCATACTGAGATCAGCACTTTTTCTAACATGTGAGAACTTTTTATAAAATTTAACCCGTTTCTCCTCTAGCAATTCTGATTTTAAAATTGCTAGTTATTATTGCCTCCTTCCTGCTTTTGTGTAGGACTTCTATCCTCCATTAACAACCCAAATGGTACCATAGTTTCTCTGCGTAGTAGCTATACCAGGCTCCATTAAGTAGCTGGATGCAAGTTGGTAAATGTTTAAACACTGGTTCTCTGAGCCAAAAAGAACATATATACTCATGTATACCCATATATACATTAAGGTACATTCATTTACTGATAATAAAGAATGTATAGGGCACATAATTTACAAATAACAAAATATACAGTACACTGTATTGTAAATTCCATGTAGCAAATAAATTCTCCCAGAGTGCTTTGCTGATTTTTGTGGAACTCACATCCATGGCTAACCTATGGTTACAATGGACAGACAACCGTAGTTCCCAAATGGTGTTGGCTGATATTTTTGTTTACATTAACAAGTAAGACAACATTGGGGGAAAAAAAGATATGTCAGAACTTCACTCATTCACCAATGACCTGAGTATGTTCTTTGTGGATTCAAATAATGGTTGCTAAATATTGGAATGTTTTCTAAATTTGTGTGCTATTTGCAATGTGACAGCTACAGAGGTAACATATTTTGAAGTTTAATCTGCATAATTAACTTTTCTTCATTACTTTGTTTAGTCTAGACAGGGCTCAGTAAACTTTGTGAAGTGTAACATGGTAAATATTTCAGGCTTTGCAGGCCAGACCTGCCCTTTGGCAACTGCCCAGGTCTGCCATGGTGACATGGAAACAGCCATGGACAGTAAGTAAATCAACGAGCCTGACTGTGTTCCAGTTAAACTTCATTTACAAAACAAGTGACAAGTTGGATTTGACCAACGGGCCATACTGCATCAAGCCTTGTGCTAGACCAGGAGTGAGAAAATTTTTCTGTAAAGTGACAGATAGTAAACATTTTAAGCTTTGCAGCTACATAAGTTCTGTGTAGCATATTCTTTGTTTTCTGTCTATAACCCTTTGAAAATGTGAAACTCATTCTTAGCTTGTAGGCCAGATTTGACCCACTTGCCTTAGCTTGGTGATTCCTGGTCTAGACAACCAGCAAAATGATACACCAAGCCTTGATTTGTCGGACTTCCCTTCTCTGGTGTAACTATTCCCATGGCTGATTTTAAGCAGCTATGAATGTGACGTCACTGAATGCAGAGTTGGGAAGGGAGGAATAGTAGAACACAAGGATAGATAGTTCTACCACAGACTTGCAATACATGGAAATGATCTGAAAAGCATAGAAAATGGTCAGATCATTAGGAAGGAATACATTTTGGATATTTGTTACCTTTAAAACATTAAATAATTATAATTCCATTTAATGTATTAAAATCTTATTTCTATTTTATGCTACATTGTTAAATTTAAACTTAATTCAATTTAATTTATTATAATCAAAATAATATAAGTTAAATTAAATTTATATTTTAAAACTATTTTATTAAGGTATGGTTGGCATACAGTAGACTACATATATATTTAATGTATATACAACGAGTTTGGATGTAAGCATAAAATTACATTTAAATTTTATTATTATTATAAGCTAGAGGTGACCTGGTTGATGGATAAATTCTTGCCACCATAATGTCCATGGTCATGGACTATGGAACTGTGGACCATGGAACTATGTTAGGTAGCGTGTGCTGGGACGGAGCTAAAGAAGAAAGCATTAGGACAGGGGTCCCTGAGGATGCAGGAACTAATGTGTGGATCTAAAGATAGGGTTAGACAGCAGGGAAATTAGAGCAACAGTTATTGTGTCCAGGAAGGAAGATGGCAATGGTCTGGGGAAATTTTAGAAATGGGGAACACAACCAGTGTTAGGCAGTGACTCCCAGCAGATGTTTGCAGGGACTGAGTGGGTGATTGTCTGTAAAGCTCTTTACACAGATTTGGTAGTAGTAGGAAGGGCTCACATATGCTAAACATTATTATTATTAGTATTAAATAGGGAGAGAATGAGAGGCTGGGATTGGAGCCCATGATGCTTCTTCCATTGAGACAGAGAGGGAACCACCGTTCCTAATGAGAATCTCATCTGTGGAATGCCAGAGGATCAAAGCTTTTTAGATTCATCTGTGTGCAAGAACAAACCAGCAACCCAGCATGTAAATGAGAGATTAGTGTGTGTTCATGTACAAATTAACAGGCGGGTTCACTCCATTCCAGCTTCAAGCCGACAGCGCCAGCTGTGTGGCAGCCACATGCATTATAGCTCCAAGCTTTCCACCCACAACAATGCCTTGTCACAACAGCGTCAAGAAACTTGGCCCGGTGAATAGGCGTGAATGCCAGACAAAGCCAAACGCAGCCTATCTCCTGTTTCTTGATGTTCCTCTTTGTTCATTTGTAGTCTCTGACAAGGTACAGCTGAAAAGAAATAATCCCTAGCAAATCCTATAAAACAGCTGTGTGGGAGGTGGACTCCTTTACTCAGCTGCAGCTAAGAATGTCACTTGGAGGTAGGAAGATTCGTGCAGAGTGTCAGGCAGCCCTGAAAAGAAAAGGATGCTCCATTGGAGCAGTGGTCTGTTATTATTCCCGATCTTCATTAGGGAGGCAGTTTGGCTGTATAGTTTTAGCAACATCTTTGCCCAGGGAGAAGAGGTAAACAGAGAGAAAAGGTGATATGAAAGAAAAAAAGTGAAGACAGTAATAGTGACACTATGGAAAAGAGCAGAGATACTTGATTGAGGGACTTCATAGGTCAGTGTCCGGCTTAGAAGGAACACACAGGATTAGTAGCAGATGTTCCCAAGGAGTGCCTTGCGGGCACTTGAAGTCTGAAAGCAGCTTTTCTTCCATTGTTGAGGACCTTAAGTAATACTAATGTGAAATTACTAATGTGAAGTTATTCTAGAAAAAAATCTAACCTGCACAAGGAATCAAATTAAATAGCCCCTTGAGTCTTTTTCTGTGGCCTGATAATAGAAGAACTTATAAGGTGGATGGGCAGATTGTCACTGCTTCACAGTAAAAGTTTTGTCCGGGTGAACTCTCTAGTATAAGCCAAGAGGTAGGGCATCTCTGCCTAACTCTACTGGCTTGAACCCCTCCATTGCCCTCCCTCCTCAAAACCATTCCAACATTCCATCCTCTCTGGCAAACATCCTTAATTCCCCACAGGTGGTCAGTAACCCATCAAGCCTGCTTCCTTCATTTTATTCACACCTGTTGGCTTTCACTCAACCAGATGGCCACTCTCCTTTCGGATGATCACTATTTTCCAGCTAGATTGCTGCTGATCTCTCGTCCAGGTTGCACCTCTTCTTCATTCTGATATAGGAGATGGAAAGAAATTATTTAGGCAGATAGTGAGGGCAAAAGAGTCCTTGGAAAGGCTTCCATTCTAACAAAAGCAGTCCAAGAAATTATTTTTTTTTTTTTAACGAAGAGCAGCCTTAAAAATCAGGCTTCAAACATAGATAAGCGAGCTGGAAGCTTGCATGGGGGGGTGCTGGCAGCTGTGCCAATGGAAAAGGGCTACCTGGGGCCAGGCATGTTCAACATGGAGGTTCCATCTTCCCTTTTCTTTGTTACCACGTACAGCAAAGAAACAGGCAACATGGCACCGGGAGGTAGAGAACCCATCTACGTAATAAAATATTAGGGCGGTAGTGGCCAGCCTTTCATGCCCTATGCAAATGGCTCACCTAGTCCTAACCAGCTTTTCATGCCTTATGCAAATAGCACAACTGTTCCGACCAATCTCTCATGCCCTGTGTGAATCAGACACTGCCTCCTCAAGCCATTTGTAAAACCTCCTGCATTTCACCGTGGAAGGAGAAAACCCAGTTGGGACCCCTCTCTCTGCAGCAGAGAGAGCTTTTCTCTTTCTTTCACCTATTAAACTTCCACTCTGAACCTCAGTGTTTGTGTGGCTGCGTCCTAGTTTTCCGTGGCCATGAGACAACGAATCTTGGGTATTTACCCCAGACAACGATGCCGCTTCAATTCCAGTCTCCCCAGGGTTGCCAGAGTGATCTTGTGAGCATTCAATCCCTTGCTTGTCATCTTCAAGTACATAAAACCTTAAATTCCTTAGGATAGTTCATGAGGCTTTTTGTTATCTGGCTTCTGCCAGGACACATCCTGGGTGTCATCCCCTCACCTATTTTCTTCTTTCCACCTGGACCCCACACTTGTTTGCATTTCAAAAGTACTGAATTGTTTGCAAATTTCTGCACTTTTTTCACAAACATTTGTTCCCTTGCTTGGAATGCCCTTCCTTTTATTTTGTCTCTCATCTTGTATTAGATTTTTGGTCTTTAGAAATCAGCACCAACAGCCTTTCATCATTCCGTCCCATCTAATGCAGGCAACTATTTTTACTATAGGCCTCGCCTCCTTTCTTAAAAATAAAAGGTGGGGAGTTGCTTCAGTACGCATGAATTGTACTCGGAAAAAAATATTTCCAGATCATGCTTCCCTAGGGAGAAATTAGAAGAAAAAGTTTTAAGAAAAAAAAAAAAAGCCAGTTTCTTAAGGAGGGAATAATAAACAGGTTTGTTCGTTTTAAAATATAAATGTAAAATTCTAGGCAAAACTTACACAAATATTTATTAATTGCCTGTTGATGGTTATATGCTGAGAGATGGAGGAGGATGAAGGAAGGTTGCTTTGAAGTTTGAACTCTACTCAGTGTAAAATGAGGAATTTTAAAAGACGCTTGAATAGTGGAGTATGTTTTTTAAATTTTATTATTTTTTAAAATTTCAAACAGTAAAATTTAATTTTTAAAACTGATTATTTCTTTTTTGTTGTCGTTGAATGACAAGAGTTCTTTATATTGTGAAAATAATTTTGATTAAAGCTGTTGAGACTTTAAATTATTTTGAACCTTAAAGAAAATGTTATTGTGAGATCCAAGTCACATAGCAAGCTGCTACAACCTTTGCTTATCTGACTATAGATTAACTCATTTCTTATTTATTTTATTTATTTATTTTTTTGCCCTGTAAAATGCTGTAAAAGACTGTTTCCAGAGATAAGACCCCATCCCTCTTAATTACTGACCCTTTATTACAGATTAACTTCCTTCCTTTTTCTTGTACACTACCCAGACCAGGTGGCAGAAGACTTTTTGATAATCAAATTGCTCAAGATGAAATGTGAAATCTACCTTTCCTGAAAAAGGACAAACTGTAATCAATCAAATTGTTTTAACTTACAGATCAGCACTGTATGGAAAATGGTGCAATCTCACAAAGCTTTCTTGCTTCTGCCCATAAGTGAAGCCTCAGCTTCTTCATTTCAGAGCACTGACCCCTTCCCTTTGTAATCTGTTTTCTGAGTGGCTCCCCTTAAACTCTGCACTTGAATAAACTCTTTCAAACTTGGGTTCTTCACAATCTTGAAACACAGCAAAACAAAAATAGAATTCAATATGAAGAAAATAGCTCAAACCATACAATTACATGGGAATGAAACAAACTGCTTCTGAATGATTTTTGGGTAAATAATGAAACCAAGGCAGAAATAAAGAAGTTCTTTGAAGCTAATGAGAACAAAGATACAATGTGCCAGAATCTCTGGGACACAGCTAAGCCATGTTAAGAGGGAAATTTATGGTACTAAATTCTCACATCAAAAAGTCATAAAGATCTCAATGTAGCCACCTAATATCACCACTAGAAGAACTAGAGAAGAAAAACCAACCCAACCCCAAAGCTAGCAGAAGACAAGAAATAACCAAAATCAGAGCTGAACTGAAGGAGATTGAGACATAAAAAACCATAGAAAAAAAATAAATGAATCCAGGAGTTGGTTATTTGGAAAAAACAATAAGATAGACTGCTAGCCAGACTAATAAAAAAGAAAAGAGAGAAGATCCAAATAAACACAATTAGAAATGACAAAAGGGATGTTACCACTGACCCCACAGAAATACAAATAATCAGAGACTACTACAAACACTTCTATGCAACAAACTAGAAAATCTAGATGAAATGGATAAATTCCTGGATACAAACATTCTGCCAAGGCTGAACTAGGAAGAAATAGGATCCCCAAAAAGAGCAATAATGAGCTCTGAAATTAAATTAGTAATAAACAGCCTATCAACTAAGAAAAAAAAAAAGCCCAGGACCAGACTGATTCAGAGCCCAATTCTACTAGATGTACAAAGAAGAGCTGGTACCATTCCTACTACAAGTGTTCCACAAAATTGAGGAAGAGGGACTCCTCTTCAACTCAGTTCTATTAGGCCGGGATAATTCTGATACCAAAACTTGGCAAAGACACAATAAAAATAAAAGAAAACTTCAGGCCAATATCCTTGATGAACATAGATGCAAAAATCCTCAACAAAATCCTGGCAAGTTGAATCCAGCAGCACATCAAAAAGCTAATCTACCAGGATCAACTAGGCATTATCCCTGGGGTGCAAGGTTGATTTAACATAGATAAATCAATAAATGCAATCCTTCACATAAACAGAACCTAATACAAAAGCCACAGGATTACCTCAAGAGATGCAGAAAAGCCTTTCAATAAAATTCAACATCTCTTCATGTTAAAAACTCTCAATAAACTAAGCATTGAAGGTACACACTTCAAAATAGTAAGAGCCATCTATGGCCAACCCACAGACAACATCATACTGAAAGGGCAAAAGCTGGAAGCATTCCCCTTGGAAACTGGCACAAGACAAAGATGCCCGCTCTCATCACTTCTACTCAACATAGTATTGGAAGTTCTGGCCAGAGCAATCAGGCAACAGAAATAAATAAAACACATTCAAATTAAAAAAGAGGAAGTCGGGGCCTTAATATAAACACATGGAGAGGGGGCGGAGCAAGATGGCCTAATAGGAACAGCTCCAGTCTCAAACTTCCAGCGCGAGCGACACAGAAGACTGGTGATTTCTGCATTTTCAACTGAGGTACTGGGTTCATCTCACTGGGGAGTGCCGGACGATCGGTGCTGGTCAGCTGCTGCAGCCCGACCAGCGAGAGCTGAAGCAGGGCGAGGCATTGCCTCACCTGGGAAGCGCAAGGGGGAAGGGAATCCCTTTTCCTAGCCAGGGGAACTGAGACACACAACACCTGGAAAATCGGGTAACTCCCACCCCAATACTGCACGTTAAGCAAACAGGCACACCAGGAGATCATATCCCACACCTGGCCGGGAGGGTCCCACACCCACGGAGCCTCCCTCATTGCTAGCACAGCAGTCTGTGATCTACCGGCAAGGCAGCAGCGAGGCTGGGGGAGGGGCGCCCACCATTGCTGAGGCTTAAGTAGGTAAGCAAAGCTGCTGGGAAGCTCGACCTGGGTGGAGCTCACAGCAGCTCAAGGAAACCTGCCTGTCTCTGTAGACTCCACCTCTGGGGACAGGGCACAGTAAACTAAGACACACAGACACCTCTGCACAGACGCAAACGACTCTGTCTGACAGCTTTGAAGAGAGCAGTGGATCTCCCAACACGGAGGTTGAGATCTGAGAAGGGACAGACTCCCTGCTCAAGTGGGTCCCTGACCCCTGAGTAGCCTAACTGGGAGACATCCCCCACTAGGGGCAGTCTGACACCCCACACCTCACAGGGTGGAGTACACCCCTGAGAGGAAGCTTCCAAAGCAAGAATCAGACAGGTACACTCGCTGTTCAGAAATATTCTATCTTCTGCAGCCTCTGCTGCTGATACCCAGGCAAACAGGGTCTGGAGTGGACCTCAAGCAATCTCCAACAGACCTACAGCTGAGGGTCCTGACTGTTAGAAGGAAAACTATCAAACAGGAAGGACACCTACACCAAAACCCCATCAGTACATCACCATCATCAAAGACCAGAGGCAGATAAAACCACAAAGATGGGGAAAAAGCAGGGCCGAAAAGCTGGAAATTCAAAAAATAAGAGCGCATCTCCCCCAGCAACGGAGCACAGCTCATCACCAGCAACGGATCAAAGCTGGACGGAGAATGACTTTGACGACATGAGAGAAGAAGGCTTCAGTCCATCAAATTTCTCAGAGCTAAAGGAGGAATTACGTACCCAGCACAAAGAAACTAAAAATCTTGAAAAAAAAGTGGAAGAAATGATGGCTAGAGTAATTAATGCAGAGAAGGTCATAAACGAAATGAAAGAGATGAAAACCATGACACGAGAAATACGTGACAAATGCACAAGCTTCAGTAACCAACTCGATCAACTGGAAGAAAGAGTATCTGCGATTGAGGATCAAATGAATGAAATGAAGCGAGAAGAGAAACCAAAAGAAAAAAGAAGAAAAAGAAATGAACAAAGCCTGCAAGAAGTATGGGATTATGTAAAAAGACCAAATCTACGTCTGATTGGGGTGCCTGAAAGTGAGGGGGAAAATGGAACCAAGTTGGAAAACACTCTTCAGGATATCATCCAGGAGAACTTCCCCAACCTAGTAGGGCAGGCCAACATTCAAATCCAGGAAATACAAGAACGCCACAAAGATACTCCTCGAGAAGAGCAACTCCAAGACACATAATTGCCAGATTCACCAAAGTTGAAATGAAGGAAAAAGTCCTAAGGGCAGCCAGAGAGAAAGGTCGGGTTACCCACAAAGGGAAGCCCATCAGACTAACAGCAGATCTCTCGGCAGAAACTCTAAGCCAGAAGAGAGTGGGGGCCAATATTCAACATTCTTAAAGAAAAGAATTTTAAACCCAGAATTTCATATCCAGCCAAACTAAGTTTCATAAGTGAAGGAGAAATAAAATCTTTACAGATAAGCAAATGCTTAGAGATTTTGTCACCACTAGGCCTGCCTTACAAGAGACCCTGAAGGAAGCACTCAACATGGAAAGGAACAACCGGTACCAGCCATTGCAAAAACATGCCAAAATGTAAAGACCATCGAGGCTAGGAAGAAACTGCATCAACTAACGAGCAAAATAACTAGTTAATATCATAATGGCAGGATCAAGTTCACACATAACAATATTAACCTTAAATGTAAATGGACTAAACGCTCCAATTAAAAGACACAGACTGGCAAACTGGATAGAGTCAAGACCCATCAGTCTGCTGTATTCAGGAGACCCATCTCACACGCAGAGACATACATAGGCTCAAAATAAAGGGATGGAGGAAGATTTACCAAGCAAATGGAGAACAAAAAAAGCGGGGGTTGCAATACTAGTCTCTGATAAAACAGACTTTAAACCATCAAAGATCAAAAGAGACAAAGAAGGCCATTACATAATGGTAAAGGGATCAATTCAACAGGAAGAGCTAACTATCCTAAATATATATGCACCCAATACAGGAGCACCCAGATTCATCAAGCAAGTCCTTAGAGACTTACAAAGAGACTTAGACTCCCATACAATAATAATGGGAGACTTCAACACTCCGCTGTCAACATTAGACAGATCAACGAGACAGAAAGTTAACAAGGATATCCAGGAATTGAACTCATCTCTGCAGCAAGCAGACCTAATAGACATCTATAGAACTCTCCACCCCAAATCAACAGAATATACATTCTTCTCAGCACCACATCGTACTTACTCCAAAATTGACCACGTAATTGGAAGTAAAGCACTCCTCAGCAAATGTACAAGAACAGAAATTATAACAAACTGTCTCTCAGACCACAGTGCAACCAAACTAGAACTCAGGACTAAGAAACTCAATCAAAACCGCTCAACTACATGGAAACTGAGCAACCTGCTCCTGAATGACTACTGGTTACATAACGAAATGAAGGCAGAAATAAAGATGTTCTTTGAAACCAATGAGAACAAAGATACAACATACCAGAATCTCTGGGACACATTTAAAGCAGTGTGTAGAGGGAAATTTATAGCACTAAATGCCCACAAGAGAAAGCAGGAAAGATCTAAAATTGACACTCTAACATCGCAATTAAAAGAACTAGAGAAGCAAGAGCAAACACATTCGAAAGCTAGCAGAAGGCTAGAAATAACTAAGATCAGAGCAGAACTGAAGGAGATAGAGACACAAAAAACTCTCCAAAAAATCAATGAATCCAGGAGTTGGTTTTTTGAAAAGATCAACAAAATTGACAGACCGCTAGCAAGACTAATAAAGAAGAAAAGAGAGAAGAATCAAATCGACGCAATTAAAAATGATAAAGGGGATATCACCACCGACCCCACAGAAATACAAACTACCATCAGATAATACTATAAACACCTCTACGCAAATAAACTGGAAAATCTAGAAGAAATGGATAATTTCCTGGACACTTACACTCTTCCAAGACTAAACCAGGAAGAAGTTGAATCCCTGAATAGACCAATAGCAGGCTCTGAAATTGAGGCAATAATTAATAGCCTACCAACAAAAAAAAGTCCAGGACCAGATGGATTCATAGCTGAATTCTACCAGAGGTACAAGGAGGAGTTGGTACCATTCCTTCTGAAACTATTCCAATCAATAGAAAAAGAGGGAATCCTCCCTAACTTATTTTATGAGGCCAACATCATCCTGATACCAAAGCCTGGCAGAGACACAACAAAAAAAGAGAATTTTAGACCAATATCCCTGATGAACATCGATGCAAAAATCCTCAATAAAATACTGGCAAACCGGATTCAGCAACACATCAAAAAGCTTATCCACCATGATCAAGTGGGCTTCATCCCTGGGATGCAAGGCTGGTTCAACATTCGCAAATCAATAAACATAATCCAGCATATAAACAGAACCAAAGACAAGAACCACATGATTATCTCAATAGATGCAGAAAAGGCTTTTGACAAAATTCAACAGCCCTTCATGCTAAAAACGCTCAATAAATTCGGTATTGATGGAACGTACCTCAAAATTATAAGAGCTATTTATGACAAACCCACAGCCAATATCATACTGAATGGGCAAAAACTGGAAAAATTCCCTTTGAAAACTGGCACAAGACAGGGATGCCCTCTCTCACCACTCCTATTCAACATAGTGTTGGAAGTTCTGGCTAGGGCAATCAGGCAAGAGAAAGAAATCAAGGGTATTCAGTTAGGAAAAGAAGAAGTCAAATTGTCCCTCTTTGCAGATGACATGATTGTATATTTAGAAAACCCCATTGTCTCAGCCCAAAATCTCCTTAAGCTGATAAGCAACTTCAGCAAAGTCTCAGGATACAAAATTAATGTGCAAAAATCACAAGCATTCTTATACACCAGTAACAGACAAACAGAGAGCCAAATCATGAATGAACTTCCATTCACAATTGCTTCAAAGAGAATAAAATACCTAGGAATCCAACTTACAAGGGATGTAAAGGACCTCTTCAAGGAGAACTACAAACCACTGCTCAGTGAAATCAAAGAGGACACAAACAAATGGAAGAACATACCATGCTCATGGATAGGAAGAATCAATATCGTGAAAATGGCCATACTGCCCAAGGTAATTTATAGATTCAATGCCATCCCCATCAAGCTACCAATGAGTTTCTTCACAGAATTGGAAAAAACTGCTTTAAAGTTCATATGGAACCAAAGAAGAGCCCGCATCTCCAAGACAATCCTAAGTCAAAAGAACAAAGCTGGAGGCATCACGCTACCTGACTTCAAACTATACTACAAGGCTACAGTAACCAAAACAGCATGGTAC
Source organism: Macaca mulatta (assembly GCF_049350105.2). Taxonomy (NCBI): domain Eukaryota; kingdom Metazoa; phylum Chordata; class Mammalia; order Primates; family Cercopithecidae; genus Macaca; species Macaca mulatta. The sequence goes on from NC_133417.1 coordinate 10,973,600, forward strand.
TGGTACCAAAACAGAGATATAGACCAATGGAACAGAACAGAGTCCTCAGAAATAGTACCACACATCTACAGCCATCTGATCTTTGACAAACCTGAGAGAAACAAGAAATGGGGAAAGGATTCCCTATATAATAAATGTTGCTGGGAAAATTGGCTAGCCATAAGTAGAAAGCTGAAACTGGATCCTTTCCTTACTCCTTATACGAAAATTAATTCAAGATGGATTAGAGACTTAAATGTTAGACCTAATACCATAAAAATCCTAGAGGAAAACCTAGGTAGTACCATTCAGGACATAGGCATGGGCAAAGACTTCATGTCTAAAACACCAAAAGCAACGGCAGCAAAAGCCAAAATTGACAAATGGGATCTCATTAAACTCAAGAGCTTCTGCACAGCAAAAGAAACTACCATCAGAGTGAACAGGCAACCTACAGAATGGGAGAAAATTTTTGCAATCTACTCATCTGACAAAGGGCTAATATCCAGAACCTACAAAGAACTCAAACAAATTTACAAGAAAAAAACAAACCCCATCAAAAAGTGGGCAAAGTATATGAACAGACATTTCTCAAAAGAAGACATTCATACAGCCAACAGACACATGAAAAAATGCTCATCATCACTGGCCATCAGAGAAATGCAAATCAAAACCACAATGAGATACCATCTCACACCAGTTAGAATGGCAATCATTAAAAAGTCAGGAAACAACAGGTGCTGGAGAGGATGTGGAGAAATATGAACACTTTTACACTGTTGGTGGGATTGTAAACTAGTTCAACCATTATGGAAAACGGTATGGCGATTCCTCAAGGATCTAGAACTAGATGTACCATATGACCCAGCCATCCCATTACTGGGTATATACCCAAAGGATTATAAATTATGCTGCTATAAAGACACATGCACTCGTATGTTTATTGCAGCACTATTCACAATAGCAAAGACTTGGAATCAACCCAAATGTCCATCAGTGACAGATTGGATTAAGAAAATGTGGCACATATACACCATGGAATACTATGCAGCCATCAAAAAGGATGAGTTTGTGTCCTTTGTAGGGACATGGATGCAGCTGGAAACCATCATTCTTAGCAATCTATCACAAGAACAGAAAACCAAACACCGCATGTTCTCACTCATAGGTGGGAACTGAACAATGAGATCACTTGGACTCAGGAAGGGGAACATCACACACAGGGGCCTGTCATGGGGAGGGGGGAGGGGGGAGGGATTGCATTGGGAGTTATACCTGATGTAAATGACAAGTTGATGGGTGCAGCACGCCAACATGGCACAAGTATACATATGTAACCAACCTGCACGTTATGCACATGTACCCTACAACTTAAAGTATAATAATAATAATAAATAAATTAAAAAAATATATATATATATATAAAAAAAAGAGGAAGTCAACCAATCCCTTTTTGCAAATGACATGATTCTATGTCTAGAAAACCCCACAGTCTCGGCCCAAAAGCTCCTTGAGCTGATAGTTTGGTGAAGTTTCAAGGATACAAAATCAACACACAAAGTAAATGACATTCCTATACACCAACAACAACCAAGCCAAGAGTTAAATCAGGAATGCAATCCCATTCACAATTGTGACAAAAAGAATAAAACACCAAGGAATACAGCTAACCAGGGAGGTGAAATATCTCTACAATGAGAATTACAAAACACTGCTCAAATAAATCAGAGATAATAGAAACAAATGGAAAAATATTCCATGCTCATGGATAGGATGAATCAATATCGTTAAAATGGCCACATTGCCCACAGCAATTTACAGATTCAATGCTATTCCTATCAAACTACCAGTAACATTTTTAACAGTACTAGAAAATAATATTTTAAAATTTATATGGAACCAAAAAAGAGCCTGAATAGCCGAGGCAATCCTAAGCAAAAAGAGCAAAGCTGGAGGGATCACACTACCTGTCTTCAAACTATACTACAGGGCTACAGTAACCAAACCAGCATGGTATTGGTACAAGAACAGACACAGAATCAAGAGACCAGTAGAACAGAATCAAGAGCCCAGAAATAATACTGCACACCTGAAATCATTTTATCTTTGACAAACCTGAAAAAAAGCAAGCAATTGGAAGGGACTTCCTACTCAATAAATAGTTCTGGGATAACTAGCTAGCCACATGCAGAAGATTGAAGCTGGACCCTTTCTTTACATCATATACAAAAATCAGCTCAAGATGGATTAAGGACTTAGATGCAAAACCTAAAACTGTAAAAACTCTGGCAGATAACCTAGGAAATACCATTCTGAACATAGATACTGGCAAAGATGTCACGACATGCTGAAAGAAATTGCGACAAAAGCAAAGATTGACCAATGGGACCTAATTAAACTAAAGAGCTTCTGCACAGGAAAATAAACTATCAACAGAGTAAACAGAGTAAGCAGACAACCTACAGAATGGAAGAAAATATTTCCAAACTATGCTCCTGACAAAAGTCTAATACCCAGAACCTATAAGAAATGTAAATAAATTTACCAGCAAAAAGCAACCCTATTAAAAAGTGGGCAAAGGACATGAACAGATACTTTTCACAAAAAGTCATACACATGGCCAAAAAGTGTATAAAAAGGTGTTCAGCTACCCTAACCACTAAGGAAATGCAAATCAAAACCACAAGGAGATACCATCTCACACCAGTCACAATGGCTATTAGGTAAAAAATTAAAAAATAACATGCTGTCAAAGTTGTGGAGAAAGGGCAATGCTACACTATTGGTGGGAGTATAAATTAGTTCAACTATTGTGAAAAACAGTGTGGTGATTCCTCAAAGAATTAAAAACAGAATTACCATTTGATCCAGCAATCCCATTATTGGGTATACACCCACAGGAATATAAATCATTTTACCAGAAAGACACACGCACATGTACATTCATTGCAGTACTGTTCACAATAGCAAAGACATGGAATCAACCTAAATGTCCATCAGTGGTAGACTGAATAAAGAAAATGGGACTGGGCGCAGTGGCTCATGTCTGTAATCCCAGCACTTTGGGAAACCGAGGAAGGTGGATCACGAGGTCAAGAGATCAAGACCATCCTGGCCAACATGGTGAAACCCTATTTCTACCAAAAATACAAAAAATTAGCCGAGTGTGGTGGTGCATGACTGTAGTCCCAGCTACTTGGGAGGCTGAGGCAGGAGAATTGCTTGAACCTGGGAGGCGGAAGTTGCAGTGAGTCAAGATCGCAGCACTGCGCTCTAGCCTGGCGACAGAGTGAGGCTCTGTCTCAAACAAACAAACAATAAAAAAAAGGGGGTGCATGTACCATGGAATACTATGCAGCCATCAAAAGAATGGTCATGTCCCTTGCAACAACAGAGATGAAGCTGGAGACCGTTATTCTTAGCAAACTAACGCAGGAATAGAAAACCAAATACCACATGTTCTCACTTATAAGTGGGAGCTAAATCATGAGAACAAATGGACACAAAGGGGAAAACAGACACTGGGGCCTACTTGAGGATGAGAGAGGGGGGATCAGAAAAAAATATCTATTGTATACTATACTTATTACCTGGTGTCAGGGTTACGACTTTGCCAAATGTTATGTTGAGGTCTGAAGGGAGTGGGTGGATGAGTAGAAAGAACACTCGGGGGGCCGTCGACAGGTGAAAGATGATTGTATTTAGCAGCAGCTTTCATTAATAGCTTTCTTACACTAGCTCTCTACACTGTTCGCCCTTATTTCAGCTGTCTGCTCTGGATCTGTGTCTCCTGCCGCCCCCACGCCTACAGCTGCATGGCTGGCTCTCCCTTGGCTTCAGGGTCAGCAGCTTAATTTTCTCTCTCTGAGCATGAGAGAGCCAAGCCTGTGTCCTGGCTCCCTCCTGTTCATCTGCAAAGATGGACAGCTCTGGCTTTCTCTCTCTTTCTCTGGGCACCAGTGCCTGCCCAGTGTCAAGAGGGCAATTGTATCTTTTATGGACAATAGTGGTATAGAGCCAAGTGATGGCCTTCCCATGTTATAGCTACATGGCTGTGATAACAAGTGGAGTTACAGGCCTGCACTCTGAACTCGCTGAGTCACGCAGGATATAGACATCTTACCTTGGCCTATCCCTGACCAAAGCACAGCCATCCATGTTCCTCACGTTCCATCCTCTAGGCCGAGGGAGGCATTGGCCTTGGATACACAGGTTATACACATAAGCTTTGGGTACATAGGCTCGATATACACACACAGGCTTTACACATAAGTTTTGGGCACATCAGTTTGATATACAGGCTTGGCACACAGGCCTTACGTTCCACCCCCTAGGCCGAGGGAATTTTCTAAGTGGGGATCCGTGCACATAGGGAAGCATACTGAACTCCTGGGTTACGGCTCCAATACAGAGAGCAACAACCTACCATTAATATTCCTGTAATGCTACCTATGATTATTAGAGCCCAATGTAGGGTAGAGCCGAGAGACGCCCACTATCTCTGTGGGGGTTCGTCAGTAAGGCACTCAATTGCCTTGATTTCCCATGACACCCCTTAAAAAGCTGTGGTTATGTTCTGATGGTTATCAGGGCTGAATGTACAACGGTGTGTCCCCACAAGGGCACGGTGACCACACATTAACGGAGTGGCTAATGGCAGCAGCCGTACGGACTGTTTGGAATGACGCCAGAATGATGCTGGAGAGATACCGGAAACTGTGAGTAAACGGCAATCATCTACCAGTTTGGTGAAGGTCCTCTGGGAGACGGGTATGTGGCAGGCTGTGTTTGATCTGAATACCCAGGAGCCAGATGATGGACGCTTTACTTCCCACATGAGGGATCTTGTGCTCGACTCGGCATCCCCAGATGCTTTTGGCTCTCTAGCTGCTGTTCTCAACCTATGTGTGGAGCACCACATACACGAAGTGACTACTGCTATGGCAGCCCTTGGGGAGGCTGAAGGCCATTGGTGGGACTGGGGAACCCATGCCATAAACAAGGGGAAGATACCCCCTCCGCAGGTTGGCATGCTCCAACAGCATCGTCAATTGGGCCCACACCTGCACTCAGGCGACCAGTGTCTCCAACTGTTAGATCTGCACCGCCCTTCCAGCAGCAGTGGTGGATGGCTTGCCCTGGCACGTACATCCAGCTTCAGTGCAGAACTGGACATGGCTAGACACTTGGAGTCCCATGGACAATGGGTGGGATGCAACAGGGCAGGCTTTGGAGAGGGGTGTCGCAAAACCCATGGCAAGTCTGCCCCCTGACTGACTCATGGTGTCCATGATGGATGGGGCTGGCTAATGGGAGAACAAGTGGTGCCAACATTTCAGGTACCATGATGTATAGAGCAGCACAAGTCACTGTGGGATGGTTGCCTGCTGAGGTTTGTGCAAACGTAGCACGTGTCACCATACCAATGGTGTGGGGGAACAAGTGGTCTTACCAACGCCAGGCCCCCATGGACTGGGAGTTTGTGCCTCCTGGGAGTTTATGGGTCTTTGAGGACACAGGATGGCCATATCTGCCAGCCAATTGGACTGGACATTGTACCTGGAGGTGGCCTTATGAGCCTGCCACTGTGGTTCCCACATTACCCAGTTGCCCACATAACTGGGAGGCTCTGTGGTCTTGCTTTTTGAGAATGTGGTGGGCTCCCTGGCGGCTCTACCCCTTAGCAATAACTATGCCTGGAGCAGGTGTCATTACTGTAGAAATGCAACTGACAGCCCTTGCAGAGCATGTAGTTCGGGCCCTGAATTATACCCAAGTGCTCTCTGTTTGTTAACTGATGAGGTTAATCAGATCGCGAAAGTGGTGCTGCAAAACCTGATGGCCTTAGACATAGTCACAGCTGCCCAACGTGGCACCTGTGCTCTTGTGGAGACACAGTGTTGTACATTTATTCCTGACAACCACCAGAATACCTTTACAAGAAGTGTCACAGGAGATTAAGGTGATTGCGTGCCTTACTGATGACCCCCTGCAGAGATAGTGGGCATCTCTGGGCTCCACCCAATGTTGGGCTCTAATAATCATAGGTAGCATAACAGGAATATTAATGGTAGGTTGTTGCTTTCTGTATTGTTGCTGTATCCTGTGAATTCAGAGTGGTGCCCTATGTGCATGGAGCCCCACTAAGAAAACTCCCTCGGCCTAGGGGGTGGAACGTAAGGCCTGTGTGCCAAGCCTGTATATCAAACTGATGTGCCCAAAACTTAGGTATAGAGCCTGTGTATGTATATCGAGCCTTATGTACCCAAAGCTTATGTGTATAACCTGTGTATCCAAGGCCTATGCCTCCCTTGGCCTAGGGGGTGGAGTGTAAGGAACACAGCTGTACTTTGGTCAGGGATAGGCGGAGGTAAGATGTCTATATCCTGCGTGACTCAGTGAGTTCAGAGTGCAGGCCTGTAACTTCACTTGTTATCACAACCATGTAGCTATGACATGGGAAGGCCAACACTTGGCTCTACGCCATTGTCTATAAAAGGTATAATTGCCCTGCCGACACAGTATAGGTACGCTGGTGCCCAGAGAGAAAGAGAGAGTTAAGTATAGGTACGCTGGTGCCCAGAGAGAAAGAGAGAGTTAAAGCTGTTCATCTTTACAGACGGACAGATAGGAGCGAGGACAAAGCTCGGCTTCCTCATGCCCAGAGAAAGAGTTAAGCTGCTGACCTTGAAGGCAAGGGAGAGCTGGCTGTGCAGCTGTGTGTGGGGGCCGCTGAGTTAAGCAGCCAAGACAGGGAGAACAGTGTGAGAAAGCTGTTGATGAGAGCTACTGCTGAATAAAATCATCTTTCACCTGCCTGTGGCCCCCCGAGTGTTCTTGCTGCTCATCCACCCACTCCCTCCGGACCTCAGCATGGGATAGAACCTAACCCTGAGCATAACAATTGCTGTAGTCATGAACATGACATCTGGGTCATGAAATAATCTGTACACCAAACCATGGTGACATGAGTTTACCTGTATAAGAAATCTGCCCATGTAACCCTCAACCTAAAATAAAAGTTAAAAGAAAAAAAAATAGGTTGTCTTTTCAATTATTTGAGATTGACAATATAATATGGCTATCGATTTCTTACAAGATACATGATTCGCAAATATTTTCTCCCATTCAATGGGTTGTCATTTCACTCTGTTGATGGTGTTCTTGGATACACAAAGTTTTTAATTTTCATGATTTCCAACTTATCTTTCTTTTGTTGCCTGTGCTTTTGGTGGGATATCCAAGAAACAACAGTTAAATCCAATGCCATAAAGCTCTCTCTTGTTTCCTTCTAAGAGTTTTATAGTTTTAGCTCTTATAGTTAACTCTTTGATCCATTTTTAGCTAATTTTTGTATATGGTATAAAGTAAGAGTTCAGCTTCATTCTTTTTCATGTGAATATCTAGTTTTCCCAGCACTATTTATTGAAGACTGTCTCTTCCCCATTGAATGGTCTTGGCAACATTGATGAAAATCATTTTGCCATGTATGTGAGGGTTTATTTCTGAGCTCTCTGTCCTTATTCTACCGGTCTATATGTCTGTCTTTATGCCAGTACCACACTGTTTTCATTACTGTGGGTTTGCACTGAGTTAAAATATTTTCACTTCTTAAAGAAGAGATGTGAGTAATCTCGTCTCTGGGGATACCAAACTTGGAGAAGACATTCCTGGTCAATTTCATGAAGCCTGCTATTCTAAACCCTGGGAATAAAGATCCAGATAGGAGAAACAGACAAGGTCACTAGAGGATAGTGATCAAACTACAGAGGCATGTGATAAAAAGCTGGGCTTGACCTGTGAAAGCCATTCTTTGGCTCTGTTGCCATCAAATGGATGAGGACTTTTGTTATTGGCTGTGGTTCTAGCCAACAGTGGGGAGACCTATTTTTTTCTGTGAGCTGATTTGTGTATTGTACATCATAACAAGACAGAGGCAGGTACATCAAAGGCAAAGTCGCAAATGAAAGCTAAAGATTGTTAATGCCGACCCAGCCTCATCCTGACCAGGTGGGTGCCAATCACCCACAGTTACTAGAGTGGCAGGATTTGCCTGCTAAGAAGGGCAGAGACTAAAACCAACCTGCATCTTACAACCAAGCCATGAAAAAACATCTCCAGGAAGCCAAGGGTGAAGGGATTCTTTGTATCATTTCCCTCAGGGCAAGATGTTCAGGTGAAATTTAGCTATAAACCCTACCTAGATCTGGAATCCTATCCCAAATTTCTTTGACTGCATTTGCGATACAAAAGGAGAAATCATAAACAAAAGAGAGCTTGTAATAGACTTTTATTTGCCATATGTGCTCGCTATATGTTTTTGTTATGAGAAGATGAGTGCTTTTTGTTGGGTAACTTCCAGCCCAACAATGGTTTGTATCTGGAATTCCAGCCTGATCTCCAGGGGTGGGAGGTGGGGAGTATAGCAGGACTGTTAGGGTTATCAGGAAACTTTTTGCTATTTTTCCTTGAGAATCATCTAAACAATGCCAATGTTACCTTTCCATGTTGTAAACTTTCTAAGTGTTTGAACACAGTGTCATAGAAACTAGAAACATCAGTGCCAGGAGGGAATAACTAGTTTTACATATATGGCAGTGAAATAGCAATACAATGAACATAAGTAACTCCAGTTTTGTTTAAGAGGCCTTTATGCATTCCTGTGTGTAGGCTAATTTTGGAGCCCCGAGACAATGTGCAAAAAAAGCAGTCATGTAGTTTTAAAAACTAACTCTGTGATTAAAGGATAAGTATATAAACACTTAACTATGTTTTGTAGATTTATGGGAGCATTGCGACCTGACTAAGGACAAAAAAAGTCCCAACCTTCTCAGACCCTCACAGGGCCCAGATATCTGCAGTTGTCAGTCACCTCTTGATCCCAACCTCCTCCTCTTCCCCATGCCCTTAATATAAAAGGGACCTAAATTTGTACTAATTTAAGATGATACTTTAGGACACTAGTCTGCCATCTTCTCAGTTTGCTGGCTCTCTAAATAAACCTGCTTTTCCTCTCACCAACTCTTCTCTCACGTTTGACTTTTGAGCTGAGAGCGCCCGAACCTGGGTTTGGTTACAGCTACATGTTGCCTATATCAGAAGACTAGGAATCAGCAGAGAGAGGAGGCACGTGACTTGGGCGTGCCTGAGCTGGGACGAGGGCAGGCTTCCTGATTCTCTGGGTGTTTCTCCACCACCTCCAGTGAGTTTTATTGAAGTCCCTAGGAGGAAGTAGGAGCAGCAGTTGCTTCCTTCAGCTACAGATCCTGAAGTCTAGATGTATTCAGACGCCTCAGAGCCTCAGAGGGTGCCTTACATCTAATAAATGCTCAAAAACTGCCTGCAGATTGACTGAGTCACTAAACCGCTGAATTAAATACTCTTAAGTGATTAGGTAAAAATTAATTGTGTTGGTGTTATTGAAATTCTGCCCCCTACCACCCAGAACTTTTATATCCCCTAATAATAGGAGGGATGCTGGCCTCTGTAATCTGGAAGGCAAAAACAAATACAGCTCCTGTAAGAAATGCACTGTGTGCAGTACACAGGCATTGCTTATGTAACACACTGGGGTGCTGCTCTTTTGCCTTTGGATCCTGTACCCTTTCCATGTGGACCTTCCTTTTTCGCAACTTCCTCTTTCATACGCTTCCTTTCTTGTCCTTGCTCCCTTCTCTTCAAGGTTGGTGCCCCCAGGATGGTTCCTAGTTAACCAGCTTTCACAAAGACACACTCAACATTACGTTTATTTTTGGACCCCAGATTTCTGCCTGTAAGTCCCCTGCAACCCACCCTGGTTGTGTTAGCCTGGTCCCTGCTTTCTGGATCTCCCCTTTCCTTGGCAAACTGTTTGTCATGAGTATGTATGGAACATGCCCTGGATGTGATGTGGGTAGCCCACCCCAACATAACACAACAAAGCCAACACATACCTTAACAGGATCTTTCAATGCCTTACTAACACAGTTTACCAGTAGGGTATTTTGGGTATCTGAGGAGGCTCATGGGTGAAGCTCCCAGGAGTCCTCACTCTGGGTTCACCCTGCTCTGCCTGTGCATTAACCCCCTGGGTTGGGGCACAAGAGGAGGACCATTGTGAAGACTTAGGTGGGAGTGACTTACAACATCTTACAATGACTGTCTTCTTTAGCTGCACATAAGAATCAGCTGGAAGAATTAAAAACTGCTAAAGCCCAGACCAGAAAAGAAAAAAACTGAATCAAAAAGCCATGGGACAATATCAAATAGTCTAGCATATATATCATTAGAATCCCAAAGGAAAAGAGGAAAGAACAGAGAAGAAGAAATATTTGAAGAGATAGTAGCAGGGAATTTTCCAAAAATAATAAATGCATGCATGAAACCACCCACAAATCATAAAACTCATAGAAATCCAAGTAGAATATATATCTAAAAGAAAGACAAAGAAGTTTGGAAGACTTCCTAGATACATCATGTTTAAACTGTTTAAAGATGATGAGAAAAATGTTAAGGCAGTGGAAATAGGAGATTCACTGCATACAGAAAAACAATTACAGACATCTTCTCACTGGAAACTACCTAGGCCGGGAGAATAGAAGACAACAAGGCCAAAAAAGTCATTTTTTTTCCTGAGTATTTAGATAAGATCAGCATTTTTAATGTCAGGAAAAGTAACAAATATCACCAAAACTGTAAGGTAAATTCACAGAACCAAAGTTTTGGCGGCAGAGGGATGAGATAAATTGAAAAAATAATAATAGAAGTTGAATTTAGAAAAGAGAGGAGCAGAGTCTGTAAAATTTTTTCTTAGACTGGTCTGTTTTGAAACTCACCTTAGTATTTGTTATTTGTAAGACATTAGACTTCATGTTCTCAAATACATTTCAAGCCGAGTAGCCCTCGCAAATCCATCTCACTTAGGCTAAGGTGGGAGCAGAAAGAGCTCTTCTCCCTTTCAGCTTCCTCCCGAAAAGTTAGCCAAACTATTTCTAAAAACACATCTCATTCTCAACTTTTCAATTGAGCTATCTTCTATACTTGAGTGGGGAGATGGGCTAATGATAGTCTATTTGATTGCATGATTCCTTAGACTGTCTTGTATGTGTGGCCTATCATCTAGGTCACTTAGCCACTATTGAAGTTTTATGTGTTGAAATACCCTGTTACTCAAGCATGCCTCCTATTCTCTGTGACAATGCTTCTTAAATGTTTGCTTGCATAGGAATCATTCCTTGGCAGACTGATCCATGTTCCCGTCCTGATCTCTGGAACTTGGAAATGTTACTTTATATGGTAAATGTAACTTTGCGGATGTAATTAAATAAGAATCTTGAGATGGAAGCATTTTTCTGAATTATCCAGGTGGGTTCTGTGAATCACAGGTGTCCTTCTAAGAGGGAGGCAAGATACCAGAGCAGAAGTATGAATATTACACCAGAAGCAGGACGCTGGTGTGATGCAAGGAAGGAGTTATGAGATGAGGCCTGCAGGCAGCCTCCAGGAGCTAAAAAAAAATAAGCTACAGAAACAGGTTCTCCCCTGCAGCCTCCAGAAAGCTCTGATACCTTGAGTTGAGTGCAGTGAAAATGATTTCTAGAAGAACAAGAGACTAAATTTGATTGTTTAGCCACCAAACTCACAGTACCTTGTGGCAGCAGCAATAGGAAGCTAATACACACCCAGAGCTTGATAAAATATAAACTCCAAAACAGCACTTCCAGAGGTCTGAATGAGTTGCTCAGGAATCTGAGTTTTCAATAAGCACTTTGCTGATTGTGATGCAGTTGGTCTGTAAAATACACTTAAGAAATACTTCAATGTTCTATACAAATGTCAGGTATTTTATGATGAGCTTAGAGAATTTAGGCATTATTTTTCATTTGTCACATTAACTTGACACCTATGATAAGGTGATATTTTATGTCTCCCTCCACAAAAGACAATTACGGAATTCACAATTACTATTTAGCTTTGCTCTATGCATTAACAGATTTAACATGGAAAACAATTCCCCCCATAAACATATTATAATATAACAATATTCAGTGTTTTAAACAGCCTGATTCTATTTAGACTCATTTGAGAACAGAGAAAGAGGGAAAATCCAGACTTTTTTAGTATTGCCTAAAATTAGTCCCACCCCAATATATGCCGCCAGGTGCGGTTACGCTCTTATTTCTTTTCTTTTTTTCTTCGTGAATTTTCCACATGTTCCTCCAGATAATGTTGCTCTTTTTACTAGCCTTTTCACCAAATGTGGGTAAAATGTTAAGTTTTCACTCCAATAGAGGGGCCTTGTGGCAGCTGTCCCAGGATCTCCTAGGGCACCAATACGTTTCATGCTCAACAGTAAGGCTTTGTTAAAATGCTTCATGTTTGTGCGTCAAAGACAAAATACAGAGGAACAAGGACAAAATGGGCAGTCACCTCGGGGGAAGAAGGTTTGTATCTTTTTGAAAAGAAATCTTTTTAAATTAGTTTTATTTCCTAGAGATTGAGATGGAGTGAGTCTCATAGAGGTGTCCAGTGGCCTGTCAGCTTGGAGAGTGCTCCCTCACACCCTGCATGCCCTCACCTTCCTCCACACACACACGCCATCCCCTCACCTTCCCTCGCACACACAGAGTGAACGTCAACATACAGACAGACCTTGTAAAGTGTCAGTGACTGACTTCCAGGACTTGGATCTTAGATAAGCCTCCCTTTCCAGAACCCACATCTATGTCTTCCTGGAACATAGATGTTGCTTTGGAATCATTTAGATTGGGAACTTATAGCTTGGCTTTACTTGATCTTCTGTTTTTCACACCACATAGCAAAGTCTGGACGGATGCCCAGTCACCACCATCAACCTGGGGTATGGAAACCTGTTGGCTACTCTGAATTCTCAGACAGAGTCTATTATTCATTAGCCTCTGCTCTACTTTGTTCAAATCTTGAATTCATGCTACATCACACTTATTTACCTGTGTGTGACTCTCCTTTAGACTATTTTCTTGGAAAAACAACTACCATTCATTGCCAGCTTTGTGTCATCGGTTCTTAGGTGCAGAATGGTGATTAATTAATCATGCCCCTATTGATTTGGGGAGCCTGAGGAGTGATGCTTAATGGTGTCACAGAGGATGTGTTATGACTACTCAAGTAGGGAACAGATTAATTAACTTCCTGCTCAGATGTCAACTGGAAGTATTCTTTCTAAAACAGAGGAGTTTCTTATCATTCTCATCCCAACCTCACATGTCTTGCATTGCTGCAGAGACTCAACACAGCGACCACAATCTTAGACTAGAGAGAACTAAAGAGCCAAGAAGGCAATCAGAAGACAACCCCCGTGTCATACAAAATGCAAGCAGCCAACAGTATTTAGAGTATGTTGAGGGATGCAAGCCTTCATAGGAATGGATGGATAGAGATTGGAGTTGAAAATGAGCTTTGAGCATTTGCATCTGCAGGTACCAGGTACTTTCTCCGAAGATCAGTGAAGGTTTCCATGGATGTCCTTTTCCCAGTGCAAATTAGGTGAGCAAAGCAGGAAATTGTACAGAGGAGGGTCAGCAGAACTCACCAACACTCCACATCAATCAATCCAAAAGATTGACTGGATTCCAGCCAAAAGCACTCTTCTGAGGGAGAAAGCTGCTTTATTATTCTGCCAACCTCCCAGACTCTCTTGTCATCCCTTGGCCATCTCCCCTGAGAAAAGGCACAATTATTCTGATTGATTGGAAACCAGACCATTCTCTGGATCTAGCCCATTGAGGGGCACATCTGTTTCCTGTGCCTCATGTCAGAAATTAGGCTCTGTACTTCCTCTTTCACATTTAGTGCTCATGTATAAAGGGCACTTTTGTGCTTTCTGTCATTTCTTGAAAAGCAGATCTGGGAAGGGTCTCACGAAATGGCAATCTCTCCTGCTATATCTCTGCTTTGCCTAGAATTGGTCGTAAACTGGTCTGCCAGGTCCCCTGCGAGCAGCAACTTGTTCATTTGATATTGTTTCCCCGGTCTGCTTCTGGTGCTCACTGGCACTCTGGCCTCTGGATTTAAATATGGGGAGGAAGTAAAAAACCCCACTTACACCTAAGACCTATAACATTTAACGCAGATGATTAGACTCCTAAAAGCCATTTTCCTCCTACTTCTTACTGACTGAATCTTTTTCCTATTGTAGAAACCGATAATGCCATTTATTCTCTCAGCTTCTTTGCACTTAGGGGTTGCCATGGGATTCAGTTCTGGTCAATGAGTCATATTACAAGGCTTCTGGAAACTATATTCTTCCTAAATAAAAATAAACGGGTATTTGAAGAAAGCCCCCTTTCTTTGCTCTTTTTAGACTTTTTGTTTTTTTTTTTAACACAATTGTGTCGGGGTATGATGCTTGGAGGCGAGGCTATCATCTTGTAACCATAAAGGGACACATCTCCATAAAAGACAGCATATTGTGGAGCATGGCAGAGGCAGGGAGGAAGGTCTGAGTCCCTAAGGACAGTTTTGAGACTTTGCTTCTCTGCACCAAACCAAGTAGAGCCTAGCTGTCTCTGGATGACTCATTACATAACACAGTTAACCTCTCGCCATGTAGCGCCGTTCGAGTTTCACATTCTGCAACTCGAAATCATTGACATCCTAACTGGTACAATCTACTTTTGTCAAGGTTTTAAGGTCCTCCTCAGGATCATTAAAGTGGTCCTTCATTCCTCCATTGGCTTCTGATCTTGGTGTGTGTTTTCCATGTGATACAAAACTCCAGAACTCTAGAAGAAAAAGCTGTGGAAGGGACCCTAAACGCCTAACACAATATTCCATTGTCCGTACAGAAAATTCTTGTAAGTTCCTACATTTAAAAGAATTATAAATTTATACAGAATGTAAAGGAAAACATCTGTGGTCCTTTTTTTGTAGATGGATATGGATGAGTTAACTGCATCATATTATATAAAATTCTTTTTACATTTTATGTTTCAATAAGCATCAGTAAATACATTTGCTGTCTATAAACATCCAAGTTAAAAACCACTCGATCCAATATTAAACTTACACACACTCATGGATTAGAGAGGTAGCTATAAAGTGGTGACTAAAAACAATTTATAGTCCTGGCTGTACATCTTACCACTTACATAGTCATGAAGAAGTCACTTAACTCTAACTGTCTCAGTTCTCCCATCTTTAAATGAGGTGATGACAATAGTACCCATATCATAGAGTTGTGGCAATATATATAATCTGCCTTAGGACAATGCATGAAGCATAGCAAATGCTGAATGTCTCAGGGGATGTAATTAATCACCTATATTTTCACCTGCTGTAGTTTACCTGTATTTGCCCCAGTCATCAAGCCAAAATAAGACACTGCAAAAACTACTGGTAGAATACATATATTCTAGAATGCATCGTTTTCTATTAATAAGTAGTTCAACCCTTTATATTTTGTGCATGATAACTTTACTTTTTTATTCCACATCTTATTTTGCTTAAGCAGGAGTATTGATATCTGGCTTAGAAGTAGAATAATTTGGGTGGATAATATTTTTCCTTATTGGTTTCATTTTATTGAAATGCCAAAATATTCTTTGCACTGAATTCCAGCTCAGGGAGAAATAAAAGACTAAAGACTTGATGAACTAGTATGCCCACACCAGAACCAGGCCTCTGGGAATCACTGCTGCACATTTTCAGCAAGCTTCTTTGCAATAAAACCACCCTCTACATCATCTTACCTATTGTATCACCGTGACCATGTGGCCACTACTGTTATTAAGAACCTACTGTACATCAACTACTATGCAACATGTTTGACCTGCATTACCCTGTCCTACAATAAGCTTATGTTCCCCTTAGGTTAAGGGGATCAGGCTAGTTATTCAAGGTCATAGAGTTAGGAAATGGGAGAGCCAGGATTAGAACAAGGGTCTCTTTTTTATCTCTAACCTTTTTGCCCCCCACAAAATCCTGCTCACTTCCATGGGATGCAATATTCCTAAAATAATGGCTTTGAAAAATTTTTAGTTGGGATTAAGTATGCAAAATGTAAAACTTACCATTAGCGACATTTAGTATATTCATGATTTTGTATAACTATCACCTCTGTCTAGTTCCAGAATGTTTTAATAACCCCAAAAGGAAACTCTGTACCCATTAAATTGTCACTCGCTGTTCCTCCTCCCAGCCCCTGGAAACCCCTAATTTTCTGTCTCTATGAATTTGCTTATTTTAGACATTTCTGCATATTTCATATAAATGGAATCAGACACTCACGTGATGGCCTTTTTAATTAGAATTCTTTTGGAATGTAGGAAGTCTGTGAGACAAATTGATTGAAACTTTAACTTAATATGGGAAAATTTTCAGGTATCTTAATAAAACAGTTTCAGTGTTTGGACTTAAATTCACATCACACAAATGGCTGCCAAAAGAGAGTGGGATTTGAAGAGAAGAGGTTTAGGTTTAGGATCTATCTCAGCTCAGTGTGTTGGCTTTGTAATGCTAAAGAAAAAATTCAAGATAACGCTTGGGGTCCACAGAGTGGTCACTTTACACCACCTTGAGGTCCAGTCTTAGAATGTTCCTATCTGGTGGGCTGTGATTCAGAGACAAGTCTTCACTCAGGGAGCAGCAACTGGGCAGTTCCATCCATGCAGTCCTAAGAGCCAGGAATGGTTTTATAAGTAATAATAATAGTAGTAATAATAATAATGATAATAAAAGGAGATGACTACTTACATAATATGATTTGAAGGTCATCATAAGACCCAGTGCCAACTCAGATTTATTCTACTGTCACTTGCATCCAAGAATTTGCCTATTAAACTTATCCTTTGCATGAAGACATTGCTTCCAGAATATCACTGCTGAACTGCGTTTATCTTTTTTAGTGGCTAATATGGTCTTACACTTCCGTGTGCTGTGCAGTCAAGACTGACGTTTTCAGCTGAGGGCTTGTATCCCAGCGCCAGGTTCACATCAAGATTCTGCCATTACCAGTAGAAATCAGCATAATTCTCCTCTGACTGCTGAGCATCAAAGTCTAAACTTTCTGGGTGCCACCTGATCAAACAATTTTGCCATGCCCATGAAGTCTGGTTAGCACTGTTACTTCTTGCAGTAACCACTCCTAAATCCAACCTTCAGTCTCCCACAGCTCTGCTCTCATGCCTTCTGGCTTTCTTTCCCTGCCTACCAGTGGCTCACGCTGCAGAAACAAAAACAGAGCCCTTTTAAGTGCCTAACCTCTGGCCTCTGCAGCCTTTTTGTAATTTCTGGCTTTCAACATATTAGGTTGGTGCAATTACTTTTGCACCAATCTAATACAAGCTGGGTGACTGTGGAGAAGGAAGTCCCTTACCTCACCCTTCTAAGCCTCTGTTTCCTCATTGGCATGCTGCAAAGAAAGGGAATTTTGCTGTCATGTGAATATGGAAAGATGTAACGCACTGCACAAAGTTGTGAATCAAATGATAAATTTAACAGGGATTCTGGTGTTTAAACAGACATTCAGGCATGCTTCACAAGGCTGGGAAAGGGCTTTGTACATCATAGACTGGTAAGTGAGGGCTCAAAATAGTTCATATAAAAATGAAAATGAAATGAATAGAATTTCATAATAGCTACCATTCACAGCAATATAAGAAGTAGGAATTATCCACATTTAATGATGAAAACACTAAACCACTGAGAGGTTAATGGGTCCAAGGTCACACAGCTGGTCAACAACAGGGCTAGGATGGGAACCGAGACAGCTTAGCTCCAAAGCCTGTACTATCAAACAGTTGGCTATATTTCCTGAAAAAATTATCTATGAAAGCATTTCAATAAGGTATGTTATTGCTGATGGTAAAAATTGGTGCAATGGGAGTCAATAAGGAGGGCATTTCTTCCTGTTCTGGCAATGAAACTGTAGTACCCCACAAGGAAATACATTCTGAAGCAATAAATGTGTTCAAGCAGTGATTGGAAAATGCTACTTGTACACAGTAAAACAGGTTTCCACACTGAAAATGGCAGGAGGGAATTGATGAGCCAAGGGTTTCCTTCTAATATCCCGTGAATACAGACCTCTGCATTCTGGACTGAAGTTGCCACTTTCTGCATGACTCCAGTGTGTCTAGCCCTCTGCTGGATCCCTCACGTATAGCAATTCTAATCTTAACAAAGTCCTGCAAATGGCTGCTGTGATTCCCATTTTGCAGATGGAAACGTGAGTCTCAGATACAGACACAATTAGTAACAAATGAGAATCAATCATCTCAGCCTTTCAAATTTCAAAGCTCACGTTCTTTAAAAGTCACTTTTGTGGAACATTAAATTTCTCAACAACAGCAAGGAAATAAGGCAACTGTGCAGGAGGACTTGCCTGATTCATTCTTTACTGTGCTCTTTTTAATTGTTATAATATTAATGCAGATGAGGGCGGTGATTGCATTCATAATCATAATTTGAATACTATGCTAATTTGCTTTTATCGCTGCTTGGGAATGGGTCAGGGTTGTACATGGAATATTTAAGTTGAAATGTCGTTTCCAATACTTAATAGAATCCAATTAGGGTTTTATTGATTAATTAGTGTCTACATGAAGTATACTATTTTTCTAAAGGCCAGTAATGTGCCTGACTGTTCCCTAAATGTTAACATATTCAGATAATTATAACTGCAACATACTTCTGTTTAGACTGAGTTATTTGCCAGTACTGAGGTTTCAAATTCATGTAATCTTTTAAAGTAAAAATAATACTTAAATAATCTAAAATAATTGTTACAGATAATCTCTCTTAAATATCCATGGATTTATGACTAGCTAACCATGCTAGCACTTTCCTACAACAGAAGCTCATCTTTAAGTGTTTTCAATGACACAAAGACAGGATGAATACAAATCAGACCCTACGGCCAATGGGCACTGCTGTGTTTTAAGGTTAAATGCATTGTTTAAGGAATTTCAGATGATGGTACAGCAGCATGAATAAGAAATACAAGCTTAATATTCAGACCAATCATATCCAAGTAGTGTTTCATTAAATCCTGTCTCAAGTGTCAGTTGATAGCTGTTTGCTATCACCACCTATTTCTCTGAAAAGAGCCAAGCTGAGACTGAAAGGTACTTAAGCACTCAGTTCCAGACATCAGGTAATAAACGCCAAGAAATTTGGAGTAGGCGAAAACATTAAGCAAGTCTTATTAGCTGGGCCACTGCATACAGGTCATTGGTACTGGGTCAACTCTTCCACCTTTAATACAAAGACAGAAAGTACATATTTATTTTTATGGGGCAAATTAAAAGAATGAGGTATCAGAGACATATATAGCTTTCAAACTATATTCTGATGGGGATGAAATGACTGATGATCTGGAAATATATTCTAGTTTCTTTCAAAATAAATACTGAACAGCCTGGGTAACCATAGTGAGATCCCATCTGTACCCCCCCCCCCCAAAAAAAAAAAACCACGCCAGGCATAGTGGTACATGCCTGCAGTCCCAGATTCTTGCATGGCTAAGGTCAGAGGATCACTACTTGAGGCTGGGAAGTCGAGGCTGCAGTGAATCATGATCATACAAAGAAAGACTCTGTATGGGCAATAGAGCAAGACCCTTTTTAAAAACAAACAAAAAAAAGTGGAGGGTTCCAAGATGGCCGAATAGGAACAGCTCCTGTCTACAGCTCCCAGCTACAGTGACACAGAAGATGGGTGATTTCTGCATTTCCAACTGAGGTACTGGGTTTATCTCACTGGGGCTTGTTGGACAGTGGGCACAGCCCATAGAGTAGGAGCCAAAGCAGGGCAGGGCATCACCTCACCTGGGAAGCACAAGGGGTCAGGGAATTCCCTTCCTAGCCATAGGAAGCTGTGACAGACGGTACCTGGAAAATCCGGACACTCCCACCCTAATATTGCACTTTTCCAATGGTTTTAGCAAACGGCACACCAGGACATTATATCCCGCACCTGGCTCAGAGGGTCCCATGCCCACAGAGCCTTGCTCATTGCTAGCACAGCAGTCTGAGATCAAACTACAAGGTGGCAGCGAAGCTGTGGGAGGGGAGTCCGCCATTGCTAAGGCTTGAGTAGGTAAACAAAGGGGCCAGGAAGCTCAAACTGGGTGGAGCCCACCACAGCTCAAGGAGGCCTGCCTGCCTCTGTAGACTCCAGCTCTGGGGGCAGGGCATAGCTGAACTAAAGGCAGCAGAAACTTCTGCAAACTTAAACATCCCTGTCCGACGGCTTTGAAGAGAGTTGTGGTTCTCCCAGCATGGAGTTTGAGATCTGAGAATGGACAGACTGCCTCCTCAAGTGGGTCCCTGACCCCCAAGTAGCCTAACTGGGAGACACCGCCCATTAGGGGCCAACTGACACCTCATACAGCCGGGTGTCCCTCTGAGATGAAGCTTCCAGAGGAAGGATCAGGCAGCAAAGCACATTTGCTGTTCTGCAATATTTGCTGTTCTGCAGCCTCAGCTAGTGATACCCAGGCAAACAGGGTCTGGAGTGGACCTCCAGCAAACTCCAACAGACCTGCAGCTGAGGGTCCTGACTGTTAGAAGGAAAACTAACAAACATAAAGGACATCCACACCAAAATGCCATCTCTAGGTCACCATCATCAAAGACCAAAGGTAGATAAAACCACAAAGATGGGGAAAAACAGCAGAAAAGCTGAAAATTCCAAAAATCAGAGCACCTCTTCTCCTCCAAAGGAACGCAGCTTCTCACCAGCAATGGAACAAAGGTGGATGGAGAATGACTTTGACAAGCTGACAGAAGTAGGCCTCAGAAGATCAGTAATAACAAACTTCTCAGAGCTAAAGGAGGATGTTAGAACCCATCGCAAAGAAGCTAAAAACCTTGAAAGAAGATTAGAGAATGGCTAACTAGAATAAACAGCATGGAGAAGACCTTAAATGACCTGATGGGTCATTTATGTGACACATTAAATGTGTCTGCTGGGACACATTTAAAGAAGTGTGTAGAAGGAAATTTATAAAACCATGGCACAAGAACTACGTGACACATGCACAAGCTTCAGTAGCTGATTCGATCAAGTGGAAGAAAGGGTATCAGAGATTGAAGATCAAATGAATGAAATGAAGCAAGAAGAGAAGTTTAGAGAAAAAAGTGTAAAAAGAAATAACAAAGCCTCTAAGAAATATGGGACTATGTGAAAAGACCAAATCTACGTCTGATTGGTGTACCTGAAAGTGATAAGGAGAATGGAACCAAGTTGGAAAACACCCTTCAGGATATTATTCAGGAGAACTTCCCCAACCTAGAAAGGCAGGCCAACATTCAAATTCAGAAAATACAGAGAACACTTCAAAGATACTCCTGGAGAAGAGCAACTCCAAGAAACATAATTGTCAGATTCACTAAAGTTGAAATAAAGGAAAAAATGTTAAGGGCAGCCAGAAAAGAAAGGTTGGGTTACCCACAAAGGGAAGCCCATCAGACTAACAGTGGATTTTTTTGGCAGAAACTCTATAAGCCAGAAAAGAGTGGGGGCCAATATTCAACATTCCTAAAGAAAAGAATTTTCAAACCAGAATTTCATATCCAGCCAAACTAAGCTTCATAAGTGAAGGAGAAATAAAATCCTTTACAGACAAGAAAATGCTGAGAGATTTTGTCACCACCAGGCCTTCCTTACAAGAGCTCCTGAAGGAAGCACTAAACATGGAAAGGAACAACCAGTACCAGCCACTGCAAAAACGTGACAAATTGTAAAGACCATCAATGCTAGGAAGAAACTGCATCAACTAACGAGCAAAATAACCAGCTAACATCATAATGACAGGATCAAATTCACACATAACAATATTAATCTTAAATGTAAATGGGCTAAATGCTCCAATTAAAAGACACAGACTGGCAAACTGGATAAAGAGTCAAGAACCATCAGTGTGCTGTATTCAGGAGACCCATCTCATGTGCAGAGACACACATAGGCTCAAAATAAAGGGATGGAGGAAGATCTACTGAACAAATGGAAAACAAAAAAAGCAGGGCTTGCAATCCCAGTCTCTGATAAAACAGACTTTAAACCAACAAAGATCAAAAAAGACAAAGAAAGCCATTACATAATGGTAAAGGGATCAATTCAACAAGAAGAGTTAACTATTATAAATATATATGCACCCAATACAGGAGCACCCAGATTCATAAACCAAGTCCTTAGAGACCTATAAAGAGACTTAGACTCCCACACAACAATAATGGGAGACTTTAACACCCCACTGTCAACACTAGACAGATCAATGAAACAGAAAGTTAACAAAGATATCCAGGACTTGAACTCAGCTCAGCACCAAGCAGACCTAAAAGACATCTGCAGAATACAGAAATACAGAACTTTCCACCCCAAATCATCAGAATACACATTCTTTTCAGTACCACATCGCACTTATTCCAAAATTGACCATATAGTTGGAAGTAAAGCACTCCTCAGCAAATGTAAAAGAACATAAATTATAACAAACTGTCTCTCAGACCACAGTGCAATCAAATTAGAACTCAAGATTAAGAAACTCACTCAAAACTGCTCCACTACATGGAAACTGAAAAACCTGCTCCTGAATGACTACTGGGTACATAATGAAATGAAGGTAGAAATAAAGATGTTCTTTGAAACCAATGAGAACAAAGAGACAACATACTAGAATCACTGGGACACATTTAAAGAAGTGTGTAGAAGGAAATTTATAGCACTAAATGCTCCCAAGAGAAAGCGGGAAAGATCTAAAATTGACACCCAAACATCACAATTAAAAGAACTAGAGATGCAAGAGCAAACACATTCAAAAGCTAGCAGAAGGCAAGAAATAACTAAGATCAGAGCAGAACTGAAGGAGATAGAGACACAAAAAACCCTCCAAAAAATCAATGAATCCAGGAGTTGGTTTTTTGAAAAGATCAACAAAATTGACAGACCACTAGCAAGACTAATAAAGAAGAAAGGAGAGAAGAATCAAATAGATGCAATAAAAATGATAAAGGGGATATCACCAACAATTCCACAGAAATACAAACTACCATCAGAGAATACTATAAACACCTCTCTGCAAAAAACTAGAAAATCTAGAAGAAATGGATAAATTCCTGGACACATAAACCCTCCCAAGAGTAAACCAGGAAGAAGTTGAATCCAAATTGAGGCAATAATTTATAGCCTACCAACCAAAAAAAGTCCAGGACCAGATGGATTCACAGCTGAATTCTACCAGAGGTACGAAGAGGAGCTGGTACCATTCCTTCTGAAACTATTCCAATCAACAGAAAAAGAGGGAATCCTCCCTAACTCACTTTATGAGGCCAACATCATCCTGATACCAAAGCCTGGCAGAGACACAACAACGAAAAAGAGAATTTTAGACCAATATCCCTGATGAACATTGATACAAAAATCCTCAATAAAATACTAGCACACCAAATCCAGCAGCACATCAAAACGCATATCCACCACAATCAAGTTGGTTTCATTCCTGGGATGGAAGAGTGCTTCAACATACGCAAATCAATAAACGTAATCCAGCATATAAACAGAACGAAAGACAAAAACCACGTGATTATCTCAATAGATGCAGAAAAGGCCTTTAACAAATTCAACAGCCCTTCATGCTAAAAACCTTCAATAAACTAGGTATTGATGGATGTCTCTCAAAGTAATAAGAGCTGTTTATGACAAACTCACAGCCAATATCATACCAAATGGGCAAAAACTGGAAGCATTCCCTTTGAAAACTGGCGCAAGACAGGGATGCCCTCTCTCACCACTCCTGTTCAACATAATGTTGGAAGTTCTGACCAGGGCAACCAGGCAAGAGAAAGAAATAAAGGGCATTCAATTAGGAAAAGAGGCAGTCAAATTGTCCCTGTTTGCAGATGACATGATTGTATATTTAGAAAACCCCATCATCTCAGCCCAAAATCTCCTAGAGCTGATAAGTAACTTCAGCAATATCTCAGGATACAAAATCAACAAGCAAAAATTGCAAGCACTCCTATACACCAATAACAGACAAACAGAGAGCCAAATAATGAGTGAACTCCCGTTCACAATTGCTTCAAAGAGAATAAAATGCCCAGGAATCCAACTTACAAGAGATGTGAAGGACCTCTTCAAGGAGAACTATAAACCACTGCTCAATGACATAGAAGAGGACACAAACAAATGGAAGAATATTCCATGCTCATGGATAGGAACAATCAATATTGTGAAAATGGCCATACTGCCCAAGGTAATTTACAGATTCAATGCCATCCCCATCAAGCTACCAATGACTTTCTTCACAGAATTGGAAGAAAACTATTTTAAAGTTCATACGGAACCAAAAAAGAGCCTGCATTGCCAAGACAATCCTAAGTCAAAAGAACAAAGCTGGAGGCATCATGCTACCTGACTTCAAACTATACTACAAGGCTACAGTAACCAAAACAGCATGGTACTGGTACCAAAACAGAGATATAGACCAATGAAACAGAACAGAGCCCTCAGAATTACTACCACACATCTACTACCATTTGATCTCTGACAAATCTGACAAAAACGATAAATGGGGAAAGGATTCCCTATTTAATAAATGGTGCTGGGAAAACTGGCTAGCCATAAGTAGAAAGCTGAAACTGGATCCCTTCCTTACACCTTATACAAAAATTAATTCAAGATGGATTAAAGACTTAAATGTTAGACCTAATACCATAAAAACCCTAGAAGAAAACCTAGGTAATACCATTCAGGACATGGGCATGGGCAAGGACTTCATGACTAAAACACCAAAAGCAATGGCAACAATAGCCAAAATTGACAAATGGGATCTAATTAAACTAAAGAGCTTCTGCACAGCAAAAGAAACTACCATCAGAATGAACAGGCAACCTAAAGAATGGGAGAAAATTTTTACACTCTACCCATCTGACAAAGGGCTAATATCCAGAATCTACAAAGAACTTAAACAAATTCACAAGAAAAAAATCAAACGACCCAATCAAAAAGTGGGCAAAGGATATGAACAGACACTTCTCAAAAGAAGACATTTATGCAGTCAACAGACACATGAAAAAATGCTCATCATCACTGGTCATCAGAGAAATACAAATCAAACCACAATGAGATACCATCTCACACCAGTTAGAATGGTGATCATTCAAAAGTCAGGAAACAACAGGTGCTGGAGAGGATGTGGAGAAATAGGAACACTTTTACACTGTTGGTGGGACTGTAAACTAGTTCGACCATTGTGGAAGACAGTGTGGTGATTCCTCAAGGATCCACAACTAAAAATACCATTTGACCCAGCCATCCCATTACTGGGTATATACCCAAAGGATTATAAATCATGCTGCTATAAAGACATATGCACACCTATGTTTATTGTGGCACTATTCACAATAGCAAAGACTTGGAACCAACCCAAATGTCCATCAATGATAGACTGGATTAAGAAAATGTGGCACATATACACCATGGAATACTATGCAGACATAAAAAAGGATGAGTTCATGTCCTTTGCAGGGACATGGATGAAGCTGGAAACCATCATTCTGAGCAAACTGTTGCAAGGACAGAAAACCAAACACCGCATGTTCTCACTCATAGGTGGGAATTGAACAATGAGAACACTTGGACACACAGTGGGAGACATTACACACCGGGACCTGTCATGGGGTTGGGGGAAGGGGGAGGGATAACACTAGGAGAAATACCTAAGTAAATGATGAGTTAATGGATGCCACCCACCAACATGGCACATGCATACATATGTAACAAACCTGCATGTTGTGCACATGTATCCTAGAACTTAAAGTATAATAATAAAAAAAAGCAACATAGATATTGAGTATTTACTGTGAAAAAAATGTTTTGCACACAAATTGGTTGCACACAAACGTGTGAAAATGAGTATTATCTCATATTATTTATGTGCCAGGTACTGTACCATGTAAGATTCAAATTTCAGAAATAACTTCATAAGGGAGTATAGTTATTCTCATCTTAAATATCAAGGTGGTAACTACCTTAGACAAGGTTGTGTAACTTGTCTGAGATCACTTAGCTGTATCAAAACGCTAAAGCCTGACCGTGTTAGAACTGCCTGAGAAAAAATTAAAAAGCCCTAGACCATACCTTCCCAGTTGAAACTGAATCTTAGAGATGGGATTAAAGCATCTGCAGTATATTAGTTAGGGTTTTCCAGGGGCTGTGGAGGGATGGAGATATATTTATTATAAGAAATTGGCTCATGTGATTATGGAGAATAAAAAGTCCTGAGGTTTTTTGTTGGCAAGCTAGAGACCTAGGACAGCCAGTCGGGTAAGTTCCAGTCTGAAGGCCAGCAGACTTGAGATCCAAGATGAATCAATTAGTTATTTCAGTTCAAGTCCAAAGGTAGAAAAAGATCAACGTCCCAGCTGAAGACAGTCAGACAGGAGGCGTTCCCTCGTACTCTCATGGTGGAGTGGGCTGTCAGCCTTTTTGTTCTATTCAGGCCTTCAAGGGATTGGGTGAGGCCACCCACACTGGAGAGGACAATCTGCTTTACCCAGTCTACTGGTTCACATGTTCATCTCTTTTAGAAACACCCTCACAGACCCACCCAGAATAATGTTTGACCAAATATCTGGGCACCTCTTAGCCCAGTCAAGATGATACGCAAAATTAATCATCACATGCAGTTTTGAAGCTCTCTCTGGGTAATTAAGGTATCAAAAGCCCTGGACTACCTTCTATCTCTTTACTCAGGGGTTTTTAAATGTGATTGCACATTGAAAGCACCCAAGGAGTTCTGAAAATTGCTAATACTGGGCTCCACTCCTAGGGATTCTGATTCTTATGTGCAGTCAGGGCTAACAACCACAGCTAGCACCCTTGTTCTGAAATGTGGCTGGTGACCCTTTGCTCCCAGCCATCAGGCATCATCATTTTGCCTTTCTTGGGTGGCATGCCATTTTTTACCTCAGACTGTTGGCCAGGGACCAAAGTGCACCCAGAACTTTTAGACCTATGCAAAAGCAGCCCCGTTATATTCTGTAGCTATCTCCACTCCATTACTGGGGGAAATGTTTTTCCCAGGGAGACACAGGCCTGTTTCACTTTTGTGGAGATAGTTGGAAAGTTTTCGTATTTGACCTTCCGGTCAACCCCTCATGAGTCACCTCAGTCACACTGACATATTAGCAAATTGCTGCAACAAGAAAGTCCAGAAGTGGCCATTGGTGATATAATACTGTATTTTACAGATTTTCCACATCCACATACTTGCTGCATAGAGAAATTCCACACCGTGGCCACTGCCTGTGTGAAAGCTGCAGCAGCTATGCTGAAATAGAATGTATGTGGATACAAGGAGGTAGACTGAGTCTAGAGAATCTGGATTCCAAATATCCTCAAGTTCCTTCAGCAAGAAAAAAAAATCAGTGTTTTGTTCAGGATGCACTCAACAATTATCATTAATGAAACCAACTTCTGCTTTTTAGCATCTGCTATGTGGCAACCATGGTTCAGTGCTGCTAGCAGATGCTGAGTCTGAGATGTGTCTCTGTTCTCATAGGAGTTTACAGCACGCAATGCAGCACAGACAAATTCACATGGAGCAAGTAGAGAAAAGATGTGGTAACACATGAGAGCCACAGGGATGCAGAAGAGAGAGAGAGAGAGGAATCAAAGGTGTTTAGTGGAACCTGGATTAGGACTTTTTTAAAAGAAGGTATCTAGATATGGTAGAGAGAGATGGAGAAAGAACTTTCCAGATAGGGAACACAACTGGAGTAAAATTCTGAGATTGGGGAATGAGAACAAAAGGTGAACAATGAAGAAACTTGCCACTGGTAGACATGTCTGGTGGAGTTGACCACCATGTCTTCATATATATATATATATATATATATATACACACACACACACATATATATATATATACACACACACACACACACATTTCATATACATCTTGAGTGAAAATGATAGCTTACGGAAAAAATGTCAAATTTTATAACAGTACTCAATTTTGCTACTTGAATGTGCCAGTTATTAATACTAATAGATATAGTATATTCATATATTTGACATTTATACAGCTTTTCTTCTAATTTAAAATAACTTCAAAAATTGATGACACTGTATTTTGGGTTCAGTTACAGACATTTGATTGACTTGTAGAAGTCTGTGTCCTAAGAGCAGTGAGGATCTGCAAGAAAAAGAGGTAGTACAACATTTAATTTATGTTGTCTATCTGAATTACAGTTTCACTGTTTCGGTCTCTTCTACCTTCTTACCTCTTCATTACAGACATTCATTCATTTTTCCATTCAAGCACTGAGTAAACAAAAATGAATAAGACTCTCTGCCCCTGGCACCCTGTGGCTGAATGTATCAGTCAGGGTCAATAAACTAGAAAACAAATACACAAAAATATTTAAACACATTTTATCAATACAAATGATGAAATGCATAGGTGCAATGCATAGCTGAAATGAGTTATAAGTATATAATTCAACAAACTTTGGTAATGTATACCCCATGTAACTAACACCACTATCAAGGCATAGAATATTTCCATCAACCAAAAATGTTCCCCATACCTCATCTCTGTAAATTCTCACCTCTTGCAGGAAACAATTTCCCAATATGTAATAACCAAAGGTAAGTTAGCTCTTGGAATTTTTAGAGATTGAATTATATAGTATGTGGTTCGTGCCTGGTTTCTTTCACCCAACATATTGTTTTTGAGATTTATTTATATACTTGTGAGTTCTCCCTTGGAGAACTCAACTATATAACTAAATATATATATAGATGAGCAGCATTCCATTATATAAAAATAGGAGAGTTTTTGACTCATTATTCTGTGGATGTACACTTGAATTTTTTCCAGATTTTGGCTACTATAAATGAAGCTGCCATAAAATAAACATACTTAGCATTTATTTTTATTTCTCTTGGGTAAATACCTAAAAGTAGAAATGTTGAGCCATAGAACAGGATTTCTGTAATGGCTGACATTGCCTCAAACTGTTAACATTTTTTCCAAAGTGGTTGTAGCATTATATACAACCAGCGGCAATTTATGATAGTTCTAATTGTCCCATGTACTCGTTCATGTTAGGTTTTAGCAGGCTTTTTAATTTTAGTTATTTTGTAGTGATTTTTCACTATAAGGCTAATTTGCATTTCCCTGGTGGGTAACAATGATGAGCTTCTTTTTCATATGCTTTGCAGGCCATTCCTATGTATTCCTTTGTAAAGTGTTCACATCTCTTGCTCATATTGAAATTAGATTGGTTGTCTTTTTACTACTGATTATTATACATTATTTCTCTATTGCAAATATAAGTCTTTTTTTCAGATATGTATTATGAATATATTTTCTAAGTCTCTGGCTTGCTTTTTCACTTGCAGAACCATGTATTTTCATAAGCAGAAGTTTTAAATTTTGTTGAGGTTTTTAATTTTGTTGAATTCCAATTTATTAGTTATTTTTTATTTACAGTTAATACACTTTGAGTCATTTTAGGCAATCTTTATTTGCATCAAGGTCATGAGATATTATTCTGCTTTCTTAAATGAGCTTTATACTTTTAATTCTACTTTAGTATATGACTCATTTTGAATTAATTTTTATGTATGGTGTGATGCAAGAATAAAGGTTCTTATTTTTACATATGTTTATCTAGTTGTTCTAGCATAATTTTTTAAAAAAAGGTTATCTCATTACCCTTGAATTACTTTGCCATTGTAAGAGCAAAGAAAGAAATAATCTCAATTGATATTTTAGCACTTAAAAAAACCACACCTAAAACACGTGTATCAGAAATAGACTCTGTTCTATTCCATGGCCTATTTCTTTGTCCTTATGCAGTACATTGTCTTCATTACTGTAACTTTTCAATAAGCTTTTTTTTTGAGACGGAGTCTCACTCTGTCACCTAGGCTGGAGGGCAGTGGCGTGATCTTGGCTGACTGCAACCTCCGGCTCCAGGTTCAAGCAATTCTCTGCCTCAGCCTCCCGAGTAGCTGGGATTACAGACGGGCACCACCACACCTAGCTAATTTTTTGTATTTTTAGTAGAGACGGGGTTTCACCATGATGGCCAGGCTGGTCTCAAACTCCTGACCTTGTGATTCGCCCCACGCCTCGGCCTCTCAAAGTGCTGGGATTATAGGTGTGAGCCACCATGCCTGGCCTTCTGTAAGTTTGGAAAGACAGTAGTAAGGCCTTTGATCTTCTTTTTAAAAATTATTTTGGGCATTCTGGGGCTTTTCTGTTTCTAAATATTTTTTAGAATCTACTCAATTTCTACAAAAAAAGTTTTCTTGTAAATTATAGACTACTAATTTATATTGAAGATTTCGATTAGAGTTTCAGACTCTAAGTACAGAAAAGCATTGACAAATTTTTTTTTCTGAAGAGAACATGGTAGTAAATATTTTAAGTTTTATGGGTCATATGCAGTTTCCATTAGATATTCTTTTATCTTTTCAACCATTTAAAAATGTAAAAATATTATTAGCTTCTAGGTTGTATAATAACAGGAGGCAGACTAGAATTGATCTGTGAGCCGTAGTTTGCCAATCCCTAGCATAGATTAACTTAAAAAGAATGAGTATTTTTTAAAAATTGAGTTTTCTAGTCCATGAATGTGGGATGTCTCTTTTTTATTTGAATCTATTTTATCTCAAGTGGTATTTCGTAGTTACTATTACTGAGCTTTTACATATCTTTTGTTAAATTTATTAAGTACATTAGGTAGTTTTATTATTATTTTAATTGTGGTAAAATAAAAATAACAAGTTGTCATCTTAGGCACTTTTTTTATCTGTGTAAATTTAAGAGGTACAAGTGCAGTTTGTTACATGAATATATTGTGTAATGGCAAAGTCTGGGCTTTTAGTGTAACCATCACCCAAATAATGTACAAGGTACCCATTATGTACTTTCTCATCCCTCACCCCCTCTCACCCTCCTACCCTTTAGAGTCTCCAATGTCTATTATTCCACTCACTATGTCCATGTATACACATTATTTAGCTCCCCATTT
Organism: Macaca mulatta; assembly: GCF_049350105.2. Lineage (NCBI taxonomy): Eukaryota > Metazoa > Chordata > Mammalia > Primates > Cercopithecidae > Macaca > Macaca mulatta. The sequence goes on from NC_133417.1 coordinate 11,004,589, forward strand.
GTAAGTAAGGATGTGTGGTGTTTGACTCTGTTTCTGCGTTATTTCACTTAGAATAATGGCCTCCATTTCCATCCATATTGCTGCAAAAGACAAAATTTCACTTTTTTATGGCTGAATAGTATTCCTTTGTGTGTATATATCTGTATGTGTGTAATACACACACACACACACACGACACTTTGAAAATCCAGTCATCTGTTATGAACACTTATGTGGATTCAATTTTTTTGCTTTTGTAAATAAAGCTGTGATAAACACATGAGTGCAAGTATCTTTTTGTTACATTGATTTCTGTTCCTTTGGGTAGATACCCAGTAGTGGAATTGCTGGATAGACTAGTAATCCTATTTTTAGTTCTTTGAGAAATCTTTCTAATATTTCCCATAGAAGTTGTACTACTTTACATTCCCAGCAACAGTGTGTAAGTGTTCTCTTTTCTCTGCATTTGTTTGCTGATGACAAGATCTTACATCTAGATTACCCTAGACTCCTTCAAAAAACTATAGAATTTAATAAATTAATTCAATAAAGTTTCAGGGTATAAAATAAGTGCACAAAAATCAGTAGCATTTCTATATACCAATAATGATAAAGCTGAAAACCAAATCAAGAAGGCAATTTCATCTACAATAGCTATAAGAAAAAATACCTAGGAATATACTTAACCAAGGAGATGAAAGACCTCTACAAGGAAAATTACAAAACACTGATGAAAGAAATTTTAGATGACACAAACAAATGAAAAAAGATATTATACTCATAGATCAGAAAAAATAATACTATTAATATCACCATATTAGCCAAAGTAACCTACAGATTCAATGCAATCCTTATCAAAATACCAATGTCATTTTTCACGGAATTAGAAAAAAAAAATTATAAAATGTAGATGGAACCAAAAAAGAGTTCAAATAGCCAAAGCAATCCAAAGCAAAAAGAATGAAGCAAGAGGTGTCACATTACCTGATGTCAAACTATACTACAAAGCTATAGTAACCAAAATAGCATGGTACTGATATAAAAATCTTACACATTTTTAAATCTGCAGTTCAATGTCATTAAGTACTTTCACACTGTTATGCAACTATCATCACCATCCATCTCCAGAACTCTTTTCATCTTGCAAAACTGAAAGTCTGTACTCATTAAAAAATAACTCCCCATTTTCCCTTTCCCGCATCCTCTGGCAATCATTAGTTTCTTTCTGTATCTATAAATTTGAGTACTCTAGGAAGCTCATGTAAGAGGAATCATACAGTATCTGGCTTATTTTACTTAACATAATGTCCCATGGTTTATCTATGTTGCTGCATGTATCAGATTTACCTTCTTTTTTAAGACTAAATAATAGTTCATTTTATGTGTGTAGCACATTTTGTTTATCTGTTTGTTGATAGACATTTGGATTGTTTCAATCCCTTGACTATAGAGAATAATGCTTCTATGAACATGAGTATATAAATGTCTATATGAACCATTGCTTTCAATTCTTGTGGTTATATACCCAGAAGTGGAATTGCTGGATGATATGGTAATCCTATTTTTAATTTTTCAAGGAACTGCCATACTGATCCCTAGTTGCTCCACCATTTTACACTTCTATCAACAGTGCATAAGGGTTTCAATTTCTCCACATTCTCAGTAACAGATCTTCTTCTTCTTTTTAATTGTAGACATTCCAATAGGTGTGAGATGGAGGCAAGTTTCTTTTGATCCTATTTTAAATGGAATAATTTTCTACTGAAATTTCTATTTTTTTTTTTTTGCTAACAAACAGAAATACTGTATTCTCCATGCTTAAATGTACCTATTAATTTTAGAAGTTTGTTTCATTTTGGTTTTAGATTCCATATGGATTTCTACATGCACAATAGTGCCATCTGTATATAATAGCAGCTTTACTTCTTCATTTTCAATACTTATTCCTTTTACATCTTTTTGTCTTATTGAACTTGTTAGGAGGTACATTACAATGTTGATTCAAAGTATGAGAGAAGATATCGTCACCTTATTTTTGATCTTTTGGGAAATTTCTAAAAATTGTATCATTAAATGTAATTGTAGTTGTAGGATTTTTGTAGATTTTCTTTTTCATGCTGAAAAAGTTCCCTTTTATTCTGAGTTTTCTGTTTTTATCATAAATGGGTTTTGACTTTTATTAAATACTTTTTCTATTTTATTGTTATAATACTTAACATGAGATTTACGTTATGAGCCAATATTTTAAGTGTGTACTACGATATTGTTTTCTCCAAACACAATGTTGTACAGCAGAGCTCTAGAAGTTACTCATTTTGCTTAACTGAAACTTTATGCCAGTTGATTTATGATTTCCCATTTTTCTCTCCAGCACTGAGCAGCCATCATTCCACTCTTCGATTCAATAAATTTGACTATTTTAGACACCTCATATTAAGTGGAATTATGCAGTACTTATTTTTCTGTGACTGGCTTATCTCACTTAGCATAATGTTCTCAAGATTCATCCATGCATATTTCAGTGTCCTTCTTGTTTAAGGCTGAACAGTATTCTACTGTATGTTAATGCCCCATTTTGTTTATTTGTGTGTCAGTGGACATTCAGGCTGCTTTTACATCTCAGCTATTATGAATAATGCTGCAATAAGCAGGGGAGTGTAGATATCTCTTCCAGATTCCGATTTCAATTCTTTTCAATAAACACTGACAAGTGGATTGCTAAATTTTATGTTAGCTTTATATTCTACATCTATTGAGACAATTTTTTCTTCTTCTTTAAATGTGAGAAATAACATTGATTTTTAAAAAATGTTTAATCAGTCTGGACTACCTGAAATAAGCCTTACTTGGTTATATATTGTATATTTTTTATGTACAGATGCTCCTTGACTTACAATGGAGTTTGATCCAGATAGAACCAAAAGCCACAAATTTATTTGATAATCAAAAAAATTGTTAATTCTAACCATCATAAATCAGGAAGTGTCTGTAGTGCTAAATGTGTATACTGATATTTAGTAAATAATTTGGTAAAGAGAGGTATTAGTCCATATTATTTTTTTTCTGATAATACTTTTTTAGGTTTTGGTATCAGGATTATGCTGCTTCAAATTTTTTTTCAGAAAGAAAAGATGTGTAGAGTTCATTTAGGATTAGTATTATTTCACACTTAAAAGTTTAGTAGCATTAGCCAGGATAATTATTTTGTATTTTGGTTTTGAAAAGCTGGTTTTAAATTTTGAGTCTACTTTCTTTACTAAATATGAGACCACTTGAGTTTTCTATTTCTCTTTGAGTCAGTTTTATCACTTGTGTTTCAAATATGTCCATCAACTGAGTTGTCGGATTACAAAAAGTTGTTCAGAATCATTACTTATTATCATTTTAATGTCTGTAGGATACATAGAGATATTGTCTACTTTATTTCTGATAGTGTTTTTTTTTACTCTTTTTTATAACAACTGCTGTTGCTTGAATGTTTTCAATTTTATTAATATTTTTCTAAAGAACCAACTTTAGGCTCTATTAATTTTTCTCTTTTCCCTATATCATTGATTATTACTCTTATTATTATTATTTTCTTCCATTTTGAGTTTAACTTACTTTTCACTTTCTACTTCTTAGGGTGAAAATGCATGTAAACCTTTCTTTTATTGTATGATAAGTATTTACATCTATAAAATTTCCTCAAACACTTCTTTGAATTCAACATTCTGAAATGTTCTTTTAAATATAATTTAGTTCAAAATATTTTCTAATGCGTCTGCAATTTGTTTTTATCCAGTTTATTGTTTTGAAGTATTTTGCTTAATTTCCAAATATTTGGGCTTTCCCTGCCCCCCAAATATACTAATACCACTGAATGTTAATATAATTATGTTGTGGCTGAAGCTTATGTGATAAAATACTATAATTTTTAAAATTTCTTAAGATTTATTTTAATGGCCCAAAGTGTAATCTATCTTGTTAAAGATTCCAGGTGCTATTAAAATAAACTTACATTTATTGAGTGTAATGTTTTATTAATGTTAATAGTGGTTAATAGTGGTGTCCAAATTTTTAATGTTCTTACTTTTTTTCTAATTATTCTATTGGTTACTAAAAGATGGATGTTTAAAATGGCCTAAAGACCAGTGATCCACCTTAGACTAATTAAATCAGAATCACTGGAAATGTACTCCCCCTAAGTGATTTTAATTTGTCAGAAAGATTGAGAACTACTGTTCTAGAGAAAGATGAAGTTCTTATTGAAACTATTTGCTGATAGAAACCACTTCTTTTTATTTTTCAATTATTATCATTATTATTATTTTGAGACAGGATCTCACTCTTAGACAGGGTCTTCCTCTGTTATCCAGACTGGAGTGCAGTAGTGCAATCTCAGCTTACTGCAATCTGCCTCCTGGACTCAAGCAATCCTCCCACCTCAGCCTCCCAAGTAGCTAGGACTACAGGCATGCACCACCACACCTGGCTAATTTCTGTATTTTTGTAGAGACAGGTTTTCACCATGTTGCCCTGGCTGGACTCAAACTCCTGAGTTCAAAGCGATCCTCCCACCTCAGCCTCCCAAAGGGCTGGGATTGCAGGTGTGAGCTACTGCCCCTGGCAGGAACCACTTCTGTAATAATAGACATGTGCTGCATGATGTTTTAGTCAAGAACGAATATATGTTACAGTGGTCCCATAAGCTTATAATGGAGCTTAAATATTCCTATTGTTCAGTGACATCACAGCCATCATAATGTCATAGTACAATACTTATGTATGTGTGATGACGCTGGGGTAAGCAGACCCACTGCATTGCCAGACATATAAAGATGTAGCACATACATCTATGTACAATGCAGAATACTTGATAATGATAATAAATGGCTATGTTATTGGTTAATATATTTATTACACTATACTTTTTATCATTATTTTAGAGTGTAGTGCTACTACTTCTAAAAAATGTTAACTGTAAAACAGGCTCAGGCAAGTTCTTAAGGGGGAATTCCAGAAGAAGGCATTGTTATCATAGGAGATGACCTCTCCATGCATGCTATTGCCCCGAAGACCTTCCAGTGGGACAAGACGTGGAGGTTGATTAAGAATAATTATTCTTTGTCCTTAACCAAAATTCTTCCAGCAAGCAATTCTTGCATGCTAATTTTAATGAATGCTAAAGTTCAAATCTCAGTATTTGATCATTGCCTCCTTTCCAGATTATGTGAGCTTATACTTTCCTCCTATTGGTTTGTAGAAAAGCAAAATTGTTTTCAACCCAGAGCAAGAGCACGAAATATTCTGGAAGAGTGGGTCCCCATTTAGTGGATCCAGCTATCCGCAATCTATTGAGTTTTTCCTTTGTCATTGCTAGCATGAGCACCGTAGGGCTTGCTTAAAGCCAGAAGTACACTGGGCTCAGAGGCTGGTGCTTTGAGGTGAGATAACATTCAGTCCTGTGGTTCTTAATCCCAGTGACTGTACAATAACCTTGCTTAAGTCAGATTTATGGTCTCTGCACAACTGAAAGTCTGTTACACAAGATGGCTTCTAATCATACCACCATTTTCAAGGGATAATGCTTGCAAGCGAGGATGGTGAGCTGGCTGGACCTCAGGCATCCCAAATGCTCAGGCTTCTCTGCCAATGGCAGATTCTGTTTTACTGTGCTTATGGAGGGTATGTGTGTGCCAAGCGCTTGAACAGGCCTTACAGGTATTACATACCTCACATAATAACACTGTAAAAATTGTTTGGTCTAGTTGGAGATAAGGTTAGGATTATAGTGTTATTAAAGATTGCTTTAATGCATTTATTTATGGAGTCAGGAACGTAAAACTCCTTATTGCTTACTTATTACTGTACGTGCTACCAGAAAAACTGTGGAGAGAGAAAAACAGACATAAGAGCAAAGTAATGCATCAACCTCTGTATCAGTTCAATCAGGGAAACACCACCAGGAGAGATAAAGGGATTCATTGCAGAGAATTGGCTTACACAATTGTGGGAACCAGTTGTGCCTTCTCTGTAAGGCTGTTGTTTTTGCTTCTGCCACTGGAGCTTGAAGTTCACCCAACAGGCAGACAGAAAGAGAAGAGAGGTGTTTAGAGGAGTAGATCATGGGAAGGCAGGAGCTCACAGCATGGGCTAAAATCTCATAAGTATGGACTAAAACAGTAGCTCCTCTTGCCTGTGACATTGGTCAGATGGGTGCCCCGTAGGAATTCAAACCCTTTATCAGAGAGCTAGGCACAAACATATGGCCCAGGAGTCAGGAATCTGAAGAAGGATCCAGAGGATGAAGGGACAGGTGCAGGCCTTGCTGCAGCCCCTCACTAACGAGGTGAGTGAGTGGATTAATCACAATGGGTGTGGGGTACAAGTTGGCTATTCCTTCCCTCCTGTCCTCCACATCTAAGAAGAACCCCCCTTACAGTTCACCCTAACTGCAACCATGCAAGGAAAATTCTGACAGATGTAGTTTAGCCTACCCAAGCTGACACATTGTCACTAAACTGCAAAGGTTTAATTTCATCAAGAGCTCACCGTTAAATCTTGATTTAAAAAACTATTATGTGCCAGGCACTGTAGTAAATGCTGAGGGGATAGTACGGGTGGCAGGGCTCAGAACTTCATGCCCACAGGAGTCTTGACTTCAGCCAGTTTATCCCATAGTGATGCCAATGCACTTTAGCTCAGCAGAAGTATAATCTTAGGAACAAAGGCAGACTCTGGAATCCCAAGTCAGAATTCCATCTTTAGGTGGCTGTAAAATAATCCTAATTATTGTGTTATATTGTTTAGATTACTATTAAAATGAAAAGTAAACAATTAGAGCTGTTGTGTTTTCAGTTAGAAATGTCATAGAAATCACAGACTCCCAGTGTGAAAGGCAAATGCCTCACATCATTGATACAATATTAATTCAGACAACAAACCCATGAACAGTTACCAAGTGTTGCCTGGTGCCAGGTAAAGTGGTAAGACTGGAGCCACAGAATTAAACCATAAGTTCTGTCCACATGGAGCACTCATCATCTGAGATAAACAGTCATCTGTTAACAGAAATTTCTGTGGTCACGCAACATCATAGCATCAGAGTTTTGGAGAAGTGTTACAATTTCTGAGGCTTTCCTGAAGCAAAGTAGAGTGTCCATCTATCTCCCCTTACTCACTTACTGCTGCAGCCTAAAGAGAGAACTATGGGAGTTCCTGGCCACTTCTGGGGTTTGCATGATGAATATATCCCTCTGAGAGTCTCCCTACGTTTCATCAGCAGTTGTCCGTGGCTGTTGCTGCAACCTTTTACTTAAAGTTGAAAAATAGGACATGGCAATCCAAAAGCATCTACAGAGTATGCATAAAGATTAGTTCAGGCCTGGCATGGCGGCTCACGCCTGTAATCTCTGCACTTTTGGAAGCCAAGGTAAGTGAATCACTTGAGGTCAGGAATTCGAGACCAGCCTGGCCAACATGGTGAAACTCTATCTCTATTAAAAACATGAAAAAATTAGCCAGGCATAGTGGCAGGCACCTGTAATCCCAGCTACTCGGGAGGCTGAGGCAGGAGAATTGCTTGAACCCAGGAGGCAGAGGATGCAGTGAGCTGAGACTGCACCACTGCACTCCAAGCCAGGTGACAGAGCGAGAATCCAACTAAAAAAAAAAAAAAAAAAAGAAAAGAAAAGAAAAAAAAAAGATTAGTTCAATGTAAAATATCCCTTTTAGGTTGTGTACAGCCTTGATATTGTCTCCTTTGTGTTTTGGTAACATCTGACTCATACTGTTTCTCCAGGAGGCACTGAGTACCAGTGGACTTGATAAGATTTTAATGTGGCAAACTGCTTTCACTTCTTTATTAGAAATTGGCCATCCAGCCATAATCTTGAGAAAGGCTGTGTGTTCTTTGAGTTCTGAGCATGGTTATGGGGTTCAGGATGAGACAGGACAAAATAGATGGGATTCTTCTATTCTTCAAAGCATCCTGTGTTTAGCTTTCATATTGCACTCATCACTGTGCAGCACAATTATCTCAGTATTGAGTGCAGAACTTGATACTTGCGTCTTGCTAAAATGAAAAAAGAAAAAATGAATCATATCAAAGAAACAAACAACAAAAACAAGTGTATGAAGAATAAATGAATGGCTCTAGGTCATTAAAATGACCCGCAATAAAAATGCATGCCAGAATGGGGCAAATGGTGGGGGTGGAGTTAAGGAATTTAAAATAGGTAACTTTTGTCGAGCCTTTACTACCTGGGAGTCATTGTGCTAAACACCTTCTACCTTTTTTGATATAATTCTTGTAACAACCCAATGCATATGGGACTATTTCTAGTTCTATTTTCTAGACGAAATAGCCTCAGAGAATATTGTTTTAAGACAGGAGTCACAGTTCTAGAAGGGATAACGCTCCCAGAACAAGAGGACAGAAGGGAAATTACTGAAGTGAACTGATCACACCATTCCAACCAGCTGGGCTGTGAATGATGACATGGCACATGTCAAACACATTTCCAAGTCTTTTTCTTCTACTCTTCTATATGTAGATGCTGGCTAGGTACCAGATTTGGATACATCTTCCTTAGATGTTTGGAAACTCCTTCCTCCCCACCCATCTCTCTTTTTCTTTTCAATAATAGTTTAATTGAGATGTAATTCACATACCATACATTTCACCCATTTACAGTATACAGTTCAATGATTTTTTAGTATTTCAGAGTTTTGCAGCCATCATCACAATCAATTTTAGAACATTTTTATTACCTTGAAATAAAACCTCATAGTCATTAGCATTTATTCCCTATTTCTTCTTCCCCTCAACTTCTGGCAACTATGAATCTCCCTTGTATTTCTGTGGATTTTCCTATTCTGAACATTTCATAAGAATTGAATCATACAATCTGTGGCCTTTTGTGCCTGGCGGCTTTCACTGTAGCTTTGAAGTGCATCCATGTTTTAGTTCATTTTTTTTTTATTGCCAAGAAATATTATATTTCATCGAATGGATATGCCACATATATTCATTCATCAATTAATGGACATTTGGTCTGTATTTGACTTTTGGCCATTATAAATAATGATACAATGAAAATTTGTGTGTATGTTTTTGTGTGAACCTATGTTTTCATTTGTCTTGTGTATGTATCCAGGGATAACATTTCTTAATCATACATTGATTCTGTTTAAACTTTTGAAAAATTTTCAAATTGTTTTCCACACTGGCTGCACTATTTCCCACTTCCATAGACAGTGTAAGAGGGTTCTAATTTTCTCCCCATCCTTACAAACACATTTTATTTTCTGTCTTTTTGACTATAGCCATCCTAGTAGGTGTAAATTGGTATCGCATTAGGGTTCTATCTGCATTTACTTTGGGTCTAGATGTTGACCATTTTTTATGTACATATTGGACATTTGTATATCTTCTTAGGAGAAATCTCTATTTATATTCTTGGCCTATTTTTAATTGGTTATTTGTCATTTTGTCATCAAGTTGTGAGAGTTATTTATATGTTCTTGATAGAAGCCTTTAATCAGATATAGGATTTGTAAACATTTTCTCCCATTTTGTGGGTTGTCATTCAATTTCTATTTTTTTTTTTTGAAACAGAGTCACCCAGGCTGGAGTGCAATGGTGTGACCTCGGCTAACTGCAACCTCCACCTCCCTGGTTCAAGCAGTTCTCCTGCCTCAGCCTCCCGAGTAGCTGGGATTACAGGCGCCCACCACTACGCCTGGCTAATTTTTTGTATTTTTAGTAGAGACGGGGTTTTGCCATGTTGGCCAGGCTGGTCTCGAACTCCTGACCTGAGATGATCTGCCTGCCTCGGCCTCCCAAAGTGCTGGGATTACAGGCGTGAGCCACCGCACCTAGCCGTTATTCAATTTCTTAATGGTATCCATTAAAGGGAAAATATTTTAAATTTTGATAAGGGACAATTTATTTCTCTTGTTGCTTGTGCTTTTGGTGCCATACATGAGAAATCACTGTCATTCCAAAGTCATACAGATTTATAGCTATGTTTTATTCTAAGAGTTTTATAGACTCATTTCTTACATTTAGTTCTTACATTTGGATCTTTAATTCATTTTTGGTGAATTTTTGTGTATGGTAGAGTAGGAGTACTTAGGAGTCCAAATGTATTAATTGTTTTTGCTTGTGAATATCCAATTGTCCCAGCACCATTTGTGAAAATATTATTATTTTGTCATTGAATCATCTTGGTAACTTCGTAAAAATTTAAGTGTCCAAAAATGTGAATTTGTTCTTTTTTTATGAACTCTCAATTCTGATCCATTGATCTGTATGCCTGTCCTTATGCCAATACAACACTGCCTTGATTACTGTACTGTAGCTGTGCAATAAGTTTTAAAATCTGAGTGTGATTCTTCCAACATTATTATTCTATTTTGTCTATTCTGAATCCTTTACATTTCCATATAAATGTTAGGGTTATGTTGTCAATTTCCTCAAATAATCTATCTTGTGTTTTTGTAAGAATTGAATCAAATCTGCTGATCAATTTGAAGAATATTACCATCTTAATAATATGAACTCATCCAACACATGTACATGGAAGCCTATTTATTTAGGAATTCTTTAATTTCCTTCAATAAAGCTTTGTGGTTTTTACTGTACAGATCTTTTTTCATTTTAATGTAAAATATAAATACATTTCCTTTTTAAATTTTAGACTCAGGGGGTGCACATGCAGGTTTGTTACCTGGGTATATTGTGTGACACAGAGGTTTGGGGTATGAGTGATCCCGACACTCAGGTAGTGAGCATAATACCCAATAGGTAGTTTGTCAGCTCTTGCCCCTCAACTTCCACTTAGTGGTCCCCAGTGTTTATTGTTCCCATCTTTATGTCCATGTGTACCCAATGTATAGCTTCCACTTATAAGTGAGAACATGCAGTATTTGTTTTTCTGTTCCTGGGTTTAATTTGTTTAGGACAATGACCTGTAGTTGCATCCCTGTTGCTGCAAAAGTCATAATTTCATTCTCTTTTATGGCTGTATAGTATTCCATGGTGTATATGTACTACATTTTCTTTATCCAATCCACTGTTGATGGGCATCCTGTGTTGATTTTATGCCTTTGCTATTGTGACTAGTGCTGCAATGAACATATGAGTGCATGTGTCTTTTTGGTAGAAAGACTTACTTTCTTTCAGGTATGTACCCAATAATGGGATTGCTGGGTCTAAAGGTAGTTCTGAGTTCTTTGAGAAATTTCTACACTGCTTTCTGCAGTTGCCGCAATAATTTTTATTCCACCAACAGTGTAAAATGTTGCATTTTCTCTGCAGCCTTGCCAGTATCTGTTATTTATTGATTTTTTTTTTTTTTTTTTTTTTGAGACGGAGTCTCGCTCTTGTCACCTATGCTGGAGTGCAATAGTGCTATTTCGGCTCACTGCAACCTCTGCCGTCTGGGTTCAAGAGATTCTCCTGCCTCAGTCTCTCAAGTAGCTGGGATTACAGGCACCCGCCACCACGCCCAGCTACTTTTTGCATTTTTAATAGAGACAGGTTTCATCATGTTGGCCAGGCTTGTCTCAAACTCCTGACCTCAAGTGATCCGCCTTCCTCAGCCTTCCAAAGTGCTGGGATTACAGGCATGAGCCCCCACGCCTGGCCTATTTATTGACTTTTTAAAATAATCATTCCACCTGGTTGATACAAGATGGTATCTCATTGTGGTTTTGATTCACATTTCATTAGTGATGATGAACATTTTTTCATGTCTGTTGGCTGCTTGAGTGTCTTCTTCTGATAAGTGTCTGTTCATGTTCTTTGCCTAATTTTTAATGAAGTTATTTGTTTTTGCTTGTTGCATTAGGCTCCTTATGGATTCTGTATATTAGGCCTTTGTCAGATGCATCGTTTGCGAATATTTTCTCCAGTTCTGTAGGTTGTATGTTTACTCTGTTGATGGTTTCTTTGTTGTGCAGAAGTTCTAGATCCCACTTGTCAATTTGTGTTTTTGTTGCAATTGCTTTTTAGGACTTTCCCATAAATATTTTGATAAGGCCTGTGTCCAGAATGGTGTATCCTAGGTTTTCATCTAGGATTTTTATAGTTTGAGGTCTTACATTTAAATATTTAATTCATTTTATTTAATTTTTGTATATGGTGAAAGAAAGGGACCAATTTCAGTCTTCTGTTTATGGCTAGTCAGTTATCCCAGCACCATTTACTTACTAGGAAGTAATTTCTCCATTGCTAATTTCTGTCAAGTTTGTCAAACACCTGATGGTTGTAGGTGTATGGTTTTCTTTCTTGGTTCTCTAACCTGTTCCATTGGTCTATGTGTATGCTTTTGTATCAGTACCATGCTGGTTTGGTTATTATATTCTTGTAGTATAGTTAGAAGTCAGGTAATATGATGGCTCCAGCTTTATTCTTTTTGCTTAGCATTGCTTTGGTATTTGGGCTATTTTTTGGTTCCATCTGAATTTTAGACTAGTTTTTTTTGGTATTCTGTGAAAAATGATGTTTGTAGTGTGATAAGAATAGCATTGAATTTATAGATTGCTTTGGGCAGTGTGTCCATTTTAGCAATATTGATTCTTCCAATTCATGAGAATGGAATGTTTTTCCATTTGTTTTTGTTATCTACAATTTTTTTAAGCAGTGTTTTGTAGGTCTCCTTGTGGAGAACTTTCAGTTCTTTGGTTAGATGTACTCCTAAGTATTATTGGGGGGGATGGGTGCTATTGTAAATGGGACTGTGTTCTTGATTTGACTCTCAGCTGGAATGTTATTGGTGTATAAAAATGTTACTGATGTTTGTGCATTGATTTTGTATCCTAATATTTTACTGAAGCTGTTTATCAGTTCCAGGAGCCTTTTGGCAGAGTCTTTAGCATGTTTTAAGTATAGAATCATCAGTGGTAAAGGGAGATAATTTGACTTCTTCTTTTTCTATTTGGATGTCTTTTATTTCTTCTTGCCTCATTGCCCTGGCTAGGACTTTCAGTACTATGTTGAATAAGAGTTGTGAGAGTGCACATCCTTGACTTGCTCCTGTTCTTAAGGTGAATGGTTCCAGCTTTTGCCCATTCACTATGATGTTGGTTGTGGATTTGTCATAGGTGATTTTTATTATTTTGAGATATGTTCCTTCAATGTCTAGTTTGTTGAGTATTTTTATCATGAAGGGATGTTGGATTTTATCAAAAGCTTTTTCTGCACCTATTGAGATGATCATATGGTTTTTATTTTTAAGTGTCCTTATGTGATGAGTTACATTTATTGATTTGTGTGTGTTGAACTAACCTTGCATCTTACCAATAAAGCCTACTTGATTGTGGTGGAAAAGTTTTTTGATGTACTGCTAAATTCAGTTTGCTAATATTTTATTGAGGATTTTTGTGTCTATGTTTATTACAAATATTGGCCTGAAGTTTTATTTATTCATTACGTTTTTGCCAGGTTTTGGTATCGGGATGATATTGGCTTCACAGAATGAGTTAGGGGGGAGTCCCTCTGTCTCAAAGTTTTAGAATAGTTTTAGCAGAATTGGTACCAGTTCTTTTTTGCACATCTGGTAGAATTCAGCTGTAAATTCATCTAGTTCAAGACTTTTTTTGGTTGGTCGGTTTTCTATTACTGATTCAATTTTTAAACCAAATATTGGTCTGTTCAGGATATCAATTTCTTCCTGATTCAATCTCAGGAGGTTTTGTGGTCCCATGAATTTATCAATTTCCTCTAGATTTTCTAGTTTGTATGCATAGAGGAGTTCATAATAGTCTCTAAGGATCTTTTGTATTTCTGTGGGGTTGGTTCTAATGTCATCTTTGTTGTTTATGATAGTTCTTTTTTGGATCTTCTCCCTTTTTATCTTTGTTAATGTAGTTAGCAGTCTATCAATTTTGTGTATCCTTTCAAGAAATCACCTTTTGGTTTGATACTTTGTATGGATTTTTGGATCTCAACTTCATTTAGTTGTGCTCTGATTTTAATATGCCTTTTCTTCTGCTAGCTTTGGGGTTAGTTTGTCATTATTTTTCTAGTTCATCTAGATGTGATCATTAATGTTAGATCATTAATTTGGGATGTTCCTATTTTATTGATATAGGTATTTAGTGCTATAAACTCTCCTCTTTTTATTATTATTATTATTATTATACTTTAAGTTCTAGGGTACATGTGCATAACATGCAGGTTTGTTACATATGTATACTTGTGCCATGTTGCTGTGCTGCACCCATCAACTCGTCAGCACCCATCAACTCGTCATTTACATCAAGTTTAACTCCCAATGCAATCCCTCCCCCTCCCTTCCCCACCCTATGATAGGCCCCAGTGTGTGATGTTCCCCTTCCCGAGTCCAAGTGATCTCATTGTTCAGTTCCCACCTATGAGTGAGAACATGCAGTGTTTGGTTTTCTGTTCTTGTGATAGTTTGCTAAGAATGATGGTTTCCAGCTGCATCCATGTCCCTACAAAGGACACAAACTCATCCTTTTTTATGGCTGCATAGTATTCCATGGTGTATATGTGCCACATTTTCTTAATCCAATCTGTCACTGATGGACATTTGGGTTGATTCCAAGTCTTTGCTATTGTGAATAGTGCTGCAATAAACATATGTGTGCATGTGTCTTTATAGCAGCATGATTTATAATCCTTTGGGTATATACCCAGTAATGGGATGGCTGGGTCATATGGTACATCTAGTTCTAGATCCTTGAGGAATCGCCATACTGTTTTCCAAAATGGTTGAACTAGTTTACAATCCCACCAACAGTGTAAAAGTGTTCCTATTTCTCCACATCCTCTCCAGCACCTGTTGTTTCCTGACTTTTTTATGATCGCCATTCTAACTGGTGTGAGATGGTATCTCATTGTGGTTTTGATTTGCATTTCTCTGATGGCCAGTGATGATGAGCATTTTTTCATGTGTCTGTTGGCTGTATGAATGTCTTCTTTTGAGAAATGTCTGTTCATATCCTTTGCCCACTTTTTGATGGGGTTGTTCGTTTTTTTTTTTCTTGTAAATTTGTTTGAGTTCTTTGTAGGTTCTGGATATTAGCCCTTTGTCAGATGAGTAGATTGCAAAAATTTTCTCCCATTCTGTAGGTTGCCTGTTCACTCTGATGGTAGTTTCTTTTGCTGTGCAGAAGCTCTTGAGTTTAATGAGATCCCATTTGTCAATTTTGGCTTTTGCTGCCGTTGCTTTTGGTGTTTTAGACATGAAGTCTTTGCCCATGCCTATGTCCTGAATGGTACTACCTATGTTTTCCTCTAGGATTTTTATGGTATTAGGTGTAACATTTAAGTCTCTAATCCATCTTGAATTAATTTTCGTAAGAGGAGTAAGGAAAGGATCCAGTTTCAGCTTTCTACTTATGGCTAGCCAATTTTCCCAGCACCATTTATTAAATAGGGAATCCTTTCCCCATTTCTTGTTTCTCTCAGGTTTGTCAAAGATCAGATGGCTGTAGATGTGTGGTATTATTTCTGAGGACTCTGTTCTGTTCCATTGGTCTATATCTCTGTTTTGGTACCAGTACCATGCTGTTTTGGTTACTGTAGCCTTGTAGTATAGTTTGAAGTCAGGTAGCGTGATGCCTCCAGCTTTGTTCTTTTGACTTAGGATTGTCTTGGAGATGCAGGCTCTTTTTGGTTCCATATGAACTTTAAAGCAGTTTTTTTCCAATTCTGTGAAGAAACTCATTGGTACCTTGATGGGGATGGCATTGAATCTATAAATTACTTTGGGCAGTATGGCCATTTTCACAATATTGATTCTTCCTATCCATGAGCATGGTATGTTCTTCCATTTGTTTGTGTCCTCTTTGATTTCACTGAGCAGTGGTTTGTAGTTCTCCTTGAAGAGGTCCTTTACATCCCTTGTAAGTTGGATTCCTAGGTATTTTATTCTCTTTGAAGCAATTGTGAATGGAAGTTCATTCATGATTTGGCTCTGTGTTTGTCTGTTACTGGTGTATAAGAATGCTTGTGATTTTTGCACTTTAATTTTGTATCCTGAGACTTTGCTGAAGTTGCTTATCAGCTTAAGGAGATTTTGGGCTGAGACAATGGGATTTTCTAAATATACAATCATGTCATCTGCAAAGAGGGACAATTCGACTTCCTCTTTTCCTAACTGAATACCCTTGATTTCCTTCTCTTGCCTAATTGCCCTAGCCAGAACTTCCAACACTATGTTGAATAGGAGTGGTGAGAGAGGGCATCCCTGTCTTGTGCCAGTTTTCAAAGGGAATGTTTCCAGTTTTTACCCATTCAGTATGATATTGGCTGTGGGTTTGTCATAAATAGCTCTTATTATTTTGAGGTACGTTCCATCAATACCGAATTTATTGAGCATTTTTAGCATGAAGGGCTGTTGAATTTTGTCAAAAGCCTTTTCTGCATCTATTGAGATAATCATGTGGTTCTTGTCTTTGGTTCTGTTTATATGCTGGATTATGTTTATTGATTTGCGAATGTTGAACCAGCCTTGCATCCCAGGGATGAAGCCCACTTGATCATGGTGGATAAGCTTTTTGATGTGTTGCTGAATCCGGTTTGCCAGTATTTTATTGAGGATTTTTGCATCAATGTTCATCAGGGATATTGGTCTAAAATTCTCTTTTTTTGTTGTGTCTCTGCCAGGCTTTGGTATCAGGATGATGTTGGCCTCATAAAATGAGTTAGGGAGGATTTCCTCTTTTTCTATTGATTGGAATAGTTTCAGAAGGAATGGTACCAGCTCCTCCTTGTACCTCTTGTAGAATTCAGCTGTGAATCCATCTGGTCCTGGACTTTTTTTGGTTGGTAGGCTATTAATTATTGCCTCAATTTCAGAGCCTGCTATTGGTCTATTCAGGGATTCAACTTCATCCTGGTTTAGTCTTGGAAGAGTGTAAGTGTCCAGGAAATTATCCATTTCTTCTAGATTTTCCAGTTTATTTGTGCAGAGGTGTTTATAGTATTCTCTGATGGTAGTTTGTATTTCTGTGGGGTCGGTGGTGATATCCCCTTTATCATTTTTAATTGCATCGATTTGATTCTTCTCTGTTTTCTTCTTTATTAGTCTTGCTAGTGGTCTGTCAATTTTGTTGATCTTTTCAAAAAACCAACTCCTGGATTCATTGATTTTTTGGAGGGTTTTTTTGTGTCTCTCTCCTTCAGTTCTGCTCTGATCTTAGTTATTTCTTGCCTTCTGCTAGCTTTTGAATGTGTTTGCTCTTGCTTCTCTAGTTCTTTTAATTGCGATGTTAGAGTGTCAATTTTAGATCTTTCCTGCTTTCTATTGTGGGCGTTTAGTGCTATAAATTTCCCTCTACACACTGCTTTAAATGTGTCCCAGAGATTCTGGTATGTTGTATCTTTGTTCTCATTGGTTTCAAAGAACATCTTTATTTCTGCCTTCATTTCGTTATGTACCCAGTAGTCATTCAGGAGCAGGTTGTTCAATTTCCATGTAGTTGAGCGGTTTTGATTGAGTTTCTTAGTCCTGAGTTCTAGTTTGATTGCACTGTGGTCTGAGAGACAGTTTGTTATAATTTCTGTTCTTGTACATTTGCTGAGGAGTGCTTTACTTCCAATTACGTGGTCAATTTTGGAGTAAGTACGATGTGGTGCTGAGAAGAATGTATATTCTGTTGATTTGGGGTGGAAAGTTCTATAGATGTCTATTAGGTCTGCTTGCTGCAGAGATGAGTTCAATTCCTGGATATCCTTGTTAACTTTCTGTCTCGTTGATCTGTCTAATGTTGACAGTGGAGTGTTGAAGTCTCCCATTATTATTGTATGGGAGTCTAAGTCTCTTTGTAAGTCTCTAAGGACTTGCTTGATGAATCTGGGTGCTCCTGTATTGGGTGCATATATATTTAGGATAGTTAGCTCTTCCTGTTGAATTGATCCCTTTACCATTATGTAATGGCCTTCTTTGTCTCTTTTGATCTTTGATGGTTTAAAGTCTGTTTTATCAGAGACTAGGATTGCAACCCCTGCTTTTTTTTGTTCTCCATTTGCTTGGTAAATCTTCCTCCATCCCTTTATTTTGAGCCTATGTATGTCTCTGCATGTGAGATGGGTCTCCTGAATACAGCAGACTGATGGGTCTTGACTCTTTATCCAGTTTGCCAGTCTGTGTCTTTTAATTGGAGCGTTTAGTCCATTTACATTTAAGGTTAATATTGTTATGTGTGAACTTGATCCTGCCATTATGATATTAACTGGTTATTTTGCTCGTTAGTGGATGCAGTTTCTTCCTAGCCTCGATGGTCTTTACATTTTGGCATGTTTTTGCAATGGCTGGTACCGGTTGTTCCTTTCCATGTTGAGTGCTTCCTTCAGGGTCTCTTGTAAGGCAGGCCTAGTAGTGACAAAATCCCTAAGCATTTGCTTATCTGTAAAGGATTTTATTTCTCCTTCACTTATGAAACTTAGTTTGGCTGGATATGAAATTCTGGGTTTAAAATTCTTTTCTTTAAGAATGTTGAATATTGGCCCCCACTCTCTTCTGGCTTGGAGAGTTTCTGCCGAGAGATCTGCTGTTAGTCTGATGGGCTTCCCTTTGTGGGTAACCCGACCTTTCTCTCTGGCTGCCCTTAAGATTTTTTCCTTCATTTCAACTTTGGTGAATCTGGCAATTATGTGTCTTGGAGTTGCTCTTCTCGAGGAGTATCTTTGTGGCGTTCTCTGTATTTCCTGGATTTGAATGTTGGCCTGCCCTACTAGGTTGGGGAAGTTCTCCTGGATGATATCCTGAAGAGTGTTTTCCAACTTGGTTCCATTTTCCCCCTCACTTTCAGGCACACCAATCAGACGTAGATTTGGTCTTTTTACATAATCCCATACTTCTTGCAGGCTTTGTTCATTTCTTTTTCTTCTTTTTTCTTTTGGTTTCTCTTCTCGCTTCATTTCATTCATTTGATCCTCAATCGCTGATACTCTTTCTTCCAGTTGATCGAGTCGGTTACTGAAGCTTGTGCATTTGTCACGTATTTCTCGTGTCACGGTTTTCATCTCTTTCATTTCGTTTATGACATTCTCTGCATTAATTACTCTAGCCATCAATTCTTCCACTTTTTTTTCAAGATTTTTAGTTTCTTTGCGCTGGGTACGTAATTCCTCCTTTAGCTCTGAGAAATTTGATGGACTGAAGCCTTCTTCTCTCATCTTGTCAAAGTCATTCTCCGTCCAGCTTTGATCCGTTGCTGGAGATGAGCTGCGCTCCTTTGCCGGGGGAGATGCGCTCTTATTTTTTGAATTTCCAGCTTTTCTGCCCTGCTTTTTCCCCATCTTTGTGGTTTTATCTGCCTCTGGTCTTTGATGAAGGTGATGTACTGATGAGGTTTTGGTGTAGGTGTCCTTCCTGTTTGATAGTTTTCCTTCTAACAGTCAGGACCCTCAGCTGCAGGTCTGTTGGAGATTGCTTGAGGTCCACTCCAGACCCTGTTTGCCTGGGTATCAGCAGCAGAGGCTGCAGAAGATAGAATATTGCTGAAAAGCGAGTGTACCTGTCTGATTCTTGCTTTGGAAGCTTCCTCTCAGGGGTGTACTCCACCCTGTGAGGTGTGGGGTGTCAGACTGCCCCTAGTGGGGGATGTCTCCCAGTTAGGCTACTCAGGGGTCAGGGACCCACTTGAGCAGGCAGTCTGTCCCTTCTCAGATCTCAACCTCCGTGTTGGGAGATCCACTGCTCTCTTCAAAGCTGTCAGACAGAGTCGTTTGCATCTGCAGAGGTTTCTGCTGTGTTTGTTATTGTTTACTGTGTCCTGTCCCCAGAGGTGGAGTCTACAGAGACAGGCAGGTTTCCTTGAGCTGCTGTGAGCTCCACCCAATTCGAGCTTCCCAGCAGCTTTGTTTACCTACTTAAGCCTCAGCAATGGCGGGCGCCCCTCCCCCAGCCTCGCTGCTGCCTTGCCGGTAGATCACAGACTGCTGTGCTAGCAATGAGGGAGGCTCCGTGGGCGTGGGACCCTCCCGGTCAGGTGTGGGATATGATCTCCTGGTGTGCCTGTTTGCTTAAAGCACAGTATTGGGGTGGGAGTTACCCGATTTTCCAGGTGTTGTGTGTCTCAGTTCCCCTGTCTAGGAAAAGGGATTCCCTTCCCCCTTGCGCTTCCCAGGTGAGGCGATGCCTCGCCCTGCTTCAGCTCTCGCTGGTCGGGCTGCAGCAGCTGAACAGCACCGATCGTCCGGCACTCCCCAGTGAGATGAACCCAGTACCTCAGTTGAAAATGCAGAAATCACCGGTCTCCTTGTCGCTCGCACTGGGAGTTGGAGACTGGAGCTGTTCCTATTCGGCCATCTTGCTCCCCCCCCCACAACACACTTTTGCTGCATCTCAGAGATTTTGAAGTGTTCTACCTGCTTTTAAATTTATTTCAGATAATTTTTCTTATTTTTGCCTTAATTCCTTTGTTTACCCAAAAGTCATCCAGGAGCAACTCTCTTAATTTCAACTTAATTGTGTGGTTTGAGAGAGCTTATTGAAATTGACTTCTATTTTGGTTCCACTGTATTCAAAGAGTATTATTGGTATGATCTCAATTTTTTAAATTTTATTGAGACTTGCTTCATGGCTGAGCATGTGATTGATCTCAGGGTATTTTCCAGAAGCAGATAAGTAGAATATATATTCTGTGGTTGATGGGTGGAATGTTCTGTAGATATCTCTTTGGTCCAATTAATCAAGTTGATCAAGTATTGAATTAAAGTCCAGAATTTCTTTGTTAGTTTTCTGCCTTTGTGATCTGTCTAATGCTGTCAGTGAAGTATTGAGTTCCTCAACTATTATTGTGTGTCTATCTTTTTATAGGTCTAGAAGTACTTGTTTTATGACTCTAAATGCTCCAGTGTTGGGTGTGTTTATATTTAGAATAGTTAAGTCTTCTTGTTGAATTGTATCCTTCATCAGTATGTAATTCCTTTATTTGTCCTTTTATTCCATTGTTGGTTTAAAGCCTATTTTAAGTAATTTAAGAATAGTTACCCCTCTTTTTTTGTTTTCCATTTGCATGATTAGTCTTTCTTCAACCCTTTATTTGAGCCTATGGGTATCATTACAGGTGAGATAAGTCTCTTGAAGACAGCAGAAGGTTGGGTCTTGTTTTTTTAATATGTGATATCAATATTAATCTTGAATGTAAATGGTCTAAAGGCCCCACTGAAAGGGAACAGAGTGGCAAACTGTGAAGTTGTTAACTGTTGGGTGTATAGTTGTTTCATAGGGTCTCTGGGCTATGTACTTAAATGTGTTTTTGTAGTAGCAGATAGTCTTGTTTTCATGTTTCAAACTCCCTTAAGGATCTCTTGTAAAGTTAGTCTACTGGTAATAAATTCCCTTAGTAATTGCTTGTCTAGAAAAGATTTCATTTCTCCTTCACTTGAAGCTTAGTTTGGTGGGGTGGGAAATTCTTGCTTAGAATTTTCTTTCATTAAGAATGCTAAAAATAGACTCCCAATCTCTCCTGGCTTGTAAGGTTTCTGCTGAGAAGTCTGCTGTTAGCCAGATGGGGTTCCTTTGTACATGATCTAACATTTTTCTGTGACTGCCTCTAAAATTTTTTATTTAGCACTGACTTTGTACAATCTGGTGCCTATATATCCTGGTGTTGTTCATTTTGTACAGCATCCAGCAGGTGTTCTCTGGATTTTTAACATCTGGATTGTTACTTCTCTAGCAAGATTAGTAAAATTTTCTTGAATTATTTTTTCAAATGTGTTTTTCAGGGTGTTTGCTTTTTCTTCTTCTCTCTCAGGGATGCCAATAATTTGTAGATTTGCTTGCTTTACATACTCCTATATTTCTCAAATGCTTTGCTCAGTTTTAAAAATTCTTTTTTCTTTATTTTTGTCTGATTGGGTTAGTTCAAAAGATTGGTCTTCAAATTCTGAAATTCTTTCAGAATTGCCTAGTCCAGTCTATTGATAAATATTTTAATTGTATTTTATAATTTCTTAAGTGAGTTTTTCTATTCTAAAAGCTCTGACTGATTTATTTTTAAGTTGTTTATCTCTTCCTTCATTTACTGGATTCTTTTAGAGGTTTCTTTGTGTTGATTTTCAACTTGTCTTGATCACATTGAACTTCTCTGATCCATGCTTTGAATTCTTTCTCTTTCATTTCTGAGTTTCCATTTTGTTTAAGGGGCATTACTGGAGAGCTGGTGTGAACCTTTGGAAGTGTCATAACATTCAGATTTTTCTTGGTGCTGTAACATTTGCACTCTGGTGCTTTCTCTTCTGAAAATACAGCCACTTCTAATTTTTGTATTTTCATGTGGATAGAATTTTTTTATTCTTTTTTTTCCATATAATATTATTTTATTCTTTATCTTTCTCCCCCTCTCTAGGGGCTGTGACTGTAAAGAATGTCAGATAGAGTCTTTGGCTTTGCTTCTACAGCCCATTTTTATACTACGTTTGAGGCTTGACCTACAAGGTATTAGATGGTGCTTATGGGTAAGAGCTGGCTTCAGCCAATGTAGCTCTGTCTATACTTGATCTTTATTTACTGAGAGAAACTCTGTGTTGCCTCAAGCAATGGGTAGATCTGTGGAGAGCACAGTGGTTTGAGCCCAGGCTGCTCAGCCTGTGGGGGATGAGAGAAAGACCAAGATGGCTGGTGTCAGACTAGGCAGGCACAAACAGCAACACCAAGGTATAATCCAGTGGGCAGTTACCAAGTGCCGAGAGGAGTGCCTAGGCACGAAGGTGAGGAACTTCTTTGGTCCCAAGTTCTCTGCACAGGGAGAAGGGTTGGCTTAAATACCTAATACAGGAGAGGGAGTGTTCCAGATGCTTGGAGATCTGTCTGGATATGGAATGCAGAGGGCCCAGGTGCAACAAAATCTCTGCACAGAAAAGGTGAGGGTGACTCAGGCTGTTACCCAGGCAAGCTGGTGTTCTGAATCCTTGAAGGTCTGGTCTGGGCATGGAGCAGAGAAGGCCCTGCTGCATCACAGCCTCTGCAAGGGAAGGGTAAGGTGGCTCAGGCTGCTGATCCAGATGAGCAGGTGTTCTGAATGACCAGAGATCTCCCTGAGCACCCCATGCACCCAGATCTCTGCATAAGAAACTTAGGTTGATTCAGGCTGCCACCCATTTAGGTGAATGGGTGTTCAAAATGCTTGCAAATAGGCCTGGACATACAGTGAAGAGGGCCTCCCTGCACCATGATCTATGCACAGGAAGCATGGGGTGGCTCAGGCTGCTGATGTAGGTGAATGAGTGTTCTGAATGCCTGAAGATCTGCCCAGGTGTGGAGTGGAGGGGACCCTGCTGCACCATTATCTCTGCATAGGAAAAGTGTGGCTGCCCAGGCTGCTGATCTAGGGGAGTCAGTGCTCCAAATGCCTAGAAGTCTGTCAGGGCCTGGAGCAGAGAGGGCCCCCGACTCCTGCATGAGCATGTCAGCAAAGGAAGGGTGGGACAACTCAGGCTGCTGATCCTTGCGAGTGGGTGCTCTGAGTGCCTGGAGATCCGCCTCGGTGTGGAGCAGGGAGATTGTGCACCATAATCTCAGGGGAGCAGACTGTAGCACCTAGCAATGACATATGCAGACTGGTTTGGAGACAGGATTTTTGCTGGAGAAATCAAGTTAAAATCAGGTTTTTACAGTGGGCACTAATTCAGTATGACTGGTATCTTAATAAAAATTGAGCAATTTAGACACAGAGTCACCATGGGAGAAAGACAATATAAAGATACATAGGAGGAGATGATTATCTAAAAGCCAAGGATAGATGCCTGGAACAGATTCTTTTCTCAAAAACTTTAGAAAGAACACATCTTGCTGACACCATGATTTTGGACCTTTAGTCTCTAGCACTGCAAGACAATAAAATGATATATTTGAAGGCAACCAGTTTGTGGTACTTTGTCATGACAGTTGGAAAACTGATAGAAGAAGACCATGTTTTCTGTAAATAGACATAGTTTAATTCTTCATTTACATTTTGGGTGACTTCTATTTCTTTTTCTTGCCTAATTGCCATGAATAGAACCTCCAGTGCAGTGCTGAATGGAAGTGGGATGAGGGGCTATCCCTTTATTTCCTTATGTTAGAGGTAAAACATTTAGTCTTTCACCATTAAATATGATGCCAGCTGTATGTTTTTCATAGATGCCCTTTAACAGATTATTTTTC
Source organism: Macaca mulatta (assembly GCF_049350105.2). Classification (NCBI taxonomy): domain Eukaryota; kingdom Metazoa; phylum Chordata; class Mammalia; order Primates; family Cercopithecidae; genus Macaca; species Macaca mulatta. Next base: position 11,028,684 of record NC_133417.1, read on the forward strand.
TTCTATTCCCAGTTTGTTGATTTTTAAAAAGAAATCATGAAAAAAATGTTGTGTTTTATTAAATGCTTGTTCTGTGTCTATGGGAATGATTCATATAGTTTTTATCCTTTGTTCAATTAATACAGTTTGTTGCATTGTTTAACTTTTGCATGTTGAACCAACCTTGCATTCCTCAAATAAGTCCTCCTTGGTCATAATGTATAATTCTTTTTGTATTTTGATGGATTTGGGGTAGTACTTTTTAAAGAGTTTTAAAAATCTATATTCATAGGCAAAATAATCTGTGATTTTCTTGTTTGTTATTTGTCTGGTTTTAGTCTTGGGGTATTATTGTCCTCATAAAATGAGTTGTAAAAATTGTTCACATTTCTGTGTTTTGACAGAGTTGATGTGGAACTGGTATTAATTCTTCTCAAATCCTGGGCAGAATTTACCAGTTGAAATCTTGGTTCCTGTCTTTTCTTTTTGAGAAGTGCTTGATTAATAGTATACTTATTATTGATCTATTTGTATTTTTTATTTCTTTTTTGGTTGATTTTGGTAGTTTACATGTTTTTAGACATTTTTCATTTTATTTAGGTTATCTAATTTCTTGCATGCAATTGCTCTATTATAATCCTCTTTATTTGTGCAGGGTGAATTATAATATCCTTCTTCTTTTTTCATCCTAATAATCTGAGTCTTCTCCATTTTTAAGTTGGTCACTCTAGCTAGAGTTTCTCTTATTTTATTGACATGTTTAAAGAACTGCCTTTTGGTTTTATAGATTTTCTTTGTTGCAATTATATCCTCTAATTTATTTCTGTTTTAATCTTTATTATTTACTTTATTTTGCCTGATTTGTACTTAATTTGCATTTCTTTTTCTAGTATCTTAAGGTAGAAGGTTAGATTACTGATATTATTCTTATTTTAATATAGGTGTTTATAGCCATATATTTTTCTTTATGTATTCCTTAAATTGCATCTCAAAAATTTGTATGTATTGTGCTTTCCCTTTTCTTTCTATCAAAGCATTTATCTAAACGTCTTTGTGATTTCTTCTTTGTGCAGTGTGCAGTGAAATTAGGGAGTGTGCAGTGAAATTGCCATGTTGATGAATTTCCAAAATTTGCTTCTGTTATTTACTTTTAGTTTTATTGTATATATTCAGAGAATATAATTTGTGTAATTTAAAGCCTTTTAAATTTGCTGAAATATATTTTACATCTGAGCATATGGTCTATACGAAGAATGCACTGGAGAAGAATACTCCTCATTCTGCTGCTGTTGAATGGAATGTTCTATAGATATGTGAGGCTTCGTTGGTTTATACTGTTGTTCAAGTGTTTGATTTTCTCTTATTTTCTGTCTAGTTGACTTACTCATCATTAAAGATGGTATATTAAAATTTCCAACCATTATTGTTGAATTGAATATTTCTCTCTTCCATGATTCTATCTACTACAAAGTAGATGATAGTTTATTTTGTCTGATATTAATATAGCTAATCTGGCTTTTGGTAACTATTTGCATAGTGTCTCTTTTTACATTCTTTTACTTTCAATTCATTTGTGTCTTTGATTCTAATGTAATATCTATTTCTAGATATTACAATTCAATTGTTGAAAGCCAAAGACCATCCTGAAGGCAGAAAGAGAGAAGTTATGGATCGTATGCAAGGGATGCTCATTAAGATTAACAGATTTCTCATCAGAAACCATGGAGGCCAGCGGGCAGCAGGATGGCATGTTCAAAGTGCTGAAATACAGACTGATGGCATGTAGTTGGATCATGCTATATGCCAACTCTTGCAGATGGCATATATTTGGATCATGTTTTAATTCTTTATCCATTCTCTGCCATGTTAGGAATGTTTAATAAATTTACCTGTGATATAACTACTGATAATGTAAAATTTATTTCCATTATGTTTCTATTTGTTTTCTACATATTTCTACATATTTTCTATTTGTTTTCTACATATTTCCCCCACCTTCCTCTGTTGCTGTCTTTTATATGTTAAATAAATTTTTCAATGGTAGCGATTTACTTCTCTTGTCATTTCTTCAACTAAGTATTTTTGAGTTATTTTCATAGTGGTTATCCTGAGAGTTGCAATTAATGTCATAGCTTATAACTGTCTGGATCAGATTAATGCCAATCTAGTTTCCATAGTAAGCACTGGCTTTGCTCCTACTTACCTCCATTTAATCTTTTCTCCTTTGTTGTATTGTTATACATATTACATCTTTCTATACTGGGCATCCATCAGTAATGATTCATAATTATTGTTTTAGAAAGTTGTTTTAAAAATAAGATAGTAGAAAAAAAAAGATACATGTATACTGTGCTTTATATTTACCTCTGTATTTAACTTTACCAGTACTCTTTGAATCTTCAGGTGGATTTGAGATACAGTCTAGTGTTCTTTCATTTCGGCCTTCTTTTGGGCTCCTTTTAAAATTTCTTTTGAGTAAGTCTATTGGCAACAGATTGTCTCAGTTGTTATTTACTGGGAGTATCTTACTTTTTTTCTCATTTTTAAAGGACAGTTTTGCAGGTTATAAAATTATTGATTGACAGTCTATATTTCAGCACTTTGAACATGCCATCCTGCTGCCCTCTGGCCTCCATGGTTTCTGATGAGAAATCTGTTAATCTTAATGAGCATCCCTTGTGTACGATACATAACTTCTCTCTTTCTGCCTTCAAGATGGTCTTTGGCTTTCAACAATTTAATTGTAATATCTAGAAATAGATCTCTTTGAGTGATCCTACATGCAATTTATTGAGCTATTCTTATTGCTTTCATGGAAGATACACTTTTCAGATGTCTTTATCGCTGATATCTAAGGATTGCATTTTCAGAGATAAACAAGAGTTGGGAAGAAACAGTGATGCCAGACTGGAGAGAAAAACAGGAGTTGAAAGAACCTTTACAATTCTTACTAAAACAAAATTTCTGGCTAGACATTTGTTATCTCATATAGTAGCCATGTGTGTTTGCTTAAATATAATTTAGGGTGGGTACAGTAGCTCATGCCTGTAATCCTAGGGTTTTGGAGGCTGAGCAGTGGGATCACTTGAGGCCAGGAGGTCAAGACCTGCCTGGCCAAACATAGCAAGACCTCATCTCTACAAAATTAAAAACAGTAGTGGAGTCTGGTGGTACAAGCCTATAGTCCCAGACAGTTAGGAGGCTGAAGCAGAAGAATCATTTGAACTCAAGAGTTTAAGGTTGCAGTGAGCCATAATCATGGCACTGCACTCCAGCCTGGGTGACAGACATTTTTTAAAATTAATTAAAATACAATTAAATGTAAAATTCAGTTTCTCACTCACAGTAGCCAAATTTCAAAGGTTCAGTAGTCATATGAGGCTAGTGCAATTTTGAGCAACATAGATACAGAACATTTCCATCATTGCAAAACTTGTGATTGGAAAGTGCTGGTCTATTGTATATGTGAGAAAACATAGTGTGATGTGACTTGAACATCACAATGGGACATTGGGACTGTTTTTCATATTTGTCAGCTATCTCATCTGGAGCAAATTAATTCACTTCTTAGTATCATAGATCTTTAAATGATGGGGATATAATTATTTAGCTAGAAAAACACATACAAAAGCATCTTAGCTCAGATTCCAGCACATGGTAGGTACTCAATAAATGTTGATTTAATGCCTCTCCATACCCATATATGCTTGTCAACCTTCTCTTGTAATATTTGCAAAGGGAACTGCTTTCTATTCCTGATAGCATAAAATGCAAGTATCCCTCTATGCAAACAGGTATTAACAAGTGGCAGGAAAAAAAATAAAATAGATAGTCAATAACCCTCAATCACAGAGAAGGTCACTTATTTATTTATTTGTGGTACATTTATTTATTGGTGGAGGGTAAGGTTGGACCTCGCTGCGGGTCCCTTCTGTTGCTATTTTCAGCTATCATAATTCTTCCTGCCCTTTGATGACCAAGCTCCACCTTTGGTGTTGAGCAATTTCTACTCTCCACTCTCTTACCACCCCCGACGGGTGTCAGGGGACAGCGTGAAAACATGTTTCCATTTATAGGGGCATTTTCTGTCAGTAAATATTCTCTCTTTATAATTAAGCAGGAATCTTTTATTTAAAATCTAACTTAGCAAAATGTAAATCCTGGCTATTTGAACGTTTTCAGAATAACACTTTTTTTTTGAGAAACAAGAAATATATCTGCTTTATAGCTAATAAAAATATACCTTTTATTGCAATATTTTTTCTTAAAATTCTTGAACTAGAAGAAATAGGGCCAGACACTAAAAGCCATGGATTCTTTACTGGTGCATCTTAATGGTCACTTCATAGCCGAAGGAAAATGAATATTCCTTATGGGATAACTCCTAAGATTTATTAAGGAAGGACAAGACTGTCAACAGTGATATAACTTTCCTATTAAGCTACAATTGCACATTGGAAGGCAGACCTCGGCTTTTCTAGGAACGGGGATCTCACAGCATGGAGCAATAATTTGGATACTCTCTGCCTACCATCTTCTGAAAAATAAAAGAAACCATGTCCGTGTTATGCTAGGTTCTCATAAAGCTAAATGCTCTTAAGTAAAGCTGATTTTAAAAAGCTTGGGACTAGGATATTCCAAAGCACAATCAAAATTATACATATTCCTTGAAGGAAAAACTGTGTAGAACCTTCTTCCAGGGAAACTAAACTTTACTATTTTTAGTATGCTGGAAACCTGCTCCGTTGTTGTTTTCTTATTCGTAAACTATGATTTAAACAGCTGTCTTACGTTGAATCAAGATTTTCAACATTTCAAATGACTTCCCAGGCTATTATCTCTGTTCCTCATAACACTTTGAAGGAGGATGAAAAATTCTAGTAGGTATCTCTATTTAACGAGTATAGAGACTGCAAACAATAGCCAAGTACCTGAGCTAAGAAAAAAAGGGGACAAAAGGCCATTTTCCTGTCTCATAGGTAAAGAGAAAGGTTAGTTGGCATCAACACCAATTTTTTTTTTCTTTGCAAACTAGTGACTGTGGCTCATTTTTGCAGCCCTTGTGTCCTGGCCCCTATTTCATAAATTTGTAATGGGCATTTTGGGGAGAGCATGATGGTGATAGTGTACGGGTCCCACGGGCAAGCAGGGAACATAACAAACAGAATAAGAGAAATGTGGCAGGGTCCACTGGGTCTGTCACAGAGGGAAGGTCCTGTGGTGAGCTGGTGCTCAACATGTCTTTGTCTTCATAGAATTCAAAATGAAAAGGAAGAAAACTGATGAGGTAATAAAGGGAATAAGGACCAGATAAGGATTTTGTTGAGCAAACTTCAATTAGAATTGGGCTGTCACTAGGGATTCCCCATTTAATTGATAGGATTTTAAGTCAAAGTTTATTGGTCAATAGTTTTTCCTCTGTTCTTTAGAATTAGACTGTTGTAACCCTGTATGATTGTGCTTTAATGAGCTTTTTAAAAAGCTGCCTGATGATAACTGAACTCTCCTTCCCCTGAAACTTTTGACCTCTTTTCACGCAGGTGGTTTGCAATCTTTCTGGCCACTTGGTATTTATCAGATTCACTGATGATGAATTTAGGGAGTGATCCCATGAGAACCCTGGTACAGGATGCAGAAGGAAACCTGGTCCTAACCCGGAACATGTTCTTATGGCGGATGCCGCAGCCATAGGCTACTGAGAGCTCACACGAAAAAGCTGTGATAAGACCTTGGGGGCTAACCTGGGACAGAGGTCAGGCTTCTCTCTTGATAATGCCCCCATTAGTTCTTTAGTGACATATGCTGCTATGGAGTTAAAAAAAAGATCCGAAGTAGGAGCATATTGTGAAACTTTGTAATAGAATAAGTTTTTAGAACTTCTGAAGGTCCTGCTAAAAAATATCTGCCTTTATGTTGAGTCACAGTTGTAGATATCTCTAGATTTGACCCTGATTTGGTAGATATTATGACACCAATAAATATCCAAAATTTTTTCATGCAGATTAGTCTCTTTGTTTTCGTCATCCTTGCTACTCACAATGTGGTCCACAGACCTGCAATATTGACATCACCCAGGACTTTGTTAGAAATGCATAATCTCAGACTCCACCCCAGACCTACTGAATCTAACTGCACTTTTAAATGATCTCCAAGTCATTTTGATACATGTTTGGCAGACACTGATCTGTATTGCACAACACTCCAAGAGGCCACAGTTACTTCGTAGGGAGTTGGTCCTGGTATTCAGGCATGAACAGATTGAGGAAAAGTTTCCTTGGCAAAGGAGAAATGATGGCTACCTTAGATGGCGCTGAGGAAATTTTCCTGCTCATCTTCAAGACAGAGTGCATGAAGGAAGGGAGGCACAGCCTTGAGAAAAACAAGAACGTCATGCTCCAGGAAAGACACATTTAAGTAGCTCTTCAATGAGAACCAAAATTCATCAACTTTAGTGACAGTCTGAGAAAGTTGTGGGGTTTCAGGGTAAGTAGAGAAGTAAAATTCTGTTTCAATTTTCCACATGAGCCTAGGGGAAGGAACTCTAGGGTAATAGTCATTTGTGTGTTCAGTTGTCCCAAGAATATTTTTGTATCTTGTTTATATACAATGCTTGAAGAAAACAAAACATTTGATAATTTTGTGTATTTGCTTATATTGTAGATATGATTGGGATACTGAAGACAGCACAGCAGTCATAGCAGTTTGGTACTGCCCTGTATTTCTAGTTTATAGTATTTTACATGCTTCTGATGATTAAAACATGATCAATGATTCAAGTCCCCTCCTTGTTTCTACCCGAAGTCCTGTGAGGACAAGGGCTGTGTTGGTCGTGCTGAACACATCTCCAGCAGAGATTTTGGAACCTGAGTACAGTGGCTACCTGTTGATGGTCAGAAGATAAATGATTCTTATGTAGGATGAAGAGTATTATGACAGAAGGAGAATAGGGCTGAGGGAGGACAGAGAGAGGGACCTACCCATCTGAGGGGCAAGTAAGATAAGTGAGGGAGGGAAGAGAAGGATAAGGTGGAGGTGGCTAAAACAGAATGAAGAGGAGGTAATGGGAATAGAACCAGGGAAGGACTGGGTGGGCTTATGTGCTGGTAACTGGGGAGAAGAAGGTTGTCACTCTTGCTGTCAATGGTCAAGAGATTTTTTTTGGTCTTAATTCCGAAAACCAAGGATGGCCTCAAAAAAAGGGCAGGCTAGTCCACCTGACATACGACAGAGATTGTGTATTTAATTACTGCACTGGGCCAGGCGCATTGGCTCCAACCTGGGTGACAGAGCAAGACACTGTCTCAAAAAAAAAAAAAAAAATTATTGTACTGACTGAAAAAAAAATAATGGTCAATCACTGTACTCACTAAATATGATTTTCAGTCGTTTTGGTTATCATTTAATTACATTATGTTTTAAACATTATTGGACAAAGGTACTAACAGAATTATAAGGAAAAATTCTTAAACAGGTTAACAAATTACCTGGCAAGTAAATTAATTGATATCAATTCCAAGCAATGAAATGAAGTACTAATTACTCCATATCACCCTGGATTATGTGGGGAATGGGTAAATTTATTTACTGCAATTAACGGTTTTGATTACTAAAACAGCAACATTTAATGCATTCCGAAACGTTTAGCATTAGACACTCCTGTTTGTCATATTTAAAACCCCTGATCTGTGTAAGGTTCTCTGCACTCGGCCTGTGAACAAAATGACCTTGTTTTCAGAGTGCAAGGAGAGGAGTCATGGCAAGCAGCCGAGCGACACCTGCTCAGGAGTGAGGACCTGAGCTCCGCGTGGTTATAAATATCTACAGAGAATCTACGAGGAACTTCACTTACAAATCAGCACCAGACGGTGGAGTGGGTGGAGAGACAACACACGAGTTAAAGTTAGGGGCTAAGAGTTTGGACTTTTCTCTGCCACAAAGAGGCTGTGGAGTCTGGGACAGGTAAACTCACCAAGCAAAGCACCGATCGCCTGTCTTGTACAATGTCAGCGTTTGACAAGGTCATTTCTTAAGTTTCTCCTGCTCTAAAATATTATATTACCAGCTATAGAAAAAGATATAGGTTATTAATTACATTCACATAATCACATAGCACTTTAAGTTCATAAATGTCTTCAGGATATGTCGCCTCATTTAATTTTTATGTTAACATGTTGTCCATGATGGTGGGGTGGGAAGACTTTTCTTTCTTTCTTGGTAAATTTTATTTTTGGAGTAAGGACACGCAGAAAAACATGTAGTATTGCTAATTTTTAGAGAACTAGAACACACTCAATGCTTATCATTTTCTATTTACAACTGGGGGTAATATAAACCTGTTGACTTGGATATAAATTGTGATTCAAAAGCCCTTTGGCTACCTTGAAACATGATTGCTAGCAAAAGTCTCAAAGATAAAAATAGAGTTATAAAATGTGTATCCAATTCTGCATGTTTTCTACCCTTTAATTACCAAAGTTCTGACCATCATGCCCTCTCCTGGAGCAACTGATTCTCAAAAGGCCTCAGAAAGCACTTTTACGACTTTTAAGGTTTCTATAAAAGTCCACTCATTCCTGATACATCTCATCTTTCTATATTACATGTAAAGCCTAAGTTTTCCCCTGACACCAGATTTATTATTATTGTGGATTATGTATGTACATAATAATCATAAATCTATACATATATAGCCATGCATATAATTGTTTTTTCAATTACAAGCCTGATATTGCTGTACTAAGCTTAGCACGGACATCTCATCAATGTAAATTTTAATTACCTAAGGTTTTGATATGCTCCTATTCCATATAATAGTACAACATGAATCCATGTTTTAATAGTCAGTTTGTAGCAAATTAATTAACATGTAATTACTATTGCAGTTATATGCTTCTTTTTTGATTTAAAGAGACTTTTTTATCCTAATGAGAAAAACTATATTAATAATTGTAATCATCTAACATTATATGTTATTAGTTTGTATACAATCAGTTTTTTGAAGAGTTTTTAACAAATAAAAAATAATCTGGTGTTTAACTTGTAAATTATCTTTTGGCATATGCAAAAAGCTTACAAAGAGTTGCAATAATATTTGCATGTGGGAATGGTAACTAATTTGAGTTCTAGTTTATTTTTAAATGATGCATAATAATTATACATATAATTAGTCCGTACTCTTTTTTTGACTGGCTTCTTTCACTTAGCACGATTATTTTGTTATTGCATAATCAATAGTTCACTGCTTTCCAGTGCTGAGCATTATTTTATCATAGGGACATGCTACAGTGTGTTGATCCATTCATGTGAATTCTTCCTCACAACTTTGACAAGTGTCTTCCGAGTATTCCATCCAAGGCAGGACAGTTCTCCAGGTGTCTTGGGCCAACTCTGTCTTCTCCCCCTTTCTTGCCTATAGTTCTCAAGAATAACTAGCATGTGCTGGGAATGCAGCATCCTGACATATAGTAGAATTGGCTAGAACAGGCCAGGGGCTGCTCCAAGTCCTTCCTAGAACAGAATGTCCTGCAGCGCTTTAGCCCAGCAATCCATATAATCCCCAGAGTATAGAATCCACGGTGGGCTGCTTTCCAGGGCCCCTTAGCTGAAGTGCAAGTGGGACACGTATGCATAGATTCCATCTGTCCTGGGTAGCTTTCCTGAAGCTTGGGAGACTGGCTTGTCATGAATTCTAGGCTTCTGTTGTCCCTTGCTGCCTATCTGTAAGTAATAAACCTACTTCATGTAGAGTTGTATGCGAGTGTTCTGTGTCACTACTTGTGCAAGTGATAGAAACTGTCATAGCCCAACGTGTAGTGGGTGAGGGGTTTTGAGCCTGTCCCTGGGATTAATGCCAGTGCAAAGTGAACTTGCTTTGCACGCAGTGCCCTGTGACTCAGTAGATTTTTCCAATCTGTTCAGTGGGAACAGGCACTATTCCCTGGACTTGTGTGAACTCTAAGTAACTTTTCTCTCTAATTCTTTCATGTTATTCCTTCCCAGATACTTCAAGGTTTTCTCACATGCATACATTGATTAGTATGTTGTTGAATACTGAAGGTAGGTGTCATCTGCACATACCCAGAGTCCTATTTATAATTCTCTCTGTGTGCAGTTCTACCTTTCCTGGTCCATTGCCCTAAAAACTCCATCTACTTGATCTCCCTGGACTTTCAACCCTAGTCTCCTGGACTCCTGAGTTTCCCTTTCCTGAGCCACAGCCTGGAATCTCTCTCAACGAGATAATATGGACAATTGTAGGGCTTCCATTGTTTTCACTCGTAACTCTTACGGATTACTGTTCTTCATTTATTGATCTCCAATGTCTTGAAAATATATTTTCTTATATATTTATTCATTTTAAAATTTGTTTCCAGTGGGAGGTCAAATCTGATTCCTTTTACTCCAATTTGGTCTGAAGCCAAAGCCATGGGTTCTATAATTGCTATTTGCTTCTTTTTTATTGCTTTTCCCTTTGCGGTAAAATGTTATATCTTGTCATCTACTTTCTTGAACATATAAGTCATAGCAATTTTAGAATCCATTTCTGGGAACTTCAATATCTGAATCATCTGTGAGTGTATTGCTACTTTCTCTTTCCTCTTTTTCTTTCCTCTTGGCACTATTTCAGTTTCGGAATGGTAATTTATAATTGAGTCCTAACTTTTGTATATGGACAAGTTATAGAGGTGCTGGATGATGTTCTATACTTTTACAGATGACTTCATTTGATTTAATTTTTGTTAGGCAGCTAGAGAAGGGGCAGATTCCAACACTGCTCTCTGGGATCCAGCTGTAGAAAGATTGAGTTTCTATATTTTAATCATGTTCTCTTTCTGGTTTGCACCTACTCCCAGCGTGAACTCTTCCAAAAGCCCAAACTTTGAGTTTACATAAGATCTCTCCTTATTGGGACCCATATTTCTTTGCGTACATAACACTGTGAGGTTCTCCAAAGCTATGCTTAGTGTTTCATCTTCTCAAATGCCCCTTAGGGAAAACTGGGGCCATGTATTGAGCTCACCTGCTGTGTTCCTCCCTCCTTTCTGGTACCCCTGTTTCCTTGGGAACCCTGAATTCTAAGTTTTATCTCTCCAATCCCATGTAATTGTCAAAAATTTTGTTTGGATTTTGGAATTCTTTGGAGCAGCTTTAGTTTGACTTTTTAGACTCTAGTCCTGTGTAGTTTGGTAACCAGCGGATGCCTAGAGGGGAAAGGCCAGATGAAACATTAGGCTCACATCAGCACATTTCTCTTTTTTTGTGTGAGATTTTGACTCCTTAAATCCTATATTTCTTGGTAATCCCCTGAAACCTTGAAACAGTTGTGTGCACATATGTGCTTGCATGTGTGTTTGGGTTACATGTCTTCCTCCCTTGCTCCTGGTGGGAGGGTTGGCTTCATAAAAACTGATGAATTATAGTTGTAAGAAAGAGGCATGATACTGTTTTGAATTTCATCTTTTTGCCCCCTAATTCTATAGCTTTTGAAAGTTACTTAAGCAGAAGATATTTTTGATTCTTTATCTGTAAAATCAGGATAGTCTGTTTTATAGAGGTGGTGTAATATAATACAAGGTGACTTTCTTGAAAGCACTATCTAACCTAAAATTTTCTGTAAGATACGATTACAAGTTATTAGTAGCACTAACAACAACAACAACAACAATGGCTACCACCTATTGTGCACAACTATAGTCAGATAATCTGATGTATTTGCATTATTCATGACAATTATCACAATAAACATGTAACACGGTCATTTACATCTTCATTGCAAGATACCGTTGAGTAACCTTTTATTTTACACTTATTTTGATTTAGCCTTTTTCAGAATTCTAAGCTCATGATTGTAAAAATAAGACCGAGGATAGAAAAATGCAAGCACTTCTACTTTTTACTTTTCTGGATTCTTACTGTGATCTTGAATCCTAGTTTTACCACTCCTAAGAGGCATGACCTTGTTTAAGTACTTTCTTTTCTCTGAGCCTCATTTATCTCACATGAAGAGTAGGGATGAGAATGCTTTCCTTACAGAATTATTGAGTAAAATAATATATGTAAAGCCCTAACATCATCCTTGAGGTAGAAACATCATTCAAAACTGGTGCCACTGCCTAGCATTTGATTTTTGTAAAACTGTTTTTTACTACCCACCATGTAAACATTTTAATAAACATTTGAATTCATATAGAGCAGCAGATATCTTATTTCTGTAATTTTGTGGGAGCTGTAGATATAAATTGTCATGAATGATAAACTAATACTTTGTTTTTGATTTGCATGATATGATCTCAGAATTTGGCAGTCTTTCAAGTACTTGAATTGACCCTGCTTGCCTCCAAAAACACAGTGTTTTGTCCTCTGAATCTGTTCCCTTTGCCTAAAACACCTCACCTGGCCAGGCACAGTGGCTCACACTTGTAATCCCAGCACTTTGGGAAGCTGAGGCAGGCGGATCACGAGGTCAGGAGTTCAAGACCAGCCTGGCCAACATGGTGAAAACCTGTCTCTACTAAAAATATAAAAATTAGCTGTGTGTGATGGTGCACACCTGTAATCCCAGCTACTCAGGAGACTGAGGCAGGAGAATTACTTGAAACCGGGAGGTGGAGGTTGCAGTGAGTCGAGATTACACCATTGCACTACAGTCTGGGCAACCGAGTGAGACTCCATCTCAAACAAAAACAAAAACAAACAAACAAACAAACAAAAAACACGTCACCCATTCAGTCATTCAGTCCCCAGAAATAATTGCTACGCTTTCTATTAGGTAATTTCAAGGGTAACCTGCATAAGAATGCTCTCTCTAAGCCAGTATTATGAGTTAGAAAACCTACCATTCTTGGGCCTTGTTAATTCGTTGCACAAACTTGTCATTTACTGAAGTCAAATTGCTTTTATACATGTCTCTTACCTGGCTCACTCCCACTATAAACTCTACTCCTCAAAATGAAAGGCTGTATTTTTCATTACTGAATCCCCCAAGCCTTAGTTAAAGGCTTGGCACATGGTAGGTACTCAGGAAATGTTTGCTTCAGGCAAAATAAATTTTTTAAAGGAGTGAATGTGGACAGATCAATGTTATAGTCTTAACATAACCTATTATGCAGCTTTAAAAGAAGCTAATAGAATGTATATTAGGCAGCAACAACAAAACCCATTATTTCTAATCCTGACTTCAGAATTTTCTGGGGAGATTTCAAAACATAATATGCCTGTGTGTCTTCTCCAGAGATTCTGATTTACTTGGCTTGGGAGAAGAGAGTTCTGGAATTTGTGTTTTTGAAAAGCTTCCTAGGAGATTAAAAAGTGTTGTCATGTGTGAGAAGCACTGATCTAAACCATTTTCCTCCAGTAAGGAATACCAGATAATAGTTGATTAACATATGTATTGATTTCATATATATATATGAAATATATATGTATATGAACTCATATATATATAAAAAAGAAATCATAAATGGAGAAAACTACAAATAAATATAGAATTGGTTGGAAAATATAAACAGTGGGTCCCACATGTAAATTATGTTTATTTCATTTTCTGCGGAAAACTTTCAGACACCTGGAGTATGAAAGAACTTTCTCTGATTTGAAAAGGCATTTAAATCTAATTGCTTAAAAGTGTATAAACATGAAATTTTACTTAGTTCCTGCAGAAACCCAATTATATTACATCAAAACTACCTTGGAAAATTTCAGATTTTCTCTGTGAATATTGGGATGAGCATAGGTCTTGCAGTTAGGTGTACACAATTTGAACCTTGGCTCCGTCATTTCTTGCTCTATTATTGGGGAAAGCCCTTTCTCATCCCTAAGACTGAGTTTTTTTCATACATAAAATTGGGGACACTGGAAAATATGTATTTTCCCATATTCCCATCAGTTATTCTTAGAAAAGCCAGCTTGTTGGAACCTATGTTAGGAGGTGGATCTTAGTGATTAGCCGAGTTGATCTTAGTTGTGTTTTTTGGGAAACAGGCTCAGAGATGAAGTTTCCTTACAGGATATTTATTAGGGAGTGCCCCTGGGGAGGAGGAGGAAGCAGGATTAGGTGGAGACCAAAGCTGAGGCGTGAGACCTAATGACAACACCAGTTACCTCCCTGGAGAGTTCTAGAGTTAAAATAGCCATCAGAGCTATCCCTCTGTTAAGTTGAAATTGCCAGGTCTTTACACTCATGCCTTGATTGAAGTGCAGAACCTTGGTCTAAGCAGCTCTGTGCAACTGAGTCTTACCCTGAGGTGTCTGGCAGCACCCCTGAAAGTCTCAACAGCAAGTCCTCCTTGAAAGGGAATCAGAGAGGTTCATAACCCACATGGGCATGAAGTTGACATGCCGAGGCTTCTCTGTAAACTAAGGAGACAGTCTGTCAATCCATAGCCAAAGGGGCAAAGCAAAGATGGTCAGACCTGCAGAATTTTAGAGCTGAGACTGCCTGCAGCATCACTGAGTCTAATCCCCTCACAATACAGAAGAGAAGAGTGAGGTCCAGAGGTGGGATGAGACTTACCCAACATCACACAGCAACATAGGAGCGGTGCTGGGATCACATCTCAACCCAGGAGTCTTCTCATTCCTTCATCATATCCCAGGAAAGGAATATCACCGTGGGTATGCATAAAGTTTTGGGGTAAAACTTAGGCTTGTAGCTCAATTCTGCTACTTTATGGCTTGATTTCGGGCAGGTTTCTCTTTAACTTCAACCTCTTTTTCTGTAGAATGAGGATAGTAAGCCATTACTTTGAAGACTTATATGTAAAATGGCCACCATCAATTCTGTACTTCCCCGAAAGTGAAACCGCTTTTTCAAAATTATAGCAGTAAGGGAGATCTGACATAATTGACTTCATCTTGCTTCTGACCTCAAAGCTGTTCTTGGTCATTCCTGGGTATAGGCCAAGCTAACCACAGGAGAAATTTAGTTTACAGTTTAACTTGAAAGCAAGGAGGATAATAGTCCTTCCCTAAAACTAACCCCAACTTTGCTCAGGGACTGAAAACCACCTTTGTAAGACTAAAGGAAGGCCCCAAGATTAGGATGATGAGAGGGGCCTGAACTCTGCTCAAATGTAGTCAGTTTATATAATCCCTTACTATTCAGGAGTCATGTGGCCGGAGGTCACGAGATGTGTGACTTTCCTAATTGGCCCTATAGATAGCATCACTATTGTGAAAACTAAGATTTTTTTTTTTTTAGATTATTTCAGACTAACTTCACCCAGACGCATGACTCATGACTCAGCTGGTCCTGTGGTCCCACCCAGAGATGAAGTCAATACACCAGGCCAGTTTTCGATACCCCCATGATTTCATCCTCAACCAATCAGTAGCACCCATTCCCTAGCTCCCTGCCCACCACATTGTCTATAAAAACTCTAAGCTCCAAGCCTGAGAGAATGATTTGAGTGTTACCTCCAGTTCTCTTGCATGGGCCAGGCTCTCATCAATTAAACTTTCCCTACTGCAATGCCATGGTCTCAGTGAATGGACTTTGTGGAGGCAGCAGCAAGAACCCACTGGGTGACTACAAAAGCACATCCCCCAGTCAAAAGGTGGACTTTATTCTTCCAGTTTCCTGAAGCTTGTTTGACTAGCAATTGCTTCAAACAATGACTTCAGTGGAAGGGATCCTTACAAGTTCCGGGCCTAACCTTTAAGAGAATTGGCAACTTCTGTCTGTTTTCCTGGAAATGCTCGCTCTGGAAGAAGACATTCACTGTGTAAGTAGTACACCCACCCAAGGATCTCCAGGATATGAGGAAGCTCAAACTAGCTATGCAGAGAGGTCTCATGGGCAGAGAGATGCCTGAGCAGCCCCTGACATCGCAGCTGTTTTGGCTCAGGTACCACACGGATGAGTGGAGAAGCCTGAAGAAGACTCTGGCTCCAGTGATTGTAGACATATGTAAGGTCCCAAGTGTGATCTACACAGCTGAGTCCCTCCTAGAACCAAGGACTATGACAACAACACCACACACACACACATACGTGAGCACACACACACTGGTTATCTCCTCATCACATGTGCTTAGCACAGGCCTTGGCCTATTAAAATAACTCAGTATATTTAATAAATGAGTACGCTGGTACACAAATTCTTAAGATCCCATTTCAAGTCATGTCACTGAGAAATGGTCTTCTAGCACGTCATTTCTCCATCCTACAAATGACATATGCCTTATATCCCTTCTTTCTGTCTCTGCTCTTAAATAACAACTAACATTTACATAGAGCGTATTATTTGCTCTAAATTCTTCTTAGAACTTGTATACATATTAGTTCATTTTCTCTTCATAATAAACATAACATGTGTATCATAAAATATTATGATATATATTTTATTAGTGAGAAAACTGAAGAATTGGCTAAAATTACAGAGCTAGATTGCAGTGAATACTGTGTAGTCTTTATTTTTGTATTCATGTAATGTGGTAGATACTCAGGATGCCTTAAATAATATCGTAAGCTTTAGGGTTGTGGGGAAGGAAGGAAGGAGCAAAGAGAATAAGAGAGCTGGAAAAGTAAGAAAGGATTAAAATGTAATATGTAGGGAGAAAGGAAAGTGCTGGAACTAAGATGTTTCCTAAAATTCTTCAAGGTTAAACAGTATAATCGAAATGAGAGCAATTTTATTGAAACTGAAAGATCAATAGGTCCATTTAAACAGGCTGACACTAGAGTGTGTAACTTAAATATCTAAATGGATTTTCTTAGTGATAATGTCATATGTTTATTGCCCCTCCAGCTCCCATTGTTAATTTCTTCTCTGCCCATATGTTTCCAGGCTAGAATGTAGCTTTGCTGAGATAATGTTTCTCACTTAGCCTGGGGGATGGACATTTCGTCCTGTGTGAATGGCATCGTGATGGCCACAGGCACCTTGGAGAGGAGCCATATCACTGAATTCACCAGGGCGTATTAACAGATAAGCTAAATTCTAGATATAGCAATTAATACAATCACTCATTTAGATAAATCATTTATTTAAAATTCCTTGGAGTCCTTTAGTCCTAAGACATGATTTTCAAATCTATGCTTATTTTATTACCTACCAAGTTATGGGTTCCCAGACAAATAGCTCTTGACATTTTGCTGCGGGAAATGATGGGGTTTTAAAAAATGCACAGGGAATAGCTGACTTTTACAGCAGTGACTCTTCCCCCCTCAGGAGGGCGTGTCAGGAGAAGGGGGAGTAGTGAGCAATGGGAACTGTGATGTTTATCCTCCTTTTGGTACCAGTGATTGACTCTTATAAGAATTGTGAGAAAATAGGCTCAGCTGAAAATAAATGGAAAGACTGGGCATGAGAAGTGAAGAAAAATTATATTCAAAAGAGACATACATCATATTTATTCAACCAGCAAATACAGAGTGCCTTCTTCGTTCCAGGAACTGTCCTAGGAGCTCGGAATATAACAGTGAAAAAGAGAATTGTTAAGTGACTAACCTCTCTGACTATTATTATCCTTGAGAGAGCTGAATAAAATCTAGGGAGGGAATCTGTTTTTCAGAGGTCATTGACTATGCATGACTCTTGGCTGAAGAAACTTCAAAGTGTTTCTTACAGAAGGAGTGTGGAAAATGAGTTAAATCATTGGTTCTCAAACTTCAGCATGTATCAGATTCACCTGGAGGTCTTGTTAAAACACCAATTGCTGACTCCACTGCTGGCATTTCTGATTCTCTAGGACTGGGAAGAGACTGGAGAATTTGTACTTCTGACAAATTCCCAGGTGATGCTGATGCTGCTGGTCTGAGGTACACTATTTGTGAATCACAAAATTAGATGGTAGAACTTGAGGCAAGAATCCCAGTTAAATGGCCATTGCATGAAGACACAATGCAGGGTACTATTTTAAGGAGTCTAGGCTTTGGGTTAAAACAGAAATAGGTTTAAATTTGGCTTCATTTATTACTAATAATTTTACATCTATGCAACTCCCGTAAATGAGAGACCTCTTTAAAAAAAAAAAGATAGCGTTAAGGGTGATGGACAGGTTAATCACATAGAAAAATAGTTATCATGTTTAATATCTGGTCTGATACCCTCATTAGTAATTCTGGAAATCAGAGTTCAAGCACTAGGTTTCATCTCAGGCCTGAAGGAGGCCTTTTATTTATCCTTTCTAAGCTACCCTCAGATTCTTCTATTTTTTTCCATGTTTTCTGCCACCACCTCTGGTGAGTGTGATCAAACCACTCGCCCTGCTCACAGGGTCAATATAATTGCAGGCTGTTTGATCTACTGTGTCCATTCTTGCCTTATTCAAATCCACCTATGAATGACCTATCTCAAAATGCACATATGACCACATCAATCCTTTTTGAAAGATTTAATTAGCTTCATTAGGAGATATAGCTAATGTAAATGATGAGTTAATAGGTGCAGCACACCAACATGGCACATGTATACATATGTAACAAACTTGCAAGTTGTGCACATGTACCCTGGAACTTAAAGTATAATAATAATAAAAAAAGATTTAATTAGCTTCTCAAAACACTGGGATTGTGATTTCATGATCTCAGCATGATCTGCAAATCCATGCATGGTTTGGCCCCTACCTGTCTTTCTGGGCCCACCTGCTCTGCACAACTTGTTGAGACTTTGTGCCAGCCACAAGGCCCTCCTTAGGGTCCCTGAATCCAACATGCTCTCTCTTGTCACAGGATGATTTTATTTGTTGTTATGCTTTCTGACAATCTCTCCCCCCTCTTCACCCTACTCTCAGCAGATCTCTACCTAGTTCACTCCTACCTAGACTTCGTATCTCAGCTAGACTATTACTTTTGCAAGACCTTTTCTTACCTCCCAGTCCAGATACAGCGTTCCAATTCCTTTCATTTTTGCTTTTAGTTCCATGCACCTTCCTTCCATTGCTTTTATGTCAGTTGTAATTCCATTTATTTTTGTGATTATTGGTTTGTTTATTTTCCTCTCTCTCTCCAGTTACACTCTGGGCTCCACATGGGAGAGACTGTGTCAGTGTTGCTCATTACCCAGCATTAGCAGAGTACTTGGCATGCAGCAGTTGCTCAATAGTTAGCCACTGAATAAATGGATGAATGAATGGACCCGCAGTAATGACCCGAATGCTTGCGTTTGTATACAAGGAGAGAAACACACACCCAGAAAGAGTGGAAGGGAGGATTACACACAAGTATATTTCTTTGAAGCATATGATGAGTGAGCTGGCTTGGGAATACAGTTCAATCAATGTCCTAGTTTAGTGCTTTACCAATAGAGATGCAATTATCATTGTGTTTAAGGCAATTCTTCATTATCCGAGACTATTTTGCATGTCCTAGGAATTTCAATTACTGGTCTTTGCCCACAAAATCCCAACAGCACCCTCCCTCTCGTTGTTGCTAAAAGGACACAAACATTTACACAGGACTGTGAAAGAGCAATGCTGCTGCTCTGTGAGTACCACTGTCTAAATTACATTAGCATCTACTCCAGCCTGGCAGGAGGAGCAAGAGCATGAATGGAGAGGCAAGCAAGAGGGCTATTTTATGCCTCTCGCTAACATAATGTCTGACATTGGTTTAGAGATTACTTGAGAAAACCTCTATGAAGTGCTGAGTGCTGGCCTAGCAAACAGTAAACTTTCAATAAATAGTGGCTATAAGTAATACGAAGTGAGCTTGAGGGGCTTGACTATGAAAGTAATCATGAAGTTGGAGAAAAGGAGAAAGATTTAAGAACGATTTAGGAGATACAGTGAATTTTTCTTGGTAACTTACTGTTTGGAGATGGAAGGGGAAGGAGGAGTCAAGAATAGTTTCAAAATTTGTGTTTGTGCAATGGGTGCCATTAACCAAGACACAGAAGATGTGAATAAGGATCAGGTTTTAAAGGGAAATGCATTTGGTATTGGACACCTGGATTTGAAATGCCTCCGGAAAGAATTGTCAGAGATGTTGTGTATCATTTGCATATGAGAAAATGAATAATTTCTCAATTCATGCTGTAGGAGGAGAAAATGGAAACCACAAAGTGATGGAGGCTTTCCAGCAAGAGGGTACGGTGTGGAAGCCTGGGGCACACCAACCCATGAGGCTGGTCAAAGGAAGTGAAGAAGGGAAGACTGGAACAAGGGCAGGAGATAGGAGTCACAAGTGCATTTCCTGGAATCCAAGGGCCAAGTGTGCTTTAGCAGTAAGGGAGCCACATCAGAGCTGGAATTCCTCAGGAGGTTTATTTCACTTTCTGAGGGTTGGCAGCTCAAGCAGTAATGTATTAATTTTCTAATAAACTGTATTTATAAGTATATGCCTAGAGAGAGAGTAGACTAGAGTTGACCTTTGAAAAACATGGGAATCAGGGGTGCTGACCCCCATGCAGTTGAATATCCACATATAACTTTTGACTCCCTCAAACTTCACTGCTTACAATAGTTAAATTGACCTACCTTTGCCAGAAGCCTTAAAAAGTCCATTAACACATACTTTGTATGTCATATGTATTATATACTATATTTTTAAAATAAAGTAAGTTAGAGAAAGAAAAAAATGTTATTAAGAAAAATCATAAGGAAGAGAATATATTTACTATTCATTAAGTGGAAGTGGATCATCATAGAAGTCTTCATCTTCACCATCTTCTTGTTGAGTGGGCTGAGCAGAAGGAAGAGGAGGCTTGTACTTGCTGTCCAAAGGGTGGCAGAGGTGAAAGAAAACCTGCTTATAAGTGAACCCGCACAGTTCAAATCCATGTTGTTCAAGGGTCAACTGTATATTTTTCTGTCCAGAGGCCTTTTCCTCTTCCTTTCAGTAAAAACAAAATGCTCTGGGAAATTGTAGCTTCTCTTCTTCATGTGGTTCTGATAGGTCTGCTGATACCAGGATCTCACTCTTCTTCTACTAGTGGGCATAGGACCTAGGCTTGTTCCTCCTTTAATTAACACTGTATCTCTCTAGTCTCAGTTTCATCCAGGAATGGATGTGTGCTCTAAACTTGGATAATCAGGGTTCTTTTCTGAATCTGAGCATGGACCTTAGGATAGAAGGAGTTTGCTTTCTACAATGGGCTCCAATCTGGGATGACAGAAGCTTGCAGGTGCTTATAGCCTAGCCAGTGCTATTCTCCCTTCACCACTATCCCTGCCATAGGGAGAAATGCTGCTTACAATAGAAGTAACCGAGGTCAGGAAGAGAGGAAGAAGCAGAGACAGTGTCAAAACAAGTGATCTGGGGAGAGGAAGAGAAAAATCACGTGAATTCCACTCCATAAAAGTATAAAGAAAACTGTTCCCCCAGTCTTTTCAGTTAGAAGAGTCAATGAATTCCTTGTTTCACTTATGCCACTTTGAGTAGGATCTTTGTCACTTGAAACTGAAGTGTACTGACCCACACTTCTCCAATTCCTCAGGAAAACCTTCCCTGACTCTCAGCCAGATCCAGGTGTACAGTCATTTCTTCTTGCCTTCTGTGGACACCTTCCAAGAGTTGCCCCTTTGTCTTCTTCAGCCTCTTGCACATCTTTTCTGGAACTTTCTGACTGTGATGGGTGACTTTATGTGTCAATTTGACTTGGTTAAAAGATGTTTGAAGAGCTGGCAAAACATCATTTCTGGGTGTGTTTGTAAAGGTGTTTTTGGAAAAGATGAATGTTCAAATTGTAGAATGACTAAAGATCTGCCCTCACTAACATGGGTGGGCACCATCCAGTCCTTTGAGGGCCAGAAGAGAACAAAAAGGAGGAGGAAGGGTGAATTCTGTCTTTCTCCTTTTGAGTTTGAACATCCGTCTCCTACCCTCGGACACTAAAGCCCCTATTCTCAGGTCACTGGACTCTGAAACTTGCACCAAGTGTCCCCCTAGTTCTCAGGTTATTGGCCTCAGACTGGGAGTCCCATTCAGCTCCCCTTGTTCTCAGGCCTTCAGATTTGGACTGAATTACACCACCAGCATTTCTGATTTTCATGGAACTTCTAGGTTTCCATAATTTTGTGACCCAATCCCATAATAAATTCCTCTGATTTTTGTCTATCTATATTTATACATATTATCTGTTTCTATCCATCTATTGAATGTATCCATCTATCTAGTCTATTATGTATCTCCATCACTGTCTATCATCTATTATCTGTATATCTATCTATCTATCCATCTATCTATGTATTATCTATCTATCTATCTATCTATCTATCTATCTATCTATCTATCCATCCATCCATCCATTGATTCTATTTCTCTGGAGATTTCTGAATCATATACCACCCATGGACTTGCTTCTCCATCCTGGCCTCCAGTTGTCTTTACTTTCATAGTCATACTCACTGAAGAAGCCCTCCACCCGAAATCTCTGCATCTATTCACCCCACCTCTGTCCTTCACCCTTGGGCCCAGCAGTGGTGCCTGTGAGTTCTTCATGCTTACCTCCCCTCAGTCTAGAAGTGACTTCCCAGGCCAGCTCATGTATTCTTCTCTATGAGCATCTCATTCCTAGTTCAGCCCAATAGCTCTTAGCATAACCAGCACAGATACATTTCTCTTTATTTTACATATGCAGTAAATTAAGCTGTGGAAATTATTTGATTTACTAAATGTTATACGTTGTAACGTAGAACATACATTTTTCTCACAGACAAGTACTCATTTACTCTTTTTTCTCATTCTTACTCAATTCACTCTCTTCCCGTATTTTTAGTTATATTTACTCAGAATCTATAATTCGTTTATTTTCATAAGAGGCCCAGTGGATAACACAGAAACTATGTCCTAAATTCCTTCCCTTAAGAATCTTCTGTTGTTATTGATGGAACAAATCTAACACATGTAATAACAATGAACAATATTACATGGTTTACATGGATTTTTTTGTGACACAAATAATGATTTTTTTAAAATGTAGAACTGGCTAGTAAATAAGGGTGTGCTGGTCATGGAAGGCTTACTAGAGGAGGTTGTGTTTGAGCAAGGCCTTTATGAAGTATCCAAGGAAAAACGGGACATTATATACAGGCAGTCACTAATGAGGATAGTATCTTAAAAAAGGGTCTGACTGAAACACGTTGGAAAGTTCTTTATCAAGTTGAGATAATTTCCTTCTATTCTTAATTTTTTGAGAGTTTTTATCCTGAATGGGAGAACATGCTTTTTGTGTGTCAATTGATAAGATGATATGACTTTCCTTCTTTAGCTTGTTGATATGGTTAATCACATTAATTGATGGTCAAATGTTGAAGACTTGTACACTTGAAAAAGAAATTCCACTTGGTCATGAGTTTTTTTTTTTTTTTTTAATATATTGGTGAATTCATTTGCTAAATTTTGTTAAGGATTTCTGTGACTAAGTTCATGAGAGATAGTGGCTGACAGTTTCCTTTCACGTAATGTCATTTTAGGCTTTTGGTGTCAGGATAATACTGGCTTTATGAAATGAACTGGGAACTGTTTAGTTTTATATTTTCTGGAAGTTACCATGTGTAATTTGCCTTTAAATGTTTGGTAAAATTTTCTAGTAAATTTTTGCGTGTTTGGAGATTATTTTCTAGGGCTTTTAATTTATAAATATTTATTTCTTTGTTGGCTATAGGCCTCTTCAGATTACAGATTTTATCTTAGTTAAGTTTCTCAAGGAATTCATTCATTTATCCTAAGTTGTAAAATTTATGAGCATAAATTTGTGTCTACCATTCTCTCATTGTCAGTACTGCTAGAGGATTTGTAGCGCTGTCCTCTGTTTCTTTCCTGATATTGGTGACCCATGCCTTCTCATTTTGTTTTTGTCAGCCTTTTTAGTGGTTTGTTAATTTTCTTAATTTTTTTTGAGAGAATCAGTTTTTTGATTCATTTATTTTCTCAGTTGTTTTCCATATTTCTATTTCACTGATCTGTGCTCTTATCTTCAAATAAGTTGTCTTATTTCACATAAAAAGATATCTTTCAAAAATTAAGAAACATCTTCTTTTTGATTGATCAGCTTTACTATTCTTCTCCTAATTTTCTTTCAGGTAAGAACTGAGATAATTGATTTGTGACCACACTGGCTCACTTTAAAAATATTGGACCAACCTTGCATGCCTTTGATAAATCTCATTTGCTCACATTGCATTATCCTTATACTTTTTGTTGCTGAATTCTATTTGCTAAGGATTTTTATGTATATAATAATAATTGTATTGGTCTGTATATTTTATTTATTTTACTGTCTTTGTCTGATATTGTCACTAGTATGATGCTGGCTTCATAAATGAAATTAAGATGACTTTCTTCTAATTCTACTTTCTTCAAAATAATTTTTATAATTGTATATAATTTTCTGCTTAAACATTGGTAGATTTCAACATTTGGTAGATTTTTCTGCTCAAACGTTTGGTAGATTTGTTCTTATATATTCCTGGATTTTTTTCTTTGTGAAAAGACTGTTGAAAAAATTCAGTATCTTGTATAGATATAGGACTGTTCATTATATGTACTTCTTGAGTTTTGATAGTTTGCTGATTTCAAGTAATTTGTCCATTTCACCTATGCTATCAAATCAAATTCACTGATATAAAATTACTATTGATATTACCTTATTATCTTTCTTATAGTCCATAAAGTTTCTTATATTTCTTGGTAAATTGTGTCAGTTCTGGTTTTTCATCATCCATTTGGCTAGAAGGACGTCAATTTTATATATCTTTTAATGAACTAGCAATTTATTTTGTTTACTTTCTCTATATTTTCTTCTCTTCTTGTTTCATTGATTTTCATCTTTAATTTTAATTATTTCCCTCTTTTCACTTCACATTTAATTTGCTCTTCCTTTCATAGTTCATTAAGGTTGAAGATTAAATTATTAATTTGAGACTTGTCATTTTGAATATAACAATTTTACACTATACATTTTCTTCTAAGCCCTGCTTTAGTTGTGCCCCACATGGTTTGATATGTTGCATTTTCATTTTAATCAATATAAAAATTATGTAATACCCATTGTGATTTCCACTTTCGTCCTTGGAGTTTTTGAGAAGTATGGTGTTTAACTTCTAAATATTTGACTGTTTTCTGAATAACATTTTGTTATCAATTTTTAGTTTTAATTTCATTTTGATTCAAGATCACACTTTGTATGATATGAATCCTTTTAAGTTTAGTACATTTTGTTTTATGATTAGGAATGTGGTCTGTCATAGCGAATGTTCCATGTGTACTTAGAATGTGTATTCTGATGTTTTTGGTTGAAGTGTTCACACATGTCAATTAAAACATGTTGATTGATAGTGTTATTCAGGTATTAAATATTCTTAATGATTTTCAGTCTAGTTGTTTTCAATTGCTTAGAGAAGGTTGTAGTGTTTCTAAATGTCATTGTGAATTTTCTGTTTCTCCTTTTAGTTTGATATGTCTGATAGGTTTCTACCTTATGTATTTTGAAACGTCTTCTTGAATAATTTACCACTTTATCATTATGCAACATCTCTGGTCATTCCTTATATTATTTCTTGTCCTGCTTTCTACTTTGTCTGATACTAATATAGTCACTCCAGATTTCCTTTTATTATAATTAATTTGGTATATCCTTTTCCATCCTTTCATCTATTTTGAACTTTGTGTGTGATATTTCGGATTATATTCATTAATTTTAAAATGTTGAGCTAGCCTTGCATACTTAGAATAAATACCACTTGGACATTGAGTATAATTGATTACTTGTATACATTCATACATTTGTTTGCTAATAATTTTTAAAAATTTTTTCTTTGCTGCTTGAATCAGCAAGTCTGCTAATACTTTAATGAGAAATTGTGTGTCTATGTTCACGAGACAGGATACTTTGTAGTTTTGTTTTTGTACTGTCTTTTTGGGGCTTTGGTATATGAATAATACTGGCCTCATAAAGTAAACTGGGAAACGTGCTGGCCCACCTACCCTGGAGGGGGAAGCCGTCTTAGGCCCGTGGAATAAGAAGCTTTCTGGACAGGCTGATTGCTGTGGCTGAATCTCTCTTACCATTTCCACCTGCCTACCTTTGTACTTTTGGAGGGTAACGGAAGTCTCAAGCTTGGCAGGAAAAGGGAGTCACTTCCTCCTCTGACTTCTTAGTAAGAAACAGCAGGGAGAAATGGGTTTACATCATCTTGTCCTGCCACTCTCTTTTGCACATTTTTATTGACACACGTCTTCCCCATTTCACTGTGCTCTCCTTAAGGACTGCAGGGATTTTGTTTATCTGTATATCTCCAGGGCTTAGTGCTATACCTGGCATGTAGTAGGCTCTCATTTAATGTTAAATTATAAAATTGACAATTTAATATTTGGAGAGGTAAAAGGGAAAAGAGAATATTTCGTTCATTAGATAATGCTAGTAGGTCACTCTTTGGACTTTTTTTTTTTTTTTAAGATCTGTTTGGAATAAGATAAGGGGACTATTGATTGCATATCTTTCCATGACTGAGTTCAAATAGCTTGTAATATTGACATTCTAGACCTCACCAAAGCTAACAGTCACAAATGAAAAACCTGACATTAACTCACCAGGCAATATGCCCAAACCTTTTTCAGGCAACCTTGGTGGGCCCAGGCTTCATGAATGACCTCATGTGTCTTTCTTTATCTATAAAATTTACACTCATTCCATCAAGCAACTATCAGAGATGGAAAAATCTAAGTCTGGAGGAAGACATGGAAGACAGGTAACTTCCAGAGAGAGGAAACACAGTGTTGCACATTTAACCAGACAGTAAAGTCAACAATGGTGCATGATGAAACCAAGATCTGGAGGAGATGGCATGTGCCTCATAGAAATGATTAAGATGGAGAGCTATTGAAAACCAGAATGTTGACTGGGCACGGTGGCTCACACCTATAATCCCAGCACTTTGGGAGGCCAAGGCGGGTGGATCACGAGGTCAGGAGATCGAGACCATCCTGGCTAACACGGTGAAACCTCGTCTCTACTAAAAATACAAAACAGTAGCCGGGCGTGGTGGCGGGCGCCTGTAGTCCCAGCTACTCGGGAGGCTGAGGCAGGAGAATGGCGTGAACCCGGGAGGTGGAGCTTGCTGTGAGCTGAGATCGCCCCACTGCACCCCAGCCTGGGCGACAGAGCAAGGCTCTGTCTCAGAAAAAAAAAGAAAACCAGAATGTCATGCTTCAGCTCCAGCATAATGCTTAGAGTGGTATTTATTTCGTGTCTCTTTTTCTACATATCCCTGATTATCCCGAATGAAAAGGTAAGTGCTAATGTTCACATAAACATTATGTGGATCAGTGTTTCACCTAGAGAAAACACCCACAGATTGTATGTCCATGTTTTCCTGGGACTATGTTGATGCTGAAGTTCTAACCATGACTGTAGCAAAAGGGAAATCACACTTCTGGGGGGTGTGGCCAAGAACTCACATTTTTCCGATGTGATTTGCAGGGCACCACCTGTCTCACCCCATCACACAGCTCTACTCCAAAAATGTCTCAACAGCCTGTGACTGGTTTAAGATTCCACGGCTGAGGCATTCATTTTGGGTTAAATTACTGTTCTCTTAAGTATAATTTTTCTAAATAACCCTGGAAGCAACTGACCTTAGATAAATTATCAATTAGATGCTAATTTTTTATGAGCTGGGGATGCATCTCAAACTCTACTGCGCCCTTTTGCCTCCACAGTGTCCTTGTCTATGAAGCACCTCTCTGAGCTCTGAGGATACAGCACTGTGAGAGGTCACATATTTTTTATAGTGGTGGTAGGTGGAAGAGTTAGGGGTGTGAGACGGTGCCAAAGGAAGGCAAACCTGAGTGTGAGGGTCTGCATGGCCTGGACTGAAGGATCTGTGAAGCCAGACGATAGATGCAATGAGGGTGATAGGAGCCCATACGTGCTGGGAGTGGATACCATAGTAGGATGAGAGGAAGAAATTGGTGGGCAAGATCAAGGAAGGATGACATAATTATTTCTCAGCTTGCCCAGTATACTGGACTCACGGACAGTTAACGCTGAATATGTGCATGCTTGCTGGTTTGGTTCTTTAGCCCATCCCTCCCCATGGCTTGTCCAAGGCAGCACACTTCATTAAAAAAGCCATTATTGACTGGGCTCGGTGGTTCATGCTTGTAATCCCAGCACTTTGGGAAGGTGAGGCAGGCAGATCATTTGAGGTCAGGAGTTCAAAACCAGCCTGGCCAACACGGTGAAATACCGTCTCTATTAAAATAAAAAATATTCTCTGGGCGTGGTGGCACACATCTGTAATCCCAGCTACTGGGGGAGGCTGAGGCAAGAGAATCCTTTGAACCCAGGAGACGGAGGTTGCAGTGAGCCGAGATTGCAACACTACGCTCAAGCCTGTGCAACAGAGTGAGGCTCCATCTCAAAAAAAAAAAAAAAAAAAAAAAAAAAGCCATTCTTGGTTCAAATGTGGCTTAATTGCCTCTCATTTTGTGCCTAAAATGTCTTCCTCTCTGCCATGTCTGTTTTATTCCTTTATTCATTCAATATTCTTGGACATTTCCTCTGTTCATATACTCTTTTAAGAACATAGAATAAATAATGTAAATAATATCTCTGCCTTTGTTATGCTAACATTCCAAAGAGGGTAAATATAAAGTAAACAAATAACTAGACTTGATAATATGTTAGTATGTTTTATATGAAGAAGCCCCTTTCTGCTCTAACTTGGGTTCTGTGCTGCGCGCTGGTAACCTGCTTCCCTCCTTATTTGCATGGGACTCCAGGACAGGTTCTGCTACACCAGGCACCGTGGCCCCCAGAAAAAAGACACCCACCATTCCTCACATGCCAACTTCTCACCCAAACTTTTAGGTCTGTGTACCGACTAGAGACCCCGTTTATCTGGCAAAGCAAATTCGATATGCAGTGCTTTTGCTACGCTGCGTATGTGGTCGGGGGGGGGGAGGATGAGTCCAACCAGGGTAGCAGTGAAGATGGTCCCAGTGCAGGCACTGAGAGCCAATGAAAGAGGAATTGCGGCTGTAGGAAGAGGTTTCTCTTGTTTGTCTACCTTTTAATGAGGAAAAATGTATTAATAACAGACTTCCAAGGAGAAAGATGATGGGCTGCATTCCATACTCGTGAGTCTCAAACTCTGTTAACTTGCCCAGAATTCCTGTTCTTATTCCGTGTCGTTTCCCAGTCTCCAACCCCAAAGTCTCAGCCTTTCATTCCCAGATCCATGTCCCCAAATACCTTGCTTAAACCTGACTCTATGCTGAATGCAGGAGCTTTGCCATCCTACTCTGCTTTCTCTCTCTCTGTGTTTCTTGTTCAATATGCTCCGATACCAATTTGTGCGCTAGGCACTTTCTAGGTGGTGAGTACGAGACTGAATAAGAGACAAAACGTCTCTATGGAATTTGTAAACTAGTTGGACAGGCCGATCGTTGTGGTTGGACCTCTCTTACTTTATACACTAGTGGAGTTCTTCTCAGACATTAGAATGCATAAGAACTCCTGAAAGACATGTTCAAATGCAGAATCTCAGGTCCTACCCAGAGGTCTTGAGCTGAGTGGGTCTATGGATGGGCCTGGGAATTGGATGTCTAGCAAATTCTCAGGCAAGGCCGATGCTGCTATCCTGCTGAGCAATGCTGAGAGACACACAGATGAGTAATCGGGTATATTCGTCAGAACTCTCTATTATGCGTGATAAAGAGCCATTCCTTAACACAAGCAAAAGCAGAAATTCCTATGTATAGGACTTGGGAAGGATCAAAGGAAGAACTGCCTGAAGTAGAAGCCCAGAGATTGGAACCAAGTACTCACAGACTTCTGGAAACCTCCTTACTTCTTCCACTTCCGTGTGGTTCTGCTCAGCCGTGTTCTGCAGAGAGGCCCTTTTTCTTGACCAGTGAACGTGGCTAACGATAACCCGGATTTTTATCTTCTCATTTAAAGATGCCAACAGGAAGATACCCTTGTACATCAGTCCCAGGGAAAGGCTCCAATTGATGCCACTGAGACCCAGGCCTTAGTCTCTACTGTTCCCAGGGACGTGGGCCATGCCTAGGATCAAAGAGGAGGG
Source organism: Macaca mulatta (assembly GCF_049350105.2). Taxonomy (NCBI): domain Eukaryota; kingdom Metazoa; phylum Chordata; class Mammalia; order Primates; family Cercopithecidae; genus Macaca; species Macaca mulatta. Next base: position 11,058,635 of record NC_133417.1, read on the forward strand.
GTCTGATATTAGAGGTGGAAAGAGAAATGCTGCCAGGCAAATGTAAAGCAATGGGCCCCTGTCCCCTGGAATACTTACATATCATTGATGAATGCTCTCATGGGGCAAGCACAGGGAGTTTATTGAGCACTTACTTAGGATTGCCACAGACCAGACAAAGGAAATCTTAAAGCTGAGATTATGTATGAATGTGTTAGATATGTGAAGACAGGTACAGTAATCCTGACAGACAAAGGGATAGTATGTCTGGAGTCCATCTACCAGAGGAGGGAGGAGGAGAGGAAGGAGAAAAAGGGAGAGAAACAGGGAGAAAGAGAGAGAAGTCACCTGTGTGGTTCAGGCTGGAATTTAGTGACTCATCTGGCTGGCCGCTACTGTACTGAATGGGACATTTCGATTGCAGCTATACTGGAACTAATAGGAATCATCTGGGTTTATGGAGGGAACAGATTCATTGAAGATATAAAAATGATAATGGAACAGAGGTGGATATTCCTGCTGTGATGGAAAACTTGTTGGTTTGTCATTATGTCTCTATGACATTATGCCTATTATTTTTATTGCAATTTTTATCTGGACACTAGTGAAATAGCATAGACTTGATTATGCCAAAATCTTGTACCCTGACTGAGAAGTTGCTCAAGGCTGGTGTATGATTATTTTCTGTATTATTGCATTTCAATTATGGCTATCACAAAAATAATTCAGGCTGAAGGAAACATCTTTCTATGTGTTGTAAGTTGCTGTAGAACAGTTTTCAACTAGAGCCCAAAGCTGAAAGGGCATCATGGGGAGAAATATAAAGGCACAGCAGATCCTACTGTTGGTGGCAGAGGAAAACCCGAATAAGATCTCACTTGATACCACATACAAAGTTGTACACCAGGTGGATTAGAGACTTAATTATAAAAAATACATATGAGTTTGCATTGGTATAGGGGTGTGTGTGTGTGGTGTGTGTGCGCGTGTGCCTATGTGTGTATGTTTAATAGAATAAAATACAGAATATCATTTTGAACGAAAATTTACGAAGGACTTTTTAGAGAACTTGAGAAACACAAAGTGTAAGTCATAAAATAATAAACTCAAGTACATTGAAATGAAAGATTTTGGTTAAGAAATGTACAAACTGAAGGGGTACACATATATACCTATACATACATACACTTTGGACCTCAGATATAAAGGTTTAAGTAAGTAATACTTCTCACCTAAGTGTATGTTTTCATATTGGTCAATACAAAGCCCCTCTATTAATTTGTTTATTTTTTGTTTGCTTTATTTGGTGTGAGTCTGCCCTTTATCTTTATTCCATACTCCTATTCCCCTTTCTACTAACATCAGAGGTGACTATTCTTAAGTGTTGGTTTTGTACATCTTTACTTGCAACTATTCATGATTTTATATTGTTTTGGGTGGTAAATTCTTACATATTTTAGGATTTTTTTTCTTTTTTTTTTTTTTTTTGAGACGGAGTCTCGCTCTGTCGCCCGGGCTGGAGTGCAGTGGCCGGATCTCAGCTCACTGCAAGCTCCGCCTCCCGGGTTTACGCCATTCTCCTGCCTCAGCCTCCCAAGTAACTGGGACTACAGGTGCCCGCCACCTCGCCTGGCTAGTGTTTTGTATTTTTTAGTAGAGACGGGGTTTCACCGGGTTAGCCAGGATGGTCTCGATCTCCTGACCTCGTGATCCGCCCGTAGGATTTTTTTTCTTAACTTGTTTTTCAATTTTCATTTATGTTGCTCTGTATATAATGAAATCTCTTTCATTTTGCAATGTTCTATTGTGCCCTATATCTCATTTTATTTATTCCACTAAACTCAACTTCAGGTAGCCCAATAAATTCCAAACAGAAAAAGGAAAATTAAAAAAATCTACTCCTAGCCACATCATAGTATCATAGTTATCTACTCATAGCCACATCATCAACCACAAGAGAACATTATTTAGAGTGATCCGATATCTCAGAAACACCTATTAATGCCAGAGAAGAAGGAAATATTATCTCGAATGTGCTGGAATTAAATAAGTTCTATCCCAGAATTCCATGTATTGCATGATTTTTTAGAATAAAAATGAAAATAATACTTTTGGGGAAGAAAAAACTTTACTATCAACAGATTTTTATAAGAAAAATTAAAAAGACATATATTTGGCAGAAATAAAATAATCTCAAAAGGTTTAAAATAGAATTTGAAAGACATTATGGGTATAGACATCAATATATTATATAAGGCATTAATATATTATATATAGTTAAATATATTAACATACACAGAATATAATCTAAGCATTCATTAATGTATTAAAAACGGTAATTCCTAATGTGTATGTATGTGACAGAATAAACATTAAAAATAAAAAAACATGGAAAATAATGTAATTTGAAGTAAAAAAAGTAATGAAAATGAAAATATTTTAAGGCTCTATTGAAAAGCAAATATTTTGATTAATTTAATACTGTATTATATATCTTTTTAAAAATTAGGCTATCCACTATAAGAAAAATAAAGAACATGTAACTTCCAAAGAAGCAGAGAAAATAAAATATAATGATAATAAGGATAAAGAAAAAGAAGGTTGTAACAATCCAAAAATGAAAATCAAAGGTAAAGAAAACTTTAGAGCTAGGTTGACAAGAAGCACTTAATGTTAGAGATAGATACAAATATACTAATAATAATTTAAAAAAGTAAAACCAAATTTTCAGTTAAAATACAACTACATTTCAGGATGTACAAAAATCAAAGCAACACAAGGTATCTATTGTTCTCAAGACAAAACAAAAACAATGATGTAAAGAGTTAAAAGATAGGAAAGCATACCAGGAAAATATCAATCAGAAGAAAAGTTGTATCGCTAGATAAGATAGATATTTTAAAAATATATAATTAAAGTAAATAAGTCTATAAATATATACATTCAATTTAGCAGGAAGATATAACAATTCAGACCTTGATATGTCTAAAAGCAAGGCTTGGGATATATAACATATTAATTATATGTTAGGCTACAAAAAATAATTGAAAATTTTACATAATGATTTTTAAACAAATATCCATCAGTAAGTTATTCCTCAGGGTGACTAAAAGAAAAAAAAAAGCGGGAAAGAAAAAGAAAAAACAAAAAAAAGAGGGAAGTTTAAGGTTTTGAGTAGGAAAATAACCTTTAGCAAACGTATATAAAATGTTTTACACAATAACTTGAAAATGTATTTTTATAAACATTATTTTTCCAAAGTTTCCATGTGTTTTCTCAATACATTTTGAAGATTTGCATTATAAAAACCACATTTTCTCACTACAATGTAATTAAGTTAAAACTACATAATTAAAAGAGAATACAAATAAAAAATACATATATATATTTAAAATTGAAATTAAAAAGTAAGCTTCTAAAAAGCTCATGAATCAAAGGCAAATTAGAAACTATCTTGCACTACTTGAAAATGAAAATACCACAAAGAAAATTTGTGAAACATGAGCAGCTCTCTTTAGACGGCAATAACTTTAGCTTTGCATAGCAACCAAAAATACCCAAAACAAAAAAAGCCCACAGAATATCAGGAGACAGCTAGGCCAAGCTGCATTTAATCAGAGAAGCAGGAATTATTGATACGGAGTGCTGGCAAGGGAAGAGCGTGGTGCCTTCAAATGATGCCTAAGTGTGGAAGGGAAGTGCTGGGGAGAGGAGGGCGTGGTCCCCGGCTAGGGCTCCACCCCCACGGACCTGGGTGAGGAGAGGCATTTCCTGTCCAAATACTGCATTTCCCAAGATCACCCTGGCCTGCCACGCCCCCATCCTGTGCCTATAAACCGCCCCCAGACTCTAGCAGGCGAGCACACAAGCTGCTGGACCTCTAGAGGAGCAGATCTACCACAGAAGAAACACAGACGTCTGGACGTGGAGAGGAGCACATCAGTGGAGGAACACACAGGTGGCTGGATGTCAAGAGGAGCACATCAGCAGGGCCTGGGATGCGGACAGGCCACGGACCAGCAGAAGGAGACCAGCAGAAGGAGTCTGGCTGGGGCAGTCAGAGGACAGCCAGGGCCAAGGAGCAGCCTGACTCCAGGGAAAAAACCGTCTCCCTTCGGGCTCCCCCATATGCTGAGAGCTACGTCCACTCAATAAAACTTTGCACTCCTTCTCCAAGACCACGTGTGATCCGATTCTTCCAGTACCCCAAGGTAAGAACCCCGGGATACAGAAAGCCCTCTGTCCTTGCCATAAGGTGGGGGTCTACTGAAGCTGACAGAGGCTAAGCTAAAAGAGCACACTGTAACACATGCCCACTGGGGCTTCGGCTGTGAACATTTACCCCTAGACACTGCCATGGGGTCGGAGCCCCACAGCCTGCCCGTCTGTAAGCTCCCCTGGAGATGTGAGCAGCAGAGCACTGAAGAAGTGGGCCACACCCCCATCTCATGTCCTGCGAGGGGGATAAGAGAACTTTTCCTGCTTCATTATTATTAACAAAATGATTATAATTTACTGTATTAACCGATTAAAGGAGAAAACTGTATGTTTATTTCAACATATTTTAAAAAGTGCTTCATAAAATATAATACCTGTTTATGATTTTCCAAAAACGATTCTTTTAATGAACCAGGAATTTAAAAAAAAAAACCCTTCTTAATAATTAGATAAATACTACTAATTAATTAGATAAATAATAATTACTCAGATTAATATCTAAACAAACAAAAACTTATAGCAAGTAGTGTACTTAATGGCAAAAACTTATAGCAGGTAGTGTACTTAATAGTTGGAACCATTTTCCTAATGATCAAGGACAAGTTAAAGACCCTCACTATTATTTTTCTTTTGAAAATACAATTCTTAAACAATACAGTGAGTCAAGGAACAGCAAAGTTTCGAAACTTGAAAAAGAGGGAAAAAATTATTATTTGTAGGTGATAGCATGTTTTATTTAGCATCTATTAATCATTAGAATTTGAAGGGAATTGAGCAAGTTTCCTGCATTTGAAATCGATATGCAGAAGTCACTTGCATTTCTGAATACCACAAAAAATGTAATTTTAAACAATGCTGCTGGTGTGGGTTGAATTGTGCTCTTCAGAATGACCTATTGAAGTCCTATTCCCTGTTATGAATGAATGTGACCATGTTTGGCAATAGGGTCTTTACAGATATAATCCAGTTAAGATGCTGTCTTTAGGGTGGGCTTTCTTCCAATATTTCTGGTGTCCTTATGGGAAGAGGAGATGAGACAGAGACATATGCGGAGGGAAAACACGTGATGACCAGTGTGGCTGCAGTCTTGGAATAATGAAGGTGCAGGCCAGAAAGAAATACAAAGTTTCTATAGCTACTACCACATGCTAAGAATAGGCAAGGAAGGATTCTCCTCAAAGTTATAGAGGAAGCATGGTTCTGCTGACAGCTTGAAATTTGACTTCTGTTCTCCAGAACTATGAGAAAATACCTTGTACACTGTTGATGAGAATATACATGACGTCACCATTATGGAAAACAGTACTGAGGTTCCTCAAACGATTAAAAATAAAATCACCATATGTAATTATGGTACTTGTGGCATTATATATAAATTATTTTATATATAAAATAATTTAAAGCAGGATCTGGAAGCAATGTTTGCACACCTGTGTTCTTCAAAACATTAGTCACAACAGACAAGAAATGGAAGCCACCTAAATGTTCATCGAGAGATGAATGGATAAAGGAAATGTACATACACACGAAAGAGTTTCCTGCAACCTTAAAAGGAAGGAGACTCTGTCGCATGCTAGAACATGCATCAGCCTCGAGGACGTTAAGCTAAGCAAAACAAGCCAGTCACAAAAGGACAGACATTGTACGATTCTACACATACGAAGTATCTTAAGTAGTCAAAAATCATAGAGACAGAAAATAGGTGGTTACCAAGGGCTGAGTTGGGGAGGGTAGAGGGGATTAGGGCTTAGGCCATATAGAGATTCAGCATTGCTAGAGGAAATATTTCTAGAGATCAGTTGCACAATAATGTGAGTATAGGTAACACTCCTGAATTGCATCCTTAATGGTTAAGATGATAAATTTAATGTAATTTTAAAAAAATCACCACTAACAAGGCAAACAAAACTTTAGGACTGATATTTAAGTCTTGGCCTCGTTACTAAACTTGAAATCACATTACCCTTGAATAACCAAAAAAATAACTAAAAAAAAAAAAAAAAAAGCCAGCACGGTGGTTCACACCTGTAATCCTAGCAGATTTGGGAGGCCAAGGCGGGCAGATCACGAGGTCAGGAGTTTGAGACCAGCCTGACCAACATGGCGAAACCATGTCTCTACTAAAAGCACAAAAGTTAGCTGGGTGTGGTGGCGCATGCCTGTAATCCCAGCTACTCGGGAGGCTGAGGCAGGAGAATCGCTTGTAGCCAGGAGGCAGAGGTTGCAGTGAGCTGAGATCGCACCACTGCATTCCAGCCTGGGCGACAGGGTGAGACTCCATCTCAAAAAAAAAAAAAAAAAAAAAAAAAAAAAAAAATTCTGTGTTTGTTAAAAAGGTACCATGCATGAAAAGTGAAAAGACAAGCTACAAAGGGTATTTGCAATATATATAACTGACACAGTATTACTGACAAAAGTTTTAGTATCCAAAATATATTTACAGATTTCTAGAAATCAATGAGAAATAGACAACCTAGTATAAACATGGGGGAAAGATGTAAACAGATACTGTGTAGATGAAAAAAATACAAACGGCCCATAAATGAACGAAAAGATGCTCAATCTCTTCAGTTTTCTCAGATTCTAATTAAAACCAACTAAAGCCAAAATTAGATATAATTTTACATCCACCAAATTTATCCAAATGTTTTTAAATCCATAAAATACTAAGCATTTTGGATATCAGGGTGCAGTGGAATCTCTTGTTCATAAGAGTGAAAATGGGTATAAACCAGCTTGGTATAAACCAGCATTATGCAGTAAAGCTCAGTGTATCCTGAGAATCAGAAACTCTGCTCTTGGATGTATTCGTTCACACTCTTGCCTGTGCAATCTAAGAGATGTGCAGAAAGAGGCTTATGGTAGCTTTTAAACAATAATAGAAAGAACTAACACAAAACCTGAAAAGGTCTCTCAGCAGTGGAAAGAAAACATGAATTGTGGTTTATTCAAATAATGGACTATTACAAAACAGTTACTGTGAATGAGCCAGTGACTTGCATAATGTTAATGAGTAGCAGGTGCTAAGTAACAGGTTCAAACCATTTTCTTAATAAGGTTTATTTCCAGCGGCATCCGAGTGAATACCAGTAATTTGGTTCCTCATGGAAGTGGGTCGTATCCAGCTCCAAAAGTATGTGATACATAAAAAGGACCATACAGAGTATACACATACATTTTGCAGATAATAAGACTGAACATCCACTTACCCTCCACCAACTTAAGAAATAGAATATTCTTGTGTCTCAAAGAATCCACACCCCTCACTCTTGGATGTAACCACAACTCTGATATTTGTGATAATATTGTCTTTTATATTTCAAATAAAAGTAGAAAGTCACAAAAGACTAATATTGATATCACTTATGAACTCAAATTACATTTTTATTTAAATTTAAAAACCCCAACATAAAGCAATATATTATTCATGAATATATCTACAAGTGATAAAATATAATGAAAAGACAATATTATCACAAAAATCAGAGTTGTGGTTACATCCAAGAGTGGGGGGTGTGGATTCTTTGAGACACAAGAATATTCTGTTTCTTAAGTTGGTGGAGGGTAAGTGGATGTTCAGTCTTATTATCTGCAAAATGTATGTGTACACTCTGTATGGTCCTTTTTATGTATCACATACTTTTGGAGCTGGATACGACCCACTTCCATGAGGAACCAAATTACTGGTATTCACTTGGATGCCGCTGGAAATAAACCTTATTAAGAAAATGGTTTGAACCTGTTACTTAGCAGCTGCTACTCATTGTCTATGAAGCTCCAGGTAAAGTTTTAAGTTTCCAAGGCTGCTTCTTGATCAATAACTCCCCAAACCCCACTGGCTCTGAGGCTGCCAATTTGTCATTTACTTTAAAGCCTGGCCCCAATGTAATGATTGCTGATTAAAGGAGGCCGCCTCACCCATAACTTCATTATCACCCGGTTTGCAGGGGGAGCGTTTGGTCCTGCAATGAACTGAAAGCCAGCCAAAGCAAATTTATGACCTTGCATACTGTATCGATTTTGATGGGAACAAAAGCAGAGAAGGTCAATAGGATGGCATCCAAAGTCATTACTGGGCAGGAGAGAAGACTAAATCAAAATGAGCGATTAATTTTTTTAGCCATTTTTTTAGCCATAAAATGGCCTCATAAATGATCCCATATCTTGGTGTCAGAACTTTATAATAAAATGGCAATGGGACTCTGATGGAAACTTCAGATCTGGAGACAAGAGCAAAGGAATAAATTCTTTAAAAAGTTTTCTGTGTGAGAATGAGAAGAAGAGTTTTTCGATGTTGGTGAATAGTTGGTTTGGAATGTGTTTTGTTTTCTGGTCTAAATCTGGCTTTTCTTGCTTTGATGCCCTGACTTGTCTACCTTACCCCCAGTTTTCTCACCATTGAAAGGAGAGAGGGAGAGAAAGGAGAGAGAAAGACGTGGAGACTCCTAGTATAATAGAATGAAATCTGCTATATGGCAATCTTGAATTCTGGTGTTTCATACTCTTGTTCCAAACAACAAATAGATGACTATTTTAAGAAACACTTCCTAAATACATAGAAGACAAAGACAAATGTGGACAACAGAAAAGCAATGCTAGTTTTAATTCTAATGATATTATAAGTGACCATTATGCTAAAACTACTCACAGGTTGTCATTCATTGAACATTCAGTAGTTGGATGACATTCTGCCCTTGTTACACCCATCTTCTTTAATCCTTTTAACAACCCTGAGATGTAGGTGTTATCTCCATTTAAAAAATAAGAAAATTGGGGCTCAGGAAGGAAGTAACAGTTAGCTCATATAGCTACTATGTAACAGGTTTTCAAATAGGGGTGCTGGACTTAAAACTTGTGTGTCTTAAAACTCTTATAGTTAGTCGCTAAGATGTTGACGCCTCCAAACTATAGCTTAAGGACATTTTTTCCAGGCTGATTTTGAGTTAATAAAAGCCCTGCTGTTCCCTAGAGGAGACTCCCGAGCTGCTGTCTCAGTCACATGGCTGAGTCCCTTAATACGAAGTGCCTATGATTTTTCTTTCTGGTCATGAAGTTACCCCTGGATTCCCCCATCCCTATTCTTTGCCCCTTGCAGTTTTATCTTTCTCTCAACATCCTCCATCTCTAATTAATCTCCTTTCTAGCTGATCTCTTCCTCTTTGCTTTCTTTTTCTTCACATTTAGAGATGTGTGACTTTCTTAAAACATTTTCCCCAAATTATTGTCCCTTGGGCCCTGCCCCTTGAAACATGGCTTCATAGCACAGGTCTCTTCTTTCTTCATCAGGGGATGCTGAGCAGGTCAACATTCTTTCCTGCATTCCTTTCTCAGCTGTTACCCTGTGGGAGTGATGGAGAGATACTAGCAAGACACACTTCTGAGCAGGAAATCTGGGTCATCTCTTGGTTTTTAAGACCCCAGCTTTTTTCTGCTCCTACAGCCTGAGCCACTGCCTTTCCTTCCGTTATGCCCCTGAAAGCACTCAAACATGGGCCACCTTTCTTAGGCCTTACCTCCAATTTTGCCTCCTCTGAGAAGCCCTCCTGCTCACCCCAATTTCCAGCATCCCCTTTCTCTCGGAATATTTAAAGATCATTTTTTCCTCCTTTCTGATTAAAAAATTAACATTGAACAAACTTTTTGCTTGATGGGTACCAAAACTATTGCACCGGAACAGGTGCAGACCAGAGCAGAGCTTTCAATGAAAATTTTAAGCAAGATCAAGATCCTGAAGCATTTCTTCAAAAAGAAATGCTTTGTAGGAGCCAGATGCCACACAAGGCAGCTTACACACCTGGCACTATTCCTTTAAATACTTCTCTAAGGAATTTCCTTCATCTCTCATTCTACAGACAAAGAAACTAAAGATTCAAAGACCCCACGGATCCTAATGGTGAGTTGAACAGGAATGATGACTTCAAAGGCAGGGAAGCAGGGATCTGTCTCCTCTCAGGGGGTTTATAAACCGAGAAGTCCTTCAGAAGAATCATGGCATATTCAAAGAGCACTGATTTCTGGGCATTAGTCAGCAGAGTGACCACGTCAGCATTCTTCAGGGCAGGGCCAGCCTCTTCAGGAGAAAAGAATCCAGATGTTTTCCGTGTCCCCACCCTGTACTCAGGACCATTTCTGGCTCCATGATAGCCTGTTCCTCACTCACCTACTCACTGTATCATTTAAAAAAATTTATTGTTTGACACTTCAGAGTGGCAGAGCAGAGTAAGACAGCCTGAATTTAATTTACACACACACATGCACACACATATACAGAAACAGGAACTTTGACAACTTACATTGTGTGTGTGTGTGTGTGTGTATAAGTTTATACATATTTATATAAAGGGATTTCAAAAAGTTTGGGAAAAATAAAATATAAAATTACAAACTTTATTTCTCCACATAAGATCTATCAAGTTCAAGATACTTGTGTAAGCCATGGTATCAGCCATTTAGTTCATCCTTAAGAGCTGAGAGTCCTAGGAATTTAACCATGTCAGTGCAGTCACTTTTATATTAAAATAACTGAAAAATAAAACGGGTGTCCTTATAGCTTTTTCAGATTAGGAAACAAAAGTAAGTCAGAAGCAGCCAAATCAGGACAGTAGGATGGATGCCTCATGATTTTCTATTAAGACTTCGACAAATGTGCCCTTGCTTCATGAGAAGGAGGAGCAGACGTGTTTTCGTGGTGAAGGACTCTCTGGTGAAGCTTTCTTGGGAGTTTTCCTGCTAAAGGTTTGGTTAACTTTCTTACAACATGCATAATAAGCAGATGTTATCATTCTTTGGCCCTCCAGAAAGTCAACAAGCAAAATGCCTTGAGCATCTTGAGGAATTACTGCCAATGTCTTTGCTTTTGACGAATCCACTTCCACCACTTGGTAGCCATTGCTTTGATTGTGCCTTGTCTTAAGATCACACTGGCACCATCCTGGCTAACACGGTGAAACCCCGTCTCTACTGAAAATACAAAAAAAACTAACCGGGCGTGGTGGCGGGCGCCTATTGTCCCAGCTACTCGGGAGGCTGAGGCAGGAGAATGGCGTGAACCTGGGGGCTGAGTTTGCAGTGAGCGGAGACTGCACTCCAGCATGGGCAACAGAGCGAGATTCTGTCTCAAAAAAAAAAAAAAAAAAAAAAAAAAAAAAGATAATACTGGCAAAGCCAAGTTTCATCTCCTGTTAAAATTTTTTGAAGAAATGCTTCAGTGTCTTGATCTTACTTGTTTAAAATTTTCATTGAAAGTTCTGCTCTGGTCTGCACCTGATCCGGTGCAATAGTTTTGGTACCCATCAAGTGAAAAGTTTGTTCAATGATGATTTTTTAATCAGAATTGTGTAATACCAAACCAATTAACATATGTATAGTGTTGTCTGTTTATGCTGTTTATTGTCAGCCTTCCTCAGTTAGGGCATTTTGATGGTTAATATTAAGTGTCAACTTGATTGGATTGAAGGATACGAACTATTATTCCTGGGTGTGTCTGGAGGTTGTTGCCAAAGGAAATTAACATTCGAGTCAGTGGACTGGGAAAGGCAGGCAGACCCTCAGTCTGGGTGGGCACCATCTAATCAGTGGCCAGTGCAGCCAGAATAAAAGCAGGCACAAGAATGTGCAAAGACTAGACTGGCTTAGTCTTCCAGCCTGTATCTTTCTCCCATGCTGGATGCTTCCTGCCCTCAAACATTGGACTCCCAGTTCTTCAGCTTTGGGACTCTTGGACCTTTGACCACAGACTGAAGGGTACACTGTACCTTCCCTACTTTCGAGGTTTTGGGGCTCAGACTGGCTTCCTTCTCAGCTTGCAGACGGTCTATTGTGAGACCGCACCTTGTGATTGTGTGGGTCAATATTCCTTAATAAACTCCCCTTTATATATACATCTATCCTATTAGTTCTGTTCCTCTAGAGAATCCTAATACAAGCATGAACAAAATTAATTTTTTCTTGCATACTGATGTGGATGATGTGTTGCTGTGCGTCTCATCTTCAACATTCTTTTGTCCCTTCTTAAAATGAATTACTCATTTGTAAAATGCGTTATTGTTCCTACAAACTTTTCATAAAGCATCAGTGATTTCATCATTCTTCCACTCAGGCTTCATCATAAATTTGATATCTGCCCTTGCTTCAATTTTAGCAGGATTTTTATTGCTCTGACAGGGACGCTTTTCAATCTGATATCTTATCCTTCTTAGTACCTCAAATTAGATTCTGCTCAGACATGTTATTACAAGTTGGCATGAATTTATTTTTGTTTATTTCAAAAACAAAATCATGTACAATTTTCCCATAGTAGGCATTTTTCATGAACTTTTTGAAGTTTCTTAGCATATAATCTTATTTAGCCATATACGTGTGTATGTATTTTATACATATATATAATAGGCATTCTTATGTATGTGTAATATATAATGACATATATACACACACAGATCCACATGCATGTATGGTTATATAACCTTATTTAATTGGTTGAGGTTCCATAACCTCTCAAAGTCACAGTTTTATTATCTGAAAATTGGGAAAAAGAATGTCATGGTAGTTTATTTAATTTAAATACTTCAACTTCATATAGTACAAGGGTTACTAAAAAGTTTGCATTTAAATAAACATTTGGTTTATCTTCACAAGTCAATGGCTTTATTCACAATAGCATCAGTTCTTTTTAATATTGAGGGGGAAATCTGGTTTGTCAGATGCTTCGAGAAAGAGTGAACAGAAAACCATATATACTCTGCATTGTTGGTGAAATCTACCTCATTTTGACTCTATGATCTGACTTTAGAAATAACTCACTAGGTGATATGTAATATGACTTGATTCTGGAAATTACCTCATGGTAATATAATGAGAAATGATGATGACAATGATGGTGATAGTGATGATGAAGCAGTGAATTTTCTCTCTCTAAGATCAAATTCTTAAAAGGTCATACCCAGATATTTGATGTGCAATGCTAAATATAGATGGGTAACATGTACATTTAAGAAATGCCTAATGATTTATGTCCAAGTGCTATGGTTTGAATATATGTCCCATCCAAACCTCATGTTGAAATTTGATCCCCCAGGTTGGAGGTGAAGTATGATTGGGGGTCCTTGGCTTATGAAGGTAGAGCCCTTATGAACAGATTAATGCCCTCCCTATGAAGAGGGGCAAGTGAGTTCTCACTGTGTTGGTTCCTGGGAGAGCTGGTTGCTTAAGAAAAAGCATGGCACCTCTCATCTCACTTCCTCTGTCACTGTGTGATCTCTGCACATATGGGCTCGCCTTTGCCTTTCACCATGAGTGGAAGTAGCTTTCATCAGATTCTTGGTCTTCCAGCCAGCACAATGATAAGTAAAACAAACATTTTTTATTTATAAATTACCAAGTCTCAGATGTTCCTTTATATTAATAGCAGCACAAAGAGATTAAGACATCAAGGTAATTTAATGCTTCAGAAAAAGAATGTTTCCATACATGGACATACATGGACATGCATATACATGTACCTCTTAGGTACATTTAGAGAAACACACAAACAAACAAAACATTAACTAAACATTATTGCAGTATACTGGTGCAATGAAACTCCTTGACTCCTATTTTGCTTTTTTCTTCCCTGTCAAGAAGAATAAGCTTTGGACTATAAAGAGTACAATGAACATTACTGAAGGCAAAGTAAATACACTCATGATGGGTAAAAAGATTGTAAGAGTACCCATATTTGCTTTGCATGAGTTCAGACCTTCTGACCAATATCAAGTACACACCAGGGTCTCAAGAGAATGTCTAAATTAGATAACTGCTGTTGATCTTTCATTCATGTAAAGACAAAGAGGTTCTGAGAGGCTAGAAAAGGGAACATTCCATAAATAATTGAAAGGAGGAGTAAGGTTTATTCCACAAACCACTCACTGGTAAACTTATATCGTGTCTGCTAAAAACATTAAAATCCCTTTAGACTAAATTTTCACGGTCTAAGATGTAAGTCTTTTGCCATGGTAAGATTGCTCTTCCCCCTTCCTCCTTCCATCCCTCCCTTTCGTCTTTCCTTTCTTCCATCTTTTTTCTTTTTCCTTCCCTTCCTTCCCTTCCTTCCACTGCTTTCTTTCCTTTTCCCTTTCTCCCTTCCTCTCTTCTCTCTCTTTCCTTCGAATAAATATTTTACTTTTAAATATTTCTTATGAAGATAGTACAAAAATTGCAAAAAAAGTACAGATAGTTTTCATATACCTCGCAACTGGTTTCCCCTTTTACTAACATCTTACATTAATATGGTGTATTTATTATAGCTAATGAACCTATATTGGCACATTTATAAGGAATGTAGCCAATTATTATTAACTGAAGTCCATGCTATATTCAGAATTCCTTATTTTACCTAATGTCCCATTTCTGTTCTAGGATCCTCTAAAAAATACCACCACATCGCGTTTAGTAGTTTTGGCTTTGACTTTTTAGGCTCCATAGGCTGTGACAGTTTCTCAGACTTTTCTTGTATTTGATGACCTTGACAATTTTGAGGAATTATAATAAGATTAGATAGTTGATAGAATCTTGCCCAACTAAGATTTGTCTGATTAGATTGGGCTTACAGGGTTTTAGGATGGAGACCAGAAAGGTAAAGCGCTGTTTTCATGACATCATATCAGGAGTTCATACTATCTATATGACTTATCAGTGTTAATTTTGACCTTGATTATTTGGCTGAGGTAGTGTTAACTACATTTCTTCAATGTAAAGTTATTCTTTTCTTCTTTTTCAAAACTGTACTTTTAGAAAGAAGTCATTGTGTTCAGTCCACAGTTAAGGAGTGGGGAGTTATGCTCCTCCTCCTTGAAGATAAAGTACTACAGAAGTTATCTGAAATTTTTCTTCACTTGAAAATTTTCTCTTCTTTCCTGTTTATGCTTTATCCCACATTTATTTCTATCAGCATGAACTCATAGATATTTATTTTATACTTCAGGTTATCATTCAACAATATTTTGTTGCTCAAATTATTTCAGATTGGCTGAGTGCTTTTTCAGTTAGCTTCTCTGTCCCTTTGATGTGTTTTCTGTGTCTGCTGTTTCTTTACTTTCTGGCACATTAAGATGCTGAAGGCTCATCTTGCATATTTCCTGCCTGCTATAGTTTAAATATTTTTGTTCTCTCCAAAATTCTTGCATTGGAAACTTAATGCCTAATTTCAACAGTATTGGGAGGTGGGGCCTAATGAGAGGTGCTTAGGTTATGAGGCTTCTCCCTCATGAATGGATTAATTGTGCTATTAAAAAGAGTGGGAGTGGGTGCTCCCTCTTTCTCTCTCTTCCATTCTTCTCCCAGGTGAGGACACAGGTAGAAGGCCTATGCGAGATGCTGGTGCCTTGGTCTTGAACATCACAGCCTCTAAAACCCTGAGCATATTTTCTCTTTTTGTAAATTACCCAGTCTCAGATGTTCTATCACACATCTGACTAAAACAGATATCACCACAAAACAGACGAAGACACTGCCCCAGTCCTAGTATCAGCCGTTTTTCTAAGGAAACTGGTTCCCTTTACGGGTAGTGGGATTAGAAACCGAGATCTTGACACTATCTATACTCCTTAATATTGCATGTCTTTTTATTTCTAGGTCCTTTCAGTCAACAGAGCAAGGAAATATGTGCACGTATACTAACACATGTGTGGGTTGTATATTTATAGACATTTATATACAGATTATATAGATCCATATATACACAATGGGTTGCATATAGGAATATGGAAGATCCATACCGATGTACATACTATGGATATATTAAGCTAAAAATAAAGTTATACTGATATCTCCAACTATAATCCATCACACATATATCATTCTAGCTTTATTACCTTGCTTATTTGTAACCTCCCACTTCAACAGTGAGAAACCCAGCTTCTGCCATCCACCATTCAGTCATTTAATTGTTCGATTTCAACACATATGTGTATATTGGTATGAAAACTATTATCCCTTATCTCCATAATAAACAACTTTTCCAACTAGAGTATAGAATTTTTTGTACAATTTCTTTTACTTTTCGACTTCTAGACTCCACTCATTTCAGAAATTACTTATGTCAGCGCCTTTCCCTCTCACTTGCTTTAGTGAGTTTGTTTTATACATTAGTAATATTTTGTTAGATTCTTTTGTCATATTCTACATTCCTTTCTGGAATCCTCTGAACTACTCAATGAATTTTTAAAAATTCAAGTGTACTGTTTCTGCTATAATCTTCTATTGGTTTTGACAAATGCAATATGCCATTTATCCGCCTTTATAGTAGTATACAGAATAGGTTAATCATCTTAAAATTCCTATGCTTCACCTATTCAGCCCTCCCTCCCTAAACCCAATCCCTTAGTAACCACTGACCATTTTACCCTCTTTATATCTGTATAATTTACCTTTCCCAGAATATCATGTAACTGGAATCATATAAATACTTTTACTGGTTTCCCTCCTTTGCTCAGCAATATACATTTAATATAAATTTAAAACTCATCCACATATTTTGTGAGTTAATCATTCACTTAATGTTATGACCAAAAATATTCCATTCCATGGATGTGCCACCTACTGAAGTTGCTTCCAGGTTTGGTGATTATAAATACTGGTGCTATAAATATTCATGTTAAGGTTTTTGTGTGGACGTGACTTTACTCATTAGATAGGTAAATACCTAGGAACCTGATTGCTGGACTAAATGGTAAGACGATGTTTAGTTTTGTAAACTAACAAACTCCATTCCACAATGGTTGTGTCATTTTGCATTCCCAAGAGCAATAAATTAACATTCCAGTTGCTTTGATTCCTCACCAGTGTTTAATCCTGTCGGCTTTTGGGTTTTAGCCAAATAGGTATGGAGTGGTACTGTATGGTTATTTTAATTTTCATTTTTAATACAAGTAATATTGAACATGTTTTCAGACACTATTTGCATCTGCCTGTCTTCTTTGTTGAGATGTATTTTGAAATGTTTGGCCATTTTAAAAGTGAGTTGTTTGCTTTCTTCCACTTGACTTGTAAGAGTTATTTGTATATTTTGGAATGAGTTTTTAATTAGGCGTGTATTTTGCAAATATTTTCTCCTAGTCTGTGGCTTGTCATTTCCGTCTCTTAACAGTGACTCTTGAGAAGAAGTTTTTAGTTTTAAGTGTGTAATTGTTTTTTCTTTCATAAATTGTAATTTTGTTGCTGCATGAAAATCTCATTACCAAATGCAGGGCTACATAGATTTTCCTCTATTTTTTTCCTACATATTTTTAGTTTTACATTTTGCATTTAATCCTGTTATTCATTTTTAGTTAATTTTTATTAAAGTTGTAATTTGTAAGGTCTGTGTCTAGGTTCGTTTGTTTTCTTTTTCTTTTCCTTTTTTTTTTTTTTTAAATTGGATGTCCAACTGTTCTAGTACTATTTGTTTAAAAGGCTATCTATTGAATTGCTTTTGGTCATTTGTCAAAGATGAATTGACTACATTTGTGTGTATCTACTTCTGGGTTCTCAGTCTCTTTCCATTGATCTACGTGTCTAATACTTTTACCAATACCATGCTGGCTGAACACTGTAGCTTTATAGAAAGTCTTAAATTTGGATAGTGAGTCCTATAACCTGGTTCTCCTTCTTCAGCGATATATTGGCTACTGTAGGTTCTTTGAGTTCTATTACAATTCCAGAGTAATTTCATCAATATCTACAACATGGCCAGCTGGAATTTTTATTGATATTTCATTGACTCTATAGATCAATTTGGGAAGATTAAAATTGAAATAGTATTGAGTATTCTGATCCATGAACATAAAAGTATCTTTATTTCAGCTGGGCACGGTGGCTCACGCCTGTAATCCCAGCACTTCAGGAAGCCAAGGTGAGTGGATAACCTAAGGTCAGGAGTTCAAGCCTGGACAACACGGTGAAACCCTGTCTCTGTTAAAAATACAAAAAAATTAGACAGGCGTGGTGGTGGGCACCTGTAATCCCAGCTACTTGGTTGGCTGAGGCAGAATTGCTTGAACCCAGGAGGTGGAGATTGCAGTGAGCCAAGATGGCACCATTGCACTCCAACTTGGGTGACAAAGTGATTCCTCAAGGATCTAGAACCAGAAATACCATTTGACCCAGCAAACCAATTACTGGGTATATACCCAAAGGATTATAAATCATTCTACTGTAAAGACACATGCACACATATGTTTATTGTGCACTGCTCACAATAGCAAAGACTTAGAACCAACCCAAATGCCCAAAAATGATAGACTGGATAAAGAAAATGTGGCACATATACACTATGGAATACTATGCAGCCATAAAAAGGATAAGTTCATGTCCTTTGCAGGGACATGGATGAAGCTGGAAACCATCATTCTCAGCAAACTAACACAAGAACAGAAAACCAAACTCCGCTATGTTCTCACTCATAAGTGGAAGTTGAGCAATGAGAACACATGGACACAGGGAGGGGAACATCATACACTGGGGCCTGTTGGGGGACCAGGGGAGGGAGAGCATTAGGAGAAATACCTAATATAGATGACGGGTTGATGGGTGCGGCAAAGCACCATGGCACATGTATACCTATGTAACAAACCTGCACATTCTGCACGTGTCCCAGAACTTAAAGTATAATAAAAAAAATTTTTTAAAAAAGATATCTCCATTTCTTCAGATCTTTGATTTCTGTCATCAGAGTTTTGTAATTTGCTACTAATAGATCCTATTCATATATTGTTATATTTACATCTATTTTATTATTATAATGTTATTGTGACTAATTTTATTATTATTATTATTATTATTATTATTATTGAGATGGAGTCTCACTGTGTCACCCAGGCTGGAGTGCAGTGGCACAATCTCAGCTCACTGCAACCTCTGCCTCCTGGGTTCAAGCGATTCTTCTGCCTCAGCCTCCCAAATAGCTGGGGCTACAGGCGTGCGCTACCACGCCTGGCTAATTTTTGTATTTTTAGTAGAGATGATGTTTCACCATATTGGCCAGGCTGGTCTCAAACTTTACACTTCGTGATCCACCCGCCTTGGCCTCCCAAAGTGTTGGGATTACAGGCATGAACCAACACACCTGGCCAGTAATATTTTTTAAGTGTCAAATTTTAACTTTTCAGCAGTGAAATATAAAAAAATTGAATATGTATATTAATCTTGTATCTTGTGACCTTGTTATACATATTATTACTTCCAAAGTTTTTATATATACAATTATGTAATCTAAGAATAAAGATGGTTGTATTTCTTCCTGTTCAATCTGCATAATTTTTATTTTATTTTCTTGTATTCTTGCCCTATCAAAGATTCGAGTGCAACTTTGAATAGGAATAGTGAGCAAAGAGATTCTTGCTTTATTCCAGTATTATAGGAAAAGCCTTTTATTTCATTAGGTATGATGTTATCTGAAGGCTCTTTGCAGATGTCCTTCATCAAGTTGAAGAAGTTCTCCTCTATTTTTACCTTACTGAGAGATTTTTATTATGAATGGGTGTTAGATTTTTTGAAATGCTTTTTCTCTCGCATGTATGGATGCAATTATATGATATTTCCTCTTTAGCTTATTGATGTGAGGGATTATATTGATTTTTAAAAGTTTAACCAGCCTTGCATACCCAGAATAAATCCTGCTTGGTCATGGTGTATAATACCATTTATTTATTCATTGTTAGATTAAACTTGTTACTCTTTTGTTGTGGATTTTGACATGAATGTTTATGAGAGCTATATCTCTGCAGTTTTATTTGTCTTTATCTAGTTTTGACATGATTATAATGATGGACTCATAGAGTTCATATTCTGTAATACACTGTAGTAAATTGGTATCATTACTTCCTGAAATATAAGTAATAAAAATAAGATTTGCACTGGTTTTAAATTAGGTTCTGAATATTTTTGATGCTGTTGTCAGTGAAATTATTCTGTTAATTTTATTTTCATATTCCTCATCACTAATGCATAGAAATAGTTGATTTTTATTTATTATTTTTTCATATCTTACAACCTTTTAACTCTTTATAATCACTTTTTAGTAGACTCTTTAAGACTGTTATATACAATATCACATCATCTGCAAGTAGAAATAATTTTCTTTCTTTCTAATTTGAACGCCCATTGTTTTCTTATCTAATTACCCTGGCTAGAATCTCTATTACAGTATTGAATGGACACAATGAAATTGTACATCTTGTTTCTCATCTTACGGAGAAAGCATCCAGTCATTTAGCATTAAGTATCATGTGAGCAATGGTTTTTTTTTTGGTGGGGGGGTGTTTATATTTTTTAATCCAGTTGTGAAAGTTCACATCTATTTCTAATTTGTTGAGGGATTTTATTATAAAAGGATGTTGGATTTTGTGAATGCTTTTTCTGTGTTCTCTGGGATGATTATGTGACTTTCAATTTTTATTCCATTGATATGTTGTATAAAATTAATTGATGTTTGGTTATTAAAGCCACTTTGAATTTCTGAGATAAATTCCACAAGGTTTGTCTAACTTGCAAAATTATATTTGCTAATATTTTGTTTAGGATTTTTATGTCTATATGCAAAAGGAATATCATTTGCAGTCTTTTATGTTGTGATACATTGGTTTGGTTTTGGTATCAAGGTACTATTAGCTTCGTAGAATAAACTGAATAGTGGTCACACCCTTTCTATTTTTAAATGATTATTTTGAAAAAACTATGTATATTAATTTTTTTTAAAATGTTTTGTAGAATTCACCAGTGAGGCTTTCTGGCCCTGGGCTTTTCTCTCTGGATCATCATTATTATTATTAGATATTTGTGTTTTTCTAGGAAATTGTCCATTTTATCAAATTAGTCATTAACATACAAATTTTCAAGCATTTCTTGAAATGCTTTTCATTTCTGTAAGGTTATATTAATGTTCTCTCATTTCCGATTCTATTTATTTGAGTCTTTTTTACGGTCAGTCTAGCTAAAATATTTTTTGATATTCTGTCCATTTTGTTGAGATTTTCAACGAAACATGTTTGCTTGCATTAACTTTCTCTACTGCTTTTCTATTCTGCTTCATAGTTCTGTTCCCTAACCTTTATTCTTTCTTTATTTCCACTTGCTTTGGGTTCAGTTATGTTTTGTTTGTTTGTTTGTTTTTTTCTCAGTTCCTTGAAGTAGAAGGTTAAGTTATTGATTTGATTTTTCTTTTATTTTTTACTGTCAGCATTTATAGCTATAAATTTTTCTCAAAGCACTGCTTCAGCTGCCTTTCATAAATATTCTGAGGTGTGTCTTTATTTTAAGTAATTTCAAAGTATTTTCTAACTTTCTTTTGGATGTCTTCTTTGATCCATTTGTTACTTAGCAGTGTACTGTTCAATTCCACATATTTGTGAGTGTCCCAGATGTCTTTCTGTTACTGATTTTTCATTTTGTTCCATTATTGTCAGAGAACATACTTTATATTGTTTCCATTTTAAATTATTGATATTTGTGCTATGTGCTAGCATATGGCATTTCCTAGAGAATGTTCCATGTGTACTTGAGAAGATTGTATATTCTGTAGTTGTTAGATGAGGGTTTATTGATGTTTGTCAAGCCTACTTGGCTAATATTATTAAAATCTTTTATTTTCATGTTGATTTTCTGCCTACCTGTGTTTTCATATCTAAGAAAATGTGATTTGTCATTATTAAAAACAGATTATTGACTCCAACTTTCATTGTTAAACTGTTTTTTATTCTGTCAGTTACATTACATACATTTTGGTGCTCTGTTTTTAGGTGCGTATATACTCATAATTAATATGTTTTTCTAACTCATTTAGCCTTTTATCATTATAAAATGCCCTGCTTATTTCTATTGATACTTCTTTTTTACTTTAACATTTATTTCTTACTGTCATTATTACAGTATATATACTATAGCCATTTCTGCCTTCTTGTGGTTGCTATTTATGTGACATATATTTCTTTACCCTCTTACTTTTTGTCTATTTATCTTCGAGTCCAAAGTATGTTTCTTGTATACAATATATAGTTGTATCTTGATTTTTATTTGGCCTAACGATTACTGACTTTCAGTTAGGTTGCTTAATCTATTTACTTTCAATGTTAATATTAATATAGTTGGATTTACTTTTGCCATCTTACATTTCATTCTATGTGTGTCTTGTGTCTTTCCATCTCTCTGTTTACATTGCCCATATGCTCTTGCATATTGTCTACTTTATTCATTAGACCCTTTAGCATATTAATCACAGTGTTTTACAATTCTGGTCTGTTAATTCCAATGCTGCTGTCATATCTGGGTCTGGTTTTGATGCATTGCTTTGTCTCTTCAAACTGTGTGTTTCTTGCCTTTTAGTGTGACTCTTTTCTCTTGATATCCAGACATGATGTGCTGGGTGAGAGGAAGTGCTGTAAATAAGCTAGTACTAGTGTGAGTACTAGTGTGGGGGGCAGGGAAACATTCTATAGTCCTGTGATCTCAGTCTTTTAGTAGCCTGTACCACTAAAATGTGAACTTCATATGTGCTCCTTAGTCACCATCCCTCCCTCATTAGGTGGGATAGGGTGGTTAGAGTGGGCTGGAGTGGGTATTTCCCTTTTTCCATGTAAAAGGCTTAGAGGGGGTTGAAGTTGGTCTTCTTTTCCCAGGTCAGTTAGGCCCTGGTAAAGTCCAGAAGTTTAGGCTCTGGTGAAATAGTTCTTTTCTGAGGGGATACTTTAAGAAAACAGAATGCTCTGGTATATTTCAGAATCACTCCTTTTCCCCTCCTCTCTTCCAGAGGGATGAGAAGAGTTTTCTCTGATATTCCCTGTGCAGACCTGGTAGAGCTCCTGGAGGTAAAACTCACAAAAGTGTAGGGGCCTCCCTATGACTGGGGACCTCTGGAGGTTTTAACTCTCTAAGTTGCCCTCACTGAGCCTCCAGAAATTCATAAATCCTAGCATGCTGGTTGTATTCCTGCCACACTTTAAAATAGTTTACTCTATTTTATTCCCACCTTCATGAATTCTGATGAGTTCACATCAATACTTGTCCCTTTTCCTCTCTAGGTAACGTGTTTAATTCCACCCCCCCCTTCTCTTAAGGTTTTGTGTTGACTCTGTAGTTTGAATATGGCATCTCTAGGTATAATATTTTTGTGTTCTTTCTCCTGCTTCTTGTTCATTGAGTTTCCTGGATCTATGATTTAGTGTCTGCCATTAATTTTGGACAATTATCAGCCTAGATTACCACAAACATTTTCTCTACTCCGTTTATTTCTTCTTTTCCTTCTGATAGTCTCATAACATTTATGTTAAGCCTTTTGAAATTAGTGCCCCACTTTTGGATGTATTATATTTTTTTTAAATTATATTTTTCTGTTTGTATTTCAAGTTGGGAAGATTCTACTGACTTATCTTCAAGTTCATTGACTTTTTCATTTGTTTGTCCTCAGCTGTGTCCAGTCTATTGATGAGCTCATTCTTCAAAGCTATACTTCACTTTTTACAGTGCTTTTAATTTCTAGTATTTCCTTTCTTAAAATTTCCGTGTCTCTCCTTACATTATTCATCTGTTGTTGATTGTTGCTGCTTTTTTCACTGGAGCCCTTACTATATTGACTACAGTTGTTTTACATTTATTTTCTGATAATTTCATTGTCTGTGGCATCTCTGAGCCTGGCTCTGCTGCTTACTTCATTTCATCACAATTTTTTTTCTTATATTTTGACATTCTTATTAATTTTTTTTTGTTGAAGACCAGGTATGGTTCATCAGGTAATAGCAACTGGGGAAAAATGTGAGAATTTATTTTAATCCGATTAGGAGTTGTGCTGGGTTTGATGTTTGTTGTAGCTATGAGTGTCGAAGGCTTCAAGTTTCTCTAGAGTCTTTTTTTCCTCCAGTTTTGACTGTGGGCTTCCCTGAGCACTCACCTGCATCAGAGAGAGTGTGTTTCTTGCAGCTCTTTTGCTTGTGATTCACTGCTATTATACTGAATCCCTGTTGGTGTGGTAGTAAGGTGTGGGGAGGGAAGTTGTGGTACATGGCCTAAAATTAACACCATGTACTACCTAACACCTGAAACTGGATATGTTGTGAATGTTTTAATCACAGTCCCCTTACCATTTGTGCTCCTATGGGTAAAGTCCACTAGTCAAATAACCCTCCTCACCAGAGTGACACAGCATGACACTTGCAGTATGACGAGTCCCCCACCAGGTTACTTAAGGGTGTATTTTGGCTACCTTAAGTCTGAAGGCTGGGTAATGAGCCAAGGCTATGGTGCTTAGCCAAAAAGCAGGTGTCTCTGAGAACCCAAACATCCCAGAGAGTTTCTGAGAACCTACCAAGAAAAACAACGTCATCACTTAAACACAGTAGGCAAAGAGCTAGTAAATTAGCTTAAAAGCAGTTTCTAGTCAGAAGATGGTGTGGACCTCTTGACTGTCCTACTGCTGTCCAGGAATGCCCTGTATATAAGTTCTAATAAGTTCCTCTACTCTTCATTGGGGAGTTCTCTGGGTCATTCTTTGGTCTCTCAGTTTCTTCCCATTTTGGGGAGGATGTAACAGTTTGACGTTTTTCTTGTAACAATGTTTGCCTATCCCTGCCTGGGCTTCAGTTCCCTGCCAGCCTGCAGAATAATTTGAACAAGCCAATCACATTTTCCATGGGAACGAGAGGGCACCTAACCGCCTTGATAGTACAAAACCTGGTACCCACAGACCCTGCTTATTCAATATATTACTGAGTACAAACTCCACATGACCTTGCATGTCTTACAATGTCCTGCTCCTTAGGCTGAGGGTATATGTGACTAGTAAATTGCTTTTGATTTCATTTGTCCCATGTTGGATATTGCGTGTTCCAACATTCTCCTAACTCTAAGGTGTAAACTTTCTTTTACCAAGAGGGTGAAAGGAAATAATCAAAGCAGAAATGTTCTACAATATTAAAAAGTAAATCTCCATCTTTTAGTAAGCCTGTGTCTCTGGGTTGTGAACCTCGCAAGTTTGTTTCCTCCCACCAGTAGTACCTTATCTCCATCATGGATGAGGCAAGAAGGCTAGAGGAGGGTGGAGTGGGAGAAATGACCTTTTCCCAGATGGGATAAAGCTCTGGTAAAAGTATTTTCCTCTGGCATGCAGGCTTTGGTTATGTACACCACTCTGAGCATTTCACAGTGGTTTCTCTTTCCCTTCCCCTGAGAAAGCTATAAGGAAATATTTTTCTGATCCTCATTGTGAGAACCTGGTAGGATTCCTAGAGGTAAAAACCCAAAAGTTTAGGGGATACTCTAGGGCAGAGGCCCTCAGTATTTCCTGTCTCTCACATTAGTTTACAGTTGTGATAATTTTGATATAAGAAGAACATATTTGATCTTCACCCCTAGTGTCTAGCACAGAGCTCCTAAAACCCTTGGAATTTCCTAAATAATAGAGTGAGAGGAATGTCTTTCATTATTTATTATAATCCCTTTTCTACAATACCTGAATTTATGCTAATATGTGACTCTTGGTGGATGGTGGATGGTGACCAGAGGAATCAATTAGGCCCACCTCCAGAATTCCATAGAAGGGAGAGGGGCAGGAGATTAGGTCCAATCACCAATGACCAATGATGTAATCAACCATGTTTAAATAATGAGGTCTTCATTAAAACGATGTAATGTGATTCAGAGGGTGTCTGTGTTGGCAAATACACCCATTCAGATGCTAGGTGTCATGCTTAGAGACAGCACGGAAGCTCCATGCCCCTCCCACCTACGGTGTCCCATGCATCTCTTCAGTTTGCCTATTCCCGAGTAGTGGTTTCTCTTATAATAAATTGGTAATAGTGAGTAGAGTGCCATGCTCAGATATTTGAGCTATTCTAGTAAATTACCAAAACTGGGAAGAGTAACTCCCAGTTTATAGCTGGTTGGTCAGAAGCACAGGTCACAACCTAGGACTTGCACCTGGCATCTGAAGCAGGGGCAATATTGTGGGATTAAACCCTTAAACTGTGGAGTCTGTGCTAACTCTGGGTGTTTAGTGTCATAATTGAATTATAAGACACCCGTTGGTTCCCTGAAAGTTGGGGAATTGCTTAATGTGAGGGAAACTCTCACCAATTTCCTGTCAGATGTGTTTTGTGCAAATGAAGAAAATAGCTGTTTTCCCTTTTGACACTCCACCTCCAGAAATTTGTAAAAGTTAGCATTTAAGTGTTCTTCCCAGATAATATATTCAGCGGCTTCTGCTCTAGGTAAAAAGAACTCAGCTGTGGCTCTCTAGAGTCACCTGTTTCTCAAGATTTCAGGGCAACACTTTGTATTAAAACTTCAGTTCTCTAATCAGTCCAAGAAGTTATTGACATTCAGTTTATTCTGCTTTTTCTTGTTGTAAGAATGAGTATGATTTTTTTTTTTTTTTTTTTTTTGAGATGGAGTCTCACTCTGTCGCACAGGCTGGAGTACAGTGTCACGATCTCGGCTCACTATAATCTCTGTCTCCCGGATTCAAGCGATTCTCCTGCCTCAGCCTCCTGAGTAAGTGGGATTGCAGGGGTGTGCCACCAGGCCTTGCTAAGTTTTGTATTTTTAGTAGAGATGGAATTTCACCGTGTTGGTCAGGCTGGTCTTGAACTCCTGGCCTCGTGATCCGCCTGCCTCGGCCTCCCAAAGTGCTGGGATTGAGTATGATGATTTTTAAGCATTTTGTGTGTCAGAGCTGAAACCAGAAGTAGTGTTTTTTTTTTTTTTAAGTTGCTGACTTAAAGTACTATTTAATTACTGAAGTAAAATGTGCATGTTATCAGCATTATTTAAGTAAGAGCAGATATGTTTGTATCTTTATGAAACTCTATGTTTTTTATTTTCTTTGAGCAAGCTGTGGAGTCTTCATTTAAGTTACTATTACCTTCATGCATAATTCAGCCATTGCTGATATAGAGATGGCAACTAATTGAAAGGATTCATCTAGCTTCTAAAACATTCTCTATGAGACTCACTTACGTGGTAGTAGTGTGAGTTGTATCTCCTGTTTGTTTTATATAAATGAAAATCCTAACGTTCAAGCCCACTTATTTGTTATATTACTAACTCTTCAACTATCCCGATAATTTTGCTGTCCTGCTAGTCTTTCCAGGAAAGCATATATGATAGTTTTTAACAAATGTTCTCAACATTATTTCCCCATGGAATCTGTGACTTGAGATGTTCCAAACTTCTCCATTCTCAAATTTTCACTTTTGATGTATCAGATATATAGACAAGTGCACAAAACATCGATGTTCCACTCAGTGAATCAACAGGAAGCTAAACATTTTTGAATTTTTAGTTTATTTATTTTTAAATTAAATTTAATTATTTTTGAGACCAGGTCTCACTATGTTGCCCAGGCTGGCTTTTAACTCCTGGACTCAGGTGATCCTCCCGCTCCAGCCTCCAGAATCCCTAGGACTGCAGATATTTGCCACTGTGCCTAGCTAAACACTTTTTAATTATCACCAAGGTTAAGAAATCTAATTACATCACCACTCATATTCCAAATTGGTATTATACCTGAACTATTTTGTGTTGCTGTAAAAGAATATATGAAGCTAGTGATTTACTGAAAAAAAAGATTTGGCTCACAATTCTGATGGATAAAAGTTTAAGATTGGGCTTCTGCATCTGGTGAGGGTCTCAGGTTGCATCTGTTCATGGTGGAAGGTGAAGGGAGCAGGTGTGTGTAGAGATCACATGGGGAGAGAGGAAGCAGGAGGAGTGGGAGGGGGAGTTGCTTGGCTATGTTTAACAACCATCTCTTGAGGGAACTAAGAGTGAGAGCTAACTCACCCTGGAGAAAAGGCATTAATCTATTTATGAAGTGTCTCCCCCAGTGACCCAAACACTTCTCACTAGGCCCCACCTTTAACAGTAGGGATCAGATTTTAACATGAGGTTTGGAGAGGACAAACATCCAAACCATCGCTGGTTTGATATTGTTCCCTTTAACAATTTAATGAGGCTCTCAAGACTCAAATCAAGATTTATTTCCTCCATGAACTTTCTACCAAAAGTAAATCTAAGGAAGAGATGTTCTGAATTAAAATGGAGGGATGGATGCTTGTCAAAGACTCACACTATCTTCCTCTGAGTGGTTCCAAAGGTTAGTTCTTATAACAAGGATTCTGCCCTTAAATTAATTTATAGAACCATAGAGAAACTCTGTTCAGGCTGACTCCATAGTCCACTCTGCAAAGAGGTATGCTCAAGGTGATCGGAGGTGCTAAAAGAAAATGGTAAAATTTCTACTCATGTGTTTCTTTATGACTTTCTATTTTTATATATGTTTTATGATGGACATAAAACATGCCCAAAATTATATTGTGTATTAGCAGTAGTATGTATAAGATTTATGAATTACAAAATCAATATACAGAGGGCACATGCACAGAATATTTACTGATAGGTATGTGATATTAAAAATCTGGAGAATAATGATATTCATTACTTGTGCTTGTTCTCAACTGAGCTTCATAGAGCTTAAGATTCCTATTCTTTAAAAAAAGTGAAATTCTACTGTATTGTATCTTCTCATTTCTGTTCATGATGAAATCTTTGAAATTTTCTGTGAGGGTTTTGCTACTTATATCTGTTCCTTGGTTTATGTTTCTCTCTCTGTGTAGAGTCCTCATTCATGTTCCTGTATGTAAAAACAGCACATCATGTTTTTAATTTTTATAAATTGGTGTATCAAATATATAGGAAAGTACACAAAATAGATATTTCATTTCAAAAATAAATTAACATAATTTTATTTTATTTAATAAATTCACAGAAAGCTAAACCCTTTTTAATTATCACCAATCTAATAAAATTACATCATCGCTCACATGTCCCCTCATATTTTTACCACTCAATATTCCCACATTCCCCTGTAAAGTTGTGATGGATTATTCAGAATTCCAACACACACATTCATGGCTCTGCCTGACTACAGCTTACTCATGGTCCACACTTTCCAACTTCTCTATGTGTGTTCTTTAGCTTTTACTTTTTCCCTAATCAGCTAAAGAGGCTAACATCTTTGGTTCAAATTCCTCAGAGTAATAATTAAGTTAATTACTTTCTCCCCTATGTGGGATCAGCTTTCAGAAAAAATAAGCACCTTATATGCCATTGATCAGTTTATATGAATTAATTATTCCTGAACTTGATGCTGCTTATCAACCAACCATCTGTAGCCCCAGAGGTAAGAACAGGGCAGGCTTGGGTTGCTTCATTAGAGCAGCATTTGTGGAAGTGGTCTTTTCCCTCAGCAAAATGCAATGATCAAGGCACACGGCTTGAATAGCCTACTCTGTGCGTGCTGTCTCTTGACTAATGAACCCAAATGAGGCATTCGTTATACAGTTACACAGTTTTTAATTTTCTCTCTTTAAAGGTGTCTTTTGCTAAACTGAAGTCTCTCTGTTTATGAGATGGGATAAAAGCAACCCATCACAGAAAACTCAGGAATAGATTAAATTATAGGCATAACTTGAGGATATTGTGAGTTTGGTTCCAGACCACTACAATAAACAAATATTGCGAAAATGCAAGTTACACAATTTTGTTGTTTCAGTGCATCTAAAAGTTATGTTTACATTATACTGTAGACTATTAAGTGTGCAATAGCATTATATCTATAAAAACAATGTACATTCCTCAACTAAAAATACTTTATTGGTAAAAAATGCTAATGATCATTAGAGTCTTTAAGAAGTCTTAATCCTTTTGCTAATGGAGGGTCTTATCTAGATGTTGATGGCTGCTAAGTAATTAAGGTGGGGTGGCTGAAGGTTGGGGTGGCTTTGGCAATTTCTTAAAATAATACAATAAAGTTTGTTGCATCAATTGACTCTTCCTGTTATCAAAGATTTCTCTGTAGCATGTGATGCACTTTGATAGCATTTTATCCACAGTAAAACCTCTTTTGAAATTAAACTCAATCTTTTAAAACCCTGTCATTGCCTTATAAACTAAGTTTATGGGATATTCTAAATGCTTTTTTGCCATTTCAACAGTGTTCATGGCATCTTCACCAAGTGTACATTCCGTCTCAATAAATCACTTTATTTGCTTATCTTCAAGAAACAACTCTTCTTCCATTAATATTTCATCACAAGGTTGCAACAATCCAGTCACATGTTCAGGCTCCACTTCTAATTCTAGTTCTCTTGCTATTCCTACCACATCTGGAGCTATTTCTGTCATTGAAGTCTTGAATCACCCAAAGTCATTCATGAGGTTTGGAACCAACTTCTTCTAACCCCTGTTAAGTTTGATATTTTGACTTCTTCCCATGGATCACAAATATTCTATATGACATCAAGAATATTGAATTTTTTCCAGAAGGTTTTCAATTTGCTTTGCTCAGATCCACAGAGAAATCACTATCTATGATAGCTAGGGCATTAGAAGATTTATTTTTTAAATAATAAGACTTGAAAGTCAAAGTTACTCCTTGATCCATAGTCTGCAAAATGAATGTTGTGCTGGCAGGCATTAAAGCAAGACTAATCTCTTTGTACATCTTCATCAGAACTCTTGAGTGACCAGAGACATTGTCAATGAGCAGTAATCTTTGAAAGGACTCACTTTTTTCTGAGTAGCAGGTCTTAATAAAGAGCTTATAATATTACAGTAAACAGTCCTATAAACAGATGTGCTGTGACTCTGGCTCTGTTGTTTCATTTCTAGAGCACAGATGGAGTAGCTTTAACATAATTCTTAAGGGATGTAGGATTTTCAGAATGATAAATGACTAAGTTGCCTTAGTCTCTAACAAAAGAGTCAGCCTGTCCTTTGAAGGTGTGAAGCCAGACATTGACTTTTCCTCTCTGGCTATGAAAGTACAAGATGACATCTTCTTCTAAGATAAGCCTCTTTTGTCTGCATTGAAAATCTGTTGTTACTGTAGCCATTTTCATCAATGATCTTATATAACTTGCTACAGCTTCTGAACCAGTACTTGCTGCTTCGGTTGCACTTTTGTGTTTTGAAGACAGCTTCTTCCCTTAAACCTCATGAACCAACCTGTACTAGGTTCAAACTTTTCTTCTGCAGCTTCCTCACCTCTCTCAACCTTCATGGAACAGAAAAGAGTTAAGGCCTTGTTCTACATTAGGTTTTGGTTTAAGGGACTGTAGCTGTTTTGATCTCTCCAGACTATTAAAACTTTCTCCATATCACCAGTGAGGTTGTTTTGCTTTCTTATTTTTACGTTCGCTAGAGTAGCATTTTTACTTTTCTTCAATAACTTTTCCTTTGCATTCACAGCTTATCAAACTGTTTGGCACAAGAGACTTAGATTTCAGCCTATCTCAGATTTTGACAGGCCTCCCTGACTAAGCTTAATCATTTCTAGCTTTTGATTTTAAGTGAGAGACATGTGACTCTTCCTTTCATTTGAACACTTAGAGGCCATTGTGTTGTTATTTATTGGCCTAATTTCAACACTATTGTGTCTCAGGGAATAGGGAGGCCTCAGGGAATAGGTAGAGAAGAGCCTGTTGGTGGAGCACTCAGAACACACACAACTGTTATTGATTAGGTTTGCCATCGCATATGGATGTGGTTTGCGGTCCCCGAAAACAAGTACAATAGTAACATTAAAGATCACCGATCACAGATTACCCTAACAGATATAATTATAATGAAAATGTTTGAAATAGTGTGATAACTACCAAAATGTGACACAGAGACAGGAAATGAGCACATGCTGTTGGAAAAATGGTGCCAGTAGACTTGCTCAATGCCGGGTTGCCACAAACCCTCAATTTGTAAAAATAAAATGCAATATCTTTGAAGTGAAATAAAGGAAGTGCAATAAAATGAAGTGTGCCTTGTTCTCCAGAGATGCATCAACTCTTCCTTCTTTGTATGTGAATGCTTGTGTGACACATAAAGAAATAGAATCTATTCCTCATTGTCCCGTGTAACTATCTTTGCCTTATCACATACTTTGATGAATATAATAAGAGGAATCCTGGAATCTTCTGCTTCTGCTCTTGTTGCAATCTGCCAAGTAAAAGGTCTAAGTACTCAGTAACCACCATAATGTGAGAAAGCCCAAGAGAGTGAGGGAGAAGAGGACATATGGAGAAGTACTGAGATACTGGATGTGTGAGACAAAACTGCTTAGACCTCACAACCTAGGGTAGCCGAATACAGCCAAGTCAATGCTGCATGGCACAGAAGAACCACGCATCACAGCCAAGATACCCCTCCCCCCAAATCATAAAACAAAATCATAAATGATTGTTTTATGTCAGTGGGTTTTAGGGTTCTTACACACTAATAAATAATGATGGGCAATGAGTAGAGAAGACATGATTAAACAGAAGCCAAAATTACCAAAAATATGGCCTGAGTGACTGATTGTTCATTGGTAGAGCCAGAAACTATCCAAACTGAGTCAAGATGAGCTGAGGCATGTTAAGTGACAGAGCCCTTGTCGGGACACACAGCCTATTTCTGTCTAGAATAGTTGTAATTATATGCATATAATACATGATCAGGACTGCTCAGATTAATCTCTATACATCTCTACAGCAGGTTTGTTCAGCACTTCTTTTTTACCTCACCACAGTTCATGTATACTTGAAGAGAAAGTTCCCCTATTTCCCACTGACACTCTTACTACAGGACTAGTGGCTCTGTTCGTCTTGCTGACTGCAACAGGGGCCATCAGGGACAAGTGACCATCAGGGACAACAGCAATGAATACTTCTGCATCCCACATCCTGATTGCTGAGGGAATTCGATGTGGCCAGTGGCCCCTGCCTATGGGCACTTTGTTTTGATGTGTGTCCTCTACATAGTCTCCTTGAAAGGCGGTTAATAGTTAACCTGTGTCTGGAAGGGATGTGGAGTCAAAAAGTGCGTATGTCTGATCATCTTTCAAATGTAATCATGCATAAAGTGAGAACTATTTTCTGCACATGTCTTATACATGAGCAGACCATGGAAGAAGCTGGAAGTACCAACTGGAGGTCTGACAAATGCATCCTGACCTATTTTAGTGTAACTTTAGCAATATGACTCGGTTATGGTTCCACTTACATCAAGTTCAAAATCAGGCAAAACTAATCTATCGTGTTTGAGGCAGAATGTTGACTTCCTGTTGGGGGACCATCAACTGGAAGAGGCTCAAGGAGTTTTTAATGCGGCTGGGACAGTTTTCTATGCCGTTACTTGGGCAGCAGTTACACAAATGTGTGTATATGTACAAGCATATTCAGCTGCACATTTAAGAATTTTGAGCTTTCTGTATGTAAGTTATATCTGAGTTTAAAAATATAATGAAAGGATTGAAGAGTTAGTAGAATAGTGCTAAACCAGATGGAGAACCAGGGCAAGGGACACAAAGTTTTATTGCTAAAATCCAGATGGTTTTAAGTGAAGACTTATCCAGGAATTATACCCATCTTTCCTGTTTATCAAGAAGAGTCACAGAGCTCCAAAAAAGTTTTATGTTTTTTTCTTAACGATTCATGCCAATTTTTCAGTACCCTACCCAACACAAAAAGGAATTTCTGTCATCTCACATGCAAAAAGAAATGAAAGTCATTATAACAAAACACAATAAATAAACTTTATATAGACAGATGTCTGTCATATTATGGAACCTAGAAATACCAAAAATAAAATTACAAATTTATAAGACAAAAATGTCAGGGCTAATTGGGGACTTACCTTTAGTACTACATGGTCATAGGAATTCGCTGCCAAGATTATTAGTCTTTAAAACAGTATCTAATATTTAGTATTAAAATTATATGTTAAATTTTCATTATATTAAATGCCTAAAGTAAGATGTATTTGCATGTCAAATTCCAGGCACTACTTATGATTCCAAAGACTCATATATTCTAATACTATAGTTGAATAAAATAAAAAAGAAGGTAATATGGTACTGTGGCCACACTCTGTCATATTGCCTCTGAAAGATGTGGCGTGGTGGTAGAGTGTGGAAGAGCAACTAGCAAAGTTAGCAGTTAGTGTTTCATTTACATTGCTGTTTTGACAAAAAAATATATTTCCTAATAAAAGTACAGCTTCATCTACCATGAACTTCACCGAAGGAAATCATTATTGATTGATTTTGGATGAGCACATGAAAGTGATGAGTCACATTAGATGGAGATCTAAAATCACATGAAAATTAACAAAACAATTTATTACTGAATAATACTTCATACTGATCAGGCTGTTTATACTCTTCAGAGTATCTGCATTACACACGCTCTCATTGATCCACAAAATAATTGTATGTGAGAGACAGGCAGCACTTTGATTTTCACATTTGATGAAAGCAGCTCAAAGGACATTAAGTGAAGTAACCTCACATCCAGGTGTCTTCTGTCTTGTCAATTATCCTGTGTTTTGTGGCTTTTATTGCTATTACCTTTGTTAATGCCATAAATTTAAAAAGAATATCTTAAATGAAACAGAAACATCTTCAATCTGACAGCAAAAATACAAATATGCTTTTGTGCTAATGTATGTTCATTCCCATGTTTGGCACCCAAGTTAAGTTTAAAGTTGCAAACTGTATTTCGGCTTTAAAATAGAAATTTTCTAATTTCTCAAATGACAAGAAGATGATCATGTGCAAGTCTTACCCACACTGTTTAATCTAATTCCTGATTAATTATTTCACTGGCATCCCTGTCATCTTGAGAATCTACTCCCACTAAATGTACTAAAGATGATCTATCTGCTAATTGCCCAAACTCCGGAAACAGAGAATTCTGGACCTTGAATAATGTCTCGAAATCTACGGGAATCAATGCTGCTTCCTTCTTCAAATCCTATCACAGACCAGCGTATAAGAAGCTGAGTACAGAGGTAATATCCCTGAAGAAACTTGTCCAATTAGTGGTGCAATAAATAATTGAATGAGATTGTTTGAGGATGGAGGCCAGAGCCCAGGGGTTGAAGTTTAAATTCTGACACCACCTTGGAAGACCCCATGAGTCACCTCCTCTCTCAGCCATCTGTAAAGTATAGGAATATTAATAATTACTTGCAAGATTACTGAAAAGATTAAGTGAAGAAAATGTATGCAAAATGCCTAGAACACTCTAGAAATGATACCAGGTGGAATAGAAACATTAACTGTAGTAGGTATAAAATAAACATACTTCAGGTAATAAAAGGTGGAAACTGTTGGTTCAAGGACAAAAGGAAGATCAACCATTTCCCAGGCCTTTCTCTTGCTACCCTGAAAGGATTGAATAATCTCTGTTTCCAGAATGTAGTGTTTGCATAGCCATCTGATTGCAAGCATCACGTAATTACAAAATGACTATGTTAATGGAAGACTTTGTTCATTTTTTAAAAAGGAAGGTTTTCACATTTTGCATCTAAATTCATTGATTATGCATAAAGAGGTCAGGAAAGCCTTGTGGCTTTATTAAATTGATCGGCATCTAATAACTTAATTATCTGCAGAAACAGATGTTACTTCAACTGAAAACAAATTATCTTGTACACAGGGAAGAAAATTAAAACATCGAACACTGTGGAGATTTATAAAATGATCGTATTGAGGCTAAAAGGGGAAAGAATCAAAAAACATCAGGGGTCTTGATTCAGGCTCAACTCTATTTAATGTTTTCTAAATTATTTCATCTTAAAAAAAATATATATAGAGAGAGAGAGACAGAGACAGAGAGACAGAGAGAAAGTATGTGACAGACAGGTAGCACTGCATGGCAGATGAAGCTGTACTTTTATTAGTAAATAATATATATATATAAATACATATATTTATATCTCCTTTGACTCCGCTTAAGAGTTTGTGCCTGTGCCCTGCTCCCATCCCAACACACACATGCACCAGGACCTGGATACTGTGAAACCCGGAAGGAGATTTTGTCTTTCAGTACCTTTGTCTTTCAGATTTCTAACTGAATTGTGATTTTTCTTATCCTGGGAATGAAACCAGCACTTCCTAACTCTGTTCATCTCTTTGAAAATAAAGTCTTTGCCTATGAATAACCACTGACTCAAAGAGGTACTCAGGTGTGTTTTTCTTATTTCTTTTCTTTTCTTTTCCTTCTTCCTTTTCTCCTTCCTTCCTCCATCCCTCCTTCCCTCCATCTCTCCTTTCTTCCCTCCGTCCCTCCTTTCTTCCCTCCCTCCTTCCCTCTGTCCCACCTTCCTCCCTTCCCCTCCCCTGCCCTCCCCTCCCCTCCTTTCCCCTCCTTTCCCCTCCTCTCCCCTCCTTTCCTCTCCTCTCATTTTCCTTTTTTTCCCCTAGTGTTCCCTGGTTTTTTTCTTAGAGCACTTGCTCACAGGTTGCCTCTCGTGTTGCTTACTGTCTAAGCATCTGACTCATTGTTAACCTACATTTTCTTGGCCAAGTCAAGACCACCTGGCCAGGCCACTTTTTTTCAGCCTTGGCTTTCCTTTGACCCTGAGTTGGGCTCACCCCATCATAGTGAAGCCTTGATTTGCCATGGAGAAACACCTCTTTCATCATGACCTGGGTCCAGAGCTCTTTAGCTTGATAATATCAAACCTCACTTCCATGTTCAGGGAATGTCTACTGTGTTTATCTTAGATTCATTAGGTGAAACTGTAATTTTTCTGTGATTCACAGATTATAGTCATAAAACACAAGAAATTAAAGTTGAAAATGATCTGAGATATAATTTTTTTCTAGATCCTCTATTATTGATAAAGAATGGAGGTCATATTATGTTAAGTGATATATCTGAGGTCCTAGAAAAGAAGACAGAGGCCATCAGAATTAGAGCCTGGAAATATCACACCTGAGTAGACTGCGAGGAAGGAGCTGAGTTTGGGAGGACAACTGCAGGACCAGGTGTTGAGGAGGATGGTGATGCAGGATGTGGAGACAGCTACACCAGCACACAGAATTCAAGGCCACCAATGAAGGCAAACATAGGCAGAGGGGCACCAAATGGCACATCAGGGGAGGAGAGGAGGGATGGTCCATGGGCAAGTCAGTATCTGGAGCTCAGTGGAGGTTAGAGGAAGCAGAAGGACTGTGGCTATCTTTCTCTTCATTGATTTTTGTAACAGCTATGACTTCCTGAGAAGTTATGAAACATTGCTCTAAGCCCCTAATTTGTATGAATTCATTTATCCTTGCAACAAACCTGTGGGCGGCACTTTTCTTATCTTCATTTTACAGATGAGGAATTTGAGGCATAGAGTGGAATTGGGTTGCCCAACCCGTACAGCATGCCTATGGGCAAGACAGGGCTCTTTCCAGGCAAACTGGCTTCAGAGTCTCAGCCTTTAACCAAACCATGGTGCTGCCTCTCTGCATCCCAATGCCAGAACTGGTATCTGGCATTTCGCAAATATTCAGGGTCAGTTGTTGCATCTGACGTTAGAGGGATCCACGGTTTAGGTTCTGTGAAGCTGGAAGTTTTGTTAACTGCTCAAGCCCATGTCAAATCTCTCTGCACAACTCTCCCTCCCCATTCGATGCTGTAAATATGGAATGGAGATATAATCAACTGCCATCTAGATTGCCAGCCTGCAAGCAATTGACAGAGGCAGAGCAGACAGGTGACTCTGCAGCTTGCAGGTTATCTGAGTTGACTGTCATCGTTCTCACTGGTGGATATGGGCTGAAAAGGAGAATCAAGTGCTAGATGAGATACTTTTTATTCCTTTACTCTATTTTTATTTTTATGTATTTATTATTTATTTATTTTGGTCTTCTGATTGCTTCCTGGTAACTGGGCCATGAGAGGGCGAACTTGTCTCTCTTCCATTTGTGTTTCTTACAGATATGCTGAAAAGATTTTTCTACACTTTACACATGGCCCATGGGGGCTATCAGAGCCCAGATCTCTTATCCCTTGGGGCTCAGTAGTGAAGAATAAGCCTTAACTCTCTGGAAGCTTAGAGATCAGCGCTGGACTTCTGAGCTGTTTCTGGAATCCTCTTCACACCCACAGATAAACACTCAGAGGGAAATCTCAAAGATTCAAGACAAGTCAGTCAGTCTGCTTTCAAGGAGAGAACACCATTTCTTTTTTTTTTTTTTTTTTTTTGAGACGGAGTCTTGCTCTGTCACCCAGGCTGGAGTGCAGTGGCCGGATCTCAGCTCACTGCAAGCTCCGCCTCCCGGGTTTACGCCATTCTCCTGCCTCAGCCTCCTGAGTAGCTGGGACTACAGGCGCCCGCCACCTCGCCCGGCTAGCTTTTTTGTATTTTTTAGTAGAGACGGGGTTTCACCGTGTTAGCCGGGATGGTCTCTCGATCTCCTGACCTCGTGATCCGCCCGTCTCGGCCTCCCAAAGTGCTGGGATTACAGGCTTGAGCCACCGCGCCCAGCCGAGAACACCATTTCTTAAGTGTGAGTGACCAGTTGGAGAAAGTCCTCCACAAATCTCCTGCCCATTTTGTAGGAAGAAGTACGATCTTGTTGGCAATACCTGCCTCGCAAGGCTTTCAACTTCTCAAGG
Organism: Macaca mulatta; assembly: GCF_049350105.2. NCBI lineage: Eukaryota > Metazoa > Chordata > Mammalia > Primates > Cercopithecidae > Macaca > Macaca mulatta. The sequence continues at coordinate 11,097,256 of NC_133417.1, forward strand.
TCAGAAACACTGGACCAAACATGGTGGTCACATAGCAGAACTGTTCCTGAGCTGAATTGGGAAGTTAAGTGGTTCTTGATTATCTTGTCATCAGACAGATAGAAAGCATTCAATAACTGTCATATTGCTTGCACTAATAATTTCAAACATATTTTCAATTCTGCCACACAGATTAAAGAATCCTCATCAGCTTGCTGTGAATTAGGTATCATTATTCCCATTTTCAGATGAGCCTCAGAGGGACTAATTTGTCCAGTATTATACAGCGAGTCATTACCAGACTTTTTATTCTGCTTCTGTTCCTGCTTTGCCATCTCGACCCCATGGCATTGATGCTGCTCTGCTGTTTTGCATTTTAATTCACTTCTGAGCATGTGCGCACCCTCTGAACCTACCAAAGACCTCATCTCCTGGGTGTTGCTCCCAGCGTGCTCTAAATCCCAACAACATCTTAATGCTGAGCTTGTATAAGATGTAGGGGTTGAATTATTTGTTAAATGAGCTAATTTCATAATCAAGCCAGGAAGAAGGTCACACAGACACATCAGCACCGGAAGTGTGTCTATAAGGACATATATTTTTAACACTCTGCAGGCTAAGCTATCACATGGTCACTGCTTTCCTCGCATCTTTTTTGCATGGACTTTCTTGCTTGACTTTTAGACAGACAGATGTAAAGAAACATAGTTTCTTTCCTCTTCAGATGATGTTGAAGGGTTTTTAATTCTAAAATACTATCTAATGGTAGCAGTAAGTAAAGAAAATCTAGGAAGATGAACAGCCTGACAGTCTGAAAAAGGATCATTTGTTCATTAATTCACTTGCTCATTCATCTAGTCTTTCCACAAATGATTCTGAATGCTTAACACACCAAAGGCTCTGAGCAAGGAACTGAGGCTACAGGGATGAGTGTGCTTTTCATCCTTCCCATCCCCAAAATGAGTCTACAGACAAATGGGAGAGGGAAACACAAAAATGAGTGTCACAGCTCCATGGTTACATGAGGAGGGAAGCCCAGAGTGTCATGGAAGACCAAACACAAAGTAAGGGGCCCAAGAATTTTTTTCAGAAGACATGAAGGTAGAATTAAATTTGTAAGGAAGTAAAACATATATATTATCGCATCTTAAGAGAAGACAACACACTACACAGGGCAAAGGAATCTGAGAGGATTTGGGGGCATGCTAAGCCGTTCCATGCATGTGTTATTGGGGGTGATGGATGTGAGTGTTCACGGAAGGCAGAACTATCAGGTTTGGGCATTTTGCAGAGATGTTACCTTGAAGGATCTCATCAGAGGAGAAACAGGATAATGCAGAGATCGATGGGGCTGGATGGATATTTGGATTTCTATGAACAAATGTTTCCAAAACTACTACTGCTATGTAATGGGACAAGGGTTGTACAGTCACTCACTTGTGATCTGTATCAAAGTTTTGTTATCATTCCCAGCATTAGACATTCCAAAACTCCAAAGAATCCTGATCAAAGAAAGTTTCAACTCATTGTTTAAAAAATAGCAATAAAAAATTCAAAGTATGATTCCATTTTGCTCTGACTGGTTAGAACTGCAGTGAAATGTAGTCTACAAGGACATTTTTAGCTTACAGTTTCCACAGTTATTTTGCATTACATTTATCTCCACATTCTTTCAGCTAACTTATATGTTACATCATAGCAGACAGGGTCAAATGGATCATAGATTTACATGTAAGAAAAGCAGGAACCTCCAGAGAGCATAATGATTTGTTCCAGTAAGTTGGAGTGGGAAAGGGAGAGGAAAGAGGTTGTTACGGAGTATTAGCTAACGCTGCTCAATAATTTACCAATCAATTAAAATGGCATTATTATTCTCCTTTGCCACTTAGCTTCTGTGATATTTAAAGGTCACATGGGCGCTACTGGGGAGGACAGCTATTAGCAGATATATGAAAAGAGCATTTCCAACCTCTGGAACAGGGTGTCAAGGTAATTTGTGTCCTAGCTCGAGTTACTCTCGTCAGCACACAAGGGCAGATGTTTGACTAATCTAGTATACCAAAAGAACTGAGAAGGGAAAATGTGTTCAAAGCCCTGATGAGGGTATGGATAATCAGGCGGGCAAAGTGACATATGCAATAACACAAACTTTTGGATTCTTTCAATTGAGGCCAGAAGATTTTAGGATGCTCTGTCTAGATTGATTTTTACATTTATATTAACCAGATTCTAACCAAGGATGAGCGACTTATTTGAGATCACAAACATTTTAGCTGTAATTACAAATAATTTCTCAATTGCTAAATAATGATTAGCTTTTATCGAGCATTTAATATTTATCAAAAGCTGTGTGAGATGCTTTGTATACATTATAGCATTTATAGTAATAAAAAAAATAAGCAATTGAGTGTATCATCCCCATTTTGTAGACAGGAAAACTGAGTTAGAGACGCTAAGTAGCATGTTTGAAGTCTCACAAGCCATAAATAGTGGAACCTTGGTCCACCATTCTTAACACTTCCCGACTTCTTTAATTGTTCACTTGTATTGGTCTGTTACTTCTTTTTGTCCCCCTCATATGTTCTGAATTTTACTAACTGGCTATAGTGCAGGTGAACTGGGCCTTTTATGTTTTATTTATTTAACAGAACACTAATTCACTGCTGGGTATGCAGCCTTTAGGAAAGTCTCATAGAGCGTACTCATGAATATTTTAATTTCTACTTTGAAAGACTGATCAGTGACATAAATGGTGTCTTATCCTCACATACAGATACTTCTTTCCTGTCCCTCCATTTTGGTTTAAAAAATCTTGACATATACTAAACTATAACTAAGAGATGGTTTAATTTGAAAGTTTGGGGCTGTCTCTGTGTGAACATCTATTTCAACTCTGGTCGACAAGACAGTCTGATCGTTCATCAAATAGCAAGTCAGTCATGGCGTAGTCATCCATCATTGCATTGAATTATCTTTTAGCCAAAGAGTTCACCGGCTGAGGTGTCCATCTATTCAGAAACACAACCTGAAATACCCCTTTAGTTCAGCAGGTTCCCATAAGGATGGGATCTGTGAGCCCAGGAAAGCAGCATCAGCCACGAAGCTATGAGGAAAGAGTGAGACACAGATCCTTCATCCAATCTGGTGTTCCTTGTTTTTCAATCCTCTGTTCATTTTACAACGCCCTCTGCTCAGGACCTTTTCTTCACAACAATGACATTGCGAGGAAGCCATGGTAGAGACAAAGACTCTCCTTTACGGCACAGAAGACATGGAATGATGAGAATGAGTTCGAGACTCAGCTCTACTCATTCAGGGCTTTGTGAGTTGGTGCAAGCCATCTCTCAGGTTGAGCCATGTATAATGTATAATGTGCATGTATAATGTCAAGCTTACAATTTTATGAAAGGGTTAAATGAGATAAATAATAAGGTACATGGTGCTTTTTAAATATAACTTGGATCCCAATTATACTGAATAAATCTGAATTCTCCGGAGTTGTTTTCATCCTTGTGCTCAGTCCCCTTACATATATTGTTCCTGCAGCCTCAAAGTCCTTTCCCTGCTTAACCTGCTAATAACACGACCAAGGAGATTGTGAATGAACTGTCAGTTTTTGGTGGACAGAGGGAGATTACCAAAAGTTCTAAAATAGTCTTAAAAATGTCTCCTCTATTCTGTTTCTTTCACACATTAGTGAAATATTAAAAGCAGCTGGTAGAGATTTTTGTCAAGAAATAATTGGATATTTATCATCTTATCGTTAATAAGTTTGGTGCTCTTATCACAATATTTTAATTAACATTTAAAAATCCTCATTACACAATACTTTAAATTGTAACTGAAATCATCTATGTGGAGTGCCTCTGCCATTTAAGGGTGAATGTGAGAACTTGAAAAATCATTTGAGTTTCTAATTGAAAAATAATCGGGTTTAAAATGAGCAAATTATAATAATCATTAGCGTGATAAAACAGAGATTTATGCTGAATTTGCAATTACAGATAAAAAAGTATAATATCAAGATTGTGCTTAAGAACAACTTTCACGTTCAATGCTTGTGTTTTGCAGGCCCCCCAACAATAACTTAGGAAAGAATGTGAGAGATCAGACAGCAAAAGAGGACTATGTGGATTACTGTAAAATGTTATCATCCAGAAAAACCTAAAGGGTAAAGGTAAGACATGTATCACGGAAAATCTATTTCTGAGCTGATAAGGATCATTCTTGCCTAATGTCAGACAGATTTGAGGTAAAGCTTCTGAAGGAAACTCCCATCACCAGCCTGTTTCCATGTCACTCTGTTGTAACAAGGATTGCAGCGTCTCTCTTCTGTTCCTTGATCCAGAGAGTGCCCATCGCACTATCTTTTTTTCCTCAATGACAGTTTTATTGAAATATAAATCACATACCCTGAAGTTCACCCCTTTAAAATATGTGATTCAATGGTTTTTGGTATATTCACAGAAGTGGACAACCATCACCACTATCAAATTTCAGAACATTCTCATCATTCCAGAAAGAAACCTGTATACGTTGGCAGTCACTCCTAACTTACCCCTTCCTCCATCTCCTGGAAACCAGTGATCTACATTCTGTATCTAGAGACTTGCCTATTCTGGTCATTTAATATAAATGGGATCATACATTTAATGTCCAATACGTGGCTTCTGTCCTTTAGCATAATATTTTCAATGTTGGCTCATGTTGTAGCATGTATCAGGTGCTTCATTCCTTTTTATTACTAAATAACATTCTATGGTATGGATAGATCATATTTTATTTAAGTACTTATTAGTTGATAGACATTTGGGTTTTTCTATTTTTAACTGTTAAGAATAATGCTGTTAGGAATATTCGTGTACAGGGTTTGTTTAAACATATACTTTCAATTCTCTTAGGTGTAAGTCTAGGAGTGAAATTGGTAGGTCATATGATAACACCCTGTTCTAGACATTTTCAGAAATTACTAATCTGCTTTCTAAAATGGCTGCACAGTTTTACAATTCCAACAGGAATATTTGAGGCTTCCAATCTCTCCACATCTTTCATGTCATATAATGTCATCTTTTTTGTTTTAGTTACTGTGGTGATTGTGAAGAGATAGCTCACTGTGACTTTGATTTGCATTTCCCTACTGACTAATAAAATGATATTGACAATGTATTTTTATAATCACTGATCACTTGTATATCTTCTTTGAAGAGCTTGTCTGTTCAAATTCTTTACTCATTACTTAACTGGGTTACTTGCAATTATCTTTTGGCTAAAGAGTTCATCAGCTGGGAGTATCCATCTAGATAGAAATGCAACCTGTTTTTTTCTTGATACTTTTTCCTTACCAAGTGTATGATTTGCATATATTTCCACTCCTTTTGTAGGTTGTTTTTTACTTTCCTGATTGTGCAGCACAGTTTTTAAAAACATTTTCATAAAGCCTAATTGATCTACTTCTTTTGGGTCACTTGCACATTTGGTATCTATCATTCATTAAGAAATTATTGCCCAATCCAAGGTCATAACGATTTACAGCTATGTTTTTGTTTTTTCTAAGATTGAACTTTAAATTTGCATTGACATTTATGTCTATGAGCCATTTTGAGTTATTTCTGCATATGACTTAAGTGGGGGTTCAGCTTCATTCATTTCTAAGTAAATATCTACTTGTCTCAACACTATTTCTTAAAAAGACTATTTTTCCCCATTTAATTGCCTTGATATCCTTGTTTAAAATCCATTGACCATTATATAATAGTTTATTTCTGGCTTCCAAATTATATTTGACTATATTTATACAGCCTTATACAAGCACCACACTTTCTCGGTTACTGTAGCTTTTCAGCTTTTTAACTTTTAAAATCAGGTTGTGTGGGTTGTCTAAATATATTCTTCTTTTTCAAGATTGTTCTGGCTATTTTGGATCCATTGCATTTTCATATTTTTTTTCTATATAGATATGTTACTCTGTACAAGAAGATCAGCTGAGATTTTGATAAGGATCGTGTTGACTCTGTAGATTTGTTTTGGATAATTGACATCTTAACAATATTCTTATGATCCATAAATACGGGATGTCTCCAGTTATTTAGGTCTTATTTATTTCAACACTATTTTGTAGTCTTCATTGTACAAGTCTTGTACTTGTGAAATGTATTATCAACTGTTTCATCCTTTTAGATATATTGCAAATGTAACTATTTTTAAAAATTCATTTTTGGTTGTTTATTGCTTGTGTATGGAAATACAATTGTTTTTTGTATATTGATCTTTTATCCTGCAACCTTACTGAACTCATTTATTAAGTTCTAACAAGTTGTTTTGTGCTCAGTAACATTTTCTGTATATATAAGATCATGTCTTATATATGGACCTCTCTGCAAGTAAACACAGTTTTGATTCTCATTTCCAACATGTATTTATTTTATTGTCTTTTGTTGAATAGAAATGATGAGAGTGGATAATCATGTCTTGCTCCTGATATCAATATTAGTGTTTAAAGCAGCATTTCCTGTTTCTTGCCTGTCTCATGATTTTTGTTGAAAAATAGACATTTAAGTAATATAATTTGGCAAGCCTGGAAATCAGATTTCCTCCTTATCTCCAGGCTTTGTTATTGTTGGCTTTTTCAAAAAGTGACCTTTGAGTCAATTCTATGAAGCCTGTATTCTTTTTCATGGGTGGCCACTCTAGTCTCTACTCAGTTAACTTAGGGGACAGCAAATTACCGGACAGAGATTTTGTTAGAAGTCTCGCTTGACTCAATAAATCTCTCATCGTTTGCTTAGAGCCTTTTGCACCTATTGGGGCAAACTGCAACACCCTGGTGGTTTAGAACCCTGCCTTAGAATTCACTTCCTACTTGCAAAGAACTTTAAAGTCATTCTGGTGAAACTTAGGGCCTTCTCCCAGGCACGCAAACAACCTATGCATGTGCCCGGCCTCCTAGATCTTCAGAAATATGTTGGAGCTTTCCAAAGTTTCCTATGAATATCTCATTCTCTGGCTCGCCTTTTAAGTTTTTAGTCATGCTTTTGTTTGATCCAATTTTTGTCATCAACTCAGGCAGCTCTCATGTCAAATAATTGCCTCTTATTGCATATATGTGTGTGTGTGTATATATATATATATATATACACACACACACACACACACACACACATATATATACACACACACACACAGTGGAGAAATAGCTGTTGTCACTGAGCAACAGTCAGTTCTAAGTAAAATGAAATAAACACGACCTTGTGCATGTGTGTGTGTTGGGTGTTTCCAAGGAGCTGCCAGATAGGTCAAATAATGACAATTTTCCAATAATACAACTTTTTTGGAGCTCCACCTCCCTCTGTCCATGACAGTGGCCACCAGGTTGCTAGTTTTCACCATAATTGAGAGGCTGTTGGTTTTCAAGGTGACTGGGGAGCTGAGCAGAGGAGGATGGGAATGAGATGAGTTTAAAGATGATAAAGCTCACTGAGACTCAGCCACTTGTTTTGAATAAACACGCATTAGGTTGTTTCAAGTCTTTTGTTAATTTGCAGAGTTCTGAAAAGTTAATTTTGACAACTCAATAGTAGGAAAACAAATAACCCAGTTTAAAAAGTGGACAAAGGATCTGTGTAGACATTTCTCTAAAACAGGCACACCAATGGCCAAAAGGTATGTGAAAAAAAATGTTTCTTTTTTTTTTTTTTTTTTGAGACAGAGTCTCGCTGTGTCACCCAGGCTGGAGTGCAGTGGCCGGATCTCAGCTCACTGCAAGCTCCGCCTCCCGGGTTTACGCCATTCTCCTGCCTCAGCCTCCCGAGTAGCTGGGACTACAGGCGCCGCCACCTCGCCCGGCTAGTTTTTTGTATTTTTAGTAGAGACGGGGTTTCACCGTGTTAGCCAGGATAGTCTCGATCTCCTGACCTCGTGATCCGCCCGTCTCAGCCTCCCAAAGTGCTGGGATTACAGGCTTGAGCCACCGTGCCCGGCCTAAAAAAACGTTTCTTACTAATACCTAGGGAAATGAAAATTAACATTATAATGAGATAATGAGATTTCATCTTACTTGTCTTAGAATGGCTGTTACAAATAAAACAAAAGATAACAAATGTTTGAGAGGGTGTAGAAAAAAGGGAAGCTTTGTACACCGTTGGTTGGAAGGCAAACAAGCACAGACATTCTGGAAAGCAGTATGGAGGTTCCTCAAAGAATTAAAAATAGGACTATTATATGATTCAGCAATCTCACTATGGGATTTATTTTGAAAAGATATGAAATCAGTATTTTAAAGAGATATCTGCACTCCCATATTCATTGCAGCAGCATTCAAAATAATCAAGGTATGGAACCAACCTGAGTGTCAATGGATGAATGGATAATGAAAATGTGGTAAATGTACACAATGGAATGCAATTCAGCCTTTTAAAAGAAGGAAATCCTGACATTTTCTACAGCATGGATGAAACGGGAGGACATTACACTAAGTGAAATAGGCCAAGCACAGAAAGACAAATACTGCACCATCTCATTTATATATGGAGTGTCAAAAACTCAAACTCGAGGAGCAAGACAGCCGAATAGGAACAGCTCCAGTCTCCAACTCCCAGCGCAAGTGACACAGAAGACCGGTGATTTCTGCATTTTCAAATGAGGTACGGGGTTGATCTCACTAGGGAGTGCCAGACAATCAGTGCTGGTCAGCTGCTGCAGCCCGACTAGCCAGAGCTGAAGCAGGGCGAGGCATCCCCTCACCAGGGAAGCGCAAGGGGGAAGGGAATCCCTTTTCCTAGCCAGGGGAACTGAGACACACAACACCTGGAAAATCGGGTAACTCCCACCCCAATACTGCACTTTAAGCAAACAGACACACCAGGAGATTATATCCCACACCTGGCCGGGAGGGTCCCACGCCCACGGAGCCTCCCTCATTGCTAGCACAGCAGTCTGCGATCTCGTGGCAAGGCAGCAGCAAGGCTGGGGGAGGGGCGCCCACCATTGCTGAGGCTTAAGTAGGTAAACAAAGCTGCTGGGAAGCTCGAATTGGGTGGAGCTCACAGCAGCTCAAGGAAACCTGCCTGTCTCTGTAGACTCCACCTCTGGGGACAGGGCACAGTAAACAACAACAAAAGCAGCAGAAACCTCTGCAGACGCAAACGACTCTGTCTGACAGCTTTGAAGAGAGCAGTGGATCTCCCAACACGGAGGTTGAGATCTGAGAAGGGACAGACTCCCTGCTCAAGTGGGTCCCTGACCCCTGAGTAGCCTAACTGGGAGACATCCCCCACTAGGGGCAGTCTGACACCCCACACCTCACAGGGTGGAGTACACCCCTGAGAGGAAGCCTCCAAAGCAAGAATCAGACAGGTACACTTGCTGTTCAGCAATATTCTATCTTCTGCAGCCTCTGCTGCTGACACCCAGGCCAACAGGGTCTGGAGTGGACCTCAAGCAATCTCCAACAGACCTACAGCTGAGGGTCCTGACTGTTAGAAGGAAAACTATCAAACAGGAAGGACACCTACACCAAAACTCCATCAGTACGTCACCATCATCATCAAAGACTAGAGGCAGATAAAACCACAAAGATGGGGAAAAAGCAGGGCAGAAAAGCTGGAAATTCAAAAAATAAGAGCGCATCTCCCCCGGCAAAGGAGCGCAGCTCATCGCCAGCAACGGATCAAAGCTGGACGGAGAATGACTTTGACGAGATGAGAGAAGAAGGCTTCAGTCCATCAAATTTCTCAGAGCTAAAGGAGGAATTACGTACCAAGCGCAAAGAAACTAAAAATCTTGAAAAAAAAGTGGAAGAATTGATGGCTAGAGTAATTAATGCAGAGAAGGTCCTAAACGAAATGAAAGAGATGAAAACCATGACACGAGAAATACGTGACAAATGCACAAGCTTCAGTAACCGACTCGATCAACTGGAAGAAAGAGTATCAGCGATTGAGGATCAAATGAACGAAATGAAGTGAGAAGAGAAACCAAAAGAAAAAAGAAGAAAAAGAAATGAACAAAGCCTGCAAGAAGTATGGGATTATGTAAAAAGACCAAATCTACGTCTGATTGGGGTGCCTGAAAGTGAGGGGGAAAATGGAACCAAGTTGGAAAACACTCTTCAGGATATCATCCAGGAGAACTTCCCCAACCTAGTAGGGCAGGCCAATATTCAAATCCAGGAAATACAGAGAACGCCACAAAGATACTCCTCGAGAAGAGCAACTCCAAGACGCATAATTGCCAGATTCACCAAAGTTGAAATGAAGGAAAAAATCTTAAGGGCAGCCAGAGAGAAAGGTCGGGTTACCCACAAAGGGAAGCCCATCAGACTAACAGTAGATCTCTCGGCAGAAACTCTACAAGCCAGAAGAGAGTGGGGGCCAATATTCAACATTCTTAAAGAAAAGAATTTTCAACCCAGAATTTCATATCCAGCCAAACTAAGTTTCATAAGTGAAGGAGAAATAAAATCCTTTACAGATAAGCAAATGCTTAGAGATTTTGTCACCACTAGGCCTGCCTTACAAGAGACCCTGAAGGAAGCACTAAACATGGAAAGGAACAACCAGTACCAGCCATTGCAAAAACATGCCAAAATGTAAAGACCATTGAGGCTAGGAAGAAACTGCATCAACTAACGAGCAAAATAACCAGTTAATATCATAATGGCAGGATCAAGTTCACACATAACAATCTTAACCTTAAATGTAAATGGATTAAATGCTCGAATTAAAAGACACAGACTGGCAAACTGGATCAAGAGTCAAGACCCATCAGTCTGCTGTATTCAGGAGACCCATCTCACACGCAGAGACATACATAGGCTCAAAATAAAGGGATGGAGGAAGATTTACCAAGCAAATGGAGAACAAAAAAAAGCAGGGGTTGCAATACTTGTCTCTGATAAAACAGACTTTAAACCATCAAAGATCAAAAGAGACAAAGAAGGCCATTACATAATGGTAAAGGGATCAATTCAACAGGAAGAGCTAACTATCTTAAATATATATGCACTCAATACAGGAGCACCCAGATTCATAAAGCAAGTCCTTAGAGACTTACAAAGAGACTCAGACTCCCATACAATAATAATGTGAGACTTCAACACTCCACTGTCAACATTAGACAGATCAACGAGACAGAAAGTTAACAAGGATATCCAGGAATTGAACTCATCTCTGCAGCAAGCAGACCTAATAGACATCTATAGAACTCTCCACCCCAAATCAACAGAATATACATTCTTCTCAGCACCACATCATACTTACTCCAAAATTGACCACGTAATTGGAAGTAAAGCACTCCTAAGCAAATGTACAAGAACAGAAATTATAACAAACTGTCTCTCAGACCACAGTGCAATCAAACTAGAACTCAGGACTAAGAAACTCAATCAAAACCGCTCAACTACATGGAAACTGAACAACCTGCTCCTGAATGACTACTGGGTACATAACGAAATGAAGGCAGAAATAAAGATGTTCTTTGAAACCAATGAGAACAAAGATACAACATACCAGAATCTCTGGGACACATTTAAAGCAGCGTGTACAGGGAAATTTATAGCACTAAATGCCCACAAGAGAAAGCAGGAAAGATGTAAAATTGACACTCTAACATCGCAATTAAAAGAACTAGAGAAGCAAGAGCAAACACATTCGAAAGCTAGCAGAAGGCAAGAAATAACTAAGATCAGAGCAGAACTGAAGGAGATAGAGACACAAAAAACCCTCCAAAAAATCAATGAATCCAGGAGTTGGTTTTTTGAAAAGATTAACAAAATTGACAGACCGCTAGCAAGACTAATAAAGAAGAAAAGAGAGAAGAATCAAATAGATGCAATTAAAAATGATAAAGGGGATATCACCACCGACCCCACAGAAATACAAACTACCATCAGAGAATACTATAAACACCTCTACACAAATAAACTAGAAAATCTAGAAAAAATGGATAATTTCCTGGACACTTACACTCTTCCAAGACTAAACCAGGAAGAAGTTGAATCCCTGAATAGACCAATAGCAGGCTCTGAAATTGAGGCAATAATTAACAGCCTACCAACTAAAAAAAGTCCAGGACCAGATGGATTCACAGCTGAATTCTACCCGAGGTACAAGGAGGAGCTGGTACCATTCCTTCTGAAACTATTCCAATCAATAGAAAAAGAGGGAATCCTCCCTAGCTCATTTTATGAGGCCAACATCATCCTGATACCAAAGCCTGGCAGAGACACACACAAAAAAGAGAATTTTAGACCAATATCCCTGATGAACATCGATGCAAAAATCCTCAATAACATACTGGCAAACCGGATTCAGCAGCACATCCAAAAGCTTATCCACCATGATCAAGTGGGCTTCATCCCTGGGATGCAAGGCTGGTTCAACATTCGCAAATCAATAAACATAATCCAGCATATAAACAGAACCAAAGACAAGAACCACATGATTATTTCAATAGATGCAGAAAAGGCTTTTGACAACATTCAACAGCCCTTCATGCTAAAAACGCTCAATAAATTCGGTATTGATGGAACGTACCTCAAAATAATAAAAGCTATTTATGACAAACCCACCGCCAATATCATACTGAATGGGCAAAAACTGGAAAAATTCCCTTTGAAAACTGGCACAAGACAGGGATGCCCTCTCTCACCACTCCTATTCAACACAGTGTTGGAAGTTCTGGCTAGGGCAATCAGGCAAGAGAAAGAAATCAAGGGTATTCAGTTAGGAAAAGAAGAAGTCGAACTGTCCCTCTTTGCACATGATATGATTGTATATTTAGAAAATCCCATTGTCTCAGCCCAAAATCTCCTTAAGCTGATAAGCAAATTCAGCAAAGTCTCAGGATACAAAATTAATGTGCAAAAATCACAAGCATTCTTATACACCAGTAACAGACAAACACAGAGCCAAATCAGGAATGAACTTCCATTCACCATTGCTTCAAAGAGAATAAAATACTTAGGAATCCAACTTACAAGGGATGTAAAGGACCTCTTCAAGGAGAACTACAAACCACTGCTCAGTGAAATAAAAGTGGACACAAACAAATGGAAGAACATACCATGCTCATGGATAGGAAGAATCAATATCGTGAAAATGGCCATACTGCCCAAGGTTATTTATAGATTCAATGCCATCCCCATCAAGCTACCAGTGAGTTTCTTCACAGAATTGGAAAAAACTGCTTTAAAGTTCATATGGAACCAAAAAAGAGCCCGCATCTCCAAGACAATCCTAAGTCAAAAGAACAAAGCTGGAGGCATCACACTACCTGACTTCACACTATACTACAGGGCTACAGTAACCAAAACAGCATGGTACTGGTACCAAAACAGAGATATAGACCAATGGAACAGAACAGAGTCCTCAGAAATAATACCACACATCTACAGCCTTCTGATCTTTGACAAACCTGGGAGAAACAAGAAATGGGGAAAGGATTCCCTATTTAATAAATGGTGCTGAGAAAATTGGCTAGCCATAAGTAGAAAGCTGAAACTGGATCCTTTCCTTACTCCTTATACGAAAATTAATTCAAGATGGATTAGAGACTTAAATGTTAGACCTAATACCATAAAAACCCTAGAAGAAAACCTAGGTAGTACCATTCAGGACATAGGCATGGGCAAAGACTTCATGTCTAAAACACCAAAAGCAACGGCAGCAAAAGCCAAAATTGACAAATGGGATCTCATTAAACTCAAGAGCTTCTGCACAGCAAAAGAAACTACCATCAGAGTGAACAGGCAACCTACAGAATGGGAGAAAATGTTTGTAATCTACTCATCTGACAAAGGGCTAATATCCAGAACCTACAAAGAACTCAAACAAATTTACAAGAAAAAAACAAACAACCCCATCAAAAAGTGGGCAAAGGATATGAACAGACATTTCTCAAAAGAAGACATTCATACAGCCAACAGACACATGAAAAAATGCTCATCATCACTGGCCATCAGAGAAATGCAAATCAAAACCACAATGAGATACCATCTCACACCAGTGAGAATGGCAATCATTAAAAAGTCAGGAAACAACAGGTGCTGGAGAGGATGTGGAGAAATAGGAACACTTTTACACTGTTGGTGAGATTGTAAACTAGTTCAACCATTATGGAAAACAGTATGGCGATTCCTCAAGGATCTAAAACTAGATGTACCATATGACCCAGCCATCCCATTACTGGGTATATACCCAAAGGATTATAAATCATGCTGTTATAAAGACACATGCACACGTATGTTTATTGCGGCACTATTCACAATAGCAAAGACTTGGAATCAACCCAAATGTCCATCAGTGACAGACTGGATTAAGAAAATGTGGCACATATATACCATGGAATACTATGCGGCCATAAAAAAGGATGAGTTTTTGTCCTTTATAGGGAAATGGATGCAGCTGGAAACCATCATTCTTAGCAAACTATCACAAGAACAGAAAACCAAACACCGCATGTTCTCACTCATAGGTGGGAACTGAACAATGAGATCACTTGGACTCGGGAAGGGGAACATCACACACCGGGGCCTATCATGGTGAGTGGGGAGGGGGGAGGGATTGCATTGGGAGTTATACCTGATGTAAATGACGAGTTGATGGGTGCTGACGAGTTGATGGGTGCAGCACAGCAACATGGCACAAGTATACATATGTAACAAACCTGCACGTTATGCACATGCACCCTAGAACTTAAAGTATAATAATAATAAAAAATAAAAAAAAACTCAAACTCAGACACAGAGTAAAGTAGTAGTTACCATAGGCTGGGGTAGTGGAACTAGGTAGATGTTGGTCAAAGGGTACAAAATTTCACTTAGAGAGTGGGAATAACTTCAAGAGATCTATTGTACATCATGGTGACCGCAGTTCATAACAAAATAGAGTATATCTGAAAATTTCTAAGACAGTAGATTTTAAGTGTTGTTACTATACACAAAAAATGAGAAGTATGTGAAGGATGTATTTATAAAATAGCTTGGTATTGCCGTTCTACAATGTATACATATGTCAAGAAAGCATATTGTATACCATATACATAGCTATACAATATATATAGTTATATATAGTATATATATATAGTATACTATATATAACTATATATATTGTATATATAATTTTTTACTTGCAAGTTAAAAACATAAATCAATAATTTTTTAAGTTGATTTTTTAATTGACATTTGTTGCCACTGTCTTTATTGCTTTCATGGATGATCAGATGTTTGGCGGTCCTTACTCTAACATTCTGAAAGTGCTTCTCACTCACAAAGTCTGTTTTAAAAATATGTTTTAGGTAAAAATCATCTTATTGTTTCTGTAAACATGGCATATACTTTTCTAAACAATTCAAACCATACAAAAAAATACCGTGAAAAAACTAAAAATTGCCTCAAATTGTATTATGCAGAGCTCATCAAAGTTCACATTTTCATGAGATTCTATTTAGAAACATCTTGAGCTACATATATACATATGTATATAATTTTACAAAATAATATTAGTTCTACATGAGCTTTACAATTTGCATTTTAAAAACTTAACAAGATATAGGTATTTTTAATGGTTTCTTTGTATTCCAGTGTGTATGCTTGTGTGTATGTGACAGATGTGAGTATATGCACACTGGTATGTGTGTGGCTTAATTTATGCAATCAGTCTGTTATTAAAAGACATTTAAATTATCTCCAGAGTTTTGTCATGATGAGTAAAGTTTCGGTAAATTTTTCTTTTTTCTTTCCTTTTCTTTTTTGTTTTTTGATAGTTTTGCTCTTGTTGCCCAGGCTGGAGTGCTATGGTGTGATCTTGGCTCATTGCAACCTCCACCTCCCAGGTTTAAGCGATTCTCCTGCCTCAGCCTCCTGAGTAGCTGGGGTTACATGTATGAGCCACCTCGCCCAGCTAATTGTATTTTTTTAGTGGAGATGGATTTCTCCATGTTGGTCAGGCTGATCTCGAACTCCCAACCTTAGGTGATCCACCCGCCTTGGCCTCCCAAAGTGCTGGGATTACAGCCGGCAACCACCCCACCCGGCCAATTTTTCTTTTTTTTATATTTTTATTTTAAGTGCAGGGGTACATGTGAAGGTTAGTTACATAGATAAACGTGTGTCATGGATGTTTGTTGTACAGATTATGCCATCTGCATCCTGCATTTGCTTTCCTTTGTCTTTCGTATCCCTGCTGTAGGAATTTATGTGAAATCCAGTCTTTTTGTGTAAAATGTTAGATGTGAGAGAAGTAGCAGCATGGAACTAATACCACTCTGGACATTTAAAACTCTAAGAGGGGCTGAAGAACTGGTGGTTGAGATCGTCTTGGAAAGGCAGATCTCTTAATGAAGATGTTAAGTTTCTAACAGATCCCTTGAAATGCAGTTATGGAAATCTTCATTCCCTGACTTTTATGCTAATAATATCAGCTATTTACAGCAGGAGAGGAGCTGCAGTGGTGATTAAGGATTTGTCAATGTGGAGAATATTCTTAGAAAGACATTGTAATGATATTCACGAAATCTCACTGGAAGGTTTTCTCTTTATTTATGGCTTGATTCTGTGTCAAGTCAACTTCCAAGTACCAACATAGTCAAGAGGACAGTGAAATCTGCTGAGAGTGGAAAGGCAATTGGCTGTCTCCAGGGCTCCATGTGGTTACTAGAATGGCCATGTCACTGAGGGAGAAGGGGGAATGTGCTGCTCATTGGAGTTCCATGACAGAGCCAAGTTGAGGCCTCTGCTAGTTACTTGTCATGTGATCCTAGAGAAACTCCTTACATGTTTTTATGCCTCAATTTCTTGATTTGCACAATAACTATCTGTCCCATATATCCTATGCCTCAGTTTCTTGATTTGCACAATAACTATCTGTCCCATATATCCAAAATTAAAAAAATAATAAAAATGCCCATCAGAGCTTCTCATATCATGGGACAACTTACACTACCCACCGTACTGGTGCTTGGGACACCCAGAGCAAAGAAACTTGATCTTCTCTGCATCATTGGACTTCTCCCTCTCACCGATCCACAAACACTACTCTTAGAAGTGTATATTTTTCTTTTATTTTTAAGAGACACATAGTAATTACATATATTTATGAGATATAGAGTGATATGTCAATCTATATACACAATGTGTAATGATCAAATCAGGGTATTTAGCATAGCCATTACCTTGAACATTTGCCATTTCTTTGTGATATGAACATTCAAAGTCCTCTCTTCTAGCTTTTAAAAACTATTCACTAAATTATTGTTAACCATATTTACCTTACATTGCTACTGACACTAGACCTTGCCCAATAAATATGTTGCATCATTTATTTCACTGAACCTGTCTTCTCCCTGAACTACTGTTTTTCCCTTGATCTTGATCTTTCTGGGAAATCCATTAATCTAACAGCTTTGGCAACATGCCCTCTGGAGGTCTCAGCCTATATCCCACAGTCCCTTTTCTCTCTTTACCTCTGTTATTTATGGATTCTCTACTCTCTATTCATGCCTGTCTTAATGTTCATCTTTTTTTTTCTTTTTTCTGGTCAAGTGCAAAAGCTCTCACAATTTAGACTACCAATTAATTGTGTTGATGACTTTTACATGTCTATACCTCATCTTTACATCCATTTGGCTAATTTGCAGAGACCTCAGACTCATCCTACTTTAGACAGAACTGTCATTTCCCTGTTTCTATACATCCTCATCTGCATTTCTTCTTGTCTGAGCACCTCACCATTTACCCAGTCGCCCAGCCAGAAAACCACAGGTTGCCTCACACTTCTTGTCCTTTTTGGCCGTATCAAGTCCAACACCAAATCTTAATCCCCAAGTTTACTCTAGTGTTTCTTAAATAAATCTCATACTATTTATTGCTGCCAAAGTGATTCCTCTGAAAGATAAATCTGATCATGCCGTATCTCTGTTGAAAATCACCAATGGCAAATAAAGTTTATGCATTTAAGTCCCTCCTGGTTAGCTCCAGCCATTCTATTTTCACCCTGGCCTCAAATTTTCACCCTGATGCAGACTATGTGCAATTGTGACAAGTGCTATTTATGGAGAAGACTTAGCGATGTGGTTATGGACACAAGAGAAAGATTTCCTGAGAAAATCACATGTGATTTAAATCTATAGCTGAGTAGAAATTAATTAAGTGTAGAAGGTGGTTTGTAGGAGTAGGGTAGGCATTCAGAGTAAAAGAAACAACATTTGCATAGGGTTTTTCTATGGCCAGAGTAATTTGACTTTTGCAAAGAACTAAGAGAAGGCTGGTGAGGCTGGCATCAAAGTGAAAGGAAAAGAAAGCCATCAGATGAAGCTGCTTAAAAAATCAGAAGGTTGTTATTATTGCTATACATTTCAGTCCTTAAAATTACACAACCCAAAAACCGAAATTCAATTCAGATCCTTTGGTTCAAAATGAAGACGATGTAGTAATATCCCAATTACAGTATCATAAAGCAATACTTACATAGTCCCATATTCTCTTATTTATGTAGAGTATGTCAAATGCAGTACTTTTAAGGGCAATTATTAGACCAATTACACATCAAGGAAGAGAAAAATGATTGTAATTCAAGTCTTTAGCAAAATAGTGGGTTTTGGCAAAACTATATGTACAAAATTCATTAACAAATATAATATATCTGAATAGCCAACTGAGTCAGATCCTCACCATACAGTCACACTAGAGGATTTTATATCATGCTTCCATCTAGGATGATTTTCAAAAAGTGGGTAACACATCAGTGACAAACACTCCAGTAAGGTCTCCAGTCAAGGCTGAACAAAGTGGGGCAAAATCTCCCAAACTCCATTCATTGTCATAAAAATGTCAACAGAAAAGAAGCAGCAGTGATAAATGTGGGTTCATATCCTATTACAGGAGGAAAACAACCAGTTTTACATCTTGTACAAACACTTTCAATCACCTTTTATGGCCATGTAGCTGCCGCATTTGGCAATTAAAAAATTAAAACATGCAGATTTCAATAACAATCCCTAAGTGCTGGAACCGAGATTGCTTGTGGTGCCATATTTCATTCAGAGCCGAGCAGAGGAAGGTGGCTGTGGTTTACAGGTCACAGAAAACTACATCTCCTCAAGCTGCACTTTAAAGACATAACTGAGAATGCATTCTATTTAAATAGCGATTTGGATAATTAGATATATCCAGTCGGTGGGAGAAACCCACACAAACAATCATTAGATGAGAAAATGCTCACATTTAAAATGCACTGGTGTCAGAAAGAAAGAAAATGATTTTTGTTTTCAAAGCAACTGGAGTTTGGGGAAAAGTGCTGAAAAATCAATTTATTTTCAAAAGAATGGGCTAGACTGATTATGCATTTGTTAGTTCCATCAGCACTGTTTGAATACAATATGGATGCATTGATTTCCATGCATATGCGATATGTCTTTTTCTTACACAGAAAATATGGTGTTCACAAAAAAAGAGATGAGATTTTTTTTGTTGTTAAAATAATAAATTCAACTTTACACCTTCATCTCCTTAAGTTATTTTCCTTCTGGGCTTAATAAATTATTTGTGATTTATTGGGGAATATTTGCCCAGAAAAATTAATTCCAGCAGAGGGTCAGACCTCAAACCCCTAATTTTACAGCTTTGCCTTTAGAGGTAGTTTTGGAAAAGAAAGCAAAGAAAGGCAGAAGTCACTGCACAGGGTCCTCCTCTAATGCATGGTCAGACCAGGTGAGTGTTTTGGATATTATGATTCTCTAAAATAGGGAAAAACTTTTTTGGTTCCTTTAATATTCTGTTTTGAGGCCCTTCACTAAGATCCTGGTGTCCTCCTTCTACCTACCCCAGATTTCCATGCGCCCTGAATTTCGTCCCTACCCGCGACAAAGATTTTTTGGCCAGTTTGACTCAGGCTCTTGAATCTTCTCCTATGCCCATCTGTGCACTTCCTTGTAAAACAGCAAAGAACTGTGTTATGTTAGTTTAGCAAGGACTTCCCATCCTTGATATTTGATCAATTTCCTAATGTTCACCATCCCCCAGGTGATGTATGACCACTCAGGCCTGTTTTCAACAAGAATGCTCTCAGGTCTGTCTAGCCAAAATCCCCTTTACCTCTTTTAGTAATCTTCTATCCACTGAACTGCAATCTGACTGCTGTCTATCTACACATAGACAAGTGGTTGTAAATTTCCACTTGTCTGTGTTGTATTTGGAATTGAACCTGATCTTTCCCTGTCATTGCAAGATCCCGTTGCAGTGGCCCCCATATGTCCCAATGGTCCTGAATAAAGTCTTCCTTACTGTGCTTTAACAACGATCACTGAATAAGTTTTTCTTTCTTCTTCTTCTTCTTTTTTTTTAGATGGAGTTTCACTCTAGTCACCCAGGCTGGAGTGCAATGGTGCAATCTTGGCTCCCTGCAACCTCTGCCTTCCAGGTTCAAGCAATTCTCCTGTCTTAGCCTCCTGAGTAGCTGGGACTACAGGCACCTGCCACCACGCCCAGCTAATTTTTGTATTTTTTAGTAGAGACAAGGTTTCACCATGTTAGCCAGGCTGGTCCTGAACTGCTGACCTCAGGTAATTCACCCACCTTGGCCTCCCCAAATGCTGGAATTACAGGTGTGAACCACTGCACCCAGCCTGAATAAGCTTTTCTTTAATACCCATAAGAACACTTGACATGTAAGATTCCCACCTTTGAGAATCTGAAATTGACCTTGTTAGTCACTCCTAAGTATGCCTGTGTAGTAGAGTTACCTGGGAATTCATTGAAAATGAAGATCCCATGACAATATTCCTATTTAACAAGTCTGAATGGAATGGAAGAAGGTGGCAGGTAGGGTTGTAGAAACTGCTTTTTAAACAATTTCCAGTTGACGCTGATATAATTTGTCTTTGAATTTCAGGATTTCAATGGGAAAAAAAAAAAAAAAAAAACCTGAAAGTTATCTTCGCTGAAATCTTCCTGTATAGGCTTTATAGTGTCTTCATTTAGTTTAGTGTCTACTTAGAAAGTTCCTAAGTAGGGGGATAAACTTACTCCACTCTCTTAATGTTACCATATACATATATAAATTTGAAGAGAACAAAGCCTTCTCAGGAGATTCTTATATATTAAGAAATACTTTTGGCTTGCCCAGTGGCTCACTCCTATAGTCCTAGCACTTTGGGAGGCTGAGGCCGGAGGACTGCTTGAGCCTGGGAGTTTGAGACCATGCTGGACTGAGACCTCGGCTCTACAAATATTAAAACTTAGCCTAGCATGGTGGCCCATGCCTGTGGTCTCATCTACTCAGTACTCAGGAGATTGAGTTAGGAGGATAGCTTGAGCCTGAGCTATCATTGTGCCACTGCTCTCCAGCCTGGGAGACATAATGAGACTCTGTCTCAAAATTTAAAAAAAAAAAAAAAAAAGGAAGACTTTTGTTTGGCTAGCATTTAGAGAGTCTCTAAGACTCTGGCATCTCTAATCATGTAAGACATATTCCCACTGCCCTGTGACCTGCAGTTGAGAATGTAAGGGATGAAGGTATTCTGGGCTGGCCATAATTGATAACAGCTGTTGAACAACTTATAATGTTCAAAAAGCTACCTCATTTGATTTTTGTCATTTGGTATTTACAGTAGATCAACAAAGTGGACTTCCTTTGTATTTCTACTTTTAAAATGTTAGAATTCTTTTTAATGCAGCTTAAAAGAATCCAGGAAAGAAAGCACAAATTAGTTTGGAGCATGCAAAATTAGACCTGCAAGTGAGAAAGGATTAAAAATAATATTTTTCTTAGCTAGAAGAAAATCAATAAAAGGTAAGAAGGGTCTTGAGGAAATGATGTGGGCTGTGGATTGCAGAGATGAGGAAGGAGGCTCCACCTGGGTGACTGGCTCTCATTCTCCAGGGTGGAGATGGGCAGAGCTGTCTTCTCTTTCCTCCAGACCCCATGTCCTTGGCTGAACGCACATTCTTCCAGGACCCACAGGCATATGTGAAGCACATTATATGTTCTGGGACCCACAGGCATATTGTGAAGCACATTATATGTTCCTCAAGAAGCTTAGGATGATTAAGGAGATAAAGTGTAGGCATTAGAAGCAGTATGTAAAGTGCAATGGAGGCCTCCCATGAGTTTGTTAGAATTTTTCACTAGTTTGCTTGGGATGCCATGAAAAAGTGCCAGAAAGTGAGTGTATTAAAACAACAGAAATGTACTGCTTCCCAGTTCTGGAGGCCAGAAGCCCAAAACAAAGGTTTCCATGACACCATTCTCCCTGTGATGCCTAGAGCGGGGACTCGCTGTGCGCCTCCTCTTGGCTCTGGCAGTTTGTGGGCAATCCTTGCATCCCTTGGCTTGCAGCTGCAGCACTTCAGCTTTTGCCTCCAGTGCCACACGACATTGTCCCCAGTGAGTCTGTGTCTCTGTGTTTCTTCTTATAAGCACATCAATCATATTGGTTTAAGTGCTCACCCTACCCCAGTAAGACTTCATCTTTACTTAGTAAATTTGCAATGACCGTATTTCCAAATAAAGGTCATATTTTGAGGTACTGGAGACTGAGACTTTAACATATCATTTTAAGGAACACAATTGAACTCATAGCAATTTACTTTTCTCATAATTATAACATCTTCCTGATTTTTTCAATATTTTCAGAGTATATTGGGCATCCTCCCATGTTAACCAGGGAAGAGAACAACTGTGAAGATTTAATACAATTTCCTGGAGTCCTTAAAAGAGATTCTGTTTATGATCTAAGTACAAGATCCAATAGACTCAGCTTTTCCTTTTAGTAATCTGAAAGCTGTGGTATATGGAGGGAGAAACCTTAAACATTTACTATGTACAAATTTCAATGAAACAGCAGGAGAGTGGGTACAGCTGAATTTTACCAAGTCAGTATCCTGGATTAGCTAGGGCATTGCTTCGGGTCCATTCAAAATGAAGAAGGAGCACCAAGCTTTACATGGAAAAAAATGAATGCTTTCTCCATCAAAGGATGACAGTTCTCATCACTCTTTTTTTTTTTTTTTAAGTTACAACTTATGTTGACATTTACATTTTAATAGAAAATGTTTAAATTTTAGAAGAAAAATATCTGGTTTAAAATCATATGCAAAATAATTTTTGTATCTTAATATTTACCTTATTTTTCTTTTCTAATGAAACATTTAAATTTTATACATTCTATTTTTTATTCTTTTTTTTTTTATTATACTTTAAAAAGCAACGGCAGCAAAAGCCACAATTGACAAATGGGATCTCATTAAACTAAAGAGCTTCTGCACAGCCTAAGAAACTACCATCAGAGTGAACAGGCAACCTACAGAATGGGAGAAAATGTTTGCAATCTACTCATCTGACAAAGGGCTAATATCCAGAACCTACAAAGAACTCAAACAAATTTACAAGAAAAAAACAACCCCATCAAAAAGTGGGCAAAGGATATGAACAGACATTTCTCAAAAGAAGACATTCATACAGCCAACAGACACATGAAAAAATGCTCATCATCACTGGCCTTCAGAGAAATGCAAATCAAAACCACAATGAGATACCATCTCACACCAGTTAGAATGGCGATGATTAAAAAGTCAGGAAACAACAGGTGCTGGAGAGGATTTGGAGAAATAGGAACACTTTTACACTGTTGGTGGGATTGTAAACTAGTTCAACCATTATGGGAAACAGTATGGCGATTCCTCAAGGATCTAGAACTAGATGTACCATATGACCCAGCCATCCCATTACTGGGTATATACCCAAAGGATTATAAATCATGCTGCTATAAAGACATATGCACACGTATGTTCATTGCGGCACTATTCACAATAGCAAAGACTTGGAATCAACCCAAATGTCCATCAGTGACAGACTGGATTAAGAAAATGTGGCACATATACACCATGGAATACTATGCAGCCATAAAAAAGGATGAGTTTGTGTCCTTTGTAGGGACATGGATGCAGCTGGAAACCATCGTTCTTAGTTCTCATCACTCTTATTCAACATAGTGTGAAAACTTTTGTCCACTGGAATAGGGCAAGAAAAATAAATAATAGGGATACAGAATGAAAAGCAAGAAAAGAAACAGCTCCTATTTTCAGTTGACATGGTTGTCTATATAGAAAATCCCCAAAGAATCCACCACTTACCAACATGGCATATGTATACATATATAACAAACCTGCACGTTGTGCACATGTACCCTAGAACTTAAAGTATAATAATAATAATAAAAACCCCACCCTCCAAAACAACAACTAGAACTAATTAAGTGACTTCAGCAAAGTTACAGGATATATCAACACAAAATGATCAATTTTACTTACATATAAAACTAAACTAAAAATAAACATGCAGAATCCAAAATTAAACACATGATAACCATTTACAATTGCTGCAGTGAAAATGACATACTTAGATATGTGCTTAACAAAACCTATACAGAATTAATATATGTAAAATTGTTATGATGTTATTTAAAAAAAGAAGACCTAAGTAGATAAAGAGAGATAACATATTCATGGATTGGGAGACACAGCATAGTAAAGTTGTCACTTCTCTCTAAATTAATCCATATGTTTTATTAAATTTGTATTAGAATTCCAAGGAGGTTTTTTGTGGACATAGATAAGTTTATCCTAAAATTTGTATGAAAAGGCAAAGTTCTTAGCTAAAAAGTTCTTATAAAAGAATAATTAAATGGAGGAATCACTCTCCCCAGTATTAAGGCCTGCCACAAAGCCACAGTGATCAGTGGTGTGTTACTGGTGGAAACATATACTATAGGAGCATCATGTTCTTATGCCACTGTGCAGTAACAGACCAATACCCTGACACAGCAGGGTTTGCTGCAGAGGAAGAGTTTAAATGAGTGCAGGGCACCAAGCAAGGAGATGGTGCCCTTTGGAATTTGAAACTCTCAAATCCACTTCCCCAAGGACTTATGGCTTGGGGTTTTCAAGGGGATCATGGAGGGTTAGGGCCTGGACAATTGAGACCATTGATTGGTCAGGATAAGGGGGATGAAATCATCAGGATGTGATGACCCCTTTCTTTGATGAATCAGCTTCTCACAGGGTCCCAGAGACAGCTGGTATAAGTGGGGTCCTTTACACCAGCTGATATTAGTGGGGTTCTTCATACCAACTGAGTCAGCAGTTTCATTAGTATGCAGAAGATGAAAGAATAGCTCAAAGGGAAAATTTAACATTTCATAATGTTCAAGTTGTTATCTACAGAGCAGGTAAGGAGAACTATAATCATGTAACCATGTCTGGGTGGTTCTTTTTTTCTGTTTGTTTGCTTTTTTGTTTTGAGATGGAGTCCTGCTCTGTTGCCCAGACTGGAGTGCAGTGGCGTGATCTCCACTCACTGCAACCTCCAACTCCCAGGTTCAAGCGATTCTCTTGCCTCAGCCTCTGGAGTAGCTGGGATTACAGGGGCCCACCACTATGCTCAGTTATTTTTTTTATTTTTTATTTTTAGTAGAGACAGGGTTTCGCCATGTTGGCCAGGCTGGTCTTGAACTCCTGACCTCAGGTGACCCGCCTCAGCCTCCCAAAGTGCTGGGATTACAGGTGTGAGCCACCATGCCCAGCCATGTCTGTGTGGTTCTAGGACAATAGGAAGCAGATCGGGGAGCAAACTGACCTAGCGATCAATGCCGAGTGTGCTGCAAGCTTGGTTTACCTTTGTTTCCCCGCTCCCTTCTTCCCTGATTAATTTTACAAATTGTATAGAGCTGGTTTCACATAGACATAGATCAATGGAACAACATAAAGATCCAGATATAAACCCACAAAAATACACTCAACTGATTTTTGACAAAGGTGCAAAAGCAATTCAATGGAAGAAGGGTAGCTTTTTCAATAAATGGTACCAAAACAATTACACATCCTTAGATTACAAATGAACCTTCACCTAAGTATCATAGATTATATAAAGGTTAACTCCAAATGAATCATGGACTTAGATACAAAATGTAGTGCTATATAACTTATAGATAACACATAGGAGAAAACTTTCAGAATATGGAGTTGAGCAAACAGTTCTTAGGTTTGACACTAAATTCACAACCCATTCAAGGAAATTTATAATTAGAAATCATCAAATTAAAAACTTGAGCTCACTGCAAAACCCTAATAAGAAGATGCAAAGACAAGTTATAGACTGGAGAAAAAGATTTGCAAATGACATTTCTAACAAAGGACCAGTATAGAATATAGAATGTAAGTCTTAAAATCCCCAAGAAAAATACAAACATTTCAATTAGAAAATTAGTAAAGGACATGAACAGACATTTCACTTGAGGATATACAGATGGTAGATAAGCAAATAGAAAGGTGCACAGCATCATTAGACATTAGGGATATGTATACTAAAACCACAATGAGGTATCATGACAAACTTACCAGAATGGCTACTTTTTTTTCTTTAAATAGTGGTAACAGCCATGTGGAGTGCATGTAGAAGGACTGAATCAGTGATATATTGTCGGTGAGGTATATGAAAAGGCACAGTCACTTGGGAAAAGTTTAGCAGTTTCTTATACAAGCAAACATGCAACTACCAAATGGTCCAGCACTTGTGCTCTTGGTCATTCATCCAGTAAAAATTAAACTATTTGTTCACAATAACCTGTACTCAAATGTTCATAGCAACTTCACTTGTAAAAGTCAAAAACTGGAAACAGCCCAGTTATCTTTAAGCCAGTAAGTGGTTAAACAAGCTAGTAAATCATGACTGTGAAATACTACTCAGCAATGAAAAGCAGTGAAGCAATGGGTGCGTGCAACAACGTGGATCAATCTCCAGGGACTTATGATGAGTGAAAAAGTCAATCCCCAAAGCTTGCATACTGAATGGTGCTGTTTCTATAAAACTTTTGAATGATGAAATTATAGAAATTGAGAATAGATTAGTAGCTGCCAGTGATTAAGGAGGGCAGAAGTGAGGGGCTAGGGGATTCTCTGAAAGAGCGATGTGAGGATCCCGGTGATAATAGAATTGTTCTTTATCTTGACTGTAACAATGATGATATCCTAGTTGTGATACTGTAATACAATTTTGTAAGATATTACTATTGAGGAAAACTGGGTAACAGGTAAATGAGAGGTCTCTGTATTATTTATCATACCTGTATGCTCATCTATATTATCTAAAATGAAGTGTTCATTAAAAACAAAAATAGAAGAAGAGTAGATTTTACATGGTCATATCATCAACTTCCACGAATGTCCTACAGCTGTAAGCAGATTTTTCTACAATGCTCAGTCCCTCAGAACTCCACCAAGGAGAAGTCAGTGGCTCAGAAATGTTAAAATCACTTGCCTAAGATCACAGAGCTGGTAAATACTGACGTGGTAATGAGCCCAGTCTGTCTGACATACAACCTTGTCCTTCACAGGTCAGCCTGACCTCAGAGCCAGCACAGGTGTGGGGTCCGCACTCTTCTACCAGAGAACTCATCCCCTTGCAGGCAGCAGCCGTTTAGTGGATTAGGAAGACAAGCATCTGACTTCCAGCGCAGATGAACTCATAAAGCATCCAGCATGTCAGGCTGCAGTCTTCGCCTTGTTTGGAAAGTGCAAGATAAATTTCAGCAGGCTACGGTTTGTTTGCAGATGCTGGGAATAATCTAATCTACTATTTCAAATAGAATTTAGATTTAAGAGGTGTTTTACTGTTCTATTTCTAGAGTGCCTGAGGATCCAGCTGAGTGTATTACACATCACATTAGATTAAGGTCAATTAACAACATTGTGAGGGATTTCTCCCCTTCATGATGAGATGGAGCTGCAAATTTGTGATTAAAATCCTATATGTTAGCACCGAGGAACGCAGGGATTCTAGACAAGCTCCAAGTATGATTAAGGCTGCAGCACGGGTCCAGTGGGTCATGGCATGTCGTAACTCCCTGAACTTTCTAATCAGCGTTATTGAACAGCTTTGCATTTGGAATCAGATTGGTAGAGGTGACTGTTGTGCTGAGTGGCACATGTTTGGATTTTCGATTTAAGTATGTCGAAAGCGCCAGAGCCCAGGTGGAAGAAAGGGTTTTTCCCTCAGTTCTAACAACAGCCCACATGTGCTACCCTCAGGGTGAGACAGGAGGTGACCCCAGTGGTGCGCCAGAGAGTAGGGTGATAGAGGACAAGGGAGCAGGGAGGTTCTGCCGTCAAGGAGAACAAGTGTGGAAATTGACATTGGGCAGAACTGGACATGAGTGTCAACTCTGTCCCCTATAATTTGTGCATATTTAGGCAAATCACTTAACTGCCAGAACTTCTTTTTTATTTTTTTTTTCAGCTGTACAGTGGAAATAGGGCTTTGTTACTTTTAAGATGCAGATGAAGTGAGGCTCGATATATAAAACAGCTTGTACATGGGGAGGGGCTTAATAAGTGGCAGATATAATAAAATCAAAGCTTTCCAAGTGATTTCAGCGTTAAAAGGAGCAGCAATTGTCAACTAATGTACCTGTCCCTCCCATCCACTCAGGAGGACAGTGGGGGGGCGATTTTTATTGTCAAGTGGCTGTTATTTATAATGGTCTCTTGGGAAAATTATCTAAAATTAATTTATTTAGAAAATATTGATTACATACAGATTACTGTAAAGTGGACAACAGTTGCTAACTTCAAGGTCTGAGAGTTAATCAAATTGCGTATGACATACAGAGTGAAACATTCCCACGAAGTCTATATGAGCTTCTGGATATCCTAATTTACTCACCAGTTGTCTGTAAGCGAGGTTGCCACAGAAAGCTCCTTGAGCTCTTCGAGCTTCAGTTTCCCTCTTGACAAAGTGGGAAGAATGATTCCTACATCTCAGTGTCATGAGGTTTGCAAGAGATGAGGTAGTTGCTACCTCTATATTAGAAGGCCAGTCAGCTGAGTAGTCCTTAAAAAACTGGAGTGATGAAGGGAGGCCTAGTGACATCGGCAAGTTCGTGGGTGCCTTTGAGCATCTGTAGGAAATTGATTTGTATGCCTGGACTTGGTCTCATAAAATGTCACATGTGCTGTCTTCTAGAACACACTGCATGCATGCTTCCCAGAGATGTGGGTTAGTGTTGGCTCCAGTTATGGTCTGTGCTTATTTAACCGTTCATTTAATCTCATAGTTCCTAACTAAGAGGAAGTTCCTAACTATTGGAAGAGTCATGCGTGTGTCCCAGAAGCTGCTTGTTTTTGCTGGGTGGTGCGCTGTTACTGGTTTGTACTGGGTCAAGAGAGCTGTATTTTAAGTTATTGTGACTTCTGAAAGCCATTAAAAAACAAACAAAATGGTGGCTTGATAGTTATTGGCCATGTTACCGTATGCCCATGGATATCTACACCATAGAAATCTGCAGAAGCTACCAATTGGGGCTGCCTGCTCTACTACCCGTCCCGGCCAAGAGCCAGCTGTGAAGCTTCTATCCATGTCAGCTTAGCCACGCTTTCTAACTTCCAAGCATGCATCCACGTCCTTGTGAGATGAACATCCATTTCCATTTTGATTCTCACTGGTGCATGCAGGGTTAAGAGTTGCTTTGCTCCCCGCTGAGACTTATGGGCTATAAACACCAGGTGAGGCACACTCTAAGGCCCAAGCACAGCCTTTAGGGAGATGAGGAGGGGAAGGGGACTGGTAGGCCTGCTGTTTGCTTTGAGGAAAACAAAAGGACAATGGAAGATGTGTCTTTCAAAAAGTAAACTTGACACTCTGGGAGGGCAAGGCGGGCAGTTCACCAGGTCAGGAGTTCGAGACCGGCCTGACCAACATAGTGAAACCCCCGTCTCTAGTAAAAATACAAAAAAATTAGCCGGCGTGGTGGGGCGTGCCTGTAATCCCAGCTACTCAGGAGGCTGAGGCAGGAGAGTCGCTTGAACCCTGGAGGTGGATGATGCAGTGAGCTGAGATCGCTCCATTGCACTCCAGTCTGGGCAACGGAGCAACACTGTGTCTTAAAACAAAACAAAAAAAAAGGTAAACTTGAGACAGCTAAAATGTACTCTACCCAGTCATCCTGAGGGCATCCCTCCAGGCTCACTTTTCTTCCAAATCACAAACTTCCTTTCTTCCTACCTCCAACTAGACTCCACGCTTATCCTTCCCTTTCCAGGATTTTAATGGCCAGAACCCTACAGTGCTCTTCCATTTACACATAGCCTTGCTCAGTCCAACCTCCTTCCCAGTCACCCAGCGGTGTGCCAGTACTGCTGCAGCCCTGGGGTCCAAACCCCAGCTCCTGCTGCTGCCTGGGGCCCAGCTCCATCATCACTGACGACTGTTGTGGGTGGGGCAGGTGGAGGTCATAGTGGGCAGCGGATACTATGCAGACCCGGCAGTGAAAGCCACCTTCCCATCCTCTCTACAGTTGTCAGTGAACAATGGCCAGGAAGCAGTCAACAGAACGCCAGTGTGAGCTTTGAGAAGTAGGGAGGAGTCAGGGCATGGAGGATCACTTGACATCATTTAAAAGACTGTGGATTTTGTCTGGAAAACGAAGAAGAACCGGGCAAAATTCTTTGAGGGACTAGATTTGTGTTTCAGAAATGTATTTCTGAGTTTATAACAGGATTGCTTTGATGCAAGCACAGTGAACAGGCTGCATCCAGAGGTGATGGGAGGGAAATGTTGATGGTAGCAACAAAAGAAACAGAAAATGAGGGTTAGGAGTTATAACCTACATCCGTAAAGATGAAGGAGAGGAGCTGAATTTTTTTGTTTTTGGTGGGACTACCGAAGTCATTCTTGGAATTTAAGTTGATTTTCCAAGTACCAAAAGCTTTGTTGCAAAATAGTTGATTATCCATCTATGAATAAAAGCGACTTTGATTTTCTCTTAGTCACTGCAGTATTTTACCTTCTGCTTAATTACAACAGATCAGGCACACCCTCGAAGCCACCGTTACAAAAGTGAAAGGTACATGCAGTCCAGAGTTGAAAACTTACGAACAATAAGGAACTTTACATACATGGTACAGCTTTAGTAGGAGCTGGTATCCAATTAATTATCTTATTAATTTCCATGTTAGCCTTATGAGACAGGGACAAAATAGGTATCATTACCTTCATTTCACAGATGAGAAAACTAACGCTAAGGCAGGCAAGCTAAATAATTTCTACTTTCTTAGCATTTCCGAAATGGATGCAGTGGTTCTTTCTCGGGGAAACCCAAGGGAAAGGGAAATGTAATTGACTCAGCCTTGGAGCAGTCACTTAGGAAAATCACAAACTAAAATAAATGGAAAAGATAAACAGTGTCACTTGTTCTAATTAATCCCATAGCTAGTTTACAAAAGCCATGTGGACTGCAGAAGTAGGCTTTCTGGTTAACCTCTCTCCACCTGTGCAGCAAAAGCCACTATGACATCAGCCACAAGGCAATGGAAGATGCAGACCTGCTGAATGCATGAAAGGCCCCCATGCTGGAGGCATTTGTTTGTATTCATGAGCAATCATATATATGTATCCTATATAATTACATAATAAATGTATGTCTGTATGTGTGAACATACACATGCATATAGTTTTATGTAACTATACACACTGTGGTATAATGATATTTTATGTAACAAATATCACCTCATGTGACTACATTAACATGATCATATATTAAGATGGGAAAGATTATTTTATTCTATTATATTCTATATTCTATTATATTAAAAGATTAATCTTTTCCCCATACTTTACACCAGCCTCCTCATTCGATTCTCCTTTTTTTCTTCCACCAAAAGACCACTTCCTTGTTAGTAAACCCAAATTCATAGCCTCCATAGAACCTATATTTGTCTCCATATAACCTCCATATTCGTCTATATTTTTGTCTGTACTCATATTATCTTTTGTAGACACACATGCATAGAAATGTTTATTCTGCTCAAAATTTGTTTATTCCACAAAAGACATCTTATACAGACTGAAAACAAATTTTGCAGAAATCTTCCAAGTCCATTGACATGACTCCAATTCATTTGTTGATATTTTTTTTAGCATTCCATGCTATAGATATGCAAGAGTTTATTCCAGACATTCCCTACTGATGGGCAGTCCCTTTGTGAATGCTTTTTAATTCTATAGGACAGCTCCTAGAGTTGTAGTTGCTGCATCAAAAAGAATATATGTTTCTAAGTTTAGAGTCTATAAACTGTTTCTAAAACGTTGTCAGATTACTCCAGCAATGTGAGGGTGCCCTACCCTCACCTATCTGCTATCAATAAGTATAATTTTTCCTTTTTGTTTAAAAAAGTTGGCAGACTCATAAATGTAAAGAAATCGTCATTGATGCATCAATTTTCACTCCCCTCATCACTGCTACATCTGAGAATCTCTTCACATATCTGCCGGCCATTTGGATTTGCTCCTGTGTAAATGGTCTCTTCTAATCCTTTGCCCATTTTTTTCACTTACATTGTTTGTTCTCTTTTTGCAAATGTGTAAAAGATATTTGTCTATTATTAATAATCGACATCTGTCCTCACTGAAAATACTTCTCCAAGTAGTTTTGTTATGTTTTGTGCTTATGGTGCATAAGAGATGCTTATGGCATCTCTCATGATAAATAATTAAAATTTTCAAGTCAATTCCGGTAGGTTCATATCTATGTTGCCATGATAATGTCTATCGAGGTTCCAGGATTTCCTTTTTTTTTTTTTTTTTTTTTACATTTAAGACTTTAATCCATTTGGAATTTATATTTGGCCATGATGTAAGAAGGGGGTCCAGTTTTATATTCCTCCAGATGGATAACCAGCTGTGTCTGTACCATTTATTAAACAATCCATTCCTTACCACTGGATTAAAATGCCATCATTGCCATTTATCACATTCTCACAACCAATGTGGCCTTTTACTTTATTCCGTTTTCTAGTCCATTGATGTGTCTATGTGTTCCTAGACTAAACCATAGCCATATAATATCAGTAGCTCTGTAGTACTGATTTGCTATACTAGCAATTCAAAATTCAAAGGTCATTTCAAAATGTCCTCATTGATTCTCCAGGATTTATACTTTCATGAAATCTTTCCAGCACTTTTATTCAATCCCTGCATATATTATTGACATTCTAATTGGAACTTTATCACACTTATGTTTTTTTTTTTTTTTTGGAAGCTTGATATATTGATATGTATTATCTAATTACCTATCATGATATGAACCTTA
Source organism: Macaca mulatta (assembly GCF_049350105.2). Lineage (NCBI taxonomy): Eukaryota > Metazoa > Chordata > Mammalia > Primates > Cercopithecidae > Macaca > Macaca mulatta. The sequence goes on from NC_133417.1 coordinate 11,130,367, forward strand.
TAATCCCCTTTTCAGACCTTATTTAATAGTGTGTCTTTGGCCATCTGTAGCCTCAGCAGCTGGGAGATGCACAAGGCGGAGGAGAAGGCAGAGCAACAAGCTCAGTGTCTTCATGATTCTCCGCCTGGCCTCCTTTCCACGGTCCCTGCTTACCCCTCCATGCCTGTCGTTTGCCTGTTTTGTCTCAAGCTAGTTCCTCTTCTTTCTGTTTCTGTATCATAGGAAGTTCCATTACCTAGAATCTCCTGCCCTCTGTCTTCCTGCTAACTTCATTCAACAGGAGGTTTGAGGACAGAGGCAGGGCAGAGGGAGGACATTTCTTTGTACGTTCTCTCTGTTCCCACCAGCTGCCCCAGAAAAAGTGCTTTCAGGGAGATGCCAACTCCTCCTAATCAGTCTCACCCCAGTTTTAGCTCACTCTGGGCAGCCCTGGCTCTTGAATCCTGCTAGCAGCATTCTTGTCTGAGCCCTCCAACCCTAGAGTACCAGAGGTACCTGCTGCTTGCTAAGCCCATGAAGTCTCACCATTCTCTGTGAAGCTGCTCGGTTCTACTGTCCCTCTGTAACTAATTCTCTGCATTACATTATTTCTGCTTGAAACACCTAGAGTCATTTCCATTTTTCTGTCTGAATCATAACTAACACACCATCCAAACATATTTCTCATCACTGTCTACGTGACATCCAAAATGTCCTTGAAGCACAGTAAAAAAGGGGATTGTTTTGTGTGTGTGTGTGGTTTTTTTTTTTTTTTTTGACGTCTTTGCACCTTTTCTTCCCTAGTTGTAGGAGGTCGGTTCTGAGTGCCCTCTGCAGGTATGCACACGCCTTCCTCTCTACACCCACTACATCATATGTGTGTCTCCAGAAATCGCCTCAATAATATATAATCTCCATACTAGCTGTGGAGCAACTTGAGGGCATGGGTTTTATTTATTCCCAAGGCTGATTTGCTGTGTGGTAGGAGCAGGTGCCCTGTGTACATGCGTGGAAAAAAGAGGATGGAAAGAAGGAAGGAGATAGGGAATGAAGCGTTCTGCGAGGGAGTGAATGTTGTAGCAGTAAGAGAGAACTTCTTCGCATTTCAGAGGGGAAAGGATACATCATGGACCACTAGGACTAACTGTTATTTGTAGCATCGTAGGGTCATGTGGAATAGGACTTTGATGACTATATGTAGCTTTTGGAAAAATGAAACATGAATTAATGCTAAATCAGTATAAAATGTGATCCTAGTTTTTTTATTTTGATAAAGGCAACAATAATATGTATTTGGACAGCACTGTGAATTTAAAACATAATCACATATGCAAAAAAATCTAAAAGTCTACAAATGTGTGTTAAAAAATCACCTGCATGAAGTCACGAAATAAGTGAAATTAGGCCCATAATAATAATAATAATGGGAATACAGTTTGGAAAGCAAGAAATAAAGTTATCTTTATTTATAGTCTATATAAAAAACACAAAAAAGTTACTAGAAATAGTAAGTGAGCTTAGCAAGGTTGCAGGGTAAAAGTTCAGTATATAAAATTAATTGAAATTATACATACGTACAGTGAATAACTGAAAATAAAACCTGAAAATAATAATGTAATTTATAATAGCAATAAAAATGCAAAATACTTAGGGATAAATATAACTAAATATGTGCAAGAACAATATACTGAAACATATAAAATGTTGTTGAAGAAAATTATAAAAAACCTAAGTGAATAAAAACATATTTTACAGTCACGAGTCAGCAGACTTAAGGTTGTTAATACATAATTGACCTATGAACTCAACATAATCACTATCAAATCCCAGTATCATCTTAAACGTGCAGTAACGTGAGGTGTGAGCATACTGCATCACTGAACCTCTCTGCCTCCTGGCTTACTTACCCAGTAGGGACCTGGATTCCCTGGTCCTTTAGTTCTATTTCAGTTCTAAAATTATATTCTAAATCTTATTTTTCTTTCCAATGACAACAACAAAATACTCACACTCTCTCTCTGACTCCCTGTGTTACCCACATTCTATTTAGAAAAGTAGGACATCTATTACAAATTCAGCTGGAAAAATATTACTTGAACCTCTGATGAGATTGAATTGGAACCCTTTCCAAGGGCTATTCCAGAGAGACGAGAAGATAAACAGGTGAGCTGCAGAAGAAGAAGGGGCTAATAGAGAGGGACAACTGTTTGATTAGATGCTTAGATTGAAGTTTGGAATGAGCTAAGAGGTCAGAGAAGATAAGTTTTGCGCGTGCACACACACACACACACACACACACACACAATGTTGAGGTTTGCTGTGAAGCTTAGGCAATTCAGAGTCTTGTGCAGATTTCAAAATAAAAAATTTTATGGGCATGATTGGGAGGGACAGGGACTCGGGGTGGGGTGGCACACTCGGAGTTATCTGACAATCTAATAAAGATGCAGGGAATTTGTAGTTTCAAGGCACCTCCAGATATCAAATAAGAATAAAGAAATACCTGATAATTGACCCAAGGATGAATTAATTGGCATGTTAGCTGTAATACAATTTTTCACAGCTTGACTCACCAGAAAAATTCCTGCAGTTTTGTTCCCTAGAAATGCAATTGAATTTATACTTTATTAAAGCATTAAATCTCCTGGAAGAGGTTATTTGATAGTTCTTTTTCTTAAGAAGTTTTCTAAATGTGGCCTTCAAGATAGGCAAATTTAAAATTTTGAAACTTGAAATTTGAGGAACATATGTGCTAAAAAAATAGCTCATGCCTCGTGATGCTTTGGGCATGCTCACCTCCATTCATGGAAAGGACAAACCTTCCCTGAACGCCTGCTATCTGCCAGGCCACACAGTGGTGCTGGAGGTAAAAGCCTTACTTACAGGCCTTGCCTTCAAAGATCCCACAGCGCCTCCTGCAGGAGTTACTTTGAGTGCTGTTTGGAGGATACCAGGGAGGCAGGACTAGAAAATGAGTTATTTAAGAGAGAAGGCACTAGAAGTCTCCTTAGAGGACCATATTAGCCCTCCAATGCCCCAGGACCCCTGAGATGTAAAGCTGGTGATGAGGGAGGCCAAGGGAGAAAATGCAACACAGTTCCTTTCAGAATTACAGGATGAGTTTCCCACCTCCATCCCATGTTTTCTTATCTCCTTGCAGTTATCCAAGAGGGATGCGGTCCCTGCACCTCTGACACTCTTCCCTCTCAGCTGAAGCAGATTGCTTTTGTGAGTAGCATATTTACCCAAAACAGATTCAATCATGAGGTTCACTGCTGATGAGGACGGAAATGTCTCTATTTTCATAAATGTGAATTGGGGATTCTCAGTAGAAGAGGTGTTGGCCAACCGGCATGCTGCTTTCAGGGATATCGGCCGCATGAAATCAACGCAGGGGGCCGTGGCTCTGGGGAACTCTTGTGGATTCAGAACAGGAGGCTGAGGTTCCTGGGTCTGGGGTGAATGTCCCAACACACTTTTCTTGCCAACCCTAATCCCTAACTAGTTAAGGGCAGATCCCAAGGAATGTTTTCCATTGTGACTCCTCCTTGGCAGTTGAAGATGGAACTGTGATGTTTCCAGTTTCAGCCCTATTCTTTAGAAAGCTTTCTCCTTGAAGTTCATTTCTTCTCAACCAAAGCCCCGGTTCTCTCCCGAAAATGATGAAGGCTTTGGAAAGTCCCTTTCCTTCTTTGGGCGCTTATTTCCCATTTCTAAGGTGAGGATGGGAGCCTGGGGAATGTGCTCATGCTATGTCTTTGAAACCAACGGTACAAAGGGTTGAGGCTGGATAAGAGTATGGTTAGATAGAAGGTTGGTTATGGTGTCTGTATCCTCCAGAGTTGCAGAAGGAATACATGACATGATCAACACAGCTTTTAATTAAATCGATTTTTAAGGAAAGACACAAATGTGTCACAGATGAATCACAGACTCTATTCCATTTAAGGTAAATTTAAAGACCCAAAGATGCAGGCGGAGCTAAGGAAATAATAGACGGCAAAACAACCAGAGAGTAGTGACAGTGGGAAGCTGTTCCTACTCTTGGTCTGAAGGGAGGATAGAAGGGTCATGTCACCAGCACTGGTGACGGTTTGCTAGAGAAACTGCCCAGAGAAACCTTGAGGGAACATGTGGATACACAGATTCCCCCTGCTTTCTGCTATCTGCTCATCTCCCATGGGCTCCTCCCATCTTCGCATCTGCGGTGCTATATCTTGTTATCTACAACCAACCAAAAGCTGGAAGGAAGGCAAGGGGGTGCACCTGAGGCAGTTCATGGAGAACAGCCTCTCTGGACAAAAAACAAGATGGGGAAGGTTCAGGTCTATCCGAGAGGCAATGAAAGCATCACCAGCACAGTAGGATGACTGCTGGAAGAAATCAGCCCTGAGGTACCACTGCTCAAATGCAATAGAAGTCTATTTCTTCCTCAGATAATTGTCCAGAATGGGTTTTCCTGGTTGGTGGGTGCCTCTGCTCCACTCAGGAACTCGGGGACTCAGGACGGCTCCAGCTGGTGACTTCCCCTCCTCCTGGGGCATCGTCCGTGTTGGCATCCCATCTTCAGAAGGGAAAAAGGGCATAAAGACACATCTGTGTCAGGTTTCTTAGGAGCCATGCCTGAAATTGGCAAGAATCATTCACATTCACATTTGTTTAAAGACAATTTGGTTACACATTCACATCGCACTACAAGGGATTCAGTACAATGACGAGGAGTTTTGTGCCCCTGAAAGGGAAAGCAGAATTCCGTTAACACGTAGCATCTGGGAGAGAATTCTGCAGAATCCAGAATTCTAAGTTTTCTAGAAGATCATTTCTCTAGCATCTTGGAGCAGGAACTCTGCGAGTGAGGTTCAGTATCACTGAACCCCGCCTTCACCCCAATATAGTAAGAGGAAAACCTGTAGTAAGAGAAAAATCACTCTAAAGTGATTTTAGGCTAAAGACCCTGACACGTGTGAGCGACATTCTCAGTGATGTCTCCACTCTGCAGTGACACACTCACACTCATGTTTATCTCACTCCTGCCTCCGTCAGGGTTCATGTCTTCCTTTCTCCTCACTGTGGTCCTGTGGGTTAGTTCTGTATTGAGCATCACAAGTTAACTTCACCCATAATCTATTCCAGCCACAGGGACCCCAGCTGCCACAATCCAGTGTCCCCCTGGATAAGCATCAAGTCTTGGGACTGAATACAGGTTGTAATTTCCTCCAGTTCACAATCGAAAAAAAGAACTGCAGATGTAAAGATTTCTGCACAAAGCCCTCATTCTGTGTCAGGTATCACATAACCAGTCTCCTTAAGTATCCAACCTTGAGAGATCGATAAGCATTGACCTGATGACGCATTATCCCTTGAAACCGTCATAGATGTTTTTGATATGTGCTTTTTGTTGTTGCTCAATAATTTATTTGAATGAGCGCCCATTTATTTTCAGAAAATTACTTTTGGCTTCGTGAAAGACCATGAAGAACAGCAACAAGCCATACTAGTCCTTGTTCACGCGTCTGGTTGTGTTTTTCCCAGTGTTCTCTACCGTGAGTCTCAGACCATCACAGAAGCTGCGATATTAGCACGGGAATAACCATCAGACCAGACCACAAAGACAACAGTTGGGTTTCAGTGCATGATATTCTCTCTACGTTAGCCATAATGATTTGAACTAGCGCATACCCTTGTCATTCATAAGAAATGTTCTACGATATTCTAAATTCCCTAAATTTGCATAAATTGTGGCATGCAATTCCAACCTCAGTTGCAGTAAATATAACTGGAAAATGTCGTTGAACCCTATAGACCCTAAATTGTTTTATAAATATAGAACCAAAGTAATTTATTAAGCTATTTTCTGGCTAAGAAGCAGCATTTTGTATTCACTGGCACTACAAGCATTAACAGTTGGATTTCACTTCAGGGTCATTTTCTGCAAAGAAATCAAGTCTTCATACTTTCACCACAATTTGTGCTTAAGCAGTGAGGAGGATGAAAGCTGCACAATCCCAATGAGAGGCTAGCTCAGCACCTCTCAACTGGCATCAGTCTCCCAGCCCTGAGCAAAAGTATAGATTGTTCCAAGGATCCAGATCTTTGGGCAGGCCCAGCCCCAATATTTTGCCCAATTCACTCTGTGTGGGTGCTAGTGTTCTCTGAAAAGCGATTTTTAGCTCCCATTGTAAGTCATGAGCCTTGTCTGGATCCACACGAGGTCCTGTGCCTTTCTGTATCAGGAATTTTACCACATGTGTCTATTTATACATCTGAGTCTTGCTATACACTTTTAGCTCCTTGACCAGGCACTGTGACTCAGAAATTACACAGCCATTGGATACTTTCCTGGAAGAATATCCTTGAGAATTCTGTAGAGATATTTTGTCAACTTTCGCAGTATCAAGCAGCAGGTGCCAGAGCTGAGATTTGCTCCTGGACTGATTCCAAGCTGCAGACTGATCAATGCATCCTCAAACCAAAAGGAAGAGGGTTTCATGACCCTCTGAGGATGGGCATGCGGTTTCCACCTAAACTTAGGATGGTTGTAGGATGTCATTTCTCTCAGGGGCTGTGCAAATTCAATCTCAAGAAATTGTTGGATCCTTTTGGGCTACAAGCAGCAATAAGGCACTGTATCGGCCATGGAGTGGCTGGACCTAATGAAAATCCTATTTCATATTTAGGCAAAATAATTTCTACATGACTTTTCCTATCTTCTTTCTCCAGCATCTGCTATCACCTCATACTGCTCCAGTTGTGTTTCTGGATTCACTCCACAATTCTCACTTCTTTCAGCATTATTTGCTGGCAAGTGTTAAACAGCCAGTATGGGCCAGAGGAGAGGAGGGAGCCTAAATTTGCAGTGTTTGCTGACTTGGAGCTAAAATATTTGTCCAAGCATTTCAAGGACAAGAGCAAAAGCGTGGAAGGTGGATCAAAATTATGTGAAGAGACAAACATCAAGATTACAGAAAGAAGTGCCAATAACATTAGCTATGAGCGATAGAATAGAAGATGAGACTGCGGTAACTGGAGAAGGCATTAGTGGTGGGCTCAGTGTGCTACGGTCAGAGCAAGGAAGGAGGGGCGTGGCTGGACACGGTACTTCTACTCCTGTGGCCTAAGCTTGTGTTGCCTTCTGATAGTGGCTTCCTGAACCTGCTAGTTTATGTTCAGGCAAAGCCACTGCTGATAAAGAAAATATAGTCAATGAAGACAATCCATGATGGTGAGATGTACACATTTTTGGAAGAACTTTTTTATTTTGATTTAAAACAAGCAAACAAAAACAAACACCAGTCACATCAAAAGCAGGTCTGTGCATTTTGCACTGGGGAGGAAAAAAAAATCCCAATCCCGAATATAGTTTTCTAAAACTTACTCTTCATGGAAGCTTCAGGATGTTCCTTTCTCAAGAAACAAAACAAAACAAAACATTAAGCTTCACTAAGACTAAAAACCAAAACACGAGGAGAAATGCAAGTGTCAAGTTGAAGAAAGCACCTTTAGGAAATTTGTGAAATGAAGCAACTAATTACTGTTTCCCTCTGGGCAGAGTTTATAATAGCACAGAAAAAAGTGGCCAAATGTTATGTGGAAATGCTTATAAATAACTCAGGACTTCACAGACTCTGTGACCTTAGGAATGCGTTACCACCTGTGATATATGCCCCTGGGACAAATGTCTTGTGGTCAGGCGTGGGCAGATAAGTGCTGGGAAGACAGTCCCTCATGTGCACAGCCCAAGAATTGCACCAAATTGTGTGATCTAAAATCTCATTATCTATACTTCTGTTTAGAAGTTTGATTGCCAAGAACCTTCCCTTAAGTACTCCAGGAGGAACTTTTCATTGACACTATTGTTAGGGAACACCCTAGCACACTGGTTCTCTACCATGAATGCACATTTTGAATCTCCCGGCGAGCTATGCAGAAAAGTCCAGTGGGCATCTGGACTTCCTCCTCAAGATTTCTGATAAAGCTGGGAAGTCCTAATAGGTCTTGGGTAAAAACTGGACAAGGACGGTTTCTGAAAGCCAAATGGGATGGAGCTGTTGAAAAGCAGAGTATCATAGGATCAGTTCCTCTGGAATAACTTATGAACAACGTTTTGCATTCTCCAGCATTGATGTGATTTTAAAATCAGGGTTAGTGTGACACCAGCTGAAGCAAGAGAATATTTATATTGTGGCCACATGAGGGACCCCCACGTCACAATTCTCTGCTGACAACTGCGTATTACAATAATTCGCCTTCCTAAATGCTCTGCATTCTCTACTTTCACAATCACAGGTGAGACGAGGGATATCAGATTGGTTTCACTTGTCATGTCATCCCTAATAGATGGGTGGTGATTGCCTGAGTGCTGTGTTGCAAAACAATCAGAGGCTGCATCTGACAACAGCAGTAAAAGCTACCTGATCAATTAGTGATGTCTGCCATGGGTGCTTGGAATGAGGAATGGCAATGCACAGGACAGACTCTGCTAGCTTTGCATAACTCAACAGAAGCAGAGCACTGTCTTCAGGTGACCTTATGCATCTCCACGTGTATATTACAGAGAGTGCCCTCTCCCGTCAGAATAGTAGGATGTGTTAGGTTTACTTATATAACTAGTCAATACCTTAGGAGGTCTTTTAAGCTTAGTATTGGACACGTTTTTTTGCTTTTTGTTTGTTTGTTTTCTCTGCCTTTCCTAAAACACAATGGGCATAGACAGGACTGATTGTTTTTTTTTTTTTTTCTTTTTTTTTAAATTTATTTATTATTATTATACTTTAAGTTGTAGGGTACATGTGCATAACGTGCAGGTTTGTTACATATGTATACTTGTGCCATGTTGGTGTGCTGCACCCATCAACTTGTCATTTACATCAGGTATAACTCCCAATGCAATCCCTCCCCCCTCCCCACTCCCCATGACAGGCCCCTGTGTGTGATGTTCCCCTTCCTGAGTCCGAGTGATCTCATTGTTCAGTTCCCACCTATGAGTGAGAACATGCGGTGTTTGGTTTTCTGTTCTTGTGATAGTTTGCTAAGAATGATGGATTCCAGCTGCATCCAAGTCCCTACAAAGGACTCAAACTCATCCTTTTTTATGGCTGCACAGTATTCCATGGTGTATATGTGCCACATTTTCTTAATCCAATCTGTCACTGATGGACATTTGGGTTGATTCCAAGTCTTTGCTATTGTGAATAGTGCCACAATAAACATACGTGTGCATGTGTCTTTATAGCAGCATAATTTATAATCCTTTGGGTATATACCCAGTAATGGGATGGCTGGGTCATATGGTACATCTAGTTCTAGATCCTTGAGGAATCGCCATACTGTTTTCCATAATGGTTGAACTAGTTTACAATCCCACCAACAGTGTAAAAGTGTTCCTATTTCTCCACATCCTGTCCAGCACCTGTTGTTTCCTGACTTTTTAATGATCGCCATTCTAACTGGTGTGAGATGGTATCTCATTGTGGTTTTGATTTGCATTTCTCTGATGGCCAGTGATGATGAGCATTTTTTCATGTGTCTGTTGGCTGTATGAATGTCTTCCTTTGAGAAATGTCTGTTCATATCCTTTGCCCACTTTTTGATGGGGTTGTTTGTTTTCTTCTTGTAAATTTGTTTGAGTTCTTTGTAGGTTCTGGATATTAGCCCTTTGTCAGATGAGTAGATTGCAAAAATTTTCTCCCATTCTGTAGGTTGCCTGTTCACTCTGATGGTAGTTTCTTTTGCTGTGCAGAAGCTCTTTAGTTTAATGAGATCCCATTTGTCAATTTTGGCTTTTGCTGCCGTTGCTTTTGGTGTTTTAGACATGAAGTCTTTGCCCATGCCTATGTCCTGAATGGTACTACCTAGGTTTTCCTCTAGGATTTTTATGGTATTAGGTCTAACATTTAAGTCTCTAATCCATCTTGAATTAATTTTTGTATAAGGAGTAAGGAAAGGATCCAGTTTCAGCTTTCTACTTATGGCTAGCCAATTTTCCCAGCACCATTTATTAAATAGGGAATCCTTTCCCCATTTCTTGTTTCTCTCAGGTTTGTCAAAGATCAGATGGCTGTAGATGTGTGGTATTATTTCTGAGGACTCTGTTCTGTTCCATTGGTCTATATCTCTGTTTTGGTACCAGTACCATGACAGCACTGATTGTTTAAGAGGCTTGGTCAAAGCCTCTTAAATCTAAGAGGCTTATAGTTTCACTAGAGAAAGTCTATATGCAAGCGATGACTAATAAGCACAGTGTTATTTATTGTGACAGAATTGTGTGCTGATATAGTAAAGACGATAAAGAGAGTAAATTCTTAATGGCGTGGTCTGAGGAACAAACACTAATTTTATAGTCCACCAGATACCGCTTTGACCAAGTGGATATTGGAGGCAAATGGGTGAATTCACCTTCTGAGCAGGGCTGGTTTCTCTCACAAATGATCACAACACAACACAGCACAACCCAACACAGCACAACATCAGCCTCATCAGCCTATTATTCTTTAATCAATTCAACGGTAATTTGTCCAACTTCTCATTAACTTTCTTTTTTCCTAGGCAAGTGTTCCAGCTTCTTAGCTTTATATAAAGAACAGATCCAGGCATCTGACAGACCTGTCAGACCTCAGCTCTGCCACTTAACTTTGTGGCCTCCAGAAAGTCTCTGATGCCTACAAATCCCTGTTGCCACCTACAAGGTGGATATAACAAAACCTCCCTTGCAGGAATATTTTAAAATTTAAGAAGATATGTCAATATATCTGGTGCCTAATAGGGTTTCATTAAATGGCAAGATATTATTTCCTCAATTATAAAGTGACATTGATTTTAAGATGTACTCTTGGATTAATAGAAAGTTTCTGGGGCGGGCGGAAACATCCCTTCCTTATAATGTACATCTCATTGTAATGTGAGTCTGAATTTTACCGACTGTAACACGTGAAGTGCGTGTGAGCCTAGCTGCAGCGGTATGTTGCCAGATCCAGCAGGTACAGCCAGAACAAGCAGAGGAGCAGCAGCAAATGGTCCTCCAGAGCCCACCATGTGCCAGGAACTGCCATCAAACATTTAATTCTCGCAGGAACCCAACCAGGTTGGTCATATTAGCCACACATGTTACAGACAAGGTCACTGAGGCACTACTATGAGAGTAAACTGGCTAAGCCCTCATAGCCAGAACGTGGCAGAGCCTGAATTTCAGCCGGGTGTCCTGGCTCTCAAAGCCACACCCTCAGCACCATGCTGGGCTCCCCAGGGCTGCCTGCCAGAGGGTGTCCAGACCTGTTAGTGGAGGAACCCTGAAGACTGGCAGGGAGGGCACATGAAAGCAGAATCAAGAGGGAAGCTGACTCACCATTGAGAGAGGCTGCCTGCAGGCCACGGGAAGTACCTACAAGGCAGCAGGACACTGAGGCTGGAAGCCTAGGGAGTCAGAAGACAGGAGGCAGGAGTGAGGCGCATGAGGAAAAGCAGTTCTGGGAAAACGCAGGACACCAGCCACACGTGCAGGTCATGGGGTCTGATGCTTTCTGTCAAGAGGGAAGTGGACATGGGTGGGCTGACATTTTCCTTCTTGGAACAGGCTTTGAATCTGGTTCCCTGTTTCTTCTGAGGCCATGCCCGCATACCTCAAGACCAAGAGAACAGTTGGAGTATGTTATGGGTTAAACTGCATCCCCTCCCAAAATTCATATACTGAAGTCCTGACCCCAAGTACTTCAGGAAAAAATCCTGCTGACACCTTAACTTCACATGTCTGGCCTCCAGAATTGTGAGAGAATGTTGTGTAAGCTGCCCAGTTTGTGTTATTTTGTTAGTAATCCGGGATATATTATGAACACCTGGTTATCCATAGGCTGATTAGTCCATTTGGCATATTTGAAAGACGGAAGTATCTTCCAGAGTCTATGTATTTCATATATGACAATTTGTTTTTTAAAAAAAAGCACATTGTGAAAATGTGTGTATTGGCATATTCTTGTATTTTCCATGTCAGAATTCATTTATACACTTACTTCTACACCAACAACTAGAGATATGACTTTGGACATTGGTATCAACAAAGGAACATTGTGTAAACATACACCTGCTCATTGTTCTCTGTGAACTTACTCCAGAGATTAACAGGGTCATCATGATGAACTGTTATAGAAGCCAGAACATGTAGACAGGGGGGTCAATATATTTTGTTAAAGGTAACAATATAGTTACATAACCAGGTGCTATGAGAACACCAGAACAGTATAACTAACCCAGCCAGTAGGCTGGGAGCAGGCAGAGGGACTTGAGGAGAGCTTCCCAAAAGAGCTGGCTCCTGAGAGGAGCAGTATGCTATGCACCTCAAAATTTAGTTTAACAGACATTCATAGACTATCTTTCCTCCTTCTTTACTTCTTAGCAAAATGAACCTTCCCACACCTAAGTATGCATCACCATCACCTGAAGGACTTGTAGAACCATGAACTCCTGGGCCCCACCTCAGCATGTCTGATTTGGCACATCTGGAGTGGCCCCAAGAATCTGCATTTCTAGCAGTGCTGGTGCTGCAAGTCCAAGGCCCTCACCCTGAGATCCACTCAGTAAACATTTATGAGCATCAACCTGAAACCAGGTATCTGTCCTCAGGGATGCGGAATGAATAAAACATGGTTCTGCCTTCATGAGAATAATGGATATCAAATCAATCAACCCCTTTATAATGCAGTAGCATTCTCGAATCTCTGTTGCTTCATGGAAAAAAATAAAATACGCAGTGCATGATAAGAGCTATTTCTCCAACACCATCGTCCATGCCTACAGAGGAAGGGTTTTTCAGAAATGATGATGTCACACATCTATTCTCTTACCCTCTATTTTGACACTTTAGTGGTGTAGTCTGGTGAAAACAAAGTCTGGCCTGCAAAGGAAAGAATTTATAGATGTGGAAGTTTGGATCGACAGATCTTGCTAACATAAACACGCTGGAACTTTCCTTTTCTCCCCACTTCCCTTTATTGAAAGGCAGTATTTACAGTGAGTAGCATGGGTCTGCCTCTTAGATACCCACAAAGCAGCAAAGAATGATCTGATGTGCTTTCTTGAAGGCCGTCAGGATTGGATAATCAGTTCTTTATCCCCTGTGACACATGTCGAAAAGACATGAGAACCAGATGAACACAGCAGTGAACTCTATCAGAAAGACACCAAGTCAATGAAGGAACAAAAGCAATGATCTGACAGGAAGAATCCTGTTTTTTTTTTTGTTGTTGTTGCTCGTGAGCTGCACTGTCAAATATTTGTATTTGTGCTGGTTGTGTCTTGAAAAGGTCTTGGGGCCAGCTGTGCAAGAATGCATGCACTTGACCAAAACAAAACTCAATAACAACTGAACAAGTGTTTCTCTTATTTCGAAGGCCAAGCGCTTGGCTTTAGAAGGAAAAGGGAGTCCTGTGAATTACTTCCCCTCGAGCACTATTTGTCTGTCCCCATAATATGCTACTTCTGCCTGATGTGGGCAGGCCTATTGTCTATCATTAAGAAATCAGCTGTTTTTTAGGAGAATGACTAGGTGGATATAAGCAGGCACCTCAAATCTAGGTGTCTGGTCATTTCTGTAGTGCTCACATAAACAGTTTAGGAATTCATAAGTATGTTATTCATAAGACACTCTCTTGTAGGTAGTTAAAATGTTTGGTGCTGTAGGAATAAAGAAAATCAAGAGCTTTCACCAACTCCCTTGCCCCGATACATTTGAGAGATACTTTATTGTTAAAAGAACAAAGGCTTGTTGTCTGCCTGGCCAGTTTGAATTAACGTGGTGATTGATTTTTTTTTAATGAAATTTATATTGAACGTGGAAGAAAATAGATTTACTTAAAAGCACACGCACAAGGATGCATCTGAATTTGTACTGTTAGTATTTTCACTCCACTGCTGTGGTTGCTCCTTATTGCTCCATTTTAGATTCAGTTCCCTCCATTCCGAATATATTTATGAAACATTTTCTAGGTGCCAGACACATAGACACTAGGAAGATGAACATCCGGGTCCTTGATTTTAAGATGTGCACAGATCTGTTTTCCAACTTAATGATCTAATTTCCATTACTATCATTCACAAATAATGTTCATACACATAGTTCTACCTTTTGTTAAACATCTCCAACTTATAAAGGATCTCATTTGTACAACCCTGTTTATCCTTCCAGTCCATAAGCACAGGAGGGATGCTTGCCCTGGATCCCTTGCCCATTCATTCTCAGCGGCTGCTTCTGTCCTTTCTAGGGCTCTCTGGATCAAAGGTGCACATCTTAGATTTAGGGATTCACTTAGATTACTCTCATGCTAACAGTCTGGAATTCCCATGAAATAGTTCAAGAAAAAATTGATAAATTGTATTATGTAGAAAAATTTCTGTGTGCATGTATAAACATAAGCAAAGTGAAAAAGACAGAGGACATACTGGGAAAAATGTTTTCAACTTATATGGAATATAAAAAGCTAGCTCCCAAATATGTATTGTTAAAACCCTGTTGAAAATAACAAAAAGGATAAAAATACCTACAGCAAGAAATGGGAGAATGGCACTGATAGACAATTTACCATCAAGATATACAAATGCTTTACATCTATGAAGTGTTCAGCCTCACTCATGCTCACACATGCCAATTATAACTGCACTGACGTGCCATCTCTTAGCTATCAGATGGGAAGTACTCAGAGGCTCAATAAATATTCTGTTTGAGACTTGGTGTAGAAATTGTTATTCTCCTACATTTCTGATAGGAGTGCAAGAGGAAAGCATCCTAAGGAGGAGGATTTGGTGGGACTTAACAAGACCATGACGCATTGAGCCTTTGGCCCAGCAATGTCACTTCTAGGACTCCATCTTGAAAATACACCTCCAGAAATGCAAAGCATCATAGGCAGAAGATCATTCACTGTGGCTTCATATGTAATAGCAAAATATTACAAAAAATAAAAATGCCTATTTGTAGAAGACTGGTTAAATAAATTATGATATATCAGCACTGTTTTTTACAAAAGGAATGAGGAGTATCTGTATTAACTGATCTGTAGTGACTTTGAGGATATAATATTTAAATTAAAAACTAAGATAGCACTATACACATATATTCATATATATACCTCTACAGCTTTTGTTCAAAGAAAGGGATTTTTTTTTTCAAAAATAAATACAAAAGAATAAAAGATAAAATACTGGAATGGTTCCCCAAGAAATGGGAAAATACTGGGCTGGGCATGGTTGCTCAAGCCTGTAATTCCAGCACTTTGGGAGGCTGAGGTGGGCGGATCACAGGGTCAGGAGATCGAGACCATCCTGGCTAACACGGTGAAACCCCGTCTCTTCTAAAAATACAAAAAATTATCCAGGCATGGTGGTGGGCGCCTGTAGTCCCAGCTACTCAGGAGGCTGAGGCAGGAGAATGGCGTGAACCTGGGAGGCAGAGCTTGCAATGAGCCGAGATCGCGTCACTGCACTCCAGCCTGGGCAACAGGGCGAGACTCCATCTCAAAAATAATAAATAAATAAACAAATAAAAATAAATAAATAAAAATAAAAAAAGAAATGGGAAAATACTGAAATGGTTCCCTAAGATTAGTGGGGTTGGTTTAGAGGAGATAGAAATTGGGTGGTATAGACATATATCATTGTACACACTTTTTAAAATTAACTTTAATTGTTTTTATTTTTTATTTTTGAGACAGAGTCTCGTTCTGTCGCCCAGGCTGAAGTGCAATGGCGCGATCTCGGCTCACTGCAACCTCTACCTCCCTGGTTCAAGCAGTTCTCCTGCCTCAGCCTCCCCAGTAGCTGGGATTACAGGCACTCACCACCAGGCTCAATTACTTTTTGTTTTTAGTAGAGATGGGGTTTCACCACGTTGGCCAGGCTGCTCTCAAAATCCTGACCTCAAATATGTATACTTTTATAGTTTTGACTTTTGAATGGCATTAGACTATTTCATTTAAAAGTGAAGAAACACAAACAAGAAGATCCCTTATTAAAGACAAAAATGAATTAACCATGTATGAAATTGATAGCATTAGTACATAATAAAAATGAATTTGTGTTAATTTTTAGAAAATCATGCCTACTGTCCACTCTTAGCAGGATATAGTCAAAGGACCAAAAAGAACTGCTGAACCACATAATTGCTTCAGTATATAATACTTTATTATATTTAGTATAATTTAGTCTTTAATACTTTACTATTATATACTAAATAAAAGTTTTTATTTTGTATATATGTTGAAAACTTTAGTATATACTATGTTGTTAGCAGCAGTCATGATGGAGTAGTTCTCAAACTAGTGATTTTTGTGCATTGTAGGATTGGATGATGGATGGATGGATGGATAGGTAGATGAATGACTAAAATGGATAGAATGATAGAGGCCTGGGATCTGAATTTCAGCCCCAGAGGGTGGGGGAGATGCTGGGCGGAGCCGGACCAGGGAAGCCCACCCTTGGATGCCCCAGTGGGATACAAACACCAGCCCCTGGTAAAACACCCAACCTCCGTACGAGGTGAGGGGCTGTCCTGGTGCCAGAGCCTGGAAGACAGGGAGGTGAGCTGCATCCCTGTCTCACTCAATCCTGGTGCTGGCATACTCGTTTTGGTGACACTGCTGTTTATTTCCAGGCTACAATGCAGCCCAGAGCCTTAGGAGACACCTGCCCCATGGCTCAACACTAAACCGTGCTGTCTCTACATGGTTGTGGTGGGAAGTCTCTCCTTCACCCCCAAACACAGCTCGCAGTCTCTCCTGCGTGGCAGGAGATGCTGCTGCTCCTTGCAGAGAGGGAGAGGATCCACTTTTTATGCAAGCCCAGCCACAAGGCCACGTGGCCAGCCAGGTCGCCCCTCACAGCCAAGTACAGGCTGCCCTCCAGTTTGCCAGAGCCAGCTTCCCGTGGACACAGCAAGGCCACGTCTGCAGCAGTGGGCAGAGGGAAGAAGCCCCCCTCTCTATGCCTGGGCTCCAGCACCGAGGCTGCTAGGTCGGTGGAATGGGTGATAGGTAGATAAAAGGCAGATAGATGGATGTGGATGGAATTTGCTGCATGCCCATGTTCTCCCGGTGGAAGAAAGGAGATTCAAATTCGGAACAAAGGTTGGAAATGGAAGTATCAGTAGGAAATCCACTGAAAAGAGCCTAGTAGAAACTCCAGTAGCAATGAGCACACCTAACATTCAAATCTTGATTGAAATAACAAGCTAAAAAGAACCAGGTGCCTTGAAGAAAATGCTGATTCCAAGTTACGGGAAGGAAAAATACATGGTAACTCTAGAACATATCGGTGTGCATGCAAGTAAATCACAAGATTTATCAAATTCAGACAATTTAAGAAGAAGGATAATTATATTAATGAATTACAAAAATATAAAACAAAAATGTGAGTCCACACAGATAGTAAAGGGGAAAAAAGTAGAAGGGATTCTGTACAGAATGATAACCAACTAGTATAGAAAGAATGATGGAATTACATAATCACCAATTTAAACCTCCACTACCATCATTGATTAGAGCAACGATCACCAAATGATACTAAACGACCAGATAAAAGTTTTTTGGGCCGAAGGAACCTCTTCAATGAGATACCTAGTAGATACTACCTTCTCCAAGTGAGCAAAGTAACAATACCAATGACGCATCTAACAAGTTGTGTGCCTTCTAGTATGCTGCTGTGGGAAGCGCATAACCCGCCATCAACAAAGTTTAACCTCAATCTAATCATGACACACGTTCAGAATATGAAACACTCCACAAGAAAAGGGGCCTATTCACACATGTCATTGCCATGTAAGTCACACATCAAAACAGGTTAAAGGGATGTGGCAAGATGAGGTTCTTGACTGGATTTTGGACACCGACCCCACAATAATGCTGCTATCAAGCACATTGTTGAGACAACTGGTAAAATGTTAATATAGTCTGTCTATTAGGCAGTATTATTTATCAATGTTAAATGCATTTCCGGTGACAATGGTATTGTTGCTATGCAGGAGAATGTCTTTGTTCTCAGCAGTTATATGCTGAAGTATTTAGAGGTAAAGTGTGAAGTTGTCCACATCTTAATTTTGAAGGGTGCAATAACTAAATAAATGAAGAAAGGGAGAGAGCAAGGTAGGGAGGAAATGAAGGGGAGGGAGGGACAAAAAGAGAAAGATTTTGAACCAAAAGAAATAAATGGAGGGAGGATATGCAGAGAGATTTAAAAAGCAGAAAACATATCTGCTGCCTTTTGTAACAAATGATTTTTGTTTCATCTTTTTGCAAACAATGATTTTTAGGGGTTCATTGCATTTTTCTTTTAGCTTTTCTGTGCACTTGAAATTAAAATACAAAAGCTAAAAAAAAAAGCAGGGGAGGAAAAGGAAGAAGGTACAACTTTTATAAAGAAAGAAGGAGGAGGAGCAGAATCTAAAGAAGAGGGAAGAGGAGGAGCTGGGGGAGGAGG
The DNA here is from genome assembly GCF_049350105.2 of Macaca mulatta. NCBI lineage: Eukaryota > Metazoa > Chordata > Mammalia > Primates > Cercopithecidae > Macaca > Macaca mulatta. Next base: position 11,148,799 of record NC_133417.1, read on the forward strand.
TGGAGGTGGCCTAAGAAGGAAGTGACTTGAGGAGAAGGAGGGAGGAGACGGAAGGGGGAGGGTGGAGAAGGAGAGGGGAATGTGCTGGATAGAGGGGGAGATGGAAGGAGGTGGGACAAAGAGGGAGGTGGAGAGAGGAAACAGGAAGGAGAGGATGGAGGGAGGAGATGGAGAGTGAAGTGAGCAGGAGGAGGGGGAGGAGAGTGGGAGATAAGCAATATCAGTAAGACCCAGCCCCACAGAACACTACTCAGCATCCATCTCCGTATATTTTTCCATGGCCACATGTGTTTACATGTATTATTTTCCACCGAAATGATCTCTATGTGGAACCGCCCATGGGTAGCTTGTGTGGGGCAAAACCAGAGCCTGGGTAGCAGACGGCAGCTTTGTAGCTGTCATGATTTAAATGGCCACTTTGATTTTCATTGCCTCACTTCATACAAATTTCCCAATGTGGGCTTGGTGCTACAGGTCCCTGTGCAAGGGTGGCATTTCCTTAGCCTAACCACTTTGTTTCCTACTGAAAGCAAATGACTATGCTATGTCTTCCACTTTTACTCTTAGTGGTGATAATCACCTCAACAGCAAATGGATTAGCCATATATTTTTCTTGTCTCTACGCCCATATCTCTCTTAAAGAATTTCTACAAGACTGCAAAATCTTCGAGACCAAGGACAATATTCTTCACTCCTTTGATTCCCAGATTCTATCATGGTGCTGGCACATAGTAGGTGCTTAACAAATATTAACTGAAAAACTGGATGAATGTCACATACATCTAAAAGATTTTAATAAGGATTTAAAATTATTTGTATTGATCTCCTCTTCATTGTTCTGACAAAAATATATTCTAGGAATTAAAATGAATATGGGAAGCATGGATGACCAAGATTAGCCCTGTGCAGGCCTCAGTATGTGGATTAATATTTGCAAACCATTGATGAGTTTCTTCTCCTTAAATTGAATAATGACTTTTGTCATAAAGGAGAAAAAGTTAATTCACAGAATATTTTGACTTTAATGTTTTCCATATCTTTTCTGAAACCCTTGACATCTGACAATATGAAAATCCAGGATAAGTTATTATTGAATTTAGTCAATATTTTGTGCCATGTTATAAATTAGGACATATTCTATATACACATTTTTCCAAAGCTAAAAATGTTTGAACACCACAGCTCTTGGTGACTACAATAGAAAGCAGCGGGTAGGTGGGACATGGTGTTTTTATACTCAGGCAGATACCATTTCACTCAACGATGAGGTCAAAATTTTGCATATTGGAGGGTCACAATATTTCAGAGCCTCAATTTTCTCAATTTATAATGACACTACACTTAGTATAATAGCTGTTTGTGAAGAAGAAAGATCGTTACCATGGCCTTCTATATGGCTCATGGATAGCTTTCAGGTCATGTAAGAACCTTCCAAAACTGTATGTGGGGTGTGTGTGTGTGTGTGTGTGTGTGTGTGTGTACATGTGTGCACATAAGTAGGCTTCCTTGGAGTCAGGCTCATCTCCTTGGACTCTCAAAAAAATCTATGACCAAAGGATTTTAAAAACCAGTGCAAAATGTGCAAACTGTAAGGAAGTTGATATTCAGACATACAAAAAAATCAATATGTGCACCCAACCGTTTATTCAGAAACTTCTTCTACTTTGTGGAGCTGCAATAGTGGGCAGTGAAGAGAATGTACATTGAGTGTTGGGTCAGGAAGATGGGTACCCATTCTAACCCCATTGTTCAATGGTTACAGAATGGTGGGCAAGTTCTTTGGCCTCTCTAAATCTCAGTTTCTCTTTTCTAAACTGAGAAGAGATCTACTTCTTCCAAGAATGGCTTTGCTATGAAGATTACACAAGGAAAAGATAAAAATCTACCTTAAGTGTTGAGCCAAGTGACTCCCACTTTTAATGTTACCACTTTCACTGCCCCTTAGATTTTTCATTCTTCGAATCAAGTCATCCCCATTTGCTCAGTGTTTTCTTATTGATATTATTTTTGCACTTGTCTTCATGGAGAGAGGTAGTTTTCTTCTTCCCCTGTTGCTTGCTGTAGAACACCTGTCAGGCCACTGGCCTCTGACAAGTCCTGTGGATTCCAGTCAGCCCCTGTCAGCCATGGGAAATACAGCTGCAAAATGAATCATCTGCCCACTCAGGATCCACGCAGCTGGGAGAATCTTATTATTTTACTGTCACTGAGTTTCCATGAGGTCTTTCACGTTTGTCCATAGTGCATAGTTATGAATGTGAAGAACACTCACAGTAGCTCTTATTACTTTTTACTTTCTGGGTGCTTGTTCCAATTCCCTGTGCATTCTATGAGGAAGTGTCATTGGCAACAAGTTAGGACTGCTGTCCCTTTCTCCAGTTGAAAGGACCGGACAATGATGCAGGGGGTGCAATTTTCCAGTGGGATACTAGAGACTGAATTTTGGAAACAAAGGTCTATTAGAGGAACTAAAAAAATAAATAATATAAGCTATATCTTTAAAAGATGTTTTCGGGCCGGGCGCGGTGGCTCAAGCCTGTAATCCCAGCACTTTGGGAGGCCGAGACGGGCGGATCACAAGGTCAGGAGATGGAGACCATCCTGGCTAACGCGGTGAAACCCCGTCTCTACTTAAAAAAAATACGAAAAACTAGCCGGGCGAGGTGGCAGCGCCTGCAGTCCCAGCTACTCGGGAGGCTAAGACAGGAGAATGGCGTAAACCTGGGAGGCGGAGCTTGCAGTGAGCTGAGATCCGGCCACTGCACTCCAGCCTGGGCGAAAGAGCGAGACTCCGTCTCAAAAAAAAAAAAAAAAAAAAAAAAAAAAAAATGTTTTCACTGAGTAGACAATTCTAGGTTGAAAGTATTTTCTTTCAGTATTTAAACAAGAGTACTCCAGTATTTTCTTCTTTCTATTGTTTCCAATAATAAATCTATTATCTTTATCTTTATTCCTTTGTACATAACATGCCTTTTTCTCTGTTATAGATTCAATAATTTTTTCTTGATAACAGGTTTTAAGCAATTTAATTTTGGTGTGATTTACTTTGTGTTTCTAAGCTCATGAGTTTTTTTTTTTTTTTTGAGCTACTTAGCTTTACAAACATATGATACAATAATAGTAACTTCTTAAAATGTCATTGTCTGCTAAATTTAACATGTTTTTGTTTGTTCCAATTAATTTTTTTCCTTATTATGGATTATATTTTCTTGCTTTTTATGCCTAATAATCTTTGAATATATGCCAGATATTGTGACTTTAACTTCTTGAGTACTGGATATTTCTGTGTTCCTATTAATCCTCAGCATTTTTTTTTTCTAGGATGCATTCAAGTTATTTAAAAAGAGTTAGGTTCTTTACATTTTGCTTAGATAATTTTTTAAGGTAGAATTAGAGCAGTGGTCAAAGAGTATTTGTTGCCCATGACTGAAGCCAGATCCTTGTGTTTGCCCGACCCAGCGCCCTGTGAATCATGAGGTTTTCCCATCTAGCTTGTGAAAATTAACTATTCATGACACTGTGTTACATGGCGGTACTCTTTATTATAATCCATTCAAGTGGATGGTATTCTGGTCTCAGGTAGTCTCACTTGTACGTACCAATCATGAGTCAGCTAAATATGTAGTTAGGTGGACTCCACAGATCTCTAGGGTTGTCTCTTTGTAAAACTCTCTCTTCATTCCAAGATGATTGCCAGGAGTGGGGCACTGGATGCTCATTTGTATTGACTATCAAACCAGCAGGACATGGGTTAGTCTCATTCAGAGACTCACTATCAGGCCAGCTCAGAATGAAGCATGGTAAGCCTTCTTCCAATGGGAGTAGACAGAATTGTGTCATTATAGGTCCAATTATAAGGGGACGCCTCAGCTTTAGCCTGTGCTGAGTCAATGCACATCCAGTGAGCTGGTGGAAAACACCCAGTAGAAATCTTGGTCAATAGGAACTGAGGGTCCTCCAAATAAACAAACAAAATCATGCAAAGGACATTGTAGTAGCTCTGCCTGTGACCCAGGGACTTCAGCATAGTGGTCGGAGGAAAGTAAGGATTCTCAGAAAAACATGTTCATAGTTTCTCAGAACAATATGGGGACAAGAATGTTAATAGCAATTTAATGTTTGCTGGAACACGCACACACACACACACACACGCACACCCCACATATGTACAAAAGAAGAAAATAAAGGGGAAGAGAAAAAACAAAGGCAAAATCAAATATAATGAGATTTCCAAAATGTTAAAGATAATTCTCAAACGTACTTAATTTAAGAATATTGTTTTAGAATGACTTGAACAGAAAATGATACAAGAAATGAGCATGCCATGGACTTCTCATGCACTTCACTTCCAAATTTGACTTACCACCCATCCTCTCAAGCATTAGCAACCCCAAGAGTTACAGTGCTTTCCGTAAGATCAGTGGAAATGTTAGGATGTTAGCCCACCAGCAGCATGTGGGAGGTACCACCTAGAGGCATCATGTGGACAGACATTTAGCAGAGGAGGTGAGACACCGTGCGAGGAGTAAATAAATACTAATCAGTCAGCTTGGGATTAGTGCATTAATGTGACCTTACTTTCACCATGAAACTAGATATTCTCTGCCAAAATCAGCTTCTAGTTTGGGAGGAGGTCTTAGCTCATATCTTAGGTGGTGTTCTGTGTCTCTGCTGTCCAATATGGTAGCCACTAGCCATATGTGGCTATTTAGGACTTGAACTCTGCCCATTTAACTAAAAATTAATTTTCAACTTTACTTAATCTTAATTAATTTAATTCAAACTTAAATAGTCATTTGTTGTAGCCAGTGCCTGTCATAGCAGACCACATTGGTTGAGAGCATAGTGAGTTGACAATGTAGGCTCTATAACTAGATGTCAAGTCATAAATCTCAACTTTCATTTTTACTAGCTGTGCATCCTTGGGCAACCTATCCTTTTCACACCTTAATTTTAACATTTTTAATGTTGGAAAAATGATCATAACCACCTCATAGTTCTATCGTGAGGATAAAGTGATGATACTTATGCAAAGTGCTTAGAAAATATGTGGTGCATATGAAATAATAAGTTACCTATCATTAATCTTATCACCTTCATTATTTTTTCCTCTTATCTACTTGTGCTTATATAGTTCTACACACTAATAGTCAATAAATGCCCTTAGCCACTATGCAGTATTCTTTCTGTCATTTTCTTTCACCGCAAACTTAAAATAAATTTCTGGTGGAGTGATAGAGGAGGATGTGGCTGATGCTAGAAGCCTTTGCCAGTTTTGATATTGAGACTAGGGTAGGAAATGAATTATGGAATGTGCAGAAAAGACAGAGTAGAGCCCTAAATAAATGGTCTATTCAGAAGAGGATGCAGAAGATCTGAATTATGGGACTTTCAAAGGATTGTTTATAGTCAGTAAATCTGCATCTACTAGCATTTTGGGCTTTTTTAGATCTGGTAGCAGCACTCTGATCACGATAGAGAATTTCCATCAACATACAGTGTTTTCTCATCCACAGTAAATCCCAATCTCCTGTAGGCAGTCATCTTCTTATTTCTATCACCATAGCTTTTGTGCCTAGCTTATTTCTTTATTGACATTGCAATGCGATGTTTCCAAGGTTCATTCATGTTGTTGTATTATATTTGTAACTCATTCTTTTTCAATTTCTGAGTTTTATTCCATTATATGCTACAATTTTTTATCCATTGTCCTATTGATAAACAATTGGTTTTTTCCACTTTGAGTATTATGAATTGAGTTAGTATTAACATTCTTGTACACATATTTTTTGTAGACATGCTTTTATTTATCTGTTTTATGTTTATAAAATTATTATTTTTTATTTTAAGTTCTGGGATACATGTGCAGAACGTGCAGGTTTGTTACATAGGTATACATGTGCCATGGTGGTTTGCTGCACCTATCAACCCATCATCTAGGTTTTAAGCCTCCGATGCATTAGGTATTTGTCCTAATGCTCTCCCTCCCCTTGTCCCCCAGCCCCCGACAGGCCCTGGTGTGTGATGTTCCCCCTGTGTCCATGTGTTCTCATTGTTCAACTCTTACTTATGAGTGAGAACATGCAGTATTTGGTGTTCTATTCCTATGTTAGTTTGCTAACAACGATGACTTCCATCTTTATCCATATCCCTGCAAAGAACATGAACTCATTCTTTTTTATGGCTGCATAGTATTTCATGGTGTATTATGTGCCACATTTTCTTTATCTAGTCTATCATTGATGGGCATTTGGGTTGGATCCAAGTTTTTGTTATTATAAATAGTGCTGCAATAGACATACATATGCATATGTCTTTACAGTAGAATGATTTATAATCCTTTGGGTATATACTCAGTAATGGGATTCCTGGGTAAAATGGTATTCTAGTTCTAAAACCTTGAGGAATTGCCACACTGTCTTCCAAAATGGGTGAACTAATTTACACTCCCACCAACAGTGTAAAAGCGTTCCTATTTCTCCACAGCCTCGCCAGCATTTGTTTCCTGACTTTTTAATAATCACCATTCTAACTAGCGTGAGATGGTATCTCATTGTGGTTTTGATTTGCATTTCTCTGATGGCGAGTGATGATGAGCATTTTTTCATATGTTTGTCTTCTTTTGAGAAGTGTCTGTTCATATACTTTGCCCACTTTTTGATGGGGTTGTTTTTTTTTCTTGTAAATTTGTTTTAAGTTCCTTCTGGATTCTGGGTATTAGACCTTTGTCAGATGGGTAGCTTGCAAAAATGTTCTCCCATGCTGTAGGTTGCCTGTTCACTGTGATGATAGTTTCTTCTGCTGTGCAGAAGCTCTTTAGTTTGATTGGATTCCATGTGTTAATTTTTGCTTTTGTTGCAATTGCTTTTGTACCTAATTGTGAAATTGCAGGGTCATCGGGTGGGTGTTTATAAGAAATTGCCAAACAGATTTTGAAAGTGTAGTTGTCCTATTAAACATTCCTACCTAACAGGGCATGACAATTCTGGGTACTTTCTTTTCTCACCCGCACTTGATACTATCTGTCAATTGTTTTGAGTCATACTAGTGGTTTTAAATGGTATCTCATTGTAGTTGTATATTTCACATCCTTTAATACTGATGATGTTGAGAAGCAATCTTAACTACTTTAAATATTTTATCTTTTTCTACTATATTATAGTATTTCAGGCTTTCCCCCCTCCTCCCAGGCTAGGTTTTGGCTGTTCATTGCATCTCACAAATATTTTTTTGTGGTGTTTCCATTGATATTCAGTTTTTAAAATATTTTCTAATTTTCCTTGTGATTTCTTATTTAAGCCAGGAGTACATAGTGGTGTGCCAATTAATTTGCCATACTTCTTGATAACTTAGAAGGCTAATGTTTAATTTGTGTTCATATAACATGCTTTGTAAGATTTCAAATATTTTTTCATGTATTGAGACTTGTTTTATGGCTCAGCATATGGTCTATCTTTGTGAACATTTTATGTGCACTTGAGAAAAGAATATGTATTCTGAAGCCATTAAATGTAGTGCTGTGTAATTGTCAGGCCTAATTCAGTTGTACTGTTGTTAAAATCATTTACATATTTACTGATTTTTGGACAATAGCTAAATCAATTTCAGGGAGGGGGGTTAAAATCTCCAGCTGTGATAGATAATTTATCTATTTCGCCCTTTAGTCAGTTCTTTCATGTATTTTGAGGCTCTGTAATGAGGTACATATGAATTTACAATTGTTGTGCTTTCCTGAATAATTGATCATTGGTCTGTTGGTGGTAGAGTCTCTCGGTTTTCATTTATGTGAAAATGCTTTTATTTTGCCCTGATTTTTGAAGGACAATTCCATAGACATAGAATTCTAAGGGTTTTTTTTTTTTTCTCTCAAACTCTAAAGATGTCATTTCATTACATTACTGCTGAACACTTTGAACTTACAGAGGCGTGGTTTTATGTGCTTCGATGGAGCTGGTTGGTGGAAAGCAAAAAGGATTTACCAAGACCCTCTGTCTTGTCAGGATGCTCTGACTTGGCAGGATTTAGACTCAAAACTTTCTCCATTATGTGGAAACTCTTGCTTTCCTGGGGGTCCTTGGGATTTTCTCTGTACTTGCATAGTGCAGGTGTCCCGAGGGGTTCGGAGAACAGTTGTGACTTCCCCTTTTCAAGGTTTTTCTCTCAATTTCCTATTACTCCAGTAGCCTTGAACTCTGTATTTTGACACTTCAAGGCAACAAGAATGGCATTCTTCGTGAGTTTCGGTTGTGCCATGCCTTAGGTACTGTGGTGTATGCTTAGGATAAAAGCGCCATAAGCATGAGTGAGTGTGGTTCTCCTCTTTCAAGGCTTAACTCCCATCTGGGTTCTGCCTGCTTCTGATGCTCCTTGCTGCCTTTGTTATCTTTGTGACCTTGAGTCCTATACAAGTGACTCCACCATTACAGGCTCCAGAACTCCAACCTTGTACCTTTCTTTACTGTCTTACTCTGCACTCTATTGCAGAGTGCAGACAGCCATTAAAATATTTGTTGATTTCATTTTATATTTTTACTTTATAGAAGTACTTAATTTGAAAGAATATTGAAGGGCCCTTAGCCTTCTATTAAAAGTAATAAAATAATATATCTCAAAAAAGCAAACATTTGGAAATTAAACAGAACAGCTCTAAGTAACCCACGGGGAGAATATCAATACTGGTTGTGTGGACCAGGTGCAGTGGCTCACACTTGCAATCTCAGCACTTTGGGAGGCCGAGGTGGGAGGATCACTTGAGCCCAGGAGTTCAAGACCAGCCCAGGCAACATATCAAGACCCTGTCTCTCCAAAAAAGAAAATTAAAATTCAGCTAGGTGAAGTGGTGTGTGCAGGTTGTCCGAGCTACTTGGGAGGCTGAGGTGGGAGGTGAGCTCAGGAGTTTGAGGCTGCAGTGAACTATGATTGAGCCACTGTACTCCAGCCCGTGCAACAGAGCAAGATGCCTCTAAAATACAAACCAACAAAAAACACTGGTTGTAAGTATTCCGTAAAAGGACTAGAAAAAAACATCAGTGTTACTCTTGCCCCTAGGGTTGCCATAGTTAGTAAATACAAGTACAGGACACTTGGTTAGATTTAAATGTCAGATTCACAAATGATAATTTTTGGTATAACTATGTTTCATATAATATTTGGGAAATAATTATACTAAAACCGCTTTGTTGTGTATCTGAAATTTAGATTTAACTGAGTGTCCTGCATTTAGTCTGTCAACACAACTCCCTCCTCCCTCTTTTCCTTGCCTCCTGCTGGTTTCCATGCAGCAATATCGAGCCACGATCTGTCACAATTCATGAGCTTTGGACTTTGGGCACCGTGGGAGATCTGGCTGTGGAATGGAAGAAACACTTTGGCAGACTTTCTGATAATTTGCTTCATGTATTTTCTACTCTCTAAACACTGTGATGGAGTGGGAGGTAAGGACAGAGTGTGGAGCCCACAGTTGGGCTTAGAATCGTCCCAGTGAGAAACAGCCGCCTGGTTATGGACTTGGCAGGTCCACAATGGCCATGGTTGGAGTGGGGCAATGAAACCTTTTGCAAATACCACAATTTCTTCTCTTTCCAAAAGTATTCTAAGGAAAATTTGTTCAAAAATAATACATTTGTCTTACCGGGTGGCAATTACCATAGAACTCTTTTCCCTCAGCTAATTCCCATTGTATGGGCTTATCACAATTTATTTACAAATTACTCTATCCATGATGTAACTCCAAATTTTCATCATGTGGAAATAAATGAAGATCAACCAAATAAGAACAGACAGAAGCTATTTGTTCAGAGTTTGCTGTATCACGGGAGTCAGCCACCATCACTTGCCTTTTGGCTAAGATGCTAAGGCAGACAAGGCGTGGGAGAGCTTTGTAGTGGACAGAAGGAAGGCTTCAGGTGTGCCCTAATGGAGGCTGTTGGCATGGGAAGCTGGAGGTGAACTCACTGAAAGTGGTTATCTTATGGGATTAGTTAGGGGAGTATATTTGTTTTTTTCTTGTTGGTCTGAAGTTGGAAGCAGGTAAAAAAACATTAGAGAAGCTTTCAGAGTTTAATTAAATCTTAGCTATTTTGTTAAGGAATTACTATTTGGCTTCTTTGACTGGTTGCAAGAGACCTTGGTCTGATTTTCCATAAGTCTGGCTTATAGATAATGGGCTGGATTCCTGGGCTGGTTCCTGTAGATAAGGGGCTGGTATCCTGGCCTTGCTGCTGCAGACTGTGGGTCAGAGTTCTTCCATTATACACGGTCTGGCCATTGTCCGTCTGTATATTCAGGCTCTCAATTATTAGAAATTATGCTGATTAATCGCCTCTGCATATCTTGCTCTTCTTACTCGAAATTGAGTTGCCTATTTTTGCCCTACACTTTCATATAAATGTTAGAATCAGTTTGTTGAGGTAAAACATACACACACAAACCAAATTAAAATTTAAAAATTCTGTTATGGAAACCAAACACCCCATATTCTCACTCATAAGTGGAAGTTGAACCATCAGAACACATGGACACAGGGATGGGAACATCACACACCGGGGCCTGTCTGGGGGTGGGGGGCAAGGGGAGGGAGAGCATTAGGACAAATACCTAATGCATTGGCCATCAGAGAAATGCAAATCGAAACCACAATGAGATACCATCTCATACCAGTTAGAATGGCAATCATTAAAAAGTCAGGAAACAACAGGTGTTGGAGAGGATGTGGAGAAATAGGAACACTTTTACACTGTTGGTGGGATTGTAAACTAGTTCAACCATTATGGAAAACAGTATGGCGATTCCTCAAGGATCTAGAACTAGATGTACCATATGATCCAGCCATCCCATTACTGGGTATATGCCCAAAGGATTATAAATCATGCTGCTATAAAGACACATGCACACGTATGTTTATTGCGGCACTATTCACAATAGCAAAGACTTGGAATCAACCCAAATGTCCATCAGTGACAGACTGGATTAAGAAAATGTGGCACATATACACCATGGAATACTGTGCAGCCATAAAAAAGGATGAGTTTGTGTCCTTTGTAGGGACATGGATGCAGCTGGAAACCATCATTCTTAGCAAACTATCACAAGAACAGAAAACCAAACACCGCATGTTCTCACTCATAGGTGGGAACTGAACAATGAGATCACTTGGACTCGGGAAGGGGAACATCACACACTGGGGCCTATCATGGGGAGGGGGGAGGGGGGAGGGATTGCATTGGGAGTTATACCTGATGTAAATGACGAGTTGATGGGTGCTGACGAGTTGATGGGGCAGCACACCAACATGGCACAAGTATACATATGTAACAAACCTGCACATTATGCACATGTACCCTAGAACTTAAAGTATAATAATAATAATAAATAAATTAAAAAAAAACAAAAAAACCTAGATGGTGGGTTGATAGGTGCAGCAGACCACCGTGGCACATGTATACCTATGTAACAAACCTGCACGTTCTGTCCATATATCCCAAAAGTTAAAGAAAATTTTTTTAAAAATAGAAAAATAATAAAAATTCTGTTATGAATAATTAGAACCTTCAATAAGAACTCTTACACTCTGATATTATCTATTTCAGGTGTATGTTGGATTGTTTGATTAATAGTAGCTTTTCTAGACTCTTATTTCTCCTTGTTTATGTTGGGATTCTTTATTCCAGTTACACATAAATGTAGCCAGTACTTGTAATACCCTCCCTTTGTCCCTAGTGCCTGAGGTCTCACAGGGGTGGGTCCTGGGGTCGGTGTTCCCATCCATTATGCTGAGTCCTCAGTGGACGCTTAGAAGTTTGATCTGGGATCAAGAAACTATAGTCCATGGGGAAATTCTGGGTCATAACCTGATTTTCTGATTGGCTCACAATCTAACAATGTTTTTGCATTTTTTTAAATGGGAAGAAAGAAGATGAGGAACAAAAAGAGGCTGACTAGAAACAGAAGATTTTGTGACATGTGAACATTGCATGAAACTCAAAGTTCAGTGTCCGTAAATAAGATGTTATTGGAATACAGCTGGGCTCCTTCACTGATGGTTGCCTGTATCTATGGATGTGTTTTAAGAGCAGAGCTGAGTCATTGTGACATAGACAGAAAGGGAATGTGGTTGGTAAATCGTGAACTGTTTTCTATCGGGTTCTTTACAGGACGTTTGCTGACCCCTGGGCTAGATTCCACATTCTCAATGGCTACATACTTTTCTTGAATTTTTTTTTTTTTTTTTTTTTTTTTTTTTGAGGCAGAAGCTCACTTTGTGGCCCAGGCTGGAGTGCAGTGAGCTGAGATTGTGCTCACTGCAATCTCCACTTCCTGGGTTCAAGCGGTTCTTCTGCCTCAGCCTCCCGAGTAGCTGGGACTACAGGTGCCCACCACCATACCCGGCTAATTTTTGTATTTTTAGTAGAGATGGAGTTTCACCATATTGGCCAGGCTGGTCTCGAACTCGTGACCTTGTGATCTGTCCACCTTGGCCTCCCAAAGTACCGCGATTACAGGCATGGGCCACTGTGCCCAGCCAATTTTTTTTCTTCTTTTTTAATAATTTCCTCCCATGTATATTCTGTTCTCTTTTTCAGAAATGTATATTATGTCAACATTATATGTCCTGGGCTGATTTTTTTCATTTTCTAATTTTTCTCCCCAATCTTTTTTTTTCTATAAAGTTTAAATAGCTCTGCAAAGTCTGTGACAAGTGTTCTCATTAATTAGGATTACAAGCAAGTGAGCAACTCTGTGGATCTATATTTTTATGTGTCACTATTGAAAAGGATGAGTATTACATAAAAGTGTGATGTTCAATAAAATTACTACAGTCGTCTTCAAACTACATGCTGCTCTATGGTAGCAAAATATAATACTGACATTAAGAAGACATGGTCAAGAAAATATGTTTCTTAAAAATACCTTCCTTGAGTAATAGTTATGAGTGGAGGCATAATACAGCAAGATAAAATACTTAAAAATATTGAGAGACTTCATTATTCTATTGATTTTTCCTGTACATTTTCCCAAATTAAAATTTAAAACTTAGAAAATGCGTTTAATGATATGTTTATTTTGAGGTGCAAATTTTGTTTCTCATAAAACAGGCAAAAGTCTGTCAAAATAAGATTCCATCATTCTCATGGCCTAGTGTTCTTTAATTAGTGAAGTAGAAGGTTTAAAATGCACTGTCATCAAAGGAAAAATTAAAATCTTTTGTTTATATCATGACTAAATAACCACATGCTTTAAAGAATTGATATTAACAATAAAATATAATTTCCCTTTTAATAGCACGAGAGACTTCACTTAACACGTATGAGGCTGACATCTGAGGCTTTCGTGCTACTACTGTCGTGACAACTGTATTAAACCTTTCCAGTGTGACATTTTTCAGCTCTGAAAATAATATCACTGCATCCATGTAGAGCTTCCATTTGCACGGAATTGACAGAGTGTGGATGCTGACTGCCTTACCTCTGCAGACTGTCTCAAGCTATCCCAGGGTGTGAAAGACATGCGTCCCGGTCTCGGCACAGACACATGGGCCCTCACTTACCGACCTGGATATGCCTGTGACTCTCCAGAGCCATCCAGGGACCTGTCAAGAACATTTTGGCTGCCAGACTGGCAGATACACGTGCACACGCATGCACACACACACACACACACACACACAGAGGTAGGGCCGCTGCTCAGTGCTCAGGGTGGCAGTCCACTTTGCCTAGAGTCTAGGCACCTGTGTTTAAAAGCAGAAACAAACTGGGAAACAGGAAAGGAAGATCAGAAAGGATGAAAACCACATGTTATTCCCTCACATTCCATTTTCCGTGTGTTATAATTCCAATTACTTATTAGTAGGTTTCTTCCCACCTCATTTATGTATTCAATTATTCATTTGTAACCAAGAACATTTCATTTATTCAACAATTACTCAGAGAGAACCTACTACTTAGTAGGTACTATACCACAGGGAACAAGGCAGTAAAAAGCATCTGTCCTCAAGCCTATTACATGTTATACATGAGGAAACAAGTACCTAAAATAGATAATATCAGATAGTACCAAATGCATGAAGGCAATAGATGAGGATAAGACAATAAGCTGTGCTTGTAGGGTGAGCGCCACTTTTAAATATGGCAGTCAAGTCTGGCCAGTGTCAGCAATGACCCAGGCCTGGAATGATGAAGAGCCAACCCTGAGGAGTTCCCTAGGATGAGCATTTTGGGCACAGAGAAAGATACGAGGCCCTGAAGTGGGCTGGAAACAGGGCAGGGTGTGCAGGAGGGCTGGGCGGTCACTAGATCAGAAGAGGAGCATCAGGGAAGCACTCATGTGATGGAGAGCCTTAAAGGAGAGTTCATGGGCCTCCTGCCCCCTTGTATATAGATGCGATTGGTTCATTCTCCCCTTTCACTGTTTCTGAATAGCCAACATCCTCTCCTCTCCAGGAGGTCAGTGAATGTGAATGACCAGGGGTATTGCATCACACATACACCAGTTCTTGATTCCACTGGTGAAGAAGTAGGGCAGTTGAGAGCCATGGCTTTGTCCCAGGTAGCCTTGCTCAGCTCAGCCTTGGACTCAGCTGGGAATGGAGCACAGTCCTGTTCTCTGATTCTCAGTTCTGCAGGCATTGCCATACCACTGCATCAAGTCGTAGGCTGGAGAGTCAGGTGGAAGCATCAATGTGATAGATGGATGATGTTAAATTAAAGGTACATCAAGGAGGGAGTGCAGAGGGGAAAAAAGGAATTATTAGACACTCTAGGTCCTTAGAAAAAAATATGCTATCTTCTGCTTCCCAGCCTTGCTCTCCCTATCTTCTCATTTGTGTTCTGTCTCCATCCTCATCACTGTCAGTGTGTAATTCAGAGTTTATCCACCTCTAATGCTCTGTAGCTTCAAAGTGCTTATGCCCTCAGGGATTTACTTTCTATTCTAGGCATTTCTTTATCCTAAAGAGATTTTGTAATGATTCTTTTTAGAGTTAATTTCTTAAAATAAATTTCAGTGACAGCGGTTTAAATAAGTTTTTCGCCCCATTTATTAAAAAATATTTTTAAAGAATATAGTATGTACCTGATTCTATGGTAGATTTTGGAAATGTTGCTGAATCAGATACTTTGTAAAACTCTCAGCATATTGGGAGAAAAGAACTAACCTGATAAGTATGCAAAAATTAACCGAATATAATTGTGATGAGGACTAAAAATTAAATTATAATGGGGAATGCTGTTATTTTGATGGATTATGGTAGTCTTTTCTAAAGAAGGATTATTTATTCTGAAATTTGAGGCAAGAATAAGAATTAGCCAGGGAAAAGACGGGGCAGGAAATATCCAGGACAGGAAAGTCAGAGGAGGGTATGATTTTCTGGTGGAAGAAATTCATATTGGAAGTTACTGGAGTGGTATCCTTGAGGAATGGGTAGAAGGTCAGTACGAACTGCAGTAAGAATTGTGATATGGGAGATGAGGCAGATAAGTGGAGGGCATATTATGGAAAGCTTTGAAGATTTATGGAGATTTACTTTTTGTTTCTTAAGAGGAAAGGGAGATATTAAAGAAAGGCCTGAACTATTGTACTGGATCATATCTCTTTCCAGGGATAGGAACTGCGTTTAACAGAGTAGGTGGATGCTGCCTGAGTCTGCTTAAGAACTGATTTCATCGCATGTTCACCTGCTAACAATGGGTGAATGGCCTTTCTAAATTGCCTAGTGACGGGGTGGGGTGATGAGGGTTGAGACCCTTGACACTTGAGACACTTGAGACCTAGTCCCTTAGATCTTTAGACACATAAAAACATTCCATACAAAGGAACTTATCATTGGCCCTGCACACAGTGGGCAAAGAGCTAAATTTCAAAAAATATAGAAAATAAAAAATAAGACCATTCCCGACTTCATATCATACACCAAAGTTAATTTCAGGCCTATAATCTACCTCAATATGCAAATCAATAAGATAAAACTTCTAGAAATAGGAGAATATCTTCATGATATTGAGGAAGGATAAGCTGGCACGTTTATTGAAAAGGAGCAAGAAAATTATTAATGACAGCAAAAAGGATTGATAAGTTTGATTGCATGAAAAGTAAAGACTACTGTTCATCAAAAGGTCACCTTTAAGAATATATAGAAAATGCACAATGATTTTACTTTAAATTTTGGAGCAGTTTTAGATTTACAAAAATAGTTTCAGAGAAACTACAGAAGGTTCCTGTATATCCCTACACCTGTTTCCCTATTAACATTAACATGATAGATTGGTCCCAACTAATGAAACATATGCACATGGAAACATTCTATGTATGTATATTGATACACTGCTGTTAACTAAACTTCATTTAGATTTTTAAATGTCTTTAATTGGTTCCAAGATGCCATCTAGGAAACCACATTACATTGAGTTGTTATGTCTCCTTGTGATAGTTTCTCAGACTTACCTTGTTTTTGATGATCTTGAGAATGTTGAGCAGTACTGGTAATTAGCTCTGTACAATTTGGGTTTGTTTGGTGTTTTTCCTTAGGGTTATAATGGGATTATATTTGAGGGATGGGGGAAGACCACAGAGATAAAACACCATTCTCATCATGTCATATCAAGGGAACATGTTCAACTTGATCCCAGGGTTGAGGTATTGGTTGTCACGTTTCTCCACAATAAAGTTCCTCTTCCCCCTCCCCTTTTAGTAAGAAGTGTGCAACCCACAATGCACCTAAGGGATGGGAGTTATGGCTCATCTCTCTGAGGGAGGCAATATCTACATAAAGTATTTGGAATTCTTCTGCCTATTATTTGGAAATTTGTCTTCCTTCCTCCCCTATTTGTAGACTTACACAATCATTTATTTATAGCAATATGGACTCGTGGCTGTGTGTTTTGTACTTTCATTGTGATCCAATATTACATTATTTATTTTGTTGCTCTCATAGTTGGTGACCTTCAGTGATCTTTCATTTGGCTCCTGTGTTCATTTTCTTACTTTGTAACCTAAATAATGAAAACTAAGATTTTTTGTGTGTTTTTTTTCCCACAAAATAAAAAGTGGAGAATTAGCACAGACACCTCGCCTAATGTGATAAACCACTTACTGATGTCAAAAGGACCTAGATTCCTTCCATGGCTGTGCTCAGGGTCAATTTCATCATAAGGACAGTTTTCTTCCTCGTCACAGTATAGCTTCCAGTGGCAAGAGGATCTTTCACTTCTTTATTTCTCTCCAATAAGAATATTAAAATAATCCTCCCGAGCCAATATTTAAGCCTTCCCTCTGTAACTGAAGAGAGACAGGTGGAAACAGATGTTGGATTTGCAACCAACAGTGTCTGTTCCATTCCACACTTGAACTAAACTCAACAGTTAAGTCTCATCTCTATGAGCATTTAATCCAAGACAAAAGGTATTGACAATAAGTTCAAATAAAGAAGACTTACATGGAATTCTATGTCCGTGAGTACAGGGGCACTAAACAAAGACACTAAACTAAGAACAGCTAGAAGATCCCGGAAAAGAAACATCAAAATTCAGCACTAGCTTGTGTGATGTCCATATTCGAAGGCATGGGTCTGAAAATAAAGGAAGGTAGGGTGACGTGCATAACACGTACATGGACGAAAATGTGGGAGAAAAATCAGGGCAACATGAAACAATCTCTCTCAGACAAAATGCCTACCACAGGAGGTGTTAAATTAATAAGAAAAACCATAAATCATCATTACAAAATTAATATGTATAGTGGGGAAAAAATAAATCTCCAAAATAAAATGCAGTTGCCAATAGCAGTCCAGGGTGCCTAGTGAGAGTAGAGAGAGAGCAGTTCCAAGGTATCTTCAAAGAATTACATTTTGAAAACACTCAGAAACATACACCGAGGTCTGATTTCCTGGCTAGT
This sequence comes from Macaca mulatta, assembly GCF_049350105.2. Classification (NCBI taxonomy): domain Eukaryota; kingdom Metazoa; phylum Chordata; class Mammalia; order Primates; family Cercopithecidae; genus Macaca; species Macaca mulatta. The sequence continues at coordinate 11,166,685 of NC_133417.1, forward strand.
GGATGAACAATTCATTCATTCATTTAACAAATATTTAATGAACTCAAATAATGTACCAGGCACCATGCTAGGTTTTGTGTCTCAAAGACAGCATCCTAAGTGATAAGAATTTAAAAGTGGCATGGAATCAATGAACATTTTTCTTCTGAACTCTAACCATCCCTTTATTAGAAGATTCCTGAAATAATTTCCTCAAAGAACTACTCATTACACATCTTCCATCTTTTCTTGAATTACTGGCATGTTTTCTGACATTTTTTTCAAATCCTTATTGATCTTGTTTGTCTTCAGCCAGCATCAAGGTAACGAATTGTGGTAATGGTTATACACGCAACTCTGAACATATCCTACAAACCACTGAATTGTGCATTTTAAAAGGGTGAATTTTGCAGTAGGTGAATTATACTGAAACAAAGTAGATATGGAAAAAAATGAACAAGGCAGAACATTGCATGTAGTATCTCATTCCCTATAAGCTTGTGCTCAGTCCAGCCTCAGCCTATCTTTCTGGAATCACCTACTTGTGTTACACTCCCCAGTGAGACTTCTGGATTTACCCCTGGACTAGAGTACTTTGTGTGCCTATGTCATTCTTTTCTCACACCATTCTCTGCAAATATTCCATTTTCTTTGAGTGTATCATGAGTCAACTTAAATTAATGAACCCTTTCTCCAAAAGAAGGAAGGGGAGAGAACATGTCCATGGTGCAAGAACAGCTAGAATTTGCAATCTGTAGATTTGTCATCCCCATAAAGACTTTACATTTCAGAATTTCCACCACTATACTGATCTAGACTGAAACCCAATATTACCCTCGATTCCTATAGCACAGCAAGGACCAGGATAGAACATTAGAGAGGATGGAAAGGCTGAGTGAAATTGAAACCAGAGTAACATGTATTTCAGATCATGGAATCCACAGACCCTTTCCATATTTCTCCTGACCTAGATACAGGACCATCCCTAACTACCTGTCTCCTGGGTCCTTCCCAGGGGGCTCCTGCCTCCCTGTGAAAACGATTATTCTCTCATCACCCAGGGCACTCTGGGGCTCCCTCCCAAGAGTCCAGACCCAAAAGGCTGGGATCTAGGAAGGAAGGAGTTCCTTTTGTTTTTAGATCTGCCATCCTTTTTCTAAAGTAAAATCGTATCTATCTCTGACCCTGCTTTACTTTCCAATGTAGCATTGCACTGTCAGGAAACTGTCATATTCCTTATATGTTTGATTGTTTGGTTTCCCATGAAGACTTCTATATTAGGTTGCTGGGGCTGCCATAACAAAATACCACAGAATGGGTGGCTTAGACACAGAAATCTATTGTTTTCTCACACTTCTGGAGGCTAGAAGTCCAAGATCAAGGCATCAGCAGGATTAATTTCTCCTGAGACTTCTCTCCTTGGCTTCCTAGCTATGTCCTTTGGTGATCTTTCCTCTATACACACATCCCTGGTGTCTCCTTCCGTGTTCAAATTCTGCTTCTTAGAAGAACACCAGTCAGAATGGCTTACGGCCCATCCTAATGGTCTCATTTTAATTTAATCACCTCTTAAAGACCCTGTCTCTAAATATGACCACATCCTGAAGTACTGGGGGTTAGGACTTTCACATATAAATTTTGGGATGGGGAAGGCTCAAATTAGCTCTTAACAGTGTCTTGTGGCCTTACGAGGCAAGACTGCATTTGCTTTGTGTATTGTTATATCCCAAGTACCAGTCACAACAGGCTCTCAATAAATCAACACAGTTCCTTTATCCTATCTGTGGTAGACAGAATTCTAAGATGGTTCTAAGATTTGCCCCCCTGTATAAATCCTCCCCTTTTAGTGTGGGCAGGGCCTATAACCATGATGGAATATCCTTCTCATGATTAGGTTATGGGATATGCCAAAGGTGAATTAATTTTGCAAATGTAATCAAGGTCCCTGATTGATTGACTTTACAGATCAATGGGGACATGATCTTGGGTGGGCCTTACCCACTTAGATGGGTCCCCTCAAAGAAGAGATCAAGTTCAAAGACAAGAAACAAGCAGCAGCAGAGATCCTCTCCTCGCCGCCCTCAAGAAGCAATTTTCCAGAATGAGAAGAGGGCCTCATGGCAGGGAAACCTGGGTGGCCTCTAGCAGTTGCTTGCCTTTATTCACCACCACAAGGAAGTGAATTCTGCCCACAACCAGTGAGTTGGGAAGAGAACCTCACAGCTCAGACGTGATCACAGCCTGGAGGACAGCCTGAGATCCTGAGTAGAGGAATCAGCTCATCCATGCTTAGAATCCTAAACCATGGAAACTATGATGTAGTAAATGTGTAGGGATTTTTTGTTTTTTTGTTTTTGAGATAGGGTCTTACTCTCTCACCCAGCTGGAGTCCAGTGGTGCAATCATAGCTCACTGCAGCCTCAGACTCCTGAGCCCCAGTCTCAATCCTCCTGCCCAGTCTCCTCCTCCTTTCACAGGGAGGCAGGAGCCCCCTGGGAAGGACCCAGGAGACAGGTAGTTAGGGATGGTCCTGTATCTAGGTCAGGAGAAATATGGAAAGGGTCTGTGGATTCCATGATCTGAGTCCCAATCCTCCTGCCTCAGTCTCCCAAATAACTGAGTATGCCACCAGGCCCAGCTAATTTTTTAAAATGTTGTAGAAATGGGGTCGTGCTATGCTGCTCAGTCTGGTCTCAAACTCTCAGCCTCAAGCAATCCTCACACCTCAGCCTTTTAAAGTTCTAGGGTTACAGGTGTGAGCCACTGCGCCCAGCAATGTGTGTCATTTTAAGCCACTAAGTTTGTGGCAATTAATTACACAGCAATAATAATAATAATGAAACAAATAAGCGAATATACTGTCCCACTATCTTCCTTCCTAAGGGTGAATAATATTTGCAGTGTTCGCATCTTTCAGCTGAGCTCACAACACCTATACAGTCAGGAAACCTCAGCCCCAAAGATCTCCTGACTCTGTAGGAGGTGGACTCTAGGGGAGGGTGTGCAAGGCAGTATTATTTTCTTCTACTGTCTTTTGAAGCTGACCTCAATTTTTAGCTTTTTCATGGATTCTTCAGAGTCCACAGGAATGACTTCCTTCTCCAACTCTATTTATGTGCTGTATAACATATGTATATATAATATGTATTATACATAATATATTTATAACATATATATTAGGTTTGTCATTGATTTTGATTTGCTGTCTCACTGTTAGCTGCTGTCTGTACACCTTATCTTTCCAACTGGTGTGTGAATCCCTTCAATTCAGGGTTCTCATGGGCGGCAGTGTGAAAAAGTAGAAGGGTCATGGTTATAGCGCCTGGAGAAAGTGAGTGTGAATTCCAAATCTGCTATTTACTAAAGTTTAAAAATAATTGAGCTTCAGAGTCTTTGTGTAATCTTTTTGGTTTCTAAACAAGATTGATAAATGTGACCATGGATGAGAAATAAATACATGTAAATATCCTGCCTTAGAGTAGGGCTCAGTAGATGAAACAACTCGTATTATTAAATGTCTTTGCATTTTTTTCCACTCATACATTTTTTCTTATATTAGGCATTAGATGATATTGTAGATTAATTCTAAAATTATTTTGAAAATTATTCTAGCTCCAGTCTCCAACTCCCAGCGCGAGCAACACAGAAGACCAGTGATTTCTGCATTTTCAACTGAGGTACTGGGTTCATCTCACTGGGGAGTGCCGGACGATCAGTGCTGGTCAGCTGCTGTGGCCTGACCAGCGAGAGCTGAAGCAGGGTGAGGCATCACCTCACCTGGGAAGCACAAGGGGGAAGGGAATCCCTTTTCCTAGCCAGGGGAACTGAGACACACAACACCTGGAAAATCGGGTAACTCCCACCCCAATACTGCACTTTAAGCAAACAGGCACACCAGGAGAGTATATCACACACCTGGCCGGGAGGGTCCCACACACACGGAGCCTCCCTCATTGCTAGCACAGCAGTCTGTGATCTACCGGCAAGGCAGAGGCGAGGCTGGGGGAGGGGCGCCCACCACTGCTGAGGCTTAAGTAGGTAAACAAAGCTGCTGGGAAGCTCGAACTGGGTGGAGCTCACAGCAGCTCAAGGAAACCTGCCTGTCTCTGTAGACTCCACCTCTGGGGACAGGGCACAGTAAACAACAACAAAAGCAGCAGAAACCTCTGCAGATGCAAACGACTCTGTCTGACAGCTTTGAAGAGAGCAGTGGATCTCCCAACACGGAGGTTGAGATCTGAGAAGGGACAGACTCCCTGCTCAAGTGGGTCCCTGACCCCTGAGTAGCCTAACTGGGAGACATCCCCCACTAGGGGCAGTCTGACACCCCACACCTCACAGGGTGGAGTACACCCCTGAGAGGAAGCTTCCAAAGCAAGAATCAGACAGGTACACTCGCTGTTCAGCAATATTCTATCTTCTGCAGCCTCTGCTGCTGATACCCAGGCAAACAGGGTCTGGAGTGGACCTCAAGCAATGTCCAACAGACCTACAGCTGAGGGTCCTGACTGTTAGAAGGAAAACTATCAAACAGGAAGGACACCTACACCAAAACCCCATCAGTACATCACCATCATCAAAGACCAGAGGCAGATAAAACCACAAAGATGGGGAAAAAGCAGGGCAGAAAAGCTGGAAATTCAAAAAATAAGAGCGCATCTCTCCCGGCAAAGAGGCGCAGCTCATCGCCAGCAATGGATCAAAGCTGGACGGAGAATGACTTTGACGAGATGAGAGAAGAAGGCTTCAGTCCATCAAATTTCTCAGAGCTAAAGGAGGAATTACGTACCCAGCACAAAGAAACTAAAAATCTTGAAAAAAAAGTGGAAGAATTGATGGCTAGAGTAATTAATGCAGAGAAGGTCCTAAACGAAATGAAAGAGATGAAAACCATGACACGAGAAATACATGACAAATGCACAAGCTTCAGTAACCAACTCGATCAACTGGAAGAAACAGTATCAGCGATTGAGGATCAAATGAATGAAATGAAGTGAGAAGAGAAACCAAAAGAAAAAAGAAGAAAAAGAAATGAACATTGCCTGCAAGAAGTATGGGATTATGTAAAAAGACCAAATCTACGTCTGATTGGGGTGCCTGAAAGTGAGGGGGAAAATGGAATCAAGTTGGAAAACACTCTTCAGGATATCATCCAGGAGAACTTCCCCAACCTAGTAGGGCAGGCCAACATTCAAATCCAGGAAATACAGAGAACGCCACAAAGATACTCCTCGAGAAGAGCAACTCCAAGACACATAATTGCCAGATTCACCAAAGTTGAAATGAAGGAAAAAATCTTAAGGGCAGCCAGAGAGAAAGGTGGGGTTACCCACAAAGGGAAGCCCATCAGACTAACAGCAGATCTCTCGGCAGAAACTCTCCAAGCCAGAAGAGAGTGGGGGCCAATATTCAACATTCTTAAAGAAAAGAATTTTCAACCCAGAATTTCATATCCAGCCAAACTAAGTTTCATAAGTGAAGGAGAAATAAAATCCTTTACAGATAAGCAAATGCTTAGAGATTTTGTCACCACTAGGCCTGCCTTACAAGAGACCCTGAAGGAAGCACTCAACATGGAAAGGAACAACCGGTACCAGCCATTGCAAAAACATGCCAAAATGTAAAGACCATTGAGGCTAGGAAGAAACTGCATCAACTAACGAGCAAAATAACTAGTTAATATCATAATGGCAGGATGAAGTTCACACATAACAATCTTAACCTTAAATGTAAATGGACTAAATGCTCCAATTAAAAGACACAGACTGGCAAACTGGATAAAGAGTCAAGACCCATCAGTCTGCTGTATTCAGGAGACCCATCTCACACGCAGAGACATACATAGGCTCAAAATAAAGGGATGGAGGAAGATTTACCAAGCAAATGTAGAACAAAAAAAAGCAGGGGTTGCAATACTTGTCTCTGATAAAACAGACTTTAAACCATCAAAGATCAAAAGAGACAAACAAGGCCATTACATAATGGTAAAGAGATCAATTCAACAGGAAGAGCTAACTATCCTAAATATATATGCACCCAATACAGGAGCACTCACATTCATAAAGCAAGTCCTTAGAGACTTACAAAGAGACTTAGACTCCCATACAATAATAATGGGAGACTTCAACACTCCACTGTCAACATTAGACAGATCAACGAGACAGAAAGTTAACAAGGATATCCAGGAATTGAACTCATCTCTGCAGCAAGCAGACCTAATAGACATCTATAGAACTCTCCACCCCAAATCAACAGAATATACATTCTTCTCAGCACCACATCGTACTTACTCCAAAATTGACCACATAATTGGAAGTAAAGCACTCCTCAGCAAATGTACAAGAACAGAAATTATAACAAACTGTCTCTCAGACCACAGTGCAATCAAACTAGAACTCAGGACTAAGAAACTCAATCAAAACCGCTCAACTCCATGGAAACTGAACAACCTGCTCCTGAATGACTACTGGGTACATAACAAAATGAAGGCAGAAATAAAGATGTTCTTTGAAACCAATGAGAACAAAGATACAACATACCAGAATCTCTGGGACACATTTAAAGCGGTGTGTAGAGGGAAATTTATAGCACTAAATGCCCACAAGAGAAAGCAGGAAAGATCTAAAATTGACACTCTAACATCGCAATTAAAAGAACTAGAGAAGCAAGAGCAAACACATTCGAAAGCTAGCAGAAGGCAAGAAATAACTAAGATCAGAGCAGAACTGAAGGAGATAGAGACACAAAAAACCCTCCAAAAAATCAATGAATCCAGGAGTTGGTTTTTTGAAAAGATCAACAAAATTGACAGACCACTAGCAAGACTAATAAAGAAGAAAAGAGAGAAGAATCAAATCGACGCAATAAAAAATGATAAAGGGGATATCATCACCGACCCCATAGATATAGAAACTACCATCAGAGAATACTATAAACACCTCTACGCAAATAAACTGGAAAATCTAGAAGAAATGGATAATTTCCTGGACACTTACACTCTTCCAAGACTAAACCAAGAAGAAGTTGAATCCCTGAATAGACCAATAGCAGGCTCTGAAATTGAGGCAATGATTAATAGCCTACCAACCAAAAAAAGTCCATGATCTGATGGATTCACAGCTGAATTCTACCAGAGGTACAAGGAGGAGCTGGTACCATTCCTTCTGAAACTATTCCAATCAATAGAAAAAGAGGAAATCCTCCCTAACTCATTTTATGAGGCCAACATCATCCTGATACCAAAGCCTGGCAGAGACACAACAACGAAAAAGAGAATTTTAGACCAATATCCCTGATGAACATCAATGCAAAAATCCTCAATAAAATACTAGCAAACCAGATTCAGCAGTACATCAAAAAGCTTATCCACCATGATCAAGTGGGCTTCATCCCTGGGATGCAAGGCTGGTTCAACATTCGCAAATCAATAAACATAATCCAGCATATAAACAGAACCAAAGACAAGAACCACATGATTATCTCAATAGATGCAGAAAAGGCTTTTGACAAAATTCAACAGCCCTTCATGCTAAAAACGCTCAATAAATTCGGTATTGATGGAACGTACCTCAAAATAATAAGAGCTATTTATGACAAACCCACAGCCAATATCATACTGAATGGGCAAAAACTGGAAACATTCCCTTTGAAAACTGGCACAAGACAGGGATGCCCTCTCTCACCACTCCTATTCAATATAGTGCTGGAAGTTCTGGCTAGGGCAATCAGGCAAGAGAAAGAAATCAAGGGTATTCAGTTAGGAAAAGAAGAAGTCAAATTGTCCCTGTTTGTAGATGACATGATTGTATATTTAGAAAACCCCATTGTCTCAGCCCAAAATCTCCTTAAGCTGATAAGCAACTTCAGCAATATCTCAGGATACAAAATTAATGTGCAAAAATCACAAGCATTCTTATACACCAGTAACAGACAAACACAGAGCCAAATCATGAATGAACTTCCATTCACAATTGCTTCAAAGAGAATCAAATACCTAGGAATCCAGCTTACAAGGGTTGTAAAGGACCTCTTCAAGGAGAACTACAAACCACTGCTCAGTGAAATCAAAGAGGACACAAACAAATGGAAGAACATACCATGCTCATGGATAGGAAGAATCAATATCGTGAAAATGGCCATATTGCCCAAGGTAATTTATAGATTCAATGCCATCCCCATCAAGCTGCCAATGAGTTTCTTCACAGAATTGGAAAAAACTGCTTTAAAGTTCATATGGAACCAAAAAAGAGCCCACATCTCCAAGACAATCCTAAGTCAAAAGAACAAAGCTGGAGGCATCACGCTACCTGACTTCAAACTATACTACAAGGCTACAGTAACCAAAACAGCATGGTACTGGTACCAAAACAGAGATATAGACCAATGGAACAGAACAGAGTCCTCAGAAATAATACCACACATCTACAGCCATCTGATCTTTGACAAACCTGAGAGAAACAAGAAATGGGGAAAGGATTCCCTATTTAATAAATGGTGCTGGGAAAATTGGCTAGCTGTAAGCAGAAAGCTGAAACTGGATCCTTTCCTTACTCCTTATACGAAAATTAATTCAAGATGGATTAGAGACTTAAATGTTAGACCTAATACCATAAAAATCCTAGAGGAAAACCTAGGTAGTACCATTCAGGACATAGGCATGGGCAAAGACTTCATGTCTAAAACACCAAAAGCAATGGCAGCAAAAGCCAAAATTGACAAATGGGATCTCATTAAACTAAAGAGCTTCTGCACAGCAAAAGAAACTATCATCAGAGTGAACAGGCAACCTACAGAATGGGAGAAAATGTTTGCAATCTACTCATCTGACAAAGGGCTAATATCCAGAACCTATAGAGAACTCAAACAAATTTACAAGAGAAAAACAAACAACCCCATCAAAAAGTGGGCAAAGGATATGAACAGACATTTCTCAAAAGAAGACATTCATGCAGCCAACAGACACATGAAAAAATGCTCATCATCACTGGCCATCAGAGAAATGCAAATCAAAACCACAATGAGATACCATCTCACACCAGTTAGAATGGCGATCATTAAAAAGTCAGGAAACAACAGGTGCTGGAGAGGATGTGGAGAAATAGGAACACTTTTACACTGTTGGTGGGATTGTAAACTAGTTCAACCATTATGGAAAACAGTATGGCGATTCCTCAAGGATCTAGAACTAGATGTACCATATGACCCAGCCATCCCATTACTGGGTATATACCCAAGGGATTATAAATCATGCTGCTATAAAGACACATGCACACGTATGTTTATTGCGGCACTATTCACAATAGCAAAGACTTGGAATCAACCCAAATGTCCATCAGTGACAGATTGGATTAAGAAAATGTGGCACATATACACCATGGAATACTATACAGCCATAAAAAAGGATGAGTTTGTGTCCTTTGTAGGGACATGGATGCAGCTGGAAACCATCATTCTTAGCAAACTATCACAAGAACAGAAAACCAAACACCGCATATTCTCACTCATAAGTGGGAACTGAACAATGAGATCAATTGGACTCGGGAAGGGGAACATCACAAACCGGGGCCTATCACCGGGAGGGGGGAGGGGGGAGGGATTGCATTGGGAGTTATACCTGATGTAAATGACGAGTTGATGAGTGCTGACGAGTTGATGGGTGCAGCACACCAACATGGCACAAGTATACATATGTAACAAACTTGCACATTATGCACATGTACCCTAGAACTTAAATTATAATAATAATAAATAAATAAAAAAAAAAGAAAATTATTCTACAGGACTTTTTTCTGACTTTGTTTTTATTCAGCCAAATATCCCACTCCTCTTCTTCCTGCCACAAAACTGTATGATTATCTCAGTGCTTTCTAACTGTTTTAACATCTTCTATTCCTGATGAGACAGGGCCTTCCTTTAGAGCAAAGGTTCTTTGCTTTATTTATCTCTGTGTCAGGTACATAGCTCACAAGGCTGTGTGTTTGATGAATGAATGAATCAAAAAATAAATCATTCAATCAAAAGTGATTGCAAAATCGTTGAAGTGAAGTGTTTCTCAATTTTAATAGGCTTTGCTGCAAGAATAGATAGTAATTTTTTCCGCCTAAAAGAAGGAAGAGCTTGAGTTTTTGATGGATGGGGTGTGTTTATGTGACATAGAGATTGGTTCTGGGTGAAAACGTTGTCTCACACACTCATTCACCTTTCCTAACATTTCCCTTTAGTGGAAGAAATACCGCATGCCAAATCCTTTTTTTTTTTTTTTTTGCTCAATATTCACAATAGTAATGTGAAATGGGACAAGTGACTTATGCTCTAGAGGCCCAGTTCTTTCATTTCCATAAATGAACATGATGATGTTTCCCTCAGAGGACTCAGTCTCTGTAAGATAGATCAGGTGCAAGGGGCAGCACATGGCAAGTCTTCCACAAACACCCATCACCCATACCTCTCCCCTACACTCCCTTGTTCTTTCCTTTTTTCCTTATTTCTTTTTTTGGTTTTGTTTTGTTTTTTTTTGAGACAGAGTCTTGCTCTGTCACTAGGCTGGAGTGCAGTGGCATGATCTCGGCTCAGTGCAACCTCCACCTCCTGGGTTCAAGCGATTCTCCTGCCTCAGCCTCCCGAGTATCTGGGAGTACAGGCGTGCACCGCCACACACAGCTAATTTTTGTATTCTTAGTAGAGATGGGGTTTTACCATGTTGGCCAGGATGGTCTCGATCTCTTTACCTCATGATCTGTCCACCTCAGCCTCCCAAAGTGCTGGGATTAGAGGTGTGAGCCACCACGCCTGGCCTCCTTTGCCCTTTCTATACAGGTACTACAGGGTTATCTGCCTGGAACTCACAGACCTGCTTCTTATCATTAATGAGGACTTAGCAATCATTTCAGTGCTAACTTCCAGTTCACAAGGTTGACATTCTGAATGTTTCTGAATATATTATTTATTTTTCCCAGGCTCTGGGCAATTACCAGCCCTCTGTAAGCTTAAGTTTCTAATCTATGAAATGGTGATGAGGATATCTCTGCCATAGGGTTATTGTGAGGTTGGATGTGGTCATTCATAAATTAGGGTTAATATTTTGAAATAAGACACTTGAGTGAGAAATGTTATCTCCTCCAGAATCCTCATAAAATATTACTAGACCATCGTAGCTATTTTTTATAAGGTGGAGGTTGGGTGTGAGGCTCCATCACATAGATGTCATGTTGATAAACTGGAGTTCAATCCTGGGACTTTAGAACACAGAACAACACACTGTCATTTCTAGCATAAAAAATGGCAAGTGTTGCCAGACACTTAAGTAAAAACTCTATTTGTACCTTATAAGAATATACACACTACCTGAAAATGAATGAGTGACCTTTTTCCATTATGAAAATAATAAATGCATCCAATTTAGATGAGATAAAGGTGGAAAACTGAGTATTTTCTTTTCTATTGAAATAGTGAGAAAGAGAGACTTGAAACATTTGCATTTTAATAAAGCATTTGTAGGAAAATCTGTGACCAAAAAATAAAAATAAAAAATAAAGTAAAAAGAAAGAAAATAAAAGAAAAAGAAAAAAAGGAAGGAAATTAAAAAACAAACAAACAAACAAAAACAATCAGCATTTGATTAATCAAATGAACAAATTCTGAGAGGCATGAGTATTTTTCTTGCACATTCCCCCCTCTCTCCATCCCTCAGCAGGAAGGAGATTTCTACATAGTGATTTTCGCTGACTTTCTTAAATCCTTCTGCAGAGGGGCTACTCCATATGATTTCTATCAACCCTTTGTAAACATACAGTTTTTGTTTCTGAATTCTCCCTGAGATTATTATTTGCTATCCTGTCATGATCATTCTTGAGAGCACAAACACTGAAAATATGTGGGCAAGGAAATAACACAAGTCAGTTTTCCAGACTGCCCCCTGGACACTGTTTCCCAATACTTGAAGGGCCATTGAAAGAGAAACAGCTGAACTTCAGTACACCAGTTTTTCATCACTGCATCATATAACTTCTAATAGCCTGAGCTTCTCAGGAAGGAAATATACAGCTTTGCAAAACAGTAGTCTCCTTGCTGCTAACTGTGTTCCAGCAGAAACTAAATGATACTGCATTTTTAAGTAGTCAAGAGGGTAGGTTATGTTCTTCCAACATAAATGGCCCTATGGACTGCAACACACACACACACATGTATAAACTTATACGTAACTCTCTAAAAGCAAAGAAAGGAAACACAGAGGGGAGGGAGGAGATAATAACTGCTGTTATAAAAAAACTACCTGAGACTGGGTAATTTATACACAAAAAAGGTTTAAGTGACTCACATTTCCATATGATTGGGGAGGCCTCAGGAAACTTACAATCATGGCAGAAGGCAAAGAGGAAGCAAGGTACATCTTACATGGCAGCAGGAGAGGGAGAGAAAGAGGGGAAGTGCCACATTTTTAAACCATTGGATCTTGTGAGAATCACACACTATCACAAGAACAGTGAGGGAGAAATCTGCCCCCATGATCCAATCACCTCCCACCAGGTCCCTCCTCTAACCTATGGGGATTACAATTCAAGATGAGATTTGGGTGGGGACATAGAGCCAAACCATGTAGTTGCTCCTGTAATTCCTACAGGTGTGGCTCCTCCCAGTGGAGAGCAATCTCCATTTTGTACTTCACTTTTGTCACCTCAGGGATTCTTTTGGTGCCTGCCATCTCTCTCTCATTGTTTCTGTCTCCCTCTTGCACATGTTATCCCGGTATTTGGATTCAAAAAGCAGGCAGCAAGTAATCTGCTTCCTAATGAGCTTCCCTTTGTTTCCTGGCCTCAGTTTTCTATTACAGCTTCTCAAAGCATTATCAATCACTTATCTGTGAATAACGCTGTAAATTTTGTTTGTTTTTTTCTCCCTGTTACTCTTTCTACTTTCTGTGCTTCTTTTGAGTGAGAACCTCAAAGGAAGGTTAAGTGATATGATTCAGTCAGTAGTTACTTGCCACCATTAAATGCTGAACACTTGTGTTTGTAAAATTATATGAAATCTTACTTTGTTTGACCTTTATAACCTCCTGCATAGTTGTTAAGGTAGAAGCCATTATCCTGTTTTAAAAATGATGATGTTGAGATATACTGAGGTTGAGATGCAGAACAAGTTTCAAAGTCAAGATTTAAATTTGTATCTTCAGAATAGAGGTTCAGCAATTCCAACTTGAGATTGTGCCAATTAATATCACTTCGTTTCTACTCAAGGTTAATCCCAGGTGACACTCACCAGGACACTGTGAGACTGAAGTTCTCAGCTGAACTGAGGAGGTAAACATTCACAAGATGAAATATGGACATGTGACTCTGGGATTTTGTAGGAACTTAGAGAAATGGGGCTAAAGAATTTGCTTGAGTATGAGCCCATTGGACATAGAAATCCAAGGGCAAGGGAGCCTGAAAGCTATTTGGGTCACATTTAAAGTCATATCACACTAAAGCCTGGGACTCAGTAGTGCTCAGTAAGTTTAATTACTTTTTTACCTTTTAATCCATTCTGATGTTAACATTAAGATTTTCAAATTCTGCATTTCTCTTAGTGAATTCTCTTTCATCAGCAGTTTCTCTGCTATTTCTTTATCCAATACTCTTTTAAAGAAGGCAGTAAAAGACTGATCAGACCATCAAATGTTATCTCTCCCAAGAGGATGCACCTTGTAACAGGCTTAAATATCTTATAGGTAAGAAGTTCAACTATAAAGGTACAATTTGAGTCAGAGGCCATAGACAGAAACAACTGTAAGAGACAAAAAGGCTTATGGGGAGGAATAAATCAATGAAAATACAGAATGTTCTAGCTGAGCTATCAGCTAACAACTGGGTACCTTCAATCTATCGATCGGCATGCTTAGGCACTGGGAAGAAATAAGATAAATATGTCTTGTCTTAAAACGGGGATGCATATGAACATTTTATCTGCTTCAATTCTACAAACATTTACTGAAGGTCTACTAAACACCAAGCCCTATGTTAGGAAAAAGGATACAAAGATCACATAGAGACTCTTCTCCTCCATCAGCAATTTCAGGAAGTGGGGGGCTTTCTCTGGATTTACATACAACTCTCCTCACTGTAAGATCCTGGTGATACTGCTGGTGGAAAAGACTATGAAAGTGAACCCTCTCCTCAACCATGACTGTGGCCCCAGGAGCTTCTCATCTCCAGCTAGCCCATGCTGGGGCTCTAGCAATTTTTAAAATTCCTTGTTACTGTTCCCTGGGTTGATGGTGCTCCATAGGTTCTATTCCAGAAGATAGAGGGAGACGAAAGGTTAGAAGTCAGCATGTTCTTGGCTGCTTCTCCCAACTCCCACCCAGATCAGCGCCTTCCATGTCTCCTGCGTCAGCAACCCCTGTGCCCCCAGTCTCTCTGGTATCCATCAATACCAGCTCCACTTCTTCAGGAGGGGACCAGTGACATCAGAGTGCCGTGGCAACCCAAATGCTAGCTTTACCTCAGGGACCCAGATCAATCATTACTTGTGTCCACCTAAAAACACTAGACCGTGTTTGAAACTGTTTTGGAAACATATTTTCTATCTTTTAATGCATAATGGTTGTTGTCATCACTACTGTCACTATCATTCTCGTTATCTCAGAGACATCTAAGCACAGTGCTTGAAAATATGTATGTTTAGGAAAAGGATGCACTAGTTAGTGTGTCCAGTCTCTATTCATTGGCATTGCAATCCCACCTATGGGTAAAAATATGGGTAAAACCCCATATTTAAATAGGTTTCTAAAAAGACTTAATCTTATCAATACATAATAGATTGATTTCTAACAAGATATAATATCTTATAAACATATAATAAACCCTGCTGGATTTGTAACAATTTGCCCATGACTTACAAAGTATTTACAATTCTATCAATTTATTGGTTTTGTTTCTATAGAGTTTTGCTGTACAAAAATTGCAAAGTGTGTGTATATTTTCAATTATGTCAAAATTTCCATTTACAGTTACTCCATTTTCCCCATCTTTTTTTAAGCTAATTCTTCCCAACTTTGAGGTTAAGTACATATTCTGTACATTTCTTTATTTTTAAGCTTTTGCTTTTGAAATAATTCTAGATCTATAGGAAGTTGTAAATACGGTAGAGAAAGGTTCCATTTGTAGGACTATGTTATCTTTTTGTCACCTATTTACATTGGTAACCACTGTCCCAATCAGGATACAGAACATCCCATCCCACAAGGATCTTCTTCCTTCTACCCTTTATAGTCACACCCACTTCCTTCCCCTCCACCGTCCCTAAGCCCTGGAAGCTATTAGTTTATTTTCTGTCTGTTTTTTTTTTTTTTTTTTTTTTTTTGAGACAGTCTTGCTCTGTCACCCAGACTAGAGTGCAGTGGTGCGACCTCGGCTCACTGCAACCTCCGCCTCCCAGGTTCAAGCAATTCTCCTGCCTCGGCCTCCTGAGCAGCTGGGATTACAGGTGTGTGCCACGACAATGGGCTAATTTTTGTATTTTTTAGTAGAGACAAGGTTTCACCATGTTGGCCATGCTGGTCTCAAACTCCTGACCTCAGGTGATCCACCAGCCTTGGCCTCCCAAAGGGAGGGATTACAAGCATTAGCCACCGTGCCTGGCCTCCATTCTCTATTTTTAAAATTTTGTCATTTCCAGGACGTTGGGTCATAGAATCATTCAGTCCATGACATTTTAAAACTGGCTTTTATCACTCAGCAAATGCCCTTGAGATCCATCTGAGTTGTTGAGTGTAACAACAGTTTGCCCTTTTAGATTTCTAAGTAGTATTCCGTAGCTTTAAGGTACTGAGGCTTGTTTAGACAGTCACCTATTGAGGGGCCTATTGGTTTTTCTCAAATTTGATTATTACAAATAGTTACAGCAATTATGAACATTAAAATTAATTAATAAGGGAAAATACTTGTCCTTCAGAGTAGAGATATAGCCATTATAAATCTTAAAATAACTAAGGCCTATCTTCTTTATTACTAAATATATATAAAGTGAGACAGGCTGGTGCAGTGGCCATTTATGTGTTAACTTGGCTAAGCTCTAGTCATTTAATCAAACTCTAATATAGGTTTTGCCAGGAAGGTAGTTTGTAGACGTGATTGAAATCCATAATCAGTTGACTTTCAGTAAGGAAGATTATTCTAAACAATCTAGTTGGGCCTGAGCCAATCAGTGGACAGGCTTCAAGAGCAGAACTGAGGCTTCCTTAATGAAGACACTTTATCTGTGGACAGCAGTTTTAGCTCATGCCCAACCATCATTCCAGCCTGTTCTTCCTGAAGTCCCGTCATACAAATTTTAGACACGTATAACCAGCCACCATCATTGTGTGAGCGAATACCTTGCAGTAAATATTGTAAAATAGGTCTCCTACTAGGTTGCTTCTTTGGCTGAACCTCCACTGAACAGGCTAGGAGATACCTTAGTGATCATTTAGTCCAGTGCATTTGCCAAATATTCAGTAGTCTCAGAACTTTTGGGATCACTTTGAAATCATCTCTGAAAGCCCATTTTGTAATGCAGATGCACAGGAACATAGGTGGGTTGCTAGAATGTTTCTGGTTCAAGTCACCTCTCCACTTCCAGGTCAGGTACAGCCAAAGAAACTCCATGTGTTACTTTCAGGAAACTTTTGAATGGAAGACCCTGAAATCAGAAAAGATTTATAATTATTCCTCTCATCTATCAAAATGAAAAAGGCTACGGCCCTGAATAATTCGTTGTGTGTTTAAAGCTCATTGCTGGTTGTAGGTTAGGAAAAATTGATACTTTATACAGTTTTAATTAGTCAATGAATTAGCCATTTCTATTAAAATTTAAAAATGAGAGAAAATATCCAAAAATCCTGCTTCACTCTCACAAATATACTGCGGCATGAATATTAGAATGTAAGTGCAAAGATGTGGAATATAAAACTGCTTTCAATGACAGAAAATTGGAAATGGCCTAAAATTATGCAAGTGGTAGGACTGTACATTCATTGTGTGGATTCTTTTAGGTGGTTAAATGGAGGGAATTGTATTGATGAATGCTGGCCAAATTAATATTGATCTCATATTTTCTTCCACACAGCCTAATTTCTTTAAGTTCCATCTTATTTTGGGGAGTGGGGAATGTTTTCAGTTGTGAGGACTGACCCATTTGTGCAGCTTTTTCCTGAAGTAAAGGTGAAAGAAGGAATAGAGAGTGCTGTCTGCAGGATGCCAAAAACTATCGTTGCTCCCTCTACAAATCATCTCTCTTGTGTTGGCGATGATTAGGCAGAGGTGGAATTCAAGTTTGGTAGGACAAAGAGAATCAACGTGGTTGCCATTTCCCAAGGTGTTCAGAGTCACAGGCATTTATGACTGCACAGCTGCTGTTGTTCTTTTGTTTGTATGTATACTATACATGTCGGACAGCACATATTCCCATTCAAAAGGCAGACAGGTTGTTGTTTGGTTGTAGTTTATATATCAAGGGGAAAAATTGATATTGACATTGTCTCAATATAAATATAATTGTGACTTATATCCACAAGTGACATGGCTGATATGACTTCTGTCATGTTTCATGTTCTATTACATTTTTGACACTGGAAACACTCCTGACCACAAACTCAAGGCATTACATTGAGACAATGAGGAATGCACGTTCTCCCCAGCTCTTGGTCTCTACCTTTCTCTCTTACTCTCAATGCATTGGGAAATGTGAACAAAACTGCATCCTACTTGGTAGGGGAGCTAAGCTATGGATGAGTACGGTAATAGAGCCAAAATATAATATACTCCTAAGTTCTGTTGTACTCTGTATTATTCATTGTCTGTATTATTCAATGTCTGCAGTAGCCTTTTGTTTTAGGAAAAGACATTGAAAACCTCTTATTGTTCTTAGATGTTTTCCTTTTCCCTAGTCCCCTTGACTGGTAATAGGAGAGCAGAGACAAAGGCAAAAATTAAAGTGGGGACCAGGTGCAAGCCCAGGGTTGTGATGGTGGGGAAGAAGGAACATGGGGCCAGGAAAACTGAAAAGCAGCCAAGGCAATGTGTTACCACTTGGGCAATGTACATCACTAAACAGCCAAAGAGGAATTGAGGGCTGAAACTGCGACTCCTAGCAAGTAGCTCACTTCCCCAAGGTGGGACCATGCCTTCAGCAGTACCAGCTCTTCCAGGGATGATCTAAGAACGGGGTTCGGTAATCTCTGAACACCTCAGCCAAGTGCCTGGAGGAGAGGGTTCAACTGGACTGAACTGTTTGCCTCTGATATAATGGAACTGGAGGTTTGCTTTGGTATTCATTTTAATCATGCTTTGCTAGCATAAAGCAAGTAGGGGGCAAAAGCAGTGTGATTCACCTCCTGCCCCCCAGCCCCATCTGGATCTTGACTGTGAGTAGAATGCCAGTGTCACCATCCTCACATGTCTCTGAGACCACCCCGCTTTGGCTCCGTCAGAGGCCTGAGTGAGGTTTGTGTGATTCTGGGGTAATATTTCTGTCCCTTATCTTCTCCTGTTGGGCTACTGGCTGCGGGTGACCTTGGGTTGAAGTTCCTAAAATTCCTCCATCTGTAAAATGTGAAATATGACGCCTTTGACCTACCTCGCTGTGATAGATGGCTCTGGACTGTATGAGATCTAATGAGTTAACATTTACAAAATGCTAGGAGCTATTTGAGAGAATGGCATTCTTTAAGCACAAAAGATCGTTATTCATTACCCAGAATGCATACAAATAAAAATAAGAGCGTTTCAGAATAGGAAGACTGATGCAGGGAGCTGTATCTGCCCTGTGTGAAAGACAGGTTGGAGATTAATTCAACAGATAAACTGTTTTTAAAACCTGGCAGTTTCATGCTAATGAAAAAGAGGCCCACAGACTATATTTTGGTCTAGTGGTCACAGCAGAACTGGAAATGTCAAACTGGCATGATTCACTTCCAGTGTTCCCTCTCAGTTTTATTGAATACCTTCAGGCTATGCAGCCTAAGATTTCTGGAAGGAAAATTACACTGTATATAAGTGTAATCATATGAAGAATACAGTCTTCTGCGTCTGTATCACTCATAATAGATGTGATGTAGAGGCGGCTGCCACCAGAGATCAGACATCTGATTACACATCTCTGGTGCTTTCCAACTTGGCTTCCTCACCAGTCAAGTTTAACTCTTTCACTATGCACTCTGCTAACCAGATAATATGATATATTGTATTCCCTGAGTGTAGCCTACTGGTGGAAGAACTTACACCTATTAATTTATAATAGTCTCTTTCTCTCTCTCCATCTATATATACAATGTGTATATATGTGTATATATATTTATATATGGATATATGTGCATATATGTTTATATATGTATTTATATGTATATGTGTGCATATATGTATATGCATGTATATATGTATATACACACAGATATAAATATCTATATATTTATATTTACAGGATATAAATATATGTAGTTTATGTCTCTATCTTGGTTTTCTATATTGCTTCTTACATTACAAAGGGTTTTCATCTCATATACTTCTTGTGATTTGCCAAGTATGTATTTGAACATAATTTACAATTGTATTTATTTTATGAACAAAGACTATGTATATGCCAAATGCTGACCCAATTACTAAAGACACAACAAGATTTCTGGTTTCATGGAGCTTGTATTCTAAAAGGAAAAGTAAAACAATAAAAGGTAGAAATCCAGATGGGCTGAATGCTAGATGGGCAACTGATCAAGTTAACATGATAGAGAGTGAAAGGACAGAAGGGCTATATTTGATAGAATAACCAAGGAAGGCTTCTTAGAGGTCAGACATGAGCAAATTTGAAGGCTGAGAAGTCAGCTGTGCAAAGACAGAGGGAAAAATCACCTTCAGTAGAGTGGGCAGTAAATGCAGAGGCCTCAGGAAGCAATAGAGCTTTGTACTTTAGGGGCTGGAACAAAGGCCAGAGGCCTGGAGCAAGTGTAACAAAGAGATGAGATGAGGTCTTAGAAGAAGCTTTGCAAGCCCCAGCATGGGGGTTGTAATTTATTCTTCATGGGATGAGAGGCCCTAGGAACACTTTAAGAAGGAGATTGATGAGATTCTATTTAGTAGGGTGTCCATATGTCCTGGTTTGCCAGAGACAGCTCCAATTTATGAGTGTTGTCATGGGGAAACTGCTAATATTATCGTTTCACTCTCAGAAGTGTAGATTTGTGTGGCACATTGTATAGTCACTCTAAGGAGAAGGGGCAAGAGTAGAAGCAGACTGTTCAGTTAAGAGAACACTTCAGTAGTCCTGGTGAGGGATGATGTTGACCTCCACCAGTAGGGCTGCCGCAAAAAACTACAGGCAAATAAAGGCTTAACAGTTTTTCTCAAATCGCACAGCGACTGGAACTGGAGCTAGGGCCACTTTCTAAGTCACATGGATCTTAGCCTCCAGGTTTTTGTTGTCCTCACTTACAGTATCAACTCATAATTGTGGCCCTATTTAAATGTGAATTTTCGCTAAGTTAATTTTTCATACAACTGACTATGAAACTGTGTGCATTGGGAAGAGGGGTAAAGCACGTAAGGTGGAGAGGGAATACTGGGGAAGAGGGAGTTGCTATTTTATTCTGGATAATAAGAGAGGAGATACACGGAAGCAATAGAACCCTGAATAGGTTTGGAAGGGCAGAACCTAGAGAATTTGCACATGAATTGGATCTAGGCTGGTCAAGAAAAAGGATGAATCCAAGAATGTCGAGTGTTTCAGCCTCAGCAACTAGAGAGGAGTTCAATTTCAAGATTATAACAACATTTAAGAAGAAATTTTGTTACAACCCTGAAATTCTTAACTCAAGCATCCTGTGTATTTATTTACTTATTCTTAATGGCTCAGCGTTATTTTCAACTATATTGTAAGGAAAGGGGCCAAAACTGAGCTATCTGATTACATATCCCTTTACTGAATGACCCCAGGGGACTCTGCCTTAGAAGCTGTTACTTCTACCTTTTCCATCTCTTCAATCTCTCTTCTTCTGGACTGTGGAGTGTCAGCCATGACTCTGCTTCCAGCAGCCAGGGTCCCATCCCATTTGTGATTGGTCCCCCAGCTTTTGAACAGTTGGTTGGTTGAATGCACTACTACCTATACCTTTTAGTTATATATGATCCTACCTGACTGGGATTTTTAATTGCAAAAATTAAAAATGTAGAAAAAATGAGATCACACTTTGGGCAAATGCATAGAGAGACCTACCCATTATTAGCATAGATCTATGGATATGCTTATAAAATTCAGGATAAACATTACGGTTCACATTTTCATCTCCAATCCCAGCTTGCTGAGAAGTCGTTGCCAATTCTTAATCCCTGACACTCATCTGCAGGACCACTGAGCGGCTTCCACTCTCACGGGGTACAAGGTGCAGAACAACGTGCTCCCAGAGAACTAAGGCACCTGGACGCTGAGTTAGGCATTTAGGATGGCAGCATTTTGGTGAGGAGGCATCTTCTCCCGGAGTCTAGCCAGACACATCTCATCACGCCTCTGATTCTGTTTTCATCAGTGTCTCCCTCAGAAGTCTGCCCTCAAAATCCCTTGTGCTACGAGGCATTGCTGCCTTAACTGCTACCCATCTGCCTGTTGTTGCTTTTTCCTTTACTCTGCTTTTTGGTATCGTGCGCCTTTCTCTTAACTAGTCACTGGTGAGTGGGAAATCGCACTGCTTTCCACAGTGAAACAGGCCACAAGACTCCAGCTGTAATAAAAGCAGAACGTGCACAAAGGCTGTGGTCACATGGGGCTGCCCTCCGGGTCTGTAGTGCTTCTTCCTCTTCCTCCTCCTTCTCCTTCTCCTCCTTCTCCTTCTTCTTCTTTCTTCCTCCTTCTTCTTACTTCTTCTTCTTTCTTCTCCTTCTCCTCCTCTTCCTCCTCCTCCTCCTCCTCCTCTCCTTCTCCTTCTTATTCTTCTTCCTCTTTTTTTTGACAGAGTCTTGCTCTTGTCACCCAGGCTGGGGTGCAGTTCTGTGATCTCGGCTCACTGCAACCTCCGCCTCCCGAGTTCAAACGATTCTCCTGCCTCAGCCTCCTGAGTAGCTTGGCTTACAGGTGCCCACCACCATGCCAGGTTAATTTTTATGTTTTTAGTAGAGATGAGGTTTCACCATGTTGGCCAGGCTGGTCTCAACCTCCTGACCTTGTGATCCGCCTGCCTCATATTACTTAAAAAACAAACAAAAAAACAAACAAAATCTTAAGATAGGGCTTCACACCATGATTTAGTGAATATAAATTAACCAACCACGTGGAAGAAAATTGTTAAAT
The DNA here is from genome assembly GCF_049350105.2 of Macaca mulatta. Lineage (NCBI taxonomy): Eukaryota > Metazoa > Chordata > Mammalia > Primates > Cercopithecidae > Macaca > Macaca mulatta. Next base: position 11,188,954 of record NC_133417.1, read on the forward strand.
GCTTCCTATTCTTGTCCTGCTCCCAAGAGAAGGATTACTCAGCATCCGGCCTGTTTGTCAGCGTCTTTCACTCCCCTCCCTGCACCTGCCCTCCCAGCTGCTCACACTAACAGCTGCAGCCCTTTGCACCTGCAGCCCTACCCCGTCTTGCCTGGTCCCAGAGCCAGTCACTAACAAAACTAAAGCGTTTCTTAGTTGCTTCAATCCTGCATGTTCCAGCAGAGCTGGGATACGGTTACCCATCTCCTATTGTTTCTACTGCTTTACCAAATCTAAAGTGTCTCTAATTACAGGATTGAAAATTATGTTAACTGCCTTTCTCCAAGTGAAGGATTAAGTATGTTTTTTCTGTCCTTCATTCTGCTATATTTCTCAGCCAATTCAGCTGATGAGTGCCTGTGTCCTCATCTAGATCTGAACATTAAGTAAGTCTCTGTGTATTACAAATAACTATCAATACTGCAGATAAGGCATTCCTGCCATCCCAGGTTATAGATACTATTGATTTAGTCATTACTTTCTGAATTTCTCATTTTCTGGGCTTGAAGATTTGCTTTGCCCAGCATTTGTGATAATTGTGTTGCTGAATTTTAAATAGAGTCCTCAGTCAACCCTGCATCACATCCTGAGCGGAGAGTAAAAAGAGCATTGTTTCCATTTTCCAGTGATCAACTTCTGTTTCAGCTTAAAGAAAATCATTAACTGTCCTGTTTGTGGGTGACATTTGATCACTAATTTGCTAAGTGTGGGCAGAGAATGTGCTATACGTTCTCGCTCCATTTTTAAAAACAGAAATTGCTCAAGGGAAGCCTCATGCCAACAGGGTTCTAGAAACGGGGTGTGGGAATATATAGGTTCAAAGCTGCTCTTTATTTAGAGAGACCACACAATTTCTAGTGAAAATCAGGTGTGAGAGGAAGCAGTCTCCTGAAAAAATCAAGGCAAAGGGACAGTGCTCAGCAACCTCACATGGAGAAGCCTGGTAGACAGGACAGCTTTGTTTGTATGTTTGTTTAATTGTTGTGTGTGTGTGTTTTTTTTTTTTAATTGAAGGGGAGCTTGTTTTTCCCCTTCTCATGCAGGAGTGGCATAGATTTGGTTTACTTTTGGTGCCAAATAATAACCCAAAGAAGAATCCCTCTTTCTACAGAGAGCCCATACTGAAGACTTCTGGCAAAAAAAAAATATATATAATATTAAATATATTAAATATAATATAAATATATTATATAAATATAAATATATAAATATTATATAAATATATAAATATAAATATATTAAATATTAATATATATATTAAATATATTAAATATATAGTATTAAATATATATATATTAAATATATATAAAATAAAAATATATATATATATATATTTTTTTTTTCCTTTGCCAGTGCCATCAGAGCAAAGATGGAAAATATCAGGACTGACATACAGTACCTGCTCTCCCGTCAACCAATTTATGAACTAAGGCAGGTTACTTAGCCACTTTGGATTCAATTAGCTACAACATTTGCATAATCCAATGTTTCTTTTAGCGCCAGAATTTCTAAGATAAACAAGTACTTATTGCTTTGTTTAAAGTATTATTGATACTGAAATCTATCAAAAGACTGTTGTTCTGTGGGAATAATAAGGAACTGAATCTGTATTAGGCTAATGAAAGCCTGTTTATGGAAAATTACAGAATATATGAGGAAACCCAAAAGCAGGGTGTTTAAATGAGAATACTGGCCTTTTGAGAATAAGAAAGAAAAATGGTAAATATATTTAGGATTAGTTGTGTAACATGCTCACTTGTTGTTGTCTATTTCCAATGGCAGCAAAAGAAAATGAAGTTTGGCCCCAGCCATTCATACCAGGCTCCCTCCCCAAACTGTAGAGAATGTCAGTGACTACAGGAATAAGGTAGAGAATAAGATGTTGACTTCGGGTGTCAGGCTCTGTGTGACCTTGGGAAAGTCAGATACATGTTTGTCTGTTTTTTTTTTTTTTTCCTGTATAAAAAGGGAACAAATAACAGAAAATATTTAGTAAGTTTGTTGTAAGTATTAAATAAAATAATTGTAAAGCACATAGCATAGCACCTGGTACATAATGAAAATTCAACAAACATTAACTGCAGTGATGATATTGGTAGTGGTGGTAGTGGTGGTAGTGGTAGTGATGATAATAACTTTATTTAAAACTAAACCTCATTGGTGTTATTTACAATGTGAACTGATATCGCTGAGAGGAGGTATCATATGAATTTCTCAGTGTTCAGAATACATTAAAAGGTACATCTCCCTTTCTAGACTCTTTCTTTTGAGATTTTACTAAGCACTTCTTAGTGCCACCTGCCCCAAACAAATCATTATATCCCTATGAGGTATTGAAACAGTATATACAAGTTGTGTGTGATCAGAAAATTATAATATTAACATAGGGACAGAAATCAGGCTTCCACTTAGTACAAGGAAGCTGATTCCAAGGCAGTTTACTATGGTTTGGCCATGTGACCATTTCTCCCTGTGTTTAATTGGAAGGGATTTATTGATTTGTTGGTCTGGCCTGCTATGGACCAGACTCTGTCATCTTTCTTTTTCCCCATCCAACCATCTTTATATTGAGTCTTACTGTGACCTGCTATAGAAAAGTTATGCTGTGACTTGTAGCACCCCTTCCCTTTTCCTTCAGGACTAATATAAATTATTACTCTGTCATATGTAAGCAGCAGCATGAGGAGCTGGAGTTACATGTCAGAGCAAACAAAAATGCCCAATGACATAGGTTGAAAACATTTAAATAACTAGAGGTACCTGGGATCTTGTTTCTGGGCATTATGGATGGTCTTTGATAATATACAGCTGTGAGCATTTCAGTTGTCCACAGTATCCCATAGTGGCACATCCCTAGCACATTGCTAGCCCATTTCATAATTAAGCATTTGCTTCTTTCTCCTTGGCCCACAAGACAAAAAAGAAATACTATTATAGAAATAAAATCAGTGATTTATTGTTGTTATTTCCCACACCTCCCAGCAAAAGTTATAATATATGGTGTGGTAATACATTTTATTGATACACCATGTCAAATGAAATTGCTAGTGTGTAGAGAAATTGAGAGGCCTGCGAATGGGTATGTGTAAATATTCTTCTATCAGCCAAATGTTTGCAAATGGGGAACCAATGGTAATGAAAGACAGAATAAAACAACACTTAATAAGCCAAGTTGGACGGAGATTTAAGAAAGTATAATTCTCAGTAGTATCCATGAATACCAAGATGGCTTCTCCATACAGAAATTGGTCTGTATCATTCTTTGAGGATGAGAAACCTAAAACCATGATTCCCAATAATTTTAAATTTTGTAATAACTGGAATTAAGTGGCCAATTTTGTTATTCAGTCACATAAATTTTTTTTAAATAATTAGATCTGTTATCATCACTGTTTCATAATAAAAACAATGACTTACCAAAAAGAATTTTTTAAAAAACATTGAAAGTCCTTTATATGTTTATTGGCCACTTGTATGTCTTCTTCACTAATTGTCAGAGAAAGCCAAATCAAAACCACAATGAGATACCATCTCACACCAGCCAAAATGGCTGTTATTAAAAAGGCAAAAACAAACAAACAAACAAAAATAAATAAAACAGATGCTGGAGTTGCTTTGGAGAAAAGGGAAGGTTTATTCACTGTTGGTGGAAATGTAAATTACTTCAACCATGGTGGAAAGCAATTTGGAGAATATATCCAGAGAAAAGAAAATTGTTCTACCAAAAAAACACCTGTACTCGTATATTGATCACAGTGCTATCCACAATACCAAAGATAAGAAATCAATTTAGGTGTCTATCAGTGATGGACTGGATAAAGAATATGTGGTACATATACACCATAAAATACTGCCCAGCCTTAAAAATATGATGAAATCATGTCCTTTGTGGCAACATGGAAGCAGACTGAGGCCATTATCTTAAGAAGATTAACAAAGGAACCGAAAATGAAATATCACACGTTCTCACTTATAAGTGGGAGCTAAACACTGGTTATTCATGGACGTAAAAATGGGAACAACAGACATTGGGAAGAGATGGAGGTAGGCAGGGGCTGAAAAACTACCTACTAGGCTTGATGCTCACTACCTGGGTGGCAGGATCATTTGTACCCCAAACCTCAGCATCACGCAACACACTCATGTACCTCCCAAACCCAAAATAAAAGCTGACATTAAAAAGAAAATGAAAAAGAAACTCCTTTAAATAGATTACATGGAACTACTTGAAAAATTCATCATGTTGTCCTTATGTTTTTATTTTTGCTATAGATGTAAAAGTTTTTATCTGACTTGCACTACTCCACAGGGCAGCATTTGAAATTCATGATGCTTGTGTTGGTGCCTGTATGTCACCAAGAGTCAGGGGTTTATATTCTCATTCCTGACTCTTGGCGAGATTAATTTCCACCCCTGGCTCCATGGGCAGTCATGGCACTGGGATGTATTCAACAGGGCACTGCTCAGGATGAAGTTTTCAAAGTTTTGTGCTAGCACGAAGATCCTTCTAGACTTACCAGCACATGCATGCTCTTAGCACAGAGGATGCCTCTGAGGGGTGAAGCACCAGTGAGGCCAATCAAGGGGACACTCAATACTTGACAAAGCAGAACCCCATTGTTTGCTATGGCACCTGTATTTCACAGTGCACTCAAAAGCAGCTTTTTATTTAGCGATTTTGGGGGGACTCCATTGCTTTATCTTACAGCTACTCAGTACCTGGCGTAATACAAGCTCATACTATCATTTTTCAAACCATTAAATGTTAACTTCATTTGCTTGTATGAATTATGCTTTGCTCTTTTAGTTTTGTAATGAAAAATAAGTACAGGTTATGCAAGCAATAACCCCTGTGTACGCAGCAGCTATCTTTCTAAACGGTTTATTATGCCACAGTCTGGTACTCCATTAAATATAGATTACAGACTGCTGAATAAATGAATATCAACTAAGCGTCCCCATCCTTCTGTACATATCAATGCAAATAATGAATTGTGGCATCTCATGAAAATGGAAAACTAAGAAGAGTGGGTCAAGAAGTAATTACACATTTGTCTTATCTCATGCTTCTTGCCCTCAAAACAGCTGAATACATCATGTGGTGGAGGGGATGGTGCAAAGATATGTCTGATCTGTTATTATCAGTGAAAGCACGCCCTCTATTCTTGTTTTCTTTCTCCTCACAAATTTTTATGTGGGAGGGGCCACCTTGGACCTAGTATTCACTCCTGTTTACTTTCACCAAGCTCTATGAAGTAAGACCTGAAAGCTTCATCATAGCTATTTGAAAAGAGAACATGTTGTCATGTAATTATCCCTGTCTCATACTTGGTGCTTGGGTAGGCACTTGCCTCTCTTCACCCATACTGAAATTGGAAACTTCTGAGCCAAAGAAAATAGGACAATGCCATGGCCCAAAAATGAACGGACATTTCTATTGCTTCTCTTCATCTCTGACTTGAGACTGGTTGCTTCAGTCAGCCTTCCTTCTAGAGGTCTGCGGTGCTTATTAATTCACTCACATTTTAAAGGACACTTATTTAACAGGAATGAAAAAATAAGGAAGAATTTGTCTTCTGGGAGTTAATACCTTGAGTGGCAGTCTAGCACAGAAGGTATCTCTTAGTTTACACTTTGAGAGGATAAAAAGTGATGTAAATCAATTCTAGTTTTCAGTGCAAGGATTATGTCTACTGAAGAGCAACATAGGTGGTTTTGGTAGTTTAAATAGTTGCTTCTTAACAGGATTGCTTTATATTTAATCTCATATCTTCTTGCTCCCTCTAGAACCTCATTCTTTCAAGTCCAGTTTTATCTGTTCATTTCCACTTAGCCCTTCACCTCTGCCTTCAAGCATGTTAGATTTCTTCACTATTTAAGGAAAAACGCAAGGACCTCATCAGCATTACCCTTTCATTCTTATCTTGCCAAAATCCCCCTTAATCCAGTGTAGTTTGCCTTATTCTTCTTCCTTTCCTCCCATACTGCTCCCTCAAAAGTAACCTGTAACTGCTTGGCCTTTCTATAAAACTCATTATTATTAACTTCCCTTCTGATTATTGAAACTTTCTTTTCATTGACTTTTGAATCACTCTGCTGTCTTATTTGGACAGCCAACATTCCTGTCCTCTTTTCTATTTTCACTGATTTTATTTCTTTTTAAAATCTCTAAAATATTACTAATATGCAAGGTTTTGTCCTTAAATTCTCTTCCCCTTTTTTTAAGGTTAAGCATTTTACTCGTATCTTCTGGGAAGGAAGTTTTCTTCCTATCCCTTCTCTCCAGGACAGGCAGAGTCCTCTCTCCCCTGTGGCCTCTTGACACCTGAATTGTCTGTTTCTCAAACTAGATGGCTTCAGCCTCTTTCATCTTTTCAGCCTCACTACCTGGTGCATGGCACAGTTTCAGTATTTGTGGAATATGTGGATGAGTAAAAGGGTATTCTGAATTGTTGTCAATAACAAATAAGTTTTAGTGATTAATAAACAGTTTTTCAGGTAGACTAAATCGTCCTAACAATGAGAGTGTTAAAAAACAGTAAGAGTGATATCTATGGTCCGGGCCACATCTGGGGGTGGCATGCCTGCTATTTGTTTGTCAGAAATGGCAAAGGGGAATAAGGCTCCAAGAGAGACTTGAATGTGGCAAATAGAATGTAACAGGATTCTGGGACAGATTCTTTCTTATTGACTCAGAACTACAGCTGAGACCTAAATCTTGTAGCTGAAAGAGGTTCATTGCCTGTTGCATGGTGAGGAAATACACCAAGACACCACAGGTTGCAGCAGAGAAAGAATTTAATAATCATAGGGCAGCTGAATGAGGAGATGAGAGGAAATGTCAACTCTGCCTCCCAGAGAGGTTTGGTGATGGGGATTTTAAGGGGTGTGGGGATGAGTGATGGACCAAAGTGTAAGGATTGCTGATTGGTCAAGAAGTGAGGGGTGATGTCCTGGGACAGGAAGATGAAGAAAGCATATTCCTGTGCTAAATCAGTTCCTTGGTGGACATCATCACATATTTTACTGGAATTCAAGATCTGAAAAACTCATTAAGCAATTCTTGGGGGAACAGGGTCCAGTGTCAGAGAGTCTATTTATAGGAACAGTGGGCGAGCAGGTGGTCAGCCTGCTATACAACTCTCAGTTAGCAGCTGCAGGGAAGTGGGTGGAAATGCGCCAGCCCACCCTGTTCAATGCCTGTCTATAATTCTGCCGAAAGCCTGATGTGTAATTCCTGTTTACCCTGTGAAGCGAGTTTCAATCTGAGGGTAAAAGTCATTAGGGACTCCATATTTGAAGTTTATAAATATTCACACAGTTAGAAACAGCCCCTATGGGGCAGAAAAAACAAAGCACTGATGCATTCTTCCCTCAAAAAGGGCATCTTTCCCTCCTCAACGCCAAAGAATGGGCTGACACAAGAACTACTCCGAAAATAATTAAGAGACTGACAACTTTTCAAGAGACATCTATATAGTAATAGACTTCCTAATCTGTGCTATCTCAGCAGGGAAAACAACATTGCTGAGTGGTAGGAGGGCTAAGGAGAGTACCAGTGGCACAGATGTAGCCCCTGTTCTTTGCTGTGCCAGCAGCTTCCCAAGAGTTTAGTGGTCACTGCAGAAGCTAGTTAAGCAGGTAGTCCAACCAGAAGAGTTACTTTTCAGCAGAAGGGAACCAGAATGGAACACCACTGTGGGAACTTAGGAAGCAGTGGAGGAGGTAAGTCCACACCTAGATCTCATGATCAAACCGTGGAATTGGTCCCAGCAAGAAGCTCCAAAGAACCTTTGCCTGTCCCCTGTGAGGGAGCCAGCTTGGCTGCTTGCCATCTAGTATTAGCCAGTGAATTCCTATTGGTCAAGAAGGAGAGAACTCACACTCACTCAAGCAAGCAGACATGCCATTTCCTGCTCTAATGCTTCCCGCTTTAATATACCTGAGTAGTTTCTCTGCTGCAACCTGTGCATCTGAGGGAGCGAGGAGGATAGAAGGGTGAAGAGGTCATTCTGCAACCCTTCCCTCATCTACTCCAGGAGACTGCACTGCAGAACAGCTGAGCCCAACCTGCGGCTGCAATTAGGGCAGGTAAAGAAGTAAAGGGCTTTCAACTGTGCTTGAGAGTAACACTTTCAACAGAGCAGAATTGAGTCTAAACATTGAAGTGAGGCTTTTTTCAAAAGACAAGAGTAACTAAGAAGTTATAGAATCTGGCCAAGATGTCATTAAGGTATCCATTTTCCACCAGGAAAGAGGGGACAAGTGGTGAAGAATGGTAGTTTAAACCTCCACAGCCTGAGACCCTTGCAACATGGTTGCACGAAACCTACAACCATAGAGAGGACGTATGGAGAGACCACTCTGTATTTTGAAGACAAATCCAGGGACAGACCAAGGTGCTGCCACGGGGAAGGCCAATACAGCCATTGCCCGGAGACATCACAATATAATCCCTAAGAGTCTGGCTTTCTGCTTAAAAAATGTGGCCAGTTGACTTTTATTTATTTATTTTTGTTATTTTAAAATAATTTTTATGTCGTAGAGGAAACTAGACCCGAGGAAGAATGATTCGTGCTAACCCAACTCATAAGAGAGTGATATGTGAGAAAGAATGTGCATTTGTTTATTAACAATATAGCATTTTATTTAGGAAATCATAGGGGTCTAGACTTTCAGAGCTAACCAGATAAATCAGTTACACAAGGGGTCCAATTGTTAAAAACTGTCTTAAAGTCATGACCTCTGGATACAGCCGGATAAGCTAAATATTGGAGGTATCTGATGACATCAGACCCTGAAACCCTGCCACATGCTGTGCCACAATAATAGAGGACTGACTGCTACCTGCTTTGTGCACTCAAAAAGCCATGCTTCCGAACCCAAGACGGCCTTGGGATGGATACTCTAGGGTTGGTCTCTGTGACTCTTCCTTACCAAGCTTCAAAAACGAGAACTTTGGTGATTGAGTCATACACTTGCTCATTCAGCCATGCTACATTTCTTTTTATTTTATTTTATTTTATTTTATTTTATTTTATTTTATTTTTTTTATTTATTTAGATGGAGTCTTGCGCTGTCGCCCAGGGGTGCAATCTTGGCTCACTGCAAACTCTGCCTACCAGGTTGAAGGAATTTTCCTGTCTCTTGGGATTACAAGCATGCACCACCATGCCTGGCTAATTTTTGTATTTTTAGTAGACACGGGGTATCACCATGATGATCAGGCTGGTCAAGTGATCTGCCTGCCTAGGCCTCCCAAAGTGCTGGGATTACAGGCGTGAGCCACGGCGCCTGTCCCCAGCCACGCTACATTTCTGAGCAGCTCCTACTTGCCAGAAAGTATGCCAGGTACTGAGGACTCTAATTTAGTGGTGTGTCCACTGTTCAGAGAAAAACTTGAAACAAATTAAATTTAACGGGGTTTAATTGAGCAGAGAACAATTTGCGAATCAGGCAGCTCTCAGAACTGGAAACAATCAGAGAGCTGCTGTCTGCAGAGTGAGCAGGCAGTGTTTACGGACAGGAAACTGAAGTGAGGCGCAGGGACAGCTTGATTGGTTATGCTTCTGCAGTTGCTCTATTTGGACATGATGCGATCAGTTGGCAGCCTAGGATGGGCTGAAGTTTGTTGTGTGATTGGCTGAGACTCAGCTATTTCTTACAGGAATATACTGCAAAGTTAGGCTTTCTGTTAGTTTAGGTAGGAGGCTGGGTTGCAGTTTGTTAAGTAAGAACTCAAAGTACAGGGGCATGTTCAGGCCAAATTTAGTTTAATTTCCACCACCCATACCATAGCTCAAGAGAAGAGCTCAAGTGGTGCTATTTCCCCAACCTGGGTCAAAAGGCAACTACCGGGTAGGTGGGAAGGGAGCTCTTCAAGGGTGATGCATTGATAGGTGGAAGAATGTACATTCGAGCTTCCTCAAAGCTGAAGCTGTTTTCCAACAATCCATAGTGCTTTCACCCAACCACATCTCATCTCCTGTTAGAGAATAACATGCCCTTTGTTTTCCTTCTCGGGCCATTCTTCCCAGCAATTACCCCTTGAAAATAGAGATATATGTCAACAGCCAAAAGAGAAGGATGCACTTGGGTATGAGTAGAAGAGAGAAGAGTTTCATCAAGAAGCAGTAAGAGAACCTGCCTTAAACACACATCTCTCTTTCTCTCTCTCTCTCTATATAGTACATATATATGTGTTCTTCTCCTAAATGCAAGATAAATATATTCTAAATACATATAAATTATATGTTATATTTTATATGTTAAAATACATGTAAATATATATAAAGTATATATATTCAGAATATATATATTTATCTTGCATTTAGAAAACAGAAACTATAAACAGAAAATGAAAGCCATAAGACATTTATTTACTTCCTTATTTCATTCTCTGTTAATAATGATAATAATAATGCTAGTAGTTGCAGTAGTAACCAAAAAGTGTTATAAATTGCTTATTGTGTGGGAGGCAGTGTTCTAATGACTGTACCTCCATTAACTTATACATATGTCCGGGTATATAGATATTATTAACATTATTTACTATGGGGTAACTGAGTGAATTGCTTATGCCACATATGTAGGAAGTGGCAGCACCAGGATTTTAAGACAGGGAGGCTTGGTCACCATCTTGTGTTCCCACAGCAACGCTTGCTAGCCCCGTCTCCTTTTCTTTCCAGGACAAAGGTGCCATGTGCCACGGGCTTATGGTAATGGTGTGTTTCTTAAGCATCTCATTTCTCCAATCTCCTCTGAAATCCACTATCAATATTATCACAGCATGCTCAATAGTTCCTAATAGTTATGAGAAAAAAAATGTGCAGATAATGTGGCATATGAAATAAAATACTCAGTACACAGAAAAACCCGTGGCAGCCAGGGAACATAAGTGATTTTCTCATCATTTGCCATCTTTCTTGTTCGACCCAGCAGGAAAAAAAAAACGCACCACATTAATATTTCAATAATGCTCGGAATTTTTAAAATAATTATAGAGTTTTATATGTGATGGTTTGATTTCCACAGAGAGGTCACAGTGGGTAATTCATGAGTTTGGAGAATAAGTCTCCTTCAATATTGTCACCCCTTAATTTAGATGCCCTGGTACTTGGATTTACCTCTGTAATAATGCTTCTGAGGTTTCATTGCTGTTGTTCGTATACTTATCTGTCACTTTTGCCACACAATGAGGTTTTTAAGTCAAATTTTTTAGTGTATTTTTCTATCTTCAATAGAAGCCCAATATCTGACAATAGACATTTGGAAAAAAATGAATGAATGAATGAGTGAATGAATGAATTTAAAAACATAACTGTTGACCCCGGGGAGCTCTGTGCTTTGACCCAGCCATATATTTCTCCTTGATGATTTTTGCAAACATCACCTTCTGTTGTTCACCCATGCCCCCGTACACTGCCTCAGGATTGAAGATGGTGACTCTCATGTTAATTTGATCCGTGCTTTACAGCTTGCAAACAGCATCTCTGTAAGGTGTTTGCTTTCATTCATATTCATCGTAAGTTGTGCTTCAGCTTACACTTTCAAAGTAAAGTGATATATGCTACTATTTTGCAAAAGGGCATACCTCCCTATTTTCTATCAACTTTAGTGTACTGTTGCATGAAGAAAGGACCAGAATGATGAATAGTTTCACAAAGCTGAAGCATTGACAAAATGTGCAGCTATTCTCTTACTAAATTTTCTACTAATTTGTAATCAGAAGATTGTCACTCAGCTAGGGTATTTCTAGGGTCAGAAGAAAGTCACAGATAGTAATTGCTGATGCCAAATATCTGGACTCACAGAGGCAAGTGAGGAGATTCAAAGTGAGGCCTCATTAGGTCTGAGAACTGGCTCTATGCTGGAGGCACCAGGCACAGGAGTTGCTGTGTGCTTGAGCCCTGCCATGCAGGGAGGAAACCCACGTGTAGTATGCAGTCAGACAGCCCCAAGTGTGAGATGTGGCTCCACCAGATGACTTTCTGGTAGCATTACCTTGGCTAAATTCTTAACATTTTTTTTTATCTAGGAAAGGGAAACAATTAGCTACGTAGTTATTCGATTCTGTAGAGGGTAATGAATATGGTGACATATGGAAAGCACTACAAGTTGGCACAAAGGATGTGTCCCAAGAATGCCATTGAATCTTATTTCCATTCTTATATTTACAGTTAACCATCAAATCTCTGTAGATCTATTTCTTTTTTGATTATCAAAGTGCTTATTAAATATGCTCCATCACTGATATTTATTTTTTTTTTTTTAATTTTTTTATTTTTTTGAGACGGAGTCTCGCTCTGTCGCCCAGGCTGGAGTGCAGTGGCCGCATCTCAGCTCACTGCAAGCTCCGCCTCCCGGGTCTACGCCATTCTCCTGCCTCAGCCTCCCGAGTAGCTGGGACTACAGGCGCCCGCCACCTCACCTGGCTAGTTTTTTGTATTTTTTAGTAGAGACAGGGTTTCACCATGTTAGCCAGGCTGGTCTCGATCTCCTGACCTTGTGATCCGCCCATCTCGGCCTCCCAAAGTGCTGGGATTACAGGCTTGAGCCACCGCGCCCGGCCCATCACTGATATTTAATTTCACATTTCTGCAATAGTTTAGAATTGAGTGTGTGCACAGGTAGCTATGCTACTTGGAAAAAGGGGTTATTCTCAGCTGCTACTGATTTATGGTCAGTGGCAGAAGAACTGACCTTGTCTCTCTATAAAGTTGAAAATAAAAGAAGAATATAAAAGCGCCTGTATATTTTTAGTTAGATAAACCCTTTCTCCAAAAATGCACCTTTGAAATTAGCTGTGGGTATACTCAGCCACTTACATCTCTGAGTCATCAATTAAAGAATAAAAACATATATACGAAGAGCACAAAGAGCACATGACCTTCTCACTCACGTTGCTATTGGTCTTGTGATGGTAAAAATCTGATTAAATGTGTATTCTTCCCTGAAGACCCTAGGATTTTTAACCTTCAAGTGAAGTTCTGGCAACTTTGCTTGTTAGGATGAAAAGCTTCAAGCAATCATAGTCGTCTCCTGTTTTTATGACTAAAAGCTGTCTTTCAAAAAATTCTACCTTCTAGCTTTTTAAGTTTTTAAGCTGCTAAACTCTTAGTCTAGGTTTTCTTCCTTCTCCTTGAATCACATAGGCACCTGATGGCCCCCTCTTCCATGTCGTGTGTCCCTAACATCTTCTGTCCCATCAGCAAAAGTGCAGCCATAGTGAGCTGTTGGACCGGGACTTCTCTTCTCGGCTCCTCCCCTCTTTCTCTTGTCTAGCTTTGCTTCTATTAGGCTTCTTTAAAAAGAGTGAACTTTGGTTTAGGATTCTTGTTTCTGTGAAAACCTGGTAAGTGAGTTAACATTTGTGGAGACTTTGGGACATCAGATTCTCTGAACAAATTTAACTGCTGGGTGACTCAGTACAACACTATTTCTTCTACCTCTGTAGCATTCCCTGATCTTGAGATACGCTTCTTGGACAGGATATTGAAAACCGAAGCACGATTTCTCTACAGATGGACAATTTCAGGATCAGAGGAATAACTAACTTCTCCTAAATGACAAAGAGGCGAAGGGGCAGCTGGACTGAAACCTTCCAGGTGACCACTGTGTCATCAAGGTAAGGGAGAGGCTCTCAGAGCCGCAGATGCTGACTGCCAGTCCAGAGCTCCGTGTCCGGGCTCCAAGACCTCCATGTTGCAGTGCACCTTCTGCTCCGTGCTAGGATGTGCTTCATCTTTGTCGCTGAGAAGAAAACAAAAATCTGCGTCTTTTAGGCTTCAAAAGAGAAGCAAGTAACAAGAGCAGATGAGCAGGAACAGAAGGCGAGAAACTTCAAGCATGGTTGCTCACTAAGGAAAGAACAACCAGAAGATGCACAGCTGCCAGCCCCACGCTGAACAGAGAGAGAAGGGAAAGAGCGCACTGAGCTTTTTCTGATCTGAAGCCACCGGGGCCAGGCTGTGCAGCTCACTTGGTGCAAAACGTCCAGGTCCTCCACCTCCCAGACTCTCCCAAGGCCCCTGGGTTATTTCGGAATCTCTAAGAGTAAATTCCACGTTTTCCTGAATGTGTCTCTTCAGCTGCCATATAGCACCCAACATTCTTCTTTCTCTCCTGTCTCTTTCACTGATGTCACCCGTGAAGGCCTGTGAAGGATTTCACCTCTGTCAGTGCGACCGATGCCACCTTCTGCAGCATCGGAGGCACGGCTGGAGACTGCGCTGCTGCTGCTGCGGCTGCTGCTACTGCATGGAGCTCACTCTGCCGAGGACCAGCATAGCTCGCTGCTGCCTCCCACAACACAGCCTCACACACACACACACACACACACATAGACAGACACAGATACATGCAGAGCCACATGCAGAAACACAGGCAGAGACACACACAGCCATATACACACATAGACACATGCCGAGGAACTCACACAGCCATATACACACATAGACACATGCAGAGACACACGCCGAGGAACTCACACAGCCATATACACACATAGACACATGCAGAGACACACGCCGAGGAACTCACACAGCCATATACACACATAGACACATGCAGAGACACACGCCGAGGAACTCACACAGCCATATACACACATAGACACATGCAGAGACACAGGCAGAAATACACAGTCCTGTAGACACAGACACACACAGAGACACATGTAGACACACCCAAGGAACAAGCGGAGACACCTGCTGACACAGAGACACACACACAGTCATATACACACAGAGACACAGACACACACCTAGACAAATGCCGACACACACACATATAGACACACAGCCATATACACACACTCACACATATACACACACACAGCCACATAAACACACTCATACATACATACACACAGCCACATACACACATGCACACACACACACACATAGATACACAACAGACACATACATACACATAGACACATACACAGCCACATACATACACAGAGCCACACATGGGCACACATGCACACACAGAGACATGCACAGAGAGATACACACAGAGAGACACAGTACATACACACAGAAACACAAGGACATACAAACAGACAGACAGAAACACCGAGACACACACAAATACAAAGATACAAAGACACACATAGCCACACACAGACACAGATGCACTCTCAGACATATTCAGATGTATACATAAAGATACACAGATACAGACAGACACAGATACACACACACACACACACATACAGACAGACACAGATACACACACACACACATACAGACAGACACAGATACACACACACACACACATACAGACAGACACAGATACACACACACACACACATACAGACAGACACAGATACACACACACACACACACATACAGACAGACACAGATACACACACACACACACATACAGACAGACACAGATACACACACACACACACATACAGACAGACACAGATACACACACACACACACACATACAGACAGACACAGATACACACACACACAGACAGACACAGATACACACACACACACATACAGACACAGATACACACACACACACACATACAGACAGACACAGATACACACACACACACATACAGACAGACACAGATACACACACACACATACAGACAGACACAGATACACACACACACACACACATACAGACAGACACAGATACACACACACACACAGACAGACACAGATACACACACACACACACAGACAGACACAGATACACACACACACAGACAGACACAGATACACACACACACACACATACAGACAGACACAGATACACACACACACACACATACAGACAGACACAGATACACACACACACACACACATACAGACAGACACAGATACACACACACACACACAAACAGACAGACACAGATACACACACACACACACATACAGACAGACACAGATAGATGCATACACAGACACAAATACACAGAGCCACACACTGCCTTACACACAGGCACAGAGCCTCCATCGAGGTGCACACACACATGCACCCACAGGCACACAGGCAGCCACACTCACAGTCTTACATGCCCACGTACCTTTAGTCCACCCCATCACGATGACTTTACCAAGAGTGCTGCCTTATGTTTATTTCTCATATAGACATTTTCTTTTTTTGCATAAAAATACCTTATGATCCTTAAACCCTCTTCCTTTCAAGATGAGGAGCAAGACTCTGTTGGGGCAGGAGGAAAGAGAGTGGATAAGAAGGCCGATCTCTGTGACACCTCCATCGGCTCTAAAATTCTCCATGTCCATTGTCCCCAGGACTTAGGGCAGTGTAGGTCCAGTCCATGGCTTTCCTTCTCGAGGCGAGACGCTTTCCTATCTACCGAGTCACCCCAGAGCACCTAGTAAATGTTATAGGGCCATGGGGTGTGCCCAGTAGCCTTGTCAGAGCCAGCCAGGTGTGAAACCTCACAGGATATGAGGCAGTCAGAGCCCGTTCCCTGGGAATCTGGAATCCACACGAAGATGGTTCAGACTCTTCTACCCTGAGTGTGGCCAGCAGGGAAGGCTGGTGTGCAGAAAGAGAGAAGCACTGAGCGTTTCCGGAGAGAGGCAGGGAAGAGAGGTAGAAGTGGATCCTGCAAGTTTATGAGTTCTGGTTCTTTGTTATGAATCTGGCGCATCCCTGCCCGTGTCCTCCAGGAGACACTCAGATGCCAGAGGAAAATGTTCCATGAGATTAGATGAATGAGGCCAGGTGAGGTGACTCACACCTGTAATCTCAGCACTTTGGGAGGCCGAGGCAGGCAGATTGCCTGAGGTCAGGAGTTTGAGACCAGCCTGGCTAACATGGCAAAAACCTCTGTCTGCTAAAAATACAGAAATTAGCTGGGCGTGGTGGTGTGTCCCTGTAGTCCAAGCTACTCGGGAGGCTGAGGCAGGAGAATCGCTTAAACCTAGGAGACAGAGGTTGCAGTGAGCCGAGACGTACCACTGCACTTCAGCCTGGGGGACAGAGCAAGATTCTGTCTCCAAAAAAAAAAAATTTTAGATGAATGCCCTTCAGCTACAACCAAGTTACTTAAATTAGGAAAAAGCGGGACTTGAAAAAGTTCTTACAAAATTAAATACATACCTGTATATTTAATAAATACAAATATATCACATATCTGTATCTATATCAATATCTGTATTCCAGTAAAGATTTTCTAAGCTCTTGAAGCTAAATATAAGTAAGTATCTAAATGTTCTTTCCTTTATACTGAGATTATGTTCTATTTATTTGGTTTAAAATGTCATTCTTATTTTAATGTTTCTTTAAAAAATAAAGCACCATTGGTTCTACATTTTTTGTTTTCTAAGCAATTGGAGAAAATATGAGTTGTAGGAACTCACTAATATACCTTGCCTGGCATTTCTGGTATGTTTCTCAAGTCTCCTTTGTGTGTGTGTGTGTGTGTTTGTGTGTGTGTGTGTGTTTGTATGTGTGTGAATGTGTGTGTCTATTTGTATATGGTTAATTTTAATTGAAACATATTTTACAAATTTGTGGGGTCCATTTCATATTTTGTTACATGCATAGAATGTGCAATGATCACGTCAAGGTCCTTGAGGTATCTATAACTTAGTGTGTTTATTATTTTTCTGAAAGTTCCACCATCAGTCCATGGACACCAGGTTTGTGCAGCCTCGGCGTTTTTAACTTGGCTTGTAACACACGCATGCGCACACACACAGGCTCACACACTTCTGGAGAGTCACATTGTCCTCTAAAGCCAGTTTCTCTTGAGACGTTGAACCTCTCCACTGTCAGGCCCCTCTCAAGAAGAACGGTGCATCTTCAGGCTTTCCATTCTCATGCACAGGATCTCCATCCAGCACCAGTGCTGCGAAGATGAAGACAGACCTGGTGCTGAGCAGCACAACCTTCCAGTCCTCTGCCTTGACTGTCACTGCTGGCTTCCTGGCTTGCTTTTGTGCCCAAGACATACTCTGGGGCAGCAACACATTCCCACTGGGATACACCATCTCTTCACACTGCACCTGACTTTCCTTCACTCCAGCCACTGTGGGTGCCATGCATCCCTTGATAACACATGTCAAACCATTCACCGCAACCTCCGACCCCAGGAATAAGCACAACCATTTGAGCACAACCTGGTCAGCCCCATTGGCATCCACCATGGCAATCTTTTGGCTACTTAGATCACCTTCCCTCACTTGGCCTGAATTTAGATCCATTTCACTCAAACCTTGTTTCTCATAGACACACCCTTCAATATTGCTCATTTCTGGCTTTGTTCATTGAAAACTGCATTTTTTTCTCATTGCACGTTAACTTGACTGAGCTAGCTTCTCTCACTCTTTGAACATTTCTCACGATCTGCTCCCTGTAACTGCATGTGGTTCCAATTTAGAACTATGCAGCTTAGGAGATACTCCTTTAATGATGTCCTAAGCCTGGCAAACATTACTGTAATCAACGGCTGCATATGTAACAAATGGCTATCAAAAGGTAGACAGCAAAGTGGCCCCAACAATGGGCTCTCTTAAGGTTAGATTTCATTTTTCAATTTTGAGAAACTGACTCCTTTACATATTTATTTATTTATTGAGATGGAGTTTCTCTCATTGCCCAGGATGGCATGCAATGGCACGATCTCAGCTCACTGCAAAGTCCACCTCCCAGATTTAAGCAATTCTCCTGCCTCAGCCTCCAGAGTAGCTGGGATGACAGGTGCCTGCCGCCATGTCCAGCTAATTTTTGTATTTGTAGTAGAGACCGGGTTTTACCATGTTGACCAGGCTGGTCTCAAACTCCTGACCTCAGGTGATCCACCTACCTTGGCCTCCCAAAGTGCTGAAATTACAGGCATGAGCCACGGCGCCAGGCCCCTTTACAGTTTTGGAGTGCAATTTTGCATATTTTGATACACAGTTCAGGGAAGTGCAACTCTAGATTTCCCACCTCAAATAAAAGAACCAGAAATAAAAATAATCATTCATATGGTGGGGGAAATTGTGAGCATATGCCCCGGAGCAAGCTGACGACTTGTTCTGATCTTTAACTAAAGAAACAGAAATTTGATCAACACTGGAAATAAATCTGTCTTCTTTGGCTTACTGTGAGAAAGCGTCAGTCTCAACTGTGGCACGATCATTACACTATTCTGTTTTCATTTTGACACTGTAATTTTTTCCTTTAGAACCTGAAGCAGTGTTAAGATGTGCTTCCCCTGGACTTGAACTTTCCACGTCAGTGTGGCAGCTGACGGAAGCAAGGCAGTGTCTGAGCTTTAGAAGCCTGAGGATGTGAAGAAAGCAGAAAACTGGATACCTGTTTACTCTGACCTCTTTCCCTGGCACAATGTCTCAGCCCTCCACAAACTCAGGTAACCTTACCACGACCCTGTGCTGCTCTGATTTGCTTCTCATTGCTCCCGCTCACTCTGCCATTCACTTGGCCTTGTTCGCCATTCTGCCAGATCCTAGTGCACCCTGTTGGTCCTGTTAGTTCTTTGCTGTGGACCATGCACGCCTGCCCAAATGTGAGGGCTCCTAGTTCTTTGCTGTGGACCATGCACGCCTGCCCAAATGTGAGGGCTCCTGTTAGGCTCTTTCTATGAATCCCAGGGCCCAGGAGGGATGCTGCAGAGTAGGACCAGCCACAGGCCAATGTGTTTGCACTTACCAGAGCAATTCTAATTTTTTTTTTTTTTTTTTTTAATACAGAGTCTTGCTCTGTTGTGCAGGCTGGAGTGCAGTGGTGCAATCTCAGCCCACTGCCACCTCTGCCTCCTGGGTGAAAGCCATTCTCCTGCCTCAGTCTCCCAAGTAACTGGGGTTACAGGCACCTGTCAAACATCTGGCTAATTTTTTTGTTTTTAGAAGAGACGGGGTTTCTCCATGTTGGCCAGGCTGCTCTCAAACTCCTGACCTCAGGTGGTCCACCCACCTCCGCCTCCCAAAGTGCTGGGGTTACAGATGTGAGTCACTGAGCCCAGCCCGCAATTCTGATTTATTTATTTATTATTATTATAGTTTAAGTTCTGGGATATATGTGAGGAATGTGCAGGATTGTTACATAGGTATACACGTCCCATGGTGGTTTGCTGCACCCATCAACCCATCATCTACAGTAGGTGTTTCTCCTAATGCTATCCCTCCCCTAGCCCCCAACCGCCAGACAGGCCCCAGTGTATGATGTTCCCCTTCTAATGTCCATGTGTTCTTATTGTTCAGCTCCCACTTATGAGTGAGAACATGTGGTGCCTGGTTTTCTGTTCGTGTGTTAGTTTGGTGAGAATGATGGTTTCCAGCTTCATCCATGTCCCTGCAAAAGACATGAACTCATCCTTTGTTGTGACTGCATAGTATTCCATGGTGTATATGTGCCACATTTTCTTTGTCCAGTCTATCATCGATGGGCATTTGGGTTGGTTCCAAGTCTTTGCTATTGTGAACAGGGCTCCAATAAACATATGTGTGCATGTGTCTTTATAGAATGATTTATAATCCTTTGGGTATATACCCAGTAATGAGATTGCTGGATCAAATGGCATTTCTGGTTCTAGATCCTTGAGGAATCTTCACACTGTCTTCCACAATGGTTAAACTAATTTATACTCTTACCAACAGTGTAAAAGCATTCCTATTTCTACACATTCTCTACAGCATCTGCTGTTTCCTGACTTTTTAGTAATCACCATTCTAACTAGCATGAGATGGTATCTCATTGTGGTTTTGATTTGCCTTTCTCTAATGACCAGTGATAAGGAGCTTTTTCTCATATTTGTTGGCCACATAAATGTCCTCTTTTTAGAAGTGTCTGTTTATGTCCTTTGCCCACATTTTGATGGGGTTGTTTTTTTTTTTTCTTGTAAATTTGTTTAATTTCCTTGTAGATTCTGGATATTAGCCCTTTGTCAGATGGATAGATTGCAAAAATTTTCTCCCATTTTGTAGGTTGCCTGTTCGCTCTGATGATAGTTTCTTTTGCTGTGCAGAAGCTCTTTAGTTTAATTAGATCCCATTTGTCGATTTTGGCTTTTTTTTGCCATTGCTTTTGGTGTTTTAGTCATGAAGTCTTTGCCCATGCCTATGTCCTGAATGATATTGCCAAGGTTTTCTTCTAGGGTGTTTATGGTTTTAGGTCTTACATTTCAGTCTTTAAACCATCTTATTTTATTTTATTTTATTTTTGAGACAGAGTGTTGCTCTGTGGCCCAGACTGGAGTATAGTGGTGTGATCTCAGTGCTCGCTGCAACCTCTGCCTCCCAGGTTCAAGTGATTATCCTGCCTCAGCCTCCTGAGTAGCTGACATTACAGGCACGTGCCACCATGCCCAGCTAATTTTTGTATTTTTAGTAAATATGGGGTTTCATCATGTTGGTTAAGCTGGTTGCAAACTCCTGACCTCATGATCTGCCTGCCTCAGCCTCCCAAAGTGTTGGGATTACAGGCATGAGCCACTGCATCCAGCCTTGAGTTAATTTTTGCGAGCCTCATAAAATGATTTAGGGAGGAGTCCTTTTTTTCCTATTGTTTGGAATAGTTTCAGAAGGAATGTTACCAGCCCCTCTTTGTACCTCTGGTAGAATTTGGCTGTCAATCTATCTGGTCCTGGGCTTTTTTTGGTTGGTAGGCTATAATTACTGCCTCAATTTTAGAACTTGTTATTGGTCAGGGATTCGACTTCTTCCTGGTTTAGTCTTGGGAGGGTGTATGTGTCCAGGAATTTAACCATTTCTTCTAGATTTTCGAGTTTATTTGCGTAGAGGTGTTTATAGTATTCTCTGATGGTAGTTTGTATTTCTGTGGGATCAGTGATGATATCCCCTTTGTCATTTTTTATTGTGTCTGTTTGATTCTTCCCTTTTTTCTTCTTTATTAGTTTAGCTAGTCGTCAACTATTCTGTTAATCTTTTCAAAAAACCAGCTCCTGGATTCATGGATTTTTTGAAGGGTTTTTCATTTCTCTATCTCCTTCACTTCTGCTCTGATCTTAGTTACTTCTTGTCTTCTGCGAGCTTTTGAATTTGTTTGCTCTTGCTTCTCTGGTTCTTTTAATTGTGATGTTAGGGTGTCGAGTTTAGATCCATCTTGCTTTCTCCTGTGGGCATGTAGTGCTATAAATTTCCCTCTAAACCCTGCTTTCACTGTGTTCCAGAGATTCTGGTACATGGTACGTTGCATCTTTGTTCTCATTGTTTCAAAGAACTTACTTATTTCTGCCTTAATTTCATTATTTACCCAGTAGTCATTCAGAAGCAGGTTGTTTAGCTTCCATGTAGTTGTGCAGTTTTCAGTGAGTTTCTTAATTCTGAGCTCTGATTTGATTGCACTGTGGTCTGAGACTGTTGGTCACGGTTTCCCTTCTTTTGCATTTGCTGAGTGTTTTACTTCCAATTACGTGGTGAATTTTAGAATAAGTGCCATGTGTTGCTGAGAAGAATGTATATTCTGTTGATTTGGTATGGAGAGTTCTGTAGATGTCTATTAGGTCCACTTGATCCAGAGCTGAGTTCAAGTCCTGAATATTCTTGTTAATTTTCTGTCTCATTGATCTGTCTAATATTGAGAGTGGGGTGTTAAAGTCTCCCACTATTATTGTGTGGGAGTCTAAGTCTCTTTGTAGGTCTCTAAAAACTTGCTTTATGAATCTGGGTGCTCCTGTATTGGGTGCATATATATTTAGGATAGTTAGCTCTTCTTGTTGCATTGATCCCTTTACCATTATGTAATGCCTTTCTTTGTCTTTTTTGACCTTTGTTGGCTTAAAGTCTGTTTTATCAGAGATTAGGATTGTAACCCCTGCTTTTTATTGCTTTCCATTTTCTTGGTAAATATTCCTCCATCCCTTTATTTTGAGTCTTTGTGTGTCTTTGCATGTGAGATGGGTCTCCTGAATACAGCACACTGATGGGTCTTGATTTTTTGTCCAATTTGCCAGTCTGAGTAATTTTAATTGGGGCATTTAGCCCATTTACATTTAAGGTTAATATTGTTATATATGAATTTGATCCTGTCATTATGATGCTAGCTGGTTATTTTGCCCATTAGTTGATGCAGTTTCTTCATAGTGTTGATGGTCTTTACAACATGGTATGTTTTTGCAGTGGCTGGTACCAGTTTTTCCTTTCCACATTTAGTGCTTCTTTCAGGAGCTCTTGTATGGTAGGCCTAATGGTGACAAAATCGCTCAGCATTTGCTTGTCTGTAAGGGATTTTATCTTTCCTTTGCTTATGAAGCTTGGTTTGGCTGGATATGAAATTCTGGGTTGAAAATTCTTTTCTTTAAGAATGTTGAATATTGGCCCCCACTCTCCTCCAGGTTGTAGGGTTTCTGCTGAGAGATCCACTGTTAGTCTGATGGACTTCCCTTTGTGAGTAACATGACCTTTCTCTTTGGCTGCCCTTAACATTTTTTCCTTCATTTCAACCTTGGTAAATCTGATGATCACACGTCTTGGAGTTGCTCTTCTTGAGGAGTATCTTTGTAGTGTTCTCTGTATTTCCTGAATTTGAATGTTGGCCTGTCCTCCTAGGTTGTGGAAGTTCTCCTGGATAATATCCTGAAGAGTGTTTTCCAACTTGGTTCCATTCTCCCTGTCACTTTCAGTTACACCAATCAAATGTAGTTTTGGTCTTTTCATATAGTCCCATATTTCTTGGAGGCTTTGTTTATTCCTTTTCATTCTTTTTTCTCTAATCTTGTCTTCATGCTTTATTTCATGAAGTTGGTCTTCAATCTCTGATATCCTTTCTTCTGTTTGATCGATTGGGCTATTGATACTTGTGTAGGCTTCACAAAGTTCTTGTGCTGTGTTTTTCAGCTTCATCAGGTCATTTATGTTCTTCTCTAAACTGGTTATTCTAGTTAGCAATTCCTCTAACCTTTTTCAAAGTTCTTAGCTTCCTTGCATTGGGTTACAGCATGATACTCCTTTAGCTTGGAGGAGTTTGTTTTTCCCCACCTTCTGATGCCAACTTCTGTCAATTCATCAAATTCACTCTCCACTCGGTTTTGTTCCATTGCTGGCAAGGAGTTGTGATCCTCTGGAGGAAAAGAAGTATTCTGGTTTTTGGAATTTTCAGCCTTTTTGGGCTGGTTTTTCCTCATCTTCAGGTATTTATGTACCTTTGGTCTTTGATGTTGGTGACTTTCAGGTGGGGTTTTTGTGTGGATGTCCTTTTTGTTGATGTTGATGCTACCCCTTTCTGTTTGTTAGTTTTCTTCTAACAGTCAGGCCTCTCTGCTGCAGATCTGTTGGAGTTTGCTGGAGATCCACTCCAGACCCTGTTTGCCTGGGTATCACCAGCGGAGGCTGCAGAACAGCAAAGATTGCTGCCTGTACCTTCCTCTGGAAGCTTCGTCCCAGAGAGGCACCCACCAGATGCCAGCTGGAGCTCTCCTATGTAAGGTGTCTGTTGACCCCTGCTAGGAGGTGTCTCCCAGTCAGGCGGTATGGGGGTCAGGGACTCACTAGAGGAGGCAGTCTGTCCCTTAGCAGAGCTTGAGCGCTGTGCTGGGAAATCCACTGCTCTCATTAGAGCCAGCAGGCAGGAATATGAATGTTTAAGTCTGCTGAAGCTGTGCCCACATCCACCTCTTCCCCCAGGCGCCCTGTCCCAGGAAGATGGGAGTTTTATCTATAAGCCCTGACTGGGGCTGCTGCCTTTCTTTCAGGAATGCCCTGCCCAGAGAGGAGGAATCTAGAGAGGCAGTCTGCTACAGTGGCTTTGTGGAGCTGCAGTGGGCTCCGCCCAGTCTGAACTTCCCAGTGGCTTTGTTTACATTGTGAGGGGAAAACTGCCTACTCAAGCCTCAGTAATGGTGGACAACCTTCCCGCCACCAAACTGGAGCATCCCTGGTTGGCTTCAGACTGCTGTGCTGGCAGCGAGAATTTCAAGCCAGTGGATCTTAGCTTGCTGGGCTCCATGGGGGTGGGATCTGCTGAGCTAGACCACTTGGCTTGCTGACTTCAGCCCCCTTCCAGGGGAGTCAATGGTTCTGTGTCACTGGCATTCCAGGTGCCACACAAAAAGCTCTGCAGCTAGCTCAGTGTCTGCCCAAATGGCCGCCCAGTTTTGTGTTTGAAACCCAGGGCCCTGGTGGTGTAGGCAGCTGAGGGAATTTCCTGGTCTTTAGGTTGTGATGACCATGGGAAAAGCATAGTATCTGGGCTGGAACGCACTGTTCCTCATGGCACAGTCCCTCATGGCTTGCCTTGGCTAAGGGAGGGAATTCCCCAACCCCCTGTGCTTCCTGGGTGAGGTGACTCCCCATCTGCTTCAGCTCTCCCTCCTGCACCTACTGTCTAAACAGTCCAAATGAGATGAGCTGGGTACCTCAGCTGGAAATTCAGAAATCACCTGCCTTCTGCGTTGATCTCACTGGGAATTGCAGACTGGAGCTGTTGCTATTTGGCCACCTTGCCAGCCACCACAATTCTGATTTTTAAAAATTTTTTCCATGCTGTATCTTCGATTCCCCTGTAATATTTTATTTGAATTTTAAGTGACACTATCAAAAAATAAAAACACAGCTCTAAGGGATAAGTTGGTCATTTATAATATTAGGGTCAGGAGCTCAGAGAAAAATGTGAAACCTCTTTCATTGCTGTCCATATGTAACTACAGGTCTTAGGATTTTTTCATTAATACATGTAAATGAATAAGGTACATGGAAATTAGAAGTGAATGGCATTTTTTGGACTGGAGACTGTGTTGTTTATAAATGTAATAGTGAACTACATAATAGCCTTTAGTCTAGGAATTCAGCATTCTGGTAAATGTCACAGAGCTCATTTGAATGTGAGGAACTAACACAAAATAAACAGCATTCTTTGCTTGACATTAAAGGTAATGAAAATAAAATCCAGGGTTAAATGCAACCACCACCCTCAGACAGCATTCACACAAAAATCAGGTTGCATTTTGCCTGAAAAATGGATTATTTGTAATTACAAAAAATGCAGTGTTTGTGAATGACTTAGGCAAGATCTTTTGAGTTGAGTAATTATTTCCATTTTGCATTTTTCAATTTTATTTACTCCTGGCCCATTCTTTAAATAAATGATAAAACTCTGTTTTTCCTCTCAGACAGTTTTAAAGTGGATTCTGTTTTTAAGCTTTCTATTTTGTCATTATAATTGTTTTACTTTTAAAAGTTCAGGGGTATATGTGCATTTTTTTAATGGGTAAACTATATGTCACAGGGGTTTGGTGTACAGATTATTTCATCACCCAAGTAATCAGAAGAGTACCTGATAAGTAGTTTTTTGATCCTCATCCTTCTT
Organism: Macaca mulatta; assembly: GCF_049350105.2. Classification (NCBI taxonomy): domain Eukaryota; kingdom Metazoa; phylum Chordata; class Mammalia; order Primates; family Cercopithecidae; genus Macaca; species Macaca mulatta. The sequence continues at coordinate 11,215,258 of NC_133417.1, forward strand.
CTACCCTCCACCCTCAAGTTCACATATGCATATGTGTACTCAAAGTTTAGCTCCCACTTATGGTGAGAACATACAGAATTTGGTTTTCTGGTCCTGTGTTAGTTCACTTAGGATGATGGCCTCCAGCTCTTTTTATGAACACATGTACTGAATGTGTTATGAGCCAAGATAATTCATGTCTAAACTCCACAGTATTTCCGCAAATCCCTATTTTTTAATGGCAAAAAATAAACAGCACTATTATATGTAGTTTATGTGTATCTGAATACCATATTTGTAAATATATTTTATAAATCATTTGAATAAATATAATGCATATGCATATATTTATATGCATGTTTCAGTATAATTATATATTTTTCTTGCCTGAGGGGCTGTTCCCCAGGCAATTGGACCACAGAGCCCTAGGATAAATGAATAGATTGGAAAAAATCCTGACTCTGTTTCTAACTGGCTCTGAAACTTGAGATTCAACATAGAAAAGATTTTCATCCTTGCTAAACCAAAGTGAAGCATAGAGAGCACAGAAATGAGTTCCGATTGGAGCTTTAGCCTCTTATTCTAGAGTGACTCCTCTACTGAGTCTCAAGTGAGTTTCAGATGGGCAGAGATATTGATTGCATTCATGTTCTGGGCATTGGAGTGGCTTGACCCTGGCTGGCCTCCCCCTCCAAAGACAGCTTTCTTCACTTATTATTGGGACAGTACACATAAGTTTTCGGTGTACGCCAAAACATAAAAAGAGTTTGGGGTCAGGGAGCTGATCTAAATAATCAGAACCAAAGTAATCCCTTCCTAACTTCATCCAATTCAATCAATTATTGTTTATTAAACATATGTGAAACATCTTGCTAACATAATGAGTAAGGTGTAATCTAATCTTTTAAGAAGAACTTTGCTAATTGAGAGAGGCAGGCATAAACAGATACAGTATCTTGCAATCTGGGGGTGTTTTGCAGAGATAGTAAGAAAATCTCAGCTAATATCCTAGAGAGTTACAGCATTGTTGCAAAGAGCTAGTTTTCAAACTTTGATTTGTAGGATGAAGGAGGAATTTGTTGGGCAAAATCACTGGGTAAGAGCACATCAGACAATGGGTCTGGGACAGCCACAGCAAATGTGGCAAACTATATACCAGGTTTGGAAGGGATGATGGTGCGTGTCATGAGGAGAAATTGCAAGGAGGTAGTTTTGATGTCTGCTTGCAGAACAACTTGTATATCCAAGTGAAAAACATATGGATTTTTGCCTTTTTCCTCACAGGAAACCACCAAGGAATTTCAAACATGGAACTGATGATGTTGTTACTCAACCAGGCCCATTTTGCCTGCTGTGTCGTGTGCCAATCACTGAGATAACAAGTTTTACAGTGGTGAAAGTGTATTCATGTAGCGGCCAAACAAGGAGATGAGAGAACAGGACTCAAATCTACCTCTCCAAAGATGGGGTTTAGGGATATTTATGAGATAGAGGAGCAGGGTGGTCTGAGGCATGAGGGAGGGTGATTGCAGGTTAGAAAAAATGAGGTAATCAGTGTTCTGCACAAGGGTAAACTTTATAGCTCTTCTCGGATGTGTTTTTGAAAAATGGCAGCATTGGCATGATCTGAGGGTGAAGCCTTCTGCCCTCTGATGTCAAAAGGTCACCCATCGTTCATCCAGGCCCAGTTGATAGGTCAGTGGTATCAGCTGGCATGAATGACTTAAGAGCTGATGCTGAGTTCCTGAAAAACACCTTAGGAAACCATCACCATTATTACCCATACTTCAGAGATGTTATTTATAGGGAAGCAGAAGGGAGTCTTACAATACATTGCTTAGCTACATAACATTTAGAGTTAGTAATATTACAAAACTATTAAACCAGCTAAAAGCAAGTGAAGCAGGTTAAAATTTGATGAGCCTAATTGTGTTTGCCCTCAGCTTCAATGTTTGGCTTATTTTGAAAGATGAAGTGTGTCATATGATTGCACTGAGTTTAAAAAAAAAATGGTTGCAAGACTGTTTATTTAACCAATATTTTTATATTCCTATTATATAGACACTTTTCAGTGAACTAGGAATACAGTATTAAAAAATTAAGACTGAGACCTAATAACTAGACTAAACTTGCGTTAAGTATGAAGACAAACATACATTAAAAGTAGAGACTGAAGAAAGATAATTATGCCAACACTAATTTTTAAAAAGCTGGAGTGGCTATATTAATTTCAGAGAGAATAGATGGTAGAGCAAGGAAACTTATCAGGAATAAAGAGAAATATTAAATAACAATAAAGTAGTAAATTCTGAAACAAAACGTAGCAATTCTTTATGTGAAAGCCTTTAACATCAGCATGTCAAAATGTGTTAGGCAAAAACTCAGAAATGCAAGGAGAAATAGATGAATTCAGTATTATTGTTGGAGACATCAACACCCCTCTATCAGAAATGGATAAATCCAGCAGGCAGAAAATCAGTAAGGACATAGTTGAACTCAACACCATCAATCAACTGTATATAATTGACATCTATAGACTACTTCCTTCAACAACAGCAGTGTGTACATTTTTCTCAAACTCACATGGAACATTAAACTACAGAGACCACATTCTTGGCCATAAAACACACCTTAACAAACTTAAAAGAATAGAAATAGTAAAATGTATTCTCTCAGACCACAGTGGAATTAAACTAGAAATCAATAAAAGAAGGATAGCTAGAAAAATTCCGAAATAGTTGGAGATTAAACATCATACCTCTAAGTAACTTAAGAGTCAAAAAATAAATAACAAAAATATTGAAAAAATATTTTGACTAAAAAGATGAAAATACAACTTATCAAAATTTGTGAGATACAGAAAAATCAGTGGTAAGAGATAAATTTATAGCATTGAATGCATAGATTAAAAAAGAAGACAGATATAAAATCAATGATTAAAGATTCCACTTTAGGAAACTAGAAAAATAATTATTTAATTATAGATGAGGTGGAAAAAAGACATAATAAAATTTTGAGTAGAATTAAATAAAATTGAAAATAGAAAATTAAAAAATAAGTATATGAGGTAATGGATACACTAACTTCTCTGATGGAATTGTTATATAATACAGATATGTATTGAAACATTACACTGTACCCCAAAAATATGAACACTTACAATATATCAATTTTAGAAAGAAAGGAGGAAGAAAACGTCAATAAAGTTGATAAACCTCTAGCTAGGATAACTAAGAAAAAATGAGAGAAGATACCATTACTCACCTCAGAAATGAAAGAGAAGACATCACTATAGATTCCATTGCCATTAGAAGAATAATAAAGAATACTATGAACAATTATATGCCCACAAATTTAATAACTTGGATGAAATAAACCAATTCCCTGAAAGACAACCTGCCAAAAGTTACACAAGAAGAAATAGACAATATGAGTAGAAGTTCATCTGTTAAATAAATTGAATCAATAGTAAATAACCTTTCAAAATGAAACATCAAGCACAGATGGGTTCGCTGGTACACTGTACTGAACACTTAAAGACAAATTTATACCAATTCTCTGCAATCACTCCCAGAAGATAAAAGCAGAAGTAATGCTTTCTAACTCATTCTATGAGATCAACATTACCCAAGTACCCAAATTGGACAAAGATATATGAGAAAATTATAGATCAGTATCTCTCATGAACGTAGGTGCAAAAATCCTCAACAAAATGTTAGAAATTTGAGGCCAACAGTATGTAAAAAGAATTACACCATGACCTAGAGGGATATATCCCAGGTATGCAAGGCTGATTCAACCTTAGAAAATCAATTCATATAATTCATCAAATCAATCAGAAAAATCACGTATTCATGTTAGTAGATGCAGAAGAAAGCATCTGATAAAATCATCAAAGACTTTTTTTTTTCCAGTTTGATCTATGGATGCAATGTAATCTAAATTAAATCCTAACAAGTTACTTCCTGGATACTAGCAAACCAGTTCTAAAATTTATGTGGAGATACAAACTCAATATTGAAGGAGAAGAAAAAGAAATGGCACTATCTCATTTTAAGACTTACTACAAAGCTACAGTAATCAAGAGAGTATGGTATTGGTAAAAAATAGACAAACAGGTCATTGAAACAGAATAGAACTTTGAGACATAAACTCTATAGTTACAGTCAACTAATACATGATAAAGATACATTGGATAAACCATGGTCATTTAAGCAAATGGTCTGGGACAAATGGACAAACTACAAGCCAAAAAAAGGAAGGAAAAAGGGAAAGGAGAGGAAAGAAAGAAGAAAGAAAACAAAGAAAGAAAGAAAGACGAAAGAAAGAAAGAAAGAGAGAGAGAGAGAGAGAGAGAGAGAGAGAAAGAAAGAAAGAAAGAAAGAAAGAAAGAAAGAAAGAAAGAAAGAAAGAAAGAAAAAGAAAAGAAAGAGAAAAGAAAGAAAGAAAGATACACATCTTATACACCTCAAAAAATTATCTCCAGAAGGGTCATAGACTTACATATAAAATTCAAAGACATAAAACTCCTATAGTGTAACACAGGAGAAAATCTAGATAATTATGGGTATGAAAATAGTTTTTTAGATACAATACCAAAGGCATGATTCATGAAGTAAATAATGTATAAGCTAGATTTCATTAAAATTAAAAATTTCTGCTCGGCTGAAGACATTATCGAGAGATGAGAAGACAACCCATACACTCAGAAAATATATTTGCAAAAATATATCTAATAAACCACTGTCACCAAATATACACAAAGAACTCTTAAAACTCAACAAGAAGAAAACATACAACACAATGAAAACATAGGAGAAAGATCTGAAGAGATACTTCACAAAAGAAGATTTACGTATAGCAAATAAGCAGAAGAAAACATGCTGAACCTCATATATCACTAGGGAATTGCAAATTAAACAAATTAAACAAATACCACTACACACATATTAGAATAAACAAAGCCTAAAACACGAACACCACCAAACGCTGGCACGGATGTAGAACCACAAGAATAATCACTCATTGGTGTTGAGTATGTAAAATAGTACAGCCACTTTGAAAGACATTTTGGCAGTTTCTTTAAAAAACTAAACATAGTCTTACCATATGTCCAGCATTCTCACTTCTTGGTATTTACCCAAATAAATTGAAAACTTATGTCCACACAAAAACCTGCACATGGATGTTTATAGCAGGTTTATTCATAATTGCCAAAACTTGGAAGCAACCAAGACATCATTCAGCTGGTGAAAGAATGAATAAACTGTTTCATACATAGACAATAGAATATTATTTCATGCTAAAAAGAAATCACTAGCATTCCTATACACCACCACCAACAGTCAAGCTGAGATCCAAATTAGGACTACAGTCCCATTTTCAATTGCCATGGTAATAATAAAATAGGAATACAGCTAATAAGAAAGGGAAAATATCTCTACAATGAGAAGTACAAAACACTGCTCAAAGAAATTAGAGTTGACACAAACAAATAAAGAAAATCCCGTGCTCATGGATAGGAAATATCAACATCATGAAAATTGCCTTACTGCCCAAAGAAATTAAAGATTCACTGCTATTCCTATAAAAAACTACCAATGACATCATTTACAGAACTAGGAAAAGCTATTTTAAAATTTATATGAAACAGAAAAAGAGTCCTAATAGCCAAGGCAATTCTAAGCAAGAAGAAAAAAGCTGGAGGCATCACACTACCTGATTTCAAACTGTACTAAAGAGCTACAGTAACCAAAACAGCATGGCACTGGTAGAAAAAGAGGCACAAACACCAATGGAACAGAATAGAGAACCCAGAAATAATGCCACACATCTACAACCATCTGCTCTTTGACAAAGCTAACAAAAACAAGCAATTTGGAAAGGACTTCCTATTTAATAAAAGGTACTGTAATAACTGGCTAGCCATACGCAGAAGATTGAAACTGGGCCCCTTCCTCACAACATATACAAAAATTAACTCAAAATGCATTAATTTCTTAAATGTAAAACCCAAAACTATAAAAACCTTAGGAGATGACATAGGCAATACCCATCTGGACATGGGAAAGGGCAAAAATATCATGACAAAGGCACCAAAAGCAATTGTGACAAAAACAAAAATTGACAAATAAGATCTAATTCCACTTATGAGCTTCTACACAGCAAAAGAAAGTATCAACAAGTTGAACAGACAACATACAGAATGAGAGAATATATTTGCAAACTACGCATCTTACAAGGGTCTAATATCCAGCATCTATAAAGGAACATAAATTTACAAAAAAAAGCAACCCCATTAAAAAGTGGACAAAGGACATGAACAGACGCTTTTCAAAAGAAGACATACATGCAGTCAAAAATAAAAAAAGATTGACATCACTGATTATTAGAGAAATGCAAATCAAACCCACAATGAGAAATCACCTGCAGCAGTCAGAATGCCTACTATTAAAAAGTTAAAAATGAACAGATGCTGGTAAGGTTGTGGATAAAAGGGAACACTTAAACATTGTTAGTGGGAATGTGAATTAGCTTAATCATTGTGGAAAGCACTGTGACAATTCCTCAAAGAGCTAAAAACAAACTACCATCTGACCCAGCAATCCCATTACTGGATATATACCCAGAGGATATAAATCTTTCTACCATAAAGACACATGCACAGTGTGCTCATATGTTCATTGCAGCAGAATTCACTATAACAAAGACATGGAATAAACCTACATACCCATCAATGACAGACTGAATAAAGAAAATGTAATACATATACATACACCATGGAATACTATGCAACCATAAAAAAACAAAATTCTATCTTTTGTGGGAATACTGATGGAACTGAATGTCATTATTTTTAGCAAACTAATGCAGCAACAGAAAACCAAATGCTGCATGTTCTCACTTATAAGTGGGAGCTAAGGGATGAGAACACATGGATTCAAAGAAGTGAATAACAGACACTGTGGCCTACTTGAGGGTCGAGGTTGGGAGGAGGAAGAGGAGCAGAAAAAATAACTATTGGACACTAGGCTTAGTACCTGGGTGATAAAATAATCTGTGAAACAAACCCCTGTGACCCAAGTTTACTATATAACAAATCTGTACATGTACCCTGAACCTAAAATAAGAGTTAAAATATAAAAAAAGAAATAAAGTATCAAGCCGTGAAAAGGCATAGAAGGAACTTAAATTAATACTGCTAAGTGGAAAAAGCCAATTGGAAAAGTCTACATACTGTATGATTCCAACTATATGACATTCTGGAAAAGGCAAAGCTATGGTTAAATGGTTTGGCTCCGTGTCCCCACTTAAATCTCACCTTGAATTGTAATCCCCATAATCCCCACATGTCAAGGGTGGGACCAGGTGGAGGTAATTGAATCATAGGGACCGTCTATCCACGCTTTTTTCATGATAATCAGTGAGTCTCATGAAATCTGATTTTTCTTAAGCATCTGGCATTACCCCTGTTTACACTCATTTTCTCTCCTGTTGCCATATGAAGTAAAACGTGTTTGCTTCCCCTTCCACCATGACTGTAAGCTTCCTGAGGTCTCCAGGACATGTGAAACTGTGAGTCAATCAAACCTGTTATCTTTATAAATTACTCTTTCTCAGTTATTTCTTCATAGCAGCGTGAGAACAGACTAATAGAGTAAATTGGTATCAGAAGTGGGGTATTGCTGTAGATACCTAAAAATGTGGAAGCAACTTTGGAACTGGGTACTAGGTAGAGGTTGGAACAGTTCAGAAAGCTCAGAAGAAGACAGGAAGATGTCAGAAAGTTTGGAACTTCTTAGAGATTGTTGAATGGCTTTGACCAAAATGCTGATATTGATATGGACAATTAAGTCCAGGCTGAGGTGGCCTCAGATGGAGATAAGGAACGTATTGGGAACTGGAGCAAAGGTGATTCTTGCTATGCTTTAGCAAAGAGACTGGTGGCATTTTGCCCCTGCCCTAGAGATCTATGGAACTTTTAACTTGAGAGAGATGATTTAGGATATTTGGTAGAAGAAATTTCAATGCAGCAAAGCATTCAAGAAGTAGAACATAAACATTTGTAGCCTGATAATGTGATACAAAAGAAAAACCCGTTTTCTAAGGAGAAATTCAAGCCTGTTGCAGAAATTTGCATAAGTAATGAGGAGCCAAATGTTATTCACCAAGAATTGGGGAAAATGTCTCCATGGCATGTCAGGGACCTTCATGGTAGCCCCTCCCATCACAAGCCCAAAAGCCTAGGAAAGAAAAATGGTTTTGTGAGCTAGACCCAGGGCCCCTCTACTCTGTGCATCCTTGGGACATTTTGCCCAGCATCTCAGCTGCTTCAGCTCCAGCTCTGTCTAAAAGGGGCCAAAGTACAGCTTAAGCAATTGCTTCAGAGGGACAAGCATCAAACCTTGGCAGCTTGCATGTGATGTTGGGCCTGTGGGTGCACAGAAGTCAAGAATTGAGGTTGGGGAGCCTTCACCTGGATTTCAGAGGATGTGTAAGTGCCTGGATGCCCAGACAGAAGTTTGCTGCAGGGGTGGAGCCCTCACAGAGAACCTCTGCTAGGGCAGTGGCAAAGGAAAATGTGGGGTCGGAGCCCCCACACAGAGTCCCCACTGGGGCACTCCCTAGTGGACCTGTGAGAAGAGAGCCATCATTCTCCAGACCCCAGAATGGTAGATCCACCAACAGCTTGGACCATGTGCCTGGAAAAGTTGCAGACACTCAACAACAGCCTGTGAATCAGCCAGGAGATGGGCTGTACTCAAGAAAGCCACAGAGACAGAGCTGCCTAAGCCATGGGAACCCACCTCTTATATCAGTGTGGCCTTGATGTGAAACATGGAGTCAAAGGAGATAATTTTGGAACTTTGATGTTTAATAACTGCCCTACTGGATTTCAGACTTACATGGGGCCTACAGCCCCTTTGCTGTGGCCAATTTCGTCTATTTGGAATGGGTGTACTTACCCAATGCCTGTACCCTCATTGCATGTAGGAAGTAATTTGCTTTTGGTTTTACAGGTTCATAGGTGGAAGGAACTTGCCTTGTCACAGATGAAACTTTGGAATTGGACTTTTGGGTTAATGCTGGAATGAGTTAAGACTTTGGGGGACTGTTGGAAGGGCATAATTGTGTTTTGAAATGTAAGGACATGAGATTTGGGAGGGAGCAGGGGTTGAATGTTATAGTTTGACTCTGTGTTCCTACCCAAATCTCGCATTTAATTGTAGTCTCTCTAATCCCCACATGTCAAGGGCAGAGCCAGGTGGAGGTTGTTGAATCATGGGGTGGTTTCCCTCATGCTGTTCTTGTCATCATCAATGAGTCTCATGAACTCTGATTGTTTTAAAAGTATTGCATTTCTCCTGCTTGCACTAATTCTCTCCATTGCCACCACGTGAAGAAGGATGGTTTGCTTTCCCTTCCACCATGATTGTAAGTTTCCTGGAGCCTCTCAGTCATGTGGAACTGTGAGTCAATTAAACCACTTTTATTTATAGATTACCCAGCCTCAGGCATTTTTTCATAGCAGCATGAGAACAGACTAATACATATGGAGACAGTAAAGTTATCATTAGTGCCAGGAGTTAGGGATAAATCTGTGGAGCTCCAAGAATTTTTACGATATACATAGACTATTCTGTTTGATACTATGATGGTGAATACCTGTCACTATGCATTTGTCTAACCCATAGAATGTACAATACTACAAATGAACCTTATAAATTCTGGACTTTGGGTGAGACTGACATGTCAACATAGGTTCACCAATTGTAACAAGTGTACTACTCTGGTGAGGGGAGGTCATTGTGGGAATGTGGTATGTGTGTAGGTGGGGAGAGAGGGGTATTTGGGAATACCTTGTACCTTTGGCTCAATTTTGCTGTGAACCAAAAACTGCTTTAAAATAAAGTCTATTTTAAAAAGTACTATGTCGTATATTGGAATGTTCTAAGTGCCACTAAGATTGAATAGTAAAATAATTGAAGGAAGGCAGGATGAGAATGTGGGAGTTACGATTTTAGCTTGATTTTCCAGGTAAGCTGGTGGGCTCCACATCCAGACAAGAGACCATATGCAAGACCCAGAATGTGTGATAAGGGACAAATTATACAGGGCTTTGGAGGTATCTGAAAGGAGTTTCTAAGGGCACAGAGAGCTATTGGAGCATCAGATAAAATGTTCTTAAAACTAATCAAATGAGAGAGGAAGAAACTCTGGACTAAGACACTGGCAGGGAGGTAACTAGTTGGAGAAAAGATGCATGAGGAGTTTTAATGAAGGAATGGCTGAGTGTACCACTGAGGTTATTAGCCAGGGCAGATTAACAAGTGCAAAGGAGAAGATAGGAAAGGCAATATGTAGACTAGAAATCAGTGCTCACAGCTAGAAGGGAATAGTAGACTACAACTTGTCTAGGCTGAGGCTTTCAGAATGTAAACTATATCACTATCCTTGTTGAATAGGACACCAGACAGGTGCAGTGTGATTAAGTGACATACAGCACAAATCTCTTTAATTGAAGTTTACTGAATAAGTGCCCTTAATATAATGCAAAGTAAAATCTAATTAAGCATGGAGGCCAATAGCAATTTTAAAGCCACAAATTGTATTTAACCAATTATTGAGATAACAGGGACTAATCCTATCATCTTATTAAACAATATTTTGAAAGCAAGGGGCCAACTCTAGCTCCCCTTTCTTTTGGAATTGGTTATTGGAGAACAATGAGAAGAAAGTCATAAATCATTTTGATATTTCAAACACTTTTAAAGTAATTTTGATCAGCTTTTTAGTGAATTGTGTGGCCTTCGGTTTAGGCTGGATTTAATGAGAATGCTACTTACATATGTGTCAAATATGTACTGCATACATTGCAGTTTTTTGTAGTTTGTATTAGTTTCCTATTGCTGAAGTAACAAGTTGCCATATATTTGCCAGCCTTAAAGAACACAAATGTATTACTTCACAGTTCTAAAGGCCATAAGTGTGAAAACATTTTCACCAGGATAAAGTCAAGGTGTTGGCAGGGCTTCTTCCCCCTGCAGGATCGAAGAGAGAATCTGTTCCCTTGCCTTTTCCAGCTTCGGAGGCCACCCCACATTGTGGGTTCGGACCATTTCCTTACATAACTACACTTCTTACATTTGTCACCATATCTCCTACTTCCTCTGCTATAGCAAAACATCTTTTTGCCACCCTCTTACAAGAATATTTGTGATTATATTCAGGACCAACTCAAATAATCCAGGATATTCCTTGTAATCCCAAATCCTTAAAATAATCACCTCTGCAAAGTCCCTTTTCCATATAAAGTAATAGTCACAGGTTCTGGGTATGAGAATGTGAATGCCTTTGATAGACAACTGTCCAGCATGCCATCATGCATGCTGTTTACCATACACCACTTCATGGTAGACAACTGTCCAGCATGCCATACATGCTGTTTACTGTACACCACTTCATGGTAGACGACTGTCCAGCACGCCATGCATGCTGTTTACCGTACACCACTTCATGGTGGACGACTGTCCAGCACGCCATACATGCTGTTTACCGTACACCACTTCATGGTGGACGACTGTCCAGCATGCCATACATGCTGTTTACCGTACACCACTTCATGGTGGACGACTGTCCAGCATGCCATACATGCTGTTTACCGTACACCACTTCGTGGTGGACGACTGTCCAGCATGCCATACATGCTGTTTACTGTACACCACTTCGTGGTGGACGACTGTCCAGCATGCCATACATGCTGTTTACTGTACACCACTTCGTGGTGGACGACTGTCCAGCATGCCATACATGCTGTTTACTGTACACCACTTCATGGTGGACGACTGTCCAGCATGCCATACATGCTGTTTACTGTACACCACTTCATGGTGGATGACTGTCCAGCATGCCATACATGCTATTTCTGTATACCACTTCATGGATTAGAAAAGCAGTTTATTGTAGTATAACAGAATGCTCTTTAGAATAATAAGAAGTAGATTGACTCTAGTACAAGCTCCACTATGTAATCACCTTTTGATTTGGGCAGTTCCTAACTTTCTTTAACTTTAGACTTCCTGGAAGAGTCTGGAAGCTGGGAAATGAAGGCAGTAACTTGTAGAGTGTTTTAATATGAAGAAAGGATAATTGTAACAGCATCCATTAATTAAACCTAATATAAACCTGTATCAACCACTGAAGTTACAACTGTAATTGTACAGACCTATTATCATACTCACAGAGAAGATAACCGAGCAGGGGAACAGACATTGAAATAAGCAAGAATGCTAACCAGTGATGACTGCAGGGATGGGAGAAAGATACATTCATAGACAGCAAACAGTGTAACATCAAAGCAATCAATCTTGGACCACTTCCAAGAAGAGTGAGCTCCAAGCTAAGATCAGCATTATGAGGAGTTAGCAAGTCAGAGGAGAATAAGTGTCTTTCAGGCAGAACGTTCCAAAGCTTAGGAAAAAAGAGAGGGGGCGGAGAACAAAAACTTGAGAAACTGAAAACATATTTTTTTTCTGTAAATGTATCATGAAATTAATAAGACATAAAGCGAAAGAGAAATTTAAAAAATTAAACAGTATCAAGATCCGGACAGGTCAGATCAATTATGTTTGAGCTTTATCCTTAGAATCTTGTACACAGACTGTTTTCAAGGTCCATGGTGACAATACTAGACTCTAACACAAGGTGCTGCAGAAAGATCCATGGACAGCACCAAGGAATGAAGGGGCTGAGCATGCCCTGGGGGTCACAGCACCTTGAGAGTAAGAATTCTGTTGATATTAAACAGTTAGCATGGGCTGGGCACAGTGGCTCACGCCTGTAATTCCAGCACTTTGGGAGGCCTAGGTGGGCAGATCTTGAGGCCAGGAGATCGAGACCATCCTAGTTAATATGGTGAAACTCCGTCTCTACTGAAAATACAAAAACTTAGCTGGGAGTGGTGGCAGGTGCCTATAATCTCAGCTACGCAGGAGGCAGAGGTTGCAGTGAGCTGAGATCGCACCACTGTACTTCAGCCTGGGTGACAGAGCGAGACTCCATCTCACACACATGCACAAAAGAGTTAGAATGGATAGGACTTGAAGGACATGAGAGATAAATGAGAAGTAGTAGTTAGAAAAATGTCAGCTTCTTCTCTTGGAGAAATGTTGATGCCAAGCTTGGAGATATTGGAGATAGGTGACAAGCGGATAAGGAGAGTTTGGGCATGTACATAGGGATGGAAGGGAGTGGTGCTGAGCTCTCACCCTTGTGTATGTTCAGATTGAGATGCTTTTGAAAAATCCACATAGAGTGCTCTATGGCGACACTGTTCAAAGTAGTCAGCTGTGAGCAGAGTCCATCAAATTTCATCATCATATTTTGGTAGAAGTGCTGTGAGTCACAGGGATGAGGGATGTACCAAGCAGCTACTGACTGTGGAAGGTGATGTGTGAATGCTGGTTAAGGGCAGGTTAGGAAGAGAAAAGACATAAACTTTCATGAGAAGGTACCACATGTGAGCTCAACTACAGGAATAAAGAGAGTCTGGCTTCTACCCTATAGTTTGTGAATTCTCGGAGAAAAACTGAGAAAATAAACATCCTTCTCAGGTGAGTTCCCTGGGTACCAGAGAGGTAGGAGAAAAAGACATATTGAAGTAGTCTCTCCCAATAGAAAATATAGAGTTGCACAGTCAGGCTAAAGCTGTTTTTTCATCTAGGCTCTTTCATTCTTTCCGATCACACACACGGAGACACACACAACCTAGATGTTAGTTGCTAATGGTCTTGAACTCCTCTGGGATTCCGTCACCTTTTGTTTCCAACAAGGAACTGTGATCTTTTTAGGCAAATACCTTGCCTGGGTCACAGATTGGGGAAGCTCAGTAGAAGAGACAGAGCAGACACTGCAAACTACGCTGTGCAGCCTGAAATCAAGAGCATCCAACGTGAATCAGACTGACTTTGTCAGAAATGGGATGATGGATCACCACACAATTGACTGTTACGACAGCGGAAAAACTCAAACCAACTTCTGAATGCTCAATTACAGGAGGGGCACATAAACAGAGGCATGCAGCAGAAAGCTGAGGATTCAATTTCCTTGAGTTCCTCTGCCTGATTTTCATTACACCCACTCTCATTTATTTGGGGCCTCAGGCTTGAGTACTCAGTCTTTCTTGATTTTCACGCATAAATGACATTTTCCTAGTTTCTACCTCACCTCTCGTCCTTTGTCATTTCCTAATGGGCTCCGCTCTGACCATGCTCAGCCTGGGGTGTCAGTGTGGGCCTGTGGGCTGCTGAGTGCCTTGAGTCTGGTTAATTCCCATAAATGTATTTTAATTAATTATCCAAGGAAGAAATGCCAGCACCTACCATGGGAGGTGACCACCAGTATGTGAAAATCAGCAGCTCCTTAACAACAACCTCCAGTCAAATTTAATCAGGAACTTTGGGCTCTCTCCCTCTAACAAAACCAGCTAGTGCACGTAAAGAGGCCCTTGCCACTGTCTTACAAAACCAATAAATCTATACATCAATAAATCAATCATTATCAGCCCAGATAATTATAGCTTTCCTTTGTGGTTGAAAAAGCAAAACTTGTTTCTGTCACCTCCCTATAAGCTTCTCTAGTGACAAAAAACACATGTCAAGAAAATCTCATTGATCTTATTATGTCAAAAAGAATTACTATTAAGGGACTGAACGGATCAGAGCTTTTAGAAAGAGCTCATGATCAAAGCCCAGGATAGAACACACTAGTTAGAGCCATGGTTACATGCCCAACTTATCAGAAATATCAAAGCCAGGTATATTTTTAATAAAAAAAACCAATATAACAGCTAAAGTTGATTGCCTAATTATTATAAATTATTCTGATAAAAACTCAATTTTTAATTTGTAAATGAAAACTTAGAAAAATAAAAATTAACCTAGATTAATCCATACGGAGCTAGAGTTTGTAAACAGGTCTTCTAAGTGGAGCACCTGCACATTCAAGCAGGATCTTGACCTTTGAGTAGAAGCACTGGGCTCACCCTGGGTCCCTGCCGTCCTCCCATGACTTGCTTGCTCTTATCCTTCCTTCCATTAAATCAGGATGTCTCATGGACTTTTGAACAGTGTGTGTAGAGTGAAATGCATTAATTTTTAAATAAGCTATCCTTGATTTCATATGTAGACCTTGCCACTTACTGTAGCCTAACTTTCTTAGTCAATACCATAGAATAATATTATTTGTCTAAAAAGGTCTACAAGAGAACATAGCATATTGAGTTGATCCCCACCTCTTAAGAAAGGAAAGATCATTTGTGTCTCTATCTGGCTTACTATGTTTTTTCCTCTGCAGCCCAAGTATCACTGCACCATACAACAGTTTTTAATCTATCCTTCTCTTCTCCATTAAAATATGCTCTAATAAAATTATTTTCCATCAGTAACTTGATGGAAAATCTAGTTGCTGAGCTGATGATGAGAAGCTCATTGTCTTATTCTTCAAACGCTCATTTTTTGTTTTGCATGTATCTAGTAGAAATTTAATCACCTTATTTAGCTGAAGCATTCAATTTTAAAACTTTTGTTTGGACAAACATTCTTACTCTTTAATGATCCCATTACCTATTTGAAAACACACTGAATGTCACTACAACTATTAACTACTCTAGACTAAATGATGCCAAGTTTTTTTAGCCACTGAACTTCAGGTGACGTGTGTGTGTGTGTGTGTGTGCGCGCGTGTGTGCATGTGTGCGTGCGTGCGCGTGTGTGTGTGTGAACATATATGTTTAAGGGTTTGAATGAAAAATTTTAAGCAAACTTAAACATAGCAAAAACAGTACAATAAATACACATGGTAGCCATCACTCAATTTCCAAAATTATCTACATTTTATCAAAGAAATTTTCACTAGAGTAACATATCATCTTGCTCTATTCCTCTTAGTCTTCCTCTGTTAAAAATAATGGTACTTTGACATACTGAAGAATGCATCAGAGTCTCTTAACAGCAGAACTGATCAAGCATAAGAAAGAATTAGTGAGCTTGAAACAGGCTATTTGAAAATACGCAGTCAAATGAGACAAAAGAAAAAAGAAAGGAATAAAGTGTGCCTACAATATCTAGAAAATAGCTGCAAAAAGCAAACCTAAGAGTCACTGAACTTAAAGGTAGATAGAGACTACCTACCTGGACTTAAAGGTAGGTAGAGAGAGAGAGGTATGGGTAGAAAGTTTATTCAAAGATATAATGACAGAGAACTTCCTAAACCTAGAGAAAGATAGAAAGATATCAATATTTAAGTACAAGAAGATTATAAAACACCAAGCAGGTTTAACCCAAATAAGACTACCTGAGGACCTTTTTTATACAAATTCTCAAAGGCCAAGGAAAATAAAAGGATCCTTAAAGCAGCAAGAGAAAAGAAACAACTAATATGCAATGAAGCAACAATACACCTGATAGCAGACTGTTCAGTGGAAACATATACCAGAGTGAGTGGCATGACACATTTAAAGTGCTGAAGAAAAAAAAAAAATCCTAGAATAGTATATTCAAACAGCAAAAAAGGCTATTTGAAGAATAAGATAATGAGCTCCTTGTCATCAACTTAACTAGATTTTCCACTAAGTTACTAATATAAAATAATTTTGTTAGAGCATATTTTAATAGGGTGGAAAGGGATGGATTAAAAGCTATTATATATATTGCAGTCATATGATGCAATGTTCTTCAAATATAAATACGAAATAAAGACTTTCCTAGAAACACAAAAGCTGAGGTATTTTAGCAACACCAGACCTGTCTTGAAAGAAATGCTGAAGGGAGTTCTTTAATATGAAAGAAAAGGATGTGAATAAGCAAGAAGAAATCATCTGAAGGTACAAATCTCACTGGTAATAACAGGCACGGAGAAAAACACAGAATATAATAACATTGTAATTGTGGTGTATAGACCACTCTTTAATAGAAAGACTACAAGATGAAGTGATAAAAATAGCTATAACAATTTTTTAAAACATAGACAATACAATAAGATATAGATAGAAATAAAAAGTTAAAAAGCATGGAGATGAAGTTAAAGTGTATAATTTTTATTAGTTTTTTCTTTGCTTGACTATTTGTTTATGCAATCGGTGTTATATTGTCATCAGTTTAAAATAATGAGTTATAAGATATTATTGGTAAGCCTTATGGTAATATCAAGCCAAAAAACATAGAACAGATACACAAAAAATGAAAAGTAAGAAATTAAAATATATCACCTGAAAAAAGTCATCTTCACTTAAATGAAAAAAAGGAAGGAAAGAAAGAAGGTAAAATTACAAAATAACCAGAAAACAAATAACAAAGTAGAGTAAGTATTTACTTATCAATAACAACATTGAATGGAAATGGACTAACTTCCTCAACAAAAGACATAGAGGGACTAAATAATGAAAGAAACAAGACCTAATGACCTGTTGCTTATAAGAAACACACTTCTAAAAAGATACACATATACTGAAAATAAAAGGAATGAAAAAGATATTCCATGAGAATGCAAACAAAAAAGAGCCAGAGTAGCTATATTTAAATCAGATAAAATAGATTTCAAGAAAACTATAAAAAGAGAAAAATAAAGTTAGTATATAATGATAAATTTGTAATTAAGCAAGAGACTACAACAATTATAAATATATATGCACTCAGCTATATATATATATATATATAGCAAATGTTATTAGCGCTAAAGAGAGAGATGGACCCCATTCCATTACAATAATAGCTGGAGACTTCAACACACCACTTTCAGCATTGGACAGATCATCCTGACCAAAAGATCAACAAAGAAATATTGGACTTAATCTTCACTATAAATCAAGTGGACCTAAAAGATATTTACAGACCATTTCACCCAATGGCTGCGGAATACACATTCTTCTCCTCAAAATATGGATCATTCCCAAAAATAGACCATACATCAAGCCACAAAACACACCTTAAAAGATTAAAAAGAATTGAAATTATATAAAGCATCTTCTTTGACGACAACGGCATAAAATCAGAAATCAATAATAAGAGGAATTTTGGAATATTGTTCACTTTCATGGAAATTACACTATATGTTCCTGAATGATCAGTGAGTCAACGAAGAAATTAAAAAGTAAATTAATGGATGCAGCTGGAAACCATCATTCTCAGCAGACTATCACAAGAACAGAAAACCAAATACTCCATGTTCTCACTCATAGGTGGGAATTGAACAATGAGATCACTTGGACACAGGAAGGGGATCATCACATACCGGGTCCTATTGTGGGGAGTGGGGAGGGGGGAGGGATAGCATTAGGAGATATACCTAATGTAAATTACAAGTTAGTGGGTGCAGCACACCAACATGGCACATGTATACATATGTAACAAACCTGCACGCTGTGCACATGTACCCTAGAACTTAAAGTATAATAAACAAATATATATTAAAAAATTTCTTGAAACAAACGATAATGGAAACATAAAATACCAAAACCTGTGAGGTACAGGAAAAGCAGTGCTAAGAGGAAAGTTTATAGCTATCATGGCCTACATTGGAATAGTAGAAAAACTTCAAATAAATAACCTAATATTACATCTTAAAGAAGTAGGAAAGCAAGAGCAAACCAAACCCAAAATTAGTAGAATAATATAAATAATAGACATCAAAGCAGAAATAAGTGAAATTCAAACAAAGCAATATGAAAGTTCAACAAAACAAAAAAGTTGGTGTTTTGAGAAGCCAAACAATATCGACAAGCAGCCAAACTGACTAGAAAAAAAATGGTACAAATGAATAAAATCAGACATGAAAAATGAGACATTACGACAAATACTACAGAAATTCAAAAGATCATTAGAGGTCACTATGAACAACTATATGCCAATAAATTGGAAAACATTTATAAAATGGACACATGTGTAGACACATCCAACCTACCAAGATTCAATCATGAAGAAATCCAAAACCTGTACAAACCAATAACAAGTAACAAGATTAAAGCTATAAAAATAGTCTCCGAGAAAAGAAAAGCCTGAGGCTCAATGGTTTCACTGTTGAATTTTACCAAACATTTAAAGAAGAAATAATACCAATCTTACTCAAACTAGTTCAAAAAATAGGGAAGGAGGAAATACTTACAAACCCATTCAATGAGACCAGTACTACCCAGATACCCAAACCATAAAAAGGCCTTAAAAGAAAGAAAGAAAGAAAGAAAGAAAGAAAGAAAGAAAGAAAGAAAGAAAGAAAGAAAGAAAGAAAGAAAGAAAGAAAGGAAAAGAAAAGAAAAGAAAAGAAAGAAAGAGAAAGAAAGAAAGGAAAATGACAGACCAATAGCTCAGGTGAAAATTCATGCAAAAATCCTCCACACAATACTAGCAAAGTGCATTCAACAATACATTAAAAAGCTCATTTATCATGACTAAGTGGGATACATCCCAGGAATGCAAGAAAGGTTCACCGTATGCAAATCAATCAGTGTGATAGCTTATGTCAACAGAATGAAGGATAAAATCTATGTGATTATTTGAATTGATGCTACAAAGGCATTTGATAAAATTCAACATCTCTTCATGATAATAATCCTTAAAAACCGGATATGAAAGCATATATAACAGTTCCTCAGCTAGTATCATACTGAATGGAGAAAAGCTGAACCCCTTTTCTTTAAAATCTGGAACATGACAGGGATGCCTACTTTCACAACTGGTATTCAACATAGTACTAGAAGTCCTAGCTAGAGAAATCAGACAAGAAAGAAGAAAGAAATAAAAGGCATTCAAATTGGAAAGAAAGATGTCAGATTATCTTTGTTTACAGATGATATGATCTTATATTTGAAAAAAACTAAAGACTGTTAGAACGGATAAACAATTCAGTAAAGTTGCAGAATACAAAATCAACATAGAAAAATCCGTAGCATTTCTATGTGCCAACATTAAACAATCTGAAAAAGAAGTCAAGAAACAGTTCTATTTACAATAGCTATAAATAAAATAAAATACCTAGGAATTAACCAAAGAAGTGAAAGACCTCTATAGTGAAAACTATAATAAATTTAAGAAATTGAAAAGGACACAAAAAATGGGAAGGTATTCTATATTCATAGATTGGAAGAACCAATGTTTTTTAAATGTCCTAAAGCAATCTACCTAAAACAACCTACAGATTCAGTAAAATCCTTATTGAGTTAACAATGACATTCTTCACAGAAATAGAAAACAAAAATCCTAAAATTGATATGGAACCACAAAAGACCCAGAATAGCCACAGCTATCCCAAGCAGAAAGAACAAAACTGGAGGAATCACATCACCTTACTTACTTTATGTATGTATGTATATATGTATTTTTATTTATTTATTTATTTATTTGAGATGGAGTCTTGCTCTGTCTCCCAGGCTGGAGTGTAGTGCTGTGATCTCAGCTCACTTAAACCTCCGCCTCCCAGGTTCAAGCAATTCTTCTGCCTCAGCCTTCCAAGTATTTGAGATACTGGCCAGAACCTCCTTCCTTACAGAGGCCTAACTTTGATACAAACCTACATACAATGTCACCATCTGAGGTAAGACATAACTCTTTAATCGGACTGACCTATTTTCAGATCTCTTACTACTTAGCTACGTACTAACCAATTTTTTTCTCTCCATGGACATCAGCTCAGCTTTCACTGTGTAAAAGTTTTAGGAAAGTTTTAGACAGGGGGAATGAAAAGCTCAGAACATGCCATCCCTCAGTATGCCACTTTTATATGGTAATTAGTTCAAACTGAGGGCCTTTGGGGAAAGCAAATATAAAAAGGGACTTTCTCTGAACTGTGACAATATAATTATCACAAACTCCCTCCCCAGGAATGTCATCAACCAAAGATGATTAGCTGACAGAAGAGACTGGAGATTGACACTACACCCAGATAGTCTTTGGTACGGGTTATTACCTATTCTTCTAAAAGCCCATTCATCTTTTCCAAAATCATTTACCATCTTCAAAGTTGCCTACGTCACTCCTTCCTTTTCCCTTATGAAGAGGTTAGTCAACCTTCTAGATCATCCTGGGTTTTGAAGTATTCACTTTTCTTTCCTGTGATGTCCTAAATGCACGTGACAAATGTGTGTATATTTTCTCCTGTTAATTTGCCTGCTGTCAGTTTATTTCATAGGCCTAATTTTCAAGCCCTCAGAGAGAAGAGAGAAAGAGAAAGTGTTTTATTTCCTGAAATTGTTGAGGATGGACTGTTTTATTTGTCACTGTAGACTTAGACTCTGTACAGTAGAAGAGAAGACAGAAAGAGAAGAACATAAGAGGGAGAGAGAGAAAAACTTTAAAAAAGGATAAGACATGAAGGAATAGATGGAGGGAGAGAAGGAAGGAATAAAGGCAAGAAAGTAGGAATTCAGGAAGCAAAGAAAAAAGGAAAAAAGAGAATTAAGGAAGGACAGGAATGAAGCTGTCCGGAGTAAGAATCTGTAATATCTTTGAGGATTTGAAATACTGCCATCAGTTTATTTTTATAAGGAAAATTGTGCAATATTAATTTCAGCAAATATTTGCATTTTGCTTTACACTTTGCAATGTCATTTAATATAAAATATCACACTTTATATTATGATAATAAATAATATAATAAGTAACTCACCAAGCCAGCCTGTGCCAGAGGAAAAAGGAAGATATCCACTGGGAATATTTATCATTGCAGTAATATAACACACATTTCCAGAAAATCTGTAATAATACTCTCTGTCCTTTGATATAAACAAAACCACTGACTTATCTACCTGTTCCCCAAGTATAACAACGAAACAGATAATGCTATATTTACAATTATAATTTATATTTAGAATTTTATTTATTCGTTTGTTTGTTTATTGGACAGAGAGAGAGAGACTATCTGGAAACATAAAACTACATGGAAGAAGAAAAGGACTTTTAACTATTTTAAAGTTAACCTTTAAGAATTTTCATAAGACTCCAGTCAAACCCAAAGTCAGTCTTCTAAAGCTGACTCTACTGACCTTGGAGGATGCAACTGACTAGAGGCTAGTAAGTTTGCTAAATTATTGTGGATAACAGGGGTGTATGGTGACATGAATTTACATATGAACAAAATAGGAACAGTTGGCTTGATTTCCCTCAGGATGCAAACTTGGTAGAATACCAAGAATAAAAAGTCACCTTTTATTCAGAAAGCAGCATCAAATTATTTCACCAAACACACATGTTTTCAGAAGGACTGCTGTAGTGTAAAATTAATTTTATCATTTTTATTGCAATTTATTTAATAACACATCCTCTGATATATGGAGTCTGTCATATTCAACTGAGTGATTTGAAAATAGAACCCCCTTTCCCCCAGCCTCCACACATACCCAAATAAATTAGGAATAGAAGTTCTATTTTGGAAGCTCTTTGCACTTTCGCTTCTAGTTTTCTGTTCTTTTTCAATTATAAAGTGCCTAAAATATGTCATGTATTTGGATTAAGTTTTTACATATATTAGCAAAATAAATGCTTTTCATAATGTGGAAATGCTTCTTTTCTTTTGAAGCTAAATGGTCTCACAGTAGTGATTCTAATCTATGACTTTCTAAATTAAAGCATAAACTTTCTATTTAATATAGCTTCTTTCTATCTCCAAGTTTGGGGCAGTTAAAGAAAGACTTGATAGTCCCTAAACATTATGGAGATAATGACAATTAATATCGTTTTGGTCTTCACACAGTTTTTTCTCTTCTGTCTGTGCTTTCTGGCCAAATATGATACTTGAAATTCTACCATTGAAATCAGGCTTCCCTTCAGATTATATCAGAATGCTCCTAATACAAACTTATTTCCTAGAAAGGGGATACACCAAGTCCTTTGTTTTTGGTCTTAGCAGGAAAAGAACCAGTGTATATAAAACATGTATAATATGTCAATGTTTTACTAATCCAAACAACAAACATTATATTTTACCTCTATTTTATCACAAAAGGGATTGAGGTTTAGAGAAGGTCTATACTTACTAACAGTCACACATTTCAGAGCAGAGGGAGTCAGAATTCTAACCCTTTGATGGTCTCTCTTAAGATGGTACAAAGCTATCAACCTTAAGGGCTCCTTGTTATTGTAGAACTCACGAGAGACTTTCCGTGCCTTAGCATGATCTGAAACCTTAATATTTTCATTCCTCTCCTCCTCCTCCAGCATCGTTTCTCATCATCTACCTCTTTCTACTTGATTTCAAACCTAACATCACAGCCATTCTAAATATAGAAATGTGACAGTAAGATTGCACTTAGATTTCTAAGTAACAAATAATTAACCTTGTCCTTCAAAATGCAGAGGATACTCTCATGTGAAAATTTGGATCTACAAAAAGAACTAAAGAGCACCAGAAGTGGTAAATATGTGGGTAAGTAGGATTTGTGAGCTTGTACTCTCTACCACTTTAAAAGCAACTGACTGTTTAAGATAAAATAACAATACTGTATTATGAGATTTATCAGTGAAAATAAAATATGCAAAATACAAAAATATCTAGATGGAATGTGGAAATTTACTGTCGAGCAGTACAAATATGTTAAATGAAGTGATACAATAGTAACTGTAAGTAAACTTTGATAAGGATGCTTATTGTAATTCCTATGGCAAGTGACATAAAAATACAAAGAAGTATAACCTAAGAGGCAATAGGGAAATGAATGAAATATATATAATGTTTCAGCATGATGTTTTTCGTTTTTCATTATTATTAATTTTTGTCTCCAGTTCTCCTTTATTGACAAAAAAACTCACATAACAGAAAATTTACCATTTTAATGTGAAATTCAGTGTCATTTAACACAGTCACAATGTTGTGCAACCATTTCCTCCATCTAGTTCAGAAGCATTTCATTAACCCCAAAGGAGACCCTGTAGCCATTAAGGTACATTCCCTCCTTTTGCTAGCCCTAACCACTAATCTGCTTTCTGTCTCTATGGATTTACCTATTCTGATTATTTTTTTATATATTAGTAAAAGAAATCATATATTCCTGGCAAGAATGTGAATTGTAAAAATACTTTGAAAATCTCTTTAAAATTTTTTCCTATAAAATTAAACATTCCTACCTTTTGATATAGAAATTCTACTCTTAGGTATTTGCTCAAGAGAAATATGACACAACCTGATTCATAACAGCTCCAAACAGGAAGCAACCCAAATGTCTATCATTAGGTGGATTGAAAAACACTATGTACTATATTTAAAACAATGAGCTACTACTTATCAATGAAGTAAAATAAAATACTGGTATAATACATAGCATGGATGCATCTCAAAAACTTTATGTTCAGTGAAATGAATCAGACACAAAAGTATATATATTGTTTAATTCTGTTAATAACAGATTCATAATGAGGCAAAACAAATGTTTACTGTAACAATTGCAACAGTGGTTGCTCCAGTGAGTAGGGATTGCCTGGACAAGAAATAAAAAAATATTCTGGGGTAATAAAAATGTTCTATATTTTGATTGGTGTGACTCTTTCACTATATTTAAATCTGACCTCAATTTTAAAATAAATAACATAAAGCAGATACTTCTATATTATGAATAAAGAAGAAATTAGATCATTGAGATCCAAGACTTTGAAACATATTTCAAAGTGATGAGTCCTCCATAGACACTTAGATAAGGAAGAACTTTGAAGTTTCTTTAATACAACTCCTTTCTTCCTTACTTCAGGAGAGTGAGGCCCAGAGATCAAGTTTCCTTTATCTTACTATACATTCGAGATTGCATTTTTATTTTAATTAAAAAAAACATTTCCTATAATAACCATTCAGATTGTAATCTGTGAACTAGAGAGAAAATTTCAACAAACATATTAGCTCAATTAGGCTAATTCATTTTTTGAATTCTTTAATTGAAGGAAAACACATAAAGAGGAGAATATATAACATAATTGTATAGTATAACAACCATAGAGATCAATAAATAGCACTCTAGAGGACACCTATTTTCTAATCCAATTGCTATTTCTTTCCATATTCTCAAAGATGCTGCCCATCCTTACTTCTAATATAGCAGAGTAAAGTAGATGTGGCTGTTTTTGAAATCTTATATAAGTGAGATTTTACTAGATTTACTCATGGATATCTATCTTCTTTCCTTTAGTAGTATTTTTATGAAATTTAATCACATTATTCTTTAAAAACTAAAGTTAAAGAGTAAATTTACTATTGATAATCTATCCTAACAATGGTACACTTTTTCCAGTGTTTATATTACAAATAATGAACATTCTTGTACATTTATTGTATACTTGTACCTGTGCTGTTGTTGAATATTTCACAGCACAGAAATTATAGAATTATTTAGTATATGATTGCTTATATTTAGTAAATCATGTTCCAAAATGGATTGACTAGTTTATGTCTTACCAGCAAAAGAAGAGTTGCTCATTGCTCCCTTTCCTCACTCACACGTTTTTACTGTCAGTCTTTTTATGATTACCCAGAGAAGTGTGTGCCTATCAGTATTTCATGGTAGATAATTCTTATTTCCCTGGCTGCTAATAAAGTAAGGACTTTTTTATAGGTTGAACTGCCAAGTGCCCATATTATTTTTGAAAGATGACCATTCAAGTTTTTTGCCCATTTTTAAGTTAGGTTACCTGTTTTTATAAGAATATTTCTATATTTTTTATGTATATCACTTTCAACTTATGTGTTTCAAATATGTTTTCTATTCTATGTTATTTTTTCTCCCTTTTTTGATAAAAAGTTAGGACCTTTCTAACTTTTTTTGCCAAATGTAACAATATGTTTATTTATTTGCTATTTTTGTCTTATTTTAAAAAATCCTTCCACATACCAAATTCTTGGATGTATTTTTTCTACTTTATTTTACAAACATTTTATTGTTTAGGCTTTTATAATTTGATCTACAATGCCTCTGCAACTGTTTCATGTATATTGTGGTGTGAATGTCAATTTTTTTCGTATTTATAAAAAAATTATACCATACATTGAAAATATTATCTTTTATTTACTATTTTTATAGAATCAACAGTGTAATATATCAAATGTCCATATATATATTTGTAATTGTTTCCAGCTCATTCTTTTTGTTCTATTGCATATGTCTCTATCTACTGTACTCCCAATATTATACTGTCTTAATTACTATAACTGTATAAAAAGTCTTAATATAGTGTTCCCTTTTTTGCATTAAAATATACATATGTGGTCAGCTTTTTAAATATCACACTTTTGTACACATACAAGTAAGGCCTGGGGTATTGATTAGGATTTCATTGAATATGTAAGTTAACTTAAGATAAATTTTTAATTTTACAACAACTTGCCTTGAAAAATATCATTTCTTTCAAAAATGTTTTGTCATCTCACCAAACCCTTTCAACATCATACTGGAAGTCCTAAAT
The DNA here is from genome assembly GCF_049350105.2 of Macaca mulatta. Lineage (NCBI taxonomy): Eukaryota > Metazoa > Chordata > Mammalia > Primates > Cercopithecidae > Macaca > Macaca mulatta. Next base: position 11,241,663 of record NC_133417.1, read on the forward strand.
ATGCAGTAAGAGAAGAAAAATGAAATATAATATATCCAGATTAAGAAGAAGAAATAAAACTACCTTTGATAGTAGATGACTTAATTGTTTATGTAGAAAGTCTGAAAACATCAATAAAAAATTCTTGAAAGTAATAAGTGATTATAGTAAGGTTGTCAGATACAAAATTAAAATACAAAAGTCAATCACTTTCCTATATGCCAGCAATGAACAAGTAGAATGTGACATTAAAAGCACAATATTATTTACATTAGCACTCTCACAATTTAATACTTAGGCATGTTTAATAAAATATGTGGAATATCTGTATGAGGAAAACTAAACTTGGATGGAAGGAATCATAGAAAAACTAAGTAAATGGAGAGGTATCCCATGTTCATGGATAGAAAAATTTAATATCAACAAAATGTAGCTCTTTCCCAATTTCTTTATTAATTCAAGGCAGCTCCAATCAAAATGCCAAACTTTTATTTTCTGGAGAGTGATAAACTGATTCTAAAATTTATCTGAAGGGGCAAAAGAGCCAGAATAGCCAACACAATATTGTAGGAGAAGAACAAAGTCAGAGGACTGACACTATTTGACATCGAGACTTACTACAAAGCTTCAGTAATCAAAACTGTGTAATACTGGTGAAAGAAAAGGCAAGTAGATGAATGCAACATAATGGATAGTTTAGAAATAGACTTACATATATATAGCCAACTGACTTATGATGAAGGAGCAAAGGAAACAAAATGAACAGCTCTGGTTTGTTCATTTTAATGTCTGTAAAGTTTTCAATTGTTTCACATTGTTTTATGTTTTCATTATAATGCTGATGGGGCATTTGGGTTGTTTCAAGTTTTAAAACTTAATAGTTTTAATATTTAGTTTTAAACTTAAAAGTTTTAAAACCTAATAGTTTTAAATGTAAAAGTTTTAAACATAGTTGTTTAAACATAATATAACATGTAGTTTAAAAGGATAGTTTAAACTATTAGAATAAAGTTATGTAGATTTTTGTAGACTTGGGGCATAAATGCAAATATATGTTGGGTGTATACCTAAGAATAAAATTGGAGGGTTGGTGTTCATTGTTAGTAGACTTTAACAAACAGATTTTCTAAGATAGGAGTCTTTATTTCTGTCTCAGTAAAAGATAGTTTTTATAGCTCCATATCTTCATTAAATTTTCATATTACATAATTCTTCAGTGTTAGCAATTCTGCTGAGTTTTTATTACATCTCACTGTGGAATTAATTTTTGTCTCCCTGATTTTTAATAATAGAAAACATTCTTTTGTATATTTATTGACCATTTGGTATCTGCTTTTGGGAAATATCTGTTGAAACTGTTCCTTTTCCTCATGGTTTGTTGGTTTTTTAAAATTTTTTTTTTTATGGTGGTTAATAATACATTCAATGTATGTACCATGTATTAATTATATATGTTTTAAGTACACACTCTATGACTTGCTTTTGCACTTTCCTAATTGTGCTTTCATTAAGAGTCTCTTATTTTAATGTAGTAAAATGTATCAATTACTTCCTTTTAGCATGAGTGTTCTTTATATCATGTTAAAGAAGCCTCTGGCTCCAAGGCATGAAGCTATTATCCTATGTTATTTTGTAAATAATTCATTGTATTTTTAAATTTCATAATTAAATCTACAGTCCCTCTGGAATTTATTTATATATATGGCATGAAGTAGATTGTCAACGGCTGTATTTTTAATATAGATTTGCAATGGACTCCACAACATTTATTGAAATAGAAACCATGTATTTCAGTGTTTTTCAATGTATCTTGATAATAACTTTTGATTTTTTAATGTAGAGGATTAGCACAACTTTTATGTATTCTTAGGTATTTAGTGCTTTTCATTAATTTAAATATTTTTATTTTCCATATCTCAGCTTCTAATTGTTGCTGAAATACAGATATGTAGTTGACTTTTAATCAGGTAATGTTTAAAAATTCACTTGTTATGTCAACTAATATGTCTATCTTTTTTTAAACAACCTAGTACTCAAAATGTTGTGAGTTTTATTATTTAATGCCTGATTGCACTCATTAGACAACTCTCAGCATAATAGTGACTAGAACCTGAGAGTGTAATTATTTTATAGTCTTCCAAACTTAGAGAGAAAACCACAGTATTTCACCTTGAAGTAAGATGTTTGCTCTAAGTGTTCCCTGGTATCAGATTTAAGAAAATTGTGTCCTTCTTAGTTTTCTAAAAAATTCTTCTAAATTTATTTTGTATGTATTAAATGTCTTTGCATCTATTAACAGTTTATCCTTTATTTTATTTTATTATGTGATATATATTGCAGTAACTTTAAGTAAATATTTTCTTATTAAACTATGTAAGCAAAGTGCACAAATCATAAATGTACAGGCTAATTAATTTTTCATTATTTTCAGTTTTGTTTCACATGTGTTAACTTTTGTATTAGATATTTACCTAGCAGTGGAGTTCCTGGATTATATGTACCTTTCTCATGAGTTTTTCTTGAAAGTTCTATTTAACTTGCAACATCATCTCACTCTCAGTAGCCTTTTTCAGATTTAATAGATGCCTCCAAACTTAAAGAGATTCCAAATAATGGTGTATCTCTCCATTTCTTTTTTCCTGAATTCTATGCAGTCATATTTCTTTATATTTATATATTTATTTACTTAATTATTTACTCAGTATAGTTTTTCCAAGTGTGCTCATCACAAGTTTTGGGTCAGTTTATGTAGTAAGCTACCAGAGGCATCTGACAGACCATTTGTTAACTAAATTAGTGAATTGCCTATCTGGTCTTCAAAGTTAAACTCAAAAGATTTGGTTCATCAAAACCAGTAAATTACCTTTGTAACAACTGTATTTCAGATTATTTCTGACTCTTAATTAAAACAAGATCTAAAGTCCCACCCTATCATTAATTAATAAGGTAATCAGTCAGAAAACAGAAACTACTTTAGAACTGCCTTACATGTGCTAGAATACTATTAATTAATTTGGGAAAAACAGTGAAGTTAAAACGTGCTGAGTAATTTAAAGTCTTTAGCTCATGATTTTATTTTTGAAAAGTATATTTCTTTTGACAAGTTTTCATTTGCAATAATGAGCAGATAAACCAAAAAAATGGTAAGGACATTTAGAAGATGAGTAAAAATGTCATAGAACTTGATAGTTTTGTGTGCATGTTTATTCATATTTTTGTATGTAGTTTTTTCATGAGTATATCAGCTGTTAAAAATTTATGCATCTAGCCCAAAGATATAAGAATCCATGCATAAATAAATAAGACTTTGAATACATTTCAGAGGGAAAGAAAGCACCAAAGATAAGGAACTATTTAAATCTGTTTAACTATTTGAAATGAGAATTATTTGGCATTCTAATTATGAAGAGATGCTCCATTTAAAAAATAAGTTTAATTACGGATTTTAAGGTCTGCTGTAGTAACCAGAATACAATGTAATTTGCTACTGTTATTGGCTCACAGATAAAATGAAACATCTGATAGGGAGTTTGAAAGAACAGAAATCAATTGAGAGCATAATGTAAAGACATTTAAAAAATCTTAATGCAATTCTTAGCCAGCTTTTTTTGTTGTTTGTATGTGTGTTTACTTATTCATTCATTCGTTGTATATAGTAATATATTTCCATGTTGTAATATTGAACCATGCTTACTATACGTCTTTTGTGGTATCTGGTGAATTACTTCTTTACTCTCACTAAGCAACAATGAAGGCTTTATCATGGTGTTTAATTTTATGCTATTCGTTGAATCATCTGCATAAGGATTTATTTAACAGATGTGCTGATTTATCACAATGTTACCTTCTTTATTGTAGAAAGTAAAAAGTTTCCTCTTCAAAGTTCCCCTTCTTGTTAAAGAATAAATCATAAATGTTAGAAATAACAGTTTCTTTTAAAGACGAACTTTCTTCAAGCCTCCTTGCTTTGTGCTAATAACTCTTCGTTAAGCCCTATCCTATGTAATACAATGAAATACAATGAACAGTTCTGGTTTGTTCATTTTAATTTCTGTAAAGTTTTCAATTGTTTCACAGTGAGCATGCCTGTGGACATGTTCACAGGCAGGTTCCAGCTCACAGCCTATGCCCCTTCCTTATTTGGAAATGTTGTTGCTTCCTTAAACCTTTCATAAGCAACTTCTTTGCTCTTCCTTGCGTTTACCTATTTAGGGAAGTTTTAGGATATTAGCAAATTGGGTATCCGTTTAAGAGTGAGGTCCCGCTCCAGCCAATGGACGCAGGACACAGCAGTAAGGACTACCAAAATGCGTAATAGATAAATACATCTGCTTTTCCGTTGTTCCGGTATGCTCTCACCATTGTTCTATTCTGCTGAAAGTAAAGATGGCCTTGCTGAGAGATCTTTTTTCTCTGTGCTGACTTTTTTTTTGCAGCACCCATTATCTATTTCTAAAAGTTTTGGTATTTCTAACATTTATCATAGTTTACACAGAAACTTCACAATGGAGTGAAAGTGGCAGGAATTTTGTAGTGCCAGTCTCGAGTTTGACTCTTTTGACTGTGGAGATTTCTTACGTTTTCTGTTCCTCAGGAATTATCACCTGATGGTGTGTTGTAAAATAAAACATGTCAGTATAAATGCTTGTTCCTCTCTGCTTCTCACTGCCTCAAGAATCAATTCTTAGTCTAAAATACATGGTCCTTTATTATATTCTATAATGAAGTTTTCTAATTATTTCCTGTTGTTCTTGTTACCCAAATTATTTTGACATCTTTCAAAAGTTAAAATGGTATTATAAAAAAGGAGTGTTGGATTTAAACTCAGAAGGACCAAAAATAGAATTTTCCTTCTAATACTTCTTAACTGTTGGATCTTGGGCAAGTTACTTCATCTTTCTACTTTCATTTTCCTCATCTGTGAGATGGAGTTAAAGATGTCCCTCAAATGGAATGGTTACAAGGATTAAATGAGACACTGTATGAAAACTCATTAGCTGAGTTCCTGGAAGAATGTATGAATTCCATGAGTCCTCCTTTCTTTCCTGCTTTTCTTTCTTGAGAGCAGGCATTATATATTTTTCCCTAAAACACTTCATTCCCTGCTGCACTTAGTGTCTAGCGTGGATTGGGTCTATGGCTAATCAGAAAGAGTACTTGGTGTTTCGAACACAACTTGATAGTCAACATGCTTCTTCCCTGATATTGCCTTCATCCTTTTCTCCACACATATGTTGTGAGTGCCTGCTGTACACCAGGCAAGCTCCTGGCACCTTACTGAAACCATTATAAGAAACAGCAACTGTGAAGACACTGCTGTGTCAGAACTTGCGGGTCAATTGATTAATCAGATAAGATAACAATAGAACAATAAAGTCGTAGAGGTGAGGATGGCAGTGAACAGCCTTCAAATAGCTATGTGTTATAGTCCTCCTTATTACCCACAACCCAGCCAGTGTCTTATCCTTCACGAGAGGGATACTTTTCCTTTTGGTCACAGCATCAAAACATATTTGGTGTCTTTGGGGCATGATTGTTTGAAAAGAGGCATGGGGAGAGAGAAAGTCCTCAGACTGGTGTACAAGAGTCTTTCTTGATGAGCTGCCTACCCTTCCTTCATAACCTTAGTATCATCTACCCACTTACACGTAACCACACATCCTGAGCTCTGTGCATAGAAACTACCCAATGTTACTCTGTGTGTGTATCTTCATATGTGCATATGGATAACGGGATGACTAAACACTCATTTGAACCACATATAAACAAAGTGGTTTAAAAATACCAGATATTTGACTGACTGATCCACTTTTTATTTGCTCATTCATGACATTTAGACCCAGAATTGAAGAATCATACATAAACAAGAATGTCAATTATGCCCATATTGGTCTCTGGGAACTTTCTACTCAGCCCCAACATAGTCAGTTCTAATTAACTTAAAATAATCACATGCGCTATGTTTCAAAGAGAGAGAAAGAGCACTGCCCTCTGAGAATTTATGTTAACAAGTCAGTTGTTATGAACTGAATTACTTTTTGAAGCCAGAAAAAAGATACTCAGTATTCTGTATTTAAATCCAAAACTGCATTATCATGTTTTTATTCAGCTTGTATTATGAATATTTATTAAAGGCTTTTGTTTCCAACCCCTCTCATAATATATTAAGGTGGTTTCATCTCAGTCATTTTCTGAAATTGGATATTGTATCATGACAATTCCATGTACATGTTAATTGAGAAGTTATTGAAAATACAATTAAAATTAATGGCAGGCATTGTTATTACCATTGTTATTATCATTATTATTACACAGCTGTATTCGGATATAATCTGATCTTTTCAATAGCTCTGTGAGGTAGAAAAGACAGTATTATAATCAAGAATTTATAAACAAGGTCTAGTGCTTAGCTGAGGATATTTATCCATTGGGTCAATAGTTATGTACCTATTTTGTGCCAGGGTTGGAATGAGGTCTCCAAACTTTTGACCTGGTTTTCTTCATTGATTAGAGACTTCATTTTATTTTTTTCCCCACTGTAATCAAAGTATTTAAGTGCCACCTACAGCAAATTCAGCCCTAGAAGGTTTTGGGTTAAAGTGCACATTGGACATTTCCTGAAAGATAGCTTTTAAAGAACACAGTATTTCCTTTGCCCCCTTCAAAAATTAAGATTGTCTTTCTAGCTATTTTCCAAAATGGTTGTGTCTTTCTTAGCTTTGGAACGATTTTGCTAATTTTCCCTTCTGGTCATCTACTTTGCCAATATTTTACCTATTTAGAAGAGAAAAAAATGTCACCTTATTTGGCATATAAAAATAGAGAACCCTTTAGTTTCTCATCTGAACTTGGAAGATAATGGTTTTAAGCAAATGCTTGGGCATTTTGCACAAGGGTGTACTGCCTTCCTTATGGTCTCATCTTCTATCAGCCCCTGCCTCTGATTCTTTAGGCTCCCGCGTTTCCTTCCATCCTTTCTTCCGCTTGGAAAGCTGGTGGAATTGGGGATGTGTTTCCTGCCCAGGTGCTCTGGCAGTGATTAGATAATCTTATCTACTTTGGAAAGATAAGCAAACAAATGAACACTTGGAAACAAACCTTTGACAGCCTCTCATGATAAAAGCATGCCCATCCTTCTGCCCTCACACCCTACTCGCGTGTACTCAGATTCTTTTCTGGGGTAGCATGGGCCCCTGAAGAAGGTCTGTACCTTTCATTAAACCTGTGTGTAAGTCCCATTACTACATTATCATTTGTTTTGCCTCATAGCTTCCCATCTTGAGGAAGACATTACTTATCCGTGCCTTGGTAGAAGACACGTTTCTTTCTCTCTGTGTTATTCGAATGTGCTGTTTGTTGTGGCTCATCCTCGGTTGGGGCTCTTTCTAGACACTATCTCTGTGACCTGCAGCTCTGAGGTCTAGAGTCACATCCAGAGTTTCTGAGAGATAAGGTAATGGATAAATTTCAAAGTAAAGGAAATATATGCAAATAAAAATGAAAGTACTGCTTCCTGAACTGCATTGTGGAGGTTCCACAGATGCTCTGCACATTTCTCTGAGTTAGGCTCTACTTCATGAACTGAAGATCCTAAGGCCTAGAGAAATGAAGGTATTAAGCCAAGAGACAAGTCTGTGAAATATCTCTGTACTTCACCCCAGCTCTCTTTTGCACCAAAGTGCCATCTCTTTCTGCTCCACTGTATCACCCTGAGTACACACAGGAAAAAAGGCATAATGAGAAATGGATGCATTGTTAAGACAATATATCTCTAGTGAAGAACAAGAAAATTCCAGATCTCAAACCCAAGTTTTGCCATTACTACCTGTATCCTCAGTCAAATTTTGTAACCTCTAAGGACCTCAATGTTTTCAACCCTAAAATGAGTCCAGCAATGCCTGCCTGAAAGGGCTGTTGTGATGATAAAATGTGAATAAAAACACTTTCACTAAAGTGCAATGAGGACCATGACACTTGAAATGTCTTTGAAATACAGGTTATTCATCTTCAAACTGAAATAATTGCTGTTACTATCTGCATGGTCTCATCCAGTTCTTAGACTTCATGAGTCTATCTTGATTGTGATCCCTATATTTGATCCTTTTACTGTTGTCTGATTCCGTAAGTGCTTACTTCATCCTAACCCAAACAAAAGTGTATTGTTGTAGCATGTACAAGTTTATCCACCACGATTCAGACAGAAGTTCAGCCAGAATGCAAAGATATACCCTTGGGTACTGGCTCCTACCACATCAGAGACATGTGCAGGGACAGGAAGCACCATTCACACATTACTTGTACCAATGTCAGCTAAGAGCAGGACTAGGAGGCCATAAGGATTTTATGGCAGCCCTGGGCCATGTGAGTGCATAAGAGGTCCATACTCTGAGAGGTGCAAGAGCACAGCCAATAGCACTGCAGCCTCTGGAGTCCCACTGTCTGAGTTCAAGTCCTGTGTGACCACTTTCTAACTGTGTGGCAAGTTACTTCTACACACAACTGTCCCATCTGTACAACGAAAATAATAGTAGCTTCAACTTTTCAGGCTTTTGACAAAGATTAAATGACCTAATAAGATTCTAGCACTTAGAAAAATATCTCACAAATAATATAAATTAGATATATGTCTTGCTTGATTCTCAAAATAATCCTGGGTAACAGGAATTATAACAAGTAAATGAAGGTTTGGTAGGTAAAACAATTTTTCCCCAGATTATACCTCCAATAGGAGATGCATCTTGGCATTCAAAACCTGATAGTCTGGACTTAAAGCCTGGGCATCTCTAATTTAACAAAACACTATCTGTGTCCAGTGAAATGATTATGTGTATGCAACTATAAGCCTGGAAAAGCAAATCTGCAATGACAGGTGCACTACTCCAAAAAATCTTTCGGAGTAAAATGTCAACACTAAGAAGTAAGTATACCTGCTAAAACTTAGAGATGCTTGAGGGACAACAAATCTTGGGGCAGAATACAGCCACAGAAAATAATGATTTAATGAGTTTTCTAACTATCAGGGAGCAAAATAATATAAACACTTAACTGCTAATGGCAATGATTATAAAACCAATGGAGTATTTCATGAGATTTAGTGCGATGCCTCCAAAATAGGGGTTATGTTTTCTCAGCTTTTGAAAGTGAGCTGAAAATAAAATTGCACATCATTTTATAATTAAAAGACTCTGAGGGCCTCTAAAAATTTTTATGCTCACCCCTGAGTTATGTTACTGTATTGCCTGTTGTCAGTGACAAATCAAATGGCTTTAGCAGTCATAAATTATCAAGATATAATAATTTAATAATCAGTGTGATGAATGAGGCCCCAAGTTAAACAAAAGACTCACACTGAATTCAAGATCATCTAAGAGAAAATCTACCAGCTAATGTTAGGTACAGAGGCAAGTAACCTAACATTGACTAAGTATCGCTCTTTAATGTTCCAAGCTCTGTCACAGGTGTTTTAAATGGCTACGTCATATCATCCTCACAACAGACCTAACAGAACTAATTTATTAACAGGTAAATAGTAACAGAACTGTGTTTGAAACACAAGTCACTACAACATGTCGTTCTTATCCTTTTTGTTTTTCCCACCTATCCTCTTGGACCGTCTGTTTTTCCTTCCTTCTCTTCTTTCTTTTTTGATTCCCACCTTCGCCAAATAATTCAACCAGCATTTACTGAACATGTAGTACACATTGGACACTGGATTAGTTGATAAACATTGAATGAGCAGCGAAACCCGCTCTGGACTATTTCAGTGGAGCTGGACCTAAAGTGGGGGAAATGAGCATAAACTATTATACCCATGAAGGTGAAATGACAGCTAAGAGAAGTGCCGTGAAAGAAGGAATGATTCTACAGCAAAAAGGAATGTGCAGTTAAAGAAGTCATCCTTAGGAAATGATACTTTAAATGCCATGTAGAAAATGAGTCAATTACCTAGGAAAATGGATGAATGTGTGAGGGCCTGAGAAGTATTCAAGATGATTGAATTGTACATGAAGAGACCAATGACCTAGGTGGGTGGATTATTGGGATACAGAAGCAGCACAAGGAGATTGAAGCACAAAGACCTAAGGTAGGAGTGAAAGATGAAGCTGAGTATGAGAGCCTTCTGAGGTACCTTTTAAAAATATCATTTCATTTTATTGTTCCCAGGGTAAATATTTTATTTTATCTTAAGAAAAATAAAAAACCAATAATATATCAGTGTTTCAAAAAGCTGACTATGGATAATAAAAAATAAAGGATAGATAATTTGGGCAGGGGAGGAGAATAGGAATGAAGAAAATGTATGGGGAACTACCAAAAAGAAAAGGGAAATTACCATGCCCTGAGCAAGAAGAAATAATGTCCATAACTATAGAAGTAGAAGGGTGCTAGTGAAGATAAAGGGAAAATTCTTAAAAGAATATGCCTTATGTGAACTCTGTTATTTCTAGGTATTAGCAATTTCCTTCCCAAATGTGATTAACATACTCCTATTAGTTAGGATAAGTAGTATCTGAGATCGTCACTAAATGTCCACTGGGGCTCACCTCAGTCAATGAACCCAGTGGATTGGGGAAAAAAAATCACTGGGGAGAATATGAGGACACAATGGTAGTCATAGCGTAAGTTTCATAGCTTATACAAACATTAACTCAAAATTGATCATGGACTTAACCATAAATCATAAAACTATAACACTTTTAGGAAAAAATTTGGAAGAAAGTTTTTGAAATTTAGTACTAGGTAAAAAGTTTTGATTTCACACCAAAAGTGTGACCATAAAAAGAGGAATCGATAAATTTCACTTCACTAAAATTAAAAGTTTTGTGTTATGCAAGTTCCTGTTAAAGGGATGAAATAAACCTACAGACTAGAATACAATAGTGTGGCCAGGTGCAGTAGCTCATGCCTGTAATCCCAGCACTTTGGGAAGCCGAATTGGGTGAATCACGAGGTCAGGAGTTCAAGACCAGCCTAACCAACATGGTGAAACCCTGTCTCTACTAAAAATACAAAAATTAGCTGGGTGTGGTGGCGCATGCCTGTTAATCCCAGCTACTCGAAAGGCTGAGACAGGAGAATTGCTTGAACTCGGGAGGCAGAGGTTGTGGTAAGCCGAGATGACTCCACTGCACTCCAGCCTGGGCAATAGAGCGAGTCTGTCTCAAAAAATAAATAAATTTTTTTAAAAGTACAATAGTGTTTATCTAACAAAAGACTAGTGTATAGAATCAATAAATAACTCACAAAATTCAACATTAAAAAAGCAATCCAATTAGAAAATATGAAAAAGACATGAAGAGTCACTTCACTAAAGAGAATATGTAGATGGAAAATAATCCCATGGAATGATCATCAGTCATCAGGAAAAAAAAACTAATTAAAACCACAATGAGATATCACAACACACCTATAAGAATGGTTAAGGTGAAAATTAATGGTAGCACTAAGCATCCAGAGAAAATCGATGCTTCATCTATTTTTGGTGAAAATGTGAAATGGCAGACCAACTCTAGAAGGCAGTTCGAAGGTATCTCATAAAGATCAACATGCAACTTCATCAAATCCAACAATTGTATCCTTGGGAATTATTACCAGAGAAATAAAAGCTTACACAAAAAACTATTTATAGCATCTTTATTCACATTAGCAAAAAAAATGGGAAACAACACCGATACCTTTAATAGGTAAATGGCTAACAAATGGACACGCTCATAACAAGGAAAATTACTCAGAAATAAAAGGAAGTGAACTACTGATACAAGCAACAACCTGCAGGATTCTCAAGAGAATTATGCTGAGTTAAAAAAGAAAGCCAAAAAGATTACAAACCATATTATTGCACTTGTATAATGTTCTTAAAATGGCAAAATTATAGAAATGGAGATCAGTGGTCACTAGAAGTTAAGATTGAGGGGCATGTTTAAGCAAGAAGGAAGTGATGAAGATACGGAAGAGCAACATGAGGAATCCTTGTGGTGCTGAAAATATTCGTTTGTTGACTCTGTCAACGTTACCATTGGGAGCATGATGGTGTACTATAGTTTTGCAATATGTTAACATTGAGAAAACAGGATAAAGGGCTAATGGGATGCTTCCATTATTTTTCCACCTGCATGTGAATTGACAATTGTATCAAAATAAAGCATTCAATTAAAATAATAATTTCTCATAGAAACAAAGAGTAGAATGGTGGTGGGGTGAGATCCCAGAGATAGTCAAAGCATACAAAACTGCAGTTAAATAGGAGACATAAGTTTAACAGCTCTACTGCACAACATGGTAACTATAGTTAATAACAATGTAGTTTTAAAACTTTATTGGAGTAAAAGAAAAGAACAATTGAAATACATTTCTATACATCTGGAAAATATCTGTGATACATTAATAAATAAAAGAAGTAACTTGCAAAGTAATACAAATAATGAGATGCAATTTCTGATATAAAGAAAAAGACAGAAAACAGAAAGTTGTATGCGTACATGTTTGTATAAGTGGACACACCCCAGACTATTGACACTGGTTTCCTCAGGGATAAACTTATTAAGGAAAGGACCACTATTTTTCTTTAAATATTTTCGTATTGCTTGAAATATTACAATAAACATCCATAGTTTTGTGATTAAGAAAAATATGAAAAATCATATTTTTGGAGAAAAAATCCTAGAGTTTATAACACATAAACTAAATCACGTTTTTACTAAGTCTGAGTGTGTGCAAGCAAGTGTAGGGGCTTGCATAGAATGTGGCCACCTTCTGTTTGGGTTTTCCGCCTCCTGCATAACCAGCTCCTGCTGCTGGTGTACCTTGCAGAGTCCCTGCGATTCTATGAGTCATGGTTTCAAAACCACCGCACTACACAGTATCAAATACATTGTCCATGTCTAAGATTATTGAACAGTTGGGAAGTCCAAAGTCAGTGGGAAGATCTCCATGGTCTCAGGCTGTATGTGACATTCAGGATGACCTCTCTAGTCTTGCTCCACTAGTGACTGTTCACTTACCCCATATACAGGTCCACATGGTCTCTTACACTTTTGTAAAAGTATAACCTAGGTCAAGGTCATCCTTTTTTGGAGTTAGGTGCCCTAGCCTGGATATAAGCTTTCTCTGGGAATACCATGTAACCACTCACCCTGTCAGCATTGCTGACCCAGTGGGGCCTACACTCTTTTTGGTAGTCCTGATCCTGAAGTGACTTCTACAGCAAGTTAATTACCCCCAAGTTCACAGTTGTCTTCTAGATTCAGGGAAACCTGCCATTCAAGTTGCTACTCGTTTCCCACTGAGACTCAAATTTAATTGCACAAGTGCATTATACAAAACTCATTTAAAAGATAGCTATGTGCTTAGGTCTGTGTGTGTGTGTGTGTGTCTGTGTGTGTGAGCACACGTGTGTGTTCCCCTAATATATACACATGTATCTTCATCTATTACTATTTTTCTTTCTATATCTCCATCTATATAAACACATATGTACATACACATACACACACACGTGTGTGTGTGTGTGTGTGTGTGTGTATATATATCTCTCTTTTAGAAGTTTTAGATTCTGAAGGCAAATGAAATCCTTTCCATGGTAAAAAAAAAAAACATTGTTTATTTCTAGTACAGTTTTCTCAAGTAAAATCTATTTCATCTAACTTCCATTGCTTTCTGGACATGGCCTTGTTGCAAAGGGGAAAAAGACACAAACATATATACACACAGCAACAGCAAGGCAATCCTTTCCTGTTCCACACATAATTAAAAACATAATACATTTTCCTTTTTGTGACACTGTCAACTTTTCTCCAGCTGTGTTTAATCCCATGACCTTGAAAGGCTTCAGTCATAATAGAATGAAAGGAGGAGGAATGTGGGGTTTGATCTTGCAAGTGGAAAGATTCTCCTATTTTTGAGCCAGAGCTCCCATTTCGAGCCAGAGTTCTGAAAGCGAATTAATCTTTTCACTCACTGAAGAGGCAAAAGGTCCTTGACTACCCAAAGATGCTCAGACATGAGTTTCTTTGACAAGGGTAGAGCCTGGGTCTTTACGTTAGTGATTGGCAATAAGAAAAGAAAGAAATATTGGGGTAAGTGGATGGGAGAATGTTTCAAAATCTCAGAAAGATAAAGTGGAAAAATGGAAAATGTGTCCCTTGGTGTTAATGGCTTAGCATGAACAAAGGTACCTATTTGGAATGTGTAGAAGATATTGTACAGTTTCAAGATTTCACAGAAATTCATTCAAATGTTCTCCCACTAAAACAAATTAACACCTTTTTAGTGTTGAGAAAAGGTAGGGAGAAAACATATTCTTAATCCCATTATTGAAAACAATGTGTTAACATGTAAGGCTGTTTCCTTACAGAGTTTCTCTATACTGCATATATGTACTGTATAATTATGATAATTCTGTTTTACAGCCATGTTTCCTATTTATTAAAGCTAAACACTTCCTCTATACCATCACAAGTTCTTGTTATAGCAGAGTACGTGTGAGCAAGGAATATGATTTTAAGTCTGAGTCTTTCACGTGTACATTTTATCTGATTTAGACAAAATTCTAATTAAATTAATTTCATTTTTCTCATTTTAAAATGGTAGCTTGAGTAATACATTCCTTATAGGGTTGTTGAGATGATCAAATAATAAAATATAGATAATATGTTTATGACAATTGATGGTACATAGTAGTCAATAAAAATTAGCTAAAAATGATAACATGATTTGATACTCCTATTTTAGTTTATTCTGTGACTGTCTAATAATTTAGTTAACCAAATAGCTATTGTTAGACTTTTGAATTATAGCAAATCTTTACTTTTAAAAACTGTCAAGATATAATGGATCATTAGATTTCTATTTTTAATTATTATTTCTTTCGGATAGTTTCCCAGAAGTAAGATTGCTGTGCTAGCAGTTATTCTCTTTTTAATTGGTCTTGATACATATGAATTTTGCTTTCATTAGGAATTTATCAATCAATTTTTTATGTCAACATGAGCATGTATATCTCTTAAATATATTTTCAAGGACATAGTTTTATATTTATTTCTCTCAAATCAATACTTCATCATTGAAAACAGTAATTTTTTGTTATTCTAATTCAATGTTTTCTAATTTTATTTATTAATTATATATCAATTATATATTATATAATTTTGCTTGTTAATCAATTATATATTTCTTATATATTAATTTTAGTTATTAACTATATATTACACATTTTTGAAATGTTAAATATCAAAGATCTTTATTTTTTAATAAAAAATATTCCATTTGAAGGTCAATCATTTCACATTTACATGATTTATTTATGAATACTACCTAATCAATACTTTTTGAACTTTAAAAATTTTCTTACAAGTGAACAAAATAAATGTAGTAATATTTCTTCTTGCTTACTTATACTATTTATCCGTGCTGGGCTGGCAGAGGTATGTTTATGAAGGGCACCATAAATCGCTAAATTTACTTAACAAATAATTAAGCTTACTTGTCAAATGACTCATAACACAGTTTGATCAAGTTCCATGGCTAAAATTATGTTATGACAAAACACTACAATAAGGGGAGAGTTGGTTCTTAAATATGTTAGATTTTAAAGGAAAAAGACTTCTATTTTTATGGTATCTGTTGACTTTTAAAATTATTGTGATAATATCATTCTCCTTTCCACTTCTGTGAATTCATCCATGCCATTTCCTCTGCCTGAACTGTCCTCCCAACAAAATCCTGCCCACCCTTTAAAACATACCTCTGACAACTCCTTCTCTGGGCAAGTCCCGTGAGCCTCTCCTCTCAGGGTATGTAGGCACACTCTGTACTGCCACTCAGCACATACCTATCATAGTATCTGTGTGGTTTTGGAATTAATTTAGATTCTCATTTCCCGTATTATCCTGCCAGATTCTTGAGGGCAGTAATTGTCTCATTAGACTACCAGGTCAATGTTTGGCTTTAAAAAGGTGCTTTGTAAATATTAACATGGCTTCATCTTAAGGAAACTATATTGATCTCACCAAGTGCCCATGTGTGAAGCCCAGTGTCCTCTGGTCAACATTTCCTCAATTGCATTGTCTAAGATTATGGACTCTTATGGTGCTCTTCCCTTCTAGGGCCCACCAAGGCAAATTGGCATATTCTCCTGCTGTTTTGTCCACTGTATCCCACAGGTCATTAGGTGGATTTGTGTTATTTTTGCACTTGTCTGAAAGTGCGTATTAAGTATAGTCCAGAGTCATATGGAGAATTTTTACCATTCAAGAGTGGATGCTGGTGGGTATACTGAGAACCCAAAGGAAAATAGTAATATCAGATCTTTGTTGTAAGGTGAAGTCAAAGACTTCATTGGCAATGTTGATGCTCCTGTGTCTGCTAATATCTTTGTCAAATACCGTATGATGTAAATTGTTTGATCATGGTGAGAGGGTTTAGGGGAAGTGGTAGAAATATGCTGAAATAGAATAGTATTACAAAATGTTGCAATTGGAGAACAATTTCTAAATTAAATTGGTCTATATTTTCTTTTTAGTTAGGCCTAATGCAAACACAGTTTTCATGATTCCACTGGAAATCATGTTGCTAATTAAAACTCCTGTGCTATTGGAAACCCAGAATTGTCCCTTTTCATTTTATACTACACAAAACCCCAGGTGCAATAGCAATGCAAATATTGTTCTGGGAGAGATACTAGTTTGTTGAACGAATGAGTGATCTAGTAAATAACTGCACTGCTAAAAATAGTAATTAACAGTGGATACACATGATAAATTTTATTTCTACCTCTTTCATTACATTTAGGATGGCATTTGTGCCACAGAGCAGATACTCAATGAATGTTTTTATTTAGGGAATAAAATAATTTGCCATTGTATGTGTACACTTTTTAAGTCCTCTCCCATTAGAAGAAAATCTCCATGAAGCCAGAAATCTATTTTGTAGCTTCTATTTTCTGGGAAGAATCTACTGAAGTACAGACCCACAGTGGGAGGTCAGTTATTCATTGACTGAGTGGATACTTAGATTTAAAAGAAAAGCATCAACGCTGGACTATGGCACAGGATGATAATGAATTCATCAATGTAACAATTTTGCTGATTTCAAATGGCTGCTTGCCTATCACAGTTCCAATCAGATTGATGGTGTAGTGAGCTAAATTTGCACCATAACCAGCTTGATTATTGAGTGGTTTTGTAAGCTAAATTGGCAGGAATGTAGTCATTAAATCCATGTTTATCAATTGCTTTTTATTTATTTAATTGGGATAGATTTCTCTTGAAGCCATTCGACAGATGTTTGGTTATGTTAAGATTTATTTTGGCTTGAAATGTTCAATTAAAGGGTCACTGATTATATCAGTCAGGGTTCAACCAGAGGAGCAGAAAAGTCATACAGGTAGTCAGGAAGGGAGGGTCACAGGCAAGCTCAAAGCCACAAGCACAGGTTGAAGCTGTCATTCACACAGTCAGGAAGAGAAGCTCAGGAGCAGGACTGGAACCCCATGGGGATGGAGCACGCTGCTACCCACAGCTGGAATCTCTTTTCCCTCCCAGGGAAGCCACAGTCTTGCCTTAGCACCTTTCAGTGGATTCAGTCCCAGCTACGCAGTTATCCAGGATAGTCACCATAGATAGTAAAATATAGATAACATATTTATTATATATGTTATATATAATAATATATATATTATTACATAATACACATATTAATTATATATAATAATTATATATTAATATGTGACTTAAAGGCAGCTGATTGGGGCCTTCATTACATCTGCATAATCCATTCACAGCAGCACCCACATTATTGTTTGACTGGATGACTAGATGCGTAGCAGAGCCAAACTTATGCATTATAAAAGCCATCACATCTTTCTCCACCAGGCCTAAGACTCTACTCTTCCACACAGAGACAGAAGGTCAGGGAACAGCAGGAGAAGGATTTTACCACACACACACACACACGCACAAAATCCGTCTTGGGCTGCAGGCACCTGCCACAATACCCAGCTGATTTTTTTTTTTTTGTATTTTTAGTAGAGACGGGGTTTCACCGTGTGCAGGATAGTCTTGATCTCCTGACCTTGTGATCTGCCCGTCTCGGCCTCCCAAAGTGCTGGGAGCGACAGAGCGAGACTCTGTCTCAAAAAAAAAAAAAAAAAAAAAAAATCCATCTTACGATGTGTTCTCTATTCCACACAGGCAGGGAGGATACTACCAAAATAAGCAAGCCCCTAGCCCACTAAATATTCTTAGTCCCCTGCAGTCTGGAGACTCCCCGTCCTTGCCTAGCAGCAACAGGCAGCTCAAATGTGGGAAAGCCTGCTGCCCTCCAGCGTAAGGCCTCAGCGGCCAGCAAGGACCAGTGGGAGTCCCACTTGCTTGAGATGGCCAACTTTTTTCTAAAATTTATATGAAAAGATGTAGGCCCTAAAATAGCGAAAATTACAAAAGAATCTAGTGGGAGGAATCACTCATTCAGTATCAATGCCTGCTGTATAGCTGCAGTGATCATTTAGCCACATCAGTTTTTGTACCCTGTGTCTATTATGCTCCCAAGCTGACCAAAGAGAGAATTAAAAATAATATATAAATCACTTCTGTCACAGCAATCGACTACTGTTGTATTTTTTAGCCAAATATAATATTAAATGACTTCCAAGTTTTGTTAAATATAATTTACTAATTGTTTCTGCAGTGCTGTCACCTTTCAAGGACAATGTACTCTTCTTTCCTTTATAACATTATAATGAGACTTTTAAAAATATGAAAAATATTTGCTGGTGTTTTAGGTGTGGCTCTGCTCCGTTATTTACATGTGCCGTCATTAAGTACTACCACAGCTTATCGGCAGGTATTATGTATTCCATTTTACAGATGAAACTAGAGCTCAACATAGAAGTTAGAAGATTCAGAATTTGAATTAAGACATTTGAGTAAAAACCCAAGCTCTGTCATTGTGCAGACTCCACGACCCCTTCACCAACAAAAAAAAAAAAGAAAAAAAAAAGAAAAAAAAAGGTCATTAATTACACATCTACAGTATTTTTCCTTTAAAAAATGTTACTTTGGGAAAATGCATTTGTTCATACATTTGAAACATTTTCAAACATCGAGCCGTTCTTTTAACAGGATTTTAGAGCCAGTATGCCAGCAGCAGGAACAGAAACACAAAAACCAAAACAGTTATTACTTTATAGTCGCATTTCATTTTTACAAAATATGTTTCATCAACTTTGTAACTGGTCTTTTTCTCTAGTCTTCTTTCTAAATGTCATATATTTCTCAAATCAAATTCTTTCATAACATTTATCTGTTTAAGCAGGCATGCTACTGATTCTGAATGCAGTTATAAACAGGAATTCCAAAAATAATTTTAGTTATAGAGGCATTTTGAAATAAATGGATAACTCTTGTGGTTTTTCTCGATTTATATGGAAAATATTACAGTATTTAATATATTCAGGAAAATAGAAAAACCAAACAATTTATGTATCATCACATCCCCTCAGTTCTAGAGTTGGGAAAATTGGCTTTTTATCTCAGTTCTTCTACTTAGTTATATGAAGTTCAGTGACTTTGAGAAAAGAACCCAAAGATTCTTTTCTAATCCCCACTTTCCTAATTCTAGACATTCATGCAATAATTATAATGCCAGCCTTACGGGTTATTGAGAATAAATGAGAATGTATGTGGCATGCTTTCCTTGTTTGGACACCGTATCCTGGGATAGCCTATATTTCACACACATACTCTGCGTGGCTGCATTCATAATATGCGTTGTTTTATGACAGGAGCGAGCTACTCATTTTCAAACATTTGTTATGAAGTTTTGTATAATAAGTCACATGCATGGATGGATGTGAAAGAATTGTCATTTTGTTTAGTCTCACAAGGAATTTTTTTTTCTCTTTAGTATTATTATTATTTTATTATTATACTTTAAGTTCTAGGGTACATGTGCATAACGTGCAGGTTTGTTACATATGTATACTTGTGCCATGTTGCTGTGCTGCACCCATCAACTCGTCAGCACCCATCAACTCGTCATTTACATCAGGTATAACTCCCAGTGCAATCCCTCCCCCCTACCCCCTCCCCATGATAGGCCCCGGTGTGTGATGTTCCCCTTCCCGAATCCAAGTGATCTCATTGTTCAGTTCCCACCTATGAGTGAGAACATGTGGTGTTTGGTTTTCTGTTCTTGTGATAGTTTGCTCAGAATGATGGTTTCCAGCTGCATCCATGTCCCTACAAAGGACACAAACTCATCCTTTTTTATGGCTGCATAGTATTCCATGGTATATATGTGCCACATTTTCTTAATCCAGTCTGCCACTGATGGACATTTGGGTTGATTCCAAGTCTTTGCTATTGTGAATAGTGCTGCAATAAACATACGTGTGCATGTGTCTTTATAGCAGCATGATTTATAATCCTTTGGGTATATACCCAGTAATGGGATGGCTGGGTCATATGGTACATCTAGTTCTAGATCCTTGAGGAATTGCCATACTGTTTTCCATAATGGTTGAACTAGTTTACAATCCCACCAACAGTGTAAAAGTGTTCCTATTTCTCCACATCCTCTCCAGCACCTGTTGTTTCCTGACTTTTTAATGATTGCCATTCTAACTGGTGTGAGATGGTATCTCATTGTCTCACGAGGAATTTAAGAACAATTCCCAAATTGCTTCTGGGCCTTGACTTTCTGTCATGCATTCAAATGACAAAATCTTTGCCTGGAAGAATGTGCTACACCTGCTGAAGGTATGACCATCCCCTTTTGGCTTCTGAAGTTTGCTCATACTGAATGAATTCTGATCTAAGTTCTGTGCATTCCTGGAAAATGGTTCATAATTCAAGGAAACTGTTATAGGTAAAGATGAAACAGAGAATTTAAGTGACATGTAGTAGATCTTGTGTTGGGTTAAATTCAGAACTAGAATTTTATGTTCATAGAACGTTTGTTCTTAGCGTCCTCCCGGTTTCTCCCACCCCGCCATAAATGGACAGTGTTTAGATTGCTGTCATTTCATGAGATGAAGTCAGGGTGCTGCTGTTTTCTGAGTCAGACCTCTGACCTTTCAGGGTGATGTTAAACACATTCTTATTTCACATTTACAGCAATTACATTAGAGATTCTTTACTCTAGAATTTTCTTTCAAAGAGGACTTAATTCATTGTGTATTTTATAATGAATTTAATCAGTTATTTGAATAGCCAATATTCATTAGAAATAATTTATTAAATTAAAACACTATTATTTGTATATTATGTCATGAGGTACCATCTTCACTCCTGTTTGACCTTGACAATGTAAATTAATATTATCGTTTCTAATGTGTTATGTAAATGAGTGAGCATAGGCTCAGGAAATTTGAGTGCTTAGCCACAGAGAAATAAGGTGACAACGCTGAACTTTAATCTCTGTGGCACAATTTTATGTTCCCTTTAATGTACCATAATATTATGTAACCTTCAATTATGCAACATGAATGAGAAGCTAAAGTCTTATAATCTATTGTTTGATATATCTTATCACAGGCTTTTATATTTTCTCTCTTTTTGTGTCACACAGCTCCAGTTATGCCCTTGATAAAATCAGTCAGAATGATTTGCTATACAAGAGTCATTCATTGATTTGTCCATCCTTCCTATAAGCATTTCCTGAACATCTATTATGAGCAAGATACCATGTCGGATGCTAGAAAAAAGAACAGAGAAGTAAAGTCTATTCTTAAAGGCAGCACAGTCAAGGGAGGTATGTACAAGTGAATCAAGTGTGACAGTTACTGTGATGAGGGCTATGCTAAAGGTAAGCACAGGTGCTTGTGAGAATGCATAAGAGAGAAAAGGAGAAAAATCTTAATATCAATGTTGACTTTTTAAAAAGACTGCTTAACTCACCAACTAAATTAAGCAAACAACAAACTGAGCCTCACAAAAGGAGAAAAACCTTAATATCAGTGTCAACTTTTTTTTTTAAGACTGCTTAACTCACAAACTAAATTAAGCAAATAAAACAAAGTGAGGCTCACAAAAGCATAAATCTTGGCATAAATTACATTTAAGAGTAAATCATTGAATAGAAACCTGAGTTAGTCTAAGTTTTCCGAAAATGAAGATCATGGAATGGGGGATAGGGCTTATTTTGTAACTTGAAAGAAGGAAGACTTTGTATTGTGAATGTATGGCTGGACATTGGGCTGTTGGTAAGATAGCACAGGAAAGGGAAAATACACAGGAATATTTTTATGCCAAATCCCATTGCTGATATATGCCTTTTAAAATGAATCCATCAGGAAAATTCCATATTGGCTCTAAGGAAAACTTTCTCCTAACTTTGTCTTTGGTGCACTTTCCATACGCAACTACATTCTTTTGACAAGAGGATGACGTTAATTTTTTTTTATCCTAACAGTTTTTCTTATGCTTCATCTCCTGCTTGGAAACCTTTCTCTATGTTTTTCTAAATGTCCCCAACTCATAAAGGCTTAGTTTTAACAATCAACTAATATTGGGCAATTAGGTGATGTGCCAAGTACTTCAGTAGATGCTTGAATTAGAAAGGCAAGTAAGATGGTTTGGTCCTGTTCCTCAGAGAATTCATTTTTTTGGTGGATTTAAACATGGCACTTATTTCACAGTTATCTGATTACAACTATGGTAAGTGCTGTGGAGAAGGTGAGGGTATAATCAGAGGGTGCTAATATACAATTGAGAATTAGGGACAGATGCCATAAAAATAGTATTTGAACAGCACTCTGAAATATAAATTTAGATTAACTGAATTAAGAAGAAACAATATGTGATGAGGTCCAGGGGCAGGTGAGTCCCTTGGAGGAACTCATTGAAAGCTATTGCTGCCAAATCACAGAAAGGAGATGATGGTGCTTGTGGCTGACTCCAGGTTATACCTAAATAAGGCAAACGCAAAGTTGTACATGATCTTGTTGATCAATATTAAGACTTTAAGGGTACTTACTGAAATTTAAGTTATTGATGATTTTAAACACATTTATATTTTATAGACATATACTTGTTTGTGGAGGTAAATACGAATTGAAACGTTGATGTCACAAGACCAGAAAAGAGAATATTTCTGTAAGGCAAGAGAAAAAATCTTATTCTAGGCTAGCATGTTACATTGGAGATGGAGATAAATTGATAGAATTAAACATATTAAACAATAAAATTAGCAGTAAATATTCTTTGATGGAATATGAGAATAAACAAGAAGTGAGTGAAAAGCATCTAGTCTCGTCACTGGCTTGTGTGGCTATGGCAGATAGAACACAGATAGCTAGGGAATATAAGGTTAGGGATAAAGGTCATGAGTTGAGGTTTCAGCATTGAGACTTTAATTACCTATATGAAAAGTCCAGATAGATTTATTGAGTAGAATTTTGAAGTATGGAACTAAGAAAGCAAGTCTGAATTAGGGATACAAATGTGGGAACTGTAAGATAGAAATTTGAGCCATCAGGAGGAACAATGATACCATTAGTACATATATGGCAGGAAGGGAAGAATATCTTTAAACTAAAAAACTTGAGAAGTGCTTATACATTTATCAATCCAGTAGAGAAGACTAAATTGGCAAATACAATAAATTAGGTATACCTTAGCCCAACCAACTCCACTCAATCCAGATAACTTAAATTGAACATGAGATAACTCTGCTAACACCTGCCCTTGACCTTGCCCAAACAACATACTTAGTAAGTAAAGAACTCTTTTTCTTCATGTGCAAGGCTAATTCCAAGAACTGCCTCTCTCATGCCATCCTGGAATTCTCCATCATATCATCAAATTAAAATATTTGAATACACATGAAGTTCATATGAGAAAAATATATTATTTACAATAATGGGAGTCATGTTTCTTCTGCTTGAGAAATTCCCAAAAAGAACAAAACAAAGAAAGCGAGATACCAGGGGAGTGAGCAACGGTGTCTGGGGCTCAGACTCCTGGCAGTTACTTGGCCAGAATCCCTGCCCCTGTTTTCCCCTACCCCATACCCAAGGTAGAAAGGAAATAAGGCTCTCTCCATCAGAAAAGAGAGTAACAAATATAAAAACAGGTAAGGTGAAAAAAACGAATTCTGTGACGTTAGAGTGAAGTTGAAAATATCAATATTAGCTCAAACTTCGGATAGAAGATAGATGATAGATAAGTAGATGGGTAGAGAGAGAGAGAGAGAAAGAGAGAGAGCACAGACGCAAGAGAGGAGAAAGATAGATGATAGATTTTCTAATGCTGTCAGTTTAGAGGGCCTAGAAGCAATGAAATCCCTGTATCAATGAACACGTGCAGCAACCAGATTTTAGTTTCCTAATATTCTCCACTAAAGGGAACAACTGATCTTTTTGAGAAACAGCAAATTCCAGACTGTGTCTGGGAAGTGTATATGCATCTCGAGTATCTTCTTGTTCCAGGAAGTAGAAGATTGCTTAAAGAATGGTGGGAACTTATTAGAAGGACAAAAGAACCTATTTAAAGGACTTTTACTGGTCTTGTATGGGAGAAACTCATCATAAAATAAGTAATGGTAGTAATGAATCATAATCTATTGAATAAAATAATTCATTAGTCTAATACTGACATACATATACATATATATGTACATACATAAATACATAAGATAATAAAGTTCTTCCTTATAGGAGAATGGCAATTAATAAATGTAGAAGAAGAAATGGAGCCGGGCGCGGTGGCTAAAGCCTGTAATCCCAGCACTTTGGGAGGTTGAGGCAGGTGGATCACGAGGTCAGGAGATCGAGACCATCCTGGCTAACACGGTGAAACCCCGTCTCTACTAAAAAATACAAAAAACTAGCCGGGCGTGGTGGCGGCGCCTGTAGTCCCAGCTACTCAGGAGGCTGAGGCAGGAGAATGGCGGGAACCCGGGAGGCGGAGCTTGCGGTGAGCCGAGATCCGGCCACTGCACTCCAGCCTGGGCAGCAGAGCGAGACTCCGTCTCAAAAAAAAAAAAAAAAAAAAAGAAATGGAATTAGAAAATCACTATTTGGCCACCATCATGGTAATAACTGCCTGAGTCAAGAATCATCAGTGGATCATTCTAATGGGTGAAAGTTTAAGCACTAACAAGATATTTCATGGTCTCAAAGCCTCTTGCCACAAGATGTTTATAATAAAAAATAAAAAGTAGAAACTTCAGAGCAAAGAAGTCTGACAGACACTGCCAAAACCAGTCAAGCCAACATCATGTGTTTCCTAATACAAGGCACTGAGAAAGACACAGGATGACTTCTGCAGCATCCTTGCCAAAAACACCTAACGATAGTTTTATTATGATGAAACAAAGAACCACTTTCAAACTGAGGACATTTTATGAAATAATTTGTCAGAGCTCTTTAAAATTATCAAATAAATGAAATATAAAAAAGAACTGTTAATTAAGGACTTAGAGGACTGTTAGATTATAGAAAAGCAAAAAGACATTGCATCTAAATGCAACAAATAAATTAAGATTCAATATTTTTATAAAACACATTGAACAACTAGCAAAAATTGTGATAATGTCTATGTACAATAGCATTGTATCAGTATTAAGCTTTGATTTTAATTATTTTACTCTAATCATGTGAAATTTCTATTTTAGAAAATATAAACTAAAGTGTTTTGGGATGAAGAGAATATATATTGAAAAATACATACATATATGAAGAAAAAAAGAAAATGGTATAAACTGTTAGCTCTTGGAAAATGAGAACAGTAAGGTCATTATTTGTGCTATTCTTACTATTTTTCTACAAGTCTGAAATTATATCAAAATGACATTTAAAAGAAAAAAACATGAGATAGATTTTTATGACTTGTATAGTTCCTGCTTATTGTAAACTTTTGAAATACAAAAGTGTATGTAAAAAACAAATAAATGTCCATTATCTCACCACTAAAATATATTCATTGTTAAAACTTTAGTAATTACATTTCAGTCTTATATTCTCCACAGGAACACATACACACACCAACACACAATTTCAATACTTAACTTTCATTTGTTAATAAAAGCACATTGTCCTAGGTTTAAAATATTCTTACACATTTTAATGAAAATATAATGGTCTATACTTCAAATATATTATAATTCATTGAATCACTCTCCCCTTTTTCATTATTTATGCAATATTATGCACTTATATGTAACACTATAATAAAAACAGAATTGTGGATAAATTTCGTATGCATTTATTATTTCCCTAGAATTAGTTAAGTGAAAAATTTCTAGGTGAGGTTATGTAAATATTTTTATTTCCTCTGAATATATGTCATGCCTCTCCAGTCGATTGATCATTTCTCTGCCTCTTCAGTCTCCTCAATCATTTTTCTCCCCCTACTCCCACTCAGCAAATAACATTTGTACCTACTACATCACAGAGAAGAAAGAAGGTACATCTTAGATTTTCTGCTAACCAGTCTATGAAGATTCACGTTTTTCCCATTTTTCTCTTTCCTTCTGGTTACAATAGTGGAGCTACCCTTCCTCCTATCCAATCTCTTCATGAGATCTTTGCGTCTCCTAACTTCCTATCTTTTCAGGACCCCTAAATATTGACTCTCCTTTCTATATTATTTATATTTACTTTAAATGTTTAATATTGAAATATTCTTAGTTTTCTTCCTATCTGACAAACAGAATTCACTCTCTCTTCTTTTTCAGAATCAAAATTATTTGAGTATTATTTATTCTGTCTCCAATTTATCAACTTCCATTCCTCAACGTTGTTCAACCTGCTTTTGTCCAAATAACCATGTAATAATAGCTTTTCAAAGGTCATCTCTCCCTTGACCTTTAACCTAATTCAGACCTTTTGGACTCTAATTCACTGGCTTTCCAATAGTTTTCAACAGTATTAAACATATCTACCTGTCTTTTCACTTTATATTCCCTTATCAGAATATTCCATCTGGACTCATAATTTTAATTATCACTTACTTACTGACAACTCCCAAATATTATTTTTGTCTTAATTTCTCCATTTCGATGTACGTTCTATGCATATAGGACAAGAACGTCTCAAACGCTTTCTACGTCTGTGGTGAGGTAACCTGAACACCTATGCATGTCAGTCATTTTACATTGTAAATGCCTATTCATGGCCCGGGTGAAGTTGGGTAAAGATTGAGTAGCTATTCTCCAACTGGTGTCCTAGGGATTCAGTCTCCTTCCAAAATGTGACTTACTCAGCTATTTTGAAGATCTAGGCTTCAGTGAGTGGAAAAAAATTAGAGTGGGAGATCCCAAAGGACCTTATAGGCACTAGAAATAGAAATGATTTATCTACTCACATTCTGTTGGCCAGAAGTGCCAATGCCTACATCCTCATGTGCTGGAAAATGCAGTTTTCTTAGCTGTTCAAAAGGAAACCAAAATATGATGAATATATTATCTCAGCTCCTGTTCCCCAAATGGAGATAAAGGAAAACCCATTCCTTCCAGTTCTTCCAATGCTCCTCCTATCTTCCAATATTCTTCCAATGCTCCTATCTAAATAATTGGCAACCTCTTTATAATTGGAACACTTTTAGTTTCATATTCATCTTCCTCCCCAGTTTAAAACCCTTCAATCATGTGCCTTAAGATAGATGACATATTTATAATTCTTAAGGCATCACACAACAACTTGAACAATCTGACCTTATTAGAGCATCCTCCAACCCCTTATCATATGTCCTCCAGTTACCCTGTACTTTGATGATCTTTCAACGTGCTGTTTTGTTTTCTATCTAATAATATTTGACTGTAGTATTCCCTTCTCCAAAAATTGTTTGCCTATCCCTTACTACATCAATTCTATATTTTTTCTTTAGATTAGATCTCAAATATTGCTTTCTCAGGTAATTTTTCTTTGATCTCACAGTTTAGAGAAGATCCTCCTATTCTACACTTTCTCAGTGTGGCGCGTTCTTCTTTATTTTACATACCACAGTTCTAATTTTGCATGTAACTGTGTAGTTAATTGAAATATCTCTATCTCTTCCACATGTAGTAAGAAGATATGCAGAATAGAATAAATACCATTAATTTCCACATGTTATGCACAGGGCCTATCTCACAGCATGATCTCAGTAACTATTTATTGAATGAGTCAATAGATTAATGAGTACATGAGTCAAAGGCTTATTTTCTCTTATTGCAAAATATTTCACAGGAAAGTCATCTTCAGTGACGAGAGACTCATCACATACTATTACGAATATGAACGTTAATTTTACTTTCCATTGAGATTCAGGCCATTTCTATTAAATTGTCTAAGCTCTTTTGTGGTAAGTATTTTCGTGGATGCAACAATTTATTCTCACATTCTACATAAGCAGTACAGAGAAATATACCGCTACATTTTTCTTGGTTTGTAAAAAATAGGACGTTCTAATTATTCTACCTTTTCTCAATCCAAGAGAATTTGCATTTTTAATTTTACTTCACTATTGATAGTCTCTCAACAAAAATGGAAACCAGTTGAATCTATCCTTCTCTAATTTGGAGAATGGTCTTTCATTTCCCAAGATCGCATATACTTTCAAAACTAATTTGTGCTAAGAAAGTGACATTAGTAATATGGTACACTAGGAAGCTCTAGGTCATTGTTCCTACATAAAGATGCTATCATGGAGTAATAGCTGTAAAAACACCAGACAACTGAAAATAAACATGTTAACAATGGGACCAGAATTTCACATTATGTAGTAAAAACAAGATTTTTTTAAATCTTAGAAACAACATTTAAATATACAAATTTGTAAGGATATTTTAGGTTTTGCAAAGATACATTTGAAATTGTGAGTTATGGTTTCCAACAAGCCCCTCAATCCTAATATATATTATACTATTTTATTGTACCCTTTATTTCTTTTTCAACAAATTTAATGAAATTAATTTAATAATTTTTTTTTTAATGTCAAGTCGACAACAGACTAACTAGAATAGCTTTGTGGGAGCTCTAGAAACCAGGCAAGGGTCTATAGCAGCTAAGTGAAGACTTCATAAAGAGAGAGAACACACACACACAACACAAACACACACACACACAACACACACACACAACACATGCATGCATGCACATACACGACACACACGTGCACACACACACAACATACACACAACACACACGCACACACACAACACACACACACATTCAAAACAGTGGGAAATTGTGTCATGTTTTTGTTCACCCTACCACATTCTTTGTGCAGTGCAATGTGGCTTCATGCAGTCAGGAGGAAGCTGCCTAGTTGCCAGTTCCTCCTTCATGATGGAAGAGAATGAGTAAAATTAACTCACAATGTTTGGCTTGTCTGGGGGCTCCCCAAGGAATTGATTGCAGTCTCACCTGACTTGGAACTAATGCAGGAATGGAGGCATGGTTTGGAGATCATGTTGAAGGTGACAGAAAGCAGTAGCTGGTGCTGTAGCATGTAAAAAGTGCAGAGGAATTGGAGACCTATGGGGTGTCTGACAGCAAGAGATTACAAGGAGAAAACGACATAGAAAATCCAAGGCCTTGAGAGAAGCAGAGGTTAGATTCTTGGGAAAGTTAGACATTTAAAAACAGCCATGGGTATGGATAAACTGAGTAAACAGCATACATATATGCTCAGGAAATATGCAAGACCAGAAAGACCTAAAAGAACCTAAGCTTTCATGTTGAGTCAATTAGTGAAGGTCTTTCCCTTCATGGAGTCAATCTACAAAGACTGGGAGAGGTGGCTGATTTTACGAATGCCCAATTTTCTACAAAAGATCACAAGGCATACAAAGAATCAGGGGAACAAGTCCATTCAAAGAAAGAAAATAACTCTCCAGAAACCCACCCTGAAGAAACATAGGATTCAGATTTACTGGACAAAAAAAATTAAAAAATTAAGACAACTGTCCTGAATATACTAAAAGGGCTAAAGAGAAATATAAAGAACTAAAGTAAATCTGGATAATGATATGTGACAAAATGTGAATGTAAAAAAAAAAAAAAGAAATATAAATTATTTAAAAATTACCAAACAGCAATTTTGGACATACAAAATACAATAACTGAATTCAAATGTTAACTACTGGAGTTCAACAACAGATTTGAATAGGTATGATACAAAATTAGCAAACTTGAAGACAAATCGTTTGAAGTTATTGAATCTATAGAGGAAAAAAACTGTAGAAAAGCAAGCAGAGCCCAAGGGACATATGAAATGCCATAAATTTGACCCATATATACATTATATAGGTTCTAGAAAGAGAAGAGAGTAAGGGGTAGGTAGGTTAGTTGAAGAAATAGTGGCCAAAAATATTCCCAATTTGATCAAAGACATAGACGTACAAACACAAGAAGTTTAACCAACTACTTATAGAATAAATTCAAGGAGACCCAAACCAAGACACTTTATATTCAAACTGTTAAAAGTTAAAGACAAAGAGAGAAACTTGAAAATAGTAAGAGAAAAGTGACTCATCACATCTCAGACTTCCTCAGTAAGATTATTAATGGATTTCTCCACAAGAAACCTTGCAGGCTGGCGAGCAGTGGAATGATATACTTCAAGTGGTGAAAGAAACAGAAATAAAGACAAAAACTGTTCACCAAGAGTATTATACCTTGCAAAATAATCTCTCAAAAATGAGAAATAAATTAAGACATTTCCATGTAAACAAAAGCTGAGGGAGTTTATTACCACTAGAACTACTCTAGAAGAAATGATAAAGGAACTCCCTGAAGTTGAAATAAACTCATACTAGGCAGCAACTTGAAACACTATGAATTAAATACATGGACAAATATAAAAACCTGTATTGTTTTAATTTTGATTGACAACTCCACTTTAGTTTATAGAATTTTTTAAAAAATAAATAATTATAAATCTATGTTAATAAGTACACAGTATATAAAGAAGTAACTTGTGGCATCAGTAACATAAAGTGGGGGAAATGTTTAGTGAAGTAGAAGGGAGGTAACATTTTATTTGCTGTACTCCTGCTGGTAAACTCATTCACGGCTTTCACAATTGTAGACCAAGCATTAATTTTTTTCTAATATTCTTAGTAAGACCACTTTAATAAATTATTTTTAAGAAAGGTAAGGTGGATGGCTCTTAAAGAGGAAGATTTAAAATAAAGAGATGAAATATTAACTGTTGTTAAAACTAAATCAGGATATCTCAGTATCATTTGATAAGTATACCTGGTGAACTTCCCCATAATGAGAAATAGTAAGTAGGTGCTAGAAGCCCACCAAAAGGTATAGAATGTCTCTGAGATGACTTTGTTTTTGGAAAGAGTCAGAAAAAGCATTCTAAAGACCCTAATTTGATTCTAAGATTTTTGAATTGGCCCCACTTCTTTTTATATCAGCTTAGCACAGAAACTCCAAGGGCACTCTCCTTTTACCTCTACAGCTTCATCTCAACTTCTTAAAAAGAGTGCGCCTATAACTGGATAAACATAATATTATGTTTGAAGTTCCACGTTTATACCTCTCTCCTGAGATTTTATCATTCTCAGGAGGGAGGTATGTGATATATATTATATAACTTTTATTTCACTATTTTCCATGTTTTGTATCTTTTTCCTGACTCCTGCTTCTCTATCACCTTCCCTTCCAGCCCTGATTCCCACTCAACATTTGGCTTAACCTCCCACCTCCCAAGTACACCTATATTTCCTGACCATTCTCACCAACATTCTAGTTATTTATGTATAAACTGCTCTAAATCAGATAAGCCCAAATAATTTCCGTTGCAGTCTTTCCTGATCATATTCTCTCTTCCCTGACAAGCAGAATGAATTAATCATCTTCAAAGCACATCTGCATTCTGAAAAAAAAAAAAAAGTCACCATTAAAGCCAGCAATATGCATTATGCTAGAAAAAAAGATGCAAGTACTTTGGGAAAACACAACTGAGAGAATGTAATGCACACATCTATAGGAAATTAAGGTGTGCTACACAGTAGGACTTGACGAGGTCTGGGATGTGAAATGCAAAGCATTTTGTCAGAGCTGATGAAATCCATGTTATCCTTTCGAAACCTGCCAGTACAAAGACAGCTCAACACAAAAAGTCTTGCCTAGCTTGACAATCAAATAGAACCCTACACAGAAGCTGCATAATCACAGGGTTGGAAAAAATGGAATATGTTCTTTCAATCAGTACCACAAAAAGCTCTATTTAAACAAATACAAATATATGTGGAAAGAAATAGAAACAAAATATTTTAAAATGACACAGCCCAAAACAGCTGGATCATTTCAGCATGGATGATCCTATTTTCTTGCCACAGCAATATAATTTATAGTTTTGTTAAATACTTTTTGTTTATTAAAAGAATCCAGACAGATTGCTGATTTTTGTTTCAATTGTAATAACAATTTCAGCAAACAAACGACCACTTAAAGCCACACTTTTATGGGATACAATTTGTTTCTGTTCCTTTCAGACTGCTACCATATTAAATATATTTTTCCCACACCTGTTTGTTCAAGGACATTTAAAGAGCACTGATACATATTCAAATTGATGTACTTCCATAATGTACTTATGATGATATCTTAGTCCATTTGTGTTGCTATAAAGGAACACCTGGTAATTTATAAAGAAAAGAGATCTATTTGGCTCATGGTTCTGAAGGCTGTGCAAAAAGCATGGTGCCAGCATCTGCTTCTGGTGAGGGACTCTGGCTGCTTCCACTCATAGTGGAAGGGAAAGAGGAAGCCCGCGTGTGCAGCTCATATGGCAAGAGATGAAGCAAGAGAGAAAGAAGTGTTAGGCTCTTTAAACAACCAGTTTTTGTGGGAACTAATAGAGCAAGAATTCACTGATCACCATGAAGATGTGACCAAGCAACTCATGAAGGATTCACCTTCATGACCCAAGCACCTCTCAGTAGATCTCACCTCTGATACTGGAGATCAAATTTCAAGCTGAGATTCGGCAGGGCCAAACAAATCAATCTAGCAGATCACCATTCTCAGCTAATCATAGAAGGAAAGCAAACCACGAATGACCACATCTACAAGGCATTATATTAAATAATATGTGTAGCACTAAGATGAGCCAGATGCTAACTCCTTTCTCCTACGCTTACCCCCTGAGAGAGATGTCTGGAACCAGCAACCAATTTATGCATTAATTCATTCACCCATGCAACTCGTTCTTCCAAAATTAATTATAAATATCAAGGAGAAGATTGTTATTGATCTACAGGGCAACGTTAATAAAACTGAAGAAGTAGGATGTTATTATTTTGGAGGTGGAATCATAGGTTTACGTAATGGATTAAATTTGGAACTCAAAGGCAAGGGTCAAGCCAAACAGAACTGAAGTTTTGTAACACGGAGCCAAGGAGTACCATCTAGTACTGGCTGGATGAATAATTAGATGGATGACAATGTGTTAATATGTTTTGGTAGGGGGCTGATATGTTTGTTTCAGAAGGTATTAAGGTTAAGACATCAATAAAATATCTTCATAATAAAAATATAGAGCATTACAAGAAATAGGGTACTTCAGGCAAGCCACAATAATGCTCCAGAGTGTCCCTAAAACATGCAAGGCCTTTTCAAATATCCACAACTTCTGCAAATGTTTTTCACACTAAGACAGATGACCTTTGAGGCTCTTCCTATCAGACAAAGAATGAGGCATTTCTCAAAGTTCCAGAAACACATCCCATGTTTCTTTTTTTTAAATTTCTGTGGGTATATAGTTGGCATATATATTTATGAGGTACATGAGATATTTTAATATAGGCATGCAATGCATAATAATCACATTAGAGTAAATGGGGCATCCATCACTTCTAGCATTTATCCTTTGTAGTCCTTTGTAGTACACACAATCCAATTATACATTTTTAGTTATTTTAAAATGTACAATTAAATTATTACTGACTATAGCCACCCTGTTGTGCTATCAAATATTAGGTCTTATTCACACTTTCTATTTTTTGTGTGTATACCTATTAGCCATTCCCAATTCCTCCCCACATCTCTCAGTACACTCCGGCCTCTGGTAACCATCCTTCTTACCTTCTATCTCAATGAATTCAATTGTTTTAATTTTTGGCTCCTACAAATAAGTGAGAGCACGCAAAATCTGTCATTCTGAGCTAGGCTTATTTCACTTAGCATAATGACCTCCAGTTCCATCAGTCTGTGTTGTTGCTAATGACAGGATATCACATTTTGTTTATTGCTGAACACTACTCTCTTATGTATATGTACCACATTTTCTTTATCTTTTCATCTATTGATGGGCACTTAGGCTTCTCCAAAATCTCAGTTATTGTGAATAGTGCTGCAATAAACGTAAGAATGCAGATGTATCTTTGATACACTTTATTTCTTTTGGGTATATACATAGAAGTGAGATTGCTGGATAATGTAATGGTTCTAGTCTAGATCTTTGAGGAACCTCCGCACTGTTTCCCACGGTGGTTGTACTAATTTACATTCCACAGGGTATGAAGGTTCCCTTGTCTCCACATTTGTTATTGTCTGTCTTTTGAATATAAGCCATTTTAACTGGGGATGAGATGATATCTCATCATAGTTTGTATCTACATTTCTCTGATGATCAATAATGTTGATCACCTTTTCATATAGCTGCTTACCATTTGTATGTCTTCTTTTGAGAAATGTCTATTCAGATATTTTGCCCATTTTTAAATCAGATTATTAGATTTTTTTCTATAGAGTTGTTTGAGCTCCTTTTATATTCTGGTTATTAATACCTTGTCACATGGGTAGCTTGTAAATATTTTCTCCAATTCTGTGGGTTGTCTCTTCACCTTGTTGATTGCTTCCTTGGCTGTGTGGAAGCTTATTGTATTAGTCAGGGTTCTCTAGAGGGACAGAACTAATGGAATAGATAGATACATATATAAAAGGGAGTTTACTAAGTACTAACTCACAGGGTCACATGGTCCCACAATAGGCTGTCTACAGGCTGAGGAGCAAGGAGAGCCCGTCTGAGTTCTAAAACTGAAGAACTGGGAGTCCAGTGTTCGAGGGCAAGAAGCAGTCAGCACAGGAGAAACATGTAGGCTGGGAGGCTAGGCAAGTCTCTCTTTTCACATTGTTCTGCCTGTTTTTTATTCTAGCCATGCTGGCAGCTAATTAAATTGTTCCCAACCCGATTAACATGTGATGACTCAAATGTTAATCTCCTTTGGCAACAGCCTCACAGGTACACTCAGGATTAATACTTCGTATTTTTCAATCTAATCAAGTTGACACTCAGTAGCACTCATCACGAGTCCACCTCTTTTCAACTTTAACTCACACACATCTTCTAAGATCATATATAATCTTCAAATAAAGACAATAAAAAGGTCATAATTATCTCTAACATAACACAACTATCCTTCATACAACCAGAAACGCACAAATCGCCAAACTAAATACTATTACATAAAATTAACATTACTTAAATGCTGACGTGAAGTCAATAAATCTTGTGTCACATGATAAAGGAGAAAGGAAATAAAACCAAGATATTTTCTTAGTACAAGTGTATGCATTCACAAACACGTTTTTAACAAAAGGAGAACATACTCATGACGAATAGAATCCTTGTTTCTGCAGCTGGTCACATGGCCATAGCTGCTGTTGACTACCTTCTATTATCCATTCTGAATTACCTTTGCCTTCAGCAAGCACCTCAGCAGGTCATGTTTTGCTTTTGTTTTTGTTTTGTGTTTGTTTTTGTTTTTTCCTGGTGGAGTGACCCAAAACTTTATTCCTAACACATCTGGGTCATTTGTAGTTCTCCCTGGATTTGGCTGTTGTAGTTCCCCATTGACCTTAATAACAGGGCATGGTAATACTAAGAGACTCCCCAGTGGATCTCCTGTAGTCCACGATTACTCTTCTTTACCTGCGTTGTGGAGTGGCAGACTGATTTCATCTTGATAGTCCAGGTCAATCACCCCAGCCAACACTATATCTCCCATTTTAGCCTGTTGACTTAAAGGTAGGAGGAGTCCAAAATGTCCATGTAGCAATCTTAATTTCCAGTTTAATGAAATCGTCATTTTGTCTTCTGGTGGCAGCATTCCTCCCTCAGGAACAAAGACTTCTAGGCCAGCAGAAGGTAATGTCGTGGGAACAGGAAGAAAAAAATTTTGCTAGTGGGTCACTAGGGGTGATGGTGAGTGGTGCCACTTCCACTTCCACCCCTTGATTTCTGGACCCATGAATCCTGGCTATGGGAGAAACAGTACCATATATTGGATGCTGATTTAGAGCACACATGCCTTTCTGGAGAACTTTACCCTAGCCCTGCAAACTATTGTCATCGAGTTGGCATAGTAGTTGTGACTTCAAACGGCCATCACTGTTGCCTCAGATAGCACAGGGTTTATCTCCAACAACGGTGGAAAGGCTGATAGGCTGATGGGCTGATGGCAGCATGGGTCACGGAGGGGATGTTACCACTACTGGGGATGGGGAAGCTGTTTCTTCTGGCAAAAAGGCTTATCAGAGTTCACAATCTCAGTGTCCCCACCTTCATCAGGGTCCTCCCACACATTCCTATTGCAAGTTGCAGGACTCCATTCTTTTCCAATCAATGCCCTCACTTTAACCGCAGACAATTGGCAAGGCTGTGCATACACCTTTTGTTACAGGTCAGCCACTTGCAGGATAAGAACTTATGTCTGTTTTTCCACAATTTCAGCTTTTTCTCCACAGGAGATAAGACTGTCACTCAGGGCAATCTTAGTAGATTTGAGGCTTAGTATCTGCTTCTGAAGCCAGGAGATAGAATCCCTGAGTTCATCATTTTATTTCATCACTTTTTCTACTGAACTTAGGAGCAACCAACCAGCTTCAATATATTCCTTGGTTCTCCACATATGGTCAATCAAAGGTGTTATGTTTGGAGTCACTAAACTCCTTGCCTCTCATGAGCCATGAATCAAGAGTGTCAAATGCATTTATTTTGCATAAATCTCTAAACACTTCATGCCAAAGACGATCAGTGTTCTCCATACTATTAGAAGTAGAGTTCTTAGCATTTTTGGGTCTAACCATATTAAGCAGCCAACTCCAGAAACCCCAAAACCAACAAAAGAACCAAATATTTAATAATCTGTTTCTCTAGACCTCACTCCTGGTACCAAAATCTGTATCAGTCCTGGTTCTCCAGAGGGACAGAAATATGTATATACATGTCATTAGTCCTGTCCCTCTGGAGACTATATACATATATTTATATATATATTTATACACATATATGGGAGTTTATTAAGTAGTATTAACTCATATGATCACAAGGTCCCACAATAGGCCATCTGCAGACTGAGGAGCAAGGAGAGCCAGTCCAAATACCAAAACTGAAGAACTCGGAGTCTGATATTCAAGGGCAAGAAACATTCAGCATGGGAGAAAGATGTTGGTTGGGAGGCTAGGCCAGTCTCTCTTTTCTCATTTTTCTGCCTGCTTATTTTCTAGCCACGTTGGCAGTTGATTAGATTGTGCCCACCTAGATAAGGGGGAGTCTGCCTTTCCAAGCCCACAGACTCAAATGTTAATCTCCTCTGGCATCACCCTCACAAACACACCCAGGATCAATACTTTGTATTTTTCAATCCAATGAAGCTGACACTCAGTATTAACCATCACATTTATTAACATACTGTGATCTCATTTGTCCAGTTTTGCTTTGTTTACCTGTGCTTCTGGAGTATTACTAAAAAAACTTTGCTCAATTCAATGTGCTAGATAATTGGTCTATACGTCTGTTCATATGCTAGTATTATGATGTTTCGGTTACTATACCTCTGTAGTTTAATTTAAAATCAGGTAATGTGATTCCTCCAGCTTTGTACTTTTTGCCTAAGAAAGTTCTGGCTATTCTACATCTTCTGTGGTTCCATATAAATTCTAGAATTTTTTTTTTTATTTCTGTGAGGAATGTCATTGGTATTTTGATAGGAGTAGCATTAAGTCTGTAGACTGCTTTGAGTAGTAGAAACATTTTAGCACTATTGACTCTTCCAATCCATCAACATAGAATATCTTCTCATTATTTTGCATCCTCCTCAATTTATTGTATCAATATTTTATAGTTTTATTGTTATTGTACTTTAAGTTCTGGGATACATGTGCAGATCCTGCAGATGTGTTACATAGTTATTTACATGCCATGGTGGTTTGCTGCACCCATCAACCCGTCATCTACATTAGGCATTTCTCCTAGTGCTATCCCTCCCCTAGCCCCCGACCCCCAGCAGGCCCCGGTGTGTGATGTTCACCTCGCTGTGTCCATGCGTTCTCACTGTTCAACTCCTACTTATGAGTGAGAACATGTGGTGTTTGGTTTTCTGTTCCTGTGTTAGTTTGGTGAGAATGATGGTTTCCAACTTCATCCATTTCCCTGTAAAGGACATGAACTTATCCTTTTTTATGGCTGCATGGTATTCCATGGTGTATATGTGCCATATTTTCTTTATCCAGTCTATCATCAATGGGCATTTGGGTTGGCTGCAAGCCTTTGCTATTGTGAACAGTGCTGCAATAAACATACGTGTGCATGTGTCTTTATAGTAGAATGATTTATAATCCTTTGGGTATATACCCAGTAATGGTATTACCAGGTCAAATGGTATTTCTGGTTCTAGATCCTTGAGAAATTGCCATACTGTCTTCCACAATGGTTGAACTAACTTCCACTATAGTTTTTATTGTAGACATCTTTCACTATTTTCATTTACTTAATTTTTAGGTGTTTTAATTGTTGATATAATAAGATTACATCTTTGATTTCTTTTTCAAATTGTTTGCTGTTAAATATAGAAATGCTACTGGTTTTTGTATGCTGATTTTGTTTCCTACAACTTTACAGAACTTGTTCATTAGTTCTGATAGTTTTCTTGTGGAGTCTTAAAAATTTTCCAAATATAAGGTCATATCATCTGCAAAAGGAAAATTTGACTTCTTTTTTTTCCAATTTGGATGCCCTTTATTTCTTTCTCTTGTCTGACTGCTCTAGCTAGAACTTCTGGTACTATGTTGAATAACAGTAGCGGAAGCAGCTCCTTGTCATGTTACAGATCTTAGATGAAATATTTCAGAATTTCCCTTCAGTATAATACTACATTTGGGTTTGTTGTATATGGCTCTTATTATGTTACGTTTCTTCTGTACCCAATTTTTCAGGGGTTTTTAACTTAAGAAGAAATGTGGAATTTTATCAAATGCTTTTTCAGCATTAGTTGAAATGATTATATGGATTTTGTCCTTCATTCTGTTAATAAAATATATCACATTGGTTGATCAGCATTTGTTGAAACATCCTTGCATTCTTGAGATAAATCTTACTTGGTCATGATGAATAATCTTTTTAACGTGTTGTTGAACTCAGTTTGCTAGTATTTTGTTGAAGATTTATGTATCTATATATATCAGGAATATTGACCTATAATTTTCTTTCTTAAAAGTTTCTTCATCTGGTTTTGGTATCAGGCTAATACCATCCTTGTAGAATAAGTTTGGAAGTGTACATTCCTCCTCTATTTCTTGAAATAGTTTGAGTGGGATTGGTATTAGTTCTTTAAGAGTTTAGCATAACTCAGCTCTGAAACCACTGGGTCCAGGCTTTTCTTTGCTGGCAGACTTTTTGGAACAGTTTTGATCTTGTTAATTGTTATTGATCTGTTTAGGTTTTGGATTTCTTCATGGCTCAATCTTTGTAGGTTCTATGTGTCCAGGAATTTATTTATTTTTTTCTAGATTTTGAATTTATTGGCAGATAGTTGTTCATAGTAGCCACTAATGGTCCTTTAAATTCCTGTGGTGTCAGTTGTAATGTCTCCTTTTTCATCTCCGATTTTATTTAATTGGGTCTTCTCTGTTTTTTTCTTAGTCTGGCTAAAGGTTTGTAAGTTTTATTCATATTTGCTAAAACAGCTTTTTAATTTTACTGCTCTTTTGTATTATTTTCTTCATTTCAATTGTATTTATTTCTGCTCTAATTTTTATTATTTTCTTCTACTAAATTTGGACTTGGTTTGCTCTTGCTTTTTTATTTCTTTAAAATGCATCATTAGGTTATTTATTTGAAGTTTTTCTTCTTTTTTGATGTAGACTCTTATAGCTATAACATTTCCTCTTAATACTGCTTTCACTATATCGCATAAGCTTTCTGTATCAAAAAATATTAATTTATTAATTTTTTCATTGATCCACTTATTCATGAACATAATTTTTAATTTCATGCGTTTGTATAGTTTCCAAAATTCCTGTTGTTATTGATTTCTAGCTTTATTCAATTGGAGTAAGAGAATATGCTTGATATGATTTCAATTTTTGTGAATGTTTTAAGATTTGATTTGTGATCTAGCATATGATCTATCCTTGAGAATGCTCCATGTGCTAAAGAGAAGAATGTGTATTCTGTAGCTGTTAGATACAATTTTCTGTAAAAGTAGATTAAGTCCATTTGGTGTGTAATGTTGATTAAGTCTAATGTTTCTTTGTTGACTTTTTGTCTGGAAGAAAAATGCTGAAAGTGAGTGTTCCAGTGTCCACTTATTATTGGTTTTTGGTCTATCTTTCTCTTTTGCTCTAGTAATATTTGCTTAATATATCTTGGTGCTCCATGGTGGAGTGCATATGTATTTACAATTCTTATATTATCTTGCTGTATTGGCCCTGTTATCATTTTATAATGATGTTCTCTCACTTTATAGCTTTTTTCTTGACATTTTTTTTTATATAAACATAGCTACCCTGTGCATCTCCCCCCCCACACACAATCATTTGGACTGCATTTGGTCAGATTGGAAGCCAGCACAGCTCTAGGTCTTACCCAAGACTTGCTGTAACCACTACTTGGGTATTGCCTGATATGGTTTGGCTGTGTGCCCACCCAAATCTCATCTTGAATTGTAGTTTCCACAATTCCCATGTCATGGGAGGCACCTGGTGGGAAGTAATGTAATCATGGGGTTGTTACCCTCATGTTGTTCTCGTGATAGTGAGTGAGTTCTCATGAGATCTGATGGTTTTATAAGGCACGTTCCCCACTTTTTGCTGGGCACTTCCTGCTGCTGCCATGTGAAGAAGGACTTTTTTGCTTCCCCTTCCACCATGATTGTAAGTTTCCTGAAGTCTCCCCAGCCAGGCTGAACTGTGAGTCAGTTAAACTTCTTTCCTTTATAAATTACCCAGTCCAGGTATGTCTTTATTAGCAACCTTGAGAACAGACTAATACACTGCCTATATTCATTCAAGGACCTTTGGAACCACAGTCAGCATTGGTAAAGCTAGCCAGAAGTGTGTTTTTCCTTTCAGGGCAGAGAGTTCCATTAGGCACTGGGCATGTTCAGACATGCCCTTCAGGAGCCACGGATTGGAGTAAAAAATTTAGAAATCTGTCTTGTGCTCTATTGTATTGCAGCAGCTAAGCTGACCCTGAAACCAGGAGACAAAGTTTTTACCACCTTTCCCTTTATTTTCTGCAGGAAGAGGAACCTCTCCCCATCTCCACCAGCCTCATAGTCCCATGGGGAGTACTGACAGGCTACTGCCAGTGTTTATTTAAGGTCCACGAGCTCTTCGAGCAGCTTGTGGTGAATGCTGCCAGGCCTGGGACTCACCCTTCAGGGTAATGAGCTTATCTCAGGTCCAGGGCAGGTCCAGCAATACCATCCAGAACCCAAGACCTAGAATCAAGCACCCCAAGAGCCTGCTTAGCGCTGTACACCACTGTGACCAGTTGATACCTAAGATACAAGATTAAGTCCCCTTTACACCTCCTTTCCTCCACTTTTCCCAAGCAGAAGGAGTCATCACCAGAGCCACCACAGTTCAGAATATGCTGGGTCTCACCTGAAGCTAGCAAATCTGAGTCTCATCCAAGGCCCACTGTATGTTACCTGAGTTTTGCAACTGGTTATTCAGAGCCCAAGGACTTTTTAGTCAGCAGGTAATAAATTCTGCCAAGAATGAATCCTTTCCTTTAAGGCAACAGGTTCCCTTCTGGCCCAGAGTGTGTCCAGAAATGTTATCTTGCAGGTAGGGCCTGGAATTGGGTCCTCAAGAACTCTGTCTGGTGCCCTATACTACTAGGGTTGAGCTGGTATACAAGATTCAAATAGAGTTGTCTTTACTCTTTTCCTCTCCTCTCCTCAAGCAGAAGGAAGGAGTTACTTCCACTGCTGCAAGTGGCACTGCCTTAGGTTGAAGGAGGAGTAGTGCAAGCACTCCCTTAGCCACTCTATCTGGTTTCTCACTAGGTCACATGTCTTCCAAGTTCACATGCTGTAAGCCCAGTATAGCACTAGGACTTGCCTAGGAATTACAGGCCTTGTGCCCATGATTAGCTTTCAAGATTATTTAGGACCCCAGAGCACTTTAGATCACAGTGTTGAGGCTTGTCAGAACTCAAGTTCTGACTACTGAGAAGGGTGATTCCCTTCTGGTTAGGGCTGGCCTAAATGCTACCTCCATGGGTGGACGCTGGCTGAGTTCTGCCAGGCTTTGCTTTCTGCTGTAATGGGGCAGCACTGAGTTCAATGCAAAGTTTCACAATCACTGCACTCTCCCCACCTCGAGTGCACAGATTCTCTCTCCATGACATGTGGTCACTGCTGGGGCATGGTGGAGGAGTGGTGTTGGTGATTCAAGACTGTCTTTCCGGCTGGGCGCGGTGGCTCAAGCCTGTAATCCCAGCACTTTGGGAGGCCGAGACGGGCGGATCATGAAGTCAGGAGATCGAGACCATCCTGGCTAACACGGTGAAACCCCGTCTCTACTAAAAAAAATACAAAAAATTAGCTGGGCGTGGTGGCGGGCGCCTGCAGTCCCAGCTACTCGGGAGGCTGAGGCAGGAGAATGGTGCGAACCCGGGAGGCGGAGCTTGCAGTGAGCCCAGATCGTGCCACTGCACTCCAGCCTGGGGCACAGAGCAAGACTCCGTCTCAAAAAAAAAAAGAAAAGGACTGTCTTTCCTATCCCTTTCAGTGTTTCTTTCAGTGATACAAAGTTGAAAGCAGGTACTAGGATTGCTCATCTGAGTTTTAGTCCATAAGAAAGTGCTTTTGTTGTGTAGATAGTTGTTAAATTAGGTGTTTCTGCAGTGGGGACAATTGATGGAGGCTTCTATTCAGACATCTGGCTCTGCCTCTCACTCCTTATTTCCATTTCTTTAAAACTCGGGTCTCCAGTTATGCCACTCTGCTTCTAATTTAATCAATGCCTTTCCTTGGCTAATATTTATAGCATAGTTACTCCTCATGATTCAGTGTATATAGACACGTGAGTGCAGAGACAACCATTATCTGATTTGTGCTTTCAAGGGGAGAGGGATTACATACCAGTTGGAAGATGTGCACTTAAATACTAAAGTAAACCAAACAATTCTGAGCCCTTCTTGTACCCTCCAAATATCTTTTCTAAAGTTTGATTACATTCAAAATATCTGAAGATGGAAGTTTAACTACTGGATTGCAATATCTTTACAGGTAAAGGTATTGTTATTTTTTTATTTTTATTTTTTGCCTTCCACAGAGCTTTGTTTATAATGGAGATCAATGAACATGTGTTTCAGGAATAAATTATGAAGACATTGCCTTAGAAGTTGAAAAGCAGAGATTGACTGTTTTAGATATGCAGTGAGGAGATAGGCAGTGCTTGAATAAGGGTCTCATTCATTCATTCATTCATTCATTTACTCATTTTTTTTTTAAATTATGAATTAACATCTCAAGCAGAAAAAAAAGCCAAGATGAGGATACTGAAGTGGGGATGGGAACTTAATATTTTCAAATCATTGACATGAATGGCCTGAACATCATGGAGGATTTTTATTCAACAATGGGGAGGGATCATGTAGGGAAACTAGAGGAGGAAGCTCACACAAGCTAAGAATCATAAATCTGATGACTTGGGGATTGACAATGCTTGTAAAACCCATTTGTAAAAGAACACAGTTGACTACATAATCTAGATCCAAATCATGCACTTTTCTGTCTTACCCATATTTTAATAAAATAACAGTGTACCTTTGACAAAACGGCAAAATGGGCATGGTCTAAGAGTTATTTGTCTTTTTAAATAGTCACTGTGCAAATTCGTAGTTATATGGCCCAAAAGTAAGCATATTTCAGGTCCAGTAATTTCCTTTTATATCTAAAAACTGAGTGTGTGCGTGTGTGTGTGTCTGTGTGTGTGTCTGTGTGTGTGTGTGTAAAGCTCAGCCGAGTATTCAGCACTCTTAGGGACACTGACTTTGAAACTCTTGAGTGTTGCCCAGTGGGAGCTTCTAATAGGCTGCCATTGAAGTCATGCCCACATCCATGAGAGAGAAACTACATATTGTGTGCTTTATTTTTAATTTACAAATTATACTTTAAAATTCCAGTAAAACATGAGAATCAGGGAAGTCTTCAAATTATGACACGTTTTCAGTAGTTAAAATTCCTGAGTCTACAGCTACTGTGCTTAGTCACAGCACCTGTAGCATGTAATATGTGCCCCATGCCATGTCTATTCCACTGTATTCCAGGAAGCCTTACC
The DNA here is from genome assembly GCF_049350105.2 of Macaca mulatta. Classification (NCBI taxonomy): domain Eukaryota; kingdom Metazoa; phylum Chordata; class Mammalia; order Primates; family Cercopithecidae; genus Macaca; species Macaca mulatta. The sequence goes on from NC_133417.1 coordinate 11,286,163, forward strand.
AAACGAAGTGTGTATGCATGCCTGTGAAAGACTGGTAGATATTCCTTTAACAATCATATGGGCAATGATTAATTTATGATGATTTTCTATTTGAGAAACTGTATAATCTTTAGTCCTTTATAAAAGAAAAACTCCTAGCTGATGTGGTTGACATTTCTACATCTGAGCTACTAGAAGAGACTCCTATGTGGTTTAGAAGCTTCTGGAAGAAGCAATGTAATGACAATAGGTAGAGAGTTGCTTCCTATTTTCTAGCTGTGACCTGAGGAATTACTTGACCTCTTTGTGTCTCAGCTTTCTATTCTAAAAGTTAGGTAGTGATACCTTTTAGAGCTCTCTTATTATTAATGAGAAAACAGTTACCTTGGCCACGGTAAACCTTCAGTAAACAGTAGCTGTTTAATCTTCAATATGGGCCAGGCTTGCCAGCAAATGTAATGGGGAGGTGGGAGAGAACCCTGAAAGCTTTCTTGAAAACATCTATTTCAGTTTATCTGCCATAGCAGAAAAGAGAAAAGCAAAGCAGAGTTTGGGAAATAATGTTGAAGAGAGTAAAAGGAAATGAAATAAAAATTCTAGACCTGGTAAGGAGAGGGGAGGAGCAAATCAGACAATGCGATGAGCACCAAATGTCCACCTCAAATCAGAATCTTGGGAGCGTCTCTAAAGGAGCTAGAGCCATGGCTCACTGTGTGGATTAGACAACCTCAGTACCCCTGACCTTAGTGTCCTTCTGCAGAATTTAGAACCCAGTGAGGCTTTTGTGAGAATCATCTCATTCCTATGAAAATGTTCATACTATTTTTCAGTCTCATTTATTATCTATGGTGTTATTCCTTTTATATAGTTAAAATTGTATTTATTTTTAAATAGGTGAATTTCACCCTCCTACTTGTGTCTTTTGACCTGTCCTGGACCAGTGGATACTGATCCTTTACTGTGTAACCTGTTCAGATGTCCTGTCCTGGTTTTTAGTTTACTTCTCTGATCTAAGATAATTTGTCCAACTCCTGACTTTATCCACTCCCCAACAGATCCTGGTTTCTTAACATTTTCCTTGGGCATCCTGGAAATCACACTTAATCTTTCTTTTCTTTCTTTTTTTTTTTCTTTTTTGAGATGGAGTCTCGCTCTGTCTCCCAGGCTGGAGTGCAGTGGCGCGATCTCGGCTCACTGCAAGCTCCACCTCCCGGGTTCACGCCATTCTCCTGTCTCAGCCTCCCGAGCAGCTAGGACTACAGGCGCCTGCCACCACGCCCGGCTAATTTTTTGTATTTTTTTTTTTCAGTAGAGATGGAGTTTCACCGTGTTAGCCAGGATGGTCCCGATCTCCTGACCTCCTGATCCGCCCACCTCAGCCTCCCGAAGTGCTGGGATTACAGGCGTGAGCCACCACGCCCGGCCAGAATTAATCTTTCCATAAGCAAAGGCCTCGCACTAGAGCCCTCTGATTACTACAAATATCTTTCGCAGTTTGGTGTCTAAACCCAGGTGGTGGAGGAAGGGGCCTAGCAATGTCATTCCGAGCTTAATTCATGGAGTAAGAAGAGGGAGTGACCAAGCAGGCAGCAGTGGCCATGTGAGTGTGGTCATGAAAGGATATACCTAGAGCTCTCCAGCCATCACAGAATCACTGACAGCAAGGTTAGCCAACCAAAATAACCAAAACAGATTTCCTGTGCCTAGAGACATTTTAGAGCTACAGGAAGCAGTGCATTCCCCAGCATCTGCTAATGGTGATCTCAAGTATCCAAAAGCGCTTCGAATATTAGCCATGTTTTTCTTTTCTAAGTTTCTGTATTCAAAATATATTATTTTCAATGCAACATGATCCCTTAGAGTGAATCTTAAAACAAAAAAGCAGTAGAGATTAGTGAAAATATATGCAAAATCCAAGTAAAGCCTGGAGTTTTACTTGATATTAATGTACTATCAACAATAAAGTCTAGTTTAGAAAAATGTATTATAGAAATGGAAAATATTAATATTAGAAGAAGTTGAGTAAGAGGTGTTTAGGTACCACCTGTACTACCTTTGCAACTTTTTTTTTTTTTTTTTTTTTTTTTTTTTTTTTTTTGAGACGGAGTCTCGCTCTGTCGCCCAGGCTGGAGTGCAGTGGCGCGATCTCGGCTCACTGCAAGCTCCGCCTCCCGGGTTCACGCCATTCTCCTGCCTCAGCCTCCCGAGTAGCTGGGACTACAGGCGCCCACAACCGCGCCCGGCTAATTTTTTGTATTTTTAGTAGAGACGGGGTTTCACCGTGGTCTCGATCTCCTGACCTTGTGATCCGCCCGCCTCGGCCTCCCAAAGTGCTGGGATTACAGGCGTGAGCCACCGCGCCCGGCCTTTGCAACTTTTATATAAATCTAGAATTATTCTGAAATAAAGTTTATTTAAAAAATTAATGATAGCCTTGGGGAACAGCCAAGATGGAGCAACCAAGAAAAGCAGAGCATTTCTCTTAGTGATTACAGCAAAACCTCTGGATAAATACCATAGCAACTACCTGAAGAGTCTCAGGAAACTGAATAATAACAAAACAATTGGGGACAGAGGCGAAATGTGAAGAACTATCCACAGAGAATTGGTGAACTTCTTGTTTCCCTGCCATTTATCTCCCAGATAAGCAGGCCAAGTCAGAAACATACGGGGTGGGGACTACAAAATCTCCAAAAGTAGTTATCTTTATAACAAGAGGACGAAGAAAAAGGCCCCGCAGAATGTGAAAAAATAATCCTCTTAATAAAAAGTCAAAACCAGAAGCTATTTTTTTTTTCTTTTTAAGTCCTGTTCCAAGACCAACTCCATACACAGAACTATATCACAGGAGCGTGTCTATTCAGCAGAGGTGTTAGGACACCACCAGAAAACCTGCCCCTCTGTGTAGAGACATCAGAAAAAAATATGACTAGAATCACTACGATTTTTTCTCTCTTCCCTTGTCACATCGCACAGGGCAGGCCCAATCATGTGAAACTGTGTGACAGTGTGGGAGGCTAAAACCATGAGACAATGTCACCTTGATGGACATGAACATGGATAAAGGGAGCCTCTTATTGCTTCCTGAGAAAACAGACCAGGAGAAGCAGATTCCTAACTCTGTGCATGATGTGACATAAGCCCTGGGGTAACCCTCAAGATGCACATGTGTGGAACATCTCCCTCTTTCCACGCCCATATCAAGGGCTTCGAGAATTGAACTTTTATGTACACATCTGCACAAGTGCCAGAGCATGTTCTGAGGGGCACATGCATGGGAGAGATCAAATAATAAAGCAAATGCTCTAAAAACTCAAATGATACTATACCCACAGTCCACAAAATGTGAGGAAGAACCTGCAGTCTGAACTTAATTGCATTGATTACCTGCTTAAACAAAACTAAACAAAGCTAAAATAAATATTCTCAAGATCTTAACAGAAACCAGAGTTCCACAATAAAGTATTTAAAATGTCTGGAATACAATCCAAAATTACTGTACATGCAAAATTCAAGGGAAATAACAAAATCTTGCAAGGAAAAGACAACTAACAAATGCTGACTCCGAGATTACCCGGGTGTTTCAATTATAAGACAAGACTTTAAAGCAGATTTTATAACTAGTTTCATAAGTTAAGGTGACTAGATCTGAAGCAAGTAAAAATATAGAAGTTTTCAGCAAGAACATATAAACTATTTTTTAAATGGAATATAACATGTGAAATAGACTGGACTCAATGGTAAAATGGAGATGGAAAAGGGAGGAGTCAGTGAACTCAAAGCTATGTCAAAAGAAATGACTGAATCTGAAGAACAAAGAATATATTGTGTTTCAATATATTTCAAAATATATTGAAAAAATATGAACAAAGACTCTGAGACTTGTGAGTGAAGATGAGAAGGCAATGGTGCAAAAAACATTTTTTAATACATGGCTACTTTTCCAAATTTAATGACAGTTAAATTATTCTTCAGTTCTGCTTACTCCGTCTGTTCTGAAATTATCCCTACTGATATCTACAGTTAAATTCTATTCACTTTAACTGCAATGTAGTATTTCATCATATACATATGTTATCCATTCTCCTAATGAACATTGTTTTTTCCTCAAATATTTTACTATTATAAATAATTCTTCACTGATCTCCTATACATATCCCCCATTCACATACACATTAGTTTATCTAAATTGCATATAATTAATAAAGAATATTGGTGATTCAAAGTGTATACATGTTTTTTCTTACGTTGATAAATAATGATCTAAAATGATTGTAGTAATTTTCACTCCCTTCAGCACTTCATGAGAATATGTGTTACTGCCCAAGTTCTTCACACCTGTCCTCTGGGAAAATATGCATAACTGGATTTTCTGTTCCTGATTTAATTTTTATTAGATTTAGGCCAGTTCAAACTCGATATCTCAAGTTAATTTTGGAGTCATTATTTTATTGTACTCTGTATAGTTTTTTATTTTTTATTTTTTGCTTTCCTTGAGCATATGCTCTTGTTCTTTTTTCTAACATCTTGAGTTAAATTCTTAGCTCATTAATTTTCAGTCCTTACTTTTTTATAAACATGTAAGTCTATACGTCTCCTAAGAACAATTAGAGTTGAATCCCCTAAGTTGTCTCTATGTTAACTTGATTTTCATTTAGTTCTAAATATTTTATAATTTACAATTAGGTTTTGGATTCATGAATTATATAGGATCTTCTTTTTTCTCTCAAACATACAATAAGATGTAGTGACTTCTGGATTTTTATTCTGCCATTGGCATCTAGGTTAAATGTATTTCCTTAAGATAGTGTATTCTGCTTGCTATTGATTATTAACGGTTTGTAGACTTTCAATTTGTGGAACAGTAGATTATTTGTAAATTATTAATGTGTGTTCAAAAAAAAAACTTTTGATCTCCAATGGTTGGGTGACCTAGAGTCAAAGTATTAATTGAACTATATTAATTGAACTAACTATATATATATGTATATCTTCTTACTGAATGATATTCATCTGCTTGATGTATTATTTATTGAGAAACTGGCTTTAAAATCTGAACACTATAATTACAAAATTTAAATTTTCTCAGCAATTTTACCATTTTAATTTTAAGGCAATGATATATGCTATACACATTTTACATTTACTGCGATTACCAGAGCACTGTTCTTTTTTCACTTTATAATGACTTTTTATTCTATCATCTTTTTAAAGTATCTTTTACATGTAATATATATATTCAATATTAATATTTTGCAACAGCTTTCTTTTTATAATATTCACCTGATATACCCTTTTGTTATACCTATAACTGTCCCTTTACTTTCAATCTTCCATTATCCTTTGTCCCTCTGTTAAAGAGCATATAGCTGGCATTTAAAAAGCCAAATCTGAGAATCTTTGCCTCTTAACTATAAAATGGAGGCTGTTCAAGTTTATTTTGTTTAGTGACATTTAAAATCAATGTATACTGTCTAACTTTTTTAACATGAATATTTGACATAAAATCCCATACTTATTTAGCACCTTTACTATTCCTTACTATTCTTCTAAACCTCATACAACAGTTAGGTCTCTTGACTTTGGATTTATTTTTTCTCTTCTTACATTAAATTATTAAAACTTTGAGTTTCAACTTCCTTTTATAACCTTCCAATGAATAATTGTTCAGACAGTTAATGAATATTTATATTTATGCGTGATTTAAACTATTCCTTTGCTCATCATTGCATCTTGTATCTCATTTGTTCCATCTGGATAAGTTTCCTACATATGGAAATGTAATATTTGATAGGAAGTACAGAGACAAGGAATCTGTTGGTGACCTGTTTTCATTTCCAATTACTTTGTCATTATTCTTGAATAAACTGCTTAGCTGATATAGAATATTGTATTAATAGGTGTTTTCTCTGATGCATGGGAAGATATATTCCATTGTCTCTTGACTTTTACTGTGACTTTTGAAATTTCTACTCTCAGAGTAATTGCCATGCTTCTAAGGAAGAGGATACGCCAATAATTCCTAACCAGTACTATGTGTCAAGGATTCTTTTACACAAATTGTGTGTACTAAATCCTTGACTTTTCACAGCAACCTAGTGACCAATGTATTTATGGTGTTTTTCAGCAGGCATTATTTACATTTATCTTTTGTCAATGGGATTGAGGTTTGGTTTTTTTTCTTTATATCATTCAGAGATATCACTAAATGGGAGTAAATGGGAGTAATTTTTGTTAATTTATTAGCTTGGGATATATCCAAGCCCTATGTGTATTTGACATTTGAATTCCAGCTCACATAAACCATACAGATTCTTCAAAAAAATTTTTTTTGTTTTGTTTTGTTTTTTACTTTGACAGTGGAGTGAAACCGTTAAGCTTTTGTGTTTGGCCCTGTGCCTCTGGATAGACTTTTTTTTTTTTTTCTTTTACACTCTTCGTTCATGGTATAGTCTTTATCAGACCACAGCATAAATCAAGGAACTCAGTTTTGATTCTCTGCTTACATGCTTTGGAATCATGTCCTGTTCTTCTGTGGCCATGAACCCAAATTCCTAGCTTACCTGGGATGATCATCCTCTTGTCATTCCCTACTCTCCTCCTGATGATCTCCAAGGACAAAGGAGGTAATTATAGATCTGATTTTAAGCTGCTTCTTTTCTTCTGTGTCCTGTTTTCATTGTATCTTATTTCTCTCTTATTTTTTATTTCTCTTCCTTATAGTCTTCTCATCTCCATACTTAATAGAAGGTCTGTGTGATGACTAGTTTTATGTGCCAACTTGGATAGGCCACAGTACCCAGGTATTTGTTCAAACATGCCTAAATGTGATCATGCAAGTATGTTTTTGTATACAGAATGAAATAATTTTTCAACTTTATTCTTCTCTATATGGCTATCCGTTGTCCCAGCATCATTTGTTAAAAAGGCATTTTTTCTCCCAACTAGATAGTCTTGTTACCCTGTCAAAAACCAGTTGGCTACAGATGTATGGGTTTATTTTTGGACTTTCATTTATATTCCATTGAGAACATGTCTTTCTTTGTGCCATTATCAAGATGTCATGATTGCCATTGTTCTGTATTAGCTTTTGAAATCAGAAAGGGTGAGTCTTTCTAATTTGGTCTCATTTTCCATTTTTTTTTGTCTGTTCTACGTTTATTGTAATTCCATGTGATTTTTTACAATCAGCTTGCCAAATTTTACAAAATGTCGGCTGGGATTCTTGCCATCTTGTCAATGATTTCTCCAACTCATGAAAATAGGATGTTTTCCCAATTATATAGATCTTTCAACAATCTTTTGAAGTTTCAAAATATAAGTTTTGCCCTTTTTTGTTTAATTTATTTCTAAATGTTTTCTTTATTTTGATATTTAAGTAAATGTTACTGATTTTTAATTTTATTTTTGGATGTTTATTGCTTTTTTGTTGAAATAAAGTTAATTTTCATATATTGGTCTTATATCCTGCAATCTTACTAAACTCATTTACTAGCTCCTATAGTATTCTAGTGGATTCTTTAAGATTTTTTGCATACATGATCATGTTATCTGCAAGGAGATAATTTTATTTTTCCTTCCTATATGTATTTGTAATTTATTTCTCTTGTCTAACTGCCCAGACTAGTACTTCCAGAGTAAGATTAGTGGACGAAGACATCGTTGTCTTGCTCCTGATTTTAGGGAGAAAAGCATTCAACCTTTCACCATAATGTCTGAAGTTGGAGTCACTGCTGCCTTTTACCGTGTTGAAATGTTTCTTCTCTTCCTAGTACATTGAGTAATTTTATCATTAAAATATACTGAATTTTGTTAAATCCTTTTCCTGAATATATTGAAATGATCGTGTGGTATTTTTCCATTAATATGATGTATTATACTAATTGATTTTCAGATGTTAAACCAACTTGGTGTTCTTGGGATAAACACAACTTGGTTATGGTGTATGATTTTTCAAATATACTACTAGACTCAGGTTGCTAGTATCTTGTATCCATATTTTTTTTTTTTTTTTTGAGACAGAGTCTCGCTCTGTCACCCAGGCTGGAGTGCAGTGGCCGGATCTCAGCTCACTGTAAGCTCCGCCCCCCGGGTTTACGCCATTCTCCTGCCTCAGCCTCCCGAGTAGCTGGGACTACAGGCGCCGCCACCTCGCCCGGCTAGTTTTTTGTATTTTTTAGTAGAGACGGGGTTTCACCGTGTTAGCCAGGATGGTCTCGATCTCCTAACCTCGTGATCCGCCCGTCTCGGCCTCCCAAAGTGCTGGGATTACAGGCTTGAGCCACCGCGCCCGGCGTATCCATATTCTTAATAGATATTAATTAGTCTGTAGTTCTTTGTTTGTTTGTTTGTTTTACTTGTTACATGTTTGGCTGGTTTTGGTGTCAGGAAAATACTAGCCAAAAAACAGTTTTAAAGTGTTCTCTCCTACTTTTAAGAAGATCTGTAAAAAAATTATTACTTCTCCAAATATTTTGTAGAATGCATTGAAACCATCTTGAACTGGCTTTTTCTTTGTTTGTTCTGGATTTTTCCTTTTTCCTTTAAAGATGGAGTTTTAGAGCAGTTTTAGCATCACAGCAAAACTGAGAGTTAGGTACAGAGATTTCCCATACATTTCACAATTTACCTGAGGGTTCACTCAGTGTTTTATCTCTATGGGTTTGGACAAATGTATAATGGCATGTATCCACCATTGCCAGACAGAGTAGTTTAACTACCCTAAAAGTCTTTTGCACTCTGCCTATTTTTCTTCAAACCTTGGCAAGCAATGATTTTTTAAATTTTTATTTCTTTATTTTTATTTTATTGAATTAAGTTCTGGGGCACATGTGCAGGATGTGCAGGTTTGTTACACAGGTAAACGTGTGTCACGGTGGTTTGTTTTAACCAACCACCCATCACCTGGGTATTAAGCTGAACATATATTAGCTTTTTTCCCTAATGCTTTCCCCACCTACCCTTCCCTAACAGGCACCAGTGAGTGTTGTTTCCCTCCCTGTGTCCATGTATTCTCATTGTTCACCTCCCATTTATAAGTGAAGATGCAGTGTTTGGTTTTCTGTTCCTGGGTTAGTTTGCCGAGGATAATGGCTTCCAGCTTCATCCATGTTCCCACAGGACATTGTCTCATTCCTTTTTATGGCTGCATGGTATTCCATGGTATATATGTACCATATTTTCTTTATCCAGTCTATCAATGGGCATTTGGGTTGATTCTGTGTCTTTGCTATTGTGAATAGTGCTGCAATGAACATACATGTATCTTTATAATATAATGTATCTTTACAATAGAATGATTTATATTCCTTTGAGTATATACCCAGTAATGGCATTGCTGGGTCAAATAGTATTTCTGGTTTTAAATCTTTGAGGCATCACCACCCTGTCTTCAACAATGGTGGAACTAGTTTACATTCCCACCAACAATATAAAAGCATTCTTACTTCTCAGCAACCTCGCCAGCTTGTTTTTCTTGACTTTTTAATAATTGTCCTTCTTACTAGCATGAGATCTCATTGTGGTTTTGATTTGCATTTCTCTTTAAAGATCAGTGATGTTGAGCTTTTCTTCATATGTTTGCTGGTTGCATATATGTCATTTTTGAGAAGTGTCTGTTCATATTTTTTGCCCATTTTTTCATGCAGTTGTTTTTTTCTTGTAAATTTGCTTAAGTGCCTTGCACATTCTGGGTATTAGATCTTTGTCAGATGGGTAGATTACAAAAATTTTCTCCTATTCTGTAGAATGTCTGTTAGCTCTGATGATAGTTTTTTTTTGTTGTTGTTGTTGTTGTTTTAATCTAATTAAATAGCTCTTTAATTAGATTCCATTCATCAATTTTTGCTTTTGTGGCAATTACTTTTGGCATTCTTATTATGAAATCTTTGCCCATGCCTATGTCCTTAATGGTATTTCCTAGATTTTCTTCTAGGGTTTTATAGTTTGAGGTTTTACATTTAAGTATTTATCTTAAGCTAATTTTTGTATAAGGTGAAGAAAGGGATCCAGTTTCAATTTTCTGCATGTGGCTAGTCAGTTCTCCCAGCACTATTTATTAAATAAGGAGTCCTTCTCCCATTGCTTGTTTCTGTCAGGTTCGTTAAAGATCAGATGGTCGTAGTTGTGTAGTTTTATCTCTGAGTTCTCTTTTCTGTTCCGCTGGCCTATGTGCCAGTTTTTGTACCAGTACGATGCTGTTTCAGTTAGGGAGCATGATGCCTCCAGCTTTGTTCTTTTTGCTTAGGATTGTCTTGTTTATGTGAATTCAGTTTTGGTTCCATCTGATTTTTAAAATAGTTTTTTCTAATCATGTGAAGAATGTTAATGGTAGTTTAATGGGGTAGCACTGAATCTATAAGTTGCTTTGGGCAGTATGGTCATTTTTATAAGATATTGATTATTTCTATCCATGAGCATGAAAACTTTTCTTCATCTGCTTATGTCCTCTTTGTTTTCCTTGTCAGTGGTTTGTAGTTCTCTTTGAAAAGGTCCTTCACTTCATTTGTTAGCTGTATATTTTACTCTCTTTGCAGCAATTGTGAATAGAAGTTCATTCATGATTTGGCTCTCTGCTTGCTTGTTGTTGGTGTATAGGAATGCTTGTGATTTCTGTACATTAATTTTGTATCCTGAGACATTGTTGAAGTTACTTATCAGCTTAAGGAGTTTTTGGGATGGGTTTTTCTAGACACAGGATTACATAATCCACAAACAAAGATCATTTGACCTCCTTTGTTCCTATTTTGAATATGTTTTCTTTCTTTTTTTTCTTTTTTTTTTGACAGAGTTTTGCTCTTGTTGCCCAGGCTGGAGTGCAATGGCATGATCTCGGCTCACCGCAACCTTCGCCTCCCAGGTTCAAGTGATTCTCCTGCCTCAACCTCCTGAGTAGCTGGGATTACAGGCATGCCCCACCACGCCCATTTTTTTTTTTTTTTTGTATTTTTAGTAGAGATGGGTTTTCTCCATGTTGGTCAGGTTGATCTCGAACTCTCAACCTTAGGTGATCCACCTGCCTCGACCTCCCAAAGTGCATGAATTACAGGCATGAGCTCCCGCGCCTGGCCCATTTCTTTCTCTTGCCTGACATCCCTGGCCAGAACTTCCAACACTATGTTAAATAAGAGTGGTGAGAGAGGGCATCCTTGTCTTGTGCCAGTTTTCAAGTGGAATGATTCCAGCTTTTGCCCCTTCAGTATGATATTGGTTGTGGGTTTGTCATAAATGGCTCTTATTATTTTGAGGTATGTTCCTTCAATACCTAGTTTATTGAGAGTTTTTACATGAAAGAATGTTGGATTTTATCGAAGGCCTTTTTTTGCATCTACTGAGATAATCATGTGCTTCTTGTCTTTAGTTCTGTTTATGTGATGAATTATGTTTACTGATTTGTGTATGTTGAGTCAGCATTGCATCCCAAGGATGAAGCTGACTTGATCATGGTGGATAAGCTTTTTGATGTGCTGCTGGATTCGCTCTGCCAGTATTGTACTGAGGATTTTTGCATTGATGTTCTTCAGAGATATCGGCCTGAAGTTTCCTTTTTTGTTTTATCTCCACCAGGTTTTGGTATCAGAATGATGCTGACCTCATAAAATGAATTAGGGAGGAGTTTCTCCTTTTCAAGTGTTTGGAATAGTTTCAGAAGAAATGGTACCAGATCATCTTTGTACCTCTGATAGAACTCAGTTCTAAATCCATATGGATCTGGGCTTTTTTTGTTGTTGTTAGTAGGCATTTATTATTGTCTCAATTTCAGAACTTATTATTTGTCTATTCAGGGATTAAACTTCTTCCTGGTTCAGTTTGGGAGGGTGTATATGTCCAGGAATGTATTCATTACTTCTTGATTTACAAGTTTATTTACAAAAATGTATTTATAGTATAATCTGAGGGTTGTTTGTATTTCTGTGGGGTCAGTGGTGGTATCCCCCTTTTCATTTCTGATTGTGTTTATTTGAATTTTTCCTTATTAGTCTTGCTAGCAGTCTATCTATTTTATTATTTTCAAAAACCAGCTCCTTTTTTTGTTGATTGTTTGAAGGGTTCAGTTGAACAAAATAATTTAACACAAATTCTATTTTATAATAAAGTATTGAGTGCTGTACACAAATAGATGTTTGTAGACATAATGAGATGTGAAAACAGAAAACACAATATCAAAAAATTGCTGATAACACAGTAAACTGTAGAGTATTAGTTTGTAAACCAACAGGTATCTAAGACAGATCTCAACCAATTTAGAAGTTTATCTTACCAGGGTTAAAGGCATGCCCAGGAAGAAAAAAAACAAAACAATATGCAGAATTATACAAATAGTTATAAAGGAAATGGCTGTGCTTCAGTCAGGAGTAATCCAAGGCAGACATCTGGTACCCCATGACACAGCAGGTTTGGAGCACAGGTGCACAGTCCCATGCACAATGTAATTACATTTGTGTAGCCTTTAATGTTACCTAGTTGTGTGATCTCATATCTGGCTTTGAGCCACTCTTGTCTGTGACAAATATAACCACACTGCTGACTCAGTAGCAGAGAGAGGGAGAGAATAAAGCCATGTCCCAACTGCCTACAGTCCCTAGAGTGTTCTTTTAGCTACCAGTCACCGGTCTACCAGATACCCTTGGACCCCAGCTCAGGTTGGAGTCTGACAATTGGCCTAGTCAGCAGGATCCCAAGGTGAGTGAACCCTTGGTCCCCAATGATGCCAGGTCAGCCATGTGGCCCCAACATGGGCTGTGGTCCCCGGTGGCAGCCGTGCTGTTGGAAAGGCCCTGATGGAAACATGGGCAGTGGTGGACGGGTCCCCTGCAAGCATGGAGAAGGTACTGAAGCACCTGGAAGCACAGAGCACCGAGAAGGAGCGAACCTTTGCTGGCAGAGTTGGATGGGCATTTTTTACTGTGCTACGCGAAGTACACTTTCAGTCCCTACAGGATGCAATGCAGGTAAAGAACCTCCAGGTGCAAGCAGAGTCCCTGGAGGCCCTGACACACAGGTTGGAACAAGAATAGGGACTGCTGTTAAAGCAGGCCTGGGCCCACCATCCCGGCCAGAGGCTCCCATTCAGTCTGATACCGAAGAGAAAGAACCTCCGCTCACCCAGTGGTCCATCAGAAAATAGAGGAGAAACAGCCATTGGGGCCCCAGAAGCAGGCTCAGGAACCCCCTATTGTGACAGAGCACACATCATACACTGTCTATACCTCAACTGAGTTTGCCTTTGGGATGAGGGAGCTGACAGTATCATCTGCTCCACCTCTGAAATGGAAACATTGGCCTCCATTATGACCCATCCCTTCCTCTATCAGCAATGGCAAGTGAGCAGGCGGTTAGCACAGAGGCAAGGTGACCAAACCCTAATTGAATGCATGATGGCAGCCATACAAACAGTATGAAATGATGCCAGAGAAATATCAGAAACTGTGAGTACATGGCAGTCATATGCAGATTTGGTGCAAGTAATTTAGGAAATAGGTATGCGGCAGGCTATGTTCGATCTGAATACCCGAGGGCCAGATAAAGAATGCTTTACCTCCCACCTTTATGACCTTGTGTTGGGCTCTGTGCCCCTGGGTGCCTTTGGGCCCCTGGTCGCTGTCCTCACTCCATATGTGGGGTGCCGGCCACCTCACTGGACAAAAAGGGGCCCCAATGGGTGACTCACATGCAGATGTGGATTGATTTGATTTGGGTTGGGGTTGCCTGAGAGAAAATTGATAGGCAATCCAATGCGATGCTGTTAACTTTGTGGAGGAAATTGTCCCCAGAATAGCAATTCCAGAAAATGCCCAAGAGGGGGCAGGACGATGCTGCTCCACCCAGTCCCCACCCCCACGCCCCCCCCCCCCCCCAACACACACACTCCAGACACTCCAGCTCAAGGACTACTTGCAGATGTGTGGAGGTATACAGCCTTTTGTTTTTGATTAGAATTTTTTTCTAATTTTTTTTAAATAGTTTTTTTCTAAGAATTTTAAAAGTTTTAAAAATTTTTCTAAATTTTTAAAATTTTCTCTAAAGTATGTGAAGAATGTCATAGGTAATTTAATAGGAATAGCACTGAGTCTATAAATTACTTTCAGCAGTGTGCTCATTTTAATGATGTTGATTCTCCTATCCATGGGCATGGAATATTTTTCCATTTGTTTGTGTCCTCTGATTTTTTTCAGTAGTGGTTTGTGAAGAAGTCCTTCACTTCCCTTGTTAGCTGTATTCCTATGTACTTTATTCTCTTTGTAGCAATTGTGAATGGGAGTTCATTCATAATTTGACTCTCTGCTTGCCTGTTGTTGGTGTATAGGAATGCTAGCGATTTTTGCATTGATTTTGTATCTTGAGACTTCTAAAGTTGCTGATCAGCTTAAGAAGCTTTTGGGCTGAGTCAATGGGGTTTTCTAACAGCATCGTGACATCTGCAAACAAAGATAATTTGACTTCCTCACTTCCTATTTGGATTCTCCTTATTTCTTTCTCTTGCCTAAGTACCCTGGCCAGAACTTCCAATACTATGTTGAACAGGAGTGGTGAGAGAGAGCATCTTTGTCTTGCGCCAGTTTTCAAAGGGAATGCTCCCAGCTTTTGCCCATTCAGTATATTTGGCTGTGGGTCTGATATGAATGACTCTTATTCTTTTGAGATATGTTCCATCAATACCTAGTTTATTGAGAGTTTTTAACTTGAAGGGATGTTGAATTTTATTGAAGGCCTTTTCTGTATCTATTGAGATAATCATGTGGTTTTTGTCTTCAGTTCTGTTTATGTGATGAATCACATTTATTGATTTGCGTATGTTGCACCAATCTTGCATACCAGGGATGTAGCATACTGGTTCATAATAGATAGGCTTCTTGATGTACTACTGGATTTGGTTTGCCTGTATTTTATCAAGGATTTTTGCATTGATATTTATCAAGGATATTGGCCTGAAGTTTTCTCTTTTTTGTTGTTAATTGTATCTCTGCCGGGTTTTGACATCAGAATAATGGTGGCCTCATAGAATGAGTTAGGGAGGAGTCCCTCCTTTACAATTTTTTGTAATAGTTTCAGTAGGAGTGGTGCTAGCTCTTGTTTGTACCTCTGGTAGAATTCAGCTGTGAATCCATCTGGTTCTCTGCTTTTGGTTGATGCTCTCTTTGCATTTTATTGTTTTTTCTCCTCGATCTTCACGTGAAATCTCTAGTACTCTATCTTCCAGTCTGCTTTTCATCTTCTACTACTTCAAATCCACTACTGTCATCTCTGGAGCTGGGAGAATGGCAAGCTTCCCTTTGAGTGACACCCCAGCTGGAGGAGGAAGAGTTCACCAGAGGTCCTTTGGCTGGGCTCACTTGGCATGGAAACACTGACTCATGATCCAGGACAAGGATGGTCAGGACCCCAATTTGCTTAATGTGCCATGCATAAGGTAAGTCTGCATTTCATGAGTGGAAGCTGGCCAGCTGAAGGGTTCTCCTACCTCTTGCCTGCACTGGTTTGTAACTTAGTAGCAGCAATAGGTAGCTGGGAGATGGATAAGCCGGCTGATGTTCTGCTCCTTCCAGGAATAAAGTACTCTGGGAGATGGGGGAAATAAGTACCCCCTGTGTTCTTTGCTGTGAACTGAGAGGGAGTAGGTTTGTTTGTTTTGTTTTTTTTTGTTTTCAAATACCACAAACTTTAGACTGTTTAAACAAAGTGTTTTTTTTTTTTTTTGCGATCTTGAATATATATTTCTTCGTTAGCTCTTTGTTCCTAAAACCTTTTCCAGAGGCTTTAAATGGTTGTTAGTTTTTTTGTTTTGTTTTACAGTTTTTAGCAGTTTCAGTGGAAAGAGGGTCAGTGATATGGTACACCACCACTGTTGTACCAGAAGTTGCTCTCCATATAAGCCTTGTTCTTACACATGCACACTGAAATATTTAGAGAAGAAGTAATATGGTACTTGGAATTTAATTCAAAAGATTCTAGGGAAGTGCTTGGGAATACAGATAAAACAGATTTGAATGTGTTAAAACAGAGCAAAAAATGAATCAATTTTATTAAATTATTTTCTGCCTCTCTCTTTCCAACTCATATTTTTTTTGGTTGTTGTTATTTGTGTGTGTGTGTGTGTGTGTGTGTTTAGTTGCAGACAACAATTTCTTGAAGATACACAAGAAACATTCAGCAGCAGCTGTGTCTGGGAAGAACTACTGTCAGAGGTAGGGCAGGGGAGGAGAGAGACTTAATTTTATGATATAACTTCTTTTGTCCTAAAAAAAAGTTTTAGATAATTCTGAAATATGGCCCCATTTGGAATCTATTAATACAGTGCAGTTTATCATTTTGTAAAAAGCCAACCTGTTTAAGATAAGTAAGTTAGTGGGAGTGTCAGAATTTAGATCTAGAGCCCCTGCCATCACACTCATAAGTAATGGCAAACTGCCATCCTGATTTTAGAACAATTCATTCTAGACCTCAGAGAAGTAGGAAAGCGTTCATTAACAATGATTTCGAAACACATGCTTACAAAAAATTATTTTTAAAAATTTACATTAGTGGGTATCTGCTTCATTTAAAGTTGTGGCTAAAGATTGACTTTGATTTAAATTACTTTTGGAAGAAGATATTGTGATTGTGAGCAGGGAAACTAAATCATCTTATCAAGATGAGCCTACACAGTGACGTCTGCTGATTGAGATCCATATCTGCCTAGGTAATATATTTATTTAACTTAGGCCTCCAGGGTAAAATGAATCTTTTCTGTAATTTTTCCAATAATAGCAATAATAATGATATATGTGTTCATAAAAAATATAAATGGGTAGGTCGTGTATTATAAAATCACAGACTGAACAAAAATGGAATATTTAGAAACTTTAATAAATCTTAAATTTCATAAAAATCTTCATCTCTCACTGCTCTTGAGATACCATAGTAGTTGTATAATGTTTAACAATTGACTGTCTGGGTTTAATACAAAATGTTCTGATTTGTAGCTTTTGCCAAACTTTGAGTATAAATACTCTATGGCCAAGTTCTACGAATGAATTAAAAACCAGCTGACCAAATTCCCGAAATGTTAACAATAGAGTTTCATAGCTGGCAAGTCAGCCCCAGCACACCCATTGAATATCATTGCACAATGGAAGCACACGTATTTGAAAATAAAACCAAATTTAGCATTAAGTTTTCAGAGGGAAGCAGTGGTTCAAATGAGGGCTAGATGGTTATAGTTTTATGTGTCAGCTTGACCAGGCCACAGGATGTCCAGAGATTGGTCAAACATGATTCTGAGTGTGTCTGTGAAGGTATCCTGGAGTGAAATTAACATTTAAATTTGCAGGCTGCATACAATGATTTGGCCTCTCTAATGTAGGGAGGCCTCATCCAGTCAACTGAAGACTTAAACAGAACAGAAAGCCTGAATAGGAGGGATCACCTTCTGCTTGACTGCTTGATCTGGAACATTAGTCCTTTCTGGCCTTTGGACTTAAACTGAAGAATTGGTTCTTCTTGGGTCTTCTGCCTGCTGGCTTTTCGAATGAAATTTACATCATTGGTTCTCCTGAAGAGCAGGTCTTTAAACTTGGACTGGAGTGACACCATTGATTCTCTCAGGCCTCCAGTTTGCAAACTCAGTTATTGGGACTTCTTAGCCTCTATAATAGCATGAGCTACTACTGCTACTATATCTGTCTGTCTGTCTTCTGTCTGTCTGTCTGTCTGTCTATCTATCTATCTATCTATCTATCTATCTATCTATCTATCTGTCAATCTCCCATTGGCTCCATTCCTCTGGGAAACACTAATATAACCATTTCTACCTGAACCGTACCAAAATGCTTAAAATCCTCAGGGCTTAGATTAAGTTTGCTTCTGGCAAAATCTATTTCTGTCTTTCTCAGCCTACAATAATTCTCCTATTTTCTAAATTGTTTATATATAATAAAAACAACCATTGTGAACTCCCAAAATTTGAGACCGGTCTCAGTTAATTTAAAAAGCTAATTTTGCCCAGGCTGAGGATGCGTGCCTATGACACAGCCTCAGGAGGTCCCGACAACATGTGCCCAAGGTGGTCAGAGCATAGCTTGCTTGGTTTTATACATTTTAGGGAGATATGAAAAATCAATCAACATGCGTAAAATGAACATCGGTTTGGTCCGGAAAGTGGGGACAACTCAAAGTAAAAGCAGGGCAACTTGAGGCAGGGAGGGGCTTCCAGGTCACAGGTAGGAAAGAGGCAAAGGGATGCATTCTGAGTTTCTGATGAGGCTTTCCAAAGGAGGCAATGAGATGTGCATTTATCTCAGTGTGCAGAGGGATGACTGAATAAAATGGGAAGCAGATTTGCTGTAAGCAGTTCCCCAGCTTGACTTTTCCCTTCAGCTTAGTGATTCTGGGGGCCCGGGATATTTTCCTTCCACACCATCATTTGCTGAGGACCTACTTCAACACTCTTAGGTCATTCAAATTCACAATTTTGAATTCCTGTAAAAATACTGCTCTGACAACAATAATACACTTACAAAGACTCACAGAATCTGTTACAGTGAATTAGGGACCTTGTAGCAAATAAGAGGCATGACTCAGATATTCCACTGGAGGCCCATCAGCCATCAAAGCCCATGGCTTTCACCTCACTGCCTATTATTTATACCTCTCTTTGTAATGATGGATCTCATTACTTAGGCTTCAACCCTGCTCTCCAAAGGAAATTAGCAAATTCATGCATATTGTGGGAGAATGAAATAGAATAAAACTACTGTGAGCAAAATATCTGGGTCATACACTGTAATGGAAACTACGCTTTCATGAAGTCACTTAATCCGAACAAGGCTATATGTAGGCATCATTATTCTCATTTTACAGAGGAGGAAACTGATGCTCAGACGTGACTTTCCTATGATAATGCCACCAGCATGTGACAAGCAAAGCTGAAACCTCAGTTTTGAAATGACTTTTTTTTTTTTTTTTTTTTTTGAGACTGGGTCTTGCACTGTCTCCCAGGCTGGATCTAGGCTCACTGCAACCTCCGCCTCCCAGGTTCAAGCGATTCTCCTACCTCAGCCTGTCGAGTAGCTGGGATAAGAGGTGCCTGCCATAACGACCGGCTAATGTTTTTTTTTTTTTTATTAGAGAGGGGGTTTCACTATGTTGGCCAGGCCTCGAACGCCTGACCTCATGATCCACCTGCCTTGGCCTCCTTGCATTCTTTAAACTATCTGAATATCCTTTATAAATTTTGTAATAATATGGCTTCTATTAAATCATAGCTTCATTCTCCAGTGTCATGCTACACACTATTGCTTCAACCACTGGGGATCCAGTGATATTGCTTTACCATGAATTTAGTGTATCAAATTAACAGGCAGAGCGAGGATTCACCACGTTATGTAAAAATGACAGATTTCTCAGTAACTTCTCGTTATGAGAGAATGGAATTAGCAGTGTTTGCTGATGGGTGTTCTTTGCTTCTGCCTCTTCTCATCCACTTACTTCCTTTCGGCTCACAGAGTTCACAGAAAGGAAAAAAAAACCAAGTCTGAGGGTTTGAGAAAGCTGGTCTGAGCGTATGGAGCAGGATGCATCACGAATGCAGAATAACTGAGGGGACTTCTCCCAAGATTTCATCCTCTTCCTGCACCATTTGCCACGGTCTCTTAGGTGCCACCATAAGATGTCATTTCTACAAGTCTCTGGGTTCCCTGAGGGTAGATGGAATTGTATTAATCTGTTTACAGTGTAATGAGTAAGATAATGGACTTTGGCATGAAGCCTGTCTATGCTGCTCACTACTTTGAAGAATGGAGAAATTTCTTCACATATGCAAGCCTCAGTTTCCTATGTAAAATGTACAGTAATAACCTTATCTCATAGAAAAGTTGCGAATGTTAAATAAGATGATCTAAAGTCCTTAGAACAGTGTTTGACCCATATGTTGTTATTATTATTGCTTTATTTTTGAGTTAAGGATCTAAAGTCCAGAGAGAAAAAGTCCCTTGCTAACAGAACTGAAATTAATACCAATGTCTTTGGTTCACAATTTAGTGATTATTTCTTACGTATTTTATTATCTGAAACGGCAAGTTGGGCCAATATCTAAATAATTCACTTAAGAAAAAAGCTATAATTTTTCTGTTTAATCAGTAATCTGTTTAAAATGGTTTTTAAGTAAAATTTTGGGCAATTGACTTGATTTTTATGGACAACATATACCTAAAATACAGATAATTTATTTGGTTAAGTTATATGTATGGGGACTGTATCTGAAATGTTGTTCTGTACATCCAGTATTATATGGGACTATCTCATAAACTGTATTTTATTTACAAAAATGAAGTGGAATTTATTTATAGAATTGTGTATATATATATTTTTTATTTATCTTGTGGAACTTGAGAGTCAGCAAGACACTTAAGATAGGAAGAGTAAAGACAAAAACTACTGTAGCGTTTCACTGGGGCTATGACAATGAGAGAATGTACCTGGGATACTCCTTCAGTCATGGTTTTAATGGGGCTATATTTAGCCTTTGTTTTGAGGTCATCTAGACTTGGCATATAATTGCCCTTCCTTTGACTGGTGAGGGCATAAGTAGAAAACAAAACAAAACAAGGGAGTGTGGAATTATTTTGTGTCTGTGGTTCAGGCTCTGAGTATTACTGAATGGAGCTGCATTCCTGCACACCAAGATCATGGAGTATGTGGCTCATGCCTGTAGTCCCAGCTACTGTGGAAGCTGAGGTGGGAGGAACTCTTGAGCCCAGGGGTTTGAGGCTGCAGAGAGCTATGAGAAGGCCACTGCACTCCCACTGCACTCCAGACTCAGTCTGGCTCTTTAAAAAAAAAAAAGAGAGAGATTATAGAGTGATCAGGTCAGTCTGCTGCTTTGATAATTATTCTCCTTGACAATTGCCACCACCAAAACTGCCTAGAGTAGGAAGTTAAAAGAGAGGGTTTAATATATAGACCTAGCTCTCCCAAAATTGAATATTTATAAGTATTAAAATCTATAATTCACCATTCAATAACCTATTTTCTTTCATCTACTGTTAAGAGGAAAAATTACTTGTCCACATTTCTTCAAGTTATGGGGTATATCTTATGATTTTTTAGTAATTAAATATAATTAGACCATTTTTCTCGGCTTGGCAATTAAATTGTTTTAGCACATTTCTCCCTCAGTAAAATTAGAGAATTGTTCCCTCATACCATTTGACCTGTCTTATGAGGTCATTAAAACACACACATACACACAGAAAACAACGAATCCAGTGTTGCCTGGCTTAAAAGAAAATGAAAGAAGGGGAGGATTTAATTTGTGCAAAATATTTTCTCAAGGATGTACAGACATGATTCTTTAAAAAAATACATGTTCTTTTAACTTGAAAAAAAGTTTCCAGTTGGACTGAGTCAAATATATGTGTGTGTGTGTATATATATTCATATATAAATTATATGTATTTGTATATATAGTTATATATGTTATATGTAAATATATATAAATTATATATTTGTATATATAAATAAATGAGGCACAGCTGAGTCCGATTTTAAGTGAATTACAGAAAGGTATGAAAGTTCAGCAGCCTAACCTCAGGTTACCAGCTCTGCAACAGGTCTGTGACAGCCTCTCCAATGCCACCAGAGAAACTTTGCAAGGCTCTGGCTTAAGTGAACACACACTATGTTGGTTTATTGTAAATGGATCAGGTGTCATCAAAATTTTTTCCCATTACTCATAAGCAAACATTGCTTATTACTCTCCTTTGAAAATAAAGAGCATTGCACAAAATATGCATGTCAACAGGAAGTGGTGGAATAACCTTTAAGTAATAACTTCACTTTGAGCTGAATTTACTTCAGGAATTGTTTATGCGTTAAGTTCTAGCATGCAAGTACAATCATCATGTCCATATAAGGTAGTTCTTCTTTGTTCCAGGATAAACCTGACTCAGGCATTTCTCAGGACTGTCCCTGTACAACAAAATGGCAGCATCAGAAGAATGACTGGTGACACACTCAAGAGAATTTGAAAGTTTGTTGCTTGTCTACTCAAGCACCCATAGCTTAAATCTACTTAGGGAGGTAGAAACATTGGTTGGTTGATTTTCTGGTTACTTTCAAAACCACACGTGGATTTGAAACACAAATTTATTATCCTATAAGGGAATCTAATTTCCAAAAATATTGGCCAGGCAGGGTGGCTCACGCCTGTAATCCCAGAACTTTGGGAGCCCAAGGCAGGTGGAACGCTTGAGGCCAGGAGTTCGAGACCAGCCTGACCAACATGGTGAAACCCCATCTCTACTAAAGATACAAAACTTAGCTGGGCATGATGTCATGCACCTGTAGTCTCAGCCAATCAGGAGGTTGAGGCAGGAGAATTGCTTGAGCCTGAGAGGCAGAGGTTGCAGGGAGCTGACATCATGCCACTAGTGGCATTGTGGCCTGGGTGACAAAATAAGAGACTGTCTGAAAAAAAAAAAGAAGGAAGGAAAGAAGAAATGGAGAGAAAAAACAGAGAGAGAGAAGGAAAGGAGGGAGGGAAGAAGGAAGGAAGGAGGGAGGGAAGAAGGAAGGAGGGAGGGAGGGAGGGAGGGAGGGAGGGAGGGAGGGAAGGAAGGAAGGAAGGAAGGAAGGAAGGAAGGAAGGAAGGAAGGAAGGAAGGAAGGAAGGAAGGAAGTCGTCCCCCAAGCAATAGCTGTCAATCCTCATTTTCTAGTCCCCTATCCCCATCCTGAGGAAAATATTTACCTGTTCTGGAAATTTATTATAAAAGGAAATATACAATATGTGTTTTGGGACTGCCTTATTTTATTTAGCATAAGTTTGTATATTCTGTATCTCATATCAGTGCTTCATTCTATTTAATGCCAAATATTCCATTATATACACATAAAACACTTTATCAGTTGATGGACATTTGTCTCATTCATGCTTTTTGGCTAGTAAAAATTATAGCACTATGAAAATTGGTTGACAAGTTTTTGTGTAAACGTATGTTTTCATATAGCTTAGGTATATTCCTAAGAATGAAACATTGGGATCACATGGTAACTCTAATGTTAAACATTCAGAGGAACTCAAACTCTATTCCAAAGCAACAATACCATTTTACATTCCTACCAACAGTTTATGTGTTCCAATTTATTCACATATTTTGAAGCACTTGCTATTATCTCTCTTTTGGTTTATTATAAGCAACTTGGTGAGGTGACGTGGTCTCTTAAATTTTTTATTTACATTTCCCTAATAATCGATGCCTTTTGAGCAAAATTTCATTCATTTATTGGCCGTGTATATATATGTGTGTGTGTATATATATATATATATGTATATATTCTGGGGATCTTCTATTCAGATCCTTTCCCCATTTTTAAATTAGGCTATTTGTCCTTTTATTATTGAATTATAAGTACTCTTTATATGTATATCCAAATCCGATTTCAGATATATGACATGCAAATGTTTTTTCTGTTCTTTGGGTTTTTTGTTAAATTTCTTTATGGTGTCTTTTGAAACAAAAAATTATTTCTTATAATTTTGATAAAGTCCAACATTTCTTTTATGTTCTTTTGTTGATTATGTTTTGATGTACAAAGGTTTCCTTTGCCTATCCCCAGGTTACAAAGATGTTTTTTTTCTATTCTTTTCCTTTAAGAGTTTTATAGATTTACTGTACCAGTCTCTTCTGAGGCTGCTAATAAAGACATACCTGAGACTGGGTAATTTATAAAGAAAAGAAGTTTAACTGACTCACAGTTCTACATGTCTGGGGAAGCCTCACTATCATGGCAGGAGGCAAAGGAGGAGCACAGTCACATCTTACATGGCAGCAGGCAAGAGAGAGAGAGCTTGTCCGGGAGAACTCCCATTTTTAAAACCATCAGCTCTCAGTCAGGTGTGGTGGTTCACGCCTGTAATACCATCCCTTTGAGACTGAGGCGGGTGGGTCACCTGAGGTCAGGAGTTTGCGACCAGCCTGGTTGACATGGTGAAATCCCATCTCTACTAAAAATACAAAAGTAGCCAGCTATGGTGGCATGCACCTGTAATCCCAGCTACTCGGGAAGCTGAGGCAGGAGAATCACTTGAACCCAGGAAGCAGAGGTTGCAGTGAGCCGAGATCATGCCACTGCACTCCAGCCTGTGTGACAGAGCAAAACTCTGTCCCAAAAACAAAACAAACAAACAAACAAACCATCAGATCTTGTGAGACTTAGTCGCTACCACAAGAACAGTATGGGAGAAACCATCCCCATGATTTAATTATCTCCACCTGGCCCCACCCTTGACGCATGGAGATTATTACAATTCAAGGTGAAAGTTGAATGGGGACATAGACAAACCATATCAGTTTAGTTCTCACAAATATTTATTTGAGCTATTATGTATTAATTTTCTATATGACGTAAGTTGAGTTTAACATTATTCTTTTGCAGGTGGATACCTAGCTGTCCCAGTACCACTTTTTGAAATAACTCTTTACCTATTGACTTTTCTTAGGACTCTTGTCAAAATTCAATTGAACGTAAATGTTAGTGGTTTATTTCTGTACTATCAGTACTCTTTCATAGATCTATGTATGTATTCTTATGCAAGTTCCACACTTTATTGATTATTGTGGCTCTGTAGTGAGTTTAAAATTGGGGAATGTGTTTCCACCAACTAAGCCTTTCTTTTTCAGGATTGTTTTGTCTGTTCTGATGCCTTACTTTCCATATAAATTTTATATTATGTTCTGTATTTCTACAAGAAAAATAGCTGGGATTTCACAGGGTTTTCATTTAATCTGTGGCTAATTCTGAGGAGTACTGCCATGTGAGATCAATAGTAAGTCTTCTAATCCGTAAACACAGGATTCCTTGCCAGTTATTTAGATCTTTAATTTTTTCAATAATATTTTGTAAATTTTGTTCCTAAGTGTTAGCTAATTTGTTCCTAAGTGTTTTATTCTGTTATGCTATTATAAATTAATTTTGTAATATAATTTTCAGATTGTTCATTCAAGCTGGATAGAAATATAACTGATACTCGTGTTTGTGGGACTATATATATATATATTTTTTTATGGCTGAAAAGTATTTATTTATTTATTTATTTTTTTAAATTTATTTATTATTATTATACTTTAAGTTGTAGGGTACATGTGCATAACATGCAGGTTTGTTACATATGTATACTTGTGCCATGTTGCTGTGCTGCACCCATCAACTCGTCATTTACATCAGGTATAACTCCCAATGCAATCCCTCCCCCCTCCCCCCTCCCCATGATAGGCCCCGGTGTGTGATGTTCCCCTTCCTGAGTCCGAGTGATCTCATTGTTCAGTTCCCACCTATGAGTGAGAACATGCGGTGTTTGGTTTTCTGTTCTTGTGATAGTTTGCTAAGAATGATGGATTCCAGCTGCATCCAAGTCCCTACAAAGGACTCATTATGGAAAACAGTATGGCGATTCCTCAAGGATCTAGAACTAGATGTACCATATGACCCAGCCATCCCATTACTGGGTATATACCCAAAGGATTATAAATTATGCTGCTATAAAGACACATGCACACGTATGTTTATTGCAGCACTATTCACAATAGCAAAGACTTGGAATCAACCCAAATGTCCATCAGTGACAGATTGGATTAAGAAAATGTGGCACATATACACCATGGAATACTATGCAGCCATAAAAAAGGATGTGGGACTATATTTTAGATTGAGATGGGATTTTGGTATTTTGCCTGAGCTTATCTTGAACTCCCGGGCTCAAGTGATCCTTTTACCTGGGACTACAGAAACAAGCAACCACACCTAGATTTTTATATATTGGTATTTTATACTGAAATTTTAGTGAACTCACTCATTAACTTGAAAAGTTTAAGTGGATGTATACAATATGATGCCATCACACATGGAGAAAGATTTACATTTTTCCTTCTAATCAAAATGTCTTTCACTTCACTTGTTTGTCTAATTGCCCTTGCTAGAACCTGCAGTACAATGCTGAAGTGGCAAAAGCAATATTGTAATTTTGCTCCTGATCTTAGAGAAAACATTTCATTCTTTCACAAATAAGTATGATGTTTTCTTTCAATGTGGGTATTTCATAAATAGCTTTTGTCAGGTTGAGAAAATTATTTTATTACAAGTTTACTGAATGTTTTTATCACGAAAAGGCATGGATTTTTGCAACTGCCTTTTCTACTTTTATCAAGATTAGGGAGGGCTTTTGGGTTTTTGTCTATTGATACGATTTTAATTAATATTGATTTCAATATATTAACTGATTTTGGATATTAAATCAACTTTGCATTATTGGGCTAGATCTCAGTTTGTCATGGCATGCAATAATTATGTTTCTAGATTCAGCTTATATTATCTTGTTGATGATTTTTATTTGTAATTTACTTTCTTGTGAAGTCTGGTTGATTACTGCATCAATATTATAAAATAACTTTGAAAGTGCTTCTTCCTGCCAGGTGTGGTGGCTCACACCTGTAATCCCAGCACTTTGGGAGGCTGAGGCAGGTGGATCACAAGGTCAGGAGTTTGAGACCAGCCTGACCAACATGTGAAACCTCGTCTCTAGTAAAAATACAAAAATTAGCTGGGCGTGGTAGTGTATGCCTGTAATCCCAACTACTAGGGAGGCTAAGGCAGGAGAATCACTTGAACCGGGGAGGCAAAGGTTGCAGTGAGCTGTGATCATGCCATTGCACTCCAGCCTGGGCGGCAGAGAGAGACTCTGTCTCAAAAAAAGAAAAAAGAAAGAAAGAGTTTCTTCCTTTTCTATTTTTATAAAGTTTTTGTGAAAACTTTGTATTAATTTTTCATTAAGTGTTTGGTAAAAATCACTAGTGAAGCCTTCTGTTCCTGGGTTTCCATGAGTAGTTTAATGATTACTAACAAAATCATATTTTTTTCTTCTTATATGTGTATTCAGATTATGTATTAATTGAGTCAATTTGGACAGTCTTTCTGGGAATTGGTCCATTTCGACTAAGGCATCGAATTTGGGATTTAATTGTCTATAGTAGTATTCCCTTCTAGTGTTATTTTTGTTTGTGTGATTGGCATTAAAAGTCCTTCTTTTATTCATTTCTAATATTAGTAACTTTACACCTCTCTTTTTGCTTGATCAGTCCAGCTAAATGTTTATTCACTTTATTAATAATTTGAAAGAACCATTGTGGTTTCGTTTCTCTCTAGTGTTTATATAATTAATATCTACTCTGATATTTAAAATTTTCTTCATTTTATTTCTTGAGGGTTAGTTTGCTCTTCTTTTTTCCAGTGTCTTGTGGTGAAAGGTTTGGTTACATATTTTAAATGTTTTCTTTTTCTTTTTAATATATGAGTCTACAGTTATAAATCTTTCTCTAAGTGCTGACTTAGCTGCATTTTATAAGGCTTTTGTATGTTGTATCTTAATTTTCATTTATTTAAACGTATATTTGGTTTTTTCCTTAGATTTCTTGTCTGACCCATTGAATATTTTGAGTGGACTGTTTCATTTTCATGTATTTCTGAATTTTCCAAATTTATTTTGCTACTAATTTCTAATTTCACTACCTTTGGCTTAAAAAAAAAAAAAAAAACTTTCTGTGATTTCAATCCAGTTAAACTTACTGAGACTTGCTTTATGGCCCAGTATATGTGTGATCTGCACTTGAGAAAAATGTGTATTCTGCATTTATATAAAGTATTCTGTAGATGTCATTTAGGTCTATTTTATGATGTTTTCCATAACTTCCATTTCCTTGTTGATCCCTCTGTCTAGTTATTCTATCTATTATTGAAAGTGAGGTAGTGAAGACTCTAAACATTATTGCTCAACTGTCTATTTCTTTTAATGCTTTCAGTTTTTTCTTCATGTATTTTGGGGTGTGTTTTTAGGTGCGTATATGTTTACAATTATTATGCCTTTCTCTTTCTTTGTATCTTTCGTCACTGTAAATGCATAATTTCATCTCTAGTAATATTTTTTGTTTTAGTTTATTTTGGTATTAATGTAGTTACTTCCACATTTTCATGGTTGCCATCTTCATAATATAACTTTTTTTCATGTTTTTACTTTTGTTTGTATCTCTGAGTCTAATATTTTCTCCTGTACAACACATGGAGCTGGATCACTTTTTTAGCTTTAAATTATACTGTATAATGTTACATCTACTACAAGTGGCATAAAAAATAAGAGAGCAACTATATTTCTGTAGTTTTATTGTGTTAAATTTCTTACCTATACTTTCTTTTTCTCCTTGTTTATTCTTGTGAATTTGATTTACCATCTGGTGCCTTTTCTTTGCTTCATGCATCTTTGTTCCCAGCCATCTACTTTGTGCTATTACTGGTAAATAGATGGCATTTCTATATATTTTAATCTTAGAAATATTATATACATATTAATGTAATTTTTTAAAAAATTAGTTCATAGAATAAATGTGCATTTTTACTTTATTAATTCATAGTCACCTTTACGAGTGCTCTTTCTTATGTTGTGCAGGTTTTAGTTAGCATCTAGTATCGCTTGCTTCCAGTCTCAAGAACATCCTTCAGCATTTCTTACAAGGTATACCTACTAAGAGTACATTCTGTCAGATTTTGATGAATGTGGAATGCCCTAATTTTAATTTTGTTTTTGACATTAGCTTCGCTGGATATAACACTCTTGCTGAAAATTTTTTGTCCTTTGGCATGACTATGTCAGCCCATAGTCTTCTGATCCAATATATCTAATGAGAAATAAACACTTAATTTGAGGGGGTTTTGTACATGATTAGTAACTTTTGTACTGACCAATAATTTTTGTCTTCTGTTTTCAAACTTGTATCTTTATCTTTCAGTATTTTTATTATTCTCCTGTTCATTGAGTTTGTTGAATGTGTGGGTTAATTTTTTTCATCAAATTTGAGATGTTTTTAACCATTATTTTCTCAAACATTTATTTCTTATAATTTCTCTCTTTCCATTCATTCTAGTACTCTCACCATATGTTTGTTGCTATGCTGAATGGCATCTCATTTCTCTGAGGCTTTGTTCTTTTATTCATTCTTTTTTCTCTATTTTTTGAATTGCATAATCAATCAAACTTTAAATTTGCTGATTTTTCTTTTGCCATTTCAAATGGACCCTTGAGCCCCACTAGTAAACCTTTTTTATTTTCATTTTTTGTTACTGTAATTTTTAACTTCATAATTTTCGTTTGATTATTTTGTATAGTTTCTGTACTTTATTGATGCTCTGTAATTAATAAAACATTCTCATTGTAGCTTCCTTTAGTTTTTTGTGGTATAGTGCAGTTTCCTTTAGTTCTTTGAACATTTTTAAAATAGTTGCTTTGGACTCTATCTCATACATCCTACGCCTGGTTGTCTCATAAGTAGTTTTCTCTCAGATTTTTATTACTTATTCTCATTTGCTTGAATTGTATTTTTGTTTCCCAAAGGCTTCTTGTTATACTATTAATTTGACACGCCCCTTCTTATTTGGCAAGTTACATACATCTATAGATTTCCTTATAAGCATTGGTTTAACTGCATTTATTAAGTATTGATGTGTTGTTTATTTTCTTTTATTAAAAACTATTTTATAATGCAACTTGAGATTTCTAAGATATAATTACTTCATAATGTTCTAACTATATTATTCATTGTGTTTTAAATTTATCCTTCCAGTTGTACCAGTTTTTGCTGTATGTATTTTGGAGCTCTGTTGTTAGGCACATACATGTTTATAATTGTTTAATAATCCTAATGGATTTCCTCTTTTATCAGTATAAACCCCCTCTTTATTCTAGTAGCTTTTTCTGTTTCATCTTGTTTTAAAATTTATTTTTTTGTTCATCTGTTGTATTTTTCCTTTTATGGTCACCCTATTTGTATCTTTAAATCTTAAGCCCAGAGATGTTAAATAAATAATTTTAAAACAATGCCAGTTAAATGTTCATGTTTCCTGGGGAGTGGATCCACCAACCTCTTTACACCATCATCTAGAAATCCTACCCATCTTAAACCTATATTTTTGAGATTATTATTAGATATAAACTTCTATGTTTAAAGTATTTTTTTCATTATTTTAAAAATGTTGCCTTACTGATGAGAAACATGTTTCATCATTCCTTTGTTTCGTGTGATGTCTTTTTGTCTTTCGGATTTCCAGATTTTTCTTATTATTATGAGCTTCTTTAGTTTAATTTTCTTTATGTTTCTTGTGTTTTAGATTTTGTTGTTTGCTTCAGCTTTTTGGATTTCTAGATTTATAATTTTATTTAAAATTGGACAATTTTTGAGCCGTTATTTAAGTATTTTCAATTCCCCTTGTTTACTTTCCTTTAGATCTCCAGTTACAGATTTATTGAGCTGCTTAAAATCGTCCCATTTCTCACTGGTGCTCTGCTCAGTTGTTTTCAGTGTTTTTTGTTCGTCTCTCTTTCCTTCTCTGCTTTCTTTCTCCTTTTCTTCCTTTCTTTTTTCTGTGTTTCAATTGATATAGTTTTCATTGCTATGCTGTCAAGTTTACTACTCTTTTCACCAACATAAAATCTGTCATTCATCCTGCCTAGGGAATATTTGATGCAATGCATTGCTTTTATCTCTAGAATTTTGATTTGAGTTTTTCCATATCTTCTATATGTTTATCAAATGTATTTAAACTTTCTTCTAGATTTTTAAATATATTAAGTGGAGCTATGATAACTGCTTTTGTGTCTCAGTGTACTAATTCTATCACCTAGATCATTTCTGAGACAGTTCTGATTCTTTGATTTTTTTTTCCCTGCTTCTTTTCCTGAGTAGTACATTTTTATTAGAAGTTAGAGATTGTGTTTTGTGCTTTTTTTCTCTTAAATTAAAAAAAGGTTTAAGAAGAGTCTAATTCTTTAAGTTTTATTTTCAATAAAGATTAAAACAATTGCCCTATAATTGATATTATAGCTAATTGATCATTTAGTCATTGCTAAGAGGGTCTAAGAGAGTCCGTTTTGGTCAATTACTAAGGTAGGGCCCTGCTAAAAACTTTACTTGAATTATTACTTTACTGGAATTTTGAATTATATTTTCCATTCTGATTGGTGATCAGGAGTTATTTCCATTTCCATGGATGTTTCTGAGAGCATTCTAGTTCAAGTGGTACTTTCTCTACCCTTGGGTTGTTAACTCACATCCAAGAGCTGATTGGTACTCAGCTGAAGAGTGCCACTTGACCATTTTTAAGATATCTAAGTTGTCTTATTTTGCAGCTCCGTTCTATGTAACCCTCTGTCCTGCTAACTTCAGCCATCTTGGGCTCTCTGGAATCTCGACTCTATTTCCTCAGTTTAGAAGTTTCCCTGGGCTCTGCTTGGGCTTCCTTTTCCTGCATTGCAGCCTTGGAACCCTCTGTGAGCAGTAAATTCAGAATTCTGTGGCTTTCAGAGACCACAGCACCTTGCTACCTAATGGCAAATTTCTCTTTTTTTCATTTGCCTGCTTCTCGTCTTCCTTTCGTTCTTTTTATTATACTTCAAGTTCTGGGGTACATATGCAGAATGTGCAGGTTTGTTACATAGGTATACATGTGCCATGGTGCTTTGCTGCACCCATCAACCCGTCATCTACATTAGGTATTTCTCCTAGTGCTATTCTTCCCCCAGCCCCCAACCCTCAACAGGCCCTGGTGTGGCGATGACCCCGCCCCCTTGTGTCAATGTGTTCTCATTCTTTAAACCCCACATATGAGTGAGAACATGCAGTGTTTGGTTTTCTGTTCCTGTGTTAGTTTGCTGAGAATGATGGTTTCCAACTTAATCCATGTCCCTGCAAAGGACACGAACTCATTCCTTTTTATGGCTGCACAGTATACCATGGTGTATATGTGCCACATTTTCTTTATCCAGTCTATCATTGATGGGCATTTGGATTGGTTCCAAGTCTTTGCTACTGTGAACAGTGCTCCAATAAATATGTGAGCATGTGTCTTTATATATTTATAATCCTTTGGGTATATACCCAGTGATGGGATTGCTGGGTCAAATGGCATTTCTAGTTCTAGATCCTTAAGGAATTTCCACACTGTCTTCCACAGTGGTTGAACTAATTTACAGTCCCACCAACAGTGTAAAAGCATTCCTATTTCTCTACATCCTCTCCAGTAGCTGTTGTTTCTTGACTTTTAAATGATCGCCATTCTAACTGGTGTGAGATGGTATCTCATTGTGGTTTTGATTTGCATTCATCTAATGACCAGTGATGATGAGCTTTTTTCCATATGTTTGTAGATTCTGGATATTAACTTTTTGTCAGATGGACAGATTGCAAACATTTTCTCCCATTCTGTAGGTTGCCAATTCACTCTGCTGATAGTTTCTTTTGCTGTGCAGAAGCTCTTTAGTTTAATTAGATCCCATTTGTCAATTTTGGCTTTTGTTGCCATTGCTTTTGGTTGTTTTCTTCAAGGGTTTTTATGGTTTTAGGTCTTAGGTTTAAGTCTTTAATCTATCTTGAGTTAATTTTTGTATAAGGTGTAAGGAAGGGATCCAGTTTCAGTTTTCTGCATATGGCTAACCAGTTTTCCCAACACCATTTATTAAACAGGGAATCCTTTCTAAAAAACGTTTTATAACTACAATGAATGTGGCCTTTGAAATAATTATGCTGGTTGTACGTGGGGGAATCAACATTATAAAGCGGTACACTGAATGTTCTTTTAGGGAAGTGAACTTTTCTCTTTTAGTGGACCTTTTACTTTGTCAAGGTGTGTGTGTGTTTGGGGTGGGGATTTACTTTAACTGTTCTTGGATTGAAAATCATAGAACATTAGAAGTTGCTTGAGTCCACAAACAGAATTAGCATTTTGACCAAACTCAGTAAATCACTTTTTCTAGTTAAACAAATTTGCCTCTATTAAGAGAGATATTTATCTCCATGGTGATTTCTCAAACATATCTTACAGATTTCCCTTATACAGATGAGAGGAATATGGCAAAAACATAAATAAATAACAAATTGCTCCAAATCAAGCATCTAACATTTGGCAGAGCTGATGCAAAATCTTTGGACTCCATTTTTGTTGCCTTCAAAACATCCAGCAAGAGCGTCTATTATCAGAGCTAAAATATTTAGTCTTACATAATTAATCCAAATGGAAGTTAGAACAGTTAGAAAAAAAATGTAATACATGTTTGAGACAATTTATTAAGATTCGTATATTTTGGGTCCTTTTGCCAATCCATTTGCTTCTTCCAGTACATAAGTTTGGATGGAAAATATATTACAGTTCATTTAGTTATAATAAACCTTTTGTTTTCATTATGTGCTTTTTACTGCAAATGCTAACATTAATATTCAAATTTTATCAGGCAAACTGCACTTATTCATACTAAATTGCCAGCTGTCTGCTTCTGACCAAAATCTTGGCAAAGTCATTGACTTATGCAGCATCTGGAGTCCAGTTTCTTTTGCGCAGCCCACTCATATCATTGGCAGTGTTTCGAAAGGCAGTCTCATAGCTTTTCGTCTGTGTGATTTACAGAGCTAAGGTTCAGATGAGCTCCTGAATTTACTTCCTTCATAAACTTTATTTCTACTTCTATGCTAACCTATTCCTAAAGTACCTGATTCTTTTAGCAACTGGATTTAGTAGAGAAAGATGAATATGGGCTATTTATCCTCAAATTTAGCTATCAGTTAAATTTCTTAATGTTAAATGCAACATCTAGATGTTGGGAGAAAAAAACACTTGCTTAAAAATAATAACCCCTATATTTGCAGTCCGATCATGTTGATAATAAGCATAATTAATGTTAGAGACGGTAAGCTGGTGGAGATGAACACTCCCGATATGATCACTTACCTACATCTGTGTGGCTTGCTTCTTTTCATTTATGTCTATACAGTGACAACCTTTTTATTTCTTATGGAATAAAATCAGTGTATTTTATTAGCAGAACTACTTTTTGAAAAGTAATAGATTTCAGATACAGTATTGTCATATTTTCAATTTTGCCTGTGTGACTAACTTATCAAGATCCATGTAAAAATTGTCAATTCTGTAATGGAAATTAGTATGAGAACAGAGGCTGGGGTGTAAGAGAAATTCATGAGAAGAGTAAAAAGAAATATTGTTATCTATTCCATTTATTTTTTAATGCTATTTTAGGATTGCTGGTTAACCTGAAAATATTTTTGCTTTTTTCTTATTGTTAAAAATTAAAAGAATGTATTCAAATATAGTCAAATAAATCAAAGATAGAGAAACAGATTGTCAAATTCCCTCTTACAAACTAACCTCCATGGTTCTATACTACTGAGCACTCAACACGTTTTTAAAGGCATTTTTAAAAAGTGAAAACTGCTGAATGTAATAAAGAAAGATGTGTCCATCAGAGAAAGTCCTGCTTGTTATTGTTTTCTCTCCTTCTAGGGTAGTTATGTGATGTATGGGGTTTAGTTTTCATTGACATTTTACTTATGCTGAGTGGGAAGCCTGCACAGTAGTAATGCAAGTTTTTAAAATTTGCTTAGGAAAACAATATCTTGCAATACTTAGAAAAATATTTTTTATATCCAGGTTATAATGAACAAGTTTAAAATAATATATATATATTTTTTTACCAAAATGGATTCAATATTTAAACCTGAAATATTTAGAAGGACAAGGTTTACTACTTTTCAAAGGAAATATTGCAATTATGACGATATGTTTTTACAAAATCACTCTATACAGGCTGACCTATCTCTTTTTTTGTTATCCTCCAGGATAAAATAAACACCAAGTATAAGTATACCACTGGGCATGGTAGCTCATGCCTGTAATCCCAGCACTTTGGGAGGCTGAGGCAGGAGGAAATCTTGAGGCCAGAAGTTCAAGACTAGACTGGTCAAAATAGCAACAACATATCTATTAAAAAACAGTAAGTATACCATCATCACTTCAAATTTAACTCCCATGCTGCTCCCAGAGTAATCATACCGAAACACAAATATGATGAAGCTGTCTCATGCTTAGAACCCAATTAAATCCCTTATAAACCTCAGAATAAATTTAAATTATTCAGCATGGCCTACTTAATCCTTCAGATCAAGCCTTACTTAATTGTCAATAC
This sequence comes from Macaca mulatta, assembly GCF_049350105.2. Classification (NCBI taxonomy): domain Eukaryota; kingdom Metazoa; phylum Chordata; class Mammalia; order Primates; family Cercopithecidae; genus Macaca; species Macaca mulatta. The sequence goes on from NC_133417.1 coordinate 11,321,188, forward strand.
CTCCTCCTGTTCCCAGCACTTGCTACAATAAGTGACTTGCAATAGAGAAACATCCTGTTTATGTCCATGCTTTCTGTCTGTATATTTTTAGCTTCTTTTACAATGAGGGGGGTTGCACTTTTTCTTCAATAATTAGCTTGGATATTTGTAGGTAAATCAATGAATAATAAATTATTTTTCTAAACCATTGCTTGCATTTTCCTTCTCCACTCTCTCTCCCCTGTGCTATCTTTGCTTTGGGTTCTTTTCATTAATTATATGGATTAATACCTCCTCATTTTCTTTTCTTTTCCTAAACTTTTATATTTTCATCCCTCATTCTGCCACTGAAAGCATGACTTCTTAAGTCTCAGGCAGATTAATCTTCTTTTCTGAAAAGCATACAGTAGTTGCAATTCCTTAGAGAACTAAAAAGCTTCCACAATATGGTGCCAAACTGCCTCACCAATTGCAGCTTATATTTTCCTGTGCTACCACAGTAAATGTGCCTTCATGAATCCGAGTCCAAAGAAGACCAAACAACTCACTGTTTTCCTGAGCGCTTTCTCACTTCTATTATTGGTTCATGTTGAAATGTTAACACTGTAAAAAGGCCATTTATTCTTCAAGGTGCATTTCAAATATTACCTGCTTCCCGTATAGGAAAGCCTTCTATTATCCCTCAGAGGAGTAGGGATAATATCTATTTGGTTTTTTTAAATTATATTTTATTGTAGATATGTTGTTTCCTTATTAATCGTTATACCTATGAGCCTCTTTAAGGGATTTGAATTTATTACCATAGACTCTCTTTCTGGAAGAATCACTAATGCATAGTAATTTCTCATTTCATGTTGCAGAGGAACAGAGAAAATGAGAGAAATAGACAGAGATAGAGACAGAAGCAGAGACAGAGTAATAGAGAAAAAGAGATTGAGGCTATAAAAAATGAAATAAATATCCCAGAAAATTACATAGAACAAAACTCATTGAGTTTTATAATATAATTTTAGAAAAATGCATTCATAGACTTGCTGATATGGCTTGAATTTGTGTCCCTGCACAAATCTCATGTCAAATTAGAGGAGGGGACTGGTGGGAGTTGATTGGATCATGGGGACAGATTTCCCCCTTGCTGTTCTCATGGTAGTGAATAAGTTCTCATGAGATTTGATTGTTTCAAAGTGTGTGGCACTTCCCCCTTCTCTCTCTTTCCTCTGTCATGGTAAGATGTGCCTGCCTCACCTTCACCTTCCGCCATGATTGTAAGTTTCCTGAGGCCTCCCAGCCATGCTTCCTATACAGCCTGCAGAACCGTGAGTCAATTAAACCTCTTTTCTTCACACATTACCCAGTCTCAGGTAGTTCTTTACAGCAGTGTGAGAATGGGCTAATATATTTATTTAATTTAAATTTCATAACAGGCTTACAGTTTTTCTCTATTTATAAAATCAAGACATGAGGGTTTACAAAATGTTTCAAACACTTTTTATGAGATTTTTACTTATGGTGTGGCTCTGAACTGTTGTAACCATTAATGCTTCCGACACTAAATGTGTGGATTTGTCCTCACATCAACAAATTTTCCGGCTTCAATTTCTCACACCAACCAATTATCCTATAACTCAATTCAATTCTCCTACAACTCAATTAAAAAAAAAAAGAAAACAACACTCACTGCTCAGAATTAGTGCAGACCCCACAGGATTAAGAGCTTAAGTTTAGTTACACAAGATTGGCTTCACTTCAGACTCCAACCTGGATCACCCCTATTTCTGGTCAATGGGCTATAAAGCCAGGGATCCCACAGCCCCTTTTTCAGTTTCAATAATCTGCTAGAACAGTTCATAGAACTCATGAAAACAAGGTACTTACATTTATTAGTTTATTATAAAGGATACAACTCAGCAACAGCCAGATGGCAAGGATGCATAGGGAAGAGTATAGCTGGGTAGGGCGGAGCATGGACCTTCCCTGCCTGTTTCAGATGTTCTACCCTCCCAGTACCCAACATATTCAACAACTTGGAAGCTCTTTAATCTCATTGTTTAGGGATTTTTATAGAGCCTTCATCATAAAGGCATGACTAATTAAGTCACCGACCATTGATGACTGAACTCAATCTCCGCCCCTGCTTACCTCTCTGGAGGTCTACAGTGGGGCTAAAATTTCCACTTCTCTAATCATGGGCTTGGTGCCTCTGGAAACCAGACCCCATCCTGAAGCATCCAGTGGCCCACCAGTCTCACTTCACTGGCATAAACTCAGGTATAATTGAAAGGGGCGGCCGGGCGCGGTGGCTCAAGCCTGTAATCCCAGCACTTTGGGAGGCCGAGACGGGCGGATCACGAGGTCAGGAGATCGAGACCATCCTGGCTAACACGGTGAAACCCCGTCTCTACTAAAAAAAAAAAAATACAAAAAACTAGCCGGGCGAGGTGGCGGGCACCTGTAGTCCCAGCTACTCGGGAGGCTGAGGCAGGAGAACGGGCGTGAACCCAGGAGGCGGAGCTTGCAGTGAGCTGAGATCTGGCCACTGCACTCCAGCCTGGGCGACAGAGCGGGACTCCGTCTCAAAAAAAAAAAAAAAAAAAAAAAAAAAGAAAGGGGCTTGTTATGAAAAATAAAAGATGCTCCTCTCACCCTCATCACTAAGGAAATTGTTTCAGGAACCAGGGACAAGGATTCAATATGTATTTCTTATCACAATGCATTTAGACCATTATGAAAAATGTTTAATAATGTTTGCCTATTTCAACTCATTTTCTGTCATCGAAATCGATGTCTACTCTTAATTGTGAACAACAATAACAGCAACAGTAGCAGCTCTTTTATGTAGCTCTTGCAGTAGGTCAGCCACTATGTGAGTGAAGTCATGGGGCCACTTCCATAAATTGCCTTACTGGCTCCACTGCACAGTCACGCAGGTGCCTTGCGCTAAGGAAAAGCCATGCAGCAGAAGACTCGAGCAAGGGGAGAGGAGAATGTCTGTGTCTGCTTTGCTTATGGCTTATTCCTGTTGACAGATTACAAGGCACAGGAAAGTCCTGCTTTTTAGTACACTGAAGGATCTTTTTCTTTTTTCTTTTTCTCCTTGTTAAATGAGTCATTTCTGTATGTGTTTTATACTCTAGAAGCCCCTACACTCAGAAAACAGAACAAAATACTTTGTTATGCAAAAGTGTTGACGAATTCTTATGTTCATGAGCTTTTGCCTGCTTTTTACAAACTGGAGAAAATAAAGAAGGCTGGTTTCCTTTAAAGTTCTACAGGTAATCACCCAATCTGAACTCAAGTGAACACATGAATGGATAATTTGAAATAGCAATGTTTTATGTCTTTTTAAATTAAACTTCCCCTGCACACACATATCTCTTGTTTTCTTTACTAGTACCTCCATATATTAAAATGTGGTAAATGAGAAGGTTATATTTTTTCTCAAATCAATGTTTCTTCCAAAAAAAAATTAAAAAGCATTTCCAGAAGCTCCCCTCCTCATGCTGTCTTGGTTCATTTTCTGCTGCTTTTAACAGGATATCTGAAACTGGATAATTTATAAATCCTTTTGTTCCCTACAGTTATAAAGTCTAAGACATCCAAGGTCAAGAAGCTGCATTTGCTGAGGGCCTTGCTGCTGGCGAGAACTTTCTGTGGTATCCTGAGGCACCACAGGGTGTCACATGGCAAGGGGGGCTGAGCATGTGGCTCATATGTCTCTCCCACTTCTTATAAAGCCACCAGCCCCGCCCCTGTGATGATCCATTAATTTATTAACCCATTAATCCCCGTTCATGAGAAATTTGCCCAGTCATCTCTTCAGAGTTCCACCTCTTAATACGGCCACAGTGGGGATAACATTTCAACACAGTTTAGATGAGATATTCATACCATAGCCTTCTGCCCTTGGCCTCCCAGAACTGATGTCCTTCTAACAGACAAATACATTCATTTTATCCCCATAGCCCCAAAGTCTTAGCACAGTCCACCACCAACTCAAAAGTTCAATATCCAGAGTCTCATCTGTGAGCCTGCAAAATCAACACACGCTATCTACTTTCAAGGCTGAAGAATAATCTAGTTTGACTCAACGCTTTACTTCTTGGACACACCGAGGCAAGGGATTGGCCCCTGAGTCCTCAGGAAGTCCTGCCCTAGGGCTTTGCTAGAGAAAGCCCAGTAGCTGCCTGTATGGTTTGGAGTCCAGTGTTTAAAGCTTTCCCAGGTGGGCGCTGCATGATGCTAGTGATTCCACAGTTCTGGGCTCCTGGTGGTGGCCCCTCTCCCACTGCTCCATTAGGTATTACTCGGGCGAGGACTCTCTGTAGCAGATACAGTCCCACGTTTCCATTCAGCAGTGCTCTAATAAAGGCTCTCTGAAGTGATGTCACCCTTGCAGTAAGTCTCTGCCTGGACCCCGAGACTTTCAGCAACGTTCTTTGAAATATGGATGGAGGCTGTCATGCCTCCCTAGCTGTTGCATTTAGTGGCCCTGCAGAATTCACACCACGTGGACGCCTCCAAGTTTTATGGCTTACACCTTTGGGAGCGGCAAGGTTGAGTCACACCTCGGGCCACTAGAGTCTCAGCTGGGATGGCCAAGGAGTGTGCTGTGCTGAAATGCAGGGAACAGAGACCCATGGGGGACCTGGGCAGCAAGCCTGTGGAGGGCATACCAGGTCTGCCCCGCAAAACTATCCTGCCCTCCTAGGCCTCTGGGCCTGTGATGGGAGGGGCTGCCTCAGTGATCTCAGAAACGTGTCCAGGTCTTTCTTCCATTCTTTTGTCATCCACTCTCTAGGTACAAATCTTTGCAAAAGGTTGCTGGGCCACAAACACTAGGCGTTCTCTTCCTAACATGTTTTTATCACTCTGTACAGGGTACAGGGGCAGGCTGAGAGTTTTCCAAAACTTTTCACTTTACTTTCCTTTTGATTACAAATTTCATGTTTAAGTCATTTTTCCCTCTAAAAGCTTAATGCAGTCCAGGCACAGGGGCTCATGCCTCTAATCCAAGCATTTTGGGAGGCCAAGGCAGGAGAGTCCCTTGAGCCCAGGAGTTTAAGACCAGCCTGAACAACATAGGGAGACCCGGTCTGGACAAAACACTTAAAAGTTCGCCTGGCATGGTGGCACTTGCCTGGGGTCCTAGTTACTTGGGGAGGCTGAGGTGGGAGGATCGCTTGAGCCCAAGAGGTCAAGGTGCCAGTGAGTCATGATTGCACGACTGTACTCTAGCTTGAAAGACAGAAAGAGACTTTGCACAAAAAGAAAAAAAAAAACCTTAATGTGAGTAATTAAAAGTAGCTATGCAGTAGCCTGAATGCTTTGCTACTTAGATACTTATTCCAGAAGATAATGTAATCACTCTCAAGTTCAGCCCTCCATAAGGTGCTGGGGTATGGACGCAGTTCAGCCAAGTTACTTTCCCACTTATAGTAAAGGTGGCCTTAATCTCAGGTTCCAATACCTTGTTCCACAGTTCCACCTGAAACCTTGTCGGAATGTTCTTTACTGTCTATAATTTTATCAGTACTCTGGTTGTGACCACTTCACTGATCTCTAAGAAATTCCAAGCTTTCCCTAGTCTTCCAAGCCCTCAGCAGAGTCTAGGATTTTTCTAGCCTGCTCCTCCAAATTCCTCCAGCCTCTGCCCACTACCCAGTTCCAAAGCTGCTTGGACATTTTCAGGTACTCATTCTCAGCAGAGTTCCACTTCTTGGTGCCAATTTTCTGTCTTAGTCCGTTTCCTGTTGCTTATAACAGAATATCTGAAAATGGGTAATTTATCTAAAAAAGGATTTTTTTTTTTTTACATTTATAGAGGGCGAGATGTCCAAGGTTGAGTGGTCACCTCTGGTGGGGATCTTCTTATTGGTGGGACTCTCTGCAGAGTCCAAAGGTGGCATGGGGCATCGCATGGTGAGGGGGACAAGTGTGCTAGCTCAGGTCTCTTCCTCTTCTTATAAAGTCAGCACTTCCACTTCCACCTTCGTAATAACCCATTAATCCATTTGTACAGAAATAGATTAAGCCTTTTATTTTAACATGTGTTCCATAAGGGACAAATATTTAAACCATAGCACAAGCCAGGCAAACAGATGTTAAGTAGACCATGAGTTTTCTTTTTTCTTTTCTTTTCTTTCTTTTATTTATTTATTTATTTAGAGTCGGAGTCTCACTTTGTTGCCCAGGCTGGAGTGTGGTGGTATGATCTTAGCTCACTGCAACCTCTGCTTCCTGGGTTCAGGAGAAATTTTTGAGGGAGCATTACTTTGAGGAGAGAGATACAGCTGAAGCACTTAAAGGCCTGTTCACAACTCATGGTTGCTATGTGACCTGGTTAATCACTCTTCCTCATCAGGCTGCAGTCCCCTCATCTGGAATAATAGGGTGACCTGGTGACCTCTAACCTTAACATGCTCTGATCCTGTTGTCCTAATGACAGAGGGAAGGTCAGTATTCTAGATATGTGCACCTTCAGTTTAAGAGTGGCAAGCCACCTGAGGTCAGCATAGGCACAACATTCAGAATCCAAAGGGGCTCACCATCCACCCACCAGCAAAGAAGCTCTGATGCAACATTGCTTTTTGTTCATCAGATCCTGGCCTAGGACAGTAGTGGACACCAACTAGGTCAGGAAATCCTTGTATTCTCAGTACGTGTTCATGAACAAGGATCCTAATATTTCAAAATCTCAGAATGAGCCTCTCAAACTCAGTCTCCTTCCATGAAAGAAGAGCATACGACAACTTAATATTTGTACTGTAAAAGTCAGGTCTGATTTATACGAAATGATTCATAGGAACACAGCAAGGACATACTTGTGGCACAAAGATGAAACATGGGAATACCTTGCCTGTCTTTTTTTTTTTTTGAGATGAAGTCTCACTTTGTTGCCTAGGCTATAACGCAGTGGCGGAATCTCTGCTCACTGCAAGCTCTGCCTCCTGGGTTCAAGCCATTCTCCTGCCTCAGCCTCCTGAGTAACTAGGACTACAGGAATGCCCAGCTAATTTTTGTATTTTTGGTAGAGACGGGGTTTCACCATGTTTGGCAGGCTGGTCACGAACTCCTGACCTCAAGTGATCCACCCACCACAGCCTCCCAAAGTGGTGGGATTACAGGCGTGAGCTACTGTGCCTGGCTGGAATACCTCAACTTTTAAAGAAAAATTTAGCCATCCTTAATTTGAAACCTTGAAAATAGTCTCAGACTTGCTTTTTAAGGAAGATTTGACAAATGCAATTAGCATGGACACTTGAAGTTTATTTAAATGTCTAGCAGTAGAATGGGTATACAGAAGTACTTCAAATAACATAGCAAATAGAATCTCACAAATAAATGAACCCTACTAGAGCCAATATTTAATATTTTCTGCATTTTTTCTTACAGGAAGAGAATCATCCTTGACATTAAAGGGATACATTAATCGCTGGCAAAAATTATTACGTTTTTGCAGTAAATAAAAGCTAACTGTTTCCAATTACTGTTTCCAATTAAAATTTAAATTAAGAAGAAATAAAAACTTGATGTTTAAAATTCTACTTTTGCCATTTATGTTCCATTTTGTCAACTAAGGCAATTATGACATCACCTCATCTTCTGCAGCATGTCAAGTTCATATGTTATTAAATACTGACAATGAGATGAACTTGAAGAAAGCAAAAGAATAGTTCATTAAGTATCAGGGACATTGTGTGTTATCAATAATGTCAAAAGAGTAAAAATCATACAAACAATTGGCATCAATCAATCACCTTCCATTTGTGCACACTGCATCAGCTGCCTCACACCCAGCCATCTCCCCACAAGATGTTGCTACAAATATCTGTCTCTCTCTCTGTCTGGCAATATCTTCCTGCCCTTGCCTCTATCTCCTCTTGTTTTTAGATCATTACATCAGACCTTTTCTGTGTCCCCAATTACCATAAGTATAATCTTTTGCAATTTTCTGTCATTTAAGAGGTCAGGTTGCATTCCATGCTTGTCATCCTGCTGATGGTTTAAATATCAAATTGCAGCCAGAAGGTACCAGAATGAGGATGGAGGGAAGTGCACACAGCACATGCATTCCGAAAGGGCTCAGCTGGTGAAGCCTCTCTAATTGCAGTCCAGCTTAGTGTGCCATTCAAGTAAGAATAACATGATGCCCCTGAAAAGGAAGGGAGATTTAATGCTCTGTAATTCTCCCTTCATTCTGAGAGTGTTAACTTCCTTAGATTCATTCGAATCCAAAAGGAGGCTTTAGGAGGGCAAAGCAGCCCTCCCAATAAAGGTTCCTAAATTTAGACCTCTACATTTAAGCTCTTCAATCTTGCTTTCCCAGGCACTCAGGTTTTAATCAAAAGAGATGGTGATTTGACAGCAACTTCCTTCTGTGCATCACCCACCAATGTAATCGCCTTAACTTATTTATCTTTTCTACTTTTCTTTATTTGTAAATTCTTATGCAAAATTATTGCTTACTATAGGAAGTGGCTGCCATGGACACATTAACTGACCTCTAAGTGACATTTGTTTGAATTTCTACATAATAAATCAGTCACTAAAATAGATAAAACGATTTGGAAAATGATAGCAAAGTGAGAATTGTTCTTCACAGGTAAGGTTGCTGGAATGCAAATGAGAGACACCTTCTAGATGACTCAACCTCATCATCATAACCAAATTAGTCTCCTTGATAACTGGGCAGTGGGTCATTCATTCCTTTGAGGAATATGACTCTGCTGCCAGTTATTACAAATTGACCAAAGGCACCCCCTGGAACCAGCTGTGATCTTTACAGTTTCAGGGAATGTTCATCATCATGAAAACACCTCTCGCTTCATCTGTGTCATCCTGCCGCCACGTCCACTGGGCCAGAACCAAAAAGCAGTGGCTCTGTTTACGTTAATGTCGCTATTTATTTGCTCTCATCTATGGTTATCCAAGACTTACTGAATTTGACCTTTGAGATGACCAAGGTATTGACTCGTTCAGTTGTAGGTTGATTTTGACCCAAAAGTCTATTAATGCAATGAAACTATTAAGCATCAGAACCCATTCTTCTATTATAAGAAGTCTATCATGTAATTCAGATAAAAATAAAGTGAAATTTCAGAGGTGATAATTCTGAAAAACTGCTAGGACTCTGCTTGATGCTCTAAGTCATGTGCAGTATACGTACATATAATTTGACTTATATAAGTAAGTGTACACTTAAGACAAGCAAATAGGCAAAACTATGGAAGGCTGTAAAACGATCAGTTGTTGCCAGGGTGTTGCAGGAAGTCAGGGATGAATAGGGAGAACACAGAGGGTTTTAAGTCAGTGAAACTACCCTGTATGAAGTTATAATGGTGGGTGCATGCCATTATGTATTTGTCCAAACATGTAAAATGTACAATATCAAGAGTGAACCCTAAGGTAAGCTATGGACTTTAGGTGATGATGGTGTGTCAGTGTCGGCTGATCAATTGTAACCAATGTTCCATTGTAACAAGGGATGTTGATGGTGGAAAGGGCTATGCATGTGTGAGGCAGGGGGTAAATGGGATATCTCTGCACCTTCCTCTAAATTTTTCTATGAACCTAAAACTTCCCTAAGCAAATAAATTATTTAAAACACTGGAAAACATCCCAAACCAAAATACATCAAAACAAAACAAAAATAAGCATGGGCCAATGTTCCTAGCATGAAAGAACAAATACCATAGCTTTCTTTTTTATTTTTTCTGCAACATGAATGCAAGCTTCCTTAATTGTAGAGATTATTTGACGAGCCAAGGAGTATGAGACTTTAGACTTTAGACACTGAGATCTTAAGGCACCTTGGAGATTGAGAAACCATACTGAAAACCCAAATAAAGGCAAATGACAAGCCCTTTAACGTAGATAAGGCATGATAAAGGTGCTCTGTTTGATTTCAGTCTAATACAAGATTCGATGACCTAGGTTGATGGAACTGATACTGAAAACCAGATCAAATAATGCTTTCTCCAGCCATATCTCAGCCTTCATTGCTGTACCATAATGATTACAGAGCAGCAGCCACATTTCTTAGAATCTGCTGCATCTAAATTCTATGAATTCTGCTATGTACATATAGAGACTTAGAAGGTAGAAAGCTGCTTGGGTTGGTGCCAGTCACAGCAAAACTAGATCTGTGGCAGAGACTTTTCACTTTCTGTATCAGCTATGGTAGAATGTTGACATATCCCCTAGCATCATATATACCCAGAGGCAGTGGTGGGAGGTGTTTTAACTAGCACAGCTCCACACTGTGTTTGATCATTTCTGACAACTACACTGTTTCTGATTAGGTAGTATTCAAGCTCGGTTTCATGGCCCTCTTGAAATTGTTTAAGCTACAAAATGATGTAAAATAAATATTTTTCTTTTAATCAACCAACAAGGCTCTTCTTGTTTATAGCTGAAGACTTATTTCAGTACAATTGCCCCATTAAACTGACAGTTTGTGAGTGCACATCATCTTTGCCCATAATGAACAAGGGATAATTTCAGAGTTACCTGAGAAACTTTTACAAATGGCCTTTCTTTATCCCCTTTCCAAACTTCACCTCAACATTCTATTAGACCACCTGGTATATAAGAGCCTTCACAGGTATGCCAGTCCTACGTAGCTTGAAAAGCTAAATAATTTATTTTGATATTCCAACATAATTAAGAACCACTGACCTAAGTCAGTAGTCCAAATCTGGTTCACATTAAACATTCATTAGAGCTTAGGAAACATAACGAGCCCTAAGTACATACAATCTTAATCTATTTAAACAAATTTACTAGGGAAAAAGGTTAGAAATAGGGAGATCATTAAATTCCTGGGGTAATTTATATAATATTGTAAATATATATAATATATATTTTTATATTTAAATATAAATATATATTTATATTATATATTTGTAACATTTATTTATATTATATATTTGTAAAATATATAATATAATAGTGCCATCTGGGGATGTTTTCAAGACCTGGTGTTTGGAAGCCTCTCATATAGCTCAATCACTTATCGAAGACCTTAATATAAGTTCGTGTAAACAACTTAAATGTATCTCATTCTCTGAAAGTATCAGTGGATCACTGAGCCAAGGAAAGTTGTAGAAATTATAAATCTGGATCTCAGAAACATATTCAATAAGAACTCTCATGATTGTGAAGAAGGTAGATAAGTGAAGTCGAAGGCAAAATCAGTTGGGTGGATTACTCATGGTCGCAATGGTTATAAACAAAAGACGCTCATCAATGGGAGGATATTCTTCTAACCTAAAAAGAGTTCTATCTATGAAATTGTGAGGATATTTAAGTTATACTACAATAACAACCACATTTAATTCCCCTCTCATGCTATATGCTCACTGTGGGTTTGCTGGGGTTTCTGATTCACAGTATCTTCAGTCATGGATGTAGGCTGGAAAACCAACAATCTAGAAGACCTCTGTGGGCTTTGGGTGGTAATCAATATGGCAAATTGTATTCTGGCCAGGAGAACTTTGTGCCACTTAAAGTCTATTCCATTTACTAAAGCAGATAACAGGGTCATGGTCAGCTTGAGAGTCAGGAGAAAAGCAATCCTACTCCAAGCCTTGCAGGAGTAGAATTCAAATGCGAGACCTTGAGCCTTGGGTAACGCATACACTCAGAACCAAAGTCTTAATCCATCCTCATTGTAACTTCTATCTCCCTTCTTCCAAATCTGAGCAGTGTATTCTAAGGAGCATAAACTTTGGAGAAAGCTCTATCTGGCAACAATTAGATCTTTACCTCACGATTAAGGAAATCATTAAATCTCTAAGTTGTAGTATCTTTTTATACCTAAGGGGTGGATCATGCCCACATACCAGCACTGTTAATTGAGATAGATGGTTATTATAATTTTATTATTATCCTTGATTAGCACCCAATTTTCTATCTTGAATCCCAGCACACTTGATCTGGTACTTGATCAAATATGATGATAGAAAAATAATGAATGAAACCTCAATTTGAAAGAAAACTGGACGGGCACTGTGGCTTATGCCTGTAATCCCAGCACTTTGGAAGGCTGAGGTGGGCAGATCACCTGAGGTCAGGAGTTCAAGACCAGCCTGGCCAACATGGTGAAACCCTGTCTCTACTACAAATACAAAATTAGCCAGGCATGGTAGGCACATCTGTAATCCCAGCTACTCCAGAGGCTGAGTCAGGAGAATCTCTTGAATCAAGAAGGCGGAAGTTGCAGTGAGCTGAGATCATGCCACTGTACTCCAGCCTGGGCAACAAGAGCAATACTCTGGCCAAATATATATATATATATATATATGTAGGCAATAGACTGAAGGGCAAAGTGTTCATCTATTCTTCTAGAACAATGTTTTTGCCACATTGGCTGAACATTGAAATTGCCTGGGGAGTTTTTAAAAGACCAGATGTCCTGATCATTTCACAAGTCAATTAAATCAGAATTTTTTTGGCATGTGGCCAGCTGCTATAATTTAAAAAAATTCCTCAAGTAATTTCAGTGGGCAGCCAGAGTTAAGAACCACTGTTCTATAATCAATGCTTCTGAAACCTGTGTACCTGTGTACCTATGAGAATCGTAAGTAGAGTGTTGTAAAATTGTACATACTCAGTAGCCCCGGTTCCAGGCTCTGTGTAGTAAAGTTATATGGAGATAGGTTTCAGGTAGATACAGGATTACAGGTGTTACCTGTAATCACCCTGTCATGCTATCAAATACTACATCTGACTGTAGATGTATATAGAATGAATAAGATCTAGTATTTGAGAGCACAGCATGGTAATTACAGTCAATGATAATTTCATGTTCATTTAAAAGTAACTAAAAGTGTATAATTAGAATGTTTGTAATACAAAGAAATGATAAATGCCTGATGTGATTATTATCCATCATATGCCTGTATCAAAATAACCCATGTATCCCATAAATATATACACCTATTCACCCAGAAAAATGATAAAGAAATTAAAAACATTTCAAAAGGGAATGGTCCATAGATGAAATGAGCTCTCTCTGTAGGTAGTAATTAAGAAGAGTGACCATTTGCAGGGGCACTGCCAAAATATGTTTTAAGTGGGCACGAGTATTAGCCCTGCTGTCCTTAGGAATTTGTCCGTCTCATCTGGCAGTATACTCTCATTAGAAAACTAGTTATTCCCAATACCTGTTGTATTAGGGTTCTCTAGAGGAACAGAACTAATAGGGTATATGTATGTATGAAAGTGAGTTTATTAAGGAGAACTGACTCACATAATCATAAGTAAAGTCCCACGATAGGCTGTCTGAAAGTTGAGGAGCAAGGAAGCCAGTCCCTAAACCTCAAAAACAGACAGTGCATCCTTCCGTCTGTGGCCGAAGGCCCTAGAGCCCCTAGAAACCACAACTGTAAATCCAAGAGTCCAAAAGCCAAAGAACTTGGAGTTTGATGTTCGAAGGCAGGAAGCATCCAGCACAGGAGAAAGAAGTCCAGAAGACTCAGCAAGTTTGCAGATTTCACCTCCTTCTGCCTGCTTTTTCTGGCCACACTGGCAGTTGAAGGAATGGTGCCCACCCAGATTAAGGGTAGGTCTGCCTCTCCTAGCCCACTGACTAAGATGTTAATCTCCTTTGGCAACACCCTCACAGAAACACTTAGAAACAATACTTTGCATCCTTCAATCCAATTAAGTTGACACTCAATATTAACCATCACAAGTCTACCCCTTGTCAATTTGAACCCATACATATCTCCTGAAATAACATATAATTTTCAAATAAGGAAAACAAGGTCATAATTATGCCTCACATAAAAACAGCTATTCTTTGTACTAAAAGAATTAGTGTGCTAATCCTTACCCTAAATGGTATTATGTAAAGATAACAACACTTAAATTGTGATGCAGAGTCAATAAATCTCTTTTTCTTTTGGAGATGGAGTCTTGCTCCCCGTCACCCAGGCTGGAGTGCAGGGGCGTGATCTCGGCTCACTGCAAGCTCTGCCTCCCAGGTTCACGCCATTCTCCTACCTCAGCCTCCCCAACAGCTGGGACCACAGATGCATGCTGCCAGGCCTGGTTGATTTTTTTGTATCTTTAGTAGAGACGGGGTTTCACTGTGTTAACCTCCTGACCTCATGATCTGCCCGTCTTGGCCTCCCAAAGTGCTGGGATTACAGGCGTGAGCCACCGCACCCGGCCAGAGTCAATAAATCTTATGTCACATAACAAAGGAAAAATAAAATAAAATAAAATAAAATAAAGACATTTTCTTAGTACTAGTGTATACATGTGTTGTGTATACATGCACAAACATATATTTAACAAAGGAGGAAATACTCATGACAATTACAGTCCTTGTTGCTGCAACTGGTCACATGATTGTAGCTGTTATTGATGACTACCTTTTTCTACTACCCATTCTGCATTCCCTTTGTCTTCAGCAAACATCCTTCAGCTAGATGTGGTTTTTTACCTGATGGGGTGATCCTGAAGGGTCTGGGCCATTTGTAGTTCTGCCAAGATTACATTGTTGTAGTTTCCCATGGATCTTAATCACAGGGCATGGTAATATTAAGAGACGCCCAAAGAGATCTCCTATATTCCATGCACCCTCTTCCTTACCTCCAATGTGGAGTAGTAAACTGATTTCATCTTGATAGTCCATGTCACCCCAGCCAACACTGTAACTCCTTTTTTAGCCTGTTGACTTAGAGGTAGGAAGAGCACAAAGTGGCCAGGTGGCAATCTTAATTTCCAGTTTAATGAAATTATTGTTGTGTCTCCTGGTGGCAGTATTCCTCCCTCGGAAACGAAGACCTTTAGGCCAGCAGAATATAATGTCACAGGAACAGGAAGCAAAAATTTTTCTAGGGGGGCCACTAAGGGTAATGGTGAGTGGTGCCACTTCTACTTCTACCCCTTGATTCCTGGACCAGTGAATCTTGGCTATGGGAGAAACAGTACCGTATATTGAACGCTGATTCAGGGCATATACCGCCTTCTGGAAAACTTTGCCCCAGCTCTGCAAAGTACTGTCACCTAGTTGGCATTTTAATTGTGACCTCACAAGGCCACTCCACTGTTCTATCAATCCAACTGTTTCACGGTGATGGGAAACGTGGTAAGACCAGTGAATTCCTTGAGCATGAGCCCACTGCTACACATCTTTGGTCATAAAGTGAATGCCTTCATCAGAGACAATGTTGTGTGGAATACCATGATTGCTGGATAAGGCATTCCATAAGTCCATGGCTGGTAGTCTTGGGCAAAAGCATTGCATGGAGAATAGGCAAACCAATATACACAGTAAGTGCCTATTCTGGTGAGGACAAACTTATCTCTTTTCCATGATGAAAGTGGTCCAATATAATCAACCTACCACCAAGTAGCTGACCGATTATTTCAAGGAATAATGCTGTATTGAGGGCTCAGTGTTGGTCTCTGTCGCTTGCAAACTGAGCACTCAACAGTGGTCATAGTCGGTCAGACTTGATGAATGGAAGTCCATGTCACTGAGCCCATGTGGAAACTTCCATCCCTGCCACCATGGCTACTTTGTTCATAGGCCCATGGGAGAATGACAGGGGTGGCTGGAAAAAGAGGCTGAATGGTGTCCACAGAATGAGTCATCGTATGCACTTGATTATGAAAATCCTTGTCCACTGAGGTCACCCTTTAGTGAGCATTCATGTGAGATACAAATATTGTATTAGTCTGTTCTCACACTGATAATAAAGATATACCCAGGACTGACCTCATAATCGTGGCTGAAGGCAAATGAGGAACAAAGTCACATCTGACATGGCCGCAGGCAACACAGTGTGTGCAGGGGAACTCCCCTTTATAAAACCATCACACCTCATGAGACTTATGAGAACAGCAGGGGAAAGACTAGTCCCCATGATTCAATTACCTCCCACTGGGTCTCCCACAACACATGAGAATTATGGGAGCTACAATTCAAGGAGAGATTTGGGTGGGAACACAGCCAAACCATATCATTCCTCACCTGCCTCTCCCAAGTCCCATGTCCTCACATTTCAAAACCAATCATGCCTTCCCAACAGTCCCCCAGAACTTTAACTCATTTCAGCATTAGCTCAAAAGTCCACAGTCCAGGGCCTCATCTGAGACAAGGCAAGCCCCTTCCACCTATGAGCCTGTAAAATCAAAAGCAAGTTGGTCACTTCCTAGATACAATGGGGGCCCAGGCATTGGGTAAATACATCCATTCCAAGTGGGGGAAATTGGCCAAAACGAAGGGGCTACAGACCCATGCAAGTACAAAATCTAGCGGGGCAATTAATCTCAAAGTTCCAAAATGATCTCCTTTGACTCCATTTCTCACCTCCAGGTCATGCTGATGCCAGAGGTGGGTTCCCATGGTCTTGAGAAGCTCCACTCCTGTGACTTTGCAAGGTACAGCCCAACTCCTGGCTGCTTTCATGGACTGGTGTTGAGTGTCTGTGGCTTTTCAGGGTGCATTGTGCAAGCTGTAGATGGATTGACCATTCTGGGGTCTGGAGGATGGTGGCTGTCTTCTCACCACTCCACTAGGCGGTGTTCCAGTGGGGACTCTGTGTGGGGGCTTGCACTCCATATTTCCCTTCTGTACTGCCCTAGCAGAGGTTCTCCATGAGGGTTCTGCCCTGCAGCACACCTTTGCCTTGAAATTCAGGTGTTTCCATATATCTTTTAAAATCTAGGTGGAGGTTTCCAAACCCCAGTTCTTGACTTCTGTGCACCCACAGGGCCAACATCACATGTAAGTCACCAAGACTTGGGGCTTACACCCTCTGTAGCAACAGCCTAAGGTGTATGTTGGCCCTTTTTAGTCATGGCTGAAGCTGAAGGAGCTGGGAAATAGGGCACCATATCCCAAGGTAGAATAGAGCAGGGGAGTCCCTGGGCCTGGCCGACAAGGGAGGTCCTCAAGGCCTCCAGGCCTATGATGGGAGGGGCTTTTGTGAAAGTTTCTGACATGCCCTGGAGACATTTTCCCCATTGCCTTGGTGATTAACATTCAGCTCCTCATTACTTCTGCAAATTTCTGCAGCCTGCTTGAAAATGAGTTTTTGTTATCTACCACATTGTCAGGCTGCACATTTTCCAAACTTTTATAGTCTACTTCCTCATGAATGCTTTGCCACTTAGAAATGTCTTCTTCCAGATTACCTAAATCATCTCTCACAAATTTCCGCAAACCTCTAGGATGGAATCAAAATGCCACCAGTCTTTTTGCATAGCAAAAGTAACTTTTATTCCGGTTCCCAACAAGTTCTTCACCTTCATTTGAGAGCACCACAGCCTGGATTTCATTGTTCGTATCACTGTCAGCATTTTGGTCAAAGCCATTCAATGAGTCTCTAGGAAATGCCAAACTTTTCCATGTCTTCCCATCTTCTTCTGAGCCCTCCAAACTGTTTCAATCTCTGCCTGTTACCCAGCTGCAAAGTCACTTTCACATTTTGGGGAATCTTTATAACAGCACCCCACTCCTCTTACCAATTTACTGTATTAATCTGTTCTCCAGCTGAGACTGGGTAATGTATAAAGAGAAGAGGTTTAATTGACTCACAGTTCCACATGTTTTGGGAGGTCTCAAGTCATGGCTGAAGGCAAATGAGGAGTAAAGTCACGTCTTACATGGTGGCAGGCAAGGTAACATGTGCAGGTGAACCCCCCTTTATAAAACCATTAGATCTCATGAAACTTATTCACTAACATAAGAACAGCAGAGTAAAGACCTGCCCCCATGATTCAATTACCTCTCACTGGGTTTCTCCCATGACACATGAGAATTATGGGAGCTCCAATTCAAGATTTGGGTGGGAACACAGTCAAACTATATCAAATATATTCAATTTTTGACCACTCAGAGATGTGAGTCACTAAGACTCACATCCACATACCTCTTCTCCAAATTTCTTTGTCACTGATATAGTTTACCTATATCCCCAACCAAATCTCATCTTGAATTGCAGCTCCCATAATCCCCACAAGCTATGGGAGGGACCCGGTGGGAGGTAATTGAATCATGGGGCAGTTCCCCCATGCTATTCCTATTCTTGTGATAATGAGTACATTCTCACGAGATCTGATGGTTTTAGAAGGGGCTACCTTCTTTACTTGCCTCTCATTCTTCTCTTTGCTGTTATCATGTGAAGAAGGATGTGTTTGCTTCCCCTTTCACCATAATTGATTGATTTCATCAAATTTCCAAGGCCTCCCCAACCATACTGAACTGTGTGTCAATTAAACCTCTTTCCTTTAAAAATTACCCATCTCAGGTATGTCTTTATTAGCAGTATGGGAACTGACTAATACAATCACCGATTTTCCAATCATGCTTCTTCCAAGTCCTTGACCATCCAGTCAAACCATTGGCTACAGCCCATGAATCAGTACATACTCATATACTTGGCCATTTCTTCTTCCATCTAAAATGCACAACTACGTGCACTGATCAAAGTTCTGCCCACTGGGAAGATTTCTTGTCAACACTATCCTTCAGAGATATTCTAGAGAGGGGCTATAGTGCTGCAGCTGTCCACTTTTGGCTGGTGCCTGCATATCATGCAGAACAATCTGTAAACCAGGCCCTAGTCTTCTCTTCCTCTGTTAACTGATCATGGGGAACTCCCCATGAGGCAGTCAGTGCAGGCTGGGGGAGAGAAGGCATGGTGGCAGGCGTGGAGACCATGGGCATTTGAGCCACTTCCTCGTGTAACTTCTTTGTGCCTTTGGACCTGCTTGAGCCCATTCACGTATATACAACTTCCATTGGATGATGGAATGCCGCTGTCCACACCCCACTTTATGGCTAGATAGGTCAGAAAGCACTCAGTTCATGACAGGCAGTTCAGGTTGCATGGTGACGTGATGACCCATCATCAAACATTCCATTTCTACCAAAGCTCACTGATAAGTCAAGAGCTGTCTCTCAAAAAGAGAGTAGGTATCTGCAGAAGATGGCAGGGCCTTGCTCCAAAATCCTAGAGGCCACTGCTGTGATTCAACTATGTGGGCCTGAAAAAGGCTCCAAACAGCATCCTTATCTGCCACTGACACTTCAAGTATCATTGGATATGCTGGGTCATATGGCCCATGTGGCAGAGCAGCTTGCACAGCAGCCTGGACCTTTTGCAGAGCCTTCTCTTGTTCTGGACCCCACTTAAATTTGGCAGCCTTTGAGGTCACTCACTAAATGGACTGGAATAACACCCAAATGAGGAATGTATTGCCTCCATAATCCAAATGCGCATCTTATCCTTCATCTTAGAAGGAATATCTCGACAGTCCTCACACCACTGAACCCTTAGAAATTTCACTGAAGTGAAAGTTCCCTGAATTTTAGTCAGACTTATTTTCCATACCATGGCACAAAAACATCTTACCAGTAAGTCCAGTGTGTTTGATACTTCTTGCTCACTGGGTCCAATCAGCATAGTGTCATCAATGTAATAAACCAGTGTGACATTTGTGGAAGGGAAAAGTGATCAAAATCTCTGCAAACAAGACATAAATATGGCATAAAGCCAGAGAGTTGATATACCCCTAAGGTAGGACAGTGAAGGTATATTGCTGGCCTTGTCAGCTGAAAGCAAATTGCTTCTGGTGGGCCTTGTGGACAGGAACGAAGAAAAAGGCATTTGCCAAATCAATGGCTGCATACCATGTACCAGGAGATGTGTTAATTTGTTCAAGCAATGAAACCACATCTGGCACAGCACCTGCAACTGGAGTCACCACTTGGTTAAGCTGAGGAAAGATAATCCACTGTCATTCTCCAAGATCCATCTCTCTTCCTCACAGGCCAAATAGGACAGTTGAAAGGGGATGTGTTGCGAATCACCTCTGCTATATCTTTCAAGTCCTTGATGGTGGCACTAATCTCCACAATCCATCCAGGATGTAATATTGTTCTTGATTTACTGTTTTTCTAGGTAGAGGTAGCTCTAATGGCTTCCATTTGGCCTTTCCCACCATAACAGCCCTCACCCTGCCAGTCAGGAAGCAAATGTGGTGATGCTAATTATGCATCCTGGCCCTGGGGAAATGACCACAGGATGAGTCCAGGGACCCACTGGACCCACTGCAAGTTGAACCTGAGCTAAAACTCCACTAATTACCTGACCTCCATAAACCTCTACTTTAACTGGAGGACCACAGTGACCTTTTAGGTCCCCAGGAATTAATGTCAGCTCAGAGCCAATGTCCAGTAATCCTTGAAAGGTCTGATGATTTCCTTTTTCCCAATTCACAGTTTCCCTGATAAAAGGCTGGAGGTATCCTTGGGGAAGGATAGGAGAAAGATTAACAGTATACATTGTCAGTAGTAAGGTCCTTCCTCAAGGGGACCCAGCCTCTCCTTCATTCAAGGGCTTCTGGGTCTGTTAACTGGCTTAAGTCTGGAAACTGATTAAGGGGATGTAATTCTCTATTTTTATAGTTAAAATTAGCCTTTTGTCCACTCAACCTGGAAGTTTTCTGCTTATACAAATTAAGTAAGAATGCAGTAGGCTTTCTATCAATTTCACGTGTAGAAACACTGTGATTAATTAGCCAATGCCAGAACTCTACATGAGTCAGGCTATTCTGATTGCTGGTTCGCCTCTGCTGTCCATTACGGTAACTATGCCTATCCTGCTTTGGATGGTTCAGTGCCTCCACTTGGCCACCTCAGGATCCAATTATTCCCATTGCATATAAGTTTTCTAATTGAACGACTGTGGTTCCCACTGTAAGACCTGGCATACAGAAAAGGGCAATCACAAAGTTCTTCAAGGATGCAGGTGTTCCTCTCACACATCTGTTTCACAAGGTTTTAGTGAAGGTTATGTCTTCTCGACACTCCCAGTTGGGATGAGTAGGTCTAAAGTGACTAATCCACTCTAGCATTCCAGTCTCCCTAAGCCTTTGGAGCCCTTCCTCTACATTAAACCACGGGAAATCAGGCATTTCCAGTTCACTCACAGTTGGGAAATCTTTTGATTCACGTTTCAGCTAACCAAGCAAAGAAACTATTAGAACCTCTTTAACTCCCTGAGCTGCAACATTAAATGCAGAATCCCTGCTTAGTGGGTCCATATCAATAAATTTAGCCTGACCCAATTTTATGTTCCTTCCACCATTATCCCACACCCTTAATATCCATTCCCAAGCCTGTTCTCCAGATTTCAGCTTATATAAATCAGAAAACTCAAGCAGTTATTTTGGAGTGTAGCACACCTGCTTGTGGGTCACACTCTAAACCTCACTTCTAGGAGTCTGTCAGGACTTGAGTCTAGTTATAGGTTTAGAAGCAAACAGGGGTTTTGGGAGTGGGTCCTGAGGGTAATCAGTATTTTCCTGCCTGGCAACTGCCTCAGGGGAGGCCATCACTGTTGCCTCAGGCAGTGCATGGTTAATAAACTCAGACAAAGGTGGAAAGACTGATGGCAATGTGGGCGGGGGAGGGGATGTTGCAGCCATTGGGGGTGGGGAAGCTGTTTCCTCTAGGAAAAAGGCTCATCAGAGTTTACAAGCTCAGTGTCCCCAGCTTCATCAGGGTCCTCCCACACATCCCCATTCCAAGTTTCAGGGTGTCCCATTCTTTTTCAGTCAATGCCCTTACTTTAACAGTAGACACCTGGAGAGGCTGAGCATGCACCTTTCATTGCAGGTCAGCCACTTGACTGATAAGAGCTTATGTCTGATTTGCCACAATTTCAGCCCGTTGTCTAAAGAGATAAGACTCTCACTCAGGACAATTTTAAAATTTTGAGGTTCCATGTGTGCTTCTGGAACCAGAAGTTAGAATCTTTGGGCTCATGATTTTCTTTCATCAATTTGTCCAGTAAACATAGGAGTGACCAACCAACTTAATTATACTTCTTGATCCTCAACATATGGTCAAAGGTATTATGTGTAGAGTCACTATCCTTTTTGCCTCTCAAGAATGGTGAGTCAGGCGTATCAAATTCATCTACTTTGCATAACTCTCTAAATGGTTCATGTCAAGGACTATCAGTGTTTCCCATACTATTAGAAGTAGAGCCCTTAGCATATCGGGGTCTAATCAGATTAAGTAGCCAAATCTAGAAACCCCAACTACAACTAATGAAAATTCTGTTCCTCTAGAACCACTCCTGGTACCAAAATCTGTACTAGTCAGGGTTCTCTAGAGGGACAGAACTAATAGCATATATACATATTATATGTATAAAATTATATATATATGAAAGGGAGTTGATTAAGGAGAACTGACTCATAGGATCACAAGGTGAAGTCCCATGATAGGCTGTCTACAAGTTGAGGAGCAAGGAAGCCAATAGTGGATCTGCTCCAGGCCCCAAACCTTAAAAGTAAAGAAGTTGACAGTGCAGCTTTCAGTCTGTAGCCAAAGGCCCTAGAGCCCCTGGGAAACCACTACTGTAAGTCCAGGAGTCCAAAAGCCAAAGAACTTGGAGTCTGATGTTTGAAGGCAGGAAGTATCCAGCAAAGGAGAAAGATGAAGGCTGGAAGACTCAGCAAGTCTGCTCATTCCCTCTGCCCGCTTTTTCTGGCTGTGCTGGCAGCAGAGGGGATGGTGACCACCCAGGTTAAGGGTGGGTCTGCCTCTCCCCGTCCACTGACTCAGATGTTAATCTCCTCTAGCACCCTCACAGACATGCCCAGAAACAAGTCTTTGCATCCTTCAATCCAATCAAGTTGACACTTTCTCTGGTGAGAAAGCCAGAGGCATCAGAAGAGCCAGTCCAGGCTAGGGATGAAGAGACACCTAGACAGTACTATCCTCCCTCAATGGCACTCTTCCATCAGAAGCTGTCTTCAGGAGGCATGTACACCCATGAGAGTACACCACTATGTACTCTGCTATCTTAAGCTCAGTTGTGGATTTTGGCATCCTTTAATTGCACTAAAAGAAATTTTACTATTTTTTTTCTTGCACAGAAATTTTGGTGTTCTGTCAATCACTGTTATTCTTGGGACAAATACATAGTTGCACAGGGAAACTGGATGATGCCTTGAGGCAAAGAGCACAAGCAAATGTCAGAAGAATTTCAGACCTAAGGACGCCTTCACATTGAGAAGGAGGAAGGGTTCGGGAGTGGGATCTGTGAACTGATAATCAGAAACTGAAAGAAATACTGTGTATCTCAGGAGTCACCATAGTAGATGGACTGCAAATGAGGTCTACCACCCTCAGTACCAAAGTCCCATCCTTCTACTAGAAGCTGCTTAGGGTCTGAGAACATAAACAATCCTTAATTCACTGCCAATAAGAGTGTATGTTAAAATCAACTTTCTCAAAATTTCCTGTATGCATTTTTCTGTATACACTTGCAATCCAGAAACGCTTATTTAGTTTTATATATGGTAACAGTCTAGAACTATTTTACCCATACAGAAATTAATATTTGGATTTATAGTATCTGTAAGTGGAAATATAGTATGTGTATAACAGAGTTATTTCAAAGATATTAAACTAAAGGCAGTTCTATAAAAATATTTTCTTTCAGTTATTTTTTTACATTGAAGATATAAAATATATAGAACTAAAGAGAGTTAATATTTGAGAAAATATATTTCTGAATTTGGAAATAGCTGTGTGAACCATTCCATTAGGATTCCATTTATATTCCATGGGAGTATAAAAATTAAATAAAAGAATGTTATTAGTAATGATAGGGATATTAAATGCCACGTGCCATAAATCATAGCACATTAATGACTAATGTTCTGCAGTATCTTCCCCCATGTCATACTTGGAGTAGAACCGGTTTAAATGAAGGTAAAATATGAAGTATGTGCAATAATTACTGAACTTATTAGAAAAATAATTCAGCAATTTGAGAATTATTTAGAAAATTATTTCAGATTCTTGCCAGTCTCTCCTCCAGTGAGTAGAAACATTGAGTCATTAGTACATATCTCCATAAAACTGATTAATTTTGATGGACAGGACTAATTTTATGGTTACCAATTTTGTGACGCCTCAAGTAAGCTGTTTCCATTAGGAAACTTGACTGCTTGAGGAGTCAGCTTCATTGTATTTTCTTTTCCTCCAACAATGAGGTTCAGGATTCTCAAGCTTCATCATCATTTATTACCAAATTACATTTTTCACTTTCTGTCCTCTTGCCTTATTATTTGTTATTCCTGATTCATGGCCAGTCTTAATGACTTCTTTAGTTCACCTTCCTCCAATCCTAACGAGATTTCCTGAGCTTATAAAAAGTTTTAAATTTGGTAAAATTTGGATAATTCTATACATACACACATGGCCTCATAATCCTAATTTCCCAATGAAGGACATTAAGAGGTCACAGAAGGAAGAGTCTTGAGCAAGACCCTGGGCTCCCGCACCAGCTAGGCTGGAACTGAGGAAGGATTCAATCATTGCTTTGCATTTGTACTCTAGAGTTTGGGTGACGTCCTGAGAAAGGCGGTAGAACTGGGTAGTGTTAGGGATTAAGAAGTACATTCGATTGTAAGAAAACAAAGTCTCTTTAATCTGCATGTTTTATTCCAAACAATTCTGAAAATTAGTAACACTGTCATTACTTGTTAATAAAGTGTGTCACTTGTGTCTGTGCTCAAACTCCGTGGCTTCAAAAAGTAAACAAAAAGTTATTTTGAAGATAAATTTACTTTCTATTTTTATATGTACCAGGTAACAAAGACATAGTTTAATTCTGTCTCCACAAACAACATGTAAAAGTGCATGAAATGGGTAATAGGGGCTCTAGGTAGGTGAAAGATAAATCCATCTTCATTCAAAAAGTAATTAAACAACACAGTCTAATGGTAGACAGCAGACATATTAATCTCAGAGTTTATACATTGTCTCTCACAGCTAAGTTTCAGCAGAGTATGGGTCATTTAATTCAGTTTTCAGACTAACTTCGTAAAAGAAAAATTGTCACAAATAATTATATCTTGATTATTTTTCAGTGATTCAGGTACATTCTCAATTTGAAATAATTTCTTAGGTATTAAGAAATTGTGGCACCTATAGCATACGTGTGTGTGTGTGTGAATATGGTTGAGCGTATATGTGTTCTATTTAGGAAAGAGACTGTCTTCAACTGAATCTTCTACTAAGAGTAATGACAACGGTATCTGAATAACTACTGATGTCAATAATAGCGATGGTATTCTTAGGTTGTTGCAAAAATAATTGCCATTAATGGCAAAAAACTCAATTATTTTTGCAAAAACCTAACATGTATGTGTTGCAATTGATGTATCAGTAAACACTTAACAGAATATAACTTTTACAAACTAGAGAAACACAAAAGGTACAGGTTCCTAACTGTAATTTGCACCACTATTCACTCCAAAAAGGGTTGGTAAACATCCATGCCCAGTTATTAATGTTACAAAAAAGTTTTGCTCCTGTGACAAACTTGTAATGCTTGGTAGATGCAAAAGTGAGACCCTTTCCAGAGACACACCTACAACCTGTTCGTTATTGGATTCTCACAAGAGCTCCAGTGATGAGGAACTCAGATAAAATAATAGTTACACAGTACACTAAGAAACAATCTTACGTAAATATGTATCAGCAGATCTCATAAAATAGGAGATTAGTCACTCCAAGGTCCTGATATATTATTATAGCAATTTGTAAATGTATAAGAAAAACAATATTTAAGATACATAATACATTAAAGAAACCTAAAACTTTACAAAAATAACAGACTAAAATAGAATTAATACAGATGCAAAAATGAAAATAGTTGCAGTCATAGACTCAGTGGAGAGAGTAAACATCACATTTAACACTGTCACGAAAAATGCAAATTATAAAGAAGAGATGAAGGTATTTTGATGACTGACAGAACAGAAAGAATATGAGATGAATAATTTCTTAAATAAAATGCATTAACTTATGTAAGACTTCTATACTTAACTAAATTGTCATCTGTACTAGTAGAGAGTGCAACACAGAAATTTAAGTGCTTTCAAGGGTGGGGAACATGAAACATAAGTCCTTACTAAGGGCTTGAATTCTGGTTGTTAAATATCTCAAAAGTAGCAGAGGTGATCACAGGTGATGAAAACAGGAAAAGCTGAAATCTGAATAAGCAATTAAGAACCCATATCCTTTCACCAGTTCTATGCAATCAATTCTCTCCAGCTCCGGCAAAAAGCAGGACATTTATTTCTGCAAGGCCAATATTATTTCTCTCTTAAATACTTAATGGAGTTCAAAAAAGAAATCACGAAGCCTGTAGTCTATGTGTGTGTGTAAAATGTTTTTATTACAAATTCAATTTATTTACTAGATATGAGCTATTCTGATATTTTATTTCTTCCTGAGTTTTGATAAGTTGCATTTTTCAAGGAATATGTCCATTTCATTAAAGCCATCAAACTTCTAGAACACATTTTATTTTTTTACAATATGCTCTTACTATCATTTATTAATATCTGTGACATTTGTAGTAATATCACTTCTGATATTTATAATTTGTGCTTTTTCTATTTATTCATCAATTAATCTTGCCAGGAGGTTATTGATTTTTAAGAGTTTAAAAGAGCCCACAGGAGTTTGTCAAGGTTTGTTTCTTGTTTATTCTCCGTTTCTTTGATTGTGTAATTACTATTCCTTGCTTTCTGCTTACTTTGGGTTTAATTTGCCCTGCTCTTCTAGCTTTCTTAGGTAAAAACTTAGAAAACCGATTTTAAGCATTTTTTAAAAATTTTCTTACAAAGGCAATTAAAACTATAAACTTCTCTCTAAGCACTGCTTTAACTTTACCCCACCAACCTTTCTGTTTAAAATATGAGTTTTTCTTGTGATTTCTTATTGACCCATGGGATATTTAGAAGTGTGTTACATAATTAATATTTGGCACATTTCTGGGTACCTTATTGTTACTGATTTCTAATTTAAGGTTACCCTAATCAGAGAAAACTCTTAAATTACAATCTTTGAAAGGTTACTGAGATTTGTTGTATGCTTAGCATATGGTCTATTCTACATACATTTGAAAAGAATGCATATTTTGCAATTGTGAGAATGGGACTTAATGATGCCAACTGGGTCGTGTTGATTGATGGTATTGTTCAGACCTCCTGTGTATTTACTAATTTGGCCTACTTTTTCTGTTGCTAATGGATGGTTATTAAAATCTCAGTATCTGATTATTTAGTTGCCCATTTATCCATTTAGTTCTGTAAGTTTACATTCCATTTATTTTGAAACTCTTCCTTTAAATGCATATTTAGATTTTTTGTCATCCTCATTAATTTTCTAATATATTTCTATTATCTAATACATTATATTATCATTATAAAATCATTCCTTTAACTATTATAATACTTTTTGTTTTGATGTCTACTTAGTAACTATATTACCTTTTTATGCTTCCTCTTTTCATGCCATATGCTTTTCTATGAACTAAGTCCTCTAACATTCATATGTTGAACTTTAATCACTATTGTGATCATATTAAGTGGGGCCTGTAAGTGGGATTAGTGACCATATAAAATGGCTGAAGCAAAGTTACTATGCCCCCTTTTTTGTACATTGTCTCTTTCATAATGCGAGGACACAATATTTAAGGCACCCTTCTTGAAGCAGAGACAGCAGTCCTGATTCTAAACCTTGATATTGGACTTTCCACCCCTCAAGACTGTGAGAAATAAAAGTCAATTATTTATAAGGTACTTTGTCTCAGGTATTTTGTTATGTCATCACAAATGGACTAAGACATGCTTCCTCTAACTTATTTGTGTATTTAAATTTAGAGGGCATCTTAAGTAAATATCTGTAATTAAAGTCTTTTATTCCCAGTGTAATAATCTTCACCTTTTAATTACAAGTTCTTAATCCATTTACATGTTTGGTTTAGAGGCTACACTCACCTTTTCCATTTTCCCCTTCTGCTTTTCCTCTGATTCTTATTTTCTGCTTTTATTTAAATAATCAATTTTTTAAAGAATTTTATCTTCTCTCGTTTCCTAAACTACACCACCTTTTATTGTATGTTTGTTTATAGGTGAACATACATTTTCCTAACATGTTTGAAAGAATTCCCCAGTTAAGGTATCTAGGCCTATAGTTTTATTGCAAGAATATTTTTAATAATAGTTCTTATTTCTTAAATTGCTATAGAAATATTCTTGTATTTAAATTATTGTGGCAATTTTCTTGGTAAATTTGGTTTATCAAAAAATGTGGCTCAGGCTGGGTATAGTGGCTCATGCCTGTAATCCCAGCATTTTTGGAGGCCAAGGAGGGTGGATCACCTGAGGTCAAAAGTTCAAGACCAGCCTCACCAACATGGCGAAACCCTGTCTCTACTAAAAATACAAAAATTAGCTGGGGGTGGTGGCATGTGCCTGTAATTCCAGCTACTCGAGAGGCTGAGGCAGGAGAATGGCATTAACCTGGGAGGTGGAGGTTGCAGTGAGCCAAGATCGTGCCACTGCACTCCAGCCTGGGTGACAGGGAGAGACTCCATCTCAAAAAAAATAAAAAATAAAAAAAAGTGTGGCTCCAAGACGGTTGTACTAGTCCATTTTCATACTGCTGATGAAGATATACTCAAGACTAGGAAGAAAAAGGTTTAATGAAGTTACAGTTACACATGGCTGAAGAGGCCTCACAATCATGGCGGAAGGCAAGGAGAAGCAAGTCACATCTTATGCAAATGATGGCAAGCAAAGAGAGAGAGCTTGTGCAGGGAAACTCCCATTTTTAAAACCATCAGATCTCATGAGACTTATTCACTATTAAAAGAACAGCACGTGCAAGACCTGCCCCCATGATTCAATTACCTCCCACTGGATTTCTCCCATGACATGTGGGGATTGTGGGAGTTACAATTCAAGAGGAGATTTGGGTGAAGACACAGCCAAACCATATCAATGGCCAACTGGGTGCAGCCAGGAGGAAAATCTCCTACTGAGGAACTGGGACATTAGGAAGACTGGTGCACTCCTGGCAGATCTTCAGAGAGGAGGCATTGAGAACAGACAGAGGGAAGACTCAGATGCTGAGCTGAAGCAGGAGGAAGCTGAGAACACTGCATGGGGCTGCTACGCAGGACTCATTCCTGGTCCCCAGTGACTCCTGTTGACGGCTGATTTGAAGAGTCAAAGAGCAACCTGCTCTTGCCACCGGTATCTGGCATCCTGACAGCAGAGACTTCATGACCCTCATGGACACTTGAGTTGGTAGCAAGAACTGTTTAGAGAAGCAGTAGCAGCAGAACTTGAGCTGGGGCAATTTGGTGCAGGAGTGTCAGAAGTGAAGGAAACATATGATCATTTTCAGACAAGCAAATGCTGAAGAAATTTGTTACCACTAGACATGTCTTACAAGAGATCCTGAAAGAAACACTAAATATGAAAAGGAAACACTGTTACCAGCCACTATACAAATCAAACTTGGTACACACATCAGTAATACCAGAAAGCGGGGGAGCGCCCAAGATGGCCGAATAGGAACAGCTCCAGCCTCCAGCTCCCAGTGTGAGTGACACAGAAGACAGGTGATTTCTGCATTTTCAACTGAGGTACTGGGTTCATCTCACTGAGGCATGTCAGACAGTTGGTGCTGGTCAGAGGGTGCAGCCCAATCAGTGAGAGCTGAAGCAGGGTGAGGCTTCCTGAAGCAGGAAGCACAAGGGGGAAGGGAATTCTTTTTACTAGCTAAGGGAAATTGAGACACACAACACCTGGAAAATCAGGTAACTTCCACCTTAATACTGAGCTTTACCAAGGTCTTAGCAAATGGCACACCAGGAGAATATATCCCACACCTGGCCTGGAGGGTCCCACGCCCATGAACCCTCCCTCATTGCTAGCACAGCAGTCTGAGATATAACTGCAAGGTGGCAGCCAGGCTGGGGGAGGGGTGCCACCATTGCTGAGGCTTAAATAGTTAAACAAAGCCGCCGCAGGAAGCTTGAACTGGGTGGAGCCCACCGCAGCTCAAAACCCCATCAAAAAAGTGGGCAAAGGATATGAACAGACACTTCTCAAAAGAAGACATTCATACAGACAACAGACACATGAAATATGCTCATCATCACTGGACATCAGAGAAATGCAAATCAAAACCACAATGAGATACCATACCACACCAGTGAGAATGGCAATCATTAAAAAGTCAGGAAACAACAGGTGCTGGAGAGGATGTGGAGAAATAGAAACACTTTTACACTGTTGGTGGGACTGTAAACTAGTTCAACCATTATGGAAAACAGGGTGGCAATTCCTCAAGGATCTAGAACTAGAAATACCATTTGACCCAGTCATCCCATTACAGGGTATATACCCAAAGGATTATAAATCATGCTGTTATAAAGACATATGCGCATGTATGTTTATTGCGGCGTTATTCACAGTAGCAAAGACTTGGAATCAACCCAAATGTCCATCAGTGACAGACTGGATTAAGAAAATGTGGCACATATATACCATGGAATACTATGGAATACTATGCAGCCATAAAAAAGGATGAGTTCGTGTCCTTTTTAGGGACATGGATGCAGCTGGAAACCATCATTCTCAGCAAACTATCACAAGAACAGAAAACCAAACGCCGCATGTTCTCACTCATAGGTGGGAATTGAACAATGAGATCACTTGGACACAAGAAGAGGAACATCACACACCAGGGCCTATTGTGGGGAGGGGGCAGGAATAGCATTAGGAGATATAACTAATATAAACGACAAGCTAATGGGTGCAGCACACCAACATGGCACATGTACACGTATATAACAAACCTGCACATTTTGCACATGTACCCTAGAACTTAAAGTACAATAATAATAAAAAAAGAAAAAAAATACCATAAAGTGACCACACAAACAAATCTTCATAATAACCAGCTAAAATCAGGATGATAGAATGATCAAATCACACATATCAATACTACCCTTGAATATAAACAGACTAAATGCCCCAATCAAAAGGCACAGAATGGCAAGCTAGATAAGGAACCAAGACCCATTGCTATGCTGCCTTCAAGAGACCCATCTCACATGCAGTGACACATACAAACTCAAGATGCAGGGATGGAGGAAAATCTGCCAAGAAATGAAAAACATGAAAAAAGCAGAAGTTACAATCCTAATTTCAGACAAAACAGACTTTAAAGCAACAAATATTAAAAAAAAGACAAAGAACAACATTACATAGTGGCAAAAGCTTTAATTTAACAAGGATAACTAATTATCATTCATATATATATAAAATACACAAACACACTCAACCCAGGATCACTCAGATTCATAAATCAACTTCTTACAGACCTTCAAAGAGACTCTGACTCCCACACAATAACAATGGGAAACTTCAACAACCCACTAACACTATTGGATGGATCATCAAGGCAGAAAATTAACAAAGATATTCAGGACCTCAACTCAACATTGGTCCAATTGGAACTGACAGACATCTACTGAACTCTTCAGCCCAAACAATAAAATTATACATCCTTGTCACTGCCACATCTACCATACTCTAAATTGACTACACGATTGGACATAAAAATATCCTCAGCAAATGCAAAACAACTGAAATCAAAGCAACCATTCTCTATAAAAGTAGAATTCAAGAGTAAGAAAATAGCTCAAAATCATATTATAACACAGAAATTAAATAAGCTGCTTTTGAATGACTTTTGAGTAAATAATGAAATTGAGGCAGTAATCAAAAAGTTATTTGAAATGAATGAGAACAGATATATAACATACCAGAATTTCTGGGTCACAGCTAAGGCAATGCTAAGAGGGAAATTCATACCACTGAACACCCACATCAAAAAGTTAGAAAGATCTCAAATTAACTACCTAACATTACAACTAAACGAACTAGAGAAGCAACAGTAAACCAACCTCAAAGCTCACAAAAGACAAGAAATAACAAAGATCAGAGCTGAACTGAAAGAGATTGAGACATGAAAAAACATTCAAAAGATCAACAAAGCCAGGAGCTGATTTTGTTAAAAAATTAATAAAATAGATAGACCACTAGCTAGAGCAAAACCAAGACCCAAAAACACACAATCAGAAACAATAAATGGGATGTTATCATTGACCCCACAGAAATATAAATAACTATCAGAGACTATTATAAACATCTGTATGCACACAAACTAGAAAACTTAGAAAAAAAATTGGATAAATTTCTGGACACATACACCCTCCCAAGACTGAAGAAGGAAGAAACTGAATCCCTAAACAGATGAATAACAAGTACTGAAATTGAATCAGTACTAAACAGAAACCCTGGAACCTAAAGATTCACAGCTGAATCATACCAGATTTACACAGAAGAGCTGGTACCATTTCTATGGATGTTATTCCAAAAAAATTAAGGCAGAGGGATCCCTACCCAACTCATTCTATGAGGTCAGCATTATCCTGATTCCAAAACCTGAAAGACACAACACAATAACAAAAACTTCAGGTCAATATCCTTGATGAACATTGATGCAAATATCTTCAACAAAATACTAGCAAATCAAATACAGGAGCATGTCAAAAAGCTTTCCACCACAATCAAGCAGGCTTCATCCTTGGGTTGCAAGGTTGGTTCAACATATGCAAATCAATAAATGTGATTCCTCACATAAACAGAAATAAAGACAAAAACCATGTGATCTTCTCAATATATGCACAAAAGTCTTTTGATAAAATTCAACATTTCCTCATGTTAAAAAATGTCAACATACTAAGTGTTAAGGAGACATATCTCAAAATGATGAGAGCCATCTATAACAAACCCACAACTAACATCATACTGAACTGGCACAAGACAAGAATGCTCCCTCATGGCTCCTATTCAACATAGTATTGAAAGTTCTGGCCAGGGCAATCAGACCTGAGAAAGAAATGAAGGGCATCCAAATAGTGAGAGAAGAAGCCAAACTATTTATGTTTGCAGATGACATGATTCTTTATCTGGAAAACTCCATAGTATCAACCCCAAAACTCCTTAAGTTGATAAACAACTTCAATTTGAGGTATGCCTCCTCAACATCTAACTTTCTTTTGAGGTATGTCTCCTCAATACTTTAATATTTTTTAGGTATGTCTCCTCAACATCTAGTTTGTTGACAATTTTTAACACAAGAGAATGTTGAATTTTATCAAAAGATTTTGTGCATTTATTGAGATGATCACGTTTTTTTTTCTTTAGTTCTGTTTATATGATGAATCACATTTATTGATTTGCATGTGTTGAGCCAATCTTGCAACCCAGGGATGAAGCCTACTTGATTGTGGGGGAAAAGCTTTTGACATCTTTCAAAGTTTCAGGATATAAAAGTAATGTACAAAAATCACTAGCATTTCTATACACCAGCAACAGTCAAGCTGAGAGCAAAATCGGGAGTGCACACTCATTCACAATCGCCAGAAAAGCAATAAAATACCTAGGAATACAGTCAATCATGGAGGTGAAAAATCTTTACAAAGAGAATTACCAAACACTGCTAAAAAAAAAAATCAGAGATGAATGAGGGGCCAAGATTGCCAAGTAAAGAAAGCTTAGTCTGCAGCTTCCACTGAGATACACAAAAACAATGAGTGAATTCTGCATTTTCTACTGAGGTACCCAGATTCTCCCATCAGGACTGACTAGGCAGTTGGTGAAACGTGAGGGCAAGGAAAAGCAGGGCAGGGCAGTAGTTTGCCCAGGAGCTGCACAGAGCAAAGGGACTTCCCTTCCCCAGCCAAGGGAGGCAGTGAGGGACTGTGCTACTTGTCCAGAGAACTATGGTTTTCCCACGGATTTTTGGAATTTGTGGATCAGGAGATTCACTCATGTTCCCACAACACCAGGGTCTCAGGTTTCAAGCACAAAGCTGTGCAGACCCACGACAACTGCTAGGCTTGGCGACTCTTCAGGCAAACACAGAGCTGCAGGAGTTTTTGCATACTCCAGAGGAAGGAGCAGGCAACAATCTAAACAATCTATGCTGTTCTGCAGCCTCCACTAGTGATACCTGGTAAACAGGGTCTGGAGAGAACTCCCAGTGAACTGCAGCTGACCTGCAGAAGAGGGGCATGACTGTTAAAAAAAAAAAAAAAAAAAAAAAAAAAAACAGAAAGAAGCAACAGCAACATAAAAAAATAGACCCCACAGAAAGCCCACCTGAAGGTCAACAGCATCAAAGATCAAAGGTAGATAAATCCATGAAGAAGAAGAAAAAACCAACAAAAACGCTAAAATTTCCAAAAGTCAGAATGCCTCTTCTCCTCCAAATGATTGCAATACCTCTCCAACAAGGTCACAGAACTGAGCTGAAGCTGAAATAGATGAGCTGACAGAAGCAGACTTCAGAAAGTGGAGTAATAATGAAATTCACTGAGCTAAAGGATGAGTTCTAACCCAATGCAGAGAAGCTATGAATCATGGTAAAAGACTACAAGAGCTGTTAACTAGAATAACCTGTTTAGAGAGGAACATAAATGATCTGATGGAGCTTAAAAACACAGCATGAGAACTTCATGATGCCAACACAAGTATCAACAGTTGAATCAACCACATGGAAGAAAGATTATAAGAGCTTGAACACTATCTTGCTGAAATAAGGCAGGAAGACAATATTAGAAAGAAAAAAATAATAATAAAAGGGAATGAGTAAAACCTCTAAGAACTATGGGACTATGTGAAAAGACTGAACCTATGACTTATTGGAGTTCCTGAAAGAGACAGGGAGAATGGAACCAAGTTGGAAAACACACTTCAGGATAGCATCCAGGAGAACTTTCCCAGCCTAGGAAAACAAGCCAACATTCATATCCAGGAAATCCAGAGAACCCCAATAAGACACTCCACAAGAAGATAAACCCCAAGATACATAATCACCAGATTATTCAAGGCCAAAATGAAGAAATAGATGTTAACGACAGTCAGAAAAAAAGGCCAGGTCACCTACAAAGGGAATCCCATCAGAGTAACAGCGGACCTCTCAGTGGAAAACCTACAAGCAAGAAGAGATTGGGGGCCAATATTCAACATTCTTAAAAAAAAAGGAATTTTCAACCCAGAATTTCATATCCAGCCAAACTAAGTTTCATAAGCAAAGGAGAAATAATTTTTTTTTAGACAAGCAAATGCTGAGGGATTTTGTCACCACCAGATTTGCCTTGCAAGAGCTCCCAAAGGAAGCACTAAATATGGATAGGAAAACCCATTACCAGCCACTACAAAAACACACTTAAGTACACAGACCAACAACACTATGAAGCAACAAGATAAAGAAGTCTGTAAAATTAATGAGCCAGAAACATGTTGACAGGCTTAAATTCACACATAACAATACTAACCTTAAATGTAAATGGGTTAAATTTCTGAATTAAAAAGACACAGAATGGCAAGCTTGACAAAAAGATGAGACTCATCAGTGGGCTGTATTCATGAGACACATCTCATGTGCAAGGACAAACATAGGCTCAAAATAAAGGGATTAAGGCAAATTTACCAAGCAAATTGAAAGCAGCAAAAATCAGGGATTGCAATCCTAGTTTCTGATAAAATAAGACTTTTAACCAACAAAGGTCAAAAAAGACAAACAAGGCCATTACATAGTGGTAAAGGGGTTCAATTCAACAAGAAGAGCTAACTATCTCAAATATATATGCACCCAATACTGGAGCACCCAGATTTATAAACAAGTTCCTAAAGACCTACAACAAGACTTAGACCCCCATACAATAACAGTAGGAGAGTTTAATATCCCACTGTCAATATTAGATTATCAAGACAGAAAATGAATAAAGATATTCAGGACTTGAACTCAGCTCTGGATCAAGTGAACCTGATAGATATCTACAGAACTCTTCACCTCAAAACAACAGAATATACATTTTTGTTGGTGCCACATGGCTTTAAAACTGATCATAGAATTGGAAGTAAAACACTCCTCAGCAAATGCAAAGGAACTTAACTCACAACAAATAGTCTCTCAGACCACAGCACAATCAAATTAGAACTCAAGAATAAGAAGCTCCCTCAAAACCACACAACTGCATAGAAATTGAACAACCTACTTCTAAATAAGCTCTGGTCTAATAATAAAATTAAGGCAGAAATCAAGAAGTTTTTTGAAACTAATAAGAACAAAGAGCAAACATACTAGAATCTCTGGGATACAGCTAAAGCAGTGTTAAGAGAGGAATTTATAGTACTAAATGCCCACATTAAAAGCCAGAAAGATCTCAAATTGATATCCATGATCAAAACTAAAAAAACTAGAGAACCAAGAGCAAACAAACCCCAGAGCCAGCAGAAGAAAAAAAAAAATAACCAAGCTCAGAGTGGCACTGAAGGAGATAGACACACACACATACACCCTTCAAAAAATAAATCCAGGAGCTATTTTTTTTAAATCAATAAAAGATAGACTGCTAACAAGACTAATAAAGAAGAAAAGAGAGAAGATTCAAACAATCAGAAATGATAAGTGGAATACCACCACTGACACCACAGAAATGCAAACAACCATCAGAGAATACTATAAATACCTCTATGTACATAAACTAGAAAATCTAGAAAAAAATGATACATTCCTGGACACATACACTCTCCCAAGACTGAACCAGGAAGAAACTGAATCCATGAATAGATCAATAACAAGTTCTGAAACTGTGGCAATAATAAACAGCTTACCAACCAACAAAAGCTGAGGGCATAATGGATTTACAGCTGAATTCTACAAGAAGTACAATGAGGAGTTGGTACCATTTCTTCTGAAACTATTCCAAATACTTGAAAAGGAGGGACACCTCTGTAACTAATTTTATGAGTCCAGCATCATGCTGATATCAAAACCTGACAGAGACAAAACAAAAAAAGGGAACTTCAGGCCAATATCCCTGATAAATATCTACGTAAAAATTCTCAATAACATACTGGCAAACCAAATACAAAGCAGCACATCAAAAAGCTTACCCGCCATGATCAAGTTGGCTTAATCCCTGGGATGCAAGGCTGGTTCAATGTACACGAATCAATAAACACAATTCATCAAATAAACAGAACTAAAGACAAAAAACACATGATTATCTCAGTAGATACAGAAAACGCCTTTGATAAAATTCAACATCCCTTCATGTTATAAACTCTCAATAAACTAAATATTGAAGGAACATACCTCCAAAAAATAAGAACCATTTATGACAAACCCACAGCCAATATCATACAGAATGGGCAAAAGCTGGAAGCATTCCCCCTTGAAAACTGGCACAAGCAAGAATGCCCTTTCTCATCACTCTTATTCAACACTGTATTGGAAGTTCTGGCTGTGTCATTAAGAAAAGAAAATGAATATAGTGAATTCAAATAGAAAAAGAGGTCATATTATCTTTATTTGCAGATGACCATGATCCTATATCTAGAAAATCCCATCAGCTCAGTCCAAAAGATTCTTAAGCTTATAAGCATCTTCACCAAAGTCTCAGGATACAAAATCAATGTGCAGAAGTTACCAGCATTACTATACACTAACAACAGGCAAGCAGAATGCCAAATCATAAATAAAATCCCAT
The DNA here is from genome assembly GCF_049350105.2 of Macaca mulatta. Classification (NCBI taxonomy): domain Eukaryota; kingdom Metazoa; phylum Chordata; class Mammalia; order Primates; family Cercopithecidae; genus Macaca; species Macaca mulatta. Next base: position 11,358,654 of record NC_133417.1, read on the forward strand.
TCACAATTGCCACAAAGGAATAAAGTACCTAGGAATAAAGTAACAATGGGAGTAAAAATCCTCTTCAAGGAGAACTACATACCACTGCTCAAGGAAATCAGAGAGGACACAGACAGATGGAAAAGCTTTCCATGCTCATGGATGGAAAGAACCAATATTATCAAAATGGTCATACTGCCCAAAGCAATTTGTAGTTTCAATGCTGTTTCCATTAAACTACCATTGACATTCTTCACAGAATTAGAATTAAAAAAACTTTTAAAATTTATATGGAACCAAAAAGAGCCCCAAAACCAATTTAATCCAAGCACAAGCCAGGAGGTATCATGCTACCCAACTTCAAATTATACTACAAGACTACAGTAACCAAAATAGCATGATGCTGGTACAAGAACAGACACACAGACCAATGGAACAGAATAGATAACTCAGAAATAAAACCACACACCTACAAACATCTGATTTTTGACAAACCTGATGAAAACAAGCAATGGGGAGCAGATTCCATATTTAGTAAATGTTGTTAAGAGAACTGGCTAGCCATATGCAGAAAAGTGAAACTGGACCCCTTCCTTACACCTCATACAAAAATTAACTTGAGATAGATTAAATACTTAAATGTAAAACCCAAAACTACAAAAACCTCAGAAGAAAATCTAGGCAATACCATTTAGGACATAGGTATGGGCAAAGATTTCATGATGAGAACACCAAAAGCAATTGCAACAAAGCAAAAATTGACAAATCATATCTAGTTAAACTAAAGAGCTTCTGCATAGGAAAAGAAACTGTCATTGGAGTGAACATAAAACATAAAAATAAGCGAAAATTATTCCAATCTATCCATCCGACAAAGATCTAATATTCACAATCTACAAGAAGCTTAAGCAAATTTACAAAACAAAAGACCCCATTAAAAAGTGGTTAAAGGACATAAACAGACACTTGGTAAAAGAAGACATACATGTGGCCAACAAACATGAAAAACAGCTCAGTATCATTGATCGTTAGAGAAATACAAATCAAACCACAATGAGTTCCCATCTCATGCCAGTCAGAATGGTGATTATTAAAAAGTCAAGAAACAACAGATGCTGGTGAGACTGTGGAGAAGTAGGAGTACTTTCACAATGTTGGCAGGAATGTAAATAAATTTGACCATTGTGGAAGACAGTGTGGCTATTCCATAAATATCTAGAACTGGAAATACTATTTGACCCAGAAATCTCATTACTGGGTATATACCCAAAGAAATATAAATTATTCTATTATAAAGATACATGCACATGTATGCTTATTGCAGCACTATTCACAATAGCAAAGACATGGATCTACCCAAATGTCCATTAATGACAGACTAGATAAAGAAAGTATGTTACATATACACCATGGAATACCATGAAACCATAAAAAAGAAATGAGATCATGTCCTTTGCAGAGACATAGATGTGGCTAAAAGCTATTATCCTCAGCAAACTAGTACAGGAACAGAAAATCAAACACTGCATGTTCTCACTTATAAGTGGGAACTGAACAATGAACACACATGGACACAGGAAGGGAAACACCACACACTGGGGCCTGTTAGAGAAGGGCAGGGTGGGAGAGCATCAGGAAAAATAGCTAATGCATGCTGGGCTCAATACCTAGGTGATGGGTTGACAATTGAAACAAACCATCATGGCATGTGTTTACCTATGTAACAAACCTGCATATCCTGCACATCCTGCACATGTATCCTGGAATTAGAATAAAATAAAATAAAATAAAAAGAAATCTGAGATGACAGAAATGAAAAAAAACTCCATGCTTGTGGGTAGGAAGAATCAATATTATTAAAATGGTCACACAGCAAAAAGCAATTTACAGAATCAATACTACTCCCATCAAACAACCAATGACATTTGTCACAGAAATAGAAAATCTTTTAAAAAATTCATATAAAATCAAAATAGTGCAAAAATAACAAATGCAATGCTAAGCAAAAAACAAAAAACAAACAAACAAAAACAAAAAGAAAACAAAGCTAGAGGCATCATGCTACCTGACTTCAACCTATATTACCAGGATGTAGTAACCAAAACAGCATGCTATTGGCATAAAAACAAAACACGTAGACCAAAGGAACAGAATAAAGAGTCCAGAAACAAGGCCACACACCTACAACTATATGATCTTCTTAAAAGTGGACAAAAACAAGCAATGAGCAAAGGATTAGCTATTCAATAAATGGTGCTGGGATAACTGGCTATCCATATGCAGAAGATTTAAACTGGACCCCTTCCTTGGACCATATAGAAAAATCAACTCAAGACTAATTAGAGACTTAAATGTAACACCAAAACTATAAAATCCCTGGAAGACAACTGTATTAGTCCATTCTGACACTGCTATAGAGAACTGCCCAAGATTGAGTAATTTATAAAGAAAAGAAGTTTAATTGACTCACAGATCCACATGATTAGGAAGACCTCAGAAAACTTAAAATCATGGTGGAAGGAGAAGCAAACATGTCCTTCTTCACAAGACCACAGGAGAGAGAATCTTAAAGTTCCAAAACAGTCTCCTTTAACTCCATGTCTCACATACAGGTTATGCTGAAACAAGCAGTGGGCTCCCCTGGCTTTGTCGAGCTTTGACCCTATGGTTTTGCAGGGTACAGCCTCCCTCCCAGCTGCTTTCACAGGCTGGTGTTGAGTGTGGTTTTTCCAGGTGAAACATTCAAGCTGTTGGTGGATCTACCATTCTGGTGTGTGGATGACAATGGCCCTCTTCTTACATGTCTGCTAGCTAGTGCCCCAGTGGAGACTCTGTGTGGGGGTTCCAACTCCACATTTCCTCCCATACTGCCCTAGCTGATGTTTTCCATTAGGGCTCCCTCCCTGCAGCAGACTTCTACCTGTACATCCAGGCATTTCCATACATCCTCTGAAATCTAGGCAGAGGTTCCCACCTCAATTCTTGTCTTCTGTGCACTTGCAGGACCAACACCATGTGGAAGCTACCAAGGCTTGAGGCTTGCACCCTCTGAAGTTAAGGCCTGAGCTGTACCTTAGCCCCTTTTAGCCCTGGCTAGAGTGGCTTGGAGACAGAGCGCCATGTCCTGAGACTGCATAGAGCAGGGGGGCCCTGGGCCTGGACCATGAAACCATCATTCCCTCTTAGGTCTCCAGGTGTTAGATGGGGGGTGAAGGGGAGGCTGCTGTGAAGATCTCTGGCATGCCCTGGAGACATTTTCCTCATTGTCTTGGTGATTACATTCAGCAATTTGTTACTTATGCAAATTTCTGCAGTGGGCTTGAATTCTTCCCCAGAAAATGAGCTTTTCTTTTTCTATTACATTGTCAGCCTGCAAATTTTTCAAATTTTCATGCTCTGATTCCTCTTGAATGCTTTGCCACTTAGAAATGTTTTTCACCAGATACCCTAAATCATCTCTCTCAAGTTCAAAGTTCTGCAGATCTCTAGGCCAGGGAAAAACACCACCAGTTGTTCTGCACAGTGAGTGACTTTTACTCCAGTTCCCAAGTAGTTCCTCATCTCCATCTGCAACCACCTCAACCTGGACTTCATTGTCCATATCACTATCAGCATTTTGGTCAAAGCCATTTAACGAGTATCCAGAGAGTTCCAAACTTTCCCAAATCTTCCTGTGTTCTTCTGAGCACTCCAAACTGTTCCACCCTCTACCTGCTACCCAGTTCCAAAGTCATTTCCACATTTTTGGTTCTCTTTATACCAGCATCTCACTCTCTGCAGTACCAATTTACCGTATTAGTCCATTCTCAGGCTGCTATAAAGAACTGCCTGAGACTCGGTAATTTACAAAGGAAAGAGGTTTAATTGACTCACAGTTCTGCATAGCTATGAGAGCCTCCGGAAACTTTCCATCATGGTGGAAGGTGAAGCAAACATGTTCTTCACACAGTGACAGGAGAGAGAAGTTTCAGCAGAGGAAATGCCAGATGCTTAGAAAACCATCAGATCTTAAGAGAACTTACTCACTATCATGAGAACAGCATGGGGGAAACTGCCCTTATGATCCAATTACCTCCCACTGGATTCCTCCCATGACAGGTGGGAACTATGGGGATTGCTCAAGATGAGGTTTGAGTGGGAACACAACTAATCCATGTTGACAACCTAGGCAATATCATTCGGGACATAAGTAAGGGCCAATATTTCATGAAGATGACACTAAAAGCAGTTGCAACAGAAGTAAAAATTCGCAAATGGGATCTAATTAAACTAAAGAGCTTCTGCATATCAAAAGTAACTATCAACAGAATGAACAGACAATTCACAGAATGGGAAAAGTGAGAAATATTTGTAAACTATGCATCTGACAAAGCTCTAGTATCCAACATCTGCAAGGAAGTTAAACAAATTTACAAGAACAAAACAACCCCATTAAAAAGCCAGCAAAGGACAAAGAAATACAAATCAAAACAACAATGGGATATCATCTCACACCAGTAAAAATGGCTATTACTAAAAAAAAAAAAAAAAAAAAAAAAAAAAAAAAAAGATGGTGATAAAGGGGACACTTACACAGTTTGTGGGAATGTAAATTACTTCAACAATTGTGGAAAACATTACGGAGACTTCTCAAAGAGCTAAAAACAGAGTTACTATTTGACCTAGCAATGCAATTACTGAGTATATACCAAAGGAATATAAATTGTTCTATCACAAAGACACATGCACGTGTATGTTCACTGCAGCAGTATTCACAGTAGCAAAGACATGAAATCAACATAAATGTCCATTAATGGTAGACTGGATAAAGATAATGCGTCACATACACACCATGGAATACTATGCAGCCATAAAAAAGAATAAGATCCTGTCCTTCAAGGGAACACAGATGGAGCTGGAGGCCATTTTCCTTAGCAAACTAATGCAGGAACAGAAAATAAAATACAGCATGTTCTCACTTATAAGTGGTAGCTAAATGATGAAAACACATAGACACAAAGAGGGGTAAAACTGACACCCACCAAGGCCTACCTGAGGGTAGAGGGTAGGAGGAGGAAAAGGAGCAGAAAAAACAACTATTGGATACTAGGTTTAGTACTTGGGTGATCAAATAATTTGTACAACAAACCCACATAACATAACACCTATGTAACAAATTTGCACATGTACAAAATAAAAGTTACAAAATAAAAGTTATAAAAAAAGAAAAACGTCTAAAAATTTGTCTATTTAATTTGCTAAATGAATTTATAAAATGTTGTAAATAAAAATATTTTTAGTGGTGTGAACTTTTTATTATTAATATTGGTAAGATATATTTTACAATTTTTAATTGTTCATTTTGCTAGGAGCTGTTCACTTTTATTTATCTTGTCAAATAATTACCTTTTAAAATTTGTGATTTTATATGTTAGAAATTATTTTCTATTTTGATTATTTCAGTTTTATAATAATTTCTTTTTACTTTATGGGTTTAATTTACTGCTATTTTTCTGGTTTTTTGAGAATAAGACCGATTACTGATTGTGATTTTTAATATTTCTTCTAACATATCTTTTGAAAACTATACGCTTTATCATAAACACAGCTTTTCTTCAATTAACATCTATTTTGATTGATATTACACCAGATTTCTTTTGTTAATAATTATATGGTTAATAATTGCATATTATTTAATTTTTATCTTTTTTCTACTTTCTGTAGTCTTTAGAAAATGAGTCTCTTACAAGCAGTATACAGAATAATTTTACGTATTTTTTTCATTATTTACCCTCTCTGGCAGTTTAAATATTTTATTTAAAGTATTTAATCAAAATAAATTTAATGCATTACTGATTTATTTAGGTTTATATTTAACTTTACTATTCAAAATTAATCTATGTGTTATATTCATATGTGTTTTTCTATGGGAGAAATTAGAAGCTTTACTATTACATATATTCAGGTGGATTTTTAAATTTTTTACTACTTAATCTTTGTAGCGGTTCTTAATTTTTTAAGTTAATATTGTTAGTCAGTTTGGGAAAATCCTTAGGCATTATCACTTTAAATACTGCTTTTTCCCCATTTGTTCTCTATTCTACTTTAGATACTTCATTTATCTTATTTATGCCTTTAACTAATTGTTTTATCTGTTTCTTATGCTATTTCATGTATTTTATGTTCTTAACTGGTAATATATGTTCTTCATTTTGGTTATTGATTTTGTTTCCAATTCACTAAACCAGTGCTCTGCATGACCTAATATCTTGATTAAGCTCATCTTTGAGTTCTTAATTTAAGATATCTTTCTACTTGCTATAATGTGCATTTAATCCATTCATATTTATTGCAATTTCTTATTGAAAATCTCTACAGTTTATTCACTTTTGTATCTTTTTTCTATATATTCTTGAACATACTAAAGTAGTTGTTTGCTCTCCGTAAATCACAACATTTGAATTAACAGTAAGTTTGTGTTGCTTGTCTGGTTTTGTTTCTCGTTTTATTATCTTTCTTGTTAAATAGTAGGTGGGAAATTGGTCATAGATCCACTTACCAGAGTGAAAAAACCGCTCAATTAAAGAGGCATTGAGTAGAATATGCAGAATGTTTTTTTCTCAATAGTGGATAAAAAATTATCCTCAGACAAAAGTCTTCTCTGATCCTGACCAGCAAAGTTTAAAAGCATGACCTGAAAGCATAAAGCTATTTTCATGTAGTTTAAGTATTTCCAAGAATGAAGCCCAATGAGATCTATTATAATATAAATATATTAAGGAACTGACAATATAAAATTTACATTTTCTAACAACCAACCAAAAATTACCAGATATACTAAATAAGAAAAGATGATTCATAAGAAGGAGAAGAAAAAAATCAATCAAGACCTACTGAGAAATTGCACAGATCACACTATTGGTAGATAAAGACATTAAGACATTAAAATTATAATTAAAACTATACTTTATAAATCCAAAAAGCTAGAGGAACTATTGAATAAGTTAACAGAGTCAATGAATAAGGGGACATACATATATTTGTGATATATATACACACACACACACACACACACACATATATATACACACACATATTACAATATCACAGATAAAAAATGCCACTGGATGAGATTGATGGCAGATTAGATGTTGCAGAATAAATAGTTTGAAGAAATAACAAAAGATACTATATCAAATAAAATATGAGAATAACTTTTAAACATTAATGGAACAATAGTGATGTGCAGAACAATTTCAATTAGTCTGATATCCTTAAAACTGGAGTGCCCAAAGGATGGCAGGTAGCATAGAATAAAGAAATTTAAAAATTACTTGGGAAAATACATCCAAAGTTATGAAAGCTATACATGCACAGATGTAACAAGGTCAGTGAACTGAATCCTGAGGCCAGGAAACAAGAATAAAACAGAAAGTTACACTAAAATCAAATGTTTAGAAATGAGTGATACAGATATCATCACAAAAATATTCTAAGAGAATAGAAGCTCATTATGTACAGAGACATACAGATTAGGATGGGAGTAGATTTTTAGCAGAAACAAAAACAGAAAATAGTAAAGGAACATCTTTAAAAATGGATGAAAAACAAAATTGCAACCTAGAGTATATTACCCAGGAAAAATACTTTTCCAAGTCAAAGGTGAAATACAGATATATTCAGCGTTTAAACAGCTGAAACATTCTATCACCAGCAGACGTAAACTCCCCCAAAATAGGATGCTGTTAAGGCAGAAAGAAAATGGTAAAAGGTTAAATTCTAAAACTATACAAAAGAATGAAAAGCATTAAAAAATAGTATGAGAAAAAATAAAAATACATTTTATTATAATTTAAATCTCTTTACAAGATAATTGTTAAAGGTAAAAATAATTAATACGTATAGTGTGCTGGTTGCAGTGGTTCATCTGTAATCCCAGTACTTTGCCAGGCCAAGGCACCTGAAGCCAATAGTTTGAGATCAGCCTGGGCAGCATAGTGAAACCCTGTCTCTGCAAAAGATAATAAATTACTCAAGTGCAGTGGTGCATGCCTGTAGTCCCAGCTACTTGGGAAGCTGCGTTTGGAGGACTGCTTGAGCCCAGGAGTTTGAGGCTATTGTGAGCCATTATTGCACCACTACACTCCAGCCTGGGCAACAGACCAAGACCTTGTCTCTAATAAATAAAAATATAGATAATGGGAACTATAGTAACGTAAAAGTAAACTATGTGTAAAAAGTAATACAAAGGACAATAATGAAAGGAAAAGGGAGAAAAAATAAAAGTATGTTATAACAAAGCTTTTATAGTATACAAGAAGCAGAATAATATAAACTGAGGAAGAATGTGACAAATTAAAAATGAATGATATAAACCCAAAAGCAGCTCCTATTTTACTTTATTTTTATTTATTTATTTAAACTTTTATTTCAGGGCTACATGTGAAGGTTTGTTACATAGGTAAACTCATGTCACAGGGGTTCATTGTACAGATTATTTCATCACCCAGGTATTAAACCCAGTGCCCAATAGCTATCTTTTCTGTTCCTCTCTCTCCTATAACCCTCATTCTCAAGCAGCCCCCATGACTTTTTTTCCCTTTGTGTTCTCAAGTTATCATCATTTAGATCTCACTTATAAGTGAGAACATGATATATTTGGTATTCTATTTCTGTGTTAGTTTGCTAAGAATAATGGACTCGAGCTCCATCTATGTTCCAGCAGAAGACATGATCTTATTCATTTTTTAAGGCTGCATGGTATTCCATGGTGTATATGTCCCACCTTGTCTTTATTTAATCTGTTATTGTTGGGCATTTAGGTTGATTCCCTGAGTTTGCTATTGTGACTAGTGTAAGCAGCTATTTTGATAAAATACATAATCATAGGTAAGCAAAAAAAAATAATCAATTAATTTAAAAGAGGAGAGAAAAGAGGTCCAATTAAACAAAACACAAACAGGACAAGCAGAAAAAAAGGTAGTAAGAAGGGAAACATAAATTCAATTAGATTGATAATAATGTTAAATATGAATTGTTTATACAAGCCAATTAGAAGGCAAGAATTGCTGGGTTAGATAAAAGAACTACATACTGTCTGCATGAATCCACTTTTAATATGTAGATACAAATAAAATACATATAAAAATTGAGAAAAGTATATCATGCAAACCTTTTTATAAGTCAAAAAGCTGAGATAGCAGTATCCTCTTAGACAAAATAAAGCAAAGTATATTGGCAGGGATAAAGAGGATAATTTTATAACGATAAAAGTTTAAATTTTTTAAGAGTACATATAACGCTAAATGTTTATGCAACTTCAAAATGTATGAAGCAAAAACTGTTACAACTCTAAGCAGAATTGGAAAAATCTATAAATACATGAAACATTTTAAAATAATTTTCTCTTAATAGTTGATTGAACAAATAAATATAAAATCAGTTATAATTCAGAAAACTTGTAAAATGCTATTAACCAGCTTGACCAAATTAATGTCTATAGATCACTTCATTTAAAAACATCAGAGTACATATTCTTACAATTTCACACAAAACATTTACCCTAGGGAAGGTATAATTTATCATATAATGTTATATTATATGATATACTATATTATATGCCACATTATCAATATACGTAAGGGTCCCATATCTATGACAGAAATTGAGTTTATAGGAAGAAATTTCCAATAATGAAAACTGCAAGTTCTGATGGTTTCAATAGTCAATTCTATCAAATCCTTAAGGAAGCTATAATATTAATGGCATAGAACCTCTTTCAGAAAATTAAGACGAGTGAGTGCTTCTCAATTCTTTCTATGAGGTCAGCATAATTCTGACACAACAAAGGATACAACTATTAAAAGAAAAATTCCCCACCAAAACTATAGACAAATATTACTCAAAACACAAATTCATACTACCCTAAGTGATATACAGATTCAACACAATCTGTATCAAAATGTTAATGGCAGTTTCACTGAAATAGAAAGAAATAATAACAAAATTTATATAGAACAACAAAAGACTAAATAGCCAAAGCAGTATGGAGCAAAAATAAACAAAAAGAAAAAAACCATAGCTGGAAGATCACACATTCTGATTTCAAAATATATTACCAAAGTACAGTAATCAAAACAGTATGGTACTGTCATAAAAACAAACATATGGACCAATGGAATATAATAGAGAGCTCAGAAATAAATTCACACATTTATAGTCAATTAATCTTTGATAAGTTTGCCAAAACACACAATGGGTAAAAGATAGTCTCTTTAATAAATAATGTTAGGGAAACTGGCAATCCAAAAGGATAAGAACGAAACTCGGTCTGTATTTTACACCATACAAATAATCAACTCAAAATAGCTTAAAAATAAAAACTTAAGATCTGAAATCATACAACTCCTAGAAGAAAACATAGGGGATAAGCTCCTTGATATTGGCCTTGTGTGTATATATAGTATATGACACCAAAATATCTGGCAACAAAAAATAAAATTAGCAAGTAGTACTACATCATACTGAAATGTTTCTGCACAGAAAAGGAAACAATCAACAAAATGAAAAGGAAGCCTATGAATTGGGATTAAATTTTGCCAACCATATACTTCATAAGGAGTTGATATACAAAATATGTAATGAACTCACAAAACTCAATAGCAAAATAACAAATCACCTGAGATTTAAAAGGGCGAAGTACCTGAATAAATTTTTTTTTCCAAAAAGACACAAAAATAGCCAATAGGTATAAGAAAAAGTGTTAAACATTACTAATCATCAGGAAAATGCCAATCAAAACCACAAGAATATATTACTGTATGCCTGTTAGAATGAATATCTTCAAATAGACAAGAGATAACAAGTGTTGGGGAGAGTGTGGAGAAAAGAGAACCCTTGTTCATTGTTGGTGGGAATGTAAATTATTACAGCCATTATTGGAAAGCTAAATGGAGATTCCTCAGAAAACAAAAATAAAACTACTATGTGATCCAGCAGTTCCACTACCAGGTATACATCCAAATAAAATGCAATCAGTATGTCAGAGAGCTACCTGCACTTTTATGTTTATGGCAGAACTATTCACAACATCTAAGATATGAAATCAACCTAAGTATTTATCAATGAATAAATGATAAAGAAACTTTGTTATATTCGCACAATGGAATGCTCTTCAACCATAAAAAAGAAGGAAATCCCGACAGACATTGTCTACTACATACATGAACCTGGAAGACATTATGCTGAATGAATTAAGCCAGATACAAAAGACAAATGCTGTATGATTTCATGTATATGTCAAGCCTAAAATACTTAATTACATGTAAACAGAGAATAGAATGGTGGTTACCAGGAGCAAGGGGTGCCAGGGAGGATGAGGAGACGAAAGTCACAAGGTTCATTAGGGAAGTAGGAGCCTAGGAAAGTCAGGTGACACCATTTTAAAATCAACTCCATCTTAAAACTAGCAAGCTACATTCCTTGCCAGCAACAACCCAAGGTTCTAAAATGTTTACAGGTAAGAAAGCAGCTTGGTAATGCCTGCAAGAACAAACTCTTACAACAACAGAAAGTCAAGATGTCCCAATACCCTTAACAATATATGCTTTCAAAATAATTATAGTTATGATTTAATGCTTACACAGTAAAATGTCAAAGATGGTTTTCCTTCAATCAATAGAACAATAATTTTGTCATGCCCTCAGCCCACCCTCACATAGGAACAGCTTAATTTAGTCTTTACATAGACAAGACCCTGATATAAGAAAAATGTAAGACAATGATGGTGCATTCCTCTGCTTGCTTTCTGAGGATGCCCTACTCTGTAATAGAGTAGTTTTCAATAAACTATTTCTTTTCATTGCACTCTACAACTCACGTTGAATTATTTCCTGCATGAGATCCAAAAATTCTCTCTTGAGATCTGGATCAAGACACCTTTTCTAATAACAGGTAAAAACTTATAGGTATGTAGAATGAATAAATCTCCAACATGAGGACTTCAGTTAATAATATTGTATTGTGTATTGAAAATTTGCTAAGGAGTCAACTTTAAGTGTTCTTACAACAAAGAAAGTAACTATGTAAAGTGATAGTGATGTTACTTTGCTTGATTATGCTCACCATTTTACTATGTGTACATACATCAAAACATCATCTTGTACATCTTAAATATGTACAATATCTTAAAAATTCATATATAAAAATAAAGACATAAAGGAAAAATAAATGCATGTCCAAAAATATTTAAAATTAATTCAACTGAATACAATTATATGTAAAATGATAATGCACCGTCATCAACTGAGGTTAATCCTGGAGTTGCAAGGTTGAGGTAACATTCAAAAATCTATTGTTCTAATTCAAAAAACATAATAGATCTATAAAAATCATTTGTTAAAATTCAGCATTCATCCTTGACAAAATATTTCAGAAAATGATAAATAGGAAAATTTCTCAACATGATAAAGGGCTTCTATGCAAAATTCTGTAGTCTAACACACTTAGTGGTGAAAAAGTTAATGTTATCTTTCTTATACTACAAAAAAGTGCAAGAATATCTGCTCTTCACTAAAATAATTATAGCTGGGGGATCTAGCCATGGAAATAAAGCAAGAAAAATAAATAAAAGGCATTCAAATCAGACAGAAAGATGCAAAACTGTGTTGCTCTCAAAATGGCATGAATATTTATGCAAAAATGTCTATGGAATCTATTTTTAAAAACATACTAGAATTAATATTTGGGTTTAGCATGCTTATGGCATAACAGATGATATAGTTTGGCTCTGTGTCCCCACCCAAATCTCATCTTGAACTGTCATCCCCAGATGTTGAGGGAGGGACCTGGCAGGAGGTAACCTGAACATGGGGATGTTTTCCCCCATGCTGTTCTTATGACAGTGAGTGAATTCTCATGAGATCTAGTTGTTTGATAAGTGTGGGGCTCTTTCCCCTTGGTGTTCTTGCTCTCTCCTAATGCCATGTAAGATGTGCCTGCTTCCACTTTTGCCATGAATGTAAGTTTACTGAGGCCTCCCCAGCTATGTGGAACTGTGAGTCAATTAAACCTCTTTTTCAGATAAATTAACCTAGTCTCTGGCAGTATGAAAGCAGACAAATACACCAGATCATTAAATAAAAACAACTGTATTTTTATGTAATACAACACACCATCAGAAACTGAGTTAAATTTATAATAGCATCAAAACTATGGAAAAATTAGAGATGAATCTGATAAAATATGTGTAAGATCTGTACACCGAAAATGGAAACACCTTGCTGAGAGAAATTTAAAAATAAATAAATGAAGAGATATGCTGTTTTTATGGACTGAAAGACATGATATTTTTATGATATCTAACCTCCTCAAATATGTCCATAGGGTGAATACAATATCAGTTATAATCCCAGCAAAGATTTTGTTACAGAAATTGAAAAACTAATTTAAAAATTTGTATAAAAATGTAAGGGAAGTAAAATAACTAACGTATTTTGAGAAAAAAATACCAAATTGGAGGAATTACACTGACTTCAACACTTACAAAGCTGAAATAATATTCAAGATAGTGAGGTATTGTTGTTACAATAGAAAAATAGAACACTGGCCAGGTGTGCTGCCTCACACCTGTAATCCCCACAATTTAGGAGGCTGAGTTGGGTGGATTGCTTGAGCCCAGAGGTTTAAAAACAGCTTGGGCAACATAATGAAATCCCATTTTTATAAAAAGGAATACCAAAATTAGCTTAATGTGGTGGTATGCACCTGCGGTCCCAGCTACTTGGGAGGCTGAGGCAGGAGAATCACTTGAGCCTGGGAGGTCAAGGCTGCAGTGAGCTGTGTTTGCACAGCTGCACTTCATTCTGGGTGGCAGAGTGAAATCCTGTCAAAAAAAAAAAAAAAAAAAGAGGCCCCGGAACAGAATAGAGAACCCAGAAATAGATCTGTGGTATCAATTTTTGATAAAGTAAAAAAGACATTCCATTAGTTAATGGAAAATCAGCTGTTCCACAGATTTGGCATAAATGACTATCCCATGGGAAATGAAAATATTATTTTCACATAGCAAAAGTAATTCAAAATAGAGTATAATACTAAATGCAAACCTAGAATTATTATACTTCCATAACAAAATATAAGCATAAATCTTTGTAATCTTGGCTTAGGCAAAGACTTCTTATTTACAATATCAAAAGTACTGTCTATAAAAGGACAAAAATAGCAAATTTGGCAGTATTAAAACAGAAAACTTTGCTTTCAGAATACATTGTAAAGACAAAGAACAGACTGAGTGAAAAAGTTTATGTCACATATCCAATAAACAACTTGTATCCAGAATATATGAAGAACTCTGAAAACGTAGTAGTAAGAAATAACCCAATACAAAATGAACAAAAGAACATATTTTTTATCAAAGAAGATATACTTATGTCAAAAATCACATTAAGAAAATGTTCAACATCATTGTTATTAAGAAAATGGAAATTATAACAATGAAATTCATTATATACCTATTAGAACACCCAAATTTAAAATTGACTATACCAAGTTTTGACAAGCACATAGAGCACCTGGAACTCTCACCCACTTCTGGTGAGAATAAAACATGATTTAACAATTTTTGAAAGAAGACTGCCAGCTTCATCAAAGATTGAATATACTCTTACTGTATAACCAATTATTTTTATTCCTTCATCTTTATTTAAGAGAAATGAAAACATATGTCCATACAATGACTTGCATACAAGCATTCACAATACTTTATTTATAATAACATTGGATTTGAAAAAGCTCAAATATCTATCAAGAAGTGAATGAGAAAAACAAATTGTGATATATTCATACCATAAAGTACTATTTAGCAATAAATGCAACTGGGTTATTGATATGCATCACAATATAGACAAATGTCAACCTAACCACATTGTGTAAAGGGAACTTGTAAAATGAGTACATGTTATATTTATATTTTTATAAGATTGTAGGCAATACAATCTTACCTACAGTGACAGAAAGCAGATCAGTGACTTCCTGGTGGTAGTGACCACAAAAGAAGGAAAATTTTAGAGGTTAAGTATCTGCATTTTCTTGACTATGGTGATGGTTTCACAGGCCTATTCATATATTAAAACTTCTAAAAATGTGCACTTCATCTAGCATCTAGTGTTTTATAGGTAATTTATATCTCAATAGTGTTGAATTATATATGGCAATCTACAAATCTATATTGTTTGAATTCACTATAGGGAATATTGCCTCTCTTATTGGTGTTGGGCTTCCTCAGAAGAGCCTTCCATTCTGGAGACTTTTTGTGACTATAGTATTTACACAAGGTAGGTAATAAACAACTGTTTCCTAAAGAAATACTTGCATGAGTAAATGGACAAATGAATTTTTGAATGAGGAAGATATATCTTCTCATTAACCTTATAGTTTGTGTTCTCACACAAATGAAAACATACTGGCCCCCTGTGTGACATATTATCTACACAGATGTGTTCTGAAGGTCTCTGGGAATTAGGCATCTCTCAGCTAATGGTTAGTGACCAATATCCTTTCCATCATCTGCTTAAGTATTGTGTTGCTCAGTCACCTCTTGTTTAGTCAACAACTTCAGGTTGCACCCCACCATCTCAGCTTTGTTTGGAGAGTCTATGTGCTATTATCAAAAACATGAATAGTGTAAGGCATTGGTTATGTTATTAAGGTACCAAGATCCTATAAAGGCAACAGAGAGCAAAGCATAAAATTAAAATACAGGGTAGTAGGGACCAAGTTAAGTACAGGGTTGGTTCTGTTCAAGGAGAAGAAGCATTGGTTGAGGCAAGAAGGAAGAAGGCTAATCAAAAACAACAAAAGATCTTTCAGAAAGGGAGTGGATTAGATAAGAAAATAGGGGTGACATGTCCAGGAAAGAGCATTGTGAGAGGAGTGGCTAGAGGGAAGCTAGAGATTAAATCCAAATTAAATGCATGCTCTTCCTCATTTTATTTTATTGAAATAGGTAGAGACAAAGGCACTGCAAGACACAGATTTCCTGGTGGAAAGAGCTGTAGAAATCTAGAAAAGGGCATTGTGCAAGAAGGTGTAAGAGTTGCAAAGACAAGCGTAGTCAAGGCTGCAATTTGAGGTGAATTTGCTCAGAGACCTGCTAAAATGCCAATGTTTTTCTTTTCTTAGATAATACTACCTGGACCACATTGAAGAGAGCATGTAAGATCCAGAAAAAGACTGGCTTCTGTGCATTGTTTTCAGTAGTCTAGTGGTAACTCAAGCCTCCTGTGCTCATGAGTAGGGCACATAAGTAAACAGATGTATCAGCTTCTCAGACAGATCTTGTTATAAACCCAAGACTCCTATAAATCTTTTTTAGAAGTTCTGCACACCACTCTGATCCAGCTTGAGTAAGTGGCTTGGTAAAATGGCAGATAGGAGGCAGGACTAACTTGCAGCTCCCACTTCGATGGACACAGCATGTGGAGATTCTTATTGTGAATTATTGCTCCAAGAACTACCACAGGAACATACCCAGAACACTGAAAGAATTCACAGAACATTTGAAAAACATGGCTTACCACTGCAAACTTCTAGAGACAGCCACAAAATTGTGAGTGCCCAAAGTGTGAGGGGAGGAAAGTCTGCCCCAAACATACATCTTCGCATGGGAGCCTGAAAATCCAAATCGTGGGAGAAGGATTTAATCTTACCTAGAGCTGAAACAAATTTAGAGAGCCAAGCAAAATACAAAAGTAGAAGCAGCAGCGAGAAGAGCCTTGAGGCACTCCTAGTTCCCAAGGAAGCCCAGGGAAACAATTTCTGACTGAAGGAAATTTCTAGCTGAACTTTGTAATAATTTCAACCAAGCGTGCATTTTCCAGGGTAGAATTTTGGGGTGGGAGGTGAACAGTAAGGGCAGATAGGAGGACAGAAGCTGTGGTGAGGAGGGCAAAGTCTGAAAGCCCTGATGGTTTTCTCAGCAGGGAGGCCTGGAGCCTACAGCAAGTTCCCAGCTCTGCTCATTGGCTGCCTGGATATAAACTCGGTGCTGTTGGGGCAGCACAGAGAAACAGAACTGACACTGGCCTTTCTGGCTGCCTGGGAGCTTGGTGAGGTCTGTCATTGCTGGCTTTCCCTCACTTCCCTGGTAATCTGTATGACACAATAGAGGTAGCCATAATCACCCTGGGTACATAACTTTATTGACCTGAGAACCACACCTCCATTCCTCACAGTGACTGTAGCAAGGCCCACCCAAGGAGTCTGAGCTCAGACACACCTAACTCTACCCCCACCTGATGGTCTTTCTCTACCCACCCCAGTAGCCTAAGACAAAGCACACAAGCTCTTGGGAGCTCCATGGCCCAGGCCACTGCCTGGGAAATTTATTCAGGCAAACCTAGGGCAAGCTTGTATCCTCCCTGTACTAACATAGCTGATGCTCTCTTGAAAGAGCCAACTCCTCTATTAACACAACTCATAAAAGAACAACCCAGCCACAAGAAAGGAGAAAACAACAGCTAACTGCACCGCCTGTAATAACCTGGCTAACCAGGCATCCTGAGTTTGTCCACATTACAACTTAATGCCAGCACAACCACCATTCAAGAATACCAGTGCACTAAACAAAACTACAATCGAGGTCCCACACAGAGTTCACTTCACTTCCTTGCTACCTCCAGCAGAGCAGAGGCTGGTATCCATGGCTGAGAGATCTGAGGATGGATTACTTCACAGGACTCTTGTAGACACTCTTCAGTACCAGCCTGGAGCCCAGTAGCTCCACTGGGTGGTTATGCCCAGAAGAGAAATAACAATCACTGCAGTCCACATCCCAGGAAGCCCCATCCCTAGGGGAAGGGGAAGTGTACCACATCAAGGGAAAATCACACGAGACAAAAGAATCTGAACAGCAGCCCCTGAGCCTGAGACCTTTCCTCTGACATAGTCCACACAAATGAGAAGGAATCAGAAAAACAATTCTGGTAATACGACAAAACAAGTTTTGTAACACCCCAAAAAATCACACTAGCTCACCAGCCATGGATCCAAATCAAGAAGTAATTTCTGAATTGCCAGAAAAAGAATTCAGAAGTTCCATTATTAAGCTACTCAAGGAGGCACCAGAGAAAGATGAATACCATTTAAAGAACTGTAAAAAAGTTATAGGAGATAGACAGAAAAATCTCCCAAGAAATACATAGCATAAATAAAAAATGATCATGACTTCTGGAAATAAAGAACACACTTAGAGAAATGCAAACTACACTGGAGAGTCTAAACAATAGAACTGAATAAGTAATAATAATAATAATAATAAAAATAAAAAACAACAACAAAAAAATCAGAGCCCAAAGACAAGGCTTTTGAATTAACTCAATCAAACAATGGCAAAGAAAAAAAAAATGCAAGCAATATAAACAAAGCCTCCAAGAAGTTTGGGATTATGTTAAATGACCAAACCTAAGAATAATTGTTATCAAGGAATAAGAGAAATCTTAAAGTTTGAAAAACATATTTGAGGTAATAATTGAAGAAAACCACCTTAGCCTTGCTAGAGATCTAGACATCCAAATACAAGAAGCTCAAAGAACACCCAGGAGATTCATTGCAAAAAGGTTATTACCTGGGCACATAGTCATCTGGTTATCTAAATCCAAAACAAAGGAAAGAATCTTAAGAGATGTGAGGCAAAAACATCAGGTAATTTATAAAGGAAAACCTATTAGATTAACAGTAGATTTCTCAGCAGAAATCTAACAAGCTAGAATCAATTGGGGTGCTATTTTTAGCCTCCTTAAACAAAACAATTATCAGTCAAGAATTTTGTATTCAGTGAAACCAAGCTTCATAAATGAAGGAAAGATACAGTCTTTCTCAGACAAACAAATGTTGTGAGAATGAGCCACTACAAAGTCAGCACTATGAAAACTGCTAAACAGAGCTCTAAGTCTTGAAACATAACCTCAAAATACACCAAAATAGAACCTGTTTAGGGCATAAATCTCACAGGATCTATAAAATAATAACACAATAACAACAAAAAAATACCCCAAGGTATTCAGGCAACACCTAGCATGATTAATAGAATAGTATCTCACACCTTAATACTAATGCTAAATGTAAATAACCTAAATGCTCCACTTAAAACATATAGAATGACAGATGGATAAAAACTCACTAACCAAGTATCTGCTGTCTTCAGGAGACTCACTTAACAAATTATGACTCACAGAAACTTAGGGTAAAGGGGTGCAAAAAGATATTCTGTGCAAATGGACACCAAATCAAGTAGGAGTAGCTATTTTTACGTTGGACAAAACAGACTTTAAAGCAACAACAGGTAAATACAAAGTAGGACATTATATAATGATAAAAGGACTAGTACAAAAGGAAAATATCACAGTCCTAAATATATGCACATCTAACACTGGAGCTCCCAAATTTATAAAGCAATTACTACTAGACCTAAGAAATGAGATAACTGGCAAGACAATAATAATGGGGGGACTTCCATACTCCACTGACAGCACTAGACGGGTCATCAAGACAAATTTGACAAGAAAACAGTGGACTTAACCTATACCCTACAACAAATTGAAGCAGCTATGTTGTCTTGGGTAGAAACCTGGGGTTTGTCATCTCATGCCAGGAAAATGCAGGACATGGACACACATGAAGAGTTTAGGTAGCAGAGGTTTAAAAGGCAGAATAAAGAGAAAGAAAAACAGCTTTCTTTCTATTGAGAGAGAGAGGACTTGCCAGAGCAAAAGACCTGTGGGCAGTGGATGTGCTGGATTTTATAGTCATGTTTGAGAAGGCAGTGTCTGATTTACATAGGACTCACAGATTGGTTCAAATAGGTATGACATTTACATAGCACATGGGGAAGGATGACCACTCCACCCCTATCTTATTATGCCAGTGAATTATCCAGTTGACCAAGGCCATCTTGTCTGCTCCTTACTGTATATGTGGCTGATAAATAGAAGGGAAGATAGGGCTGCCATTTTAAACATGATTGTCACAACTGCCAGCATCTATGTCTTCAGCTCGATTTAACAGGCTCTTCGTTAGAAAGGAAAATTATTATTTGTTAAAAAGGAAAATGATTCTTTGTTAGAAAGGAAAATGATTTGGGGCTGATTTTCATTAAAAGGAAAACCTTACTGAGGACTTTCATACTGTATCTGCCTAAATAATTTCTTCTTAACTCCTGTATCAAAATGGACTTAACAGATATTTACAGAATATTCTACCCAACAAGCAGAATGTACCTTCTATTTACCATCACATGGAATATTCTCCAAGATAGACCACATGATAGGCCATAAAACAAGTCTTAATAAATTTAAGAAAATCTAAATTATATCAAGTACTCTCAGACCACAATGGAATAAAATTGGAAATGAATTCCGAAAGGAACCCTTAAAAACCTGCAAATACGTGAAAATTAAATAAACTGTTCCTGAATGATCATTGGGTCAATAATGAAATCAAAATGGAAATTAAAAACATACTTGAACTGAACAATAATAGTGACACAACTAATCAAAATCTCTGAAACACAGCAAAGGCAGTGCAAAGAGAAAAGTTCATAGCCTTAAATGCCTACATCCAAAAGTCTGAAAGAACACAAATAGGCAATCTAAGGTCACATTTCAAGGAACCAGAGAAACAAGAACAAACCAAACCCAAACCCAGCAGAAGAGAAATAACAAAGATCAGAACAGAACTAAATGAAATTAAATAACAAAAAATACAAAAGATAAATAAAACAAAAAGCTGGTTCTTTGAAAAGGTAAATAAAAGTGATAGACCATTAGTGAGATTAACCAATAAGAGAAGAGAGAAAATCCAAAAAAGCTAAATTAGAAATGAAATGGGAGATATTTCAACTGATACCACAGAAATACAGATCATTCGAGGCTACTAGGAACACCTTTACATATACAAACTGGAAAACCTAGAGGAGATGGTTAAATTCCTGAAATTCAACGCTCCTAGATTAAACAAGGAAGAAAGGAAGAAACAAAAATTTTGAACAGACCAATAACAAGCAGCAAGTTTGAAATGGTAATTTTTTTAAAAACCTGCCAACAACAAAAAAAAAGTCCAGGACTGGACGGATTTATAGCTGAATTCCAGCAGACATTGTACCAATCCTGTTGACACTTACAAAATATAGAGAAAGGGAATCATCCCTAAACTGTTCTACGAAGCCAGTTTCACCCTAATACCAAAACCAGGAAAGAATGTAACAACAACAACAAAAAAATACAGACCGATATCCTTTATGAACATAGATGCAAAAATTCTCAACAAAATATTAGCTAACCAAATATAACAGCATAACAAAAAGATAATCCACCATGATCAAGTGAGTTTCATACCACGAATGCAGGGATGGTTTAACATATGCATGTCAACAAATGTGATATGGCACGTAAACAGAATTAAAAACAAAAACCACATGATTATCTCAATAGATACAGAAAAAGCATTTGACAAAATTCAGCTTCCCTTTATGATTAAAACCTTCAGCAAAATCATCATAGAAGGGACATTACCCAAGACAATAAAGACATCTATGACAAACTCACAGCCAACATTATACTGAATGGGGAAAAGATGAAAGCATTCCCCTGAGAACTTGACTAAGACAAGGATGCCCACTTTTACCATGTCTATTTAACACAGTACTGGAAGTCCTAGCCAGAGGAATCAGATTAGAGAAAGAAGTAGAGGGCATTCATATTGGTAAAGAGAAAGTCAAACTGCCACTCTTTGCTGATGATGCAATCATATACCTAGAAGACCCGAAAGACTCATTCAAAAAGCTCCTGGAACTGGTAAATGAATTCAGCAAAGTTTCAGGATACAAAATTAATGTACACAATCAGTAGCTCTGCTATACACCAACAGCAACCAAGCTGAGAATCAAATCAAGAACTCAACCCCTTTCATAATAGCTGCAAAAAACTGAAATAAAATACTTAAGATTATACCTAACCAAAGATGTGAAAGACCTCTACATGGAAGATTACAAAACACTGCTGAAAAAATTATAGTTGATGCAAACAAATGGAAACACATCCCATGCTCATGGCTGGGTAGAATCAATATTGTGAAAATAATTATAATACCAAAAACAATCCACAAATTAAATGCAATTCCCATCAAAATGCCATCATCACTCTTCATAGAACTAGAAAAAAAAATCCTAAGATATATAAGGAACCAAAAAATAGTCCATACAGCCAAAGAAAGACTAAGCAAAAAGAACAAATCTAGAGGCATTACATTACTCAATTTCAAACTATACTACAAGGCTATAGTCACCAAACAGCATGGTACTGCCATAAAAATAAACACATAGACCAATGGAGCCAAATAGAGAACCCAGAAATAAAGCCAAATACTTTCAGCCAACTGACCTTTGACAAAGCATAAAAAAACATTAAAAAGGGGAAAGACACCCTATTCAACAAATGATGTGGGATAATTGCCCAGCCACATGTAGAAGAATGAAGCTGGATCCTCATCTCTCACCTTATGCAAAAATCAACTCAAGATGGATCAAAGATTTCAATCTAAGACCTGAAACCATAAAAATTCTAGAAGATAACATTGGAAAAGCTCTTCTAGATATTGGCTTAAGCAAAGATTTCATGACCAACAGCCCAGAAGCAAATGGAACAAAAACAAAACAAATAGATGGGACTTAATTAAACTAAAATGCTATTGTACAGCAAAAGAAATAATCAGCATAGTAAACAGACAACCCACAGAATGGGAGAAAATAGTTTTGCAAACTACATATTCAACAAAGGACTAATATCCAGAATCTACAAGGAAATTAAACAAACTAATTAATAATAAATGAATCATCTCATCAAGAAGTGGGCTAAGGACATGAATAGACAATTCCCAAAAAAAGATATACAAATGGCCAACAAACATATAAGAAATGCTCAACAGTACTAATTATCAGGGAAATAAAAATCAAAACCACAATGCAATATCACCTTACTTCTGCAAGAATGACCACAATTAAAAAGTAAAAAAAAATAGATGTTGATGTGGATGTGTTGAAAAAGAACATTTTTACACTGCTGGAGGGAATGTAAACTAGTACAACCACTATGGAAAAGAGTATGGAGATTCCCTAAAAATCTAAAAGTAGATCTACCATTCGATCCAGCAATTCCATTACTGGGTGTCTGCCTAGAGGAAAAGAAATCATTAAAGTATATTAAAAAGATACTTGCACATGCATGTTTATAGCAGCACAGTTTGAAGTTTCAAAAATACTACTACTCAGCCATAAAAAAGAATGAAATAATGACATTCTCAGCAACCTGGATGGAGTTGGACACCATTATTCTAAGTGAAGTAACTCAGGAATGGAAAACCAAAGATCATATGTTTCCATTTATCAGTAGGGACTAAGCTATGAGGGTACAAAGGCATAAGAATGGCATAATGGATGGTGGGGACTTGGGGGGAAGGGCAGGATAGGAGTGAGAAATAAAATACTACACATTGGGTACCATACTGTTTTGGTGACTATAGCCTTGTAGTATAGTTTGAAATTGAGTAATATGATGCTTCTAGATTTATTCTACTTCCTCTTTTTTTTTTCCTAAAAAAACCCCAAAAAAACAAAACAAAACAAAACAAAAAAAAAAAAAACAACAAAAAAACAGGTTTTTGGCCGCTGATGTCCATATCAGCTCAGAGTTGTACCTAGCAGGTTTTAAAGGGTCTGGGTATTTTCCTTTTCTCATAGTTAATATTGCAAAATAATGCAAATCATTTTGGGAAAGAGTTAGATGAATATGTATGGGATACACATGTTATGGTATATAGCCCTTCTTTACAGAAATCAATACCTCTTGAGGTTTTGAGCCAGAAATGTGAGAATATTGAGGGAGCATGATTTCCCATGGTCCCTTACACAGTTGCATGCTAACTCCCAACTTTTTTCTCCATACGAAAAGTGTTACGAGAAGTCAGGGACCCCGAATGGAAGGACCAGCTGGAGCCGTGGCAAAGGAACATACATTGTGAAGATTTTATCTTAATATGGACATTTATCATTTCTCAAATAATACTTTTATAATTTCTTATGCCTGTCTTTAATCTCTTAATCCTGTTATCTTCATAAGCTGAGGATGTACATCACCTCAGGACATGATCATTGTGTTAACGCTACAAAGTGACTGTGTAACATGTGTGTTTGAACAACATGAAATCAGTGCACCTTGAAAAAGAACATAGTAATAGCGATTTTTATGGAACAAGGGAAGACAACCATAAGATCTGACTGCCTGCGGGGTCAGGCAATAAGAGCCATATTTTTCTTCTTGCAGAGGGCCTATAAACGGATGTGCAAGTAGGAAACATTTCACTAAATCCTTTTCCTAACAAGGAATATTAATATTAATACCCTGGGAAAAGAACGCATCCCTGGGGGGAGGTCTATGAATGGCCGCTCTGGGAATGTCTGTCTTTTGCAGTTGAGGTAAGGACTGAGATAAGCCTTGGTCTCCTACAGAACTCTCAGGCTTACTAGGATTGGGAAAACTCAGCCCTGGTAAACTTGTGGTCAGACCAGTTATCTGCTCTCAAACTCTGTTTTCTGTTGTTCAAGATGTTTATCAAGACAATATGTGCACCACTGAACACAGACCCTTATCAGCGGTTCTGCTTTTGCCCTTTGCCCTGTGATCTTTGTTGGACCCTTATCAGTGGTTCTGCTTTTGCCCTTTGCCCTGTTCCCTCAGAAGCATGTGATGTTTGTTAGACCCTTATCAGTGGTTCTACTTTTTGCTCCTTGAAGCCTGTGATCTTTGTACCTACTCCCTGTTCTTATACTTCCTCCCCTTTTGAAACCCTTAATAAAAACTTGCTGGTCTGAGACTCAGAGGGCATCATGGTCCTACCGATATATGATGTCACCCCTGGCAGCCTAGCTGTAAAACTCCTCTTTTTGTACTGTCTCTCTTCATTTCTTAGCTGGCTGACACTTACGGAAAATAGAACCTACGTTGAAATATTGGGAGTGGGTTTACCCAATAGAAAAGTATGCAACACTATCTTTGGCTGTCCATCTCTCTTTAACCTAGAGATGCCATTGGCCTAGATCATTGCTGTCCAGCCTCTGTTATTGCCACATTCATCTTGTCTCTGTTTAATGCTATTACCTGTCCTCTGGTTTTCTTTAATTCTATTATTATCACTTACATTAGGTAGCTTAGCATCTGACAAGCCTCTCCCTCCATCAGTATTGGCCTGCGGGGAACAGTCATTACTGTTAAATGAAGCATGCTGGTACCCACTTCGTTATTACATTGTTGAATGCCTCAATAAAGGGGCTAACCTTGGCCTCCCCAAAGAACATAGTCCAATGGTAACTTATCAGATGTTATATAATAAATGCATTCTGACATTGCTCCCTCCTGAGACTTTGACTGTTATCTTAATATTGTGCCAACATGGTTCTGGCAACTCTCCTTCAATTTCTGTGAATCATTGTTGAATTGATAACTTAAAGGAGCTACCCCAGCAAACTGTTAGGACCAGATTCAGGGATCCTTGTAGAAACATTATCTCAATTCCTAGGTTAATGATTTAGTGATCTCTTCCTTATCTAGTCTTATATTCGATTCTATCCTCCAATCATAAAAATCTAGTATGCCTTTCCACATGTACTCGACAGGTTCTTGTAATACCTACACACAGCTTCTTCAAGTCCTTTGACCTGTAGGCTCTTAAGAAGCAAGACTTGTAATTTTCTTCTTAAACTGAGTAGGCATCTGACTCAGTGATTAGTCTGGTATTAATTACGGATCATCTGAGTAGGCCTTGACAGGAACATGTGTCATCTTTTTGTGCATCTTCTTTGAGTAAGGTCATTG
Source organism: Macaca mulatta (assembly GCF_049350105.2). Classification (NCBI taxonomy): domain Eukaryota; kingdom Metazoa; phylum Chordata; class Mammalia; order Primates; family Cercopithecidae; genus Macaca; species Macaca mulatta. The sequence continues at coordinate 11,384,531 of NC_133417.1, forward strand.
GATCTCAAAGAGAAAAGGCTGATTTCATTGTGCAAGACCTTCAAGGGAATTTAGAACTTCTGGAGCCTTGGGTTCATCCACCAAAATGTCACCAATTCCAGGTGTAATGATCCTGTTCTTTCCCATCAGACCTTTGAATGGGAAATAAGTTAGGAATACACATTTTGCAAGCTTTACACTTCTGTTATCCTCAAAACAAGAACCTGAACTTGGTTTTTAGCTTCAGTTTTCCCTGAAGGTGCAGGAGATAGGCCCTGCCTTAAGATTGTCATCATGGGGTTTTGATTAAATTGGCAAGTAATTCCCCTAAGTCTGCTAATTTCTTTCTGCAAGACTCCAATGCTGGCAAAAGGAGGTTGATAAATAACATTTTCTCCCATACTCATGAAACATCACAACTACTTGAACTCTTAATGACCTGCCGTTCACTTACATCTCATCCCAATTAACCATGAACAAAAGCTTTATAACTTTGATGCCACTGCATACTGCTCTTAGAACAATTGTGTTAGTCCAATTTGTCTTGAAAACATAGCTCAAGGCAAAACATGTGCTAATGCATTATTGAAAAGGGGAATCTTTGAGTAGAAAGAAGAAAGGGAAGTAAGACAGGAAAGGGTAGGAGACACATACAGAGTGGTGTGTTATGAAAATGGCCATTGTGTCACTGAGACATAGCCATGGAGCATGCCTTCTAAAGATGTTCAGAAATCTCCAGTGGAGGCAACCCTGGAGAGGCAATTTATCTGTTGATTTCCTCCTGTCTCCTGAATACGGTGCCCTCCTACCCACACACATATGCGCCTTTCCAGATGGACTGCCATGAAGTCTCTCAGGCAGTGAGTTGGAACCCACACTTGATCTTTGTGTTGTGGGCTTCGGTATCAGTAAGTAATGGGAGAAGTTAGAAATTTAAGGTCTTTATTTTCACATAGTGGAAACTTAAGGATGATAGGGTCACTTACCACAGCAGTGGCTTAGAGAAGTGACCAAGCATCAGGAAAACAGGTGAGGCATTCAACCTAAAACAGGTACTCACTATACACTGGCATGGGGCCTGGCATTTAGCACACATGTTGTCTTGTAATTCACACAAACTGCCTTGATCTTTAGATCAATTTACATTTAACTTGTCCTCTGGCCAAAAGTACCATCTATTTCTTTGCTTCCTTGCAAGCTTTGCTTTGTGGGGCCTAATCTGTGCTCCTTTTTAACTCGGCGGAAGTCCTGATGCTTCTGTAGCTTGCTTGCTGCATTCTGTTGCTCTTGGAACTTCCTGAACTACCAGTGACACATTTCTGACATATACCACTTCTACAACCTGCAAACTTCCTTGGTTTGCAAGGAAACATGTATTTTGCTATCTCTCTAGTTACCTATTTATCTCCTTTTTTAAAAATTCAGTACCAGCAACAACTGAACTAGAATTTTTTCTTCCTTCTGTCCTCCAAACTAGAGTACAACCTAATTACATTTTTTACTTTTTAGAGGAATAGGTCTACAGTAAGATGTAAATTTTTATGAGCACTGTCTTAAGCTTCAGCAAATTCACTTCATATTAGAGTCCTCATTTGATAGATTAGTAACATAAGCTTGAGCATCTAAGGGACATATGAGCATTCCTCATCCCCTTACTAATTTGAAGGCAAGTGATTTTTATAAATGAAATATGTTCTATAATAGGTATATTTGGACAATGTCAGGATGGCCCCAAAATTCTCTGTTAATCAGTACCTCACATAAGCTGCTTCATGAGGCAAACAGTGAAACTGTCCCGTAAATCTGGAGGATATAAGTAGAGCATGCCTTTGATTCTTTATTGAACTCTCTCTTCAGTGAAAAAGTTCTCATGTCAATAACTTCCATTTACCCTACTCACATGGTAGTTACTAAACTGGGAGCTGGTCCTCTGGGGATGGCATTCTGCCTCTAAGGAGGATGAGAAGAGTGTATCTGGGATAAACTTCCAAATTGTAGATTTAAAACAATTACCATGTGATTAGTCTGGCTACAAAATAATCAAGATATGTATCATATGAATTTAAATATATATGTATTCAGCATATACATGTAAAGTAAGGTATATATATTTACTAAGTATATATATAATTTATATATCAATGTTATATGGCTAGAGAGTCAGCTTGTCACCAAATATTAGCTTTATTACAAAAAAGAAACTATGTGTTACCGTATTTAAAAATCTCTAACTAAAATATTTAGTCTCCTGTGTATTCTACTTTTGGAAGGAATGAATAAAGACATCCCATTCTTTTAACAAATTTTTATTTCTTGTGACTATATTCCTCTAATCATTTGGCTCAAGCATAGGAAGATGAAGTAAGAGCAGGAGAAAAATGTTAAGGCAAAGTTTTAATGAATAATCACATTGCTTCCTCCAACTCAATATTAAGGAATGACGTTTTAAGAATGATGGCATCGAGGGGAAGGGAAATACAGTTTGTTGAATGCATCCTATGTGCCAGGTACTATTGTAACACTTTACTTGGATTCCATCATCTTCATGAAAACTCAGAGCTGATGTGAGAATCCTCAATTTATCATGAGGATTCCGGAACTAAAAGTTACATTCTTGTCCCAGAGGGGACCAGCAGGAAGAAGTCCAGGGCTGCACAGCAGTGTCACTGGGATATGGCTTGGCTGCCTGATGGTTTAAGACAAACATTAGCTGAAGACCTCAGCTTACCCATGGAACACCTTTTTCCCTCAGGACACTTTGAAATAGGGTATCTTTATCCCTTAGGTGGCTGCTACTATTTGTCATGTCTCAATAGCCAAGTGTGCAAATTATCTCAAAGATTACCAGGGATATATTTCTTAGTAGCTGGAATGAATTGATGATAGTGTTTATTTGCTAGTGCTGTGTCTGATTTCTTGAAATACTTGTATGATTAATGTTATGTATCAACTTGGCTAAGCCACATTACCTGGATATTTGGTCAAACGCCAGTCTGGATGTAGCTGTGTAGTTATTTTTTTAAATAGGGTTATACTTAAATAGACAAACTTTGGGTAAAGCAGATGAACTCTGTGATGTGGGTGAGCCTTACCCAAACAGTTGAAGCCTTAAGAGAAAGCAGACGGAGGTTCCCCCAAAGAAAAAGCGTTCTGTCTCCAGACTGCCTTCCAACTCAAAATGCAGCATCAATTCTTCCTTAGGTCTCTAGCCTCCCGACCTTCTCTGCAGATTTTGGACTTGCTAGCTTTCACACGAGCATGAGTCAAGTTCTTAAAATAATTCTCTCTCATCTGTTTTTTATCTCTCTTTTTACCTCTTTGTATGTGTGTGTGTGTGTGTGTGTGTGTACATGTATATATCCATAAACTAAACAGAATTTCCACTAAGATCAGTGGAGCATCTGAGTATCATGACTTAGCTCTGCTAGAATAGGACACTGCAGATGATAATGTTTCTAACCAAGTCATGAAACTTTTCTTCCTCTCTAATATTACATATATATATGTGTGTGTATATGTGTGTACATGATGTATATAACTATATAAAAGTTGTAACATTATATATAGTTGTATTAGTCCATTTTCACACTACTATAAATACCCAAGACTGGGTAATTTATAAAGGAAAGAGGTTTATTAATTGATTCACAGTTCTGCATGATGACTGTGGAGGCCTCAGGAAACTTACAATTATGGTGGAAGGGGAAGCAAACACATACTTCTTCACAAGGTGGCAAGGTGGCAGGAAAGAAGTGCAGAGCGAAGAAGGTTTTATAAGCCCCTTATAAAACTATCAGATCTTATGACAACTGCCTCGGTATCACGAAGACATCATGATCTAATCACCTCCCACAAGGTCCCTCTCCCAACATGTGGGGATTACAAGATTAAAATTCAAGATAAGATTTGGGTAGCGATACAGAGCCAGACCATATCAATAATTACTCTATATATAGACACACACACACGCACACACACACACGTATGAGACTTCTTATTAGTTTTGTTTTTGGAGAACCATGACTAATGAAACATATGATACATATTTTTTCACTACATGAAAGTCCCAATGCCTGTTACAACCCTGAATAGCATGGGAGGAATGTGTAAGGTCTGAATTCATTTCTGTTAGACATAAGGTAGAGACAGCAGAAAACAAGTATTAATAGGAAATGTGAATTTTTAAATGTTGGCATATGGTGATCCAAGTGTTCTGATATATTGGTGGCGTATAAAATGGAAAATAAAAGGTAGTAAGCATAATTTTAAAAGTTCATTCATTTTGATTTCACTGTTTCATTTCTTTAAATTTATTTAAGAGAAAAACATAGAAATATATACATAAATTTCTACTTGTTTATTATTTGTATTTGGGAGAAAAAGTTGAGAGCATGATCTTTTTGAAAAAAGTGATAAAAAGTAAACCAAATGTCCATAAATAAGTGATTGTTTTAAAAATTATGGTATACCTGAATACTGGAATAGTTTACAGATATTAAAAAATAATTTTAGAAATATTAAGGATGTGAAATAATATTGATTTAGTATCAAGTGAAAATAAGAAAGGCACAGTCTACATACACTCAGAATACAAATCTTTGGGTCTGGATATCTGGTTACATGATGTTAAGCACCCCCAAGGCACTAAACAGCTGTTTCTCTGTGAGAATATTATGTGTTTGTTTTTAATTATAATTTTCTCTTTTTCAAATTATTTTAAATCAACATGCAATATTTTATAGTTCAAATATTAACATAATTTAATTGAAAATAAGAAAAATATGAAGGATGTTAAGGAGTAAGTTAGGAAAAGAAGAGGCAAAGAGGTACAAATGGAATGGAGTGGGAGAGGAAAAAGAGACCAAGATAGCCTCGTGCTCACTTGGTTAACTGAACTCCATATTCTGTGTCTCTTACAAGATCTGGTACTGTCAGGAAAGTGCAAACATGGTGCTGCTTAGTCGAACTAAAAGGATAATGCCTTAACTCGTTGACTTCTACATCTACATACACCAGGAAACTGCTGAGAGAAAGAATATATTAATATATATATATATTTTGACCAAATGCTTAATGTTCAAGTGTGGAAGTCAATATTTAGTCAAATCCAAGATCAAAACCAAGACCAGGCTGAAGCCGCATATCACCATTATATGCTAAGCTTCTGGAATACAAGAACATTTCAATTTTTATCTAATAATAATAATTAGAATGCTCTTATTACAAGTGCAAAAGTCATTATTAAATTTGCCAATATTTCTCAGCACTGTCAGTGGCTAGATAGCTCCTACATTCTCTATACAGCATATTTGCAAAACCAAGCAATTTAGAATTGTAATTTAGATCTTAGAATTTCCACTAAGATCAGTGGGGGATCTGAGTATTGTGGCTTAGCTCTGCAAGTATAGAATACTGCAGAAAATAATGCTTCTAACCAGCTCATGAAACTTTCTTTCCTCTCTATAGCTGACTAAGGTGATGCCAAATTTACCTTCATTTAGAAATACAAATTTGATTGATGGTATTTATGTGATTTCATTGAAACCATTCCACATATTGAAGTTTTATTCACTGTTTTTTTTGTCTGAATGTTTTCAAAAACAAAGTTGAGATTTTTAGTCTCCTATCTTTTTATTTATAGTATTTGTGAATGCAATTGTAACTTCACAACTACTTGGAACAAATTTGTCCTTAATCTGTTCATGTAGAGATGAGGATGGGGTAATGTAATTGGCACACAAAATGCTGCTCCGAGTTTCCATCTGCAACTCAGCTTTCGTTGCATGACACCAATTTCAGCTTCTTTCCCGGAGTGGAATGATTTGTATATCTTTACAGGAGATTTTTTTGTAAGGAATTCTTGCACTCTTGAAATAAAGCAGTTTGATTACTTATTCAGCAGGTTTCAGCAAATGAGCTTTTTTTCTTTGCAAGCTCTGCATTATTGTTATCTGCATAGTATAATATAAAAGCTTTCTTTTGTTTAAGCAGCCTGTCAAAATATAGTTTTGTCATTCCCTATTGGTTATAGTTGTCATTCCCTATTGTCATTCCCTATTGGTTAGTTGTCATTCCCTATTGGTTAAACATTTTCTATATGACAAAAAAGGTTACAAACTTTTGGATTACATCATGTAGGTTGTCTTTGACCAGATAGCAATAATAAGACACACACACTCAATATATATATTGCTTACAGTCATAAGCAATATATGTATTTCTTCCTTGAGATTCCTAAACTACTCAAAGCCTCCTTCCATTGTCATAATCATTACATAGTACATTTTGCCATTCTAAAAATACTTCTTGCTGGGCGCGGTGGCTCATGCCTGTAATCCCAGCACTTTGGGAGGCCGAGGCGGGTGGATCACCTGAGGTCGGGAATTCAAGAGGAGCCTGGCCAACATGGCGAAACCCTGTCTCTACTAAAAATGCAAAAATTAGCCAGGCGTGGTGGTGGGCACATGTAATCCCAGCTACTCAGGAGGCTGAGGCAGGAGAATCGCTCGAATTTGGGAGGCGGAGGTTGCAGTGAGCCGAGATCAGGCCACTGCACTCCAGCCTGGGCGACAAAGCGAGACTCCATCTCAAAACAAAAACAAAACAAAACAAACCAACAAATCTATATCTATATATATATATATTTCTTCAAGTAGTCACTATGTTGCTAGCTGCTTAAGATTCTGAAATCTTTTGCCAAGCAAGTTTACCAAAAGTATAATTATTAATTCACACCAAAGTTTTTGTAAAAAATGTTTTTCATTGTTTCTCTCCCAAATATCCAATGTGACAAAAGTGGCACACTGAATAAATTCCTTTCTTTTTTTTTGCCCACGACATATTATTATTAAAGACATATTTTCATAAGCATGTTTTCTAGAAATAAGACTTTACCAAGGATTTATACATTAAGAAAAACTTAAAAAAATTCTTCTTTATTGAAAATGGTTGACAGTTCTTTAAGAATCATGTCATCAAACTTTTGATTAAATGTTATGACTCGAAGCTATGAGTATGGCTTACTGTTAGTGTTGGCATAAATGAGGTTGGTGCTATTATGCATAGTGAATATTGGGAGTAATACAGTTGACATTTTGCTCATAACAATAATTGTCAAATCGTTTTTGAAAATTGATTCTTGGTGTTTATGGTATCAAACAAGTATAATTGAAAAATATTTTCTCAATGCTATTTTCATTAAAGTTATGAATCTTACTGGTTCACGATTTAATTCTATACACATTAAATTTTAAGATTATTTATTATTCTATGCTATATTATTTTTAATTTGTTAAAAAATTTTGGTTCAAAAGGAATAAAATGTTTTTTTATAAAGTTATCTAGCTAACATACACTCACAATCGTTGATTTAACTGTCAATCTTTTCCCCCATTTAACTACTTCGGAGTGTATAAAATTACTAGTAAATAAATAATTATGGTAAAACAGCTGAGGTATTTTACTTTTGCAATAATATGTAATTCATCAGACTGATATTGTTTCTCCATATAAATCATATGGTATTTCATTTAAAGTTATGCCTATGGTGCTTTCTTCTGCTTAAAATTAACCATTGAAATATAAACAATAAATCTGAATCAAATACCTGTTTATAATCCCAACTTTTTATGATGATAATCAAATATGATGGTACCTACATGATCCCATAGTCATTGATCACAGAGAAACTTAGGAATGCCAGAAAAGGCATTTGTGATGAGTCCATCTATGTTCACAGTAGTTTGGAAATGCCTGTGACTAGGAAACTGTTACAGCAGATGATGGGATTTACAAGTCCAGACTTTAGTACAGAATTGTAGCCATTATGTGAATTATGCTTATGGATTTTGTGGTTAATCATTAGCTGTGATTAGATTAGGGTCTTAGTTTGTGCAGGCTGCTATAACAAAATACCACAGATTGGATACTTTATAAACCAGAAAAATTTATTTCTTACACTTCTGGAGGATGAGAAGTTCATGATCAAGTGGCCAGCAAATTTGGTATCTGGTGAAGGACTGCTTTCTGATTCATAGACGGCATCCTCTTGCAGTGGCCTCACATGGTGGAAAGGACAAGGCAGCTCTCGGAGGTCTCTTTCACGAAGGCACTAATCTCATCCATGAGGACTTCACCCTCATGACCTAATCACCTCCCAAAGGCGCAATGGAAGAGAATCAGATCATCCGAGAGAGTATGAAATTGAAAGGAAAAGGAAGTGAGATGGAGATCTTCACATTTCTACCTTGGGCACTATTTTAGTAATAACAAATGTTGATGACTCACGAGGCAAACAAGGTTCCCAGGTAGAGAGAAGATTAGACTAATACCTGCTGCTCACATGCCTACAAGCCACCAACTCCCTCCCCAGCCCAACACTCACTGGTTGCCCCCATGAGACTGGCTTTCCACCCAAAACAGGTTTCACAGCCCATATGTACTTTCATGTCTCTCTTTATCCTTTTGAGATGTCTTTAATGCTTGCTTTTTGATTAAAATGTATGTGAGAAGGGTCTCAGACTATGATTTACTCAGTCTTGTTTATTCAACTTGTGATTATAAAATCTTCTTTTTCTCCTTCTATGAGAGTTGAAAATTAAAATCTGTCCTGAGGGGAGAAAGGTTATTTGACAGTGAATGACTTGCTTTAGGATGATTTCAATGGCAATTGTGAAGATAATAAAACATGATACCAAATAAATAATCAATCAGCCTGCCTATGACACACTGAACTCTGTTCTTATGTACATGGTGATACTGCCTGTCATGCTACAAGCTCAACTTCCAAGGAGTGAAGCAGTGACAGGCCTGTGCCACACAGAGATTCCCTCAGCATTCTACACTGCCTGCAGAGAAGTGCAGCATTTTTGATGTGAATAAATATGCATAAGCTAATTTGAATCTGCCTGTTTAGTTTTCCACAGCCCGCAACTCTCTTGTACAGCTTGTTTTCACAGGGGCCTGACAGCTGGCCTAATCTACCGTCTTCTCAAATACTGCTCTTCTTTTTGCCTTGAAGGCCCTTCTTCAAGGGCCTTGAAACCAGGAGACAGAATGTCAGGGTGCACGAGTTCCCCTCAAGCTCTGTGTATCCCTGTGGCAGTGAGGGAAACCCAGTCTGAGTCAAAGGGTACCTAGCCCGGTTTCCAAGTTTTTAAATTGGCATTATGTGATGCTTAATTGGAATTTCTAGGGGCCTAAGGGATAGTAATTTCTTATCAAGATGAAAACTAATTAGTGGGCAGCTGTGAGGTGAGGAAAAAAATTCTGCAATACCTCTGACCCATACCATAGGGTGCTTATATGTGATAATATTTTCATGTCTTCTCATAATAAATTTGTTTCTTTAATTAACAAACCTAAGACTGCTGTTTATATTAAGACCACATAATCATGGACTATTCCCAGATTCAAATGAAGGACATAAAGTCAAAGGATGTAAATCCAATCTAACAGGACAAACTTGCTAACGCAGCATGAGGGTCCGTGAGCACAGATTTCACTCCTGGCGTCAGGTGAGTGAGCTCAAGTCCTGTATTTTCTTGAATAAAAAACTTCTGCTCTCAGCCCTAATTCTGAAAACATTCAGTTTTCCTTAAATGTCTACAGTCAAGTGTGTTAGCGTGGAATAGAGGACTTACCACATCCTCAAGTGCCTTAGCATGGAACAGAGGGCTTATCATATCTGCTCCATTGTGTTGAGTTTTTAACTAAAAACTCCCACATAACCACATTAGGTGTTCTTCATGTGAGTTCTTCAATCATGCCATCTCCTTCCGTAGAAATTCCATCCTCCCTCTTCTATACTGTCAAAATTGGTTTATCCTAGATGCTACCTAGATGCTACATGCTCTCCTGTCAGTATTCATGATTTAAATTAACCATCATTTTCTATATGTCATTGCTCACACCTATTTACTTGCACACCCCTTATGCTCTGTTCCTTATTTGCATGTCTTTCTCCTCACTAGGAGCAGAGCTCTATTAAAGCAGAACCAAATATAACTACCAGAGTGAGCTTGCAAAGAGATTTACTGAACACACTTGAACATAATTAAACCAAATTCTGTTTCAGGGGTAGCAGGAACATATTCAACAGAAATGGTAGTGGATACAATGCTCATACAACTTATTTTATTATTTTATTCATTCAAAAAATATATCTTAAGTATGTACTAGGTGCTAGCCATGGTTACAGATTCTTAGGATATTTCATTGAACAAAATGTCAGTGACTTACAGTCTAGGAGTGAAACAAATAATGAAGAATGAATACAATAAATTGGGAATTGTGAAGTGTGTTAGAGGGTGATACATGCTATGGAGAAAAAAGAAAAAAAATAGAGCAACGTAAAGACAGTTTGGAGTGCTAGATGAAGGGACTGACTGCAATTTTAAATAAGTTGGTCAAGATATGCCTCGTTCAGATGAGGTCATTGGAGCACACACTTTGGGGATGGAGAGTTAGTAATAATGATATCTGGGAGATATTTCCAAGTAAAGGCAATAACCAATGCAAGATATATGAGGCATTTTTGAGGGACAGTGAGGAGTCCAGTATGATTTGAGCTGAATGAGGGTTACAGATACCTCAGGTTGGAAGGTACCAGGGATGTGTGTGTGGGCGGCAGGGAGTGGGGGGTGAAGTCAAGGACAAGAGCACAGGTCATGTAAAGCTGTATAGGCCATTGGAAAGGTTTTGGCTGTCGTCGTTAAAGAATGGGAGACCAATGCGGAATGTTGAAAATAGAAGTAGCATGATTTATCTAGTGCTTTAAAAGAATGCTGAGTTGAGAATAGACTGTAAGGAAACAAGGATAAAAGAACACTTAAGAGGCGATAGTTGCATCTAAGTGGGAAGTGCTACAGGCTCAGAATCTGGTGGTAGCAATAAAGGTGGAGGAAGTATTCAGATTTCAGATATTTGAAAATAGAGTTGATAGGATACTTAATTATAGGGTGGGTGATAAAGACTGGAAACAAAAATGACTCTGAGCATGTTGGCCTGGGCAACTGTAAGCATGGATTCACCACTTACTAAAATGAGAAAGGCCATAGATTAATCATCCTTGAAAGAGCATCAAGAACCCAGTTTTGGACACATGCTGTTGAAGTATCTATCGTATGTTCACAAGGAGTGCCAAGAAAGCAATAGGAAATATGAATCCAGATGCCAGGAGAGAGGTCTGAGTAGAAATATAAACTTGGGAGAAACTGGCATCTTCATGAAAATTAAACCGTGATATGAAATGAGACCACAAAGGGAGTGCTTATAAACAGAAAAAGGAAAAGAACCGAGCATGGACTGAGTCCTACGGAACCTGAACTTTAAGGTTGAAACGGAAAGGAAGGATCAGCAAAATGAGGCCGATTTGAAAATGAATTAATTTGAAATGAGCCCTTCGGGTAAGCTCAGCCAACCAAGCAGGGAATATATTCTATATCAAGGTACTGTGTTCAGACAGCTGGGAAATGCACAAATAGAGGAAATGATCTTCCCCTCAAGAGATTTATAACCAAATTTGGAAGTAAGACAGATGTGCAGAGTGATAGACACACATACAGGAAACATTACTACTAATGCAAAAAGTTAACACTGTTAGCAAGATATATGTAATAAATATATAAAATGGCAGTGCTTTGCTCAGAATGTGTTCCCCAAAATACATGTGTTGAAACTGTGATAGTATTAAGAAGTACAATGTTTAGCAGGTGATTAAGTCATGAGGCAAAGCTTTCATGAATGAGATTAATGACTTTATAATAGAAGTTGAAAGGAATCCCCTAGTCCCTTTTGCCCTTCTCTCCCTTCTGCTATGTGAGGACACAGCATTTTTCCTTTCTGGAGAAGGCAACATTCAAGGTTGCATCCTGGATATAGAAACCAGGACATCACCAGACATTGAACCCATTGATGCCTTGATCTAGGGCTTCCTAGGCTTCACAACCATGTGCAATAAATTTATGTTGTTTATAAATTATGTAATCTGTGGTATTTTATCACAGCAGCATGAAAAGGCTACAAGAGAATATTCGCTTTCCCAAATGAAGTAAAATTTGATTTGGATTTTGAAGCAGGAATTTGAGCCATTGAATAGGGCATTTCAAGCAACTGAAACAGCATGAGTGAAGTAGGTGTGCAAGGCCATGCCAGCCAGCTCTGGGGATGTCAAAGAAGTATCAATAGGTTGGAAAAATAGGCAAAAGCTTGGAATAGTCAGTGGGAGTGTCAATACTTGATCATGAAGGTGAAGAAGACCTGCAGAGGCTACTCGAACTTGGTTGTTACTATGGAAAGCAAGACGGTTGAAGATGTAATTAATTGCTGTCAAGGATCCAGTGTCCTTCTACATTTCCTCTCTAACCTTTCTTTAAAAAAAAAAAAATTCCTGAATTGTTGCCCTAATTTCTTACGTTTTTCCCATGCACCTTTTCTTTGATGACAATAGTGATCACAGGACTGGGTGGGACTCCGGCTTATGAGGCAAGTGAATTCACAGAGACTTTGGCAATCTTTCTCATGAGTTTTTAATCCAAATTTCCCCAACTGAAATTGCACAGATTAAAGCTTTTTGTGTTAACTCACTTTAGTTATATGGGCATTTATCAATCATCTACTATGAGCTTAGAGCTTTGCTCAATTCATGTGACATAAAAATGAATAGTGCATGGTCTCAGCCTTGATTTTGCAATGTCAGTATTCTGGAAAATCTTTGCTGTCAACATATTATGGTACGAAATAAGATAGAATTGTGCACAGCTCAAAATGGGAACCCAGGAGAATGTGAAATTTAGGCTGTGGGAAAGTTTCCTGGTAAAAGCGACACCCACTTACTCTGTTTCGAAAGTAGCCAGGCAAAGGTATATACAGCTAACTGTCAATAATAGCTACCTATGAAGGGTCAGATGATAGGTGTCATTGAATGTTCTTTCTCTCCTTCATCTATGTAAATCTTACGTTCTTCATTTTAATTTTATTTTTGAATTTTAAAGTTGTCACACTCTCAAAGTGAAGTAAGTTGAGTTCTTTTGGAAGAGTCACTACATTGATGACATAACACGTTAAATTATATTTGCAATTTTAACTTCTATTTCATGCTCTAATAAAGAGAGGTCATGCTGCAAAGTATGGAGAAGGGATTTCTAGGCATCCTGAAAAGCTGGAATCGAGGCTTAGAAACAGATCACAGCTTAACGTGATGGAGCAAGCATTGCCACAACAAGGGAAGCAGGAGGCGTGATGGGCACACAGGAGAGGGTGGGCAGTGGGCTGGGTAGTATCTCTGGGAGGATCCCTGTGTCAGGAAAGAGCACAGCTGTTAATCTAGGTGCTATCGTTTAACTTTTTTAAGCCCTACTTTCCTTGTTTTACATGGTGAGTACTTGCTTAATAAACATTAGTTCTTTTCTCCTGTTTGTCTTCCAAGAGCAAGGTTACCTGTCAGCTAGCATAGCAAAATTCAAAGAAAACAAAGTACTCATGTTTTTTTAAGAAAAATAAAGTCTTCTGTAACAAAATAAGTGGAGTAAAACAAATAGCTAACTATCATCCATTCCTTCTGTTATAAATTAGAAGCATTTATGCTTTTTGCACTCTGAAATCCTAGTATGAACATTACAAAAGGCCCAGACAAAGTCCACTGAGTGACCTACTGCTGGTAATCCCCAAGGAACCCCCTCAAGGTCCTCAAGTAGGCAGCCTCACTCAGGAAGGCTGAGTCTCAGAGCTCATGAGTAGTGCTATTAGCTCACCTAAGTTATTGCATATACTTGAGTTTTATTGACATCTTAAGTGGACACAAAGGGAGGAAAAAATAAGAAGGTTTACTCTTGTGATCCAAGCTCATCATTATGGAATCGGATCAGAAAGCTGTTGTGAGTATCCCCACCTTACGTATCCACACAAGTTCATAAGAAATGACACTGAATAATAATGTAACAACTTTGAGGAAGTTAAAAAAGCCTTTATTACTATTCAAATCCATGTAGCCATGCTGTTTTTATCACTCTCACACTGCTTTGTACAGTGCCTTAGATTGGTTTCCCTGGAAACATACTCTAAGACTGAGCATTGCCTCTAGAGGGTTTGTTGGAGAAAACTCTTGGGAGAGGACACCTGCAAGGAAAAGGAGAAGGCAGGGGGAAGCTCAACCACAATGAGGCTGCAACTGAGGGCTCTGAATCCTACAGGAAGCTGATAGTCTTGCAGAGATTTTCCCAGTCAGAGCATGGCCTGGGCCTTTGTATTTCTGCCTCAGCCAGTCTCAGGTTGTTGGCTGTTCCCTGGGCAAGGCAGGTTTTGCCACTAGGACTGTGCATCTTATAAGCTGTCCACAGTGGACATGCCAGGAGCCTGTTGTTTGCACCACTATGATTTGATCTAACCTGATTCAATGGGTCACGTCCAGAATCCTTATAGACTCAAGGTGGAATTTTAAAGTTTTATTTGATTTTGGAAATTTGGCTGAAACGTTTTTCTTATATTTTGATGAATTTTTCTTTCTTCACTTTGGACCATCAAACTTCTAACTTACCTCAGGAAAAAAGGGGAAATATAGCAAGCGGAAGCAGCAGAGATGGGAAAATGAAGCCAGCCAATGGAAGACCTGTTGGATGTTAATTCAGTTTCACTTAGAGAGTTGAAAAATCCTACTTATAAATCTACTTTGCTCTCTGTTCTGTACTGGGCAAAAAGGAAAAACAAAATTAGTCTAGAGACTAGTTGAGCTGATGTGATTGGCATGTGAGGAATAAACAGAATGACAGAACAAATGGGGCAGGTTTCACAGGGGAATGGGGAAGGGTACCATGTTCAGTGAGGGTTGAAGAAGCACTAGAGGAAACGTGAAAAGCCCGGAACTGGATGTTCAAGCCCTGGGCTCCCTCCTATCAACCATGCCCTCGCGGCCATAGCACTCTTCTTAGTATGCCTCAGTCTCATCAGTTGTAAAATAAAGTTAAATGAAGCCTTGTTTAACTCACAAGGCTATCAAGAGAGTCAGATGAGAGGTCCATGTACAGGCTTTTCAAACTATAGAGCACTAAGGAATAATGAGTAGGAAATGGAATTGTGACACTGGGGTCAGTGTAAGGAGGGTTGAAATATTGGGTAAGGAAACTCCAAAGTTCTAAATTGACATTTCAAGCCATAAGTACCACCTTAGGAATAAAAATGCTTATAAAACCTGAAATACATTACAAGGTGAAAATGTATGTAAAATACTAAGCCTGCTGTTTTCATACAAAACACAGCCCAGGAATGTTAGTATTCTTTATTTTATAGTCAGAGACACGGTCCAAAAAGCATTGTAAAAAGTAAAATATTCATTTGGGGGGAACTTAATGTTTATTTAGCAGTAAACAGATCAATATGGTGTTTAACTATTATTATTATTGTTTGTTTCTCTGGTAAGTTTCACTAGACTAGCTGATATGTCAAGTTCTTATTCGGGAGTATCTTATTCAAAATTTGATATGTCCCCTTCTCATTAACTGATAAAAGTGATTGCAAATGAAGGTGATTGGTGAAGAGCAAGAGTGTTTCTCTGAAATATTGTTCCCTCCACACCCAGAAATCCAGTGTTTCTTGTATTTATGTGCAATATACTTGATATTAAAGCAAGTTTTTAAAAATGTATATATATATTCCACTTTAATGATTCCTAATCCTCATGTTCCAGATGTAGGCATGTGGTTTTTGAAAACAGCAAGATCAGATTAAATGTAATGCATGCTGTAGTTTAGACTGAAGAGTTTCTCTCTTCATAAATTTAAGGATTCATATACAGACATACCTTGGAGATACTGTGGGTTTAGTTCAGGGATTCAGATAATTGAGATAAAGCAAATGTCACAATAAAATGAGTCACACAAAGTTTTTGGCCAGTGCATATAAAAGTTATATTTACACTATACTATAGTCCATTAAGTACAGAATAGTATTATGTTTAAAAATGTGTGGACTTTAAAAATACCTTATTGCTAAAAAATGCTAACAATCATTGGAGCCTTTGGGCTTAAAATATTCATAATTTGTTTGCTGGTGGAAGTTATTGTCTTGATATGGGTGGCTGTTGACTGATCAGGGTGGTGGTTACTGAAAGCAGGGGTGGCAGTGGCAGTTTACTTAAACATGACAAAAAATGAAACCTTCAACATTGATTATTCCTTTCATGAAAGCTTTCTCTGTAGCATGTGATGCTGTTTGATAGTGTTTTACCCATAGTAAAATTTCTTTCAAAATTGGAGCCACTCCTCTCTAACCCTGCAAATGATTTATCAATTAAGTTTGTGTAATATTTTAAATCTTTTGGTTTTATTTCAACAGTGTTCATAGCATAAAATCGAGTGCATTCCACTTTAAGAAATGAGAAGCATCTCCTCATCCATTTAAATTTTATCCTAAGATTGCAACAATTCAGTCACATCTTCAGGCTTCACTTCTAATTGTAGTTCTTTGGCTATTTATATCACATCTGTAATTACTTCTTCCACTAAAGCCTCGAAGCCCTGAAAGTTATTCGTGAGGGTTGGAATTGACTTCTACCAAACTGCTATTAATGTTTATATTTTGACCTCCTCCTGTGAATCACAGATATTCTTAATGGCATCTAGAATGGTAAATCCAATGTTCTTTGCAGACCCATCAAAAGAATTACTATCTATAACAGCTATCATCTCAGGAGATGTATTTTTTAAATAGTAAAAGTTGAAAGTTGAAATTACTCCTTGATCCATGGGCTGTAGAATGGATGTTGTGTTAGCAGACAAGGAAACAACGTTTATCTCCTTGTGTATCTCCATCAGAGCTCTTGGATGACTAGTTTCACTGACAATGAGAAGCATGAATTCTTTTTTTCGGAGCAGCAAGTCTCAACAATGGGCTTAAAATATTCAGTAAGTCATACTATAAACACATATGAGAGTAGATTTAGCTTAATTCTTAATGGCCCTAGAATTTTCAGAATGGTAAATGAGTATTGCCTTCACCTTAAAGTCACCAGTTGCATTAGTCTCTCACAGGAGGGTCAGCCTGTTGTTTCAAGTTTTGTAGCCAAGCATCCATTTCTCCTCTCTAGGTACAAAAGTCTTAGATGGTATCTTCTTCCAATGGAAGGTATTTCATCTATATTGAAATCTGTCTTTTATTGTAGCCAGCTTTATCAATTATCTTAGCTGGATCTTCTGGATAACTTGCTGCAGCTTCCACATCAGCACGTGCTATTTCACCTTGCACTTTCATATTACAATGATGGCTTCTTTCCTTAAGCCCCATAAATGAGCATATCAAAAGATGTTCAATATCATCAATCAGAAAGTAATTAGTGAAATGCAAATTAAAACCACAATGAATCTAAAACCATTGAACTCACAGATGCAGAGAGTAGAATGGTGGGTACCAGAGACTGGGGGTAGGGGGAATGGAGAGATGATAGTCAAAGGGTACAAAGCCTTACTAGACAGGAGAAATAAGTTTGATATTTAAAAATATCAATTGCACAGCATGGTGAATAGAGATGTACATTTCAATATTGCTAAGAGAGTAAATGTCTGTTTTCATCACAAAAAAGTTAAAATATTTAAGGTGGTATTATGTTAATTAGCTAAATGTTATCTTATTGCATTATACTAAAAATTACAACACCACTTTGTACCCCATAAATATAAATAACAGTGTTATTCGAAATAGAATAGAGGTAGAAGCAACCCAAATGTTAATTGGTGGAAGTCCATTAGTCGAGAAGGCAGTTCTGAAGTGACGTTCTGTCTGTGTCCTGCTCTGTTATTGACCAGCTCTGTGAACTTACATGTAATTTTTAACCTCTATGGTTCATTTTCTGTCTTCCATAAAATGGAGGTAAATTACAGCAGCAGAGTCAAGGATCACATTTTTTGGTTGGGCAGATTAAAGGAGATAATGCTGGTCAATATTTAACAACATGTCTGACAAATAGAAAGCGCTCAGGAAAACCATTCTATAGGTTTTTCTTAATGCTCTTCCTATACATAAACCATCATCTTCCTTCTATCCAACCTTGGGAGCCTGACTCTGACTATTTGTTTGGCACTTTTTACAGGGTTATAGAAAGGCAATATAAAACACACTAAAATTTTGATGTGAGAAAACAAAGACCTGAAATACTCTTCTATATGTATTAACTCCAAACCCTAGCAAACTGAGCTACAAAAATGTGAGCTCACGTGAACAGTATTTACTTTTTGAAAATGAGAACCATGACAGTGGTTAAACATATAGTATGTATAATATAATATTGCATACAGAAATATTACCACAATTGTTTTTACTATAATAATGAAAGAAGGTCATAGTGAAACTTTATGAAGGGAAAAAAATCCATTGATAATATTTCCCAGAGGTAGAGAAAAATGGTATGTGCATAAACATATTTTTCACTTTTGTTATCAAAACTTTTGATTTTTTAAAAAAGTGGTATTTAAATTAAAAAGATTAGCAAAATCTGGAAAATTTATGAGAAATCATTTATCATTCTATTATGCAAAATAAAGAACTGTTGGTTACTATACTCAGTTATTTTCTTAAAAAGGTGAATAACAAAAGCCTTTGAGAACTGCTTCTGTCTCACTAGAACAACAAATATCTCTGCCTTGAATTCTGAATAAGAATTTTTAGCTACATTTTCACCTACATATATTTTGCTTCTTTAGAATCTGCAAGATAGTGAAGCCAACTAAATTCTTCAGTTACAAGCTCTTAGCCAGCTCCCCCATAGCCATTTGTCTCCTGTTAAAGGACAGTACACTGCTTTCATTTCACTTGGATCTTCATGGTTTGCATTTGCAATGCCTGCCTATTTACATTTATATTCCCTAACTTTCTTATCTTTTATTTTTTCCCCTTTTCTCTTCCTCCTCCTTCTCCTCCTCTACCGCCTCCACTACTGTTTATGCATTTGCTTATTAGTGTACTATTCATGTTGTACATTCTTCACCTGGCTAGCTAATTTAGCTATGTACAATTAAAATCTTCTTTCAAGAGCTTCCATTTGGGGAGCTTCTCCCCATATCACTTAATCAGCTTCTCTAGTTTGACCTCACCTTTCACTCACCTGTCCTTTGGACCTATTCCATCTGAAATCCATCTGCCATCCAGAGATGCATATTTTAATACTGTTCAATGTATCCCTCATCTATTATTCATGAGCTTTCTTTTCATTTGCACTTGTTTATTATGTATATGGTGTGCTAACAATGCTTTGTAGAATTTATGTTTGATCTCTTCCCTCAGTGCTTGTCCATCAAATGTGTTGTCTGTCACCACCCATTTAGACCATTGTGTTTATGCCAACCAACTTCCATTTAGAACATAAAAGTGAGCTGGAAGCTTCTTCGGGAAAATTTATTTTAAGTGAACTGAGGTCACTTTTATTAATACTTAAAGAGAAAATTGATCATCTCGCAGACATTTTGTCACTTGCAACAAAAGTTCTACAATTGCATGGGTTTTCCTTTCATCTTCTTTGAAGAAAGGTAATAATCTATAGACATACCTTATTTTATTACACCTCACTTTATTGTACTTCACAAATGTTGTGTTGTTTACAAATTTAAGGTTTGTGGCAACCCCATGTTGAACAAGTCTATTGGTGCCACTTTATCAACAGCATGTGCTCTCTTTGTGTATCTGTGTCACGTTTTGCTAATTCTTGCAATATTTCAAACCTTGCCCTTGCTAGTATAACTGCTATGGTGATCCGTAATCAGTAATCTTTAATGTCACTATTGTAATTATTTTGGGGTGCTCACAAGTCATATCCATGTAGGGACAGAAAACTTAATCAATAAACTTCGTCTGTGTTCTGTATATCTTTGTATATCATCTTTGGACAAATGTCTTTTCAACTCTTTTGCCCATTTTCTAATGTGGTTATGTGATTTTTGGTTGTTAAATTATAGGAGTTCTTTATACATTTTGGATATCAACCCCTTCTCTCCTACTCTTTTCTATAGAACAAATCCCTCCAGGCTAGGCGCCCTAAGCTTCTATTTTAACTGGCTTC
This sequence comes from Macaca mulatta, assembly GCF_049350105.2. Classification (NCBI taxonomy): domain Eukaryota; kingdom Metazoa; phylum Chordata; class Mammalia; order Primates; family Cercopithecidae; genus Macaca; species Macaca mulatta. The sequence goes on from NC_133417.1 coordinate 11,404,548, forward strand.
TTTCTGGAATCTGCCATTGGGAGGCTCTGGTGGAAAACTGGGTGGTGAGAGGAAGAGAAAAACTAATGTATTTGTCGTCTCTCTGTCTTAGATTATGTGTCTGGCAAAGATTGTATATCCTCCTGGCTCCAACTACAGTCTCAAAAGCCCGTTGTGTTCCTAACTTCCATCCTGGAACAATCTCCTTCCAGTCTAGAGACAAAGAAACTTCAAGCTTCTATTTGCTTTGTAGTTTCCTGTTTGGCTTCTCAGCATTTATATCACTTGGATGACCAATTCTCTATTTTAAATTCCCCTTGTTTTGTATATTAAAGGTGACTTCTCTTTTCCTGTTTGGAGCCTCGCTGATCAATCAACCAGGATAATAGTGGACTTTTTAGTATTCAAGACTTTTTTATTGGTTTTAGAGTAGAATTTTATCAGTCTTCATATAGATACTGCAGATTTTTTAATTGATGTATAATTAATACTTAGAGAAATGCAAAAACCTTATATTTATAATTTATTGAATTTATAAATGTATAAAACTTTGTAATTGCCATCCAGATTAAGATCTGTAGCATTTTATTCACTTTAGACGGTCCCAGAGTTCCAGTTCTGAAATGGCAAGTGAGGAGCTCTGCAGATACACTCTCCAGTGATAAAAAGCATAACTGGTGAAAATTATTTTAAAATCAACCAAAGTCTCTTGAAATTGTCATTAGGGCTTACAGAAAATTAAGTAACATTTATTCAAGAGAATCTACTAAACTCAGTAAATTAAGAGAGTCTGTGGCATTCTAACCTTGGCCTGATCTCTCCCTTTCTTCAGATCAGCCTAACAGAAACTTCACTTTAACTAGGCAGGGCCATGAACAAAGGACCCCCTCCGCAGGCAACTCTCAAGTCAAGGGCTAAGGTATCCTCTGCAGAGGGGCAGCAATTTCAAAATTCCTTCCATCTCTAACCCTGAGTTTCAGAGTCTAGTGTAACAGAAAGGTTGGAAATTCCCTTCTTCCATGCAACTCCAACCCACAGAGCAGAGATTTGACCCCAGGAGTGGCAGGGTGAGAATCCTGGAGCCCTCATTGCCCTCATCATAGTGCAGACTAGTGCAATGCAGCAAGTTTCCATGCAGGAAGAGACAAAACTAGAAGACTACAGTAACCTGCAAAAGTAGAGGTGTCAATCAGAAAGTTTTCAATTGTCTCCAACATAAGGACCAGAGCTGTGGCTCAGATATTTGGACCAAAGAGAAAGGTAGACTATGAATCAGAGAGCTCAGAAGTTCTTTAATAAGAATCTAAACTTATCTAAACAAAGTAAGGAGAATTTTAGGCATAAGGGCACTATCAGAAAAAAAAATTGAAAATTTTGAAAATAAGCAAGTTAAACCATCAGCAACCTAGTTATCCAGAGAGAATCAGGAATAGCTAAGAAGAGTTCTCCTGAGGTCAGAAAAAGCAGAAAACAGATCTCAAAAACTACCCTTGTAAAGGATGCCAAACAGACTGTAGAACAAGTTATGCCACAGGGTGTTGCTGAAAATAAAATACCAATCAGCTGGCCATTACGGGAATGTAATAGCTGGGTGTGGTCAGAAAAAGAAAGGAACAAAGTACCCTATTATACGTACATATTTGCTCTCTTTTTTTTCTGTCTATGGCCTTGAAACGCATACAGTTACAACAAGTAATAATTAAAACAATGTGCTGTTGAAATTGTAACACACGCAGATGTGTTATAATATGCATAACAATTATAGTAGTAAAAGGGGAGAAGGAATAATGCTGGAAAGGGCTCATGTTTTTATACCTCACTTGAATTAATTTATTACAAAGGTAAAGTAGATTGTGATAATAGTTAACTGGTAAGCTCTAGATAAACTACTAAGAAATAACTCAAAATTGAGAAAAAATATTTTAAAAATTAAAATATTAAAATAAAAATATTAATTTAAGGTAAAAGGCAGGAGAAAAGGAAGAACTGAAGAACTAAAAGACCTAAGACAAAAAAAAAAACACAAAATATTAAAATGAAAAACAAAAATTCAAATATATCGAAAATAATATTAAATGTGAGTAGATAAAGCAATTCAAATAAAAGGCAGAAGTTGTAGGAGAGGATGAAAAAACAGACATGATTCAACTATAGTGTCTAAAAATGCATTTTAGATTCAAATGTACAAATAGGTTGAAAGTAAACAGATGGGAAATATATATTATGCAAAGGGATACCATCAGAAAGGTGGGAAAACTATAATAATATCAGAGATAATAGAATTTATAAGATAAAAATCACTAGAGATAAAGAGGTACACTTTTAGTAGTAAAAAGGTGAGTCATTCAGGAAGATACAATTAACAATGTACATGCACCTAAAAACACAGCTTCCAAATACATGAAGCAGAAATTGACAGATAGTTTCAATCTGAATAAATAGGCAATTTAAATATAACAGTTGGAGACTTCAATACCTCACTTTTTTTTTTTTTTTTTTTTTTTTTTGAGGGAGTATCGCTCTGTCACCCAGGCTGGAGTGCAGTGCGGTGGCGCGATCTCGTCTGACTGCAACCTCCACCTCTGGGTTCAAGTGATTCTCCTGCCTCAGCCTCCAAAGTAACTGGGATTACAGGCACTTGCCACCACACCCAGCTAATTTTTGTGTGTTAGTAGAGATGGGTTTTCACTATGTTGACCAGGCTGGTCCGGAACTCCTGACCTCAATCGATCTGCCCGCTTTGGCCTCCCAAAGTGCTGGGATTACAGGTGTGTGCCACTGTGCCCAGCATATACCTCACTTTCAACAATGAAAGTTCCACTCATTACAAGACCAACTAGAAAGCAGAAGACATAAACAACTTTATAAACAAATTAGACCTAAGGGACATCTATAGAACACTTTATTCAACAACAGAATATAATTATTTTCAAATGCACATAAAGTATTATCAAGGATAAACTACATGCTAGATCATAAAGCAAATTTCAGTACTTGTTTTTTTTCTTTTTTGAGACAGAGTTTCACTCTTGCTGCCCAGGCTGGAGTGCAATGGCACAGTCTCGGCTCACTACAGCCTCCGCCTCCCAGGTTCAAGAGATTCTCCAGCCTCAGCCTCCCGAGTAGCTGAGATTATAGGTGCCTGCCACCATGCCCAGCTAAATTTTTTGTATTTCTAATAGAGATGGAGTTTCACCATGTTGACCAGGCTGGTCATGAACTTCTGACCTCAGGTGACCCACCCACCTCAGCCTCCCAAAGTGCTGGGATTACAAGCATGAGCCACCATGCCCAGTCCAAACCTCAATATATTTAAAAGGATTGAATTCATGCAAAACACATTCCTGACAAGAATGGAATTAAATTAGAAATCAATATCAAAAGGGTTTTAGAGAAATTAATAAATAAGTGGAAACAAAACAACATACTCTTAAGTAACCAATATGTAAAAGAATATATGACAGAAAACTTTAAAAATGCTTTACAGTTAGTGTAAATAAAGACCCAATATACAAAATATTATGGAATGCAACTAAAGCAGTACTTAGATGTGACTATTTAACTGCTGATGCATAGATAGATAGATAATCAATTGCAAAGATAAAACAGCAAACTAAATCTAAAGCTTGCAGAGGAAAGGCAATAGTAAAAGAGCACAATTGATTGACATAGACAATAGGGAGGAAAAGAAAATAACTAATACCAAAAGTTGCTTATTTAAAAAATCAACAAAATTAAAAAAAAATAGCTAGATTTACTAAGAGAACAAGACATGAGACTCAAATTACAAAATCAGAATTAAAAGAGAAAATTACTGTTACATTTACATAAACAAAACGAATTACAGGGAATACCATAAACAATTGTATGCCAATTGAAATGGACAAATTCCTAAAAAGACAGAAACTTATGAAACTGACTCAAGAGGAAACAGAAAATGTGAGTTGTCCTGTAACTAGTAGAAATAAAATAGACTGAGTCTGGTGGCTCATGCCTGTAATCCTAGCACTTTGAGAGGCCAAGACGGGCAGATCACAAGGTCAGGAGTTCAAGACCAGCCTGACCAATATAGTGAAACCCCATCTCTACTAAAAATACACACAATTAGACAGGCATAGTGGCAGGCACCTGTAATTCCAGCTACTAGGGAGGCTGAGGCATGAGAACTGCTTGAACATGGGAGGCAGAGGTTGCAGTCAGTGGAAATCGCACCACTGCATACCAGGCTGGGCAACAGAGTTAGACTCTGTCTCAAAAATAATAATAAAATAAAAAATAAAAATAAAATAATAAAATAGCAACCAAAAATACAAAGAAATGCATAGTCCTAGATGGTTTGTGCAGTGAATTCTACCAAATATTTAAGAAAGAATTAATAACAATGTTCTACAAGCTCTTCCAAAAAATAAAATAACAGAAACACTTCTTAACTCATTTTATGAGGCCAGAATTACTTTAATATAAAAACCAGACATTACAAGAAAACTACAGATCTATGTATCATATCAATATAGATGAGCAATTTCTCAACAAAATACTAGAAACCCACATCTCTAGCAACATACAAAATAATTATAAACTATGACGAAGTGAGATTTATTCCAGGGATGCAAAGCTGGTCTAGTATCTGAAAATCAATTATTGGAATACAATATATCAGTAGAAGAGCCAAAATTATCTTGAATTTAATCAAAGAGCAATTTTATAAATCCTCATTTCAAAGCATATTACAAAGCTACAGTCATAGAGAATATGGTACTGGAATAAGAATAGATATATAGAACAATGGAATAGAATTTAGATCACAAATTTCTCACATTTAAGATCAATTAATATTTTTGACATGACTTCCAAAACAATTCAGTAGTGAAAGAGTAGTCTTTTCAATAAATGGTGCTGGCACAATTGGATATCCATATGTAAAACAATTGTTTGAGATGCCTATCTCAAATACTATACAATAATGAATTCAAAATTAAACAGACACAATTGTAAATGTAAGAATTCATATCTTCTCTCACGTTCAGAATTTTGTCTGTAAAATTAAGACACAATTTTAAATGTAAGAGAAAGATTATAAAACTCTTAGAAGAGGTATAAAGATAAATTTTCTATACTTTCATTTTGCAAAGGTTTTTAAAATGCAAAATCAAAAGTACCTGGTAACCAAATGAAAAAGCATAAATTGGACTTCACAAAAAATTAAAAGCTTTTGTGCTTTAAAAGATCCCATGGAGAAAGTAATAAGATCACCTGCTGATTAGAGATATTATAATATCATACATCTGATATGATACTTGTGTCTCATACAGAATATATAATCTTATTACTCAATAATAAAATGCAAGAAGATCAATTTAAAAATTGCCAGACCATCTGTACATACATTCCTCCACAGAAAATATATAAATGACCATTAAGCACACAAAAGATGTGCAATATCATTAGTCATTAGAAAAATGCAAATCAAAACCAAAATAAGACACTACTTTATACTCACTAGAAAAGCTAAAATCAAAAGGACAAAAGCAAGTGTTAGCTATAAAAAAAAAGACAGATAGTAGCAAGTGTTGACAAAGATGCGGAAAAATTGGAACCCTCATACACTGCTTGTGGGACTGTAAAATGATGCAGTCACTTTGGAAAGTAGTCTGACAGCTCCATATGACCCACCAATTTCATGCTTATATATAGTTCCAAGGAAATGAAAACATACATTCAAATAAAAAATGTGTACATAAATTTTTATAGCAGCACATTATTTATAATAGCCAAGCAATGGAAAATTATGCAAATACCCATTAAATGAATTCACAAATTAAATGTGGTATACACATAACAGAATATTATAAAATAAATCTACCTCAGTATCCTGCAGGCAACTACTACTCTGACCTACCTCTACAGATTAGTTTTTCCTACTGTAGAAACTTATGAAAATTGAATCATTTAGTATATACTTTTTAAATGATTTTATTGACTCGAATAGAATCTTTTTAAATCTTTATCCATGTTGTTGCATGTATCAGAATTATATTAACTATGTTGCTTAGTATAATTTCAGTTTATTAATCTACCACAATTTGTTTATTTATTCTATTGTTATGGCCACTTGGATTATTTACAGTTCTTAGTTACATAAATGAAATTCTATGAAAAATATTTAATGAATCTTTTCACATACATATATTTTTATTTTATTTTTCTTGGAAAAACAGCTAGCAGTTGAATTAAGGTCATGGGGTAAGTGTATCTGGAACTTTTACAAAGACGTTGTACGGACACAGTGGGGAACATCACACACCAGGGCCTGTCAGGGGGTTGGGGCCTAGAGGAGGGACTGCATTAGGAAAAATACCTAATGTAGATGACGGGTTGATGGGTGCAGCAAACCACCATGGCACGTATATATTTATGTAACAAACCTGCATGCTCTGCACAAGTATCTCAGAACTTAAAGTATAATAATAATAATAATAATAATAATAATAATAATAATAAGCATTGTCTTAAATCTCCCTGTCAGCATCTTGAATCTGATATATCTAAGATTGGTCGTTTTGGGATTTATCCTGCTCAAGGTTTGCTGAAATTCTTCATGTATACATTGTTGAATTCATAAAATTGGACAATTTTGGATTTTTTTTTTCAAGTACATGTTCTACTCACTTTTGTACCTTTTTTTCATTTTGGAACTTTGTTTACATGTATGTTAGACTACTTCAGACTGTTCTACAGGTAACTGTGGTTCTGTTAATTTATTTTTCCATCTTATTTCTCTCTGTGATACAAATTGCATCGTGGCTCATGTCTCATCTTTAAGTTTCCTATGGCTTTTTTCTGCCATCTTCTGTTTGCTGTTACACCAAAACTTACATTTTTATTTCGGATACTTTTACTTTTTAATTTTGGAATTCAAAGTTGGTCTATTTTTTATTATTTGCATTACTATGCTGCTATTTACCATCTGTTCATTCATTATGCCATCTTTTAAAATGTTACTCAGCATATTTATAATAGGTTCTTCAACGTGAATGCCTGATAATTCAAACATCTGTGTTAATTTTGAATTCATTTCTAATGACAGACTTAAAAATCTCTTAACTATGGCTTACATTTTTCTATGTTTTCTCATGTATATTAATTTTTGATTGTATGCTGAACATTATAATTATATATTATAAAGTCTCTGCTTTTTGTTATTGTCTGAGTAATAATGGTTTCTGTTTAAATAGAAAAATAAGTGGTTGGCTGAAAAATTTGAACTTCTGGATGCTTGGTTTCATATGATGTTAGCACAGCTATATTTAAGTTTTGTCTTCTTTTGGCAAGAATCCTTAGGCATAGGACATATTGTTTACTCATTAAGTATGGCTTTTATTGTGTTTCAAAGGGATACCCACGGAGATTAAAACTATAGGTTATGTTTCTCATTTGCTCAATGACAGGTGAAGCCTCTGTGCATATGTTTAAGTTCATCAGCTACTACTTTCTAGCCTTCTGTTGGCTCTCTCCTGTCTGTCTCATGCATGCACAGTTCACGAATCACGCATAGATATAAGATTAGTTTATATACAGATTTCAGGTCTTCTTCCTCTTCTGGAATTCCATTCCTTAATTTGTAGCTTCTCTAGCAGCCCCAGATCAGGGCTTGCTACATGTTCTAGTGAGTAACTTCAGAGCAAAATTCGAATAAATGTAAACCTCTGTTAGTCTTCCATGTTTTTAAGGATTTAAAAACAAACATTTTATAATTTGGTGGCTATAAAAATACTATATTTATACCATCTTTTTGTCTCCTAATTCTTAAGAATATTAAAAATTGAATTACTGGTGTTCTTTTGATTTGAAACTGACCTTTTTGGAGTCATAATTTTTATAAGTTATCCATTTGATTTTCTGAACGTTTCAGTAAGTTTTTCAAATATTACTATTGCATTTTCCTTGCATATATATGTGTATATATATGTATGTGCATACATGCTAGTTTATTTTTTGTATAAGCAGTTTGGCTAGCACTTTTATATTATTTTCACTCTTAATTATAGTTCTTATTATTTTATTATAAGTCTCATATTATAGAACATTTTACCAGTTTACTGAGTGAATATTAAAAATAGGATTGAATGTTGATTTCATATCCTACAACTTTACTGAATGTGTTAGTTCTAAGTGCCTTTTAATGGAAGTTTTAGGGATTTTTTAATAAATAGTCATCCCTAGTATTTGTGAGGGACTGATTTTAGTATCATCCCATAAATGTAAAAATCCATGGATGCTTACATCCCTTATATAAAATGGTATCGTATTTGCATATAACTTATGCACATCCTCTCACATATTTAAATCATCTCTGGATTACTTATAATACCTAATAAAATGTAAATGCTATGTAAATAGTTGTTATATTGTTTTATTTGTATTTTTTTGTTGTTGTTGTATTAACTTTACCCCAAAATATTTTAAATTCATGGTTGTTTGAACCTGAGTATGCGGCACCTGCCAGTAAAGAGAGAGGGCCAACAATTTAAGATCATGTCTTCTGCAAACAGATACAATTTTGCTATTTCTTTCCAACTTAGATGTCTTTTATTTCTTTTTCTTGCCTAATTGCTCTTTGTAGGACTTTCAGTACTATGTTGAATAGAAAAAGTAAAAAGTGGGTGTCTTTGTCTTGTTCACAATCTTAGAGAAAACATTTTTAACCTTTCATGGTTGAGTATCATGTTAGCAGTGGGTGTGTTATATATAACCTTTATTATGTTGAGGTACTGTTGCTTTTATACTAATTTGTTGAGAGTTTTCATTATGAAAGAATTCTGTATTTTGTAAAATGCTTTTTATTCATGTATTGGGATTATTATATGGTTTTTATTCTTTTTTCTCTTAATGTGGTATATCACATTTATTGATTTGTGTATGTTAAACCATTCTAACATCCAAGGGATAAATCCTTGGTCCTGATGTATGATCCATTTAATGTGTTGTTTAATTTGGTTTGCTATTATGTTGTCGAGGATTTTGCATCTAGGTTTATTACAGATACAGGCCTGTAATTTTCATTTTGTATAGCATCTTTATACAGCTTTAGAATTAGTGTATTGTTGCCCTTGTAAAATGAATTTGGAAGTGTTTTCTGTTCTTCAATTTTTTTGGAAGAGTATGAGAAGAATTGTCATTAATTCTCCTTTAAATGTATGGTAGAATTCAGGCCAGGTGCAATGGCTCATGCCTGTAATCTCAGTACTTTGGGAGACCAAGATGGGCGGATCTCCTGAGGTCAGGAGCTCAAGACCAGCCTGGCCAACATAATGAAACTCTGTTTCTACTAAAAATACAAAAATTAGCCGGGTATGGTGGTGCACACCTGTAATCCCAGTTGTTCGGGGGAGCTGAGACAGAAGAACTGCTTGAACACAGGAGGCGGATGTTGTAGTGAGTCAAGATCGCACCACTGTGCTCCAGCCTGGGCCATAAAGCGAGGCTCCATCTCAAATAATAACAACAATAATAATAATAACAACAACAATAATAAAAAATAACAATAATAACAACAATAATAATCAATTAAATAAAAATAAATAAATAAATATTTCGTATAATTCACCAGAGAAGACATCTGGTCCTGAATTTTGTTGTTGTTGTGAGAAGGTTTCTGATTACTGATTCAGTATTCTTATTTATTATTTGTCTGTCAGATTTTCTACTTCTCCAAAATTCAGTCTTGGTAGCTTGTATGTTTCTAGGAATTTATCCATTTAATTTAGGTTTTTCAGTTTTTTGATATTAAATTGTCTCTTATGATGCTTTGTATTTTGGTGGTATCAGTTGTAATGTCTCTTTTTAAGTTTTAATTTTATTTATTTGGATCTTCTCTCTTTTTTTCTTAGTTTTGATATAGACAGGTCAATTTTATTTATATTTTTCAAAGAATGCCACTTAGTTTATCTTTTCTATACTAAAATAAGTTGTATTTCTAAAACGTAATAATAAATAAACCTTAAAAGTAATTGAGAAATAGTCCCTTTTGCAGTAGTATCAAAAATAATAAAAGTTTATGAATAAATTTAATAAAGATGATAAAAGATCTATCTGTACACTAACAACTACAAATCATTGATAAAAAATTGGAGGAGACACAGATAAATGGAAAGATATCCAGTGTTTATGGATTATAAAATTTAAGGCTGGGCCCAGTGGCTCACTCCTATAATCTCAGCATTTTAGGAGGCAGAGGCAGGATTGCTCAAGCCTAAGAGTTAAAGACCAGCCTGGGCCACAAAGCAAAACCCCATCTCTTCAAAACAATTAAAGAATATAAAAATGAGCTGGGTATGGTGGCATGTGCCTGTAGTCCCAGCTATTTGGGAGGCTGAGGTGGGAGGATTGCTTGTGCCCAGGTGTTTGAGGCTACAGTGAGCTATGATTGTGGTACTGCACTCAGCAACAGAGTGAGACCCTGTCTCAAAAAAAGAGAAACTAATATTGTTATATTGTCCATGTTACCCAAAGCAATCTTCCAGTTCAATTCAATTCTTATCAGAAATCCAATTTCTTTCACAGAAATAGAAAAATTTCTAAAATTCATATGGAACCACAAAAGATCCAGAATAGTCAAAGCAATCTTGAGCAAGAAGACCAAAGCTGGGGACATCACATTCCCTAATTTCAAAATATATTAAAAGGTTTAGTAATCAAGACAGAATGGTACTGGCATAATATCCATCAGTGACAGATTGGATTAAGAAAATGTGGCACATATACACCATGGAATACTATGCAGCCATAAAAAAGGATGAGTTTGTGTCCTTTGTAGGGACATGGATGCAGCTGGAAACCATCATTCTCAGCAAACTATCGCAAGAAGAGAAAACCAAACACCGCATGTTCTCACTCGTAGGTGGGAACTGAACAATGAGATCACTTGGACTCAGGAAGGGGAACATCACACACCGGGGCCTATCATGGGAAGGGCGGAGGGGGGAGGGATTGCATTGGGAGTTATACCTGATGTAAATGACGAGTTGATGGGTGCTGATGAGTTAATGGGTGCAGCACACCAACATGGCACAAGTATACATATGTAACAAACCTGCACGTTATGCACATGTACCCTAGAACTTAAAGTATAATAATAATAAAAAATTTTTTAAATAAAGAAAATGGGTATTATATTTGACCCAATAGTTCAAATTTAAGAATTTAACCTCAGTAAATAATTAGGAATGTTACAACTTTAGCTGTAAACACGTTCTCTGCAATGTTGTTTATAGTATCAAAATATTGGAAATATACTAAAGGTACAAATTAAGACTTTTTTAAGTTATTTATGGTACATTCATTCAACAGAACACAATTCAGCCATTAAAATTATGTTTATGATATACTGTTAACAAGACAAGGGAGGATAAAAACACACACACACACACACAAAACAACAACAACAAAAAAACACATAGAACTATGAAATAGAATAGAGATCCCAGAAAGAAATCTACACATTTACAGGCAACTGATCTTTGACAATGCTGCCAAAAACATACAATGGGAAAGGATAGTCTCTTCAATACATGATGCTGGGAAAACTGGATATCCACCTGCAGAATAATGAAGTTGGACCTTTACCTCAACCCACATAAAAATCAACTTAAACTCAAAATGGATTAAAAATTTAAATGTAAGATCTGAAACTGTAAAACTACTAAAAGAAAATATAAAGCAACAGCTTATTGGTACTTATCTTGGCAATGATGGTTTTTGTTTGTTTTGAATATGACCCTGTAAGCACAGACAACAAAAGAAAAAAGTAGACAAATGAAACTGCATCAAACTAAAAAGCTTCTGTGCAGCAAAGGAAATAGTCAATAGAATGAAAGTACAACCTACAGAAAGAAAAAATAAATCATCATCTGATAAAGGGTTAATCTCCAAAATATATGAGAAACTCAAATAACTCAATAGCAATAGCAAAACAATCCAATTTTTAAAATAGGCAAAAAACTTAGTCTGTTAGGGCTGCCGTAACAAAATACCATAAACTGAGTGGCTTATAAACAACAGAAATTTATTTCTCACAGTTCTTGTGTCTGGGAAATCCAAGATCAAGGTGCCAGCAGATTTCGTGTCTGGTAAGGGCTGGGTTTTACATAGGTGGTGCCTTTTAGCTGTGTTCTCACATAGTGATCAGGGAAAGGCAGCTGTCTGGGGCCTCTAAGATCACTAACTGCATCCTTGAGGGTTCTGACCTCACGACCTAATTAATTTCCCAAAGGCCCACCTCTTAATAACATCACATTTTGGATGAAGATTTCAACTTATAAATCTGTGGGGATCACGAACATTCAGATCTTACCCAAATAGACACTTCTCAAAAGAAAGAGTACAAGTGGTCAACAGGTATATGAAAAAGTGCTCAACATCTCTAAACATCAAGGAATTGCAAACTGAAATCACAATGAGATACCATTTTTAGAACGGCTATTGTTAAAAGGGCAAAATATATCAAGTGCTGGTGAGGATGTGGAGAAAAGAACTCTTGTACGCTGATGGTGGGAGTGTAAATGGTTATGACCATTAAGGAAAATAGGACGGAGGTTTCTCAACAAATTAAAAATAGAAGTATCATACAGTCCAACAATGTCACTTCTGAGTATATACCCAAAGGAAATAAAATCAGGATATCAAAATAGCATCTGCACTACCACGTCCATCACAGCATCGTTCAAGACAACTCTAACCAACCAGTGGGTTCACATTGCTCACTGCCTCTACAGAACCCATTTGTCAAGACAGGGGAATTGCAATGAAGAAAGAGTAATTCACGCAGAGCTGGCTGTGTGGGAGACTGGAGTTTTATCATTACTCAAATAAGTTTCCCCCAGCATTCAGGGATTGGAGTTTTCAAAGATAATTTGGCGGGTTGGGCTGAGAAAGTGGGGACTGCTGATTGGTCAGGTTGGAGATGGAATCATAGAGGGGTCGAAGGGACATTTTCTTGCTATCTCCTGTTCCTGAGTGGGATGGCAGAACTGGTTGAGCCACATTACTGGTGGGTGGTGTCAGGTGATCTACTGAGTGCAGGGTCTGCAAAATACCTCAAATGTTAATCTTAGATTTGACAATAGTGATGTTATCCCCCAGCAACAATTTGGGGAGGTTCAGACTCTTTCAGCCAGAGGCTGCAAGACCCCAAATTTCAAATCTTGTAGCTAATTCGTTAGTCCTACAAAGGCAGATTGGTCCCCAGGAAAGAAGGCAGTGTTTTTGGGAAAGGGCTACTATCAATTTTGTTTCAGAGTCAAACTATAAACTAAATTCCTTCCCAAGATTAGTTTGACCTATGTCCAGGAATGAACAAGGACAGCTTAAAGTCTAGAGGAAAGATAGAGCCGGTTAGGTCTGATCTCTTTCACTGTCATAACTTCTTTAGTTATGATTTTTGCAAAGTCAGTTTCATAACCAAGACATAAAAACAGTCTAAGTGCCTATCAATGAATGAATGGATAAAGAAAACAAGGTGTGTCTACATACAACAAAAATAGAGAAGAAAATTGTTATTTTTGATGACATGGATGAACCTAGAGGACATTATACTAATGAACTAAGCCGGACACAGAAAGGTGAATACAGCATGACCTCATTTATATATGCAATCTAAAAAAGTCAATCTCACCGAGAGAGCAGAATGGTGGTTGTCACACCCTGGGAAGTGGGGGAATAGAGGAATGCTGGTCAAAGAGCACAAAGTTTTAGTTACACAGATAAGTAAGTTCTGAAAATCTAATGTACACCAAGGCAACTATAGTTAATCATACTTTTTATCAGGTATAAATTTATCAGTTATATATTTTATACCTGGAATTTACTAATAGAGTATGTTTTAAGTGTTCTCATTCAAAACAGGTAAGTATGTGAGGTGATTTACGTATTATTTAGCTTGACTATAATAATTGTTTTATAACATATACATATATCAAAACATTACATTATATATATACTTTACCATATTTTTTATATATATATACTAATGTGTGTGTATACATATACACACATTTTATATATATATATACTTTTTCAATTATACCTCAACAAAGCTAGGAAAATTCTCCTAAAAAAGAATTAGATATTTAATATTAGTATGCTTTTTTCAGTGTGTCTTAAGACAATCATACATCTGTTCTCTTTTTTTGTTGTTCTTAAGATACCATGAATGTTATAAATAGATGTCATAATACTGAGCCATTTGTTTATTTCAAAATGAAAAATACCTGATGAGAATATTACAGTTATGCATTGCTTAATGGTGAGAATACATTCTGACAAAAGTGTCGCTAGATGATTTTGTCATTGTGTGAACATCACAGAATGTGCTTACACAAAACTAGGTGGTATAATCTGCTTACTACACAGCTAGGCTATTTGGTATAGCCTACTGCTCCTAAGCTACAAACCTTTAAAGCATGTTACTGTGCCGAATACTGTAAGTAACTGTAACACAATTGTAGGTATGTGTATATCCAAACTTAGGGAAGGCACAATAAAAATACAGTATTACAATTTTATGACACTACACATATGCAGTACCTCATTGACCAAAACATCCTTGTGCAGTGCATAACTATAATTCAATAAATTAATGAGTTTATTTTCATTAGTTTATTTAGAATTGTTGAACATCCATTAACAAATACAATACTGCGATTTTTTTCTATTTTTTCACATCTTTGTAAGCTAATGGCAAGTTTTTCAAGCTTCAGAAAAATATTACGAAAATACCTTTGTTCTCTAAGCTTGGGAACTCCTGAAAGCTAAATAAATAATAATTTCATTTTAAAGCTTATAAAGACTCAGTTATGAAGGCTTCTTGGAGTTTAATTATTTGATGTTTTCCTTTATATTTATTGGTATATTTCTTTTGGAATTTCCACCTGTTCTTTACTTAACGTAAATAGTTTATATTTTTCACATAGTAGACCTGTTTATACAGATCCTAAAATGTATTAACATATATGTATAAGTTCCTTTTGAATACGTTAATTTGCTTGTATCTGTTGTCATTTTATTATTTATTAGCTTCTAGTTTTGCATCATTTTTGTAGCTTTTCTTTCAGTTATTTATATTAGCTCCTGCTTGTCTATTTTCTTAAGAATTTTCAAAGTTTAATTGAATGTACTTATCAATTTTAATGTTATTTTCCATTTTCTAACATATTAATTCCTGCTTTCACCTATAGTAATCACTTTCTTTTGATGTAATTACTCTTTTGCTAATGTCATACATACAAATGTTCATTTATTTTTTTAAAGTATGCCTTATTTAACATTAAAGGGCTTTAAGGTATGGATTTATTTGGAATACAGTCTGAGGCACATCACAAAGGTGCTGTTCTAATTATGATTACTATCTCAATATTTTATAATTGCCAGTTTGATTTCTGATATGATGTAATAATTACTTTAAAAAATCCTAATTTTCAAATGGTTTGGATCTTTTATTTACATTATAACTACATATTAATCAAAATGTAAATAGATGTAATAAACATAATTTTTGTGTATATGCTGATTTTGTGTAGTTAACATACCAAATTTTGAAGCATTTTCTTTAGGAATCTGTTTCTTCATATATTAAGCCGCTATTTAAATTTGTCTAAGTTTTCAAATGAAGTGTTTTGAATAATTTTATTTTATAAGTATTATATATTATTTATTTTTCATACAAATCAACTAATATGTTACATCTAGTGAACCAAAGATACCAAGAAAATGTTAATTCTTCTGTATCCTGTTTCAAACCAAATCCAATAACGAACTGTACACGTAAAAGCATTAGGGTAGTAGATCTTATGTTATGTGACGTTTACTATAATTATTTATTAAATTAACTGCTTAGAACATGTTAATAAAATTTAAATTTCTGAAATTTTGAGTTTATGAGTTTTGTAATTGTGTGCTTTTCATGATTGTTTTATAAATAAAAATTTATTACACAATACTTATTGCTCTGAAGCTTGCATTTTTATCTACTGATGTAACCTGAGTATTTCTAAAAGTCGATATCATGTAACAACATGTATCTTTTACATTTGATTAGGAGTGTTTTACTTCCAATTATGTGGTCAGTCTTAGCAATCCCATTACTGGGTATATACCCAAAGGATTATAAATCATTCTATGATAAAAACACATGTACGCGTATGTTTATTGCAGCACTCTTCACAATAGTAAAGACTTGGAACCAACCCAAATGTCCATCAATGATAGACTGGATTAAGAAAATGTGCCATATATACACCATGGAATACTATGCAGCGATAAAAAAGAATGAATCCCTTTGATGAAGTGGGAAACCATCATTCTCAGCAAACTATCCCAAGATCAGAAAACCAAACACTGCATATTCTCACTCATAAGTGGGAGTGGAACAATAAGAACACATGAATACAGGGAGGGAAACATCATACACTGGGGCCTGGGGGGAGGGCGAGGGTCTAGGGGAGGGATAACATTAGGAGAAATACCTAATATAGGTGACGGGATGATGGGTGCAGCAAACCACCATGGCATGTGTATACCTTTGTAACAAAACTGCACATTCTGCACATGTAACCCAGAACTTAAAGAATAATCATCATCATAATAATAAAAATACATCATCGCTAACACTACACAAGAGTTCCCCTGCTCTGCATCCGTGCCAACATTGGTTATAGCATGGCTTTTATTTTGCATATTTATTCTTCTGTGGACAAGACTTGTATTTAAAATGATATCTATTTGTGGTTTTAATTTTCATTCCCAAGACTCAGAGTCTGATCTAGCATCTTTAAATGAACTTATACACTTTCCTGTATCTTCTTTTGTGAAATACCTATTTACAGCTTTCCGCATTTTATATTGGGCTTTTTTTTCCCTTTCTGATAGATTTACAACCATTCCTTTCATACTCTGAATGTTAATTCTGTTTAAGGGTAGATTTGTGGCAAATATTTTTCCCTATTTGTGGTTTGTATTTTAATTTTTAAATTTTAATGGAGTCTATTTTCATAGTCCCCTTTCTATGTTAGTGCAATTTTTGTCTTGTTTAAATATTTTTATGTAACCTAGGGTATTAAAGATAATTTCCTGTATCATTTTCAAATTAATCTTAAAGTTTTGCTCTTTATATCTGTCTTTAATCCAATGGGAATTAACTTTTTGCAATGGTATGAAGTTGGAATACTAGTTTCTATATATTTTTCCATATTACTAACCATCTTGACATCGTTTCCCGAATGCTTCACATTTTACCCCTTGTTTATTAATTCAACTGATATTTACTGAGCAGCTATTATGTGGCAATCACTGTTTTAGCCATTATATTTATATTAATGAAAATACTAAAGCATATGAAATACATCAGTGAACACAGTAGACAAAATCCCACACCAGTGGAGCTTACATTCTTGTCAAAGGAGACAGAAAATAAACAGCAAATGTAGCAAATTAGTACTTTATTGGGTCAATCAGAAGGGGGTAATTACTATGAAAAATAATAACAGATTAAGTTGGATGAGACAATATAGGGCAATTTAGAAAGCATACTAGGGATAAGCCGCACTAAAATATAAATTGGAGCAAAAACCCAAAACTGTAGATATCTAGGCAAAGAACCTTCGAGGTAGAGAGAGCAGCCATTCCAAAAGACCTAAAACACAGAAATGCTTGCTGTTTTACATGAGAAGCCACCATGTGAGGGATACAGGGAAGAAGGAAGGAGGAGAGGAAGGCAAGATAAGGTGTTAGAGGAAATTGGGGAGAGAAAGCCTTGAACATGTAAGTCCTTTGAGCCACTGTCTGCATTTCAACCTGCTTACTCCAGCTACTTCTGTAGTGTCCATTTCTATGTATATTTCAACCATCTTTGATCATGTGCAACTTTGCCATGTATTTTATACTTAATGCCCCCAGAGACTTCTCTACTCTCATAGTTTGAAATAGTTTTGGGAACCAGATTTGCAGTTCCACATGCTGAACCCAAAAGGGGCCACCCTCAAGCAACTTCCAAATGAACAGTTCTCAGATGCACTTTATACAACTTTTCAGAAGTTCCCCAAGTTGGAGAGTCTAAAGCTCATAGTGCTGGCCAGTGAATGAGGAGCAATAGAATGAAATGCAAATAAAGAATCAGTATCCAGGAGGAAGGAGTGATCAACTAAACCTAACTACTGATAGATCAAGTAAAATGTCAATTGAAACTGACCATTGTGTTTATCAAACTTGCGGTAATCACAACAAAAGCAGTTTGGGTGTAGTTGTGGGTTCAAAAGCATGATTAGAGTAAGTTTAACAGAAAATGGGAGTGAAGAATAAAATATCTAATGCTGAAGAATAAAATGAAAATAGAAAATAAAAGGTGTGATGGTTCAGGTCTTTATCATTTATATTCTATGGCTCACATTCTGCCAGAGGAACCAGGAATTGTAGTACCAGTGAGTGATCAAGCTCAAACAACTTCCCTGTTGCTATGCAAGAAGGTAAGAACATATTTGGTTGGAGAACTATCAGTCTTCACCAAAATCATTTAGCTCATTTACTTTCAAACTTTTTTTGTTCTCTGATAAATGCATTTCATATTTAAAACTATATATGTATATTATATACATATATTATATATGCATATTATCTATAGACTTTTCTAAGGCTACTTTAGTTGTGACTCAACATATGTATAACAAAATGTTTTATTATTATCCTTATTAAAATGAATGTTATTTTTTAGTATGTATTTCTGTCTTAGAATATAGTCCTTTTAAAGGTATGTTTAACATGCTCAAAAAGAATCTATATTATCTGTTGCATATTAAGTATAGTTTCTATTATCTTTAAATGTGGTATTCAAACTTTCTGTGTAACTCCATATTATTATTACTATTTTGAGACGGAGTCTCACTCTTGTCACATCACCGCATCCTGTCTCCTGGGTTCAAGCGATTCTCCTACCTCAGCCTCCCGAGTAGCTGGGATTACAGGCACCCACCACCATACCCAGCTAATTTTTGGCATTTTTAGTAGAGACGGGGTTTCACCACATTGGCCTGTCTGATCTTGAACTCCTAACCTCAGGCAATCCACACGCCTCAGTCTCCCAAAGTGCTGGGATTACAATATCCACAAATCTACTTTTTGAGAGGGTTATCTTATGATCTTTAATACTATACTTAAATAGTTCATTTGCCCATAAAGTCTGTTAATTCTCATTTTCTGAAGGTATATTGTTAAGTATATAGGTGGTATTTTAATAATATGTATTTATTGATCATTATAAAATAATGTTTTCATTGTATTCTATTTTGTAAAATATTCAAATTATTTTATATTTGCAGTTATTTTTCTCTTAAAATTTTCAGTATCCTTTTTAAAATAATGTATTCCTTGAAGACAGTTAATGTCCCATTAGCATACTGAATTCTATTTTTCTTAAGCAATATGATAGTGACTGTCTTTTGTGTGAAAAATTAATCCCATTTGTACTTAGTTGCTCTTACCATCAGAACTCACCTCTGTCATTTTGTTTGTTGCATCTAGTATTTGAATTTTCATGTTTCTTTCTTCCCCTCCCTTACTTTCATTGTCTAGAAAAAATGTATTCTGATTATTTAAAAACTGTATATTTCATTTTTGTCTTTAGTGTTTATTTTCTGATTTGTTATGTTTATCAAAGTTTCTATTTCCATAAAAAACATAGTGTGCATGTTAACATGTTCTCCTCCTCAGTGTACACTGCTTTCTCCTGCCATGCTCTCCATCCCCTCAGTACATTGGTAAATGTCTGCTAGACTTTCAATGCATTATTATTAATGCATGTTTTCTTGGTTCTTGCTCTTTTAGTTAATACATTTTACTAATTAATTCATTACTTATAACTGTCTCACAGCATCCTTTGGCTTTATTTTCATTTTGCTGTAGAAGTCTCTCCATGCATTTTCAAAGTGAGATTTTGTATCAGGAACAATTAAAGGTGTTGAATTTCAAAAGATATATTTATTCCATCTTCTTATTTAAATGATTTTCTAACTGAATAGGCAATTCCAGGCTCAGAGTTATATTAACATTGAAGACAATATTACACTTTTCTCACACATCCAATATTGCTGATGAGATGTCTAATTAAATCTGGTTATTAAAACTTCATGGAGATGTTTTGTTTTCCTTTCCTGGTGAATTTTAGAGTTTTCACTTTGTGTTTAACTTCCTTAGATTTCACTATAATATATCTGGGTTAATCTTTTTTCTTATCGCTCTATTTGACATTCTGAAATTCATTTCAAACTAAGGTGCTTTGGATTTTTTTAAACTTGAAAATGCCCATCATTTTTATTTCAAGTGTTTCTTTTTCTCAATATTAGTCAGCTTTGACTGCCATAATAGAATAACATTAAACTGGGTGGCTCCAAAAACATAAAATTATTTTCTGACTATTCTGGAGGCTAGAAGTCACAGATCAAGTTCTGACAGGATTGATTTCTGCTGAGGTCTCTTTTCCTGGCTTGCAGACAAACACCTTCTTACTGTGTCTTCACATAACGGAGACTTCTTAAAAGAACACGGTTTCTATCAAATCAGGGCACTATCCTTAGGATCTTATTTAACTTTAATTACTTCCATAGAGACCTGGTCTCTAGATATAGTCACAGTGGAAATTATGGTTTCAACATATACATTTTGGGGGAGTCACATGCATTCTTTCTATAGCATCTTCTATTTTCTTTCTTCTATTTCTCTATCTATCTATCTAATCAATCTATCTCTATTTTCATTTCTTTCCATTCCCACTACATAGATGTTTCCATTCTTCTTGTATTCTTTTATATCTTAGTTTTTAAAAACTATCTATACATCCCTCCTTGATGTTTCTTGAATAATTCTCTGATCTGGTCTCATGTTCAGTCATTCATTTATTCTTCAGCTCTAGCCATTCAGCTCTTTAATTCTACCCAATAGTCTACATAGATAGATACATATATGGCTACATAGCTACATAAAGATATATTATGTGTCTCTGTGTGTGTGTGTGTATATATGTGTGTATATATATATTTGCTTGCCTCCTCTGTATAACTGCATGTTCTGCTTCATATTATCAATATTCTCACATTATCTATTTTAGTAC
Organism: Macaca mulatta; assembly: GCF_049350105.2. Classification (NCBI taxonomy): domain Eukaryota; kingdom Metazoa; phylum Chordata; class Mammalia; order Primates; family Cercopithecidae; genus Macaca; species Macaca mulatta. The sequence goes on from NC_133417.1 coordinate 11,425,678, forward strand.
ATATATTCTATTTAATTAAATTCTGTACCTGTCACACCAATTCTATTGGGTTTTGTAACAGCTGTTTAGTTTCTCAACGTTATTTATTAAAAGGTAGATGACTTTCCACATGAATTCATATTTCCCTAGTCTCTCAGCTGTGTCTGCTGGCAATATGCACCAAGCAGGGTAAGGGAGGGGCACACGCGGCTTCTGAAAGCCCTCATATAAGACAGACCAGGAAGACCAACAGAATTTATTGTTCCCGCACAGGACACCAAACTTCCTATTTACTGTCTTGCTAATTCTAGTCTTTTCCAAGGGTGCTCCCCAAGACCCAGGTAGATGGACGGGAAAGAAAGGAGGAGGACATGCTCAGGGCTCTTCTCTGTAGCAAGGAGATTTCTTTTGTCTGGCTAAGTAGGTGCTGCGGTTTCCCTACCTGTTAGCCACCCCTGGGAAGTGATGTCCAGCTGATGGAATAAGCAAAGAAAAGATGCCAAAATTAAAGCTTCCCTAGTTTATTCTTCTCACCCCACACTGTGTTTTCTTTTCAGACCACTGGTTTCTCCCAGTGTTGATCCTTCCCCTTCCTGCACTTCCCTCAGGTTTGAGTGAGGAAGAGGTGGTACCCAGAGCTTATTCTGCATTTTGTCAGGACTCCAAAGTGTCATATAACTATTCTAATGTTGTTTTCAAAGTACATTGTTAATTCTCTTTTTTCATTCATCCTATAGGATGTTTTTATTTTGTTATTTATTCCTTAAGTAGATGCTTTAGGGATGTAGCTATTAATTGGCCATTTCGAAGAAATAGCTCTCAGTTTATCCTTTGAAATATTTACCTCCCAATTTAAATTTATTTTTGTATCTTTCATACATTCTCTTCAAAATTCATTTTGATTAATTTGTACTTTTATGCTAATTCATGATTCGTTTTGATATTATTAGTAAATACACTGAGGCTGAGGAATTCTCTGAAAAAATTCCTAAAGGTTTTTCTGTAAAATGCCCTAACTTTCCAAATAATACACGTCCTTCATTTTTTTTTTTAAAGGAAAATGTTTCTTAGTTTCTAAACAATCACTCGTTTAGTTCACTTTTCAGTTTTGCTTTGACTTATTCAGTTTTTATTTTGTTTATTTCCATTTCATTTTGTTATGATAAAAAAAATGTATCCTAGGCCAGGTGTGGTGGCTCATGCCTATAATCCTAGCAGTTTGGGAGGCCAAAGTGTGTAAACTGCTTGAGCTGAGGAGTTTGAGACTAGCCTGAGCAACATGGTGAAAGCTTATTTCTACTAAAAATACAAAAAAATTAACCTGGCATAGTGGCACATGCCTGTGGTCCCAGCAACTCAGGAGGCTGACGTGGGAGAATCTCTTGAGCCCAGAAGGTTGAGACTGCAGTGTGGTAAGATCACACTATTGCACTCCAGCCTGCACAACAGGGCAAGACTGTGTCTCTTAAAGAAGAAAAAAGAATGTATCCTATAGAAAGTTTCAAAGTTTAATACATATTTATTTATTTCAAAATTTGTTGTGAGGCTCTTCAATCTATCAAATTCCAAAGTATTTTAAAATTTACCAATGTCATTTTTATTAAAGTCTCTTTGCATTTATGAAGTTGTCCTGCTGTTCTTTACATTTAGAGTTGTTATATCTTCTCATAAATTCTGTTTTTTATGTTTGTATCATGCTACTTCTCCTAGTTGAATACTCGGGGCTACCTTACTCATGTTAATATTGAGTTTATTCTGGCTTTCTATGTCATTGTTCATCCCTTCCCTTGATTTGTCATTTTTTTCTAACTACATACACTTAACATTATTTTTAATCCAGAAAGCCTCTTTAGTGGTATAATACAATCATTTTGCATTTAATGTAACAATTGAACCATTTTCTTTTTTTCCTGTCATATTTTATGGTAAATTCTTATGACACTTTTTAACAATATCTGCCTTATTTATCTGACTTCGGTTGACTGGTCAACTTCTGCTTCTTCAACCTCTCTTCACATACCAACCTCTCCCCACTCCCTCCATACATGCATGAACATTCTTGCCCCTTAATTTGAAATTCTACAACGTTTACAAAATTTTGTAATGATTGATTGGTTTTGACCCAGATGATCACTATAACATAATTCTATATGTTTAGACTTTATTAAAAAATAAGGACTTTTATATATCTAACTCTCACCCCCCTTTAAGATAAAATATTTATGAAGCATTTATTTATCTGTTAACTTTACCATCTTCCAACTTTTTGCATTTGCTTGAGTAATTTAAAAATATTTTTAGCTCATTAATATTTCTTTATACCATGTCTCATGATATTTAATCTATACTTGGTATTTATGTTGCAAATTCCTAAAGACATTTTTATCTTTTTAGTTTTGGCACAATTTTTTGCCCACTATCTTATTCATCTTCCTTTATCTTGAGATTTCTCTTTGGATTAAATTGAGGTTGAAAGCTGACTGTAAATTAAATTTTGCTTTTATTTTAATAAGAGCATAAGGTGTATAATTTGAAGTACTGCAAGTCTAAACATTTTTTTTTGCCCTGCAGTATTTGTTTATTTAATGAATGAAACTTTATTGGGTATAACTGTGTGCAAGACACTGTTTTAGGAATTGAGGATACAGCAAAGAAGAAAAATGATGAAATTATTTGCTCTTCTGGCATTTACATTTGAATTGTCAATGAAAACAATTAAACAAATGTAACATTTAACAGGAAAGACATAGACAAATCCAGTGGAGCCCAGACAGCTACAGGGCTCAGGGAGTGTTGAGGTGGGCTTCAAACATGGTGGCGTGCTGCTGAGAAGTGAGCATTGGGCAAGTGTCTTCAGGCGATAGGAGAGGGGGTCACTAACATCTGTGAATGCAATGTCCTGAAGGAGAAGAGCAAGTGCGAAGGCCTCGTTCCAAGTGAGGACCACTTGGTATGTGGAGTGATACCAAGGAAGCTGCTGGCCTAGAAGGCCAGGAGCATGAGGAAGAGTGATGGGCAGTGATGACGAGGGGCGGTAGGCACTGGGGCGGGAGCATGTGGAGTCATGCAGGTCATGGTAAGTTCCTTAGCTTCCACTTTGAATGAAACGAGAAGCAAAGGGGTAGGTATGAGCAGAGGAAGGGCATGCTCTGGCTTATATTTTATGGGATGTCTCTGCCTAGCAAATGGAGAACAGAGAGAAAGAATACAAAGCAGCTAGCAAGAGACCAGGTAAGAGGCCCTGCAATCATCTGGAAGAGAAACATTCGCTTGATCATGGTGGTAGCTGTGGAGGTCGTAAAAATGGTAAGATTCTAAATCCATTTTGAAGATAGAGAAGACAGAAGTTTCTGGCTCATTGGATATAAATTGTGTGAGAAAGTGAGAAGTCAAAGATAACTCCAAAAATTGGGTCTTGTGACTAACTGAGGAATTAAGTTGTTATTAACTGTGAGTTGGCAGGCTTTTAGGAAAGAGCATTTGTTCAGCATTGATATATTTTGTTTGAAATACCTATTGGATATCCAAGTAGAATACAGTCAAATATACAGCACGATACATAAGACTGGAGCTCAGGGCCAATTTTCTTACTGGCCAGACTATAATTCATGGTTTACAGTCTTTTTTTCTCCAGAATCTATAGATATTGACATTTTCTTCTCACTTGTAGCTCTGCGATTAATGCCCCATAAAGTTAGTAACAGATTAAAAAACAAAAACAAAAGCTCTACAACATTTAGTGCACATCTGGAAAAAAAGAGCTATTAAATAACATTTAATAACAATTGTATATTCCTTTTAAAAAAATCTTAGTTACAAACCACTTTCTCAAATTACATTTATATTATGTGAGTGTGGGTTTCTAAACCTTCCTCAGATTTAAAGCATATTCAGAGTTTTAGAAGTATTTCTAAACCTTCTTCAGATTCAGTGTTTTGTGAAATCATAACAGATACAGGTTATTGGAAGTCATTCTCAGGGAGAAGATAACACTTTACTCTTCTAAATATAGACAAAGGATCTCGATCTCCTTTAATACTGTTGGCATGGACAAGCTTATATTAGAGGACTGTTGTAGAACTTTTGACTTTCGATATCTTATTTGATAAAATTTGTTTCATTTTCCTTTTTAATTAAATTGTATATTGCAAGATATCAATTTACTTTGAAAGTCACATGAAAAGCATTTGTCAGATACATATCTGGCGCGCGGTCATAGGTTCTTTTCAGTTTATCAGTCAGTTACAACTATTCCTGGAGTCACATAGTCTATGCTAGCGCCCTAGACATTTGACCAAATTTGCATATCATCAAGCAAAGACGTCATCACACAATCTTCTCCATCTATTGGTTTTCACGTTGACATGGATTCTAGAATTGTTCTCTTGCACGACAATCCTTCTCTGCATCTCTAACTCAATTTTTTGTCATGTCAATTCTGCCCTTCTTTTTCGAATAGTTGTCAATTTCTTACCAGTATTATTTTCCTAACTTAAAAAAAAAAACTCAGCTGGCTTCAAATTTATCTCAATTTGTTGTACTATCTCATTAATCATCAAGATGATGTTTCTTTGATGCAAATGCAAAGCAGTGTTTGTGTAAACTGTTACTATGATTTATGGAGCTAATTTCCATGAGTCCTTTTCACCTGTCTCTTACATGCTGTATTTATTTTTTCTTCTTTTATGCTGTAAACATTTTTTACAAGAATCATGCTTTTGTTTTATTTACTCAAACTCCCATTGCCCAGATATAACAAAATCTACTGTTTGCTTCAAAACAATGTTTGAGTTCTTCTTGAATCCCCTCCCTTTCTGTTTTCCTGAGCACTGAGGGTCCTTCATTACGAATTTAATGTGGAGTCCTAGATAAGTTAGATCTATATTATTGATTAAGAAAATGGGTAATGGCATTGGATCATGAGTTGTTACACAAAGTAACTTTGTTTCTGTATTTTTCTTTGGTTTCCTGGAAAGTCCATTAGCCAACCAGTTTTCTGTTGGGTAAATATGGGCTCATTGTCTGTACTATCATCAGTTGACAGAGGTGAACATGACTCCAAGCACAGAAGGATTCTTGTCTCTCCAATGTTCTGTCTGTTCTTGGTCCACTAGATTAGAAAATGTTCCTCATTATGGTTAGTACATTCTGTCCATGTATTAAAGAATCCTAGGGAAAAATATATACATATATATAGCTTCGTTAAATATCTCGTCTTTTGTTCCAAGTGAAATGATGTTAATATATGGTAATTTCCATGTCTTGTTCTGTACTTGCCCTTCCCAATTAGAGATAATGAGTTCTTAGTTTCCCACATTCCATTACAGTATATTGCCCTTTCAGTGATAATAGTTGTGTCTTATAATCTTGGGATCTTCTTTAAAATAAGAGAATTTCAATGGAAAGAATTTTAGGATCGTCTTTCAATTTTCATGCACCTCCACCACATTTGGGCAAACACAATTTTTGAATTTTGAGGATGTGTGCATGCATCAGGGTATTCATTTGGTATATTCTCTATTCCCCCAAATGGTCTCATATTCTTCAGGCCTGTGGTTTTCCAATATAATAGAATCCTGTTTTCTAGTTGACTATCTGAGTTGATTTGGCTAATGAAACAAAAATAAAATTAATATTAGTTTGGTAAGTTTCTCAGTAACATTTCTGAGCATATGTTTTAGGAGTTATGATGAGATCTTTTTTTCTCTCACTTTTTTCCTCTTGTCTCCTCAGATGTGAATCCTCATCTACAAGTAAAAATGAAATGAAGCAGAGCCACCCTAAACTGCAGACAATATTTGGTTTTTGCTTGTTTTGTTTTGTGTTTTATGTTTAGAGACAGGGTTTCAATCTGTCACCCAGGATGGAGTATGGTGATGCAACCATAGCTCACTGTAACTTTGAACTCCTGGGCTCCCGAGATCCTGCCTCAGCCCGCAGAACTGAGGGTACAGGTGAGCACTACCATTCCTGGCTTTTGTTTTTCTTTTTTCTTTTTTTGCACAGATTGGGGTCCTGCTATGTTTCCCAGGCTAGTCTCAAACTACTGGCTTCAAGTGATCCTCCTACCTGGTCCTTTCAAAGTTTTGGGATTACATGTGTGAGCCACCATGCCTGGTCTGCAGGCAATATTTAATATGAATGAAAGCTTACTTATTTGTTGTAAGCCATTGAGATTTGGGTGTTACTTGTTAAGTCAGTCTAATCCGACTGATACAAAATCAGTACTGATAGGAATTTTCCACATTTGTTTATTTTGGTTACTCAGTTGTTTCAGGAGTTTAGGAAGATTCTCTACGCTACCATTTTCCCCTATGATTACATTTAATTTAATTTAATTCAATAATTGAATTGAATTGAAAGACATTATTAAATTTAGCACATGCCTGTCAATACGTATACTCCATGCGCTGTGAGATAAATAGATTATTTTTGATTTCTGCCTATGTCTAATTTCACTTGGTATTTTCGCATTACATTTTTGAGCACTGTTAGAGATGAAAAATCTGCAAAACTCATATGCCTACTCTCAGATGTGACCGATAATTACCTCTAACTATGTGCCAGTCACAAAGCTTACCAATCACCAATCAGCACACATAACAGAGTCTTTGAGTTTGGTATCTATATGGCTCTTTATAGATAGTAAATCAACTGGTTTAGTAACTTTCACTAGTTTAAATTACCAGTAAGCTGGACAATTAAGATTCTAACCCAATTTTCTTCTGACTCCAAATCAAGTGCTTGTTCTGCAACAATGATGAGTTTCCTCTATATTCCTGTTTCAAAAATAAGGCTTGCACACATATTTAAAGAATAATATACATAATGTATGCATTATGTTAAATTGTAAATCTAAAATACATCATACTACATAAGCGTTGTACATCATCAAAAAGAGAATTGATCAGCATTGACCAGAACTGTCAAGCCAACCTGAAGTGAGATGGTGAGGAAATCAGTCAGCTGGTAGCAGAAAACATACTCATCTGTCTTTGGGGATCTGGGACTCTGTTTTTACTGTAAAGTGCACCAGGTATCAAATCTTGACAAGTAAGGAGAGACCGAATAATGCCAGATTTTTTGAATTGGTGACTACTGTCATTGGGAAGGCTATGTAACTACTTTGTAATAGAGAAAGTCATAAATGCTCTTTTTCTTATACATGTACACACATTACAGACACACAATACATGTATATGTATATACACACGCATACACACACACACACACACAGACAATACAAGGTGTTTCTGGAAGGATTATTTCCATTCTTAGTGAATGCGCAACTGCCTCTGACACCCACATTTCAGATAAAGAGGATCAAGTCACCGGTTAGAAATATCTGCATCCTCAACTTTTACCTTAATTGTACGTAGATTAAAAAAGCTCATGCCTTTGGGCATTTATATGTTACCTTTCTGACTGAATGTCTTCATCATTCTACATCATTGGCAAACTCCTTCTCATCTATTAAGGCTTATTTTGGGCTACATTAGGCAAACTCTTTTGTGTAACAACTGTATTTTCACAAAACGACTGGCTTTTTTAAGGAGTTGTTACATTCTGGTTTCAGAACTCCTTCAGAACTCTTAGTAGGCACTGAGTGAATATTTACTGAATGAGTGAAAGTTAGAGGAATAGAAAGAAGAATATTTTAGCTGCTTTGACTCCAATAGTAATTCAATTTGGTAAAGTCACAAACTGGGTTGACTTTCATCTTAAAAGAATTAATGAGATATCATTACAAACCAAGTAAATTTACCAAAATTTTTTTAAAAGACAATATTAAATGCTGGTGAATAAGCAGAGTAGCTGGAACTCTCACACACTGGTGATGTGAGGGCCAAAGGGTACAGCCACCTTGGCGTGCAGTTTCACAGTTTCTTACAAAGTTAAATGTAGAATCATCTCAAGACTGAGTGAACCTATCCCTAGGAATTTATCAAATAGAAATTAAAACACATTTCTCAAAAGACCTGTACATAGGTGTTTATAGCGATCTTATTGAAAATAGCCAAAAACCACCTAAACAACAATTAGTTGGAAACAATTTTGAGGTCCATCTACTGGTGAATGGAACCCATATAATGCAATATTCTCAGGAATAAAAAATGGATGAACTATTAATACGTGCATCAATAGAGATGAATTTCAAAACATTATCTTAAGTGAAAGAAATTAGAAAACACTGCATATTACATGATTTCATTTATATATTTTAGAAACGGCAAAAAAAAATCATTTTGCCAGGGGCCTTTCCTCTGGTGGAGGGAAAGGACTGATTAAAAAGGGACATTAAGTAATTGTTTTGGTATATGGGGCTGTTTTTTATTTTGATTATGATACTGGATAAATGACTATAAATTTGCCCAACTGAACTGTTTACCCTAACACAGTGAATATTACTATATGGAATTTATCAAAAAATATGAAAAAAGTTTCAATACGTGATGTTCTTGCCTCCCTAAATAAAGTGCAATTTTGTACGCATTTGTTACTTATATGCAAGTTACAAAGTTTGAATTACCAAATATATATCATAAAATTTTCAGCAATTGAAGAAAAAGCACATGTTGAAATGTGCCAGCATCTTGCAGTATTCTTTACCATACTCCTGATCCTTTAAACACCATGAGTTATAATTCCTGTTCTGCACCATGAGTTATAATTCCTGTTCTACGGAGAGGAGATCCAAAACCACTTAAATGCCTCACAAAAGGCAACCATTGGTACTGGAGCTCCTAATCAGATCCACCTGACTCTAAGTCTTCTGTGCTAAACACATGTGGTCATGGCTGTTTGACAGGCAAATTGTCATTCCAAGTATTCATTGTCACATATAAATAAGGCCCTGTTATTCTCCTGTCTAAAGCCTTTCCACTCATTTTCATTGCACACTGGAAAATATTCACACCCCTCATCCTTGCCTCTAAATTCCACGTGTGCAAGTCCCTGGCAAACTTTCCAGTAGTCTGCATTCCACACTTCCCATGCTCCACCAGGCTCCAGACAAGCACAGCTCTTCCCAGACAAAGGCATTTTCACATATTACTTCTAACTCTTGGAAATCCCTACATTCTACACTTTCTATAAAGTGTTGTTTTCCTTCTTCAGGTCTCAGCCTAAAGTCTATTCATCAGAGGTATCTTCCTGCACCACATGATAGAAGGGTATCTTCTCCCTTCCTATTATTTGTGTATCATCATTTTTCCCCAACAAACAAACTTGATATGTCTCTTGGAACTTATTAAATACTCAATCAACACTTTGAATAAATGAATTAATAAATTAATGAATTCAGATTAGGCTGCCAGCATCAGGCACAAAGGGAAAATCATTAAAACCTGGTGTAAAACGAAAGATCACCCAAAAGGAGAACTTTTGGCTAGCAAAGCTGTAATCCGGGGTCTGCATGTATTAACGAACATCAATAAATAGCAGTAGGCTTGCTAGAAAGACAGGAGCTGGGATTAAATCAATTAAGAATGTTGTCTCTATGTAAATTAGAAGCATCAACTAAATTAAACTGCTGAAAATGGAAGATTAAAAGAGTATTAATGAGCTGACAGAAACTTGATAAAATTTCCAAAACAGTTTGTTTGTGTGTTTGTTTGAATTCAGTGATGACCAAATACGGGAAAAGGGCATTTTGAATGTGCTGTCTGCCTTCTTAATGTCTCGCAAGCACTGTTTGCTGAAGAACAGTGCCTGAGGATCTTCATCAGCCAAGTCAAAATAAAAGGCTGAGTTGTTTTTGTCTTCTGCTCACATCAAGAATTAAATAGGAAACTTTCAAAGATTACTGTATGCCCCTGTACAAATGTCTCATGTTGACCTTATCTTTTTAATTTTAATTTTAATTTTTATTGTTTTGAGACAGAGTCTCACTCTTGTCACCCAGGCTAGAGTGCAGTGGTGCAATCTCGGCTCACTGCAACCTCTGCCTCCCGGGTTGAAGCAATTCTCCTCCCTTCTCCCTCCCTAGCAGCTAGGATTATGGGCACCTGTCACCACGCCCTGCTAATTTTTGTAGTTTTAGTAGAGATGGGGTTTCACCATCTTGGCCAGGCTAGATGAAACTCCTGACCTCAGGTGATCCATCCACTTCAGCCTCCCAAAGGACTGGGATTACAGGCATGAGCCATCGCACCCAGCCTTGACCTTATTTTTGAGGTACATATTTTACTATGATAGGCACTACAAAATATGGTACCCAAAGCCAACACCAGCAAGACGGAATGGTTCCGGAGAACTCTCCACTCCTCCGCAGGGTCTCATCTCCCTAGCGACAGAAACAGTTCCAAGCAGGAGGTGAAACAGCTGAAAACATTTTCTTATTTTCAGCTACTGTGGCTGATTCTCAACTCACAATACCCCTTGCCACCCCAACAAACATTTGCTCACACACATATTCTTAGGATGAATCCACTCATATCCTTCATCTGCGTTATCTCAGAGAACACATCAAATCCATGCTTCTTTGTCCTCTGCACAGGGATGTACACCCCCTAATTGGGTCCATTATGCCTCTCTCCCAATTCCCCTAAAATTTCTATTTTGTTTTCCAGAGCTTAGGGTCTGTCTTGAGCAATAGCTCCTGTTTCTTCAGCCTCTTCACCTTCTTGCTCTAACGTAAGTCTAGCTGACTCTCAAGATTCTACACTCACTAAAAAGAGGCTGTTCATTCTTTCTGGAGCCTCTCCTTTTTTACTAGCCTTGGAACTACAAGGTTCTTTAACAGTCTTTCCAAATAATTATCTATCCTTAAACCCTAACAGCCTTTCCTTTTAATGTATTTTCCTAGAAAACAAAACAAAACAAAACAAAAAACTCTTTGGTTAAACTTCCTCTGTGCTTCCTATGTGCCTTTATCAGGGCAGCTGATCATGTCTGTCAACACTAACATAAAACCAAAAAAATCAGGAGGCTGAGGCAGGAGAATCGCTTGAACCTGGGAGGCGGAGGCTGCAGTGAGTCGAGATCATGCCACTGCATGCCAGCCTAGCCATTTTGGGCAACAAGAACGAAACTCCGTCTTAAAAAAAAATGCCAACTGCTGTCATGTAAAGTATTTGATGTGATAAGTGGGCTCTCAGATTGCCCAACAAGCCTGATATATGTATCTCTTCTCCAAGCACTGTCAGGTTACTGAAAGACTATTTATGCTATATACAACTCTTCAAACTACCACCACCTATGGCCCTTTCTCTTTTTCAGCTACTGACTTTGTTCCTTTTTCACTGAAAAAAATGAAAGCAATTAGAAAATAACTTCACCCCCTTCAGTGAATCTTTCCCGACTTTCATGTCTATATGTTCTTTATTTTTCCTGTTGAAATGGATGCACTGCCCCATCACTACTGCTCCATTTCTCTGCTCACGTCCTCATGCCAACATTATCTAAAAACTCAGTCAATATAGACTACCTCCACTGGCTCACCCACATTTCCTCTGGGACAGTGGCTTCTACCACTATTCTGAGCAAGCTCTGATAAGAGGCACTAACTGCCTCAACAATGGCAAATGTAATGGTGAACTCTCTGTACTTACCTCCCATCACTTCAGAGCCAGTATTTTATGCCATTGATCATACTCTTTTTTCAAACAGTTCCTTCATTTGTCTGGCATGTCATTCCACCTTCCTCTTTTTACCTCTCCCCTCTTAGGCTTTTTGTGTGATGTTCTCTCCTCTCAATTGGCTTTCACTTTCTAGGTGATATCTATTAAGTCTGTGAAGTTAAAGGCCAGCTGATAGCCCCCGGATTTGTACCTTATCCATAGTGTCTTCCACGATTTTCAAGTTCATATAAGCAACTACACCTCACATTTCCCTGGGATATTTAATTGATGTTTTATGTTTGCCAACCTTTTCATGTCCATTTCAAACCTGGTTTGCCCTCAGTGTTCCCTGACTCACTAAATGACAGCAATATTCAACCCAATGCGTAGGCACTTCCTAACATTTTTCTTTTACAAACTTTGTGCATCACTTGCATATTCATTTGCTTATTGCTGCATGATAAACTACCCTGAATTGAATGGCTTAAAACAAATATTTATTTAGTGTCTCACAATGTCTGCGGGTGACACATCAAACTGCACCTGAGTTGTGGGATTCTTGCTCAAGGTCTGTCATGAGGTTGCAGTTAAGCTGTCATCCAGGGCTGCAGTTGTCTCCAGACTCAAGTGGGATGAAAGAATCTGCATCCAGGCTCACCTGTGTCATTTTCAGAAGGATTCCACTCCTCACAGACTGTTGGATGGAAGATCTCATATCCTCGCCTTGTCATTTGGGGCTCTCCATGGGACCGCTTCCTCTCCCCATGGCCGAGTGATCTCACAGAGAAGACACCAAAGGTGTAAAGATAGAGCCAGGAGAGAACAAGAGTGTGTACCCAAGACATAAGCCACAGTCTTTTAAAATAGGTGATATCAACAACTCTTCACAGATGAGGAAGTTCACAGAGTTCTAAGAGCAGAGATTTGGTTAGCTGAAACTCAAACTTATGTCTCTGTGGCTCCAAGGTCCAAGGCCATTGTCTTCATTTACAATTCCCTTCCTCTGTGAAGTCATCTGTGACTTCCGATAGTGAGGGAACACTTCCCCAAAAGCCTTGGATTGCACAGAGCAGAAGACACATGCACAAATGGAATCATCAGTTGACTTCACTGTCATCAAGAAACTGACCAGTTTCTTGAGGGTAAGGGTGGCATATCATTTACCATCTTATTCCCAATGTTTTGGATAATATTTGACACACAGGAGGGATACAATGCGCTATTATTGAATGATTCCATTTATTCATAATTGTCAAATGCATGAACCAATGAATGGATGAACACAATGCTGACTCCCCAGTGGAAAATATAGTTCATGAGGAAAATGCTGGAGGTTATTGATCATGAAAGTAGAATAAACAAATAATGGCAAAATTTTGTTACATTTAAGAAAATGTACAAATCATGATACAGAATTTGAAATTTCAAGGATATGGTATTATGTCTCTTTAAGACATAATATTTTGTGGAGCAAAATTTGTTCTGGTTATAAAGTTTTATTTTTGAAAATAAGTTGGGCTTCTCCATTTTAATCCTAATTTTCCTATGTTTGAAATCAGGCACATTCTTATCACTGTGAATAGATCGAGGGCTGGATGAGGGAGAATTCAAAGGATCAAATAAAGAGAGCTCAGTTAAAAAGAATGGAGACAGCACCATGTGTTAAGAGCAAAGCAGAAATCAATTCAATACATTAGTATTAAAAGTGCTTATTGAAAGAAAAGTTGTTTATAGAAATCTGTGGGTAAAGACTTTTGGGTAAATTCTTCATATATATAAAAGAGAGAATAATGGAAAATTCATTTATAAGCCCCTTGATCCAAGAAAAACATAATCTTAGTAAATAATTCAATGTTGATGGTAATGGGGGTGGGGGATAAGGAGATCTTATGGTTAGCAGTTTTAGGGGTCATATTGAGGGTCTAAACAAAATAAATGATTCAAGAAAAATCTTCAACAGACATGGGGAGACTTGCCATGTTTTTGTTTTGCTTTTTAATCTATATTCTTAGCGAGAAGAAGGAGCAAATTGATATGAGATTTTACAATAGATTTTTCATATATATGAATATCTTGAATCCCTTCATAATAAACACAGAGTGACTGATGTTACATTGTTAATGATGTAGTGAGATGATTTCTTTTGAGTAGTGGTTCTGCCATATAAAATCGAACCAGTTAATTACCTCTCTGGGCCACAACTTTCCTCATCTACAGAAGAAGGGATAATAATACATGGGAGGTTGATAAAGTATCTTGCACATTTTAAGTGCCTTTTAACAGAGATACATAACAATATTATTATTGTAAAATCACTAATTAAATTCAAATATTCATTTGGATATTTTGTATTTGATGAATGAACACTGTCTAAATTTACATTTCCTTTAAATTCTTTAAGTTTCATGGTTCTGAAAAGAAACATACAGAGTAAAATTTGGGGGTTTTTTGCTATGAAATTTACCTTTGGGAAAAAATAATTAAAACACTGAGATTTAAAAATTTGGCATCTCTCTTCCCATTCTCAGGTGACACGTAGCAAAATGAATTTTTCTCAGCTCTAAAGCTAAGTAGAAATACTTTTTAAAAATTAATTAACAAACATCAATATTTGCAAAATCATCTAATAATCAAATCCACAGGGTAACAACTAAATCTTCTTTGAAGAGGAATGGATATACTGGTTGCCTTCAAAGGCCTCAATTTAGAAACATGCAGAAAGACATATAAGGAAATGTGCCACTTGTCTTCTCTAGCACAGAAAAAGGTCTGGGATGTAGCAAGATAATGTTTGCTTTTCACTAGTGTTTTAAATCACATTTTGCTTTAAAGCACCTAAAGGGGAGGGCTGAATCTGGAGAAAATTAAAATACATGTCTTTGAGAGTTTAGGGGCTTGTCACAGAGCCCTGGCCTGTGACACAAGACATGGCACTGGCCATTCGGTCGTTGGCTGTGATCAGGGCATCCACACACTGCTCTCCACTTTTCCCACTTCTTAAGCCCATTCTCTTGTCTTTTCCATTATCATGTGCTACCTTCCCTTTCACAGGTGATTCATTTGTCATCTTCGTGCCTTAGAGAATTCCTTAAAGGCCAGGATGCTGTTTATGTGTCTCTGTGTTTATGTGTCCACCAAATGTTCTGTCAACGAGTCTTTTAATCAGCAGACATTAAGTAAGTTAATCACTTCCAAGGGAAGTTTAGTTGATGATGGTAAAGAATGCCAGTGTGGCCCTGGGCCAGAGGAGAGCACACTGCTCTAAGCCTGGAGCAGTGGAGGTCAAGAGGAGAGATTCCTCTGCTTCTCGAAAGGGGAAGGTAGGGTAAGAAGGACTTTTTCTTGTGTCTCCGGTGCCAGTTCAGCCACAGTACAATAGAGCACAAGAGCACAAGATAGATTCCTAAGATTTCTGACTCTGGGTCCTAGCTCCCAGATGGTATCTGGACCTGCCCAGGGCTAAAGGGAACTCACTATCCTGTAGGGAAAGATATAAGCCTGACTTCCTTTACCACATACTGATTGTAGAGCTCTAGGGCCTTGAGTGAACATACATAGTAGCCAGGCAATGGTGAACATGGAACTTGAATGACACCCATTGCTGTGCTGGTTTCAAGTCTGATTCAGCGTAGTCCCAGTGGTGGTGACTATAGGAGTGTGTGTGTGACCCCTCCCCTAGCTCCAGTTAGCTCAGCACAGAGAGACATTTCAATTGTTTGGAGGAAAGTAAGGGAAGAGAACTAAAGCTGCTGTCTGGCAATCCAGAGAATTTTTCCAGATCTTATACAAGACCACCAAGGTACTACTTCTATGATTCTGCAAAAGCCACAGTGTTACTGGGATTGAGGTTCCCCAAATGCACATAATGCTGCAGTGATTACCTTTCAAAAAATGACAGGTACAAACAAGTCCAGAATGCAAAGACTACAGTAAATAACTCTTCAATGCCCAGGCACCAAAGAACATCGGCAAGCATCAAGAGCATCCAGGGAAACATGACTTCACCAAACTAAATAAGGCACAAGAGACCAACCCTGGGGAAGTAGATATATGTGGCCTTTCAGAAAAGAATTCAAAATACCTGTTTTAAGGAAACTCAAAGACACTCATGATACCACAGAGAAAATTCAGAATACTACTGGATAAATTTAACAAACCGATTGAAATAATTAAAAGAAATAAAGTAGCCATTCTAGAGTTGAAAATTGCAATTGACATACTGAAAAATGCATGCGAGAGTTTCTTAACAGCAGAATTGATAAAGCAGAATAAAGAATAAGTGAGCTTGAAGACAGACTATTTGTATACACAGGCAGAGTAGACAAAAGAAAAAAAGAAAGAAAAAGATTGAAGCATGCCTACAAGATCTAGAAAATCGCCTACAAATGGCATATCTAAAGTTATTGACTTTAAAGAGGAGGTAGAGAGAGGGACAGGGGTAGAAAGCTTATTCAAAAGGATAAAGACAGAGAATTCCCAAAACCTGCAGAAAGATATCAATGTTCAAGTACAAGAATGTTATTGAACACTAAGCAGATTTAAACCAAGTAAGATTAAGACATTTAATAATCAAACTTCCAAAGGTCAAGCATAAAGACTTCTAAAAACAGCAAAAACTACAAACCAAAAAACAAATAAGACACATTGGAGCTCCAAAATGTGGGGCAGGAGACTTCTTAGTGGAAACCTTACAGGCTAGTAGAGAGTGGGATGATATATTTAAAGTGCTGAAGCGGGGTGGGGTAGGGGGTGGGGAGTGTGGAAAGCTTTTATCACAGAATAGTATATCCAGAGAAAATATCCTTCAATCCTGAAGGAGAAACAAACGCTGATGGATTTCAACACCACCACACTTGTCCTACAAAAAAATGCTAAAGAACGTGCTTCAGCCTGAAAGAACAGGATGTTAACGAGCAATAAAAAATCATCTAAAGGTGCAAAACTCACTGATAATAATAAGCACAAAGAAAAACATGGAATATTATGACACTATAAGTGTGGTATGTAAACCACTATTAATTAGAAAGACTAAAAGATGAACCCATTAAAATAATAACTACGACAACTTTTCAAGACAGTACGAGAAATAAAAGGAAACAATAAAAAGCTAAAAAGCTGAGGGAGGAACTTAAAAGTGTAGTTTTTATTATTTTTCTATTGGCTTGTTTGTTTGTTTCTGTAATCAGTGCTAAGTTGTAATCAGTTTTGAACAACGGGTTATTAGATGGTATTTGCAAGCCTCATGGTGACCTCAAAGCAAAAAACATACAACAGATACACAAAAGATAAAAATCAAGAAATTAAAAGATACCACCAGAGAAAATCACCTTCACCAAAAGGAAGACAAGAAAGAAGAAACGAAGGAAAAGAAGACCATAAAACAACCAGATTTTTTTTTAAATTGCAGGAGTAAGTCCTTGTTAATCAATAACAACATTGAATATAAATGAACTAAAATCTACAATCAAAAGACACACAGTGGCTGAATAGGGGAAAAAATAAATAAGACACAACAATATATTACCTATAAGAAACACATTTTACCTCTAAAGAAACACATATACTGAAAATAAAGGGATAGAAAAATATATTTCATGCAAATGGAGACCGAAAATGAGCAGAAGTACCTATATTTATAATAGACAAAATAGATTTCAAGACAAAAACTATGAGAAGAGAAAAAATGTCACTATATAATGATAATGGGGTTATTCAAGAGAATATAACAATTATAAATGTATATTCACCCAACACTGGAGCACCCAGATATCTATAGCAAATATTTTTAGAGAGAAAGAGAGAGAGAGACCTCCATACAGTAATAGCTAGAGACTTCAACATCCCACTTTCAGCTTTGGACAGATCTTCCAGACAGAATATCAGCAAAGAAACATTGGACTTATTATGCACTATAAACCGAGTAGACCTAAGAGATATTTACAGAACACTTTACCCAGCATATAGAATACTCATACTTTTCTTCAGCACATGGCTCATTCTCAAGGCTAGACCATAGGTCAGGTCATAAAACAAGTCTTAAAACAGAAAACCAAGAAAAAACACTAATAGTAGCAGAAAGGTAATAATAAAGATCAGAGCAGAAATGAATGAATTGAAACAAAGAAATTACAAGAGATCAACAAAACCAAAGGTATGCTTTTTGAAAAGATAAGCAAAATTTTTAAACCGTTAGCCAGACTAAGTAAAAAGGAAAGAAGACCAAAATAAATAAAATCAGAAATGAACAAGCTGATATCACAGCTGCTACTGCAGAAATTCAAAGGATCATCAAGGGCTACTCTGAACAACTATGTACTGGTAAATTGGAAAACCTAGATGAAATGGATAAATTCCTAGACATATACGACCTACCACAATTGAACCATGAAGAAATAAAACACCTGAAAATACCAATATCAAGTAATGAGATAGAAGCCATAATGAAAAGTCTCCCATCAAACCAAAGCACAGTACCTGATGACTTTACTGATAAATTCTACCAAACATTTAAAGAATACCAATTCTCAAACTATTCACAAAAATAGAAGAGGGACTTTTTTCTTTTTTTCTTCTTTTTTTTTTTTTGAGACGGAGTCTCACTCTGTGGCCCAGGCTGGAGTGCAGTGGTGCGATCTCAGCTCACTGCAAGCTCCGCCTCCTGGGTTCACGCCATTCTCCTGCCTCAGCCTCCCGAGTAGCTGGGACTACAGGCGCCCGCCACCTCGCCCGGCTAATTTTTTTGTAGTTTTAGTAGAGACAGCGTTTCACCGTGTTAGCCAGGATGGTCTCGATCTCCTGACCTCGTGATCCGCCCGCCTCGGCCTCCCAAAGTGCTGGGATTACAGGCGTGAGCCACCACGCCCGGCTGAGAAGGGACTATTTTCAATCTAATTCTACAAGGCCAGTCTCAACCTGATACCACTACCAAAGACAGATTAAAAAGAGAAAACTACAGACCCAAATGCCTGATGAACATTCGTGCAAAATCTTCAACAAAATACTAGCACACTGCATTCAACAACACACTTAAAAGATCACTCACCATGACTAAGTGGGAAATGTGCCAGGGATACAAGGAGGGTCAACATATGCAAATCAATCAATGTGATACATTATGTAAACAGAATTAAAGACAAAAATCATAAAACCATTTCCATTAATGCTGAAAAGTATTTGATAAAATTCAACATTCCTTTATGATAAAACCTCTCAAAAAACAGCTATAGAAGGAGCATAACTCAACATTATAAAAGCCATATACAACAGAACCTCAGCTAGTATCACACTGAATGGAGAAAAATAAAAAGTCTTTAAGATCTGGAACACTACAGAGATGACCACTTTTACCCCGGTTATTCAACATAGTACTGAAAGTCCTAGATAGAGCAATCAGACAAGAGAGAAAAATAATAGGCATTTAACTGGAAAGGAAGAAATCAAATTATCCTTGCTTGCAGGTAGTATGATCTTATATTTGGAAAAAACCTAAAGACTCCACCTAAATACTCTTAGAACTATTAAGGAAATTCAGAAAAGTTGCAGGATTCAAAATCGACATACAAAAATTAGTAACATTTCTATATGTCAAAAGTGAACAATCTGAAAAGGACATAAAGCAATCCCATTCATAATAGCTAAAAATAAAATAAAATACCTACATATTAATTTAGCCAAAGAAGTTAAAGATCTGTCCAATGAAAACTATAAAACATTGAAGAAAAATTGAAGAGAATAAAAGAAAAATTTAAATATATCCCATGTTTATATGGACTAAAAGAATCAGTAGAATTAAAATGTTCATACTATGTAAAGCAGTCTACAGATTCAACACAATCTCTATCAAAACACCAATAACATTCTTCACAAAAATAGAAAAAAATTCTAAATTTACATGGAGCCACAAAAGGCACAGAATAGCCAAAGCCATCCTGAGCAAAAAGAACCAAACTGGAGGAATCATATAGCATGACAACAAACTATACTATAAAGCCATGATAACCAAAACTATATGATACTGGCATAAAAACAAACATATAGACCAATGGAACAGAATAGAGAAACCAGAAACAAATCTATACATGTAAAATGAAGTCATTTTGACAAGTGTGCCAAAAACATACATTAGGGAAAGGACAGTTAGTTCAATAAATGGTGCTTGGAGAGGTCTTTCACTTCCTTGGTTAGGTATATTGCTAAATATTTTATTTATTTATTTATTTGCAGCTATTATAAAAGGGGTTGAGTTCTTCATTTGATTTTCAGCTTGATCGCTGTTGGTGTATAGTAGTTCTACTGATTTGTATACATTGATTCAAACACTGCTGAAAGAAATCACAGGACACAAAACAAGTGGAAACACATCCCATGCTCATGGATGAATAGAATCAATATTGTGAAAATGACCATACTGCCAAAAGCAATCTACAAATGTAATGCAATTCTCACCAAAATATCATCATCATTCTTCACAGAACTAGAAAAAAATTCCTAAAATTTATATGGAGGCAAAAGAGAGCCACACAGCCAAAGCAACAGTAAGCAGAAAGAACAAATCTGGAGGCATGACATTACCTGACTTCAAATTATACTATAAGGCTATAGTCACCAAAACAGCATGGTATTGGCATAAAAATAGTCACATAGACCAAAGAAATGTAACAGAAAACCCAGGAATAAAGCCAAATACTTACAGCCAACTGATCTTTGACAAGGCAAATGAAAACATAAAGTGGGGAAAGAGCAGCCTATTCAACAAATGGTGCTGGGAAAATTGGAAAACCATACAGAAGGATGAAACTGGATCCTCATTTCTCACCTTATACAAAAATCAATTCAAGATAAATAAAAGACTTAAATCTAGGACCTGAAACCACAAAACCACTGGAAGATAACATTAGAAAAAGCCTTCTAGACATTGGCTTAGGCATAGACTTCATGACCAGAACCCCAAAGTAAATGCAACAAAAACAAAAGTAAATAGATGTGACTTAAACTATACAGCTTCTGCACAGCAAAAGAAATAATCAGCACAGTAAACAGACAACCCATAGGGTGGGAGAAAATATTTTCAAACTACGCATTCAACAAAGGACTAGTATTCGGAACCTATACGCAACTCAAACAAATCAACAATAACAACAACAAAGAAAGTGAAAAGAGCAAATAATTCCATCAAAAAGTGGGTTAAGGACATGAATAGACAATTCTCTAAAGAAGATATACAAAAGGCCAACAAATATATGAAAAAATGTTCAACATCACTAATGATCAGGGAAATGCAAATCAGAAGCACAATCTGATACCACCTTACACCTGCAAGAATGGTCATTAAAAATTTAAAGAAATAGATATTGGTGTGGTTGTGGTGAAAAGGGAACAATTTTACATTTCTGGTGAGAATGTAAACTACTACAACCACTAAGAAAACCTGTGTGGAGATTCCTTAAAGAACTAATAGTAGATTTATCATTTGATCCAGCAATCCTGTTACTGGGTATCCACCCAGAGGAAATAAAGTCATTATGTGAAAAATACACTTGTACACTCATGTTTATGGCAGCACAATTTGCAACTGCAAAAATACAGAACTAGCCCAAATGCCCATCAATCAATGAGTGGATAAAAAAATGGCATATAGAGATATCCATATACACCATGGAATACTACTCAAACATGAAAGGGAATGAAATAATGGCATTCACAGCAACCTGGATGGAATTAGAGATCATTATTCTAAGTGAAGCAACTCAGTAATGCAAAACCAAACATTGTATATTCTCACTTATAAGTGGGAGCTAAACTATGAGGATGTAAAGGCATAAGTCTTGACATGAGTCTTGGGGACTTGGAGAGGAAGGATGAGAGGGGAATGAGGGATAAAAGACTACACATTGGGTACAGTGTACACTGATCAGGTGATGGGTGCACCAAAATCTCAGAAATCACCCCTAAAATCCTTATCCATGTAACCAAATGCCACCTGTTCCCCCAAAGCCTATTAAAATAAATAAATAGTGTTTGGAAAATCAGATATCCATATGCAGAAGAATGAAACTATATCCCTGTCTCTCTCCATGTATAAAAATCATACCTAAATAGTTTAAAGACTTAAATCTAAGACCTCAGACAATAAAACTACTACAAAAAATTGGGAAAACTCTCCAGGACGTTGGACTGGGCAAAGATCTTTTGAGTAATAGCCTACAAACAAAGGAAACTAAAACAAAAATAGACAAGTCTGATTACATAAAGTTAAAGGTATCTGAACAGCAAAGGAAACAATGAACTAAGTGCAGAGATAACCCACAGAATGGGAGAAAATTTGCAACTACCCAACTGACAAGGGATTAACAACCAGAATATATAAAGGATGCAAACAACTCTATAGGAAAATATCTAAGAATCTAATAAAAAATGGGCAAAATGTCTGAATAGACATTTCTCAAAAGAAGACACACAAATGGCAAACAGCTACAAGAAAAGGTGTTCAATATCATTGCTATCAGAGAAATGTACATCAAAACCACAATGATATCTGGGTGAGATGTCACCCAGTTAAAATGGCTTTTATCCAAAAGTCAGGCAATAATAAATGTTGGCAAGGATGTGGAGAAAAGGGAACCCTTGTACACTGTTGATGGGCATGTAAATTAGTACAACCACTATGGAGAATAGTCTGGAGATTACTCAAAAAACTGAAAATAGAATTAACATTCAATTCAGCATTCCCAATCCTAGGTGTAGCCCCAAAAGAAAGGACATCAGTAGATCCAATAAATATCTTCACTCACGTAATTTTTGCAGTACTATTCATTCGTAGCCAAGATTTAGAAGCAAACTAAGTGTCCATCAACAGATGAATGGATGAAGAAAATGTGGTACTTATAGACAATGTAGTATGTTCAGCCATAAAGAAATAATCAGGTCTTGTCATTTGCAACAACATGGATGGAACTGGAGGTCATTATGTTAAGTGAAATAAGTCGGGCACAGGAAGACAAATATCTCATGTTCTCCCTTACTGGTTTGAGCTAAAAATTAAAACAATTGAACGAATGGAAATAGAGAATTGAATAACGGTTAACTGAGGCTGGGCAGGGTAACCCATCCTGGCAAGGTTGAGGGAGTGGGGATGGTTAATGGGTATAAAAATATAGTTAGAAAGAATGAGTAAGCTCTACTATTTGATAGAGTAATAGGGTGATTATAGTCAACATTAATTTATTTCTACATCTAAAAACAACTAAAAGAGTATAACTGAATTGTTTGTAACACAAAGGATAAATGCTTGAGGTGACGGCTACTCCATTTACCTTGATGTAATTATTATGCATTATATGCCTGTATCAAAATATCTCATGTACTTAATAAATATATACACCTACCATGTACTCGGAAAATTTTAAACAAAAATGAATACCAGTGTGTAATAACATAAGACAAATAAAAAGAGCTGGATGCCTTTCTGTACATTTTGCTGTTAAAGTGGTCATCTTTTACATAATGATAAAGGAGGATAATAGCCTCTCTTCCTTCCTTCCCTCCCTCCCTCCCTCCCTCCCTTCCTCCCTTCCTCCCTTCCTTCCCTCCTTCCTCCCTTCCTTCCAGTGTTTCTCACCATGTTTCCCAGGCTGGAGCACAGTGGTTACATACAGGCACAATCAAAGCACACTACAGTCTCCAACTCCTGACCTCAAGCAATCCTCAGCCTCTTGACTAGCTGACTACAGACATGCAGCACTGAGTTCAGCTAAGACCCACTGATTTAGTAGAAAAAGCATTGACTTCAGAGTTAGATTGCAGCTCAAAGCCTGAAACTGCCATTTGATATTTAAATAACAGATATTTTTATATGGCATATAACTAGCAACTAGTCTCTGTGACTTGCAGGAAATACTGTGAAGCACAAGATAAAGACTCCTACGTTGGAATCCTAGATCCTTCACTTATTAGCACGGTGACCTTGGGCTAGTTACTTAACCTTTCTGTGCTTTGTGTAAAAGGAAAGTATTAATAATATGTTTTGGTTATTGAGACTGAGTTAAATGTTCTTAAATTAGTGATGTCAGAATGTAAGTGTAACAAGTTCTTCCTATTATAATTATTAATTTATGTTAATATAGGAAGATTTAATGGTATTATGGAATTTTGGAATCACAGACTTTGAAACCAGATATATCTGAATTTGATTCCACTGTAACTATACATAGTTATAATACAGTATCTAATCTGAAAACTATTATAAGGATTAAGCCATGTAAAACACATAACTTTTAATAAAAATATGCATGTGTATGTGTGTAGATGTATATACATATATATGGATACTTGCATATAATATGTACGTAATCAAGCTGTCAATGGAGGTCTTCCGGCTACTTTTCAGAATTAGGATCATCTCCTCAGCGGATGCTGCATTCACTCAAACGGACAACTCAAGTCCTTAATGGATATCATTTAAAAATAATCACAAGATAGATTTGATGACTAAAAAGCAATACGAGCCACTTCAAATGAATCATTTGATCACTTAAAATTAAAAATCCCTCTGCAATTTTACTGTAGAATTATCTTTGTCTTCTTCAATTTAGTTTTTCCTCTGACTTGATTCTCATTGTTTATTTTTCTCTCATCTCTTCTCTCTCCTATTCAGAAACAAAATAAAAGAGCTCACCTTTCATGCAAAATAATATGGGTGACTTTTATTGTCTTAGATAATTCTGACATTAGATATAAATATAATACATGTCTTAGAGAACTAAAATCATATTTCTCTGTTAATGTCTTTTTATTATTATCCCATGAAATGAGAACGGGTAATGACATCTAACTATTTGGGCTGGAATATTTAGAAAAACATGACAAAATTTTTTTAAAAATTAATTTTTTATATAAATAACTTTAGGAAGCTTCAGGGAATACTTAGGTTTTTTTAATTTTTTCTGGATATTAAGACATATAACAATTTTAAGAACTGATTTTAGAACTTTACATTTTTAAAAAATGTGTGCTATAATTTTATGAGTGGCAAACTGCTATCAGATGATAGATTATTTCATTTTTCTATTGTGGATACACATCAGAAATGGCAAGAGACCAACTGCGACCCCAAATATGAACATCAGCAAGAGCTGAAAATTAGAATCTTGAATGTCTCCAAGTGGTGTGACAATGAAGAGCTACATGAGAATAAGCCTTTTATTTTTCTCACCATGCAGAACATAAGCTAACCTAACCACTGTGGCTGTTAGGAAAATGCAAACTCTTGCAAGTGTAAATATCACTTAAGGGCAATGTGGGAAAAACCGTACACTAAAAGGGACAGGCAGCCCTCTTTCAGAACTTAATTTTGGTTGAAATTAAAACATATATTACTGAACCGCAGGTCAGTCTTCTATAAGAGGAGAGAACAGTACCACCTTGCAGGATGGCCATGAGTATTACGGGAGGTAACAAACCAGCCACAGGGAATGGGCTGGCATATTGTGCTTGACCAGTTTCTCATCATTGCTCTGGGGTTTTCTTCCCCTGTTTTCTTTGCATTTATTTTTCAAGGGCCATTTTCAACCCTCTAATGGAACGTTCCATGTTAATGGTCTTTTGCTCCAGAGAGGAAGTTAAACACGTGGATCTTCTATTGCTGTTGTCACGGCTGAAAAAATTACTTACTCCATACCTTGCCAATCCTGTCCCTCGTGTCCCTTTTTGATCCTTTGGTGTTTGGTAACTTGTTCCCCATTGTTTACACCCGAGGGCCCATCACGGTCACATCTTTGAAAAAAAAAGTCTAATTGAACAAAGGAAATAGCTTTGCAGTTTTTTCCTTGAATTTATTGTTACTGAACACATTCTGCCATGCCTAAGGAAAGCAACAGTTTAACAGAAAACTTTTTGTTGTACATTTTTAAGAGTCAAAAAGAGCCCTTTTGAAAGTGCTCAGTCTTCCTGAATGACGAGTTCTGCCAGTAGCTTTTGAGAGTAAACACTGGAGGTTTTCCACTGCCAGGGAAAGGCCATTTGTGAAGGCATGACCTCCAGGGCCTAATTGAAGTTCAGGATATCAGCTCATTTCCACCCGTCTGGTCTTTGGCAAAAGGTTGAGCCAGACTTCAGAAACATTTGAAATCAAGGTATAAATAAATACTAACCCCAAGGGAAGCATCCATTTCAAAAGCTCACAGGTATTTACTTGGTCCTGGAGCCTGACTGCATGTCAAGTCCTTTCAAGGACAGATGGAGCTTCCCAGCTAGTGGTGCTGTCTGATTTACTTTGTTGGAAGACATGGTCTTATCATTATTCTAATGCCCTTGCTGCCTAGTAACAGACATGGATTGATTGCTGCTGCCTTTGATTCACAAATTTGCATTTGCCTGGAGGATGCCAAAGCTGACCAAGGCTCATCCATCATTTTCCCAGACATGGTTTACAAATACACTGTAAGCCAGGTGCACAAAGCCAAGGAATGCATTTTGAGTGGGTATGGTGATGACTTTTAGATATGTTGCCCACTTTGGTTTCTTAGAAACAAAAATAGACTGGGAAGTAATAAATGATAGTTGTGATATGGACATTCTTATTCTTTTCAGGTTGTGTATTTATAATGCCATTTAATCAAAACATCTTACCTACAACATACATTCATGGATGTTCCCACTGTGAAGGAAGGCTTTCCGCAGCTTTTGCTTTTTGTCCCCTTTCTCTTTTTAAGCATATTGCTGGTTTACATGTTTTTTTCTAGATGGACCAAACACTCTTAAATTCTTTCTCAGAGGAAACAAAGGCAAAGCAAACTTTCTCTTAACTGTATTATATATCTCCTTTATATCCCCATAAAGCGCAGTGCTAAGATGCTCTTTCATCCCAACACCTGCGTTTTATGATTCTTATGATAGAATATATTTTATTTGTGACTCCTTAAAGTGGATTGAAATGCAAACAAAAGAAATGGGATTCATTTAAAATGAAAGGCAGATTGGCAATATGTTTATCTAGACTAATATTTTTAAATACCTTTCAACCCAGAAAAGATTAATATAAGCTCTAACAGATAAATCTTATCTGCCATTTATTTACCACTCATTCTTTTTATTACTGTTCAGAATTGCAAAGATTTAACCAACTATATATTGGCCTTTTAAATGGTAGATATTATAACATTCAAAAGGGAGAAATACCTGCCAAAAATCAAACAAAAACTATTGAATTCCCAACTCAGGTTCACTGCAATTGGACAATTGCCAATCAAGATAACAAGAAAATGCCTAATGGAAGTTGATTGCAATAACTCTCTTGTAATTTTTGCATAATGACAACATCAAAAGTGAATCTTCACAATGAGTTTCTCTCTCTCTCTCCCCCTCCTCTCTTTTGCTATGGGAGATAGAATCAGGAACAGAAACCTTAGTAGAGACAGTTTGCAGTCTAGCCTTAGGGCACAGAAGAATGTCAAAGGGGAAAATATATAAAATACATATATAAAAATATATAAAAAGAAACTAGTATTTTTTAAACAAAAGGTTTGGGCCAGGCATTGTGGCTTACACCTGTAACCCCAGCATGTTGGGAGGCCAGGAGTTCAAGACCAGCCTGGTCAACATGGTGAAACCCTGTCTCTACTAAAAACACAAAAATTAGCCAGGCATGGTGGCAGGTGCCTGTAATCCCAGCTACTTGGGAGGCTGAGGCAAGAGAATCGCTTGAACCCGGGAGGCAAAGGCGGCAGTGAGCCAAGATTGTGCCACTAGATTCCAGCCTAGGTGGCAGAGTGAGACTCCGTTTCAGGAAAAAAAAAAAAAAAAAAGGTTTGCCAAAAACTATACTTCTAATTAAATTACAAGACTACTTGAAGGAAAATTATCCCTTTGACCCACTAACCCTTCAGAATAATTCAGAACTGGATGTAGGTACAAGAATGGTGGTAATTGGCCAGGATTCACCTTTAAACATGATGGTCTTTATTTTTATATTTTTATAATTATAGCCAGGAAAGGAGAAACTATGTAATGTAGCCAAAGATAACCTATCGCTGTACTTTATGTTGTAAAACATTCTATCCTTACAAGATTGTGCTTTCGAGGTTCATTATTTGTAAAACACCATAAAGGAAATTTCTCCAAATAAAGAAGCCCCACATTTACATTTGGGGTTCAGTCTTATCTTAGAGGTATTATGCCTTTAACCAACATCTTATCTCTAAAGCCCAGGAAACCCATTTGGAAGATGGACATGAAAAATAAATCTAACTTATGAGGTCATTTGGTGAATAAAATATCAAAGTCCCTCATAAAACACTGCTGTTATGTTCTGGACTAGCTAGGAAGGTACACTGGCCTATTTCCTTATTAAAAAGAATAAAGGCTTATTTTTTGCAGGGAAGGGGTCCAGTGCATGATGGTGATAGTCTTTACGCTAAGAGTCAGTGGCCATTCAATCAGCACCACACTTGCTCAATGCAAGTGTTTAAAATGGCTCCTTTTCCCTTCTTCTTTCTCCTACGTTCCTTTGCCGCCCTCTCCACTCTGTCTCTGGCATCTCCATGCCCTTGGGTAGAATTTTATCTGGGACTACACATTTTTCAGTGTGGGACAACTGCACATACATAGGTCCTTGTTTTGTCTCTCTTGCTGATATAGATTACCTCTCTTGGCACTCTCAGGTGAAGGAGGCTGGAAGACAGGTGTTGGTAGAGATGAAACATCTTACCTGACTGATGAGGACAGGGAAGAACAAACGAGGGAGGTAAAGAAGACCTCACCTGGTTTCAAATCTCTGATCCACACTTGCTAACTCTGTGACTTTGGGAAAGTCACTTAACTCTCAGTGACTCCATTTCCTCATCTGTAAAATGGGTGGTATTTTAAGAATGCTATAGCAACAAGACGCTTAGAAACACTAAATGAGTTAATATTTATCAAGCACTTAGAATAGTACCTATAAGGGCTATGAAAATGTGGGTAAGAAAAATCAGATTATCTTTATTATGTATGCCATTTTCCCCTAGTTAAATTTGGCTTGAACTTTCAATAGGAGTTGGATTTCTGTAACCAGCCATTTTAAAATTGATTTGATTGCTGCCAGCTTTATCACAGTGAGCGCACAAATGGCTGATAAGATTCCATCCCTTTGATGACCTAATTAAAAAGAAACAAAAAAGCAACAAGAACAAATAATCCATCCTCTCACATTTCATTCACTTAGAAGGACCCCTTGGAGTGACCATTTGATATGAAATTAAGTTGCTGATGCATTGACCACAGGTAGGTATTAGATCCACGTAGTCACAGAAGCACATCTGAAGTTTCACAGACAAAAGCCACCTGCTCATTCTGGGGAAGCCCTGAGGACGAGACCAACACAGACTTGGGGGAGTTGCACATGGAAATTCACAAAAACATGGGAAGACACCAGCCACTTCAGGGCAGGAATCCTTAAGAGAAGACCAAACCTCATCTTTCAAACAGATAGAATACACTTTTTATTCTTTTCAAAGAGAGTGTTCTGGCCTCCACCCACTCAAAGCAAAAATGAAATTGGCATTTTCAGACTGCATTTTGTCTTCCTTTGAACAACGGTATGAGTTAAACTTTGTTTATTCCTTTCATTTGCTTCTAAGTAATCAGATTCTGAATAAAATGTATGTTTCACCTGTAGAATCGTAACAGTAAGAGAGTTCCATCTAATTTTGAAAGAGATTCATTTAGAGCAAATTGAAATGTGATGTGACCAGGCAAATAAAGAACAGGAGCCTTGGCCCTAGACAGGAACCTTTCTGCGATTCCCTTGGGAAACCTGGCCCTGCCCTCTGTGTGGCATTTTCTGTCTCCTGGCCTCTGTGGGCTCGCCTGCCAGATGATAGCACAAAGAGGTGCGGGAAAGATTAGGGGACATGTGTCATGCAAAGCACCTGTGATTAGACCTGACATTTAGTAGGTACTTAAAATATTTATTTCTTTCTCTTTACTACCATAAAAGGAAGGCAGAATATGTAAGTATCAAGTGCTAGAAAAAACTTAGTAAGTGCTTGTTAAAATTAGCTTTTAATGTTTTGGGTGCATGCATCTTGACTAATTTCATACGATTGTAGGTGGGCACCCTTCCCACTTGCCCCAGTAAACTATGGAAATTATCCTTAAAAAGTACTGAAGATAGAATTTTGGATTGAGTGAACTATCAGATTTTCAACTGTCCTCATTGATATACATCAATGAGGTATATCATTTTTAAAAATCTCTACGTCCTCACTATTCTGTAAGTCAGAAACCATATTAAGCTTTGGTATTTAGATGGAATCACACAACCTTTAGACATACCCCACTTTTATATTTGCAGATTTAATTAAGGCTGAGTGAGTAGAAAACTCTGCTTCAAAACTGCCAACCTACTAAAAAATGAGGAAATACATAAAGGGAGGGATTTGTATTCTGTGATCAAATTCATGGAAAACCTGCTGAAGTGGGAGATGTATAATGTCTCTCAGGATGAGCACTGTTCTACTTAATGGATTATCAAGCACTTATTAGTAAAAAAAGAAATACTGAATTTAAGCAGTGACTTCCTTTCAGGAATGAAGATGTAGTCTAAGATCACACAGACAGCAAGAGGGTGGTTCACGATGCCACCACCTGGCACCCTTGCAAGGAGCCAGGACATCATTCTGAACTCTTATTTTCAAATATTCTTCATCCTTTGTTACCTAACCCCACCCCCAGATAGGAGCCATGTCTTATCAATTCTGCTTTCTTAATTTCCTCCCTTCTAGGAGAAGGTAATCGATGAAGGCTTTTTTCCCTCAACTATTTCAACAGCCCTGTTCCGCCAGGCTCAGGCTGTGCCCACCAATCCCTCCCTGCACTGCCGTAATCTTGGGCCATCTGAAATGGCCTCCAAGGCCCTACTGAAAGTTCTTTAGTGCCTGGATCTTGGCTTGAGGTTGAAGTGTCAGCTCCAAGACAGCACTCAATGCTTCTATCTGGAGCCTTCAGTTCAGGCATCTCTCCTCCTAGCCATTCTTCCCCTGCTCTGTGCTCTGAATGTCCCATTTAACACGTGAGTGTGCCCCCACTCCTCCTGTTTGCTGACCAGTGTTGTTTCTTGAATGTCCTTTCCCTCCCTTTCTTCTTTTCTTTTACAAGCTCCTACACTGTCGCCTCCCCCATCCATCCCTGCCCCCTGCCAAAGAAACATGTCCACTACTCACTTCTTTATAAAGCTTTCTCTGGTGGCACTCCCAAGCATACTGCTCTTTGATTCGCACACACTTTCTCCTAAAAAACACTACAAAGACCCTTCTGCACACTAATGTATGTACATGTTTATTTCCTTGATGAGACCATAAGTGCTACTGAAGGAGGAAAGACTCAGATATAGCTGGGCATAAGGAATCTCTAGAATACAAATTGCACCAGAAATGCCCCATCTTGAGAAAAGGGGACCTAATTTTTGCATCCCAGGTTTAGTCACTGGCTGAGGTTAAGTAGGTATATTATTTCTTTTTGCATTCTCAGGACTCAGCACATTGAATATTTGTACTTTAAAGCAAATGAACAAACGAATAAAATAACACTTGGGAAATAGTTGAAATAAACTAATAATTGAGAAAATGAATGAATGGGTAAGTGGGTGAGTGAATACAAGAATGTGAATACAAGAATAGGAGATAAGCCTATAATGCCACTCTCTATGTGATTTTTATGTTTGCATGGCCCAGACTTTAATCTAGACACAACTATTGCATATTGCTGACTTTAGGTAACTGTGGATATGGGAGCTGATTACACAGATGAAGCTGGGTATGGAGAGTCCTAGAATGTGAATTGCACCAGGACCGTCCCAGTTTAAGAAAAGGGGGCCTAATTTTTGCAGTCCATGGCTAGTCTCTGACTGAGGTCTACCCCCATGGTAAGGAAGGGTGGTGTTAAAGCGACAGCTGTGAATTGTTACCAGACAATACCCACAGCAGCTGGGAGATGGGGGCTCTGACTGATAAAACTTTTCAATAACATATTATTCTTTAACCATAAGGAATGAGATACATGTACTGTATCTCATTTAATAAGGAAAAGAGATACATGTACTGAGATGCATGGTATTCCCTGGGATAGAACCCTATTAGGAATATCCTTGTCATTGCCCCACTGAAGCACCAGATTCAGCTCTCGGGGCTTTTCTTTCTACTTTGCATCATCTCCGTCTACATGTCCATACACAGACACAGGTACCATCATTCTTGAAGTTTTAAAACATGTTTTTATTAAGTGGAACAATTGTGAGTAGAAAGTGCTAAAGCCATGACATCAGTATTGAAGCTCTGATTGGAATCCTGGAGGCATCACTAACTGATATGCAGATTCTGCCACCGTGGTTAAATTACTGAGATTATGAGAATCTCAATTTTTCCATCTGTATGGTGGAAATAAAAATGCCTTATTATTTTTAATTAATAATTTATCACAGAGGATTTAACACATGTTTAAACATTTTTATCATCTTATTATTGCTGTTTTTGGGGTGTCTTTCTTTGGGGGCTTTTATTAATTTTATTTTATTTTACTTTAAGTTCTGTGATACATGTGCTGAACGTGTAGGTTTATTATACAGGTATACGCGTGCCATGGTGGTTTGTTTCACCTATCAACCCATTATCTAGGTTTTGAGCCCCACATGCATTAGGTATTTGTCCTAATGCTCTCACTCCCCTTGCCCTCCACCCCCCGACAGGCCCCGGTGTGTGATGTTCCCCTCCCTGTGTCCATGTGTTCTCATTGTTCAGCTCCCAGGTATGAATGAGAACATGCAGTATTTGGTTTTCTGTTCCTGTGTTTGTTTGCTGAGGCTGATTGTTTCCAGCTTCATCCATGTCCCTGAAAAGGACATGAACGCATTCTTTTTTATGGCTGCATTATTGTTCTTTTTATTCCATCTATGCTAACCTTATTTAAGACTAAATGTTCTTGAAAAATAGCATATTGTCTTCTGAACTCCCTGCAGATTTGCCCTGGAACACACTAATTCTGAAGGTGTGGGTATATATAATATATACATTATCATGTTAAAATTTAATACATTGGCTGAGATAAATTCTAGGAAAAGCAAGCCAGTTGAGCTGACGTCACCTTTACAGGATAAATCAGTAATTGTTAACCATCGCTATTTACTATTTTTCATTTACTTCTAATTGTGATGCCTCAAGGGAAATTTTGCATACTATAAAAACATTTTTAGTAGTTAAATATACTTCTTCAGAAATTGTTTAATTTTTTATCCTGTTCTTTTTTCAGATTATTACAACTGCATTGGTTTATTTGAAAAAGTGAAAATTGGGAAGAAACATATGAATGAAACAATAAGGATTCATTAAGTAAATTAAGGTATTTTCTGGAATACAAAGTATATATTCTAAAATTATGCTGTTGTATAAAATGATATTGAATGGCATGAAAAAATGTTTACAATATTTTAAGGAAAAGGGTATAGCTTATGACATAGTATATTAAGACTGATGTCATGCTTTTGACCAATTCATGGGGTGGAGGGAAAGATTCTGAAAAGATACACATCAGAGCAGTGTATAAGGCTGTAAATCTCTGATAACTTTTATTTTCATCCTTTTTGCCATTTCTTATTTTCTAAATTACATTCATCAAATGTATTATTTAATACAAAATGTTAAAATGTGGGAGACAGTTTGTGAGCATTGATTTTCAATGCACTGACTAATGAAAGCCTTTCCCAACAAGCAAAACTAATTCAAACTAAGTTAAAGTACACAAACTGGAAAGATTCTAGCGTCTTCCTTTAGTAGTTACTTTTAGGTTATATTTCTGCCACATTTCTTTCTAAGTACTCCTCAATGATGTAACCTGACCATTTCGAACTCGTCTACCACACAAATGTGTCACCCATTTCTATTTTTCTGCCTTCTATCAAGACCTATCATAAATCCCAGAACTCTTTTTTTTCTTCTTTATTATACTTTAAGTTTAGGGAACATGTGCATAACGTGCAGGTTTGTTACATATGTATACATGTGCCATGTTGGTGTGCTGCACCCATTAACTCGTCATTTACATTAGGTATATCTCCTAATGCTATCCCTCCCCACTATCCTCACCCCACAACAGGCCCCAGTGTGTAATGTTCCCCTTCCTGTGTTCAAGTGATCTCATTGTTCAATTCCCACCTATGAGTGAGAATATGCAGTGTTTGGTATAGTTTGCTGAGAATGATGGTTTCACTCTTGTATGGCACTATCCCTGGTCCTCCAGGCTAAAAGTGATCTCCTTTTACTTCTAATTCCTGAGTCACCAGCCATGGCCTCTTTGAAGGACTTGCAGCCAATCAGACTCCAATTCAGAGTTTAAATTCCAGATATGCCACAGAGTTACCTTCTGAGCATGGATAGGTTTATTTCTCTGAGACAGTTTTCTGACTAATAAAAATTGAATCATAGTTGCATTTGCCTTCTAGAATAGTCATAGGAATAATAAGATAATGAGATTACATGTTTCCCAGGGTGATTCTTTGCATATCCTGGGTGCTCATTAAATTTCTGTTACTTCCTTGTCCCCCCATTACCCTTGGCCTCATGCTCAGCAGTTAATCTGTTAGCATATTATTTATAGCTATTTTTAACATGTTATCCTTTCTGTTGTTTATGGCTTTATGGCTCTTTTTTAAATGAAAAGTTCAGTTCTGTTTTATTGGGATAGGTAAGTATACAGTCATTGTAAGTGATAAATCTACTCAAAAGCACATGGAGAAAGACTTAAGCGCAGACCCTCATGAAACAACCAAGGAAGTCATCCCCATGAAGTCTTGAGTGTGCCTTCTCAACTTCCCCCAAGCACAAATGAAATTACACACATCTAGCACATTTGCTACTGTTTTTGTTTCTCTTTTACAATTTGCTTTTCTCAATTTATATGAAAGCACAAAGGTATACACTTTTCAATCATTTTATAACATTTAATTCTATGTCTATATCTTTACCACTTTAATCATTAGCTCTTTGGTAAGCATTTCGTTTCTCATTTATGGCACTTCTGATTGACTAAAGTGCAAGTTCTCCCTTTCTTCACTTTTAACAATAACCCAATTGTGCAGCGAGGGGAGCAGCCTTCATCTAAGAGAATGTAGCTCCTTTTCTTTCAGTGGATGAGTTATGATTGCTCAAAATTAGTACTAGCTGCTTAATTCTCTTCTGACAGCAATGGGTCCAAGGATGGGAATGTGACTAGGTTCTTTCCAGTGAAAGATAAGAGAAAGTATAGTGGGCACTTCCTTTTCCAGATTAAAAAGCCACAGATTTGGTGAAGAAAACATGGTGGCCCCGTTTCTTCCTCAAACTGGCACACCATCATATGTGGCTTCTGACCATGAGGAAACCAGGCCTCAGCGAGCTATTACATCAACCATGAGGCTATCGAGCGTCAAATTTCCTGTTAATTAAACAATAAACAGCCTCAGGATGTAAAATTCTGTTAATTTAGCATTCTCTTAATTCCAATCAAAAGCCTATAACAGATACACATATTGTAGACAGTTGTAAGTGTGAATATTTCTGTCGCTCAGTTGAATGTATGAAGCTTACATACGAAAATCTGGTGACAGCTGCCTTCTTTATTTCTGTTGTCACTTGGCCTTTTGCAGTCAATGAAGCCCTGCTCCTTGGGATCATCCAACACATAACTGAGCATTGTGGATCCATAATTCACAGATTTGCAATCTCATACAATCCGTTGATAAAGCTAAACAGACACTCCTCAAAGCAAACTTGGAAATTAACACTTGGTATAGCATACATGCTATTGATAAAGTGGCTTTGGAAACTCATCTTAAAATACTGGTTATTATGCCTTAAGACATATTTTAATTACTTCCCCCTTTTTTCCTCATGAGCCAGGGTTGAGGCCCATCTTTGTTGAGGATCTTGATGAAATACAATAATGGACAGGCAAGAGTTCAGTGATTGTTAAATTAATGGTTTCAGGAACAATCCCATGCCAAGTGACCCTGGAGAAAGGGTCATTGCATAATAAAGAAGGATGAATGAGGTCATATAAATTGTTGTTTAATCTGTACAGTTTCTTTTTCTCTGGATCTGGCCAAAGAAACTCTTCTATTCTAATTTTAAATTATAATACAGCTTTGAGTTTATTTCTCTCTCTAGACATGGTATATTTTATTTTCTCAGGGGTAGAAGGGGATCTGTCACCTTTTGGTTTGAGGTGAACCTCCATAATGTATTGCTCCTGCTGAAGCAAAACATTTTAGAGGAATTGAAACAAAACCTTCACATCCCTATGGTTGGGGGGGTGCTCATGGAAGCTGAGCCCTTGCAAAGCGCACTGTGAGTATAATTCCTCGGGTCTACCAGGAATCATAGGTGGCAAATAATCATGGTCACAGCTCAAGGATCCCAGTGAGACTTGAGACAGTCTCTGAAAGTAGAATGGAAAAACATAAAGGAATGTAAGTGAAAGTCAGAAAAACAGACCATGGCAACCATTGCCCTTTCTCCCTCTGTAAGTGGTAATGTTAAACAAATGCCTTCCGAATTTGTGGGACAAGAACAGACAATGAGAAAATAGAAAATACTTTGCAGTTTTTGAAGAATAGAGAGCCTTTTCCTGAAAAGATCTGTCTGTAGGTAAAAAGTCTCTAGTTACGTACATTCATCTGTTCTTTTGTTTCTTCATGAATTGTCCTATTGTTTTTTTTACTTCAAGAAAACCTTATTGATGGGGGACTATAACATACACTGATAAAACAAGGCAATGTTTCTGTCCTTAATATACTGTCAATTAAATCTTTATTTTTCAATCAAATATTAACTTTAGTAATTCTTATAGAGTACTTATTTTTGGGAGAATGCCGTTATCTGCTGATAATATAAACAGATGTTAAAACAGTCCTTTTTGAATTCACTTAACTATTCCTTTAGGATTTTGTGATTTGCCTTTTGCCAGATTCTGACATCAAGTGTTGGCTCAGAAGTTGAAGAATTTATAGAGCTTATAGGAAAAGGGGGCAGTATTACTAAACTGGGATGTGCGAAGGAAGTGAAAAATGGGATGGGGGGTGTACTTTAGGCAAGAAAAAATGCATCAGCAAGCCACAGAACTGGAAAGGCACGAATCCTACATTGGCAAATAGAAGGAGGAGAGTTTGCAAGGCCAAGGCTGAGTCTGGTATGAACATTGAACACTTGGAAAAGCAGCTGTGCCATCACGTCTTGGTTTCTTCCATTTGATTGTTATATAAGTAAAGACCAAAGAAGAAATTCAAGCCCAAAGGGTCTTTTCAGCTGTGGCATGACTTGGTGGCAAGGAACTCTTAAAAACTAAGAGGGAAGAAACTTCTCTGAAAGGGAGAAACATAAATGTATCCATCCACCATTTATGTTAAACGCATTTAAGAGATGTGCAATGTAGCAGAAACACAGTGTGTAAATATGAATGACATCATCCTCTCCCCTTTCTCCAAAAGGTGACAGTCCACTGAAGAAGCATGGTCAACAAATGTGAAGGGGAATCACCAAGAGAAAAGTAAAGGAAGTAGCCACCTATTGAGAGGCCTCTCCTGTCATGAGTGTGGCTGATTTTGGGTGGTCCACTGCCAAGATTTTTAATGTGATTAGATGGTGAGTTATATAGAGAGCTGGCTCAGCAAACTACAGCGGATAGACCAAATCCAGGTCACCACCTGTTTTTGTATGGTCCTCAAGCTAAGCATAGGTTTTACATTTTTAAATGGTCCAAAAATATCAAAAGAAAAATAATTTTTCATGGCACAAAAATTTAATGTCTATTAAGTTTCATTGGAGCATAGATAGGCTCATTTGTTTATGGGATATCTCTGGTTGCTTTTGCATTAAAATGCAGAGCTTGGTAGTTGCAACTAAGATTACATGGCCTGCAAAGCCTGAAACACTTATCACCTGGTCCTTAACAGAAAATGTTTGCCCATCTCTAAAAGAGAATAATCACCAGCTAGCTGGTTTGGGCTTGAAGTGTCTGGGGTGGCTGCCCAGAAAGGAGTGAGGGAAGGGTACTGCCTTCCCTGGCCACCG
Source organism: Macaca mulatta (assembly GCF_049350105.2). NCBI lineage: Eukaryota > Metazoa > Chordata > Mammalia > Primates > Cercopithecidae > Macaca > Macaca mulatta. The sequence continues at coordinate 11,463,287 of NC_133417.1, forward strand.
TGCTGTGTAGACCCAGTGACCCTGTGCATCCCAAATCATGGTTCCAGCTGTGACTCTTCATTGCCGGCCTCCTGCTTTGTTCCTCACTCAGATGAAAGCCCAGGCTAACTTGGCCTTCTGGAGAGGACTTTCACTATTTCAAAGGAAAGATAAATTTTTACCCCTCTGTTAAAAGTGTTTCATCACAGGGGTGCTTTAGAATCAATGCATTACACTCAAGTGGGTCCCTGACCCCTGAGCAGCCTAACTGGGAGACATCCCCCACTAGGGGCAGTCTGACACCCCACACCTCACAGGGTGGAGTACACCCCTGAGAGGAAGCTTCCAAAGCAAGAATCAGACAGGTACACTCGCTGTTCAGAAATATTCTATCTTCTGCAGCCTCTGCTGCTGATACCCAGGCAAACAGGGTCTGGAGTGGACCTCAAGCAATCTCCAACAGACCTACAGCTGAAGGTCCTGACTGTTAGAAGGAAAACTATCAAACAGGAAGGACACCTACACCAAAACCCCATCAGTACATCACCATCATCAAAGACCAGAGGCAGATAAAACCACAAAGATGGGGAAAAAGCAGGGCAGAAAAGCTGGAAATTCAAAAAATAAGAGCGCATCTCCCCCGGCAAAGGAGTGCAGCTCATCGCCAGCAACGGATCAAAGCTGGACGGAGAATGACTTTGACGAGATGAGAGAAGAAGGCTTCAGTCCATCAAATTTCTCAGAGCTAAAGGAGGAATTACCTACCCAGCGCAAAGAAACTAAAAATCTTGAAAAAAAAGTGGAAGAATTGATGGCTAGAGTAATTAATGCAGAGAAGGTCATAAACGAAATGAAAGAGATGAAAACCATGACACAAGAAATACGTGACAAATGCACAAGCTTCAGTAACCGACTCGATCAACTGGAAGAAAGAGTATCAGCGATTGAGGATCAAATGAATGAAATGAAGCGAGAAGAGAAACCAAAAGAAAAAAGAAGAAAAAGAAATGAACAAAGCCTGCAAGAAGTATGGGATTAGGGAAAAAGACCAAATCTACGTCTGATTGGGGTGCCTGAAAGTGAGGGGGAAAATGGAACCAAGTTGGAAAACACTCTTCAGGATATCATCCAGGAGAACTTCCCCAACCTAGTAGGGCAGGCCAACATTCAAATCCAGGAAATACAGAGAACGCCACAAAGATACTCCTCGAGAAGAGCAACTCCAAGACACATAATTGCCAGATTCACCAAAGTTGAAATGAAGGAAAAAATCTTAAGGGCAGCCAGAGAGAAAGGTCAGGTTACCCTCAAAGGGAAGCCCATCAGACTAACAGCAGATCTCTCAGCAGAAACTCTCCAAGCCAGAAGAGAGTGGGGGCCAATATTCAACATTCTTAAAGAAAAGAATTTTAAACCCAGAATTTCATATCCAGCCAAACTAGTTTCATAAGTGAAGGAGAAATAAAATCCTTTACAGATAAGAAAATGCTTAGAGATTTTGTCACCACTAGGCCTGCCTTACAAGAGACCCTGAAGGAAGCACTAAACATGGAAAGGAACAACCGGTACCAGCCATTGCAAAAACATGCCAAAATGTAAAGACCATCGAGGCAAGGAAGAAACTGCATCCACTAACGAGCAAAATAACCAGTTAATATCATAATGGCAGGATCAAGTTCACACATAACAATATTAACCTTAAATGTAAATGGACTAAATGCTCCAATTAAAAGACACAGACTGGCAAACTGGATAAAGAGTCAAGACCCATCAGTCTGCTATATTCAAGAGACCCATCTCACACGCAGAGACATACATAGGCTCAAAATAAAGGGATGGAGGAAGATTTACCAAGCAAATGGAGAACAAAAAAAAGCGGGGGTTGCAATACTAGTCTCTGATAAAACAGACTTTAAACCATCAAAGATCAAAAGAGACAAAGAAGGCCATTACATAATGGTAAAGGGATCAATTCAACAGGAAGAGCTAACTATCCTAAATATATATGCACCCAATACAGGAGCACCCAGATTCATCAAGCAAGTCCTTAGAGACTTACAAAGAGACTTAGACTCCCATACAATAATAATGGGAGACTTCAACACTCCACTGTCAACATTAGACAGATCAACGAGACAGAAAGTTAACAAGGATATCCAGGAATTGAACTCATCTCTGCAGCAAGCAGACCTAATAGACATCTATAGAACTCTCCACCCCAAATCAACAGAATATACATTCTTCTCAGCACCACATCGTACTTACTCCAAAATTGACCACGTAATTGGAAGTAAAGCACTCCTCAGCAAATGTACAAGAACAGAAATTATAACAAACTGTCTCTCAGACCACAGTGCAATCAAATTAGAACTCAGGACTAAGAAACTCAATCAAAACCGCTCAACTACATGGAAACTGAACAACCTGCTCCTGAATGACTACTGGGTACATAACAAAATGAAGGCAGAAATAAAGATGTTCTTTGAAACCAATGAGAACAAAGATACAACATACCAGAATCTCTGGGACACATTTAAAGCAGTGTGTAGAGGGGAATTTATAGCACTAAATGCCCACAAGAGAAAGCAGGAAAGATCTAAAATTGACACTCTAACATCGCAATTAAAAGAACTAGAGAAGCAAGAGCAAACACATTCGAAAGCTAGCAGAAGGCTAGAAATAACTAAGATCAGAGCAGAACTGAAGGAGATAGAAACATAAAAAACCCTCCAAAAAATCAATGAATCCAGGAGTTGGTTTTTTGAAAAGATCAACAAAATTGACAGACCACTAGCAAGACTAATAAAGAAGAAAAGAGAGAAGAATCAAATCGACGCAATTAAAAATGATAAAGGGGATATCACCACCGACCCCACAGAAATACAAACTACCATCAGAGAATACTATAAACACCTCTGCGCAAATAAACTGGAAAATCTAGAAGAAATGGATAATTTCCTGGACACTTACACTCTTCCAAGACTAAACCAGGAAGAAGTTGAATCCCTGAATAGACCAATAGCAGGCTCTGAAATTGAGGCAATAATTAATAGCCTACCAACCAAAAAAAGTCCAGGACCAGATGGATTCACAGCTGAATTCTACCAGAGGTACAAGGAGGAGTTGGTACCATTCCTTCTGAAACTATTCCAATCAATAGAAAAAGAGGGAACCCTCCCTAACTCATTTTATGAGGCCAACATCATCCTGATACCAAAGCCTGGCAGAGACACAACAAAAAAAGAGAATTTTAGACCAATATCCCTGATGAACATCGATGCAAAAATCCTCAATAAAATACTGGCAAACCGGATTCAGCAACACATCAAAAAGCTTATCCACCATGATCAAGTGGGCTTCATCCCTGGGATGCAAGGCTGGTTCAACATTCGCAAATCAATAAACATAATCCAGCATATAAACAGAACCAAAGACAAGAACCACATGATTATCTCAATAGATGCAGAAAAGGCTTTTGACAAAATTCAACAGCCCTTCATGCTAAAAATGCTCAATAAATTCGGTATTGATGGAACGTACCTCAAAATAATAAGAGCTATCTATGACAAACCCACAGCCAATATCATACTGATTGGGCAAAAACTGGAAAAATTCCCTTTGAAAACTGGCACAAGACAGGGATGCCCTCTCTCACCACTCCTATTCAACATAGTGTTGGAAGTTCTGGCTAGGGCAATTAGGCAAGAGAAAGAAATCAAGGGTATTCAGTTAGGAAAAGGAGAAGTCAAATTGTCCCTGTTTGCAGATGACATGATTGTATATTTAGAAAACCCCATCATCTCAGCCCAAAATCTCCTTAACCTGATAAGCAACTTCAGCAAAGTCTCAGGATACAAAATTAATGTGCAAAAATCACAAGCATTCTTATACACCAGTAACAGACAAACAGAGAGCCAAATCAGGAATGAACTTCCATTCACAATTGCTTCAAAGAGAATAAAATATCTAGGAATCCAACTGACAAGGGATGTAAAGGACCTCTACAAGGAGAACTACAAACCACTGCTCAGTGAAATAAAAGAGGACACAAACAAATGGAAGAACATACCATGCTCATGGATAGGAAGAATCAATATCGTGAAAATGGCCATACTGCCCAAGGTAATTTATAGATTCAATGCCATCCCCATCAAGCTACCAATGAGTTTCTTCACAGAATTGGAAAAAACTGCTTTAAAGTTCATATGGAACCAAAAAAGGGCCCGCATCTCCAAGACAATCCTAAGTCAAAAGAACAAAGCTGGAGGCATCATGCTACCTGACTTCAAACTATACTACAAGGCTACAGTAACCAAAACAGCATGGTACTGGTACCAAAACAGAGATATAGACCAATGGAACAGAACAGAGTCCTCAGAAATAATACCACACATCTACAGCCATCTGATCTTTGACAAACCTGAGAGAAACAAGAAATGGGGAAAGGATTCCCTATTTAATAAATGGTGCTGGGAAAAATGGCTAGCCATAAGTAGAAAGCTGAAACTGGATCCTTTCCTTACTCCTTATACAAAAATTAATTCAAGATGGATTAGAGACTTAAATGTTAGACCTAATACCATAAAAATCCTAGAGGAAAACCTAGGTAGTACCATTCAGGACATAGGCATGGGCAAAGACTTCATGTCTAAAACACCAAAAGCAACAGCAGCAAAAGCCAAAATTGACAAATGGGATCTCATTAAACTCAAGAGCTTCTGCACAGCAAAAGAAACTACCATCAGAGTGAACATGCAACCTACAGAATGGGAGAAAATGTTTGCAATCTACTCATCTGACAAAGCGCTAATATCCAGAACCTACAAAGAACTCAAACAAATTTACAAGAAAAAAACAAACAACCCCATCAAAAAGTGGGCAAAGGATATGAACAGACATTTCTCAAAAGAAGACATTCATACAGCCAACAGACACATGAAAAAATGCTCATCATCACTGGCCATCAGAGAAATGCAAATCAAAACCACAATGAGATACCATCTCACGCCAGTTAGAATGGCGATCATTAAAAAGTCAGGAAACAACAGGTGCTGGAGAGGATGTGGAGAAATAGGAACACTTTTACACTGTTGGTGGGATTGTAAACTAGTTCAACCATTATGGAAAACAGTATGGCGATTCCTTGAGGATCTAGAACTAGATGTACCATATGACCCAGCCATCCCATTACTGGGTATATACCCAAAGCATTATAAATTATGCTGCTATAAAGACACATGCACACGTATGTTTATTGTGGCACTATTCACAATAGCAAAGACTTGGAATCAACCCAAATGTCCATCAGTGACAGATTGGATTAAGAAAATGTGGCACATATACACCATGGAATACTATGCAGCCATAAAAAAGGATGAGTTTGTGTCCTTTGTAGGGACATGGATGCAGCTGGAAACCATCATTCTTAGCAAACTATCACAAGAACAGAAAACCAAACACCGCATGTTCTCACTCATAGGTGGGAACTGAACAATGAGATCACTTGGACTCAGGAAGGGGAACATCACACACCGGGGCCTATCATGGGGAGGAGGGAGTGGGGAGGGGGGAGGGATTGCATTGGGAGTTATACCTGATGTAAATGACGAGTTGATGGGTGCAGCACACCAACAAGGCACAAGTATACATATGTAACAAACCTGCACGTTATGCACATGTACCCTACAACTTAAAGTATAATAATAATAAATAAATTTTAAAAAAAATAATAAAAAAAAATAAAACCAGAAAAAAAAAATCAATGCATTACAAATTGAAGAAAAATTATTGCTTTACATCTCAGTGTGCTTATATAAGCTGGGTAACTGCGATGACCTGGTGGGGATGGATAAATAAAATCCCTGATTCTCTTCCAGAATCACTATGGCCAAACCTCTGGCCTGTTTCTGAATTCAACTCATTCTTCCAATTCAAACTCTTTCTTTCTTCTGGGAGACTTCTCCCTCAGATCAGCCCCTCTTTGCAAGTGCCCTATTGTTGGGAGGGATGCCTGTCTCCTGCCTTCTTTTACTCATGTGCCAGTGGCTTTTCACTATGCACACAGCTCGGGCCATTTGCCCAGGAGCTTCCCGAGGCTCCCACTCACCAAGAAAACACAAATACAAGAAAGATGAAGTCTCCTACCATCATTTCTAGATAATATAAGCAACTTTGCTTTTTAGAGTTGGAAACTTTAAAAAAAAGTCAAAGCATGTATTTCTTTTAAAAACATAGATCTTTTTTAAAATCCTACACAAAAACAGAAGAAAATTAAGTGTAGTTTTTATAGGAAAGAAAAGAACAACATGTTTCATGAGCAATCGTTTCCTCCAATAAAGGTCGAAGTGATCTATGGCCAGTCTGACTCTTTCAGGAGCAGTTTATATTTGAAAAGACACGAGATAATTATAACCCTTTGCTCACAGACACAATTGTGCTAAGCAAATTTTACTCAAGCAATGGCTAAAATAATATGGCTTGACACTAATAATAAATTTCACAAATTCCTGCAACCTTCATCATTCTTATTTTGTATGAGATGTCATTCTCTTTGATAGGTATGGATGAATGGCTCAAGATGATGGATAGCGTGGATGGCTGTCCACTAGCAGAGTCTGTTACCGCATGCTTCAGTTCTCGAGGCTGGATCTTGGAAATTGTATCTTCCTGTTGCTTAAAAGGCATGTAGGAAAGGCAGCTTTGATTTTGCTATGCTGCCCATTTGTTCTTGTTTGGATTCTGTGTATTCCAGAATGAGTATTTACTTCCATTCTGGTGTTTCTACCCTCTTTATTACCCACGATTACATTTCAAATCAACGTGAAGTTTTTACTATTTGAAACATCGTTCTCCTAAGGATTTCTCATTGTGAAGGGAAACTGTTCTCAGAGTAGTTGGAACCGTATCATGGCTCTGCTACACCGTCAGACCTGAAGGAAACAGATTTTTAAAATATTTGTTACTTTCAACCAGTGCTATTGTAGTAAGAGAAGAAAGGATGTGGATACCCTGCATCTCAGTTCTGCTGGTGAAGTAAGCTTTGGAAAGGTTTCGCAGATCATTCCACTCAAGCAGTCAGGTTTTGTGGGGATGCAGAGTCCATCGGCAGCTAGCACTATGCCACACGCCACGCGGGGCTTTGTAGACATTGTCTCTTTACACATTTAATCCACTTGGTAAGGAAAGTACTGTTAGCTGCCTTTTAGCTACATAAAGCGTTCAGAGATGTAGGTGGCTTGCCTTGAGTCACGGAGCTTGCAGAAACCTGAGGCAGGGGTTCATCTTCCCATAGAGGGTTTTCTGCTACATGGCCACTACATTTGCCCTGGAAGGAGGAGCAGAGATGAACAGTGTATTCGGCTGTTCCTGGATCACTATAAAGAAATACCCGAGACTGAGAAATTTATGAAGAAAAGAGGTTTTACAGGCCCATGGTTCTGCGGGCTGTATAGGAAGCACGGTGTTGGCATTTGCTCAGCTTCTGAGGGGGCTTCAGGGAGCTTTTACTCATGACAGAAGGCGAAGTGGGAGCAGGCGTGCCACATGGTGAAACAGGGACAAGAGAGAGAGTGGGAAATGTTGTAAAGTGCCACACTTTACAACAACCAGATATGGCAAGAACTCACTATCATGAGGACAGCGCCAAACCAGAAGGGATCTGTCCCTATGACCCCAACACCTCCCTCCAGGCCCCACCTCCAACATTGAGGATTACATTTCTTCTTCTTTCTTCTAAAAAAATGAAAAAATAAAAATAAAAGGACACGTGCAGGTTTGTTACACAGGGATACGTGTGCCATGGTGGTTTGCTGCACCTATTGACCCGTCCTCTAAGTTCTCTCCCCTCACTCCCTGCTCCCCAACAGGCCCTGATGTGTGTTGTTCTGCCTCTGTGTCCATGTATTCTCAATGTTCAACTCCTACTTACGAGTGAGAACATGTGGTGTTTGATTTTCTGTTCCTGTGTTAGTTTGCTGAGAATGATGGCTTCCAGCTTCATCCATGTCCCCGCAAAAGACATGATTTCATTCCTTTTTATGGCTGCATAGTATTCCATGGTGTATATGTACCACATTTTCTCTATCCAGTCTATCATTGACAGGCATTTGGGTTGGTTCCATGTCTTTGGTATTGTAAATACTGCTGCAATAAACATACGTGACATATGTGTGGAGGGTTACATTTCAACAGGAAATTTGGTGGAATCATATATTCAAACCATATCAAACAGTAAACGGCCAGGCCCTCTGCAGAAGCATCACCTCCAGCACTGACTTCACCCTATAGCAACCCTGGAATAGAAGTGCCAAAGGTCCATGGACCTCCCAAAGCAAGGGAAGAACAAGTCCTCTCAGGGCTGCCACATATCTCACTTTCTAAGAGTCCACCTCTCAAGAGTGCCTGAGACTCACTCCCAGACACACACTGCTGAGTTACCTACTTCATAGCACTTTCCAATCTTTAATTTTACCTTAGGTTCTCATCTGCCCTCCTATAGAAAGTTTTTCTATTTGCCTCATAATAACTTTCCTATTTGCTTTCTAACTAAAGCTTAGAAAAGTAATTCAGTTCACACAATATATTGGTTATAACCTAACCTCTTAAATTCACCCTTCCTTGTTATCGAATCAGACCCTGTCTACCACCCAGGAAAATTCCCTAAAGGGCTACGTCTTCAGTAATGGAGATAATGAATCTTCCAGGAGACACATGAAGGGCAGGGGCCCCAGCCTTCTTTGTCCACTTCTGATCAGTATCCACCGAGCATTTGCTATGCTTTACCCTGTAACGCGTTCTCAGGGCACACTGAGATTATGACCGGATCTCTGTCCTCCAGATATGTGGAATGGGAAGAATAAAATCACCCCATGGGATTTTTGTGAAATTTAAATTTAAATAAGGTAATGTAAATTAAATTCCTAGGTCAGGCTATGCAGGCACGTTGCCAGCATTTTAATAGTCTTCAGGCTCCAGTTCCTCACGGGGGTACACACAGCTAAGCCTTCCGTATCTCTGGTCTGAGTGATGTCTCCTTTGGAATTCACGATCATCGAATCTTTGCTCGTAAGCTGCCGGGTCCCTCCTTCACTGTCTTCCCCCACAGAAGAAAACCTCGGCTCCCAGGTTTTCTCCTCACAGCCTGCTCCTTGAACCTCATGACCTTATCGCTATCAGAGTCCTAGCCAGAGACTGTGAGATTTCCACATTAAAATTATTAAAGAGGTTTAGCTATAAAGGTTTCGTTTTAAAGTTATGTAATGATAAAATTATTAAAGAGGTTTAGTTACAAAGTTACAAAGACGTTTCAGGTGTACACTGAAAAAGTTTCTTTTACTCAAAATAAACTACTGAAAAGGGTGTGGTTTCAGGCATGACTTTTCATACCTTTGCTTCTACCCCTGAATAAAAGGAAAAGGCAGACATAATCGATTACCTGCTGTCACCCTCCCCCGTGGTGTGGCCTCCTTGATCCCAAAGGCCCAGTTCCTTAATGGCCAACGGGACCTCACAGGCCAGCTATGATCTCACTCCCCCTTTCCTCTTCTTAGATGGCTGTTTTCTTTACTAACACCTATAACAAATTCTGCTAGCTGCATTCCCTCAGAGGTGTCAGTGATAAGCCATACATGATGATTTTCTATGGGGTATCTGTCTTTCATCAAGGGATATATACAGATTCCACGGGCATCTCTAAATAAGTCACTGCAGTAAGTTACTGTAAGTGACTACTGGGCAGGGGGAGAGCATCAAAGCATGTTTCTTACTCCTGAACTTCTCCTACCCAAGAGACCCCATTTCTGACTCCATCCAAGCTCAACCTCAGTTAACTCTTTTGTCTTTGGACAAAAGCATGACATTGGCATCTCTGTTCCTTTTTATTAGACTGTATGTTTCAAGATGATATGTTTAGAACATTACAAAAAAGCCTTGTGGGAACATGTACCAATTCACTTATTTTCATTTCCTTAGGATCTGGTGGGGAGGGGAGACTCTGTGAGCCTGGATTCTCTGGTTAATGAGAAGAGATGATTTGAAATAATTAAAGCTGACTGTGATCTTCATTCATTCATTCAGCACAAGTTTATCCAGGACAACTTTGGATATGGAGAACAATGGAGAACAAGACGAAAAAATCACACCCAGAGGGAATCTATATTATAGACAAGAAGACAGAAAATAAACAAATATGCAAATCAGTTAATGTCACACAGTAAAAAATATACTGAAGGAGTAAAGCTGGATGGCAGGGGAACAGAAACTCAGGTATTTTTGGAGTAGGAGGAGGAGATTGGTAAGCTTTGCTTTAGCAAGGTCTCAATGGAAAAACGACATTTGAACTGAAGCCGAATAAGAGTCAGACAATTAAAGTTCTGGGGGAAGTACAAATGGGGTAGGGGGCACAGCAAGGACACAAGGGGGCACAGCAAGGACACAGCTGAGAAGGATGTTCTTTTCCAATCTGAGGAAGGGAGAAGGTGTGGCTTCAGTGGGGTAAGCATCAGGTAATCTGGCATGAAAGGAGGCCAAGGCAGCAGAGGCCTACTCATTTAGAAAAACTAGTAAGAAACAATGAACCAAAAGGAAGAGAACTTTTCCTCAATCTTCAAGACCCCTTGCTATTGGAAACTGAGCTCTCCATCGACCTGCTCCCATCACCCCTTCTTCACACACGCTGAAAGTCTCAGAGAGCTGGAATACGTCAAAGTAGAAAGAGCTGTTTGCAATGGAGGGTAGGGTTGCTTCTCCATCCTGAGCTGATAAGCTCCACATACAACACAATCTTCCAATCTTATTGGAGAACTGACCTTTTTTCAACCTTCTAATTTCAACTAGGGTTCTCTGTACCCTTGCCAGTGATTTCACAGGAATGAAATCATTTCTTCACTGTTCCACAGACAATATTTCACTTACCCCTTAGCTGAAATGCCAGCTCTTTTGTGAAATCGACCCAATCTGTAGAATCATATTCAGTGCCTGTACCCACATTATAGCTCTGAATTCCCTTTATTAGTATCCCTGTACTCAACTTACTCTCATTATAGTTATGCATCTCTATCTTTGTTCCATTTAACTATGAATCTGGGAGTCCTGAGACTTCATAGCACCAACGTGATTTTCCGCAGTTTCTCCAAAAAACCTCTCGTGAACCCCCGAGGTGGGAGGAGTCCAGAGTACCCACTTTTGCACCAGAGAACTTGACAGTCTGTACTGCAATTGCTGATTTGCTTTTCTGCCTTTTGCTCATTTGAGAGAACTGAACTTGGCCTTCATCTTATTGATATCTACATGCCTAAGGCCCAACTGAATTTCTCATGACATGTAAATGCTTAATAAATAAGTAAATAATAAATGCATGAATGAATACAGGTTAGGGCTTAATAAAACTTTATTGGCTGAGTTTAATTTGAAAATTCAGTTAAAGTCAAGAGACATTTTTAAATATCTAGTTTGTACAAAACTTTATTAGACACTAAAAGCTAGGAATAATGTATTATTATGTTCTTACTTTCTGCAATAGGTTATTATGGAAGCTTTTATTATCTCTTCCCCAAATGCTTAAGGTTTGATTTCCCCCACCAAAGAAATGAGATTCCACTTGAATATAGAAAGGTCTTCTCTGATCTTAATGTTTATGCCAGCTTTTTAAATAAACAATAAAATGGATAATACTAGACTATTACATATAATTTATACTGTTTTTTTTATACTTGCTTAAAGCTGTATGATACTTTTATTTTTGTTCAATGAAAGTATTTTACAGATAAATGATATTAAAGTATTGGTATGTAGGATAATCAACAAATTATTGGTTGACTTTAGGACATAAAAATGCAATTGCGTCAGACTTACAATGAAAGGATTGTTGGTGGTTGGCTAAACCTGAAAATAATTTTGAGTCGGAAATGAAATATCAGAGCTGGGGAGTATAGCTAAGTGTTGATGACAACTCAAGAAGGAAAGTGACACTTCCCAGCGACAGGCGTGATGAGTTTGCTCAGGAATAACAACATCACGGCAGGCGGAAGTGGGTGCAGATGTATCATCACTACGAAATACAGGAGGTGTTTGTTGGGTGTACCTCTTAGTCTGCCTCAGCATTATTCTGTGTAGGATGCGCACTGTTATCCTTCCCCTGCCACCTTGATTTAAATCACTGGAAATGGTTATTTCCGATGCTCTGCCAAAGGACAGAATATGTGTTTGCTTCACAGTCTCATTTGCCCTCCGGCTGTTCCACATGCACCCTGTTTGCCACCTTACACTTGCAAATCCTGTTATAGAAGAAGGAGAGTCCCAGTTGCAACTCCCAGAGAAAGGTACTAGACACTGAAGGCAGAAAGACGTGTCGCTTCAGTGGGCATAGTACTGCCAGTAGCCAGCCATTGTCTCTCCCTCCTTCATCTGCATTTCCCTGGCAAAGTAATGGATAGATATCTGTGAATCTGTTTTTATTCTTTAAAATATTCAGCTCATAATGTATAATAAAAATATGTTCGCGGTTTCCCTCTGTAAGATTAAACTGTTCTCTTCACCTTTCTTTACAGAAAACACATTTCAGACTCAATGGAAAAGGCTTCTCCAATTCCTCTCATAGCTCAAAAAAGCCATATTGAAAACACTGATCCATTTATAATACAATACACTTTATATAATGCGATATGAATCATATTTTTTGTACCAAGTAGAAAGAGATTTGACAGTCTGAGATGGATTCCTCAAAACTGATGTTCAGGAAATTTCTGTAAAAAGAAATATGTTTCCTTAATCACTTCTCTTATAGTACTGGGGATGTGCTTCCACTGTAAAAATGTTAAGAGTCAACAGAATTGAAATTGAGCTAAGAGTGGAGTGGAGCTTGCTCTTGGCATGGGGGATATTATGGTAATGAGGGACTTTATTGCTTTTTTTTTCTCACATTGTGAATCTTTCTTCTCTGTCATTTTTCCCACATGAAATTTGCAAATGAAATTCCATTTCTCTCTCCTGTCACACCTGCGCAAGACTCCATATTTATACTCACAACTCCTAGAACTTTGTCTATCTGGAGAAGTAGTCACAAAAACCAAACCTGTCTAATAAAACCACAGCTTATATTTCAGGATTTGATCTGGTTTTTTTGTTATTTGTTTTTGTTTTTTTAATAACAGGTCAAAATTTTGATTTATCAAGTAACTGAAGCTATATTTTGTATACAGGAACATGGTCACGGATTTGGGAACTCAAGAGGCCATTATATTACATCTTAGAGCTATGCGGGGAAACCATATAGCTGAATTTTGGCACAATAACTCCCACTCAGTTTCTTTGTGACCTTGGATAAGTCACTAGAAATCTCTGCACCGGTTCCCTTGAATCTGAAATGAAGGGATGGTGTTAGATACAGAACACTCTATCCCTGGTATAAAATCATGGATTCCAAGTGAATGTTGAGGTTTGGAAAAGAATTTAATAATTCTGTTAACCTGATCAAGGTAGCACCCAAAAAACATGCTGCTATCATGTCAGTTTTGAAAATGTCCCAGTGGAATGGGAGGACATTAACAACTGTTGAGAGTATAGCCCTGTTAGAATGAGGAATCCTCCTTCATAGATGCAGCAGAGGTAAAGAGGCAGTTTGCAGAACACATTATCATAAGTTATTTCCCATTCCTATATCGAAGTCAGCCATTAAAAAGATTCCAACCACTCAACAATTGAGGAGAGTAGAGGTAATTGTAAAAATAGTTCCTAATATTTCCTTTTACTTGCACGTGCATATGAGCGCACTAAGCTTACGATTGAATAGTTCGCAGATTGCTTTTAAAGAAAAATTTAATGGCTTGGCAATCTTTATTAAAACAACAAGAAGAAACTCTTGAATTTTCTTAGGTGCTTCCACTGCTTAAAAAAAGACACATATTTTCAAACTCCACTTTTATGACCAGGCAGCTGTTCATGCTGCATATTGTAAAACATATTCTACATACTTCTGTTTTACTGCTGATGTTTATCAGTAAAATTCCAAGATATGTTTCAAAGCAACCAGCCTCCTACTTATTTTTTCTCCTTCAAAGTCAACAAAAATGGGCCAGATGCAGTGGCTCTCGCCTGTAATCCCAGCACTTTGGGAGGTTGAGGTGGGTAGATCACTTGAGGTCAGGAGTTTGAGACCAGCCTGGCCAATAAGGCGAAATCCGTCTCTACTAAAAATACAAAAATTAGCCAGGCATGGTGGTGCAGCTACTCTGGAGGCGGAGACAGGAGAATTGCTTGAACTCAGGAGGTGGAACTTGTAGTGAGCCGAGACTGGGCCACTGCACTCCAGCCTGGGTGACAGAGTGACACTCCATCCCCCTCCCACAAAAAAGAAAAAACAAAAAGAAGAAAAAGTCAACAAAAATGTTTCTTAGTCAATGGGTCAGGGATGAATAATAAGAATGATTTGCCTGGATAATTACTCCTATTGTCTTCTCATTTTGACAAGTTTAAGTAGTCACTGGAACTATTACCATTCTATGCAACCACTGATTTAAAAATGTGTACGCTATATCAACTTTCTAGTCTGCAATGCTTGAAGTTTTCCTGAGCTCCAGTAGTGACTCCTCTAATTCCTGTTGACTGATTTCTTTAAATCCCAGATTAACAGGAATTGAGGATTACAATGATAGTAAAACTACAGAACATGACTCACACATTGGAAGACGCAACGAAAAATTGTAATCTATTTGAACTTTTGCATTTATGCCTTTGTGGAATTTGAAGAAGAGTAGCTCAAGGCAAATCAGATGAAACAAAATCTGCATTTATAAGAAAATAAATAATTAAAAAAAATAACGCTTGTAGATGGTCCGATTATTATGAGAGAGAGGAAGCTCCCAAATATACAGAAAAAAACATTAATCAATCTGGCAGTGAGAGGCTGCTGATGACAGGGATTAAAGGAAGAGGTGGAGAGTCCTGTTGAGAGAAAAGTCAGTGTTTAGAAGGAATGAGGAAGCCAGTAAGAAGCTGAGGTCAGATTGCAGCTGATCACAGCCTTCCTGAAGAGCATGACCTCCAAAGCTAAGAGTCAACAGTGGCTTCTTGTGTGAACCCCAGATCACCCAACAGACCACTGAGTTTCAACAAATATTCCCACCAACCTTTACTGATTTTTGTTAACATGTCTTGTTACATTAAGTCTTACCTATTTGTGTTATGCTTTTTTCAGCCAAAAAGACTGAAACAAACATAAAATTTAGATAAAAATAAACATTAACATGTTACATCTAGCCATCTAATGAATATGTTTACTTTAAAATGTTGTAATTAATTTCTGTATCCCATTTTATTGTCAAGAGATATAAGGTTCATAAATCTTTCATTTTCAAATTAAATATCTTTGAAATCCAAAACCACCCTCTGCAAGAGTGCTTTTCTTCCTTCCTTGAAATCCTCGCTCTGATATAAAATATCTGGCATATGGGAGTCTGATCTAGGACTCAGCCCTGGCCAGTGGGCATGAAAGAAAGGCACAGGAACGCCACCTTCACCCTATGGCTGAGCCTGCCTAATTGCAACTGCTCTCCCTACCACTAGGTAAATGTGAGCTACAAGCCATCCAGCCCTGGTGGGTCCTGGTCACCTGGACTGTGGTCACACAGCTCTTCACCACTGCAGATTTAACTTCTGCAACCTGACTTGAACACTTCCCCACGTGAGCCCTCAGGACCAGTCAGTCTTCTGTTACCCGGACTGAAGGAAAGTGTTTTGCAGAGGCAGAGCAGTCTCCACCTTGCAGAAAGACATCATGTCTCTTTTTTCTGCTTCATCATATTCCCTGGGGGTCCCAGGTAGTCATGTCAAACTGATTAATTAACAACAATTATTATCATATTAGGTTTGTGCAAAAGTAGGTGGGTGCGAAAGTAATTGTGGTTTTTGCCATTGAAAGTAATGGCAAAACTGGAATTACTTTTGCAACCACCGAACTGATTATTATACAATGTTTATTACATAATAGAGAGCATTTAATACAATTTTCATGTTAGTTCTCACAGTTGTGTGGGGTTACTCTCATGGCCCTCATTGCACAGATAAGGAAACTATGAGAGAAAGAGAAGAGCAGTTTGCCTGCAGTGACACATCTGCAAGCACAATGGCTGGAATTTGACCAGATAACCTTACATTTGTGACTGTGCATTTACCCACACAAGGTAGTTCTTTTGTTTGGTATGCATGCATTTCTCCCAAGGTTGGATGCCGGCTGAATGGGTGTGGAAGGGTTCCTGATTCTCTCTCACTGACTGTCCTTAGTAAAGCCTGAGTATCAGTTATCTGGCAGACTCAGGAAGAAAGCCAGAAGGGACCTCACAACCATAAACAAGTGAGAAAATGAGGAAGCAGGGATTTACTAGGGCTAGGAGGAGAGAAACTAGGTAAACAGAAAGGCTGTCCTTTGACAAATATAGCTAATACAGTGCTCAGAGGCCAGAGCTGCCATGGGACTTGAATGAAGCCATGGGACTTGAAGGAACATATACAAGGCCTTTGATCTGACGAGTAGGGCCTGGAGTTTCTTGACCATGAGACAACCCTCTAATTTTCATTACATCTAAGACCACTTGAGAAGGGGACTGCCACGATACTTATCTATGAATGATCAACCCAGGTGGAAAATGGACTCCAGTGGCAGCCAAGGGAGCAGCGCTCTCTGTACATTGAACAGAGATAGACATGAGGTTTCCCTCTTCCCCAGTGCATTCAGATCCAGGGGTTTCCTCTTCATTTTAAAATCAATTATGAGATTCATTAACATAGGAGAAAATTATACAAAACACATCAGATTATATACATTGTTCTCTGCTTTAAAAAAACAATTATTTACCTTGCATATTGGCTACATTGGAACAGTTTAATAGCATTTCATCATATTTATGTGCCATAATTTCAGGAGCCTATTGATTCAAAATTTAATAGTTTTCAGGTTTTGCTCTGACACACCATGCGATAAGGAACATCTTTTAGATATTACATTGATAATATTCTGTATAGCAAATTGGAAATATGAATGCTTAGCAGTAAGATTGCTGGATAAAAATTTATGTGCATTTTTAATAGTCATGGCCAAATTGCCCTCCAGAAATTTTGCACCAACTCACGCCCCCATCAGCTGTATGAGAGGCCCTGTCTCCCCACACACTTGCTGGTAGAGGGAATCATTAAGATTTTTTTCTTTTTAATTTTTTTGATAAGATAAAAATTCTTATTTTATTGCTGTTATGATTTGCATTTTTTTTGGAGGCAGGTGATGCAGAACATCTTTTCATATGCTTATTGGTCATTGTTCTGAAAATGGTAAACTGCCTGTTTACAACTTTTGACCATTTTTCTTAGCTTGTTCATACTTTTCCTTATGAATTTGTATAAGTTATTTTAACTTAAGGAAATTAGGCTTTTATCTATTATTAAGTTATGATTACAACTTCCCACTTTGCTGTTAGTCTTTTGAATTTGTTTGGTGCCATATAAAATATTTGACAGGTAATAGTCTGAGTTATAGCTCTATTTTACCAGCACTATCATCTTGCACAAGTTATTTAACCTATGTGTGCCTCGATTTTTTCATCTTTAAAATGTGTATAATAAAAAACTCATAGGGTTTGATGAGGATAAACAATTTTATATACAGAAAATTGTATCATGTAGAACTTATAGTACTTGTATGTTAGCTCTTATTTTATTCTTCCATTATCAAATTTATCAGTCTTTTCCTTTATAGATTGAGTTTTTAATTCTTCTTGAAAATCAGATAATTTTTAATACATAAACTCTAAATTTGTCTGAAAAGAAAGTAATAGGAAAAAAACTACTCTCAGATTATTTAATTTATACTCTTATCTAAAGCTAATTTATTAAAAGTCTGAATCCTTTGTGAGGCTCTTTGATGTCCCAGCAATTTGGAATGTTTCAGACTTTGCACTCTTAGTAAAGAAAAATGCAGAAATTCTCAACATTCAGAAGTCACAGTCACGGTGATTTCTGTGCTGAGGCTTACTTTTCCTAAACCGGGCCTGAAATTTGTAAGAGACCTTCTTGCCCATGGTGGTTTTCTCGTGATGTTCTTCTCAAATAATAGGCAAAAAGGGACTAGACTTTCCTGCAGAGGACCTTGTTGCCTTTCCTTCCATTAAGCAAGTATTGTCTGGACACGCCCTTTACCTCTGTCACACTCTCGAATGTGGCAGCTGAAGCCATGCAGTTGGGTTGTTTTATTTAAGACACAATGAAGGGCAAAAATCTCCCACCGGTGCTGAGCGTGTCTAGGAAAAGCAATACCTGAGTTGCAGACACAGTGCAAATCTGTCTGGCAGGGCACTGAAGTAGGTGCTCCAGTGTCCAGAGTGGAGAAGCATCGCATGAATAGTGGAATCTGGATAGTTTCTCACTGGACACACTATACCTGGTGGTATAAATTGAGGCTTTTAAAGCATTTCCTACACAAATAATGATTGGGTTCATGAAAAGGGGAAAGACTGAATGTATTGTCAGTGTGGCTGTACACAGACAGACTTTTAAATTCTGTAAAAGTCCTAAAAGGGAAGCAGGAACTCTTCTATCCACCCTCCTCCACCCCAAGTGTTTCTCTGGAAACACTGGACTGGAAAACAAAAATAGAAGTGGACTCAATTTCTGCTCCTATCATTTAACATTTAGATTTATTTCCTTTAAATGTAGGTGTTGATATGAAACATCCAGCATTATTAACAGAATTAAATTACAGAAGAAACACATGTAAATGAAGTAGCCCATCCTCTGCCTACTAGAGTTTGTATTGTGGTTGTCCTTGTTAGTCGCCCTGTGCAACATCAAGAAAAGATCACGTCACAGATGCAAAAGGAGACTTAGTCCTCATGGCATATTTTTAAAAATGTTTTGAAAGGGCAGTGCCAATGTCAAAGGACTCTTACGGAGAGAGTCCACATGCCATTGTTGTCTTCAGGGACATCAAAAAAAAATGCTCCAGCAGGGAGAGGGAGGCAGGAGGGTATGACAAGCTTTTCTGAATCCTAACACCAATGGAATCCTCTGCTATCAGCCCACCCTTTTCCACAACAGCAAATTAAGTCTTGTTAAGTCAGGTGCCTTGACACTGTTATTTTCAACCTTTCAAATAGTAAACTCAGAGAGCACCTCCCGGGAGGTTTTAGAGTGACACAGTGAAAGAATACGGAAACGGAGATGGCCAGTGTTTACGTCAAATCTCAGCACTTTTCATCATTGATTAGCAAATATGTTTGGAACGTGTATTATGTGCGTGGCTCAGTGCTAACATGGCTCAGTGACTTTTACAAAGTTAGCAAATGAGAAAATTAAATATTTTAACTATACACAGGATTATAACAATTATATTAAATTAGATTATGTGCTAGAGAGTCCCTCGTGGTGCCCGTCATAGAGTAGGTGTGCGCCGAGTGTCAAGCAAATGTCATTGACAACATCTGCAATAAAACATATAATATATTTTAAGGCATTTAGTGTTGAGTTTGCCTACCATATCTGTTACATATAAATTTGTTGAAAATTAGTGGTTCATCAACCTTCTACATGGCAGAAACTTCAAAGGTGACAAAGGCCTTATATACAAAGAAATCTCCTTTTTATCATGGCAAAGTACTGAAAAGCTTCAGCGAATAGTTATTCTCCATTCACTACCATTCACTCTCCTTAAATATTGCAGCCTTAGAGGACACGTAAGAGAAGCATTTGATAAGAATATTGAAAAAATGAAATTCTATGAGAAAAGACCAAATAAAAAGAACTATTATTTATTTAAATGACTCTTCCAGGCATGTATTAAGATATTTGCATACTTGACTCTCAATAAAAACCTCATAAAATGGATAATATCTCTATTTTCCAAAAGAAAAATTGAAGCTTGGATAGGTTGTATACATTGCCCAACATTACCCAGCTAATAAGAGACATGACTGGAATCTGAAATCAGATCTTTAATTTAAAAACCAACAAGCAGGGAAAATAGTATTTTCAGGATGAGAGAAGGTGGTTATGGGGGGTGAGGATGGATAGGATGTTTTCTGCCTTTAGAGTGTGGCACTGTTAAAATATTTACTTATATTAGAATCAGAGCTCCCTAGAAGTGTGTCATGCATAAAAATAATTGATGGGAAAATAGATCAATGGCAAAACCACATGGCATAGAGGATACTGGAAAAAGCAAAGAATAATAAAAGCCAGGCAGTGTGTGAAGGAGCAAGTGACTGGCAGGCAGCAGGCTGCTGAGTGTAACTGGGTGACTGAGGTGCATTTCCTATAAGAAGCCTAGGTAGAAGCCACTCTCCGTCTCACAAACGAATATTGGAAGGAGCTCTTCTGGTGCCAGATTTGGCTGGGAGTCACTGTGGTGTACAACACTGAACAGGACTCTCATCTATTTGCAGGAAGGGTGGAGGAGGCCTGGGAGGTGAATGGGGACAGTGCTCCAGGCAAGGGCCACAGACCCTCACCAGCAGAGGTTGCAGGGGACCATGGCAGCACTTCACTCTGAAGGCTCTGCAGGGAACTGAAGAAAAAGGAGACCAGGAAGAAGATCAAGGCAAACTTGACGAGTAAACCTTCCAGCATTAGGAATCATGCCCGTCAAAAAATCTGGACATAAATGTGTATAGCAGCTTTACTTATAATCCCCAGATACTGGAAGCAATTAAGACATCCTTCAATAGATAAATGTGTAAACAAATTGTGGTACATCCATAATTTGGAATACTTTTAGTGATAAAAATAAATCCATAAAAGTGGATGAATCTTAAATGTATATAAGTGGAAAAAAGCAAATATGAAAAGATTATATACAATGCAATTCCAATTACATGGCATTTTGGAAAAAGAAAAACTATTATATAACAATGGTTAGAAAGGCAAGACTATAGTGATATGTAGGAATTCAAGAGGGCGGGCAGGAGGGTTGATTAGGTAGAGGACGAGGGAAATTTTAGGGTGGCAAAATCATTATGTATAATACTCAGATGGTAGATACATGACACAATGCATTTGTCAAAACTTATAGAATTCATAACAAAAAGAGAGGCATTTTTTAAGCATTTAGGATGTAGAGAAATCTCAGGATGGAATGCAGGATGAAGCGAGCAATCTAACTGTGTAACAAATGAATGAAATTTGTATGGGATGGGAAAAAAGGTGCCGACCTAAGTAAACTTTGGAAATGAGAATAGTCTGTAAGTCTAAAGGCAAAATGACCTGCACATAAACACTACACTTTAATTAATAAAATTATTTCCCATGGGGACAGGTTAATAATTCTGATCCTGATATACATGTACATTGGAATTGAACAACGAGCACACCTGGTGCTCAGATTTTACTCTCCAATATTCCCCAATAAAAGGATCAAGGGCTGCTTGGATAAATGACTGAGTTGGAGCAGGAAGAATACGGGAGAAGCCTGGAGCATCTTTGTAGTGCTAGAAACTAAGAAAGAGCTGAAAATAATCCCAGTGATGGATGTGTGTTGTGAAGTGGGCACAGGAGTCAATTGAAGGAGCTTCAGTTGTTTGAACTTTAGAGTAATTTGAGTCACAAAATAAAGTAGTAGTTTGGGGATTAAAACCCAAAACATAGAATAAGTATTCCATAAAGTATTTGGAATATTATACAGAATAAATAGTCTATATTATTTATCAGTCCTGGAGGCAGAGCAAGCTCACCACTGTTAAAACTTTAGACAAATTAAATGTAAGAGTTTAATTCAGCAAAGAACTATTCTCAAATAGAGCAAATAATTTCTCAAATAAATTATAACCATAAATATTTGTGTTGATTTATATTATGTATTTATTTTTTCAAATAAATTTTAGAAAATGAATCCATACGATAAAAATTATTGCATCAATAAATAAATAAGAGAAAAATCTCTTGTGCAACAGAATACAAAATGATTTATGCAAATGCTTCGCCTTCAAGAAGATGGAGCACCCCCCACCCCTTAGAAAGCGTGCAGTATGAAAGGGAGAGGGAATACATTTGCACAGGAGAAACCTGAATACTCCCTAGGCCAGATGGCCAAGGTTAATATCAATGGTTATGGTACATGTGGAGAGCATGTCCCTCTGATTCCATAAGAATGGCTCTTTACCTCTGTGGTCTTCTTACCTCAAATCACCCCAGTCTAATCATGATAAAAACATCAAATGTATCCCAATTGAGGGATAGTCTGTGAAACCCTTGACTACTATCCTTCAAAATTTCCATGGTCATCAAAATCAAAGAAAGTCTGAGAAATTACCACAGCCAAGAGGAGCCTAAGGAGACCTGAGGAATATATGTAATAAGATAGCTTGAAAGGGATCCTAAAACAGAAAAAGGCCAGGGGTGGAAACTGGAAAACTCTGAATAAAGTACGGACCTTAGTTAATAACAACGTATCAATATTGCTTCATTAATTGTAACAGATATGCCATGCTAAGATAGGATTCTGATAGGCTTGGTGTGGTGTATATGGGAACCGTCAGTGCCATCTTCACATTTTTCTGTAGATGTAAAGCTATTCTGGGTTGAAAAGTTTATTTAAAAAACAAAACAGTATAGAAAAAAAAAAAACTTTAAGTAAATCTTGTCTGTGAGTTTTGGGATTTTATAATTAAAGCTTTACTAATTTTATCAGAGTAATAGTGCCCTAGGAATAAGAATTTGTTGACTGGAAGATTTGTCTTATGAAACGTATAACCTTTTTATAAAAAAATAACGAGCAATATTTCAGCTTCATGGAGTTTTGCCGTATTTATTCAGGGAGAGATGATCCACAAGCACAAATGATTGGTCTTTAAAACACGAAGTTTGCACATACACACATATCCTGGCTCAGCACAACAGAGAAAATTTTGATATGCCATTATCTTTGAAATCCCATCTTCAGCCTTTTAGAACTTACGTGATTTTCAGTTTATACCCCTTTCTCCTTGAAAAGGCTCAATGAAGAGTGCAGCCCATGTGTTGCAAGTTTAGCAAAGAATCATGCTCCCTCCTTTTCTAGGAAAGATTAACAGCATTTGCAAAAGCAAAGAGGCACGAATTACCATTCTGTTTTAGAAAAACTGCAAAAACACTGCTACAACACAAGTGTGTAGGGAAAGATAAACATGGTAAATTAAATAACAAAGAAAAGCCAATTCTATGATGAGATTAAGTATTTTAGCTAGAGTTTTCATCTACCTCCTTCCTCACTTTTAGCAGGTAATCTTTTTCTTCAGAGAAAATAGATTATTCCAGAGTAATTTTAAATCAATTTTCACTCCTAATGTGAAGATTAAATAAGTTTATATATGTAAAAATTAAAACTCTCATTGTTACTTTATTATTGATAATAATTATCATTAGTATATGAAATGGACATCTACATATAAAAGTAGGTATATATAACTTCCTACAGGTATCTCAAATTCAGTGTCTATAAATATAAGTATCATGTTTCCCTCCAATCCTATTTCTCAATTAAGGTTCTTACCTCAGTGAATGACTGTAATTTCAAAATTCAGGAGCCAAATTAAGCACCAACTCTGCTGATTTTGCTTTCCAGCTCCTGATTTGATGACTTCACAGAGTCCCCACTGTTCCTACTTTAGTGGATCCTCTATAGACTGGTTCAGTCTTGGTTCCAGTTTTCTCATACATGTCATTCCACGTGCTGTGGACAAAGCAATCTCTCTACACACCCTCTGGCATGTTGCTTTTCTTGTCTTATGACCAGGCTCCTTTTCACATTTCCAGTCTCATCTCTTATTATACCTCATTTGTATCTGCCCTTCAAGCCCACCCGAGTTGTGTGTAATCACACAACTATCCCCTTATGATGTTCACTATCCCCTTACTAAGCAATCTATCCCCTTACTATGTTCATTCCCTCTGCTAGAATATTCTGTCACTTCCACTCCCAATGGCTAGTTCATATCTATCATTCAGAATTCAGCCTCACTATCATCTTGTCTTAGAAGCCTTCATAAAACCTCCAAACTGGGTTGATAACTGGCCCCTCAATTCTCCTATAGGCCCCCTTCCGCTGACAGCAGACAGGAATCACAGTGCTTACCACACCTTAAACCCGTTGCTCTCAAGTGTTGGTAACTGTCAGAATCACCCGGAGAGTTAATTAAAATACAAATGGTTTGATCTACTTCTGGAGTATTGGAGCCAGTCGTTTGGGGATAGAACTCCAGAATGTGCTTTTCTAACAACTTCCCAGTTGATGCAGATACTGCTATTCTGGGCTAACTTCTTGGACTCCTGATCCTGCTGGCTGAAGCAGTTTGAGTTCCCTAGGCTCAACCTGAATAAGGCATGATGTTTACTTAGCTTTGCCCTGAGAAGGATAAAAAAAAAAAAAAAAAAAAAAAGTCTGTGTAGGCGTCAAGTTCTGAGACAGCACTTAGTCTGAGGAGTCAGATCATTACAATTCTGTTGGACATTAAAGAAGAGAGTCATTTTCCTATACAAACAAAGAAAGAGTGTGGTCATTTCAGTATATAAAAACTCTTGATTATAACCCTTATAAATTATTATAATAATTTAGATATTGCAATGTGTTCTATAGGTGATATTGTTTACAAACGTTGTTTTATATTTAAAGATATCTCCATAGGACTATCTATATTTGAGGGAATATAAATTAAAATTGGGGATCAATTAGCTGCCTCCTTACATATTTTAAGTCTGACCTAAAAGTTTCTCTATACATATTGAACTGCAACCCAACTGCATGTGCAAACAGACTGCAACCAACTCTTTTAACAAGTAGGGGGAGTCACAGCCATTCACAGCAGCTGAGTTTCAGCCAATCACAGCTACCAACTCTCAGGCAATTGTAGCCGTCAAGTCTTAACCAATTATGACAGCTGAGTTTCAGCCAATCACAGATGGTGAATTGTTGAAGCTGTGTTCAAATAGGGCAATTACTGAACTGTAACCAATCCAGTTGTATTTTCATCTCACTTCGATTTTCTCTACGTCACTTTCCTTTTTCTGTCCATAAATATTATCTGACCAGTTGGCAGCCTTAGAGTTGCTCTGCAGCCTGTTCTAGTTCAGGGGCTGTTCTATTTGAGAATAATTCTTTGCTGAATTCAACTCTGTAAAATTTAATTTGTCTAGCTTTTTTTTTTTTTTTTTAACAGTGGTGAGCTTGCTCAACTCCCCGGACTAAAAATCATGGATGAAATACATTCTTGCAAAGGAATACTCAGCAGGCAACACCTGCAGCTGTAATCAGACAGGCAGGCCCAGGAGGCCCTCAGAAGAGTATGCAAAAGGTCAAGGCTTTAGTGGTTCAAGTGTTCTAGGCTTGGAAAAGATGGCAAGAGCAAGGCAGGATCCAAACCCTGGTGACGGAGCAATTGTGGAGCTCAAGAGTTAGATTTGTTTTTATATTCCAGATATTACTGTGATAGTTGTGATTTATAATAAGAAATATACATTTGTCTTCAGCCTGCTTCCTGGTACACAGTTCCCAAGACCCTTGGAAGTTTCAAAGTAAGTCTTTTTGCACGCTAATATGATGACTGATGTCAGGGGAAGTCTTGGATAGCCTCAGGATAGGGACTGGTTGCTGGTTGCCAGAGGAACCAACCATGTGCTTAGAGGGCTGGAACTTTCAGCCCTACCTCCCACCTCCCATTCTCTAGGTAGGGGAGGCGTACTGAAGTTTCAGTTAATTTCCAATGGCCAATGATTAAATTTATGATGCCTATGTAATGAAGCCTTCATAAAAACCCTAAACAATGGGATTTGGAGAGCTTCTGGGCAGCTGAACATATGGAAGTTGGTGTTACACAAGAGGGCAATGAAGCTTCATCCCCCCTCACTCATTCCTGACCCAGTACATCTCTTCCATTTGGCTTTTCCTTAATTTAATCCTTTTATAACAAATGGGTACGTGTTAGTCAACTGCTTTCCTGAGTTCTGTGAGCTGCCCTAGAAAATGATCAAACCTGAGGAGGAGGTTGTGGGAACCCCTAATTTATAGCTGGTCAGTGAGAAGTCCTAGAGGTCTAGACTTGCGATTGGCATCTAAAGTGGGGGCAATACTCTTGTGGGACTGAGTCTTTAACCTGTGGGATCTGATGCTATCGCCAGGAAGAAAGTATCAAAATGGAACTGAATTATAGGATGCTCAGTTGGTGTCCCCAGAGAATTGTTTGGTGAGTGGGGAAAACTCCCCACACGTCTGGTATCAGAAGCGATCTCTGTGGTAAGAGTATAGTAGGATAGACAGTTTGTTTCTTCCTTTCGCAGTCCCCACTGATCCAAGAGGCATACCTTCCAAGACCCCCAGTGAATGCCTGAAAGCAAGCATGGTTCTGAATCCTAGCTATACTGTTTCTTTCATACATGCATACCAATGATAAAATTTAATTTATAAATCAGGCAAAGAAAGAGATTAATATAACTAGTAATAAAATAAAGCAATTACAATATTATAATACAATAAACGTTATGTGAATTTGGTCTTTCTCAAAATTTTTTTTCTCCTTTTATTTGGTGTGCAATAATTGTACATACTTATGGAATACATGGTCATATTTTTGTAAATGTATGTAATGTTTAAATATTATATAATGATTAAATTGGGGTAATTAGAATATCATATACCTCAAACTTTTATTATTTGTGTTGGAAACATTAAAAATCCTGTCTTCTAACTTTTTGAAAATATACAATAAATTATTTACTATATTTTCTTTATAGTGCTATAGAGCACTAGAACTTATTTCTCCTACCTATCTGTAATTGTGTACCCATTAACCAACTTTTCCCTATCCTTGCCTCCCTGCTATGCTTCCCAGGCACTAATAACCACAATTCTACTCTGTGTCTATGTGTTTGACTTTTTTGAGCTCCCACATATGAGTAAGAACATGAAGTATTTAGTATCTTTCCATGCCTGACTTATTTCACTTAATACAACATCCTTCAGGTTCATCCTTGGTGCCAGGAATGACAAGATTTAATTTGTTATGGATGAGTAATATTTCATTGTGTATATATGCTACATTTTCCTTGTCCATTCATCTATTGATAGACATGGATGTAGATGTCTCTGTGATGTACTTATTTTCTTTCCTTTGGATAAATAGCCAGTAATGGGGACTGCTTGGGTCATATGGTAGCTGTATTTTTAGTTTCTTTAAGAAACCTGTATACTGTTTGCCAAGTGACTGTCCTAATTTACATTCCCATCGACAGTATATAAGAGTTCCATTTTCTTTGCATTCTTCCCAACATTTTAAAAAATCTTTTTGATAATAGCCATTCTTACTGGGGTGAGATGATATATTTGTGGTTCTGATTTGCATTTCCCTGATGATTAGTGATGTAGAACATTTTTACATATGTTTTTTGGCCACTTGTATGTCTTTTTTGTTTAGAAATGTGTGTTCAGATAACTTCTCCCATTGTACATGTTTTCTCTTAACTCTGTTGTTTCCTTTGCAGTGCAGAAGATTTTTAGTTTGATATGGTCTCCTTTGTCTATTTCTGCTTTTGTAACCTGTGCTCTTGAACTCTTACACATTAAATCTTTGCCCAGATTAATGCTCCAATGTATTTTCTCCAGCTTTTCTTCTAGTAGTTTTATAGTTTTGGACCTTACATTTAAGGTTTTAATTGTCCTTTGTCTTTGTGAGAAATATGGATCTAGTTTCATTCCTCTGCATATGG
This sequence comes from Macaca mulatta, assembly GCF_049350105.2. Taxonomy (NCBI): domain Eukaryota; kingdom Metazoa; phylum Chordata; class Mammalia; order Primates; family Cercopithecidae; genus Macaca; species Macaca mulatta. Next base: position 11,490,971 of record NC_133417.1, read on the forward strand.
TTACCCAGTTTTCCCAAAACCATTTATTAAAAAGACTGTCCTGTACCCAATGTATGTTCTTGGCATCTTTTCTGAAAATTAATTGGCTGTACATATGTGAATTTATTTCTCAATTCTCAGTTGTGTTCAATTGCTCTATGGTGCCTACTTTTTCTCCAATAGCATGCTGTTTTGTTTGCTATAGCCTTGTAATATAATTTGAAATCAAATAATATAATGCCTCTATCTTTGTTTCTATTGCTCAGTATTCCTTTGGCTATTAGGGTATTTTGTGATTCTAAACATATTTTAGGATTGCCTTTTTATTTTCTTGAAGAATTCAATTAACATTTTGATAGGGACTGCTTTGAATCAGAAGATTTATTTGGATGTTATGTTAATTGTAACAATGGCAATTCTTCCAATTCATGAGTGTAAGATGTCTTTTTTTATGTACTTTAAATTTTATCTGTATTTTTTGGTTTTCATAGTACAAACTTTTCACTTCCTTGTTTAAACTTTCCCCTAAACTTTTATTTTACCTATTGTTAAGTAGGGCTACTTCCTTGTTTCTTTTACAGCTAGTCTGTTATTGGTGTTTAGAAATGCTACTGATTTTTGTATGCTGATTTTGTGTCAATTGGCAGAATTTGTTTATCAGTTCTAGCAGTTTTTTGGTGGACTCTACATTTGTGTGTGTGTGTGTGTGTGTGTGTGTGTGATCATGTCTTCTGCAAAGAGGGACTTTTTTTTTCTCTGAAACAAGAGTCTTGCTCTGTTACCCAGGCTGGAGTGCAGTGGCACAATCATGGATGATTGCAGGCTCTACTTCTTGGGCTCAGGTGATCATCCCACCTCAGCCTCCCGAGTAGCTGGAACTATAAGTGCACACCACTATGCCTGGCTAATTCTTTGTACTTTTAGTAGAGACAGAATTTTGTCATGTTGCCCAGGCTGGCCTCAAACCCCTGGGCTCAAGCAATCTGCCCCACTCAGCTCCATAAATCGTTGGGATTACTGGCGTAAGCCACCATGCCCAACCAACAGGGACAATTTGAATTTCTCTTTTCCAATTTGTATGTCTTTTTTTTATTTCTCTTGCTTAATTGCTCTTGCTAGGGCTTTTGGTACTATGTTGAATAAAAGTGGTGAAAGTGGGCATTTGTGCCTTGTTCCAGTTCTTAGAGAAAAAGATTCTAGCTTTCTCTAATTCAGTATGATGTTAGCTGGCTTTTATTGTACTGAGGTATGTTTCTTAAATCTAAATTTTGTTGCGAGTTTTTATCATGAAGTGACGTTGAATTTTATCAAATACTTTTTCTGCATCTATTGGAATGATCACATTATTTTTCTTGAACATTCTCTTGATGTGATATATCATATTTCTTGACTTGTGTAACTTGAGCCATCTTTGAATCCCTGGTATAAATTTCACTTAATCATGGTGTATCATCTTTTTCTCATGCTTTTGGATGTGGTTGGGTTTTTGCTGAAAAATTTTGCGTCTGTGTTTATCAGGGACGTTGACCTGTGCTTTGATTTTTGTTGTGTCCTCATACGGTTTTTATGTAAGAGTAATGCTGGCCTCATAGAATGAATTAGAAAGAGTTTTCTCCTCAACTGTTTGAAATAGTGTGAGGAGACTTGCTGTTAGTCCTTTAAAACTTTGGTAGAATTTAGCAATAAAGCCATCAGTCCTGAGCCTTTTTTTTTTTTTTTTTTTTTTTGGTGGGGTGTGGGGGAGATTTTTTATTACTGATTTAATCTTGTCCTTCAATATTAGCCTATTCAAATTGTTGACATTTTTTGGTTCATTCTTGGTATGTTATATGTGCCTCAGAATTTATCCATTTGCCCCGAGTTTTTCAATTTGCTAGTGCATATTCGTAATAATCTCTAATGATTCTTTGGATTTCTATAGGATTGGGTATAATGTCATCTTTGTTATTTATTTGGTTGTTTTTTTTCCCTTATTCTACTTAATGGTTTAATTGTGTTTATCTTTCCAAAGGACAAAATTTTTAATTCATTCATCTTTTATATTGTCTTATTTTTTGTCTCTACTTCATTTAGTTCTGCTCTGATCTTTATTTTTTCTTTCCTTCTACTAATTGGGGGTTTGGTTTATTTTTGCTTTTCTAGTTTGTTAAGGTGTTCCATTAGGCTGTTTATTTGAAATCTTTCTACTTTTTTGATATGGCATTTATTGTTGTAAACTTCTCTTTTAGCACTGCTTTTGCCATATTCTATATGTTTTGGTATATTTCCATTTCCATTTATTTCAATAAATTGTTTTATTTCCTCCTTTCTTCGTAGACCTATTGATCACTCATTAGCATATTGTATAATTTTCATGTATCTGTACCATTTCTAAAGTTTCTCTTGTTATTGCTTTCTATTGTTAATATCATGGTGGTCCAAAAGATACTTAGTTATTTCAGCATTTCAAAATTTGTTGAAACTTGTTTTGTGGTCTAACATGTGGTCTATCCTGAGTAATTTTTCATGTGCTGAAGGAGAAGAATATGTATTCTGCATCAGTAGAATGAAATGTTTTGTAAACATCTGTTAGGTCCATTTGGTCTATAGTGCAGTTTAAGTACAATGTTTCTTTATGAATTTTCTGTCTGGATCAGTCCCCTGCTGAAAGTGGAGTGCTGGAGTTTCCAACTCTTGTTGTATTATGTTCTTTCTCTTTAGTTCTTCTATTATTTGATCTATATACCTGGATGCTCTGGTACTGAGTGCAAATATAGTTATAATTGTTATATACTTCGGCTGAGTTGATCACTCTATCATTACCTAATGAATTTCCTTGTCTCTCTTTGTTTTTTGACTTAGTCTATTTTGTCCGATATAACTACTTTTGCATGTTGGTTTTTGTTTATGTTCGGAATATTTTTTCCTATCTCTTCACTTTCAGTCTATGTGTGTCTTTCCAGTTGAAGTAAGTTTCTTATAGGCAGCATATGTTGTTGCTTTTATCCACTGAGCCAGTGTATATCCGTTTGAGAAAATCTGTTTGTATTTAACGTTGTTATAAGTGAGGACTTACTATTGTCCTCTTGTTAACTGTTTTCTGATTTCTTTGTATATCCTTTTTATGTCTTATTGTTTATCTTTGTGGTTTGGTGGTTTTCTCTAGTGGTAACATTTGATTTCTTTTTCTCATTTTTATATCTGCTCTACCAATGAGTTATATGCTTTAGTATGTTTTCATGATAGTAGAATTTCTTGTAGGTCCAGTCCACTGGTGAATTCCCTCAATTTTTAGCTGTCTAAGAAATAATGTATTTCTTCATTTCTGAAGGTTAGCTTTGCTAGATATAGTAGTGTTGGCTGGCAGTTATATTTTTTTTCTCTCAACACTGAATAGATAATCCTATTCTCAGTTGGCCTGTAAGGTTTCTCCTTATAAATCTGTTGTTACTTTGAGGGAAGTTTATATATATATAAGTTCATATATATGTATATATATTTCTTTATATATATTTTCTATTATATATTATATATATTTCTTTTTTTTAATATATAGTGCTATATATATGTGTGTGTGTGACTTGCCACTTTTGCTATTTTGAGAATTCTCCCTTTGTCTTTGACTTTTGACAATTTAAGTATAGTGTTCCTTGGAGAGAGAATATTTTGGGGCTAAATCTATTTGGAGGTCTTTGAGCTTCCAATACCTGCATGCCTATATACTTTGCAAGACTTGAATTTTTTTGCAGCTATTTTATTATATAAATCTTTTAAATCTTTTTATGCATTTTCCCATATCTTCTACTTTAAGAACTCCCAAAATGCATTTGTTTCACTAATGGTGTCCATATGGCATACAGAGTTTCTTCATTTTATTTCATTCTTGTTTCTTTCCCGTGCTCCCTCCCTCCCTTCCTTCCCTCCCCTCCTGCCTTCTTTTCTTCCTTTGTTTTTTCTTTCTTCTTCTCTTTCCTTCCTTCCTTCCAACCATCAAAGGACATCTCTTCAAGGTCGTAAATTCTCTTTTCTGCTTGATTAAGGTTTCTCTGTATGTAAAGCTCTCAATTATACTTTTAATTTTATTTATTGAGTTACTCAGTTCCAAGGTTTCTGTTGCGTTCTTTATGGCCTCTGTATCTTTGCTGAATTTTTTTATTCCAATTATGAATCATTTTCCTTATTTCTTTGTTCTGTCCATTGGTGTTCTTGTGTATCTTGCAGAATTTCTTTAAGATTATTAGTTTCAATTCCTTTTCAGGTATTTTAATCATTTTCTTTGGGTTCGATTACTGGATATAATTATTGTGTTTCTTTGGAGGTGTCACATTTCCTTTCTTTTTCATATTTTTTTGTCCCTACATTAATATCACCACAACTGGTCTAATAGTCATTTCTTTGAATTTTATTAAATACTTTCATAGGGAAATATTTTTCTTGTAGATATATCTTTAGTATCAGTTGGGTAGGTTGCTTTCCCTGTTCTAGGTGGGCACAGTAATGTAGTCTTCATACGATTTCTTTGCCTATACTCAGTGTGTCAACAGTGTCTGTGAGTTCCTCAGTGATTTAGGGTACAGTTGCTTGTAGAGGCTATGGGGAAATTTTGCTGGGGAGAGGGATACTGGGTGAGCTGATCTTCAGACCTCTGAGGGGCAGTGAACACGGGTGCTAAAAGTGGTGGTGGCAGGACCTGGATGAGTTAGTTTTTTGGTTCTTGAGTGGCATGCATGAGCGCATGGTAGCTCCACCACCGGAGGGGGCATTATCAGTTTTGGTAGTGGTTGCACCAGGCATGTGTCTCTCAGGTTCTAGGGAGCATATGCTTTGAACCCCTATGTCCTAGGGTTAATTTCCCTGATGTGCTATACTGTCTGTCTCCTGGGGTATAGGACCAGGGTCACTGATCACCACGTGGTCCAGCTGATATCACATCATTGCAGCCCTCTGGAGGAATGCAGGGTGATGCCACAGGGCCCCAGGAATGTGAAAATGTGGGGGTTATTGGGTCCCTGGGAAGGATGTACAGTTGTGGTGGTTCTGCCTTCAAAATGTTGCCATGCTGCACCAGACTTGGTCTCAGGTGTTGGAGGAACTCAACATAGATTCATTTTCTGGGATAATGAAGTTGTATGGGATCAGGCAGCTCCTTATATGAGGCTCTGGGCCTGTAAGGGCTGAGTTGGTCTCCTTTAGTTCAAACTGTAGGCATCTGCAGTAAAAATGTGGACTGCCAGACATCTCACACTTATCTTTTCCCTGCAATTGGGAGTCTCTCTTGGCTCTGAGCCAGTCTAGGCTGGTTGGTTTGCTTCCCTCTCTAAGCTGCCATCTTGAGTTTCTGGGATTCAGAGGGTCTTCATCAGTTTCATGCTGAATTCCAGTGTCCTTTAGATGCTTAATTCTACATGTGGTTATCTATTTGCTGTTTTTATCCTTCTTCGTGAAGGAGGCATGTGCTGAATTCTTCTAGTCAGTCATCTTGATCTCAAAATATCTTATTGTACTGCACAGTGGGTAACAGAACCTGCAGAAAATAAAACTGTATAAAGCTACTTATCAGCTTTGTCGTCTTTCTTGGAACTACAGCTTTCTCTGATGTAAAATGGGCAATCAGTATATAGAGATCAAGGTTTTTGAGAAGTAAAAGAGATAAGATATAAACAGAGGCACATTGGAATAATAGTAAATTATAGTGTTAATTACCATTACTACTAGGTGGATAAGCAACATAGGAACCCAGGTGAAGCAGGGGTTAGGCAAGATCACAAAGTAAAAGTTTATTGCTAATTCAGAGGGTCTGAGATGGCCATAAAACTTGATTAAGGGTAAATAAACAGAGGTCTTTTCCTTCTGCTGTCCTTCTCACCTTTGTTTCTTATATTTCTTCATGTATTATTTAATCTTCTGGGGAATTAACAGAGCCACCATTTCCCCAGATAGATTTTTATGACTCAGGCTGGAGAAAATGCCCTTCCCCTGGGCTCCAGGATGTTATGTTGTGGGAGCTGAGTCAGGCTGGTAGGAAAAATTTTACTTATAGCCACAAACCCTCTTGGAAGGCACAAGAGATTGCATAACTTTGGTAATAAATCTGGCTATGGGTAGCCTAGTCCCCTTACCTTTAATTAAATAGAGTAGAGACAAAGGAATATAGTGAGTTTATCTAACTAACTTGTTTACTCATGTGGTGTTAAAACTAACCTTTTCTACTGTGGGTGCCTAATTGCTTTCTACTCAGGAAGTCTGCAATGTCAATTACCCTCTAGTGGTGTTGACTCAAGCCTTTGTCAATTAATTTTTACTGAATAAATGCAAGTCTTGCTGGCTAGTAGGAGCCTCGGCTGCTACTAAGGGCCTAGACACTCAGTTCAACTGGTAAAGCGGCATGTCTGTGTGTCAGTGTACTTTATTCATTCGTTGTTGGGTCAGCATCTGCAAAACAGACTCCTGCATTACATCATCATGTCATTTCTTTATATGGCAGTCTCCTCCTTCAGGGCAGTATCTATGTAGATTCTTTTGTTTATAGTCATTTACCATAGGCAGTGCTGTAACTGCCCAGTGGGTTCACCTTCCTGCTCCCTAGATGTGGGCGGCAATCCACCCAGGTGCCAAAGCAAGACACCGAGGGCACTAGCTGTTCCAGTATAATAAAGAAAATATATAAAATAAGAATAGTTACACTAGAAATAGATTATAGATATGATGGTATATGAATATTACTAATCATCAGTTTGTAGCATAACTCTTTATTCCAATATTATAATAATCCTTGCTCTACAATTACAACCTAGGAAAAACCAGGCCATACAAAGATAGGAGCTGAAGGGGCACGGTGAGAAGTGATCAGAAGACAGGAGTATCAGGTCTAACATTTAAGTCTCTAATCCATCTTGAAATAATTTTCGTATAAGGAGTAAGGAAAGGATCCAGTTTTAGCTTTCTACTTATGGCTAGCCAATTTTCCCAGCACCATTTATTAAATAGGGAATCCTTTCCCCATTTCTTGTTTCTCTCAGGTTTGTCAAAGATCAGATGGCTGTAGATATGTGGTATTATTTCTGAGGACTCTGTTCTGTTCCATTGGTCTATATCTCTGTTTTGGTACCAGTACCATGCTGTTTTGGTTACTGTAGCCTTGTAGTATAGTTTGAAGTCAGGTAGTGTGAAGCCTCCAGCTTTGTTCTTTTGACTTAGGATTGTCTTGGAGATGCGGGCTCTTTTTTGGTTCCATATGAACTTTAAAGCAGTTTTTTCCAATTCTGTGAAGAAAGTCATTGGTAGCTTGATGGGGATGGCATTGAATCTATAAATTACCTTGGGCAGTATAGCCATTTTCACGATATTGATTCTCCCTATCCATGAGCATGGTATGTTCTTCCATTTGTTTGTGTTCTCTTTTATTTCACTGAGCAGTGGTTTGTAGTTCTCCTTGAAGAGGTCTTTAACATCCCTTGTAAGTTGGATTCCTAGATATTTTATTCTCTTTGAAGCGATTGTGAATAGAAGTTCATTCATGATTTGGCTCTCTGTTTGTCTGTTACTGGTGCATAAGAATGCTTGTGATTTTTGCACATTAATTTTGTATCCTGAGACTTTGCTGAAGTTGCTTATCAGCTTAAGGAGATTTTGGGCTGAGACAATGGGGTTTTCTAAATATACAATCATGTCATCTGCAAAGAGGGACAATTTGACTTCTTCTTTTCCTAACTGAATACCCTTGATTTCTTTCTCTTGCCTGATTGCCCTAGCCAGAACTTCCTAGAAGAAAACCTAGGTAGTACCATTCAGGACATAGGCATGGGCAAAGACTTCATGTCTAAAACACCAAAAGTAACGGCAGCAAAAGCCAAATTGACAAATGGGATCTCATTAAACTAAAGAGCTTCTGCACAGCAAAAGAAACTACCATCAAAGTGAACAGGCAACCTACAGAATGGGAGAAAATTTTTGCAATCTACTCATCTCACAAAGGGCTAATATCCAGAACCTACAAAGAACTCAAACAAATTTACAAGAAAAAAACAAACAACCCCATCAAAAAGTGGGCAAAGGATATGAACAGACATTTCTCAAAAGAAGACATTCATACAGCCAACAGACACATGAAAAAATGCTCATCATCACTGGCCATCAGAGAAATGCAAATCAAAACTACAATGAGATACCATCTCACATCAGTTAGAATGGCGATCATTAAAAAGTCAGGAAACAACAGGTGCTGGAGAGGATGTGGAGAAATAGGAACACTTTTACACTGTTGGTGGGATTGTAAACTAGTTCAACCATTATGGAAAGCAGTATGGCGATTCCTCAAAGATCTAGAACTAGATGTACCATATGACCCAGCCATCCCATTACTGGGTCTATACCCAAAGGATTATAAATCATGCTGCTATAAAGACACATGCACACGTATGTTTATTGCGGCACTATTCACAATAGCAAAGACTTGGAATCAACCCAAATGTCCATCAGTGACAGACTGGATTAAGAAAATGTGGCACATGTACACCATGGAATACTATGCAGCCATAAAAAAGGATGAGTTTGTGTCCTTTGTAGGGACATGGATGCAGCTGGAAACCATCATTCTTAGCAAACTATCACAAGAACAGAAAACCAAACACCACATGTTCTCACTCGTAGGTGGGAACTGAACAATGAGATCACTTGGACTCGGGAAGGGGAACATCACACACCGGGGCCTATCATGGGGAGGGGGGAGGGGGGAGGGATTGCATTGGGAGTTATACCTGATGTAAATGACGAGTTGATGGTTGCTGATGAGTTGATGGGTGCAGCACACCAACATGGCACAAGTATACATATGTAACAAACCTGCACGTTATGCACATGTACCCTAGAACTTAAAGTATAATTAATAAAGGAAAAAAAAAAAAAAGAAGACAGGAGTGTGAGCCCTCTGTCACACCTGGACAGGGCCACTAGAGGGCTCCTTGGTCTAGCGGTAATGCCAGTGCCTGGGAAGGCAACTGTTACTGAGCTGACCTTGGTCTAGCGGTAGTGTCAGTGCCTAGGGAAGGAACCTGTTACTTAGCAGACCGGGAAAGGGAGTCTCCCTTTCCCCGGGGGAGGTAGAGAAGACTCTGTTCCACCACCTCTTGTGGAAGGCCTGACATGAGTCAGGCCCATCCACAGCCATCTGGAGGCCTAACTGTCTCCCTGTGATGCTGTGCTTCAGCAGTCACGCTCCTGTTTCACTTTCATGTTCCACTCTGTACACCTGGCTCTGCCCTGTAGATAGCAGTAGCAAAATCAGTGAAAGTATTAAAGTCTTTGATCTTTCTGAAAAGAGCATATAAGAAATAATGATGTAAGCTGTCCTCTCTCTCTCTGCCTTGGCTACCTAACAGGGAATGGCCCTGTGTCCAGTGGACACGTGACTCATGTGACCTTATCAATTGTTGGAGATGACTCACACTCCTTACTCTGCCCCTTTTGCCTTGTATCCAATAAATAACAGTGCAGCCAGGAATTCAGGGCCACTACCGGTCTCTGCGTCTTGGTGGTAGTGGTCCCCCAGGCCCAGCTCTCTTTTATTCTCTCTGTCTTGTGTCTTTATTTCTACGATCTCTCATCTCCGCACACAAGGAGAAAAACCCACAGGCCCTGTAGGGCTGGTCCCTATACCTAGACAGAGCCAATTTATCAAGAGAGGGGAATTGCAATGGAGAAAGTGTAATTCACCCAAAGTTGGCTGCATGGGAGATTGGAATTTTATTATTATCCAAATCCATTGTCCTGAACACTTGAGGATCAGAGTTTTTAAGGCTAATTGGTTGGGTTGGGGAAAGTCAGTGAGTTGAGAGTACTGATTGGTTGGGTCACAGATGAAATCATAGGGAATTGAAGCTGTCCTCTTGCATTGAGTCAGTTCCTGGGAGGGAGCCACAAGATCAGATGAGACAGTTAATTAATCTTGGTGGTGCCAGGTGATCCATCAAGGGCAGGTTCTGCAAAATATCTCAACCACTGATCTTAGGAGCAGTTTAGAGATGGTCAGAATTTTGTAGCCTCAAGCTACATGACTCCCAAACCATAATTTCTAATCTTATGGCTAATTTGTTAGTTCTACAAAGGCAGTAGCCCCAGGCAAGAAGGGTATTTGCCTTAGGAAAGGTCCGTTATCATCTTTGTTTTCAACTATAAACAAACTTTCTCCCAAGTTAGTTCAGCCTACACCCATGAATGAACAAGGACAGCTTGGAGGTTAGAACCAAGATGGAATTGGTAGGTCAGATCTCCTTCACTGTCTCAGTGACAACTTAGAAAATTTTGCGGTTTCAGTGACACACAGAAGTCATTCATTTCATATTTATTGAAGTGAACTAAATTCTCTGTGACTTGAAAAAAGCTGAGCCTGATGACCCTTTGCAAGACAGCAGCTCATTACAACATGTAGAACCAGCTAAGATCAAAGCTCTAGAGAGACAACTTTTCCTTACTTTCTGTCAAGTGTTCATTTAAGGAGTTTATGCCATATTCACGTATAGTATTCTGTAGGTTTCAAAATACTTCCTCATCACTTATGATGGTGTAGACCTAGGTTATGATGATAGAGAAAAGAGAAAAATCCCAAGGAACCTTAGCCATAACTTGGCTTTACATCCAGCAGCCAATTTATTTCTATTTCCCATGGCCCTTCGCCAAGGACAATGGGGAAGGACACTAAAAGTTGAGGTTCCTGAGCTTAAAAGTTGGAAAAAAAAAAAAAAAAAAAAGACACAGGAGCTAATAAAGCCTGCCACCCTTCCCAGAAGCAGAGTCCTTTAGTTGCTTTATGAGTAATTCCAAAGCCTAGAAGGCAAAGCAGTAAGGTAGAGAGAAATCTTCTGAGAAGCAGCAAGTCAGGCATGTGACCAGAGAATTTAAAAACCTAAATAAAAATAAACAAGCAAACATAAATTTCTCCAGTGACTCTAAAAGGAGGCATCGAGGGTAAAAAGCAGAGCGAAATCTCCTACAATTCAGAATAATAAATACTGGTCTTTAAAGAATAATAATAATTATTATCTGAAGACTTACTAGTGCTCAAATCCCTTATCTCCTGAAGGGACAGTGCTAACTTGACCTCAAAATGTTTAAAACTAGACTCACATTTTTATGATAGCAAACTAAAAGGATAAAGTTTTTCTTTCATGGAAATAAATATATATACTTCAGTCTTCACTACTGAATTACACACAATGTCTAACATGTCAAAATTTATAAAACATACAAAAGAGTAAGAAAAATATGACCTACATTCAAGTGGAGAAACAGTCAATATAAGCAGATCCACTGTTTGGAATTATTAGCTAGAGGCTTTAAAATAGCTATGATATATCTATTAAAAGGTCTAGTAGAAACGTGGGCAATCTGCATGAGCAGGTGGAGATTTGGCAGAAATACAGAAGCTATAAAAAAGAGAGAAAAAAGCAAAATGTGAAAAATGCATCAGAAATGAACCATATATCCAATGACTAAACAGCAGATAATACACAATGAACCTGAATGAAGAGTAGTATAAATTATCCAAACTGAAAATAAAAGAAAAACTACAAAAAATACAACAGCACTTGAGAGAAATGTTAACATTTAAAAATGGTTTAACACACATGTAATTGAACATAAAGGGTAAATGGTTTACCATACATATAATAACATAGATGTAACTAACATACATTTAAAACCATTTTTAAATGGTTTAACATTCCTATCTCAGAATACAAAACAATTAAAATGAAGATAATATTTGACATATAATTGATAAATGTTTTTCAAAATTGATGTCAGTCATCAAAATACAGAATCAAAAAAACTTGTGACATTCAAATAGAATAAATGCTAAAACTAAAACAAAACAAAATTCTTTGGCACATCATAGCCAAATGGTAAAAAATATAGAGAGGAAATATTAAAAATAGTAAAAATTATGAGAGATATTTTAGGCTGGATAAAAATGGAATGACATTTCTAACATACTAAATGAGAAAACAAAACTTGGAACCTAGAATTCTATATATAGTTAAATATCGTTCAAAACTTAAAGAGAGAAGATTTCTGAATCTGTCCATGAAGAAATAGCAAATCCAAAATTAACTTCTCCCCACAAATAAGTAAAAAATATGAACAAAATAGAGGAGACACTATTTACAGACATTGGCAACATGCAGTCCAGGACCTGCCTTGCTCTATTCTTTCCTCCTCTCTATTCTCAGGGAGAAAACACGTAAGAATGCCCAGACTTACTGCTTTAATACAATTTTCAGACTGGTGCAGGGAAGAACATTATTAGAACTTGGCCACCTTACAAAGGTAAGTTAATAGAGATTAGAATTCTGAAACACGGAGGAAGCTGAAATGTCCACAACAGTGTTCCAGAAAGGATGGAGATAGGTGGGAAGAGAGTTTCAGAAATCTGCATCAAGTTCACCTGAGTTTTCACCTGAATAAGAATATATACAAGAGTAGAGTAACATACTACAATACAAGTCTTCTGAGGAAATAACAATTATGAAGAAAACTGAAAGATAAGAAATCCCAGGACTCATTCCAGACTAGAAATTACTTGAGCCCCTTCTAGCCAGGGTGGGGAGATCACAGTTTATACTTGCGGCAGGCAGTCCTGACTCCAGAGAGACTGTGCACTGGAAGTGGGTCTACACTTGCCTGGATATAAATACTCTAGGTCTTTGACTTTTACTTAAACAGTCTAAAAACAAACCTCACAAATACCAATCTGTAAGAAAGCCATTATGTCTCTCTCAGACACACACACATGTCAGCACTCAGCAACAAACTATTGTACTGTCTAACATCTCATAAAATATTTTTGCTACTAAAAGGCTCTAGAAAATATGACCCATAACTGGAGAAGTATTAGCAGACAAACAGATTTTTAAAAATCCCAGAGATATTGGAATTACTATAATAGACAAGGATATTGAAACAGCTATTATAATCATGTTTCACCTGATTAAGGATGTAAAGCAAAATGTGAATATAATATGAATGAGATAGTAGAAAAACATATTTAAATGGAAATTCTAGGAATGCAAAAATGTTATCAAAAATTAAAAATTCAGAGGATGTTATTAATGGAAAATTAGATGTTATAAAAAAGTCATAAAATTAAATATTACAGTGAAACTGCCCATGTGAAGCTTAAAAAGAAATAAAGACTGCTACCTGCAAAACAACACCCAGATAATTAATATGCTTGTGATTAAACTCCCAAAAGAAGAGGAGAGAAAGTGGGACAGAAAAGAACACTTAAATAATGGCTGAAACTTTGTCACGTCTGATGAAACGTATGAACACAAAGAGTCAAAAAGCTCAGTGAACCTCAGCAGTATTAAAATGAAGAAGAAGATTACCAACACACATTATAATCAAATTTCTAAAAGTCTGTGCTACAGAGAAAATCTTTAAGGCACTTGGAGAAAAAAAGATAACTTCATGCACAGTTGAACAAAGATAATTGCTTAACAGAAAAAAAGAGATGAAAAAACTCACCAAAAACCTACTAAGCATAAGAAAGCAAGCTTCAGAACAATTAAAATTATAAAGAGAGAGAAATTTTTAAATAATGATGACATATCAGTCTATCAAGAAGACATAACATTCTTAAATGTTCAGGCACTGAATAATAGATCTTTAAGATAATTGAAGCAAAAACTGACAGAATTAAAAGAAGAAATAGACAGTTCCATAATTATAGTTGGACATTTTAACACTTTTCTCACTAATTGTTAAAGAAGTTGAAAGAAAAATCAGTGGAACTATAAAAGACTTGAATAATACTATACAGCAGCAGGACCTAACTGATATTTATAAGGTACTCCATCCAACAACAACTGAATATACTAGTTTCCAGTTTAAAAGAAACATTTGCCAAAATAGGGCATTTTGGGGCTTGTAAAACAACCTTAACAATGTTAAAATGTCTGAAATTATGCTGAATATGTTCCTTGACCTTAACAGAATTCAATTAGAAATTGCTAACAGAAAGGTGTCTTTAAAATACTCAAATACTTGGAAAGTAAGCAACACAGTTCTTCAAACCGATGTGTCAATAATTAAATCATGAAGGTAATTAGAAAATAACTTTGAGCTGAAGGAAAAAGTAAATTCAAATATATCAGACTTAATGGAATACAACTATAGGAAAATTTACATTATGAAATGCTCATATTAGCAAAGAGGAATTGTCTAAAATTGGTGACCTGTGTTTCCACCAGATTAAGCTAGTAAAGTAGAAACAAGCTAAAACAAAAAGAAAAACAAAAAAAGAAAAAAAAATTAAGAACAAAAGTAGATACAATAGAAATAATAAAAAGCAACAGGGAAAAAATCAATTAAGCAAAAACTTGAATTTATTTTAGAAAATATTTTTTACTTATAACAATCTATCTCTACCGATCAAGAACAAAAAAGATATAAATTACCAACAACAGGGATGAAAGGATGGAAAACAAGGTACTTTACTGTAGGAGGGAGTATTATAAACAACTGTCGGACAAAACATTTGACAACTTAAATGAAAATGACTAATTTCCTGAAAGGCAAAGACTAGCATGGAAATAAATCAAAATATTACATTCTATAAAGGACAAAAAAGAAAGGTTACATACCAATAGAATTCAAGAAAGCATTAGACAAAATTTAATACACATTCATTATGAAAATGTTTAGAAATACATAGAAGTGAACATTTTCCACCTGAAAAAAGTATACATAAATTTGTACAGATTAAACTGTACTTAATATTGAAAGAAGGTTCAAATTCAATGCAATATCATCAAAATTTCAGTAGTTTTTTTTTTTAAGGAATTGACAATTTGATACTACAGTTCCTACAAAAAAAGATAAATGGGCAGGGCATGGTGGCTTATGCCTGTAATCCCAGCACTTTGGGAGGCTGAGGCCAGCAAGTCAGGAGTTCAAGACCAGCCTGGCCAATATGGTGAAACCCTGTCTCTACTAAAAATACAAAAATTAGCCAGGCGTGGTGGTGGTCATCTGTAATCCCAGCTATGGGAGACTAAGGCAGGAGAATTGCTTGAACCCAGGAGGCGGAGGTTGCAGTGAGCTGAGATTGTGCCACCGTATTCCAACCTGGTCAACAAGATGGAGACTCCATCTTAAAAATAAAGAAATAAAAAGAAAGAAAGAAAGAAAAAAGATCTATAATAACCAAAACTATTGTGAAAAAGAAGAACACAGTTAGGGGACACACCCTACCTGATATTAGACTTAGTATAAAGTCCTAAGATTGAGTTGTATTGGTCAATCCACAGAATAGGGAGTCAAGAAATGGACTCCAGCATATATAGCTAACTGACTTTGGACAGAGGTACCAAATTCAAGGGAAAATGATTTCTTTTTTTTTTTTAAACACATGGAGATTCCTCAAAACTTCAACCCTTACCTCCAATCATATAGGGACAAAAAACAAACTAAATTTAAAAAAAAACTAAAAAAACTAAAAAAACTAAAAATAGATTATATACCCACAGGTGGAAACTAAAATTATACAACTAGAAGACATAGAAGAAATTTTTTGACTGTGAATTAGACAAATATTTCTTAGTTGAAGCTAAAAAGCATGAACCATAAAACATTGTGAATTGAACTTGATAAAAATAAAATCTTTTGTTCTTTGAAAAGCACTTCTGAGAAATGAAAATATGAGACATTGGTAGAAAATATTTGCAAATTGCATGTTCAATACACTAGTCTCCTACTGAGGCTGCAAGACATGAACAAAACCTTGGTGACTCAAAACAGCACAAGCTTAATCTATAACACTTCTGGAGGTCTGACTTCTGAAATCTGTTTCACTGAACCACAGTCTAGGTGGGAGCAGGATTTATTTTTGTTTTTATTTTTGTATGGGCACTAGCAGTCTATCCTTTCCCCTACCTTTTTTTTTTTTTTTTTTTTTTTTTTTTTTTTTTTTTTCCTTGAGACATCTCACTCTGTCACCCAGGCTGGAGTGCAGCGCAGTGGCACACTCTCAGCTCACTGCAACCTCCACTCCCCGGGTTCAAGAGATTTTCCTGCCTCAGCCTCCCAAGTAGCTAGGACTACAGGTGCCCGCCAGTAATCTTGGCTAATTTTAGTATTTTTAGTAGAGGTGGGGTTTCACCATGTTGACCAGGCTAATCTCAAACTCCTGACCTCAAATATTCCACCCACCTCAGCTTCCCAAATTGCTGGGATTACAGGCATAAGCCACTGCACCTAGCCTCCCCTGCCCTTTCTAGTTTTAGGAGACAGCCTGAATTCCTTGGCTTGTATCCACATCCTTGTATCCTCCAAATTCTTGCTTCCATTGTCACATATCCTACTTCCTCTTTTGATCTTACCTCTCTCTTATAAAGACCCCTGTGATTATATTTAGGCTACCCCAATAATCTAGGATAATCTCCCCATGTCCAAATTCTTCATTATACCTGCAAAGTCCTTTTACCATATAAAGTTAACATTCACAGGTTCCAGGAATGAGGATGTGGATATCCTTGGCCAGGGGAAGCATTATTTATCCTACCACATCTGAAAAAGTACTTGTGTCCAGAATATACGAATAATTCTTACAGTTTAAAAATAATAAGAAAAACTCCCAAATTACATGGTGTTTATCATAGAAAATGAAAACATTTTATTCACACAGAAACCTATACACAAATGTTTATAGCAGCGCTATTCATCTTCACTAAAATCTTCCCTCACTATTGTCCCTCAAGGGGTGAATAAACAAACTGTAGTACATCTTTATGATGGAATATTCCTCAGTAGTGAAAAAGAATGAACTATTGAGACACAAAGTAACTTGGGTGAACTCAAATACTTTAGGTTTGGTGAAATAAACAGACCCAAAATGTTAGATCAAACAGTAGTTTGATTACATTTATATTTAATTCTAGAAAAGCAAAGCAGTAGAGATGAAGGTTGAGAGAAATATTCTATATCATGATTTTGGTCTTGGTTACATGATGAATAAATTTACTTGAATTCATTAAAATGTTAATTAAAATGGGTTCATTTTAATGTATGAAAAACTGTCCTTTACAAACCTGATTATTAAAAAAGGAGGTAAAATAATTGCATTTGCCCCAGACAAAATTATAGGTATTTTTATATTCCACAGATTTGTACTATACAAATTATTGACTGTCTGTCTCTCCTCCTTACCTATCCATCCATTCATCGAACGATCTGTCATAGATACTCACTATGTATTCATACTGGCTTGTTCCATACTAGAGCTCCTTCTCCTGGCTTTTTATACATCACTGAGGGAGCACTTATCACACCCTAGTGTAATTGGCTGTTCTTATGTCTGATCCAGATGGCTTCCTGCTTCTCAAGGGTAAGGATTATGTTTGTCTATCCTACCAATGTTTCTGCAACAATTAGCACGATTCTAAGATGACCTAATACATGGATGTTTATGAAAGAACAAAATAAAAATGAATGACAATAAAAAAAAATGAAAGAAAAAGTTGGTATTTTGATGCTGAGAAAACGTTTCTTGCTTTTCATAAGAAAAAGTCATCGACAAGCCAGAACATAAAAGTCTAGTGACCAGCTTTCACACTTACTTTGTAGTAAAAAGTAGATAGAATTGCCATTCCTTATTAAATGTGCTATTCTATGGAACACAACTGACAGATACAGCCTCTGCATTTTAAAAGCTGCTAATCCAGTAGAGGTTGTTAAAAGGTCTACTCACATTATACATACCTGATGCTCCATATACAGTGAGCAGTGAGTAACCAGAAACCTTTTTTATTGAGCAGTGCAGCAGATTACTTCATGAGAGAGAATCATTCGAGTAGGACTTGCACAAAAGCAGAAAAGAGAGACCATATGCAGCTTAGCTCATAGATCAGTTTGAGAAATGATATTTGCGTTAGAAAATGGAGGACATTTTTAGAGACAAGGGAGACCAACTGAAAAAGAAACTGTTATATACAAAATATTTTGAGATAAGACTAGAAAAATATAAGGAGATCAGATTAAGAATAATGCTGAAGAAAGTGACAGTTACTTTATTTAATGACAGTTACATGATAGACATGTTTGGAGACTATTCCTTTAGAGTCAACCACCATCATTAAAAGTATTATCACTTCTCCCATCCCATCCCCATATTATTAGCAATCTCATAGTAACTTTTGCGTTTCATTCACCATGTTGGGTATTTTTACATGCTATTTTAAAAAAAAATAACTGTCATAACAACCCTGAACTGAGGCAAAGATAGTTTGCTGACTTCATCCAAGGTCACAGAGGTAGTGAGCAACAGCTGAAAGAAGACTAATTAAACTCTATGACTCAGGCTGGGCACGGTGGCTCACACCTGTAATCCCAGCACTTTGGGAGGCCAAGACAGGTGGCTCACCAGAGGTCAGGAGTTCAAAACCAGCCTGGCCAACGTACTGAAACCCCATCTCTATTAAAATACAAAAACTTGCTGAGCGTGGTGGTGGGTGCCTGTAATCCCAGCTACTTGAAAGGGTGAGGCAGGAGAATCTCTTGAACCTGGAAGGCGGAGGTTGCAGTGAGCTGAGATCGCTCCATTGCACTCCAGCCTGGGCAACAACAGCGAAACTCTGTCTTAAAATAATAATAATAAAATAAACTCTATGACTCAAAAAACTATCTGGGTCTCCTACTAAATATGATTACACACAATGTTGAGTGTTCTCCATATCCTTAAGGCTTCAGAAAGTTCTCCATGCCTTAATATTGTCACCAGATATGGTCAACTGAACTTTACATTCCCAATCCATTTTCAGTTCCATTTAGAATAACAATCATGGTACTACAAAAATCACATTTGCTTCTCTGAGTGCAGCCCTCATCCTTTAGCAGTCTCCATGCCTATCGGAAGATAGAACTTAATGATCTATGACAGGAAAAAATTACTGCATAGTTGGAAACCAACACTTCTGACAATTTCATTTCTTAAACTACTTGAAAGTCTCCAAGAAATGAGAGGTTTCTTACAGATCTGGCTTCTCTCACAGTTCCTGCCTCAACATCACAGTCTACAGAAGGAAAGACTGAGCTGTGTTCAAAGTGTAATTTTGGGGTTATAAGGTCTGCAAATTATTTTTTTACACAGAAATTTTATAAAACTTCCTTAACAGCCCAAATTACAAAATAAATGAAGATGTAGGCTTCTCACCCCATGCAGTTTCTCTCTATTTAGCAGAATTATTTCCTGGTTTCAGAGACACAGATCACTTTTTAATGATCTTTCCCATTCAGACATTTGATCTTTTAAAGAGCTGTTGGGTGTATTCAGTGATATTTAATGAGCAAGAGCTGCACAATATATAAAGCAAGGGAGGGAATGGTCCATTGACTCTGGCTCAGGCACCATTCAAATATTTCAAGACCTAATTTTCTACTTTGGCTTGAATCCTTTGAAGTTGTCTTTTTGTGATTTCTAGGACAAATAGCAGCCCCAGCTCACTGATTAGAAAGGCTCCGTCAGCTTTGTGGGCATTAAAGTCCTCAGAGCAGTTAGTTAAGGCGATCAGACACAGCAGGTTAAATTTCCCTTGGGGAATTTTTCTTAGGATGGCACATAAAGAGACAAATACTGTCACCGAATTATGTCTGTATCTTGATGGAAGACATGGGAAGAGAAAAATTATTCTCCTGGTGAATCCTGCTTAGGTTTCTCTGAGACGAAGCATTTTCACTCTGGAAAGAAGGCATTTTTCAGCATTGTCTTCTGTCGTGTTTCTCCCATTCACTTTATCCCACAGTGGGTCAGCATTTCACAAACATGCATTCAGCATTTATCTATGTCACTTTTCCATGAGCCATTGGAGAGACATATTAGGCATGTCATGGGTTCGTGTGACAGGAATATTGGGGTTTTCCAACAAAATGCTTACAATATCTTCAGGATGTGCCTAACAGACTAAGCCACATGAAGATAAGACTTTTTTGTTTTGTTTTGTTCTCAAGTCTTATAGGCATGTTAGCATGTCCTTAGTGTTTTGGAAGATACTAATTTTTCTGGCTTAAAGGCCCTAATTTCTTCCAAAATATTTTGGTGCTTTTTTTTTCAACTTGACACTAAATTTTAAGAATACATATATTGTACTATATGAATCTTATTTATCTTCTGTTACATCCAGATAATCATCTAGAACTTATTCTTTCTAAATTTACATTCAGACACATCATCTCAGCCTGTTTGTACTACATTCTAGAAAACAAATTTGATACATCTTCTAATTAACTCACTCTTCAGTCATATCCATTTTGCTTAACAACCTGTTAAATGTTTTAAATCTTAATTTTGCCAACATTTTTAATTTCTGATAACTTTAGTTCATAATTTATCAACTAGATGTAGTATTCTCTGGATATCTTGAAGATAGGAATTCTTCAGCTATTGAATATCCTTTTTGTTGATTTCTGTTATTTTCATATTGTTGCTTATAGTAAAGTATTGGTGAGTCTTAAGTATTGTTTCATCAAATTACTGCTTAACTTCTGAACTATGTGCAAAGCCATCCTGCTTAGCAGCCCAGGACACATGTAAATTAGTGGTCCTCTCAATTTTCCCTCTGGGTGTCAGGAATATCCTTGCTCTCATCCCCTCCATGAGACAGCAGTATTCAAGTGAACTCCCCAGAGTTCTACCCTCACCAATTTGTCCATTGGGCAGAAACTATGGTAGAAAGCTACTTTGTGTGAGCAAGGTGGGGGAAAAGAGCATCGTTTATCTTCTTTGAGTACAACCCCTTTAGCTTCTTGCCTTCTTATATCTGATAGTGATAAGTCCATAAAACTTATCCTTATTATGTTTCAGGCTGTGCTATTCCCTGGATTTATTTTCCAATGTATATAAAAAGTTTGCTTTCTAAAAAGATAAAATAATCTATATATGTAGTCCAATGACAAAGACAGTTAAATACTACCAAAATTAAAAGAAAGGAGGACAGAAAAAACACGGAAGCAAAGAAGGGAGAGGGGAGGTAAGGGAAAGGGAAGGGGAAGGGGAAGGGAAGGGAAGGGAAGAAGGAAAGAAAGGAGGAAAGGAGAGGGAGGGAGGAAAGAATGTAAGGAAGGAAGGAAAGTAAATAAAAAGAAGCCAGCAGGGGAAGTGATAAGAAGTAACTGGGATACCATTTAATACTGCCCAGAAAGCAAAGCATTTCTGAGGATGAGATATTTCAGCATTCATGTGAATAAAACAAAGGAAGAAAACATGGATATATATGGGAGAACAGAAACAGTGAGTGTGAAGCTCTGAGGTAGAGCATGCTAGGATTGGGTTGGGGTAGTTGAAAAACCAGAGTAGGTGGAGTTTTGCAAGCAACAAAGAAAAGAATATTAAATTAGCTTGAACAAATGACTTAAGACCAGGGCACATTTATGGAGTTTTTATGTGATTTCGCTTATATTATTGTCACATTAATATATCAAAAGCATATTACTGTGATAAACGGACTCAACTCTTTTTAACAGCATCTCCACTGTATTTTTCCTCATATAACATCTGTTATATATGTTATATATATCATATATATTAGATAATTAGTATTTTAAAGAACTACATATATATATTTAAGTCACCATAGGAACGATTTCTCTAAATAGTTGTGATATCATGATTTTGACCTAGAGAACAGACAAACATCTCCCAAGTTCAAATTAAAATGTCTTTCTATTACTTCAACTCTTGATGCAATCAAATATATTCAATTTCTTGCTCCACCTCCCTGCAGGATGCAAAATAATAACATGTTTTAGTCCACAATTTAAGAAATAGGTAATGATACAATTCTTTGGGAATTGATTTGTAGTAACTGGCAGCTACATAGCTCAAAGCCAAAATGATTTTTAACAATCAAGTGATGCACAAATATCACAGCCTTATGTGGAATTTGATTGTGCGTATGTTGATATTGAACATTCTGCATTGTTTCTAGTCAAAGACAAAAATCATTTATATTGTAAATGTTTTTACTTTCATTCCTTATTTTAAACATCTAATACATTTTTAAATATTTTTATTTTCATAAGAATATTATTTTTTAAAGTCAGTGTAATTTAGGAGAAAAAAATTTATTTAAAAAATATTTCTTCCATGTACCAGCAACTTGCTGTCCATGTTCACACGAGTTTAATTTCATAACTGTAAAGTAGGTATTATTAATTCCATTTTTACAAATAAGCTAATTAAAAATCAGTGCTCTCTTTCTTAGAAAATGCAGCAGGAAGATAGCAATCAAATTTCAAACACAATATCTAAGGCCAAAATCAACAAGAAGTTACATTTATTGACCCGTGTCTATAGTCAAACCATTCAAGAATGAATGATATAATACTTACTCTTAACAAGTGTATTGTTTAATGGAAAATAAGTTTAACATCCAGACTTGTACCTATAATAACTAAGGTGTTTTGCATTCATTGTAAAGTTTTAGTTTTCATTTTCAATAGCCCTAAACTTACAGATTAACACACAAAGGCTCTGGTGGATTAAATGATTTGCCAGCATTCCACACTCGCAGACTGACAGAGCTGAATCCCAATTTAGCCTCCCTGTACCTGTCCTTTTTCCACAGAACTCCTGCTGTCTCCCTAGGCTTCGCTTCTACCTATGCCCTCTGCATGATAAGCTCAGTGAAGCTTTCCCTCTGAGGTGAATTACCTATCGCTAGATATAAACCCAAGGTTCTCAAGAAATGAACACAGTCATGATTTTTGAAGATATATGTTGAACTGACGTATCCTGCCTGATCAATATATGAATAGAGCAGGGTAGAGTGGGGAGGGGAAATGTGCAAGAGGGAAAGAAAATAGCATTATGCAAAGTGAACACAGAAGGCAGTGACAAGTTCTGCTTGATTTAAGAGCAGAGAAAAAAGATTATTCTGATTTTCTTCAGGATGAACTCTCGGTCTGTCCTCATTTCAAAAGGGAACAGCATATCTCAGAAAATGAATGTATCTTCAGATTTTAATGTCATCACCATGGAAGTCACTGGAAGGTGTTGTTATGACCTTCCCCCGCACTGGAAGGGTTCATGATGTATCTTCTGTTGATGAAATTTCAGAAGACCAGGGGAGTCGATAAAATATAGCTAAGTGATTCAGAGAGTAAATATTAGGTTCAGTGCCTGATTGCCTCATATTTTAAATATTTCAGTGCTCCCTGCATGACTAGATGGGTGTAAAGTACTCACTATTTAGCAACTTCTGCCACAAAAACACCTTAATAGCATCATTCAAAATGTGTACTGTCCTCTTTGGAGTAATGGGCTTTTGATGATAGTAATCAAAGAATGCTGCCTTTGTATATTAGAGTCAGAGCCACATTGAGAAATGATGACTGTTAAGGACATTTCTTTTCAGTAATTATGTGCTTTTTTCAGTCCCCTTCTCTGATTTAAGATGAGTGACAGTGGGGTTGGAGCAGGTAGGGTTATTTCCCCCTAACGAAACAGAAATAACCTTAGAGAGGCAGATATTGGTGGCAGAAATATGCAAAGAACGTGATCTGAAAAAACAAGATGCAGCCTGCAAAAGCCAATGGGAAGATTAGAGATTAGAAAGAGGTTGGGTTCATACTAATGCAAGTCAAGATTTAGAGACCTGGGCTGTGCATCTGAAAAGCAGAGATCAGATGGAAAGTGTGATGATGGGGTACTGGCTTTTAACAACAGCTTCTTTAGGGAGCATACAAGATGTTCCTGGGACTTCGAGTTTGTTTCCACAAACTGCTAAAGCCAACATGGGGCCTAGCCAAAGGAAAACACAGAACTACTCCTGAGTTACTTTTGAAATCAAAGATATTGAACTGGGTAACTGCTCCTGCATTCATGGGAGTTAGACATTAGCAGTTGATCATTGATTTGTTTTCATGGTTCATAATGTGATTTCATAATTCTCCATGCTGCACTTGAGGTGCATCACTAGTTCATATGGGGACATTATTTATATATATATATACACACACACGTGTATATATACACATACACACACACATGTATATGTATGCATGCATGCATGTACAAAGCAGAAGTCAAAGTATAATCAAATACCTATCTTGTGTTAGGTATTATTTTAGGCATCTTACCCTTCATCATAATCCCAAACCCTCATGAAATGGAAGATGTTATTTGTTTAGTTTCTCTCTCTAGGATGAGTTTGAGGAACTAAATGAACAGCTGTATGAGAAGGTGCCTTGTAAACTCTTTGTTGCCTTTTCCCATTCATTGTCGTAATGTACGATGAAACCAGCTTTCTGGCTCTAACAGCACATTTGGATATGCTGCTTATACTTGATGCTCAGCCCTTATCCTCCTGTTAGCTCAGTATGTTATCTTTTCCGTTCCATGTGGCCAATTTCTGATAACACATGCCCAACTTTTTGCCCCAGCCCTGTTCCATTCTGGCTAGTGAGAGCCATCTTGCCTGGGTCCCCCAGTGGGAAGGGGTTCACATCATTCACATATTTCTAAAGTGTGTTAAAATATTTTTTTGAATGAAAAACTTTAAATTATTCAGATACGTTGCAACTTAGAGGAGGAATCATTTTTAGTCTCTAAAACATTATTTAGGAAGCACGAGATCTAATATAATGAAGCTTCTTTATATGAGTTATTCTGAAGTGATGTTAAAGTTCTCCACGTGGCACAGAATGAAACATTCTGAATTACTACGCCTGGTAGTCATTATTTATAGTCTCTGTTAAATTCAAACATAATACAGCCATAAAAATGGGATGTTGATTCTATGGATGCTGTTACTCCATTTACTTAGACAATATCAGTAATGTGGGCTGAGTTCTCATTTGACAAACTTATACCGACACAACTTATAGAATTCAGGGAATTAAGGCTTTTTTGGTCATTATCACATTTCTTCTTTCCTGATCTTTTAGGAATTGGCTTTCTGAATATTTCATATATCCATCTGCTTCATCCCTGTTTACCTGTGGAAACACAGGCTTTGATCTTCTGCTTGGGACATTGTGAGAACTCTCTCCCTGGACTTTCTTCTTCTGTCTATCCTGCTCTGGTTCCCTCTCCATCCACACTGTAGTAAAAACCACCTGAGTAATGTGCAAAGGTAATCATGCTATCTGCTTAAAAACCATTTAATGGTCTGAAGTTAGTAGGATCTGAGATGAGGAGGGGTCAGAGGACCAGGGAAGATTCACAGGGATGAGAAACAGGGGTGACTTCAGTGAATATGCATTAGAGGTCAACTCTTGGAATGTGTTTTGTATGCCCTTCAAAATACCAGGGTGGACTGTGCACATGCACCCTAGAACTTAAAGCATTAAAAAAAACAAAACAACAACAACAAAAAAACACGCAAAATACCAGGGTGGAAAAACCATCTGTCCAAGGTGCTTACACTGAGGCTTGGGAAAGGAGGCTCTGGATTCTACCATCTTTCCTTTTGATGAATGACTGTTAAGGACATTTCCTTTCAGTAATTACGTGCTTTTCTCAGTCCCTTTCTCTGATTTAAGATGGCGACAGTGGGGTTAGAGCGGGTATGGTTATTTCCCCCCCTAACAAAATAGAACGTAACATTAGAGGTAGACAGTCGTGGCAGAAATATGCGAAGAACATGATCTGCAAAAATAAGATACAGCCTGAAAAAGCCAATGAGAAGATTCAAGATTAGAAAGAGGTTGGGTTCATACTAATGCAAGTCAACACTTAAGACACCTGGGCTCTAACTCTTCTAACTTCTCATAACTGTTTTTTTCTAATTATTTTCTTTGTCCTTATGTCATTTAGTTGTAGCCAGATTGAGACCAGATAGGGAAAGACTCAATCTTGAATGAAAAAGTAGGCACATATATGACATCGGAAGTTATAAATCCGTGTTTGCTAGGCCTTTGTCTTCTTATTTAATATTCCTCCGGGGTTCTTCATCAAAGTCACATCTGTGTTTATGCCAATAATATCATTCTTAATATTCCCATAAGGAAACTATGCACTTCTTCAAGGAGTTTTTTTACTCAGTGTCTGTACATTGAGATCTAAGCCCACTTTACTAAGCTGGATAACCACAATCTTTATTAATAGGTGCTACACTTATTACACTAAACACGAAGGGCTTTCAGTGAGTAGGCAGACAGTTTAAGGAAAATAACCTGAGACTCCCACACATACGCATCTTTGTGGTAGTAGAGAGTATGAGAATAGGCATGAGGACAGAATGGAGGCGGCAATCAGTTGTTTTAGTAATTTCTCTACAGGTCAAGGTAAGTGGAGGAATGAAGCTCCTAGACCTTTCCCTTTGCATCACATGTGCTGCTGCTCTTACTTTATAATTAACTGCAGTGAAGGCTGTCTCCTTTAGCAGGGCTGTGGACCATCAAAAATAATGTGTCTCGAGTTGATGGGTGCAGCATGCCAACATGGCACAAGTATACATATGTAACAAACCTGCACGTTATGCACATGTACCCTAGAACTTAAAGTATAATAATAATAATAATAATAATAATAATAATGTCTTGAGTAAGCCTAGGGAAAAAGGGGCAGCCTACCTTTTGCTAAACCGCAGATCATTTTTGTTGGTCCGTTGGTCTGTTGTTTGTGTTCCCCTCTGCATGGCTCCAGCCACATTTGCTTCTTTCTCTCAGTGAACTCTTTCTACCATTGTGCCCTTCCAACCTCTAGTCTGCCTGTGATCGCAGCCCTGAGCTGCCCAAGCATCTGGTGCCTGCAGGTCACACTCCAGTTCCCCAAAAACCAGTGAAACCCACAACAAAGCCTTTACTGGAATGTAATAATGTTCCCATTTTGCATGTTTGAGACAGCAAATTATCAGGATCTGATGGTCCCTCATGTTAATCTATATTGCTCTCGCATACCATCTGACTACAAATCAAGGATGCTGAACAAGTTTCCAGAAATAAACATTGCATAATTTCTTTATAATTGACATTATTAAAAGTGTAACCCTATTAAGTGATTTTATTCAAAGCTGATTTGTGGCTCATACTAGTTTTCTTAAAAAGCTACTTGTTATTTTATTCTCCAAAATGTGAAATCAGGATAAAAAATGCAAAATAAAATAATAAAATTTAACTTCTCACTCTTTAGCTACATATATATATATTTCTACATATATGTTTTATAGCAGGCAAAAGGCGTTTAGTGTCTTTAAAACTACAAAAAATAAAAAAGGCAATCGGCAATCGGCAATCAAATGCCTAGAAAAGCAGGCAATTTGAATATAAATAGGCAATTATAAAGAAATATGAACTGTAACACTACATGGAATAAGATTTTCTAAGTTACTAGCAATCAGATAAATCAGATTAAACAATAACATTTTCATATACCAGAATGCAGACATTAAAGTTTTTGAAAATATGAAATTTTGGTGAGTTTGTTGGGAAATTGATACTCCTATATCAATTCCTTGTGAAAGAGAAATTGGGAAATAAATTGCTGTGGAGAAATAAATTGATAGAGGGGCACAGGGAAATTGAGTGGCAATTTGGAATTGCTATCAAGTCACAAACACCACAGGACTCAATAATTCTCTAAGGCACCTTTATTAGATAAGAACTCGTACATATATACAATGAGTCTGATGGAGAACTGGTATTGAAACAAAAAAACAAAAATAAAAGTTTATTAAGATGATAATAACTGAATAAAATAACCATATTCACACTTTAGAATTATGTAGTATATTAAAAAATTGAAACAGATATGTATTGTTGAAAAGAAGCAAGTAAAAATTGATATATACTGAATACACTTTATGAAATTAAATACTATATATTTTCTAGGTACATATACACGTGCATGTGTATAATATGGATGTCAATACATTGTAAAGGGTATACAGAATTGACACTAAGCTAATAGCAATAATGCCTCAGGTAAGTAGAGAAGAGAAGGAGGGGTGTGGGTTTAAGGAGTGTGGCAAAAGGAAAACTTTGTCTTATCAATACTTTGATTTTTAGTAAAAATAATATGTTCATATGTTCACTATGCTATTAAAAATACTAATTTTTATTATAAACAAAAGACTCTAAACAGAACAGCAAATATTACAATTTCTGACATGTTTTGAGACTGCAGATTTTTTTCTTTTTTTTTTTTTTTTTTTTTTTTTTTTTTTTTTTTGAGACGGAGTCTCGCTCTGTCACCCAGGCTGGAGTGCAGTGGCCGGATCTCAGCTCACTGCAAGCTCCGCCTCCCGGGTTCACGCCATTCTCCGGCCTCAGCCTCCCGAGTAGCTGGGACTACAGGCGCTGCCACCTCGCCCGGCTATTTTTTGTATTTCTTAGTAGAGACGGGGTTTCACCGTGTTAGCCAGGATGGTCTCGATCTCCTGACCTCGTGATCCGCCCATCTCGGCCTCCCAAAGTGCTGGGATTACAGGCTTGAGCCACCGCGCCCGGCCGACTGCAGATTTTTTTCTTGCTATTTTATGTTAGTGCTTTACTGATTATCAAGCACTACTGAAGTACACAGGCAAAATAAGTGAGGCTGTATGGCTTCATGGCTAAGTATATGTGTTTTGAGGTCACACTGTTTTTTTCTGGTACAACTGCTTGCAGTTGATCAACTTGGTCAATTATTTAACCTGACTTTGCTACAGTCTCCCCATGTGTTCAGCAAGAACGAGCATAAGGCAAGCAAGCACATAAACAAAAACGACCACTTTTGATAGTGGTGAATATTAAATGAGATCCACAAGAAAGCTGTAGAACAAGATGAGACAGGTAGTGAGCCCTCAGGACACAGGAACCACTATTAGCTCTTGGCTGTGCAGAAAGCTACCTGTTCTCATAGGTTTACAGATTTCTTTACACACACACACACACACACACACACACACACACGATGAAAGCTAAAATCTCATTCCCTTTTTTCCACGAACTTGAAAAATCTCATCACTTAACAGGAAATTTGAATAAATCATAACTTTATCTTATGTAAAGTGACACAGAACACCAGGACACTAAATTCAGTCCATTTCAAATAGGCTTCAATAATTTACAGCCTGCAAAGCTTCAAACTCTTCATCTATTTTAAGTTTGGATTTGTTGCACTCTGACATTTTCAGATGTTTCCGAAATGTCACCATATTAGGGCAAAAGCAGCTATCTATCAAGTGCCCTTGAAATGCTTCCAACTCCACATTCTGTGTTAGTTGTGCTTCATGTGCATGACTGTTACATAGAAAAGAAACATTTTTTTTTTTTTCAGGATAAAATGTTAGGTTTGGGAAGTCAAAGTTTTGTGAGGCAAAAAGCTTATCTTAAACTGATTCCTTCAACTTCATGAATCATTATTGAATGCTAATAATCACACACATACAAACACCCCCCCACACACACCTTTCTGGTTAATAGGTGACTTTTACAACAATTCGACCAATCAGGAGTATCTGCTGGTATAAATAAAAAATAATTTCTAGATCTTCAAAATCTTCAATGACAGCTGAATTCCTAATTTCTATTCCAAATTCTTCTTATAGTTTTAAGGTTTTTTAAAACAACCTATTTGATTTCATCTTACCTATATAATCTTACTTTGTATGATTTCTCTACTAGTACTCTTCTTCTGAGTCTTCAACGAGTTTACTGCCACATGAAAATATGATGCTAATGTATTACGTCTATGTTAAGTGGGAACTGGCTTTTCTGTTTTTCAACCATTGAAACATTCAATCATCTTTCAAAACCCAGTTCACTGGGTTTTCCATGAAGTTTCCAGGCTGCACTATTCAGCCTTCTCTGAACGTGCGTCACACAGAGTCTCCATACCAAGTAGCCCAGAACTTTGTCTATACATTTTGTTGGCTGAAGATCTATGTGTCTAACTCTCATCTGCATAATTTGAATATAAAATCCCTGAGGATAGATATTTGGAAACTGTTCTGCATGTAAATGATTTCATTCCACAGAAGTACAAAAAGAAGGTGAATTGGTTACATTCCATAATCCAGAAACATTTTTAAAGGCATCCTGGGACGGTGGCAGAGAGGAAGACATCAGCAATCTAACTCTCCATGTGGACAACAATTTCACAGACTGTTTGTTGTGATTTTTGGAACTCCTAAGTCTATCAAAGGCTTGCAAATTCTTGGGAAATGTGTGGACAGTAAATTATGTTTAATATGAACCAAATTTATCTCTTAGTTAAGCAGAGGCTACCTGTTATTTATCCTATACCCTTGTGACAGGCAGCTGTGCATGTGTTCCTGGAGTATCTTGCACAGAGCTTGTGGAAACCAGAGGGGACGAAAACAACCCTGCTTTTTGAATATCAAGGATCTGTGTTCCGATTATTGACTACTGGAAAAAGGTGGAGAGCCTTTGTTGTTGTACCTTTCCCCAGTATTGCAAGCACTTCCCTCCCTGGCTAAATGACTTTCAGGAAATATAAAGGGACACCAAATTTACCCCCCTTTTTTTTTCCCTTTTTTTTTTTCCTTTCAAGAGTAGACAGTGATGACTAGGGGCATTCAAAAGCAACTATACATACAAAGGAAATTAGAAAGTTACCATCCATGCCCAGAAAAAGGTTCAGGCTCTGCAATGACCTGAGAAGACCACAAGTTTGCACTCTAGGTTGATCTCTGGCATACATACAATGCAACACTATAATCAAAACAAAAAACAATAAACAAAACAGAAAACCAGCAGATTCTGGGGGAGGGAGGAGAATTAAATTTCCAGAGTTAATCACATTTTAAAATAAAAATATTTGGCTTTCAACAACAAAATCAAAAGACATACAAAGCAACAAAAAAGTATGACTTATTCAAAGGCGAAAAATAAACCAACAGAAACTGTCCCTGTAAAACACCTGACGGAAGGGAATATCTACTATGAAAAGACTTTAAAAAAAATCTCTTAAGATGCTCAGAGAACCACGGGAAGACTTGGGAAGGTCCTGAAAACAATGTGTGAACAAAATGGAAAGATCAATAAAGAGACAGAAACCAAAAGGAAGTTCTAGAGTTGAAAAGTACAATAAATGAAATCAAAAATTCACTAGAGGGACCTCATGACAGATTTGCATAAACAGAAGAAAGAATCCGCAAACTTGAAAATAAGACAATGGGAATTACTGAGTCTGAGGAATAGAAAGTAAAAAGATTGAAGAAAAATAAGCAGAGCCTATGGATCCTGTGAGATTTTAACAAGACTAACACACTGGTTGTGGGAGTCCAGATTACAAAAAGAAAGAAACAAAGAAAATATTTAAAGAAATAATGGCCAAAAATGTCCCACATTTGATGAAAGATAGGAACATAAGCATCCAAAAATCTCAATGAACTCCAAGGAGTATGAACCCAAAGATGTCCATTATGGATACACATTATAATCATCAATCTAAAGTCAAAGAATTTTGAAAGCAGTGAGAAAAAAAAGCAAATCATGTACAAGTGATCCTCGATAGTATTTGCAGCATATTTCTCATCAGAAACTTGGAGGCAGGAAGGCAGTGGGCTGATATACACAAAATTCAAAAGAAAACAAAAAGAAAGAAAGAGAAAGGAAAAGAAAAGAGACCTGTCATTCAAAATCACAACATCCAGCAAAACTGTACTTTGATGAGGGAGAACTGAAAACATTCCAAGGTAAATACCAGTTGAAATTGCTTATTAGCATATGCATTCCCTGCAAACAATGCTAAGGAGACCAGCAGATTGACATGAATGGAAACTAGATAGCAACTGGAAGCTTTATGAAGAAATAAAGATCTTAGTAAAGGTAAATACCAGGGCAATTATAAAACTAACATTATTGTAATAATGATATGTAACTCCACTTTTTGTTGGAAAAATGTAAGAAACAGGTAAGATTCAGCTTTCTGAAATCAGATATGAAGGTGGAAACATGGGTTGGAATTGGAAACCAATTCTACAACAGTTCTATGAGCAATTTTATGCCAACAAATTCGGTAACAGAGGAAATAAGCACATTTCTAGGAACATAAAACCTACTAAGGCTATAAACTATGAAGAAACAGAAAGCACGAATACACCTGTAACTAGCAAAGAGAGTGAATTCATAATGAGTAATCACTAATCTCCCAACAAGGAAAAGCCCTGAACCTGATGGTTTCACCAATGAGTTCTACCAAGCCTTAAAAAGAAAGCAAATTCTTACGTAGCCCATAACATGAATGGACCTTGAGAACATTATGATGAATGAAATAAGCCTATCACAAAAATATAAATGCTGCATGATTCTAGTTATATGAGGCACTTAAGGCAGACAAAATCATAGAGACACAAAGTAAAATGGTGATTGCCGGGGGCTGGGGAACTGGGGAACTGAAGAGTCATTGTCGAGTAAGCACATAGTTTAGAGTTTCAATTTTTGCAGCTCTTTCCAAGAGTTCTGGAAGTGGATGATGTAAAGGCTTTTGTGATTACAGAAAGGTGCTTTGATGACGTAAAATTACTACCTTAACTATTTTAAGCCCAGTGGCATTAAGTACATTCACACTGTTGAATTCACATTGTTGAACAATGTGAATGTACTTAAACTTAATGCCACTGGACTTAAAATAGTTAAGGTAGTAATTTTATGTTGTGTATTTTCCAAAACTTTAATACATGAAAAGAATATTTGAAATTTATTCTGTCAAAGAGTCTTTTTTTATAATGCAGTAATTAGTCAACACTTATTTTGAGTCTGTAAATCACTAGGTCTTTTGTTAGGCCCTATGGCTTTGTTAATGTAGAAATCAGACTTTTAGCCAATGCCCTCAAACTTCTTACAACTCATGTCAGGAAACTGGCAAATAATTAGGGTCCATGCTACAAAAGAAAAATTACTGAGATCATCCAAATAAGAAACAGCCATGCTATTCTGGTGCCTGGTTGGCCTGGAGTCCCAGGTCTGACATCAGTGCTAAAGCTTAAAGGAAATATGAGGATATAAAACAGCACTGAATGAAAAAATGAGGACACATATTCCTTCATAAGGCCATTGTCTGTGTGGTTACACACAAATAATGTCACTACACTGAGTTTCTGGAATACTCAATCAAGTCTATAATAAATTCTATTCAAATAAAGAACATTAGATGAATATTGAGCAACAATACAATTTAATCTGCAGTGCTTGGAGTTAAAGCCTATGAACAAACAGCCTGCTTCATACATCGCAGGAGGTCATACCAAGAACCATCAAAGTTCTTCCTTGCCTGGCTTTTGAGCTTACTCTTGTTAGCCACTCTCACCTCCCTGGCCATATAGATGAAGGAATAGTCTTGCTTAAAAAGAGACTTTGAACAAATTTCTAGTTTTTTAAATAATCTTCCAGCATTATAAACTTCCAAATATGGATAACTTAAGAAATATTGATTACATAGATCTTGATACTGCTTTAAGAGGTAATGGAAATCACCACATAAATGATGTGCACTATATGATTTAGATAACAAAATTAATTTTTGGTAATATTTTCTGAATCTATTATCTTTTATTTGACTAATATTTTGCCAAATATTAGTCACATAAAATCATAGCTTCATACATTTTTAACATAATTTTTAAAAATAAAGGTCAATTTACCCACTTAAGATTCTAGAAATGTTTTAACTATCCGTTAGCTTGATTTATACCATTTAAATATGAAGACTGTTAAATAAAATACTTTAGACAAATTAAATGTAGCAGAGATTATCTGAGCAAAAATGATTCATGAACTGGGTAGCCCTCAGAACCAGGAGTGGCTCAGAGAGCTTCACCCAGCAACGTGGGTAGACAGTTTTTATAGACAGTTTTTATAGACAGACAAAGTGATCTACCAAAAGCACTTGATTGGTTACAGCCTCACATTTGCCTTACTTTCCATTGTGTGAAGTGACGTTTGCTTTGTTTGGATATGTGCTGATCATTTAGGCATCCTGTGATTGACTGAAGCTTGGCTGATATGATTGGCTGGAACTCAGCTACTTGTTACAGGAATATGCTCTTAGGCTGTAATTTGTTTACATAGTAAGTTAGTTGCAGTGCAATACTGAGAACTCCAAGTATGGAGGCAACCTAGGGCCAGATTTAGTTTAAAAAGACATATGGAAAATGCACATCCATATACAGTCCTCACCTGAGCTATGTGAATGCCAGTGGCCATATCTGAGAATATCGATCTCAATCTCTATACAAATGAGAACTGCAGATTGCCAGAGAGGGGTGAAGTGGTGGGGTGGCAGCTGGTGAAGAGGAGAAAGAGGGGAAAAATTTGAAGTAACTTTTAGATTTTTTAATTTCTAGGCTCTAGGTGGTCACGATAAACTTTCCAAGAAGCTAGATATGGGGATACCAGCAGACCAAAGCTTCAAAACATCCATAGAGCTCATATCTCCTGAGATGCAGAGGACTAATTTGAGATGAACTGGATACATCAGGGACACTCAGCATCTCTCTAAAAAAGGATGCTCCCCTTTTTGATGGACAGGAATCAGCACAAGGAAGCTATATAGTTTTGATGGAAGTGAATAACATGACTCTAATAAGCAAAGCTTCACAATAAATAAGGTTAGTAAAATTATTTGGGAGATAACTATAAAACTAAACAAATAATATAAGTCATGCCTTTAATGGATTTTTCAATACCAGTGAAGTGATAACTAAAGCAGGATACATCTCATGTTGGGTATCTATATGTGAATGTCATAACTTCTTTTCTCATGAAGAATTTTTTTTCGGTAGATACATCATACTTACAATAAAATTCCAGAACATGGAGCATTGATTGGCTAACTCAGTATTTTGATACACATTGAAAATAAGACAGACCTCAGTTTTAACATCTTAATTAATCCTAGATTTAAAGTCATTTGCAAACAAATAATTTCCTGTTTCTCTAGAACATATGCACAGTAATTAGAATGCTAATGTAAATGTTTTTGGAAACTATTATTGATGAATGCAGTTCAGTTCCGCCTTGAGTATCATCCCAAGTTTTCTTCCCAATACACAGGGCTGATGCTTTTACGTTGTAACCTAGTGGAGCACTCAAACTAGGCACACTTCAGCTTCCTTTTCCCAACAGGCTGGAGTGTAGGGTCTCGGTGTTAAGTATCAGCTCTTATTCTTTTGTCAAGACTTGTTATCTGCTAAACATCCTTTTTTATTTTCCCTCAGCCCTCGATTTACACTTTTTCTATTTTAATTAACAACTTAATTTTGCTCCCTTAACAATTTTCCTCATCATTTTTGGAAAAAATCTCTCTTTGGAGAAGCAGTTGGTGCAACCTGCAAACCATGAAGTCAGAAACTCGTGGGATCTGTTTTGGCCACAGTCACTTAATCTACCAAAGTTACAGTTTTTGTGAAAGGGGATGATAACTGCATGCAAGACATGTAGGTAAATACAGTATCTGCTTTATAAGGTTCTATAAAAATCATAAATTAGTTAACACGTAAAGTGCTTAGCATAGTGCTTGGTTCACTATAGGTATGATGATCTATTATCAGTATTATTAAATAATATGTGTAAATGCATGACTCCTAGCAACTGTTCCACCAGTAACAGCGCCCATTACAGCTCTCATTTGACTTTCTCTTTAGTTATGTTCGTTTTGTAGCTGAATTTACTTGCTATGACAAGGAAAGGAAGGAGGAACCTCATATGTAGCCTTTATAATTCATTCATTTATTTATTCATTCCCAGAATCATGTATTTAATAAATATTTATTGACTACTTATTATATTCCAGACTCTGTGCTGGATTCTTATAAACATATATTACCTTACATAATTCTCAAGATAACTGGCTATGTAAGGCATCATAGTATCTATTTTATTGATGAAAATAAATGAGAAGTCAAAAAACCTGTTGAGGTTCATTTGAAGCTCAGAAAATCTGATTCCAAATCTGGATTCTTCTCACCTCCCCCCATTACCTTTGGCTGAGTTTCTGCCTGTTATGCTGTCCAAAGCATGCACAGAACCCAATTACATTTTATAAATAAGAATGTTTTAAAATCTGAGAAAGATGATTAGTCTCTGTAACTTCTGTATACATGAGAACTTTATTATTTCCCCACATGACAATTCCATGCTAAGAATCCAGCCTCTGAAAGTGATGCTACTGTAGACTGACTCAGCAGTCACAGGCAGCCTCTGAAGTGAATGTTTTTCATCTGGAATGGTGTTTCCGGCTGTATTAATGGGCACTTTCTGCACTACTGATCAGTTTAGCTGGGTGGTTGATTTAATCTGGTCAACACAGCCATAGAAACCAGATGCATCACTTTGTTTCAGTTGACTGTTGTTGAACAAGCAGAGCCATAAGCTTACATAGGGTGTTACCAACCCTTGGATTAGCTCCACACAGACGTGGATTATTGAGAAGCTCACTC
This sequence comes from Macaca mulatta, assembly GCF_049350105.2. Lineage (NCBI taxonomy): Eukaryota > Metazoa > Chordata > Mammalia > Primates > Cercopithecidae > Macaca > Macaca mulatta. Next base: position 11,527,303 of record NC_133417.1, read on the forward strand.
CTTCATTGAATTACCTGCAGTGGATGGAAACTGAGAGGGAGATGGGGCTGGTCATTGTATGTGATACTTTTTTATCAAGGAATTCAAGCTATACATATTTTTTTTTATGTCTTGGCAATGTTTGAGTTCTCCCTATGAAGAGGGAGTAAGAAATTTTTTCCTAACTTTCAATCAAAACTTGAAAATGCTTAGAATTCAATTTCTTTTACACCATGGACCAGGTTCTTTTTGTTGAAGTGTGAAAGCAGAGACTTGTGCCTGAATGAAACATTGCTAGTGGAAGGTTTTTCAGCAACATCTATTACCTCGTTTTCTTTTCTACAAAGACAGTTGTTATTTAGGTGAGGCTTTAATTTTTGCTTCTTGGTTCTGTGATAATATTTAATTGGCTACCAGAAACTTATGTAAGGGGAATTTTGTCATTTGGGTTTTTGTTAAGTTTACTTTTATACAAATTACTGTGTTTTCCAAATAAAATTCATGCATGCATTATGATCAAGATTTTTAATTCATTTAGACATATTCAGAGATGCACAATTACTACTTTTTGGCTTTTCAATATAAACTACCCAGACACTTCTCTTAAGTCGTCGTATTCACTGTATTTGTATTCTTCAAAATAATTAAAGCACGGGTTAAAAAGCCCAGGAACAATAAATGAGCCATTAATCAATGAATAATTATTTTTTTCATTTTCAGATATAAATAAATATTATCGTTATTATGTGGAAACCATAACAGCAACATGCAAAACGTAGCATATTCTGTTTTTCCTCAACATACTCTCCAACAGATATGGACCATTTCAACAATATAACTTGGTTTCAGCATTGCCCAGGATTTCCCATGTCCCTTAATGCCTCATATTCACAACTACTTGATGTGTCCTGTATCTCAATTAACGTGACTCAAGCTCAGGCTTTCATGATTTTCATTGTATGTATGAGCTACATTTTAGCTTGAGGTCACTGCTCCTGAACTTGTAAAATAGCTTTATGAATAAAACAGTGTTGAATATACGCAAGGCATATTTCAGGTTGCTATTTTGCTAGTGCACCACATCAAGATGCCTCCTTCATTCTTTTTGATTATTCATTGTTTTCCTTTAAACAAATATTCTCAGTCACATTTCGTGCCCTAAAGTTTCCATCATGGTCACTCTGCCATCACAGAACAATAAGCACAATTGCCCATTAGTTTAACCTCATCATCTCTTTGTTTGAAATCACACTGTAATAAGAAATATTCTTGTGAGAGATCAGCTCACTGCCAGGCTTTCTTTTCTCAAGTTTGCTGCTTACTACTTAGAAAAGTTTTAGCTAGATGTCTATAGATATGTGGAGAGAGATACTCCACATTCATTTCTGTACATCATTCTTTCTCTTCTGCAATTTACTTACTGTTTTACTATCTTGAAGCTTCTGTTTCCTCAAATTTTGAGGTAAGTAGCATCAAATTTAAGTGTAGAGCTTTGATTTTGTGTCTATAAATTCCATGCCACTCACTTTCTCTCATCTCTCACCTTTGTTTTATTTCGTTAAAAAACCTATACATTTTTCCTGGGAAACCTTAGCCATTTAAATTCATGTTCAAAATCAGAATACCATAACCTCTCCCAAAAGCAACATGACAAAATGTATCAAAACTTTTAGTATTGTTTATGACTTTTAATCTAGTACTTCAAAAATAAATGATAGTATATATGCATGACGCAATGTTATTCATGGTTTTTCAAAAAATGTTGAATTGTAAATTTATCACAAAATATTCAACAAATATTGAACTCTACTGCATGACAGTCGCTGTTTCAGTGGTAAGTGAAAAATTGGTAAGAAACTGTATGACAATAGTACAATGATTATTTGTAACTAAATATGAAGGACATGTATCAAAACAGAGAGACCTGGAGAATCTGTAAGTATGCTTTTCATTCTTAATATGTTTTTATATTCTTCATGTTGTACAATGAGTATGTATTATTTTATAATAATAAGAACTCCACCTACTTGTTTCAAAAAGCAGAAAACTTAGCAGTTAATCCCACTTGCTCCATGTACTTGATCAGGAGGTAGAGTAAGGGAGATGATTATTCACAGAATATTACAAATACGGAGCTGACCTCAAGCATAGGTGCTTTCAAACTAATACACACTTGTGGCGATTCTGACACCTAGTGACTGAGTGCCTGCATCGAAATCAGCAGGGGGCTTATATTAAATATATATTCTAAGCTCCAGCCCAAACCCGTATTTAGTCAGACACTTGACATGGGAGCTTGAATTACTCAATGTAATTCAAGTATACACTGAGTATAATAATTTGGTATAATAATTTGGTATTATACCAAAACTTGGCTATTTATAACAAAACATGTTTGTTATCTCACACAGCTTCTGAGGGTCAGGAATTAGCAGTTGTTGGTGGGTGGTTCTGGCTCTGGGCCTCTCATGAGGCTCCAGTCAGAAAGTGCGGTTCTGCAGGACCAGTTTCCAAGATGGCTCCCCAACATGGTTGTTGGCTGGAAGCCTCACTTTCCTCCTGGCTGTTAAAGGAAGCCACAGTTCACCAGCACACAGGCCTCTTGGTAGATTGCTTAACAGCTGGCTACCTCAGAGGGAGTGATTCCTGAGAGAAAGCAAGAGCAAACTACAATGCTTGGTACCCAAGTCACACAGCATCACTTCCAATGAATTTTATTCTTTAGAAACTGTGTTAGGGTTCTCCAGAGGGACAGAACTACTAGGATATATGTATATATGAAAGGGAGTTTATTAGAGAGAATTGGCTCATGCAATTACAAGGTGAAGTCCCACAATAGGTAGTCTGAAAACTGGGGAAGAAAGAAGCCAGTAGTGGCTTAGTCTGAATCTAAAGGCCCCGAAAGCAGGGAAGTCAACAGTGCAGTCTTCAGTCTGTGGCCAAAGGCCCAAGAGCCCCTTGCAAACCACTGGTGTAAGTCCAAGAGTCCAAAGGCAGGAGAACCTGGAGTCTGAGGTCCAAGTGCAGGAGGAGTGCAAGGAAGCACCCAGCACAGGAGAAAGATGAAAGCCAGAAGACTCAGCAAGCCAGCTCATCCCAACTTCTTCTGCCTGCTTTTTCTAGCCTTACCAGCAGCCTTTTGGACAGCACGTACCCATCCACACTGAAAGTGAGATTCCTTTCCCAGTCCACTTACTGGAATGTCAGTCTCCTCTGGCAACAACCTCACAGACACTCCCAGAAACAATACCATTACCTAGACATCCTTTAATCCAACCAAGTTGATACCTAATGTTAACCATCACAAGTTCACCCCTTGTCAACTTGGCACCCATACACATCTCCTGAAAGCATACATAATCTCCAAATAATGACAATAATATGATCATAATTACAGCTAACGTAATACATCTATCCTTCGTACAACTGGAAGTGCAATAATCCTAAATGCTATTACATAAAGTTAACAACACTCGAATGCTGATATGAAGTCAGTAAATGAAGCCAATTACTCAATGTAGTCCACATTCAAGAAGAGGGAAATTAAGCTCCAACTCTTGAAGGAGTCTTAAATAACTTCTGGATTTAAAACCACCACCCCACTGCCTCAGAATCTGTTGCTACAATACAAACTCTTTCTCTCCTAACTCTAATGCACGAGTAGTTTAGAGACAACCGTCACATCTCTCTTCCAGTGCAGTGCCCATCTCTATTTCATCTCTCCATCCTTACTACACAAAGGGTGCCTGGGCACTTACCCATTCCTATTTTAAGACTTCACATTGTTAGGAGGAGGGCCTCATCTCACTAGATGTCCAATTATCTCTTTGAACAGATTTGATTTACAAGGTTTTTTCCCTTCATATTGAGCCAATGTCTATATTGTATAATCCCCTTTTATCACTTCAAATTTTCTATATCTAGACTACATTTTTAAAAAACACACTATGGTTTGTCATCAGGGATTTTATTCTTGTAAGATTTTGGGTGCAGTTTTAAAATCTGCCTAGGTGAGTATCATAAAACACAAGTCTTGATAAATGTGGGATTAGCTGGCAAACGTCTCAGAATAAGATGGAATAGATAAAGATCTAGAAAAAATAAAGCCTGAAATATAGATGGAATGTTTAGAGAAGGGAGTCATGCCTTAAAATTTTTTTAAAAAAGAAAGAAGATTCAAAACACATCCTCAATTTAATTTTTATATATATGAAACATGGTGATAGAAAGTACTGTCAACAGTTCATAACTGAAGAAAAACACATTTCTTCCTCAAGTTTTGCCAAGTGGAGTCATTTAGAGAAAAAGAAAAAAATGCATGTATTAGTCCGTTCTCACATTGCTATGAAAAAATATCCAAGACTATTTAATTTATAAAGGAAAGAGGTTTGACTCTCAGTTCTGCATTGTTGGGGAGGCCTCAGGAAACTTACAACAATGGCTGAAGGCAAAGGAGAAGCGGGCCCCTTCTTTACAGGGTGGCAGGATGCAGTGGGTGAAAGCAGGGAAAATGCCAGACACATATAAAACCATCAGATCTTGTAAGACTCACTCACTATCATGAGAACAGCATGGGGGAAACCACCCCCATGATCTAATTACCTCCACTTGGTCCTGCTCTTGACATGTGGAGATTATAATTCAAGATGAGATTTTGGGTGGGGACACAGCCAAACCATATCAAGGCATGACAGCCAGTATCGCACTGTCCATATAAAAAGGTTTGAGAGAAAAAGGAAGTACTTGAAGGTATAGGAGAAACTTTGAGTAGTAAGCAATGTTTCCTTGTCCCTGATGGATGTGGGGAAAAACAGAGGCACCATCCATTTGTTTCCCTTGAAGTTGGGGTTTGACAACCAGCATATCTGCAAGAAGGAGGCAACTGCATTTCAACCTCTGAACGAAGATACGCTGAACTTCAGTCCATGTGCCTCCTTTTCATTCCTTATGGAGAATGGTGAGATGGACTTGGAAGGAGACATAGCAATTAAGCATAGGGATAACAATATTTTTCTTGGTAAGTGTGGTGTGACAGATGTGGAAGGAATTCCTTGGGATTCTGCAAATCCAGGCTAAATTGTGGAAGAAGCTGCAGCCAGCTGTTGGTTACTCCCCATCATCCCAAAATACTTCCTGGCTAGTGGCACTACGATGTAGGGTAGACATCTGCCATTAGAGAGAGGCAGTGGAGAGGGATGGCAGCTGTGCTCTCAGAACTGACTCATGTCCCATGTCCATGCAGGAGACCATCTAGTTGATGACAACAGCACTTGGAGACAACAGAAAATGTACTGTGCCTTAGTTGCATAACTTCCCCTATGAGCAATGGATTTCTCCTGGTCCATCTCACCAATTATAGGATCATCACAGCTAGGGGGCACCCTATCTGATCTCTTAGAGGAAAATGCTAACAAGGAAGTGACTGAAACTTATACAACTATAAAATCAATGCCAGAAGAGCTGACTGTGGAGGGAAAAAAATCACCCATAGGTACTAAGATGCCACTTACTAGCAATTTTATTTTTTCTCTGCCCTCCTTCTTTCACAAAGTATATTTTGTGCCTTGTGGGTTATTACACTGAGAGCTCTGAATTAGGTAATTTAAAAAAATATATACATACACAAAATTAAACTCTTCCATAAATTGGCAGTTGAGACTGCCAATTTAAAGCTATTAGATCTGAGGGTGAACCTGTGTGATGCTCAGGACAAACTGCTGCTTCCTTGACACCACATATGATTACCAAAATAATGACTGATAATGTTTACTGATTGCTTAAAATGTACCACCACTGTGCTAAGTACTTTGCAAATATTATTTTATCTGAGCTTAATAATTCTATGAAATGACACAGATATCATCCTTCATTTAAAATCACTGGAAACCAAGATACAAAGTGGGGTGCAGGAGCGGTTAAAGCCAGATAGGTAGGCAGTGTCCAGGGTCCTAGGAGGAGAGGCACAATAAGAATTTGAGGGGCCGGGCGCGGTGGCTCAAGCCTGTAATCCCAGCACTTTGGGAGGCCGAGACGGGCGGATCACGAGGTCAGGAGATCAAGACCATCCTGGCTAACACGGTGAAACCCCGTCTCTACTAAAAAATACAAAAAACTAGCCGGGCGAGGTGGCGGGCGCCTGTAGTCCCAGCTACTCGGGAGGCTGAGGCAGGAGAATGGCGTGAACCCGGGAGGCGGAGCTTGCAGTGAGCCGAGATCCGGCCACTGCACTCCAGCCTGGGCGACAGAGCAAGACTCCGTCTCAAAAAAAAAAAAAAAAAAAAAAAAAAGAATTTGAACCCAGGCAGTCTTAGTCCACAGCACAGCTTTAGTCTTTGCTTACTTTATCTTCTTTCACTGGAACTGTAGAATGAAATCAACGCAATTGCCTCTTGTTCAAGTAGGTACTGCCAGTTAAATGACATGCTCTGTTTATTTTTGGAAAAGTAAGTTTTCCTTTCAGCCCTCTAAAAGGAATAGCCACATAAACATCAAAGTTGAACCACTGATTAAAATAAGTGAATGTACTGCTAATTATTTTCTTTCTGAAACAGAAGTGATGGATGCTATATGCTTGGAATTGAATATGGCTCTTAAGACATTGACAGCTTGCATTCATTTTCTTTGCTTAACTTACATAATACATTTCATAATTAAAATATAATGGTGCTTTGCTACTGCACCCCTCAAATCTCACTGCATGCTCTCATTCACTCATTCAATCAATCACTTATTATTAAATATTTATAGCCTCAAGAAGTATCTATTGTGAACAAAACACTATGCAAGATGCTAAGAAGACCAAAAGAACAGATAATAGATTTGATTTTGAATTCACTGACCCATTGATTCTTAAGCTTCCTGAAGATTTAATAGGAACAAGCTGAAGAAGAATGGGGACGAGTCTTCCAGTTAAAGAGAAGCTAAAGAGGAAGGGAAGTATCTCAGGGCATAGTACAACACTGTTATTTCAATTATTCCAGTAAGACTCAGAAACAAAGCTCCATATGAAGATGCTAGGATAGTGGATACAGTCTGAACACTGATGTGCAGAATTTGAATTCCATTTGGAAAGAAATGGGAGTCATTGAAATGTTTTAATTTTATATGTGATGTGATAGATTTGATCTTAAAAATGTGACTTTCATGTACAGTGGTTTACAGTAGATTGTTATATAGGGCAAGAAACCAGTCAGAAGGACATGGCAAATTTAGATTACAAATTATGAAGAGGACTTTAGTGTGATCCAAGATGTAGTAAGAACCAAATTTACCCTCATCACTGTAACAACTAATAAGTGAACAAAATATATAAATCCACCTTTTTGAGGATAATGGGTATAAGATAATGAAGGACAGTGATCACCGTGAGGAGAGAAATTAAGGAAACTGTATGAGTGTGCCATCTTCATGCATTGAGACTTTTTAGGCCATGGTGCAGGAACGGGTAGCCCAGCCAGAGCCCAGCAGGCCCCTTCAGTTGAGAACATGGAATTGCAGCTTTTAACAGAGCAAGGCAGTTAGGTTTCCAGGAAAGAATACTTGAGAAGAGAAAGTTTTTCAAAGAGAAACGTCCAGAGATGTACAAAGAGTCTCATTCACCACATTTTTAGCTAAGTAATGCTTAGTACCTACATTTAAGACTACCTGAGACAAGCACAAGATCCATCTGGATGGATTACAGTCAAGAGTATCCCGTGTGACACAGCATCATGAATAGTGCCAGTTTCTACAGGCTGGACTGTGAAACCTCATGATTCACAGGGCGCTGGGTAGGGCACATAGAAGGGTATTGCCTTAGTCATGAGAAAGAAATACTACAGGTCTGAGAATTGCTCCAGTATCACCTAACAAATTGAATAAGCAAGACCTGAGAGACCCAGCTTTTTCTAGGTAACTTGAATGTATCCTAGAACAAAGCTCAAGACTAATATGAACACAAAAATATCATTCAACATGGTAAAAATCAGAATGCCTGGCAAACAATCAAAGATTATCAGGCATGAAAAGAAGGAAGAAAAAATATAACCCATAGTAAGGATTTAAAAAAAATAAATCAAAACTAACAGAACAGATATAGATTTTAAATTTAGCAAAAAAGTTTTAGAATTTATTAAAATTATATTCAATATATGCATACAACTACTGGCTCAAAAAATTTAGAAACATGAAGAAAATCACACCAAAATCAAATTGTTTAAAACCAATTAAAAGATAAGAAAATATTAAACCTATCAGCAAAAAAGGGCATATTATGTACAAAGGAATGAAGATAAGAGTAATAGCAGATTTTTTATCAGAAACAATGCAACCAAAGATAGTGGAGCACTATCTTTTAAGTACTAAAATAAGGTACTATCAACCTAGAATTCTATACTCAGTGAAAATGTATTTTAAAAATGAGGAGGAACTAATGCCTTTTTGAGACATATAAAAGCTTCAAGAATTCATTACAAACAGACCCTAACTCCATACAAAATGTTAAACATTCTTTAGGCAGTTGAAAAACGAACCAACTGAAAATCTAAATTTACACACAAAAATGAAGAGCACCAGAGATAGTGACTACATGTGTCATAAAAAAAAAAAAAAACATTGCGGTTTCTGTCTTGTTCTTTTGGATTGTTTGTACTGGAAATCCAGTTGATAATGGTGAATCAGTTCACTTGGTGTATAATCATGGGAGGAACTTTGACCTCACACCTATAACCATATAAGCAAGTTGTCCTGGAAGCAGATCCTCCAGGCTCATTCAAGCAATCAAATGACTACAGCTCTGGCTGACATCTTGACAGCAACGTTATGTGAGTGCCTGAACTAGAGACGTTGCAAAATTTTTGACTTTCAGAAAATGAGATAGTAAATGTTTGTTGCTTTAAGAACTACAATAACCAAAACATAAAAAAGACACAATAAAACAAATTCACATGTACTTTAAATTATTCAGCTTTAAAGGATATACTTTACAGATATGTTAGCCCTTGTCTACAAATGCATATAATAGCATTGTCTGTAAGAACAGAAGAATGGAAATAACTGAAATGTCTAAAAATAGGAATTGGTTAAGTAAATTATGGTAAATCCTTAAAATGATGATAAAACCATCAACCACAATATTAGCAAGCAAAATTGAAGCAGAAAAACGTTTGCAGATCTGGCACATATTTAGGTGACATAATCAAATATTAAATGTTCAAGGTGAGGAAAGTGTAGCAGCTAAGGATAACAGCCTTTTCTGTATTTCCCAGTGTCTGTATCATTGTTTCCTACTTTAATTATTGCAACAGCCAGCTATCCCGTCTCTCTGCTCTTAATCTGTCTCTGAAAGTCAATCTCAACCCATTATCAAGAGGGCCTTTTAAAAGAGTAAGTTGAATTTCATCATTCCTCTGTTCAATCCCTCTAAAGACTCACATTTTCACCTGCTCCTTGTTATTTTTCTTGCCTTCTCTACAACTTCTTTTCTCTTGCCCCTGCCTTGACTCATTCTGTTCTTGCTATAAGATGCTGCTTTCTCACTTTTTGATGGGGTTGTTTTTTTTTTCTTGTAAATTTGTTTGAGTTCTTTGTAGGTTCTGGATATTAGCCCTTTGTCAGATGAGTAGATTGCAAAAATTTTCTCCCATTCTGTAGGTTTCCTGTTCACTCTGATGGTAGTTTCTTTTGCTGTGCAGAAGCTCTTTAGTTTAATTAGATCCCATTTGTCAATTTTGGCTTTTGTTGCCGTTGCTTTTGGAGTTTTAGACATGAAGTCCTTGCCCATGCCTATGTCCTGAATGGTATTACCTAGGTTTTCTTCTAGGGTTTTTAAAGGATATGAATAGACATTTCTCAAAAGAGGACATTCATACAGCCAACAGACACATGAAAAAATGCTCATCATCACTGGCCATCAGAGAAATGCAAATCAAAACCACAATGAGATACCATCTCACACCAGTTAGAATGGCGATCATTCAAAAGTCAGGAAACAACAGATGCTGGAGAGGATGTGGAGAAATAGGAACACTTTTACACTGTTGGTGGGATTGTAAACTAGTTCAACCATTATGGAAAACAGTATGGCGATTCCTCAAGGATCTAGAACTAGATGTACCATATGACCCAGCCATCCCATTACTGGGTATATACCCAAAGGATTATAAATCATGCTGCTATAAAGACACATGCACACGTATGTTTATTGCGGCACTATTCACAATAGCAAAGACTTGGAATCAACCGAAATGTCCATCAGTGACAGACTGGATTAAGAAAATGTGGCACATATACACCATGGAATACTATGCAGCCATAAAAAAGGATGAGTTTGTGTCCTTTGTAGGGACATGGATGCAGCTGGAAACCATCATTCTCAGCAAACTATCACAAGAACAGAAAACCAAACACCGCATGTTCTCACTCGTAGGTGGGAACTGAACAATGAGATCAATTGGACTCGGGAAGGGGAACATAACACACTGGGGCCTATCACGGGGAGTGGGGAGGGGGGAGGGATTGCATTGGGAGTTATACCTGATGTAAATGATGAGTTGATGGTTGCTGATGAGTTGATGGGTACAGCACACCAACATGGCACAGGTATACATATGTAGCAAACCTGCACGTTGTGCACATGTACCCTAGAACTTAAATTAAAAAAAAAAAAAATGCTGCTTTCCTCATTGGTCCTCAAGCATAGTAGGAACACTCCTACCTTTGTGAGTTTATCTGAGCTATCTCTCTGCTTGCAATGCTCTTTCCTCAGAGTCACAAAGCTGACTTCCCCACCTGGAAATGTCCATCTGATACCGTGTTCTAAGAATGACTACCTTATATTAATATGGTGACCTGCCTTCCACTATAATTCAGAATTTCCAATCCTATTACCCTTCACTACTTTTCAATTCTTTGTTGCTTGTCATTGCTGAAAAATGTAAAATATCCTTTTTTTTTGTATTTATTGTGTATTACCTATTCCACTCCTACAACATAGGATCTACAAGGAAGAAATTTTGCCTTATTTATGTATGTATGTGTTTGTTTATCTTCGTTGCCGTATCTGATTTTAAAAACCTGCTAAAAAGTAAGGACTTAATGCATATTTTTGTATGAATAACATGTTTTACTTCCAGTCTAATTGCTTAGTGACACTCTATCCACTCACATCATAGATGTCAAACTTCTATTAATTCAGTTAATATTTATGTTGGCTTTTGTGGTGGTGACATAACTGTGTTTCCTCATTCTGAAATTATTTTTCAGTTAGAACCTTATGAAGAAATGATTGGGAATCATTGACAAAGATATTAAAGTTGTGCAACAACTAAAAATTACCTTTGAAATGCAGTATTTCAAAATAGAGTTAAAGCATGGTGAGCAGTTGCACATACAGCACAGATTTTGTAAAAATGAAAATGTATTTGGTTATTCAATGGTGCAATCTTAACTTCAGAAGTAGCTTTGGATTTCGGACCAAGTGATTGGGACAAAGTAGCCCCACATAGGTTGATGGCCCTTAAATAAAAAGGTAATTTCACAAAACCAGTAATGTTTCATAGGCCCCTTCAGAGTTTCCAGATATTATTTATTGCATTCATTATTCTTTTGGTATTATGTTTATTGTGCTAATTAAAATGTAACAACAATCGTATTAAAACATAAAATATGAGGTTCCCCAAAACAGTGAAAATGTATTGAAATTTGAATCTACAAACATAACATTGTGAAGTGGTGGTATTTTATGGAAGACAACATTAGGAGCAGGTAAGAGCTGCATCGGGGACCACACAAACTTGACATCTCTGGAATGAAATTTTTTTGTTTGTTTGTTTGTTTTTGTTTTTTAGGCAGAGTCTCGCTCCGTCGCCCAGGCCGGAGTGCAGTGGCGCGATCTCGGCTCACTGCAAGCTCCACCTCCTGGGTTCACTCCATTCTCCTGCCTCAGCCTACAGGTGCCCGCCACCGTGCCCAGCTAGTTTTTTTGTATTTTTAGTAGAGACAGGGTTTCCCCGTGTTAGCCAGGATGGTCTTGATCTCCTGACCTCGTGATCCGCCCGTCTTGGCCTCCCAAAGTGCTGGGATTACAGGCGTGAGCCACTGGACCCGGCCAAAATGTTATCTTAAAGTGAGAATGTGTGGGCATTCCCACAGGGTACTACCCTACAAAGGAAAGTGAGGAAATGCCTAATTGAGCTTAGAGCCTTATCATTGCCGTTGGTGTTTGTGTTTTTAATTTCTGTATTGATGAAGATTTTGCAATTTTTATTCTGACACAAAAAGTAAAGTCTTAGTGTGATGTTTTATAACTAGTTTGGGGGACTTAACATATTCTTCCATTCTATTGTGCATTTGAGGATTACTGGGCTTCCCTTCTCTGGAAGCTTTTGGAAATTAAATCTTAGCCTGAAGACGCAGATTGTCTTGTGGAATAGCCATGCTTTTGTTCACTCTACTTCAACCACCACTCCTGGTTACCACCACTTCTACTCACTGGCAATCGTCTCTCTGCTATGGGATAGAGAATTTGAAATCTGTAACCTACTGGCACACCAATTCACTGAGTCTGCTTCCTTGTGGGAATTTATGAGGTGTCTATTTTTCTAGAAGACCAAAACAGACGGCACTACCGTTCCTAAGTTGAGTCAGGTCCGTTGGTGTTTGCCATAACAAAAATATTTAAGTACAAATACTTATTGAGTACATTTATTCATGCAACATTTTATACAGTTGACACTCAGACTAAATTTCTCTCTTCACTTGAGTTTATAACCAAGTTTTACACTATAGCTTAAAATGGGAAGTCTACAAAATTCAGGAGTTTAAATTCAAAAAATGAATTTGTAAGCATTCTCAAGTAAAATTTCAAAACTTCATACTTATTTAATTCGTTGGTGTTTCTTTTAAATTTTATAGATAATGTATCTTTTGTTTCTTGTTCATATAAGATGAAGACCCTTCCCCTAATGGGAGTTACTTAGTTACAAACATGGAATTTAGAGTTTCAATGTTTGTTTCTATAGTTAAACGAGTTATATGTAAATTTGTTCAGTAGCTCAAAATGGATTACCTTCATGTTTTGGTTAATATGAAATGCTATGAGAATATTAAATAGTGAAGCTTATAACGATGCTATTAAACAAAGTTTTCTTTTTTGTTTAAAATAAGTTATAACTAAGAATATAACAATTTATATGAGAAGTACATGAATTCAAAATGTCCTAACTTCTTTCCAATATAATACATATGCCACAATCTAATTTATATATTCAGTTGAGTTTTCACAATTTTGTCAGGTTTAACATATGAAAATATTTTAGTATGTTTTAAAGTGTGTAGTGCAATAGGTTGCATGTAATAATAGATCATAAATTTACGTGTAAAATATATGTATTGAGTACTTGTTACAGGTGTTCAGTGCTTTCAAAGGTAATACATGATTCCTGAGTCCATAAGCTGATGAGGAATGTGAACTGCATGTTTGAAGGCAGGTGAAATTGGGAGAAGAATCGTTTTTGTAGAAGGCAAAACTTAAGTAAATGCACAAAGGTTGAGAAACAAAGGGCATGTCGAAAATAACAGAACATGCCCCTAATATAAAGTGTATAGTATGGAGGAGTTAGAGATAAAATCTTTTTTTCACTTCTATTGGTTATTCATTTTGCACTAACCACACATAGTGAGGAAACATTATGCATCAACTGCACATAGTGAGAAAACTGGATTAAATCTAAGTTATATTTGGTGTATGTTCAAGGAATGTCTGGTGGAACTGGGGAGTCATGAAGAGGAGGTGGTGTAGCAGTGAACCAAAAGTCTATCTACTGAAGGGTGTCCCATATGGAGATTCTATCTTGAGAAAGATGGAATCTGACTTATGAAAAGTCTCAACCATCAAGGAAGAATCAAGGCGTTGAGCAGAGCACATTTTCTTTTACATTGTGTGCTTCCCAACCCAACTCGATGATATGCATGAGTGAGTCCTATAAAGCATGATGTGGCACAAAAAACTAAAAAAGAAAATATTTTGCCAACATCAATATTACTTAGAAAAGGAAGAAATGTGTATTAAGTTATCTAACAGAGCATAACACACACACACACACACACACACGAGTGTTATTTCATATTTTTTTAACCACAGACCAGACTACTACGCCAGTATGTGGTGACAGTGCCCAGCAGAATGATGAAAGAACAGATGTAGTGGCATCCAAAGGAGGAGATGGTGGTAGCAAATACATTTTGTGATACCCAGTGGATGAAGTAAGGTGAGTCTGATAAGGCACTGCTGAGTGCCACATAAAGGAGTGGGAGGTCCTGTTGGGGGTATGGTACTTAGCAGATGTGCAATACCCAGTTTATATCCAGAAGTAGTCAGCAAATAGAAAATGTAGCAATCATCAGTGAACCCAGCCAAGAAGCAGTGACGGCTTGAGAAAAAGCAGCTTTGCTTCACCTATATGTTAAGCTAAGATATTTGTTAGTAATACATATTCTGGTACTTCCAAATTAATCAACATATAAGGAAAGAACTACAAGTGAGATTAACATAAAAATTAAAACTATATGTATATATATACACACACACACACACAGTTTGCTGAGGCATGACTGCAATATACAAACAACATATTCACTGAATAAAAAGGAGAACATTTAGATAAAGGCATTACTTATAATCTTACTACCAAGATACACTAATTATTCATACAGATTCCTCTACAGTTGTTCAAAGTATATAAAAAGAGAGGAGAAAAAGAAAAAAAAAACCTCATATTTTAACCTGATTTTGTAACTTATAAGTAGCATGCATAATATCCTAAGTTAGGAAATAGAGACCCTCTCATTTATTTATTATAAATATATCGTAGTCTATTTGCTCTCTAGCTAGCTAGTTAGTTAGCTACTTATTATTTGTGTGTGTGATGGTTAATACTGAGTGTCAACTTGATTGGATTGAAGAATACAAAGTATTGATCCCGGTTGTACCTTTTAGGGTGTTGCCAAAAGAGATGAACATTTGAGTCAGTGGGCCAGGGAAGGCAGATCCACCCTTAATCTGGTGGGCACAATCTCATCAACTGCCAGTGAATATAAAGTAGGTAGAAAAATGTGAAAAGGAGAGAATGGCCTAGCCTCCCAGCCTACATCTTTCACCTGTGCTGGAAGCTTCCTGCTCTCAAACATCAGACTCCAAGTTCTTCAGTTTTGGAACTTGGATTTGCTCTCCTTTCTCCTCAGCTTGCAGATAGCATATTGTGGGGCTCTGTGATTATGTAAGTTAATACTTAGTAAACTCCCCTTTATATATATGTACATAATCTGCCCACTGGGAAGATTTCCCTTCATCACTGTCCTTCAGGATGTCCTTAAAAGGGGCTGTAGTGTTACAGTTGTCCAATTTTGGGTGGACATATCGTGCAAAGCCATCTCTGAACCAGGCCCTAGTCTTCTTTTTCTCTGTCAACTGATCATAGGAAACTCCCCCATGAGGCCATTGGTGCAGGCTGGGGAAGAGAAGGCTTCTACTATATATATAGTATAAGCCTTATATATACATATATGTATACATAACATACATATAACTCACATACACATATATGTATATATACACATATATACACGTGTGTGTATATATACACACACACATAAATGTATATATAAGTTATGTATCCTATTAGCTCTGTCCCTCTAGAGAACCGTGAATAACATGGATTTTGGTATGAGGAGTGGTTCTACAGGAACAGAATATTAAGGATGGAGTTCTTTCATTTGGTTTTGGGATTCCTGGAGTTGGCTGCTTAATATGATTAGACCCCAAAATGCTAAGGACTCTACTTCTAATAGCATGGAGACCTATTAGATAGTCCTTAGATACTGCTAGTCCTTGGTGTGAACTGTTTAGAGAGTTATGCAAAATAAATGCATTTGACACTCCTGATTCACTGCTCATGAGAGACCAGGAGTTTAGTGACTCTATACATAATACCTTTGACCATATGTGGGGAACCAAGCAACATATTGAAGTTGGTTGGTTGCTCCTAAGTTTAGTGGACAAAGTGATGAAAGAAAAGGATGAACTCAGAGATTCTGTCTCCAGGCTTCAGAAGCAGATACTTAGCCTCAAATCTGCTGATGTTACCCTAAGTGAGAGGCTTATCTCCTGCAGAGAAGTAGCTGAAATTGTGGAAAAACAGACACAGATTCTTATGCTAATGGGTGACCTGCAACAAAAGATGCATGCACAGGCTTGCCAGGTATCAACTGTTGAAGTGAGTACATTAATTGGGAAAGAACGGGACTCGGCAACTTGGAATGGGATGTGGAGGAGGACCCTGATGAAGCTGGGGGCACTGAGTTTATAAAATCTGATGAAATTTTTTGCCAGAAGGAACATCTTCCCCATCCCCAGTAGTGGAAACATTCCCTCCTTGACCCATGCTGCCATTAGACTTTCCACCCCTCTGTCTGAGAAGATAAACCCTGCACTGCCTGAGGCAACAGTGATGGCCTTCCCAGAGGCAGCTGCCAGACAAAATAATGTTGATTCTCCTCAGGAGCCATACTCAACACCCCTGTTTACTTCTAGACCTATAACTAAAGTCCCAGTGGGTCCCTGGAGGTGAGGTTGATAGGAGGTACACTACACTCAAAAAGAACTGTTTGAGTTCTCTAATCTATAAAAACAGAAATCTGGAAAACAGTCATGGGAATGGATATTAAGGGTATGGGATAATGATGGAAGAAACAGAGTTGGATCAGGCTGAATTTATTGATTTGACCCCACTAAGTAGGGACACTGTGTTTAATGTTGCAGCTCAGGGAATTAAAAAAGGTTCTAATAGTTTTTTTGCTTGGTTAGTTGAAATATGAATTAAAAGATGGCCCAATGTGAGTGAGCTGATCTCCTTGGTTTAATGTAGAAGAAGGGATCCAAAGGCTTAGGAAGACTGGGATAGTGGAGTGGATTAGTCACTTTAGACCTACTAATCCCAGCTGGGAGGGTCCAGAAGATATATCCTTGACCAATGTCATGCAAAATAGATTTGTGAGGGCAATACCTGTATCTTTGAAGGGTCCTGTAATTGCTGTTCTCTGTCAGATCTCACAATGGGAACCACAGTCACTCAAATACAAAGCTTAAATACAGTGGGAGTAATTGGATCCCGAGGTAGCAGGGGCCAAGGGGTGGCAATAAACCATCAAGGACAAGGTGAGCATAGCTACCATAATGGACAGCAGAGGCAACATGGCAATAAGAATAGCCTGACTCATGTAGCTCTGGTATTGACTGATTAGTCATGGTGTTCCTAGAAGTGAAATTGATAGGAAGCCTACTGCATTTCTACTTAATTTATGCAAGCGGAAAACTTCTAGGTCAAATGGACAAATACTAATCTGAATTATGAAATCAGAGAATGATGGCACCTCAATCAATTTCCAGACCTGAGCCAGTTTATAGATCCAGAACTTCTTGAATGAAGGGGAGGCCAGGTTCCCTTGAGAAAGGACCGCACTATATTACTGACAATTTATGTAGTGAATCTTTCTCCCATTCATCTCCAAGAAGACCTCTAGCCTTTTACCAAGGTAACTGTGCACTGGGGAAAGGAAAATGATCAGACATTTCAGGGACTACCAGACACTAGCTCAGAGCTGACACTGATTCCAGGGAACCCAAACCATCACTGTGGTACTCCAATTAAAGAAGGGGCTTATGGAGATGAGGTAATTAATGCAGCTTTAGCTCAGGTCAAACTTACAGTGGGTCCAGTGGGTCCCCAGACTCATTCTGTGGTCATTTCCCCAATGCCAGAATGCATAATTGGTATATACATACTTAGCAGCTGGCAGAACCCCCACATTGGCTACCTGACTGGTAGGATGAAGACTATTAGGGTGGGAAAGGCCAAATGGGAACCATTAGAGCTGCCTCTACCTAGAAAAATAGTAAATGAAAAACAATATTGCATCCCTGGAGGGACTGCAATGATTAGTGCCACCATCAAGGACTTGAAAGACACAGGAGTGGTGATTCTCACCACATCCCCGTTCAACTCTCCCATTTGGCTTGTGCAGAAGACAGATGGATCTTGGAGAATGACAGTGGATTACTGTAAGCTTAACCAAGTGGTGACTCTAATTGCAGCTGATGCACCAGGTGTAGTTTCATTGCTTGAGAAAATTAATACATCTCATGGTACCTGGTGTATAGCCATTGACTTGGAAAATGCCTTTTTCTCCATTCCTTTCCATAAGGCCCACCAGAAGCAATTTGCCTTCAGCTGGCAGGGCCAGCAATGTACCTTTACTGTCCTACCTCAGGGATATATCAACTCTCTGGCTTTGTTTCATAATCATATTTGGAGGGACCTTAATCACTTTTCACTTCTGCAAGACATCACACTGGTCCATTACATTGACGACATTATGCTGATTGGATCCAGTGAGCAAGAATTAGTAAACACACTGGATTTATTGGTGAGACATCTGCATGCCAGTGGCTGGGAAATAAAATTGACTAAAATTCAGGGATCTTTTACCTCAGTGAAATTTCTAGGTGACCAATGGCTGGGGTCTGTCAAGATACTCCTTCTAAGGTGAAGGATAAGTTGCAGCACTTGGCCCTTCTTACAATCAAAGGAGAGGCACAATGTCTAGTGGGCCTATTTGGATTTTGGAGGTAACACATTCCTTATTTGGGTGTGAAGCTCTGGCTCATTTATCAAGTGACCCAAAAGGCTGCCACTTGTGAGTGGGGTCCAGAACAGGAGATGGCTCTGCAACAGGTCCAGGCTTCTGTGCAAGCTGCTCTGTTACTTGGGCCATATGATCCAGCAGATCCAATGGTGCTTGAGGTGTCCGTGGCAGATAGGGATGCTGTTTAGAGCCTTGGGCAGGACCCATAGGTGAATCACAGCAGAGGCCCCTAGAATTTTAGAACAAGGTCCTGCCATCTTCTGCAGATAACTGCTTTTCTTTTGAGAGACAGCTCTTGGCCTGTTACTGGGCTTTGGTTGAAACTGAACGTTTAACTATGGGTCATTAAGTCACCATGTGACCTCAACTGCCTGTCATGAACTGGGTACTTTCTGATCCATCTAGCCATAAAGTGGAGCATGCACAGCAGCATTCCACCATCAAATGGAAGTGATATATACGTGATTGGGCTCTAGTAGGTCCTGAGGACATAAGTAAGTTACATGACGAAGTGGCTCAATTGCCCAGTCTCTACTCCTGCCACCCTGCCTTCTCTTCCCCAGCCTGCACCAATGGCCTCATGGGGAGTTTCCTATAATCAGAGGAAGAGCACCCTAGGGCCTGATTCAGAGATAGCTCTGCACAACATGGCCACCTGAAAGTGGCCAGCTGCAGCACTACAACCCCTTTTTGGACATGCCTGAAGGACAGAGGCGAAGGGAAGTCTTCCCAATCGGCAGAACTTCGAGCAGTGTACCTGGTTGTGCACTTTGCATGGAAGGGGAAATGGCCAGATGTGCAATTGTATACTGATTCAAGGACTGTAGCCAGTGGTTTGGCTCGACGGTCAGGGATTTAGAGGAAGCATGATTGTAAAATGGGTGACAAATAAATTTGGGGAAGAGGTATGTGGATGGACCTCTCTAAATGGTAAAAAACTGTGAAGATATCTGTATCCCATGTGAGTTCTCAGCAACAGGTGACCTCAGCAGAGGAGGATTTTAATAATCAAGTGGATAGGATGACCCGTTCTGTGGATACCACTCAGCTCTTTCCCCAGCCACCACGTCATCGTCCAATGGGCCCATGAAAAAAGCGGCCGTGGTGGCAGAGATGGAGGCTATGCATGGGCTCAGCAATATGGACTTCCACTCACCAAGACTGACCTTGCGACGGTCACTGCTGAGTACCCAAACTGCCAGCAGCAGAGACCAACTAATCCCTCGATATGACACCATACCTCAGGGCGATCAGCCAGCTACCCGGCAGCAGGTTGATTATACTGGACATCTTCCATCATGGAAAGAGCAGAGATTTGTCCTCCCTGGAATAGACACTTACTCCGGATATGGGTTAGCCTACACTGAACGCAATGCTTCTGCCAAGACTACCATCCGTGGACTCACAGAATGCCTTTTCCATCATCATGGTATTCCACACAGCATTGCCTCTGAGCAAGGCACTCAACTTTACTGCTAAAGAAGTGAGCAGTGGCCTCATGATCATGAAATTCACTGGTCTTACTATGTTCCCTATCATCTTGAAGCAGCTAGATTGAGAGAACATTGCAATGGCCTTTTAAAGTCACTATTACAACAACAACTAGGTGACAATACTTTGCAGGGCTGGGGCAAAGTTCTCCAGAAGGCCATGTATGTGCTGAATCAGCATTCAATATATGGTACTGCTTCTCCCATAGCCAGGATTCACAGGTCCAGGAATCAAGGGGTGGAAGTGGAAGTGGCACCACTCACCGTTACCCCTAGTGATCCACTAGCACAATTTTTGCTTCCTGTTCCTGCGACATTATGTTCTGCTGGCCTAGAGGTCTTAGTTTCCTAGGGAGGTACTCTGCCACCAGGAGACACAACAACTCCATTGAACTGGAAGTTAAGATTGCCACCTGGATACTTTGAGCTCCTCCTACCTTTAAGTCAACAAGCTAAGAAGGGAATTACAGTGTTGGCTGTGGTGATTGACCTGGACTATCATGATGAAATCAATCTACTACTCCGCAATGGAGGTAATGAAGAGTATGCATGGAATACAGGACATCCATTAGGGTGTCAGTATTACCATGCTCTGTGATTAAGGTCAATGGGAAACTACAACGGCCCAAACCCAGCAGGACTACAAATGGCCCAGACCCCTCAGGAATGAAGGTTTGGGTCACTCCACCAGGAAAAATACCACGGCCTGCTGAAGTGCTTGCTGAAGGCAAAGGGAATACAGAATGAGTAGTGGAAGAAGGTAGTCATCAATACAACCATGTGACGAGCTGCAGAAATGGAAATGGTTTCATCATATTGGCCAGGCTGGTCTCAAACTCCTGACCTCGTTATCTGCCCACCTCGGCCTCCCAAAGTGCTGGGATTCCAGGCGTGAGCCACGGCGCCTGGCCTGTTCTTTTTTATTTGCAGTCTTCGAATGCCATGCTGGAATTGCTAAGTATTTGTTTGATGATTTGTCTCTTATAATAGACATTTATTTTAGGGGAGCTTTTGGCCAATGTTCAGGAAAATTTCCTTTTCCTTTCCAGAGCAAAATCAATGAATAAGTTTCACATAATATAGTAAGTGGATCTTTCTGATATCTCTATTTATTGTATTAAGACAATATTGAAATATGATCGTGTATTACATGTTTCTCAGACTTCTGGTCAAAGCTCACAGGAGCAGTTGACTGAAAGAAATGCATTCAGTCCCATGGACATGATCTGGCTGATGCCACTAGAGATGATTGGCAGTGGTCCCTAGTAATGTAAGTCTGTTTTACTACAAAGTATCAATTCTTGGAAAATTCTCATTACAAAGAGCAAGGCATAAAAATCAAATAACAATTTATGCATCTTACTGTAAATTATTTAAATTATTCTATGAAAAAGCAACAGCCTAAATTGTGCTCTTCTAGTGACAGATGAAGAAACATTGTCACACAGCAAAAAGCGAAATCCTTGACCCACTGAAACAAGGTCACTCAAGAACCCCCTAGCAAAACAATACAGGTCACTATACTCAACATGCATATTCCTTTTGGTTTTATTAAAAATTTTAAATATGTTTGTTTCTATTATTCATTTTCACAATCCATGTGGTTCAAAGATAATTGAAAAACTGGACTCCATTTTTAGGTTCAACAAGTCAGAATCAAAAAGAAAGAAAAGAAAAAAGTATTACAACTTATCTTGCTAGTTCTTCATTTAGATAAATTAGGCCTGTGGTTGTAATTTAAACCACAACCTCAAGGAAAGACTGTTAATAGTTTCTTGAAAAGTACTTTAGGTATAGGAGAGAGATGGGAGAATTCTAAGCAAATGGTGGCAGCAAAGTAGTTTTGGAATCTCCCTGAATCCTATCTTCCCCAAATTAATGAAGAAACCAGAAAATTAGAACTAAAATTTAGAGATAGCATCACAAAGCAAACAAAACACTGTATTATGCCCCATGAACCCCAAAATAAGAGAAGATGATGGCTCACCATAGCTGCACAATCTTCATGGCATAGAAATTGTGTGGGAGGGAGTGGAGGAAAGTCTAAGAGATATGCTACAGCCCTCAGAGCTCCTAAACCCCTAACTAGCAGTCTGTATACAAACTAACCACAAAAGAAATGCTACAAAGGCTGTCTCATGCCTTTCATCCCAGCACTTTGGGAGGCCAAGGTGGGAGGATCACCTGAGGTCAGTAGTTCAAGACCAGCCTGGGCCTGGCCAACATGGTGAAATCTCGTCTCTACAAAAAATACAAAAATTAGCCTGGCATGATGGCGGGTGCCTGTAGTCCCAGCTACTCAGGAGGCTGAGGCAGGAGGATTGCTTGAACCCGGGGGAAAGTTGCAGTGAGCTGAGACTGCACTATTGCACTCCAGCCTGGGTGACAAAGTGAGACTCTTGTCTCAAAAAAAAAAAAAAAAAGAGAGAGAGAGAGAGAGAGAGAAACACTACATGCAAAGGAAAGAGAAGATCCTCCTAAAAGTGAAGGAGAAGAGGGAGAAAACAGAAAGTAATATTTTTATCACTTCATGAAAACAACAGAAGAGGGAAATTTAAAGATGTTAAGCTAGAAGTTATCTTGGCCCAATTCTTCCTAAATGTGCAAGAAAACAGATAACTTAAAATGAATTTCAGACAATATTCTGTTCTTTGACTTTTACTCAAAGTTATCATAAGAAAAAAAAGGCAGAGTAATTTTCCCACTGATAAAAGCAATCTAAAATGATAGATGAAAATTGTAATCTAATATTTCAAATGTAGCTAAATAAGATGAAGGAAATGACAGAAGCTACAGAAAGACCAAACAAATCAGAATTAGAAAAAAAAATTCTCAAAAAAAAGAAAGCTAAAAAAGTCAGAAAATAATAATTGTATTAAGAAATGAAGACTAAAATACAAGTATCATTTCAACATAGAAGATGCCTTAGAAGAAATTGAAAAAGCAAAAGAGGAGGCTTTTATAAAAATTAAAAAATGAAAAAAAGCAATAAATTTAGAAAATGTACAAATATATTTTAATGCTATAATTAAGAAAACTTTCTGGCAATTTAGTGGAAAAATTTACACTAAAATGTTATACCACATTTCTTAGAATTTCAACCCCAAAAAATCAAAGTCAGGATATGTTTTTCTGAAATTATTTAAGCTTGAGGAGAGGAAAAAACTTGTCTTCAGACATTTCTACAGCAATGCTTTGCGCTAGAAGACAGTACATTATACAAGTTAATGTACTCAATGACCAGAAATGTGAGTCAAAGATTTTATATCTCACAAATGGATCTTCACATATAAAGGAAACAGAAAAAAAATGGCTGAACACACAAAAGCTTAGAAAATGTGTTTGCTGTAATATTGCCAAAGAATCTACTAAAAAACAAACTGGGGCAACAAAGATGACAGTGGTGATATTGGCATAAGGACTTGCACCGAGCATTAAATGGGTAACATTCTACAGTAATAAAATTAAATTGTAATTGTAATGGATCCAGAACATTTAATGGCTACATGTCTTTACAATGTAAAAGTAATAGGGGAACGGGTATTGGGGAAGAGTATATGAAAACATAAATAAGCTCCAGATCACTTTACAGGAAATAGCTGGGAATAATGAGATATTACTTGAAATTAGTTATCGAGGAAGAGGGATGGGGAAGAGAAGTTATTAGCTAATAAGAAAGGGTATCAGCTAATCTTATTCACAGTAGAAAACCCAAGGAATATAGCACCTTCCCCCACAAAAGAGAGAACCCACAGTTATTCTTCAATAGTATTCAATATAACAGCAATCATGAGCATAAAATAAAAACAAAAAGCCTTTTCAATATCAACAGTCAAACCAAAAATGAACATTAGGAGGTAGACCACAGAATGGAGGGCTATATAAATAAAACACACTCACACAACCACACATACACACCCCACATCACATTATATGATACAATTCTAGACAACTAAAGCTAAATTTTGCAAATGTGCTTAATCACTTTTAAAGAGAAAGTGTAAACATTTTCATATTCACTAACAAAGCAAAATTCAACATTACACATTAGGAATAAAAAAAGAAATTCATAAAGATTTTAAAAATAAGCAAGCCATAACAGGCAAATACAAATAAAAACAAAAAAAAATCACAATATTGATATCTGTCAACATTGTATAATTAAGACTAGAAAGCATTAAAGAAGATATAAAAGGTGATATAATAAGGCTAAAGTCTATAGTTTACCATGAATACCAGTTATTCATACTTGTGAATACAATTAAAACAGTGATAGTTCTCATAATAAAAACATGTATGGAGAACAAGAAATCAAAACTTACTGGGAAACTTTAAAACACCTTTTTCAGTTTCAGGCAGATGCAATGTTAAAAAAAATTAGAAAGATCATAGAAAACCTAAATTATATAATCAGTAATATTTTATACATGTTAAAAGTCTGGTAACATCAAATAAACTGGAATCCAATAACTTTTCAAAAAAAAAACTTCCAAACTTTTAGGCTAGAAATTCAAAGTGCCATTATATAACTTTTGAATCAATCAGACAACTGAAGAAAATAGTGTAATTAATACATAAGTCCAAAATATGACTTTTAAAATAAATTGACAAAACAAAAAAACACTATTTAAACTAATCAAGAAAAAGCTCACATACAAAATTATGATATGCCCATAAAAAATAACCATCAAAACACAAGAAATTTTAACTCATTAAGAGAGTAGGTAGCACAACTGTATTCAAGTATAAAAATTGAAATCAAGTAAATTTTAAAAGAATAACACTTTCAAAATCTGATTCTATAAAGAGAAAGTTACTATTTATGAAGTCACACCATCACAACCCTAGGCCCAAATAATTTCACAAGCAAATGCTACAAACCTTTGATAGACAACCCAGTGAAACCATTAGAATTATCTACCACTATGTGGTCTTTAAAAAAAGAAAAAAAGGAAAAACATCCAAAATCATTCTATCAGGTGAGTACTAATATACTTTCAAATCTGGAGAAAAAAAAAAAAAAAAAAAAAACCACCAGAAAAAAGATGGTTAAAATTTAATCTTGCTTATGGACAATTTTGAAAATTCTTAACAAAGACTAAAAAAAAATCCAACAGCAAATTAAATATTTTATCCATCATAACAAAAGATTCATTCCAGAATTTCAAGAATGGTTCAATATTAGAAAATCGATTACACAATTCTATTTAAATTTCACAGATGCAGAAAATGCTTTTTTAAAAAGGGTAACACATAGTTATGTTAATACATAGCTATGTTAAAATCTCTCAGTATACTAAGGTTCAGATATAATGGCATACCATTTTATAGATCAAGAAATTGAGTGGGATAAGTAGGCTATTGTAAAGGCGTACTTAAAGGATCTTGGTGACACAGTATTTTGATGCGAAGGATGTGGGAAGAATTGAAGATTCCAAATTGTCCAGCCTGGATGTGTGTACTCCAACAAAAGGAAAAATGGGGAATCTATACGACATATGGATTTTTAGGAACAAATTATAAGTTTTGTTTTGGTGTTCTTGAGTTGAAGAACCAAGGCAATGCTGAAGTATTCATGTCCCAGAATCAGTGAGAATTGGGATCTGGCCTATGGAAAGACATAGCCCTGGAGACATTTCATTCTAGCATCATCAGTTTAGAGATGAGATGTGATTTTAATTTATGTTTTGTAGAGTTATAGTAATACATATACGAAAGAAGTATACGGGAGCTTTTTCCGGATTGACAAAATTCCATACACCCTTTTGTCTCTTATAGACATTCACTTTCCTTCTGTTTAACGTAAATGCTATTCAAAGCTGTAAAACATTACTACTGTTCTTATTACATAGCTTTTAGATTTCTGTTTATATTTAAAGGTATTTTGCAAGCTTTAATTGAAATATTAGATACTGAGAAGTTTTTATCCCTTGTAAAAGGTAGGTAGTCACCCAGAGATGTGTTAAAAAGAATAGGGCTGGGCACGATGGCTCAAGCCTGTAATCCCAGCACTTTGGGAGGCCGAGACGGGCGGATCATGAGGTCAGGAGATCGAGACCATCCTGGCTAACACGGCGAAACCCCATCTCTACTAAAAAATACAAAAAACTAGCCGGGCGAGGTGGCGGCGCCTGTAGTCCCAGCTACTCGGGAGGCTGAGGCAGGAGAATGGCGGGAACCCGGGAGGCGGAGCTTGCAGTGAGCTGAGATCCGGCCACTGCACTCCAGCCTGGGTGACAGAGCGAGACTCCGTCTCAAAAAAAAAAAAAAAAAGTCTGATGTTTATAACTGGAACGATCTATTTTAATTTACATATGTTGTCTCTACTGAATAAAGGAGAGATGTCTACTTTTTTAAGTGACTCCTTATGCCAGGCACTTAGCGTTTCTATTTATGCTTGAGAAAGTCCAGGGTTTGAGCCCAAATCAATCTGACTCTCATTCTGTGACTCAACAGTAAGGTATTTTTTTTTAATTATTTTACTCTTTTTTTTGTTGTTTTTCTGAGATGGAATTCTGCTCTTATTGCCCAGGCTGGAGTGCAATGATGCGATCTCAGCTCACTGCAAGCTCCGCCTCCTGGGATTCAGTGATTCTCCTGCCTCAGACTCCCAAGTAACTGGGATTACAGGTGCCTGCCACCATGCCCAGCTAATTTTTGTATTTTTAGTAGAGACGGAGTTCCACCATGTTGGCCAGGCTGGTCTCCAACTCCTGACCTCAGGTGATCCACCAGCCTCAGCCTCTCAAAGTGCTGGGATTACAGGCATGAGCCACTGCACCCAGCCCTGAATTCTTTTACCCTTAACCCAAATTTAAATAGCTAGATCACGTAGTAGAGCTAATTTGTTTGACATTATGGCTGGTATGAGTGATTATATTAATAAGGATAGCTACCAATTATTAAAGGCCTTCTATTGCTAGGAATAGTAAGAACCCTATTATTTTCTAAAAGAGATGCTTAGAAGAAACCCAATGAGAGATTGATAGTATCATTTTACTGAAAGAAATCAGAATAAAAATTATTAAGTAATGTGCAACAATACTTATTTAAACCTGACACCTAATTGGTTTTGGATAATGAATAAATGGATGGCGAGTGCCAGGGCCAGAATTTAAGCTTGGTTCCTTTTGAATGCAAAATGTGTGCTCTTCCCTTTGCTTGACAATCTGGTAGGTTTCCAGACTTGGCTCTATTTGTCATCTGCTCACCTTTGATCATCATGCCTGCTTAGTGCATTGCAGTTGTATTCTCCAAGGATGGAAGTCACATTTCCTTCCATGCCACATTCTCTTCTAGAAACCTTCCACTTCCCTATCAAAGAGTATAGTCTAATTCCATTCCTTTGATTGTGAGTGGCCTTTATGCTGAGTAGAACACAGTAGAACTGTTGCTATGTGAGTTACTTTAGCATACTCTTTGCCAACTGGAATACTCACGAGAGCAGTAGTTACCCTTCAAGCAGTTCAGTACCACCAATGCCACCATGGTAGGAGGAAATCTAATCTAGCTTAAGTGCACAGGCAGCATCTAACTGCAACACCTCCAGCCACTGCAAGTGCAGAAGAAACTCTAAGCCAGACTTCTCCCGTAGCCTCCTCCCCATTTTCTTACCCACCAAAACTGAGAGACATTGTTGACATAAATCATAAAGTTTCAACTTGATTTCTTGTGCAACAATCGTTTTAGAAATGGGTACTTATGGGCCGGCTGCGGTGACTCATGCCTGTAATCCCAGCACTTTGGGAGGCTGAGGTGGGCGGGTCACGAGGTCAGGGGATTGAGACCATCCTGGCTAACATGGTGAAACCCCGTCTCTACTGAAAAACAAAAAAATACAAAAAACTAGGCAGGCATGCTAGTAGGCGCCTGTAGTCCCAGCTACTGGGGAGGCTGAGGCAGGAAAATGGCGTAAGCCTGGGAGGCGGAGCTTGCAGTAAGCTGAGATGGCGCCACTGCACTCCAGCCTGGGCGACAGAGCAAGACTCCATCTCAAAAAAAAAAAAAAAAAAAAAAAAAAAAAAGGCTAACTTATGACAAGGGTTGATGAACCACAGTAGGCAGGCAAAATCTGGCCCAATGCCTCTTTTTGTAAATAAAGTTTTATTAGAACATAGCTACATTCATTTGTTTACATATTGTCTGCTTTAAGCAGTTTAGTAATTTCAACAGAAATGCCTTTTAGTATTTCCTTTGATTACTGAATCGACCTTCTCCAAAAACAGTGGTGCTTATATGTTCCCTAACAAAATACAATGGACTATTTTTGAGCTTAGTTGTAGTGTCCTCCACAAATTCCAATTTCCCTTATTTCTTTTTATTTTTGTAATGTCTTTTAATTTTATAAGTTGACAGATAATTGTATGTGTCAATATAGCAGCATCTTTATTTCCTTCCTTGTATCCATGCTTTTCTGAAGGTTCTTCACACACTGATCCCAAGAGTGTTCATAATGTCAGTGTGGCTTTCTTTGGCCAGTGGGACATTAGCAAATACAATGTAAACAGAAATCTGGAAAATCATTACATACTGCTGCTTGCACTCTTGCTATAGTGAATGCCCTGTGGCACCACCAAACCAAACCTGAACTCACCCCCCTGAGATGCCCCGGATCCCCAGCTGGGGACTCAGAAACATTAGTGAGGCCATCCTAGGTCAGCCAGACCCGGACAATCCAGCCTAGGATCATAAAACATGTTCATATTGGCTGTTTTCAGCCATTGAGTTTTGGGATGGTTTGAAACACAGCAAAGGCTAATTGGTACATCCACAAAGTCAGCTTCAATGTTTTCTGCCTCTACTCCTTTATGTAACTGGGAATAAATTTGCTAAAATCACAAGGCTCAAAAAGTAATATAGGTTAAAAGTAAATATGAGTCAAAGTAAAATTCTTCAAACTCTGTAGTAATATATTCTTAATTCTTTAATAAGAGAAGCTAGGAATTAGGAGTTTGAGGTAGAGAAGGATGATGTTTTACATGCCTAATTTTTGAGTTTAATTACAAAGTCTTGGTAATTAAATCTTTTTGTTCTGAACCAGGGAGGCCTAATTTAGGGTTTCATGGGTTTAAAGAGACATAACAATCACGTGGAGAAGAATCAAGAAGATACAAAGATTTTCAGATTAAATCAAAAGGTAAAGAAACTTTTAGGATGAAATATTAAAAAGCAGATGATTTTACAACTTTAAGATGATGAATTCAGTTGATTATAAACAAGTTAACACCAGACTCTGGGGCCAACAAATCTGGTGGCCTAGTGAAAAATCCCTTCTCACTGCCTGCATTTTTTTTCCTTAAGAGAAAGATATTTATATATGTACCATTACTAAAATCTTGAATAAAATGATCTTTCAGCAAATTACATTTCTAGCATTTCATTTCCCAGCGGTAATGCCAAATAAAATGCAGATAAAAACATTAAATGTAGCTACCTACTGCTGCAGCACTGGGTAAGATTCCATCCGCAGGCATTCTAATAGGCTCACAATGAGTGCTTTTTGTATTGCTGAACGGTACTGTACAATCACAGGATAATTTAGAACAAAAAGTAAAGGTCAGACATTTAATGCTTCTATGAGTGACCTTTTCACTCCCAACCCCTTTGTACAAGCATCTGTATTAGCAAGTTTAGATGCGTCTTTTAAGGAAGTTGTACAATTCCCTCCAGGAGCTATGTTTCCACTTTGAAAGGGCCTCCATGGGGAATGGAGTTTCGCTGAAACATTCACAGGGAAGCAAAGTCCTCATTGTCCCCCTGAGAGATTCAATAAGAAAAGCTAAGTACAGTATGAGAGCCGGCAGTTTCCATGGTAAATATTAATGTTCAACATTCAGGTGCTTATTTGGATCGGGGGAGTTCAGCCAGAGCCTCTCCTTCTTCCTCCTCAGGAAGAATGTGGGGTCTGCCAAAGGTCGGCTGTATCACGAGCTTCGGGTTCATAATGTACTTAAGTGGCTATTATGCCTGTGTTATTAGATGACCTTCTGCTACAGAATGAAACTTCCTCTTTAACCCGAATTCCTCCTAAGGTCACATGAAATAAAAATAGCATGCTGTAATAGTGGCTGGAATACGTGCTTTTTCACATAATGTTCAATAAATGTTACTTGAATTAAATAAATCACTTATTTCATTTCAGGTAAAAACGTGGGCACTAATCCTTTGAAGAAAAGAATGTGAGAAACTGCACTTTCCCTCAGTTGAAGATGCAGCAAATATTACTGAACCCTCCCCTGTGCCTCCTCCCAGCCCTGTGCAACCCACTATGCTGCTAATAAGGCTCAGAACAGAGCCTCCTCCCTTGCACTCCTCACAGCCAGACATCTACGCACACGGTTCTTCCTCGCTCTCCAGCTTATCAAGCACACAGGAAGTTCACTACAGTTCCTTTTTTAGAATTTTTATTTTTTTTTTAAGATTCATCAGTGACCTCTGCATTTTCATATACAAAGACACAACTGTGTTCTCAATTTAGTCTATTCATCAGTAGCAACAGATATTACTGACATTTTAGATCTTAAAACACCCACATCCTCTTTTAGTAACCCTTTCCTCTTAGTCTCCTTTGAGTTTAAGGACAGCTTCCCTCTCCATTAGTACTTTTCCCTAGGTAATTCCATGGACTTTCATGGCTTATTACTGCAGAGCTTGTGTTTCCAGCCCAGAAGTCACTTCTCAGTACACCTTTGTCCATCCATTCATTAATCCATCCATCCATCCATCCATCCATCCATCCATCCATCCATCCAGAAAATATGATGGAAGCAGTAGATATTTCTAAGTATGTTAAATCAAAAAATCAAGGTGCCTTATGGAGTTGTCTTGAGAGCTGCCAGAAAGAGCTGAAAGCAGAAAACGTTGAAGGAAGGTGACTCTGGGAATTATTATAAGGATTTAGGAAAGATGAGGCATCTATCTTTCTCTTCATTATAGTTTTCTCCATTCCTGATGATTCTGAAAAGGCTACTCTCATGGACCATCTCATCAGAGTCAGTATTGTTAGTTGTTAAAAAGATGCATTCCCAAGACCCTAAACCAGACTTACAAAATCAAAACAGCTGGGGGTTACTGACAAGCATGAGAGAGTTTAGGTAGTATTGTTTTAAGGCTCCGAATCTGCTTTTAAATATCACTTTTCCCTCATTCATCTGTTTGGTGTGTTTTATTGTGTTTGTCTTTATATACCTAGTCTTTAATTTGAACCTTGATTTTGTCATTTAACCAGGAGATACTTGTTTTGTTGTCGGCTAAATATTTTTTGGTACTTTTGTTACTTTATGTTTAGGTTTTTGTTGTATTGAACTATGTCAAGAATCTGAGACATTTCTATATTTCGATTTTAGCACTTTAAAAATAGGCTTTGTTTTTAAGAGCATTTTTAGGTTCACAATAAAATTGAGTAGAAGGTCCAGAGATTTCACACATACTCCCTCCCTTCACAGATATACAGCCTCTTCCATTATCAACAGCATTTTTTAAATTTTAAATATTTAGCATTTTTAACTATAGTCTGTAGTCTTGAAATGATGTTGGTTTTCTATTTGGCATAGATTTTCTATTATGTAATACATATTGTATTTTTAAAATCTCTCTTCATTTTATGTAGTTTTTTCTATTATTCTACTACTCTTTAATATACTAAGGTATTAAAGGTATAGGAAACTATATTAACATTCTTCATTACAGTAAGTATGATTTTTTTTCAATTTTGCCTTACAGTTCTAGCCGGTTTTACTTTATATATTTCATTATTACATTTTTGAGTGCAAGAAGGCTCTTGACTATTATATCTTTTTTAGAGATTTTACCTTTCATGATTATAAAATATCCCCTTTGTCCTTTTTAATGGTTTTCACCTCAAAAGCTACTTTCTATGTTATAAATATAACCACACCTGCTTTCTTTTCTATCGAGTTTTTATTAGACTGAAAATCTTCATTTAATTGTCTGTATGGGTTCAACCTTTATGTGCCATTTTGCTTCTAATGATTATTATAATGAAAACAAAGATACATATTCACAGAATATGAGAGTCTAAGTTATTTAAGGTACAGTTGTTTTCTTTAATGACTGATTTGTCATATTTTCAAGTCAACATGTTTTTCTTTTCAATTGATTGTTTATTAATGTTTATTGGTGGGTTTCATGTTTCTACTTTGGTAAGTATTGGTTTTAATATGTTTATTCATTCTTTTTGTCTCCTGCATTTACATTTTTTGTAATTCATTATCAAACAATGAATTAATAACTTTTTGCCACGTTTTTCTCCTACAATGTATATAAAAGATGTACGTGGGATATTTGTGGTTAGGTATTCAACATTACCTCTCATCCACTGAATAAGTTCCAGGATATATCTTTTGTACTTATATTTTGTTTTAATTTTGGTCATCTTTATTGATGCTTTTCATAATGCTCTTTTTACATAAAAGCAGGCCCTTTATCAGAAACCAAATCTACCAGTGCCTTCATCTTGAGTTTCAGCCTCCAGAACACTTGTTAATAAGCTAGTTTATGACATTTGTTTTGTCATCCTGAAAAAACTAAAATACTGCTATATCATTTGTGTTTAGAATCATGCCTGACAAAAAATATTCACCAAGTTTTTATGAAAAAAATGCATATATCAGGGACAAGCAAATAAACATCATAACAAGTTGCTACTTAACACAATATTGACTGTTTTCTTATTTTCTTACTTTTTGTATTCTTGATGCTCTGGCATCTGAGCTCTTGCTAATCCATGAGAGAATGCTTTTCCAGGGTGAGCGAATTTCTAGACATAGCAAACCACACCGCCCCCCCACCCCAAGCAGCATTCTTTCCATCTGCAAATGTGGGCTTTGTACTGGTACATTTGAAGCTTCCTGGTTCATAGGTAGTGCCTCCTTACTGGGCCCTCTCAGGATAAAAGAAGAGAATGACCTCCCTTGGGCCTAATTTTTAAGGACCTTAATCTCATTCATGAGAGTTCTTCCCAAAAGCCTCATTTCAGATACCATAACCTTGGGGGTTACGATTTCAGCATATACATTTTGATGGAATGCAAACATTCAGATTATAGCAAGCAGTGACCAACCTCCCTGCTCCTGTGCTGCTTAACAGCCTGGTAGATGGCATAGACAGTCATGTAAAAAAAAAAATTAAAGTGAAATTCTGTAATGGAAATCAAAGCAGAGTCACGTGAGTAGACCAAGATTGGTATTTTTAGCTAGGAGAGGAGAATGCCTAAAGCTTCCATAAGGAGATGACCCTTAGCAGAGACCTGAATTACAAGTGAAAACAACCATGTAAAGATCTGAGGAAAGAGTATTCCAGGCACAGGGGGCCGCTAGCGTGGTGACAATCTTGAACTGCTGGAATCTTGGAATGTTCTATCTGGGAATGTTCAGGGAGCTGAAGGTTGGTGGGTGTGGTAGGAGCCCAGTGATAAGGAAGAGAATGGTGCAGCAGGATGAGTTCAGAGAGAAAGCAGGAGCCAGGCCATGCAGAACTTTGTGCAGGGTGTGTGTTAGTTTCCTAGGGATGCTATAACAAAGTTCTACAAGCTGGGTGGCTTGAAACAACTGAAGTTGTTAGTCTCATAGTCCTGAAGAATAGAAGACCAAAAGGAAGGTGTCTTGAGGCCATGCTCCTTCTGAAACAAAGGGAAATGCATCTTCGCTTCTTCCTAGTGTTTGGTGGTTTGCCGGCAGCCTTTGATGTTCCCTGGCTGGTAGGTGCAGCATTCCATTCCTCCATCTTCACATGGTCTTCTCCCTGTGTTTCTCTGCCATCACATGGTGGTCTTCTTATAAAGACATTGGGCGTATTGGATTAAGGATGCACCCTACTCCAATATGACCTCATCGTATTGTAACTAATTATGTAGTCAATGTCTTGATTTCCAAATAAGCTTACATTTTCAAGTACCAGGAGTTACAACTTCAACACATCTTTTAAGAGAAGGACATAATTCAACCCCCAAAAGAGGTGATTGCTAAACTACTGAACAGTTCCTACAATGTGAAACTTACAGAATTTGCTGATAAAAAAAGATGTGGGAGTATAAAGGGGGAAAAAAGGCATTAGAAACAATTACTAGTTTTCAGTACCTAATACCTGAACCATTAGTGTGGCCATTTAGCGAGATAGATAAGACTAAGGCAGGAATATGTTTGATGGTGTAGAGAAGTCAAGAGTTCCACATTAACATAATAAGTTTAAATGCCTGCTGTACACTAAGTGAATAAAGCTGTTGGAATCCCACATCTGTTTCTCCGATAAGTGTTTTAGGTTGGAGATTATACTTGGGGTTCACTGGCATTTCTGACAACATTGAAAGCCTTGGGGCATCACTAGCAGGGTAACGAAGGTGGAGAAGAGAACAGGCCGCTGGATTCAGTCTCCAGCTCACCAATATTTAGAGGAGAAATAAGCCATGAAGGATACTGAGAAGAAAAATTAACTGGTTCAAAACAATCAGAGACTGTTGTATCTTCAATACAAAGAAAAAGGTGTATCCAAAGCTGGTGCCTGGTCAACCATATGAAATGAGATTTCAAAACCAAGTAAGGCAATAATGGAAATTTTTGACTCATCTAAACTGTCCTGGGTCAAAGGGGATTCCAAGTGTGTAATGCAGAAATACCCTTTCACATATTCAATACAAGTTATTAAATTATGCACACAGAATAAATTTTGAGTGTATGTTTTGCTTTTGTTTTAGACTGCGAATGTTTTTTCCAATGATCATGTTGAGCACACTTTCATATACCTGTTTGCCAATTGTGTATCTCGTTTTGAGAAATGTTTAAGATCTTTTGCCTATTTTAAATCAGATTATTAGATTTTTTTAATAGAGTTGTTTAAGCTCCTTATATATTAAATTCAATAGAAGGAAAATAAAAATAATGACACTGACTTAAGTGTTGTAAGGGTTCCTCAGTGGCATAATGATGTTTGGGCAGTAATTAGTTGGATAAAAAGGATCCAGGACTTGTCAGAAAAGAAATTAGACATAAAATTGCACACAGTAAGAATGTCCAAGGAACTGTGATTCCACATCTCTATTCACACTGTTCACATGTTCTTTGTATTCTGTTATCTACTCCACGCCCAAGTTTTCCCCACAACCTTTAACTTTGTGACATTTCAAATGCCACGGACTCTTGACACCAATGTCAGGTTAAATATATCCAGGAGTTATGACTGAAGGGTTTTGTTATTTCAATTGATCTGTATTACAAAATGCTCTGTGTATATGAATCTTTGGCCTTTGAGATACTGATCCTGTTCCTAATTTTCATAGTTTGACTCCGACACCTACTCTTGAATTCTGGCAGGTCCCATCCCTGAGGGGAGAGATGGTTTTGGAAATCTCCTTCTCTCGTTTTAAATATCCTACGCATGGCAAAAACATGCTAAGATACACAAAAATGCTTTGTAGAAATTGAGAAATGTTAAAATTTTATGTTTGCAAGAACATAAATCATTTTCAAGTAAAGCTAATCTTTTTATTTTTGTTAATATAATGTTAAATAAGGGTCATTATTAATGTTATTGTCAAGTATTACCAACAAATTCTTCCAAAGTTTTAAATAATAATACAGGCTGGGAGCAGTGGCTCACACCTATAATCCCAGCACTTTGGGAAGCCAAGGCAGGCAGGTCACCTGAGGTCAGGAGTTCGAGACCAGCCTGCTCAACATGATGAAACCCTGTCTACTAAAAATCCAAAAAATTAGCCAGGCATGGTAGTGGGTGCCTGTAATCCCATCTACTCAGGAGGCTGAGGTAGGGGAATTGCTTGAACCCAGGAGGCAGAGAGTGCAGTAAGCTGAGATGGTGCCACTACACTCCAACCTGGGCGACAAGAGTGAAACTCCGTCTCAAAAAAAAAAAAAAAAAGAATACTACAAAATAAAATACTTAAATTTAGAAATGCTGCATGTTTATTTTCTAATTTTAATGTGGTGTTGTAACCTCTGTAACAAATCTAATGAGGAAGTCTTTTACTACAAATATAAACCAATCCAATTTTTGGATAGGATAAAGTACAACAGGTTGAATTCAATACTAACTCATCATGACCAAGTACTATTCAAGCCAACACTGCAAATAGGACTCAATTCTAAGAAAGTTGACACTACATCACATGAGTATGCCAAATAGCTACTAATAATAGCAATTGCTACATGCACTTTCCATGGGACATTCTTCTCACATTGAATTGCGTAATTATCCAAGTTTATCTTTGCTATCACTCTTCACAGCAGAGAGAAGTAATTCATAAATCACAGAAAATGCTCTTGGTGGAGAAATAATCCAGGCAGTTTGAGTCTACACTAGTAATGCCTCTCATAGTGAAATCACTTATAATCTCCTTTACAACTTTTAACAATATAACTGTCTATAAAATTCCTATTAATGCACTTAACCTATCATCTAGGTTTTGAGCCCCTCATGCATCGGGTATTTTTCTGTATACCTTTGTAACAAATCTGCACGTTTACACATGTATCCCAGAATTTAAAGTAAAATTTTTTAAAAAATAGAATATCCATATCCCATTAGATATTTAGCTTCATGATATTCTCTTGTCATTATAAAAAAATTCTTCTTAATGGAATAGCACATATGATAAAATGTAATACTACAGCCACTGGAATTAAAATAAGGAACATAACTATGTGAACTCCTACCTTTGAGTCTTAAACATTGGCCTGAAAATCCCAGCCAATTAAATGAAACACAAAAATGTAATTTTAAAAAAGATCTATTATATATTTAGCTTAAACTGAGGATTAAAAGAAATTCTAGATGCATTAATGAATAAAAGTGGAAAATAAAGGTAAACACCTATTTGATACAAGAGGGAAAAGATTTGCTAAATGTAAAAGAATGGAAATAATATGAACATAATTAATTATATATTTTTAAAGTAGTCTGGTAAATGACATTGAAAACAATCAAATATCAAATAACAAAATCAAATATTAAATAAACTTACATAAATTGACAAAATAAAGAGGGATATTGTAAATTCCTAAACACCTTGTACATATTGGTAAACAAATAACATTACCTTATTAGAGATGAACAATACACATTTTTCAAAAAAAGAAATAGGGTTTTATGTACAAAAATGTTTAGCTTTACCATCAATTGAAAAAAAAAAAGTTTTTGCAGAATGTCCCCATTTTTTAGCTGTCAAATTTGTCCCCTCATCCCAAAATCCAGTTTTCACATAATTATATGTCAATAATTACTTTCATAAATAATTGATCAGGGACTAAAAAAATAAACTTTCTGAAAGACAATTTACCAATAATAATTAAATTTTGCTTCTTTGTTTACTTCTTTGACTCAGCAATTCAACTTCTAGAATACAAACATCACTGGGCTCAGTGACTCATGCCTGTAATCCCAACGCTTTGGGAGGTCAAGGCAGGAGGACTGCTTGAGCCCAGGGATTTGAGACCAACCTGTATAACATAGTGAGATTCTGTCTCTAATTAAGAAAACAAAATTAACAGGATGTGGAATAATGTGCCTGTCCCAACTACTTCGGAGGCTTAGGTGGGAGGATTGCTTGAGCTCAGGAGGTCAAGGCTGCAAGTGAGCCATGATCGCCCCACTGCACTCCAGCCTAGGTGACAGAGCAAGATCCTATATATAATATGGGAAATGTAGTATTAGGCATTTGACATAATACTTAAAACACCTAACAACGCTGCTGTTCAAGGTGCCTCATAGGAAAGCTTAGTCTAATAAATTATTCTGCAATGGCTGGTGTAGCGCATGTCATATGTATGCATTTTTAAATATTTGGTCCATTTGCATTTTCTAATATTTGTAACATAAAGTATATTAACCCAAAGTAAAAAAATCAAGAATCCCTTCATATGTGCATATATATAGCACACATTTAGTATATGTAATAAATAAACAAATGAGGTTGAACTCAGACTGCTGACAATGCTTATTTATGATGCCATTTGAATCTTTTTTATAAGGAATATAGTTAAAAGAAATGCAAATCCCAATGAACACATTAAAACCATTTACACTTCCTACCAAAAGAAAAATTAAGACAACCATGATAAAGCTTTTTGAAATCAGCCCAATCGTCCCACAGAACTGATATTCATGGTCTCTGTTGAATAAACATAGAAATTTACCCTCCTAGTCTTGAAACTTGAGAAACTCACATTTGTCTTATCTAAATTCCTTTCTCAGGAAACCAATCATCAGGCTTCCCAGATGGCATCAAGGCACTGAAACTTAGCAGGTCACCACATCTGGACAATGAGACGCCAGACCCCTTCACCTGTCATGACTGTCTAACTGACCACTGGCTGCCTGTAGACCAACTCCTTTTCCTTACCTCTCCCTCGTTCCTGTTTTCCCACACATGGTAACGTTTCTTCTCTGATATACAATTCCCTTATTTTAGTTGCTGTGGGAGATGGATTTGAGACTGATCTCCCATCTGCTCAGGTGCAGCACCTGATTAAAGCCTTCTTCCCTGGCAATACTCATTGTCTCAGTGACTGGCTTTCTGCGCAGCAAACACCAGGACCTAAACCAAACCCCTGGCATTTCGGTAACATTTTCACCAACATTACTAGCATTTTAGGGGTGTATATACATATATACACACACACACACACACACACACACACAAAATACACATACATATATATGTATATGTGTGTATACATACAATATATATAAATTATACATATAGTCTCCTGAACTATATATTAATATAAATATGTAATTTATAATAGAAAATATTAATTTTGCATGTATATAGACATGCACACATATATATGTAAATATATACACACACACTTAAAAATCTGTATTATTCATTACATAAGATGATATACAATAACTAATATGTGGGCATATATACATATACAATAAGGCAAGGATGCTTTGGATGGTATTGTAGCAATGCTTCCACAGAACTCTGACAAAATGTAGTATCGCCGACCCAGTAATATTATTTACAAAGATCTTTTTCTCATAACTGATGGTGTAAACTAAGACTTACGTCAAGGTTGATCATAGACAAAAGGTGGAAAAGACATGAAGTTGCCACTTATTTTATGCAGGTTTTAATCATGGCTCAACATTTTGTTAGTTCTGTTGTGCATACCACTTCACATGGGTCCTCAGATTCCACATAATTAAAATGGGAAAGCAAATAGTGCTGGGGCTGAGGAAAAATGCCTATCATAGGGCTTCCGTGGCCATCAGCATGGACCCCATGCAGGTTTTGTGGTGGCTATTCCTGTGCTTACTACTGTTGCTGAGGAAGCACTATAAACTACCTAATTGCTTAATATGAAACAGTTAAATTTATGTAAAATATTTACGTGAGAAAACCCTCATATGTCAGTGTTTTATATATACATATACACATATACAGCTACACACACACACATAAAACCAAAATACTAAATAGTGGTTAGTTGGAAGTGATGAGATTATTGGTGATTATTGTATGTTTCTTTAAACTTCCCTGTATACTCTACAATGAGTAATGTTAAATGAATTGTAGAAAAATAAGCCTTGTTCTTTTTTTTTTTTTTTTTTTTTTTTTTGAGACGGAGTCTTGCTCTGTCGCCCAGGCTGGGGTGCAGTGGCCGGATCTCAGCTCACTGCAAGCTCCGCCTCCCAGGTTTACGCCATTCTCCTACCTCAGCCTCCCGAGTAGCTGGGACTACAGGCGCCCGCCAACCCGCCCGGCTAGTTTTTTTGCATTTTTTAGTAGAGACGGGGTTTCACCGTGTTAGCCAGGATGGTCTCGATCTCCTGACCTTGTGATCCGCCCGTCTCGGCCTCCCAAAGTGCTGGGATTACAGGCTTGAGCCACCGCGCCCGGCCTGCCTTGTTATTTCTTAATGCTTACTTTTATTCCTCCAACTCTAATATAATTGGTTTCATTTTTATGCGTTCCCTTACACTATTTAATCTGTTACCACACGTGTTACGTAGATAGTTCAAATATACATAGTTTTGTTTTTAAAAAATTTTATGCATTTAAATTTTTCCATGTTACCTTTCAATCTTTATATTCATCATTTTAATGACTACACAATGCAGCCTTGAGTTAATACGGAATATTTAACTTATGTAATGGTATAAGTTCATCTGTTTTCCCCATGTTTGTGCCTTAAAAATTAAACTGCTATGAAAATATGTTTTAAAAATTTATTTTACTTCGTCCAGATTCTTTCCTTACAATACCTGTCCAGCAGTAGGTGAGTGATGTTAAATGTGAAGAACATTTTCTTCTGACTTCCATTACCTATCATAATACTCTCATATCTAAGAAAATTGCTCTGATGCACCACACTCGTGGCATTGCGAAACTGTATTCAGCTCGCTAAAGCCTTACCAAGGGCTAAATACCATAGATTTTTTTTTAAAAAAACAAACAGTAATATATGCTACATTGACAACATAAGAATTGCCTTAATAACATAAATATTACCTTAATATTACTTTAATTGTATTGAACATTTGACCACACTTCTCACTCTAATATACTCTTATTGGAATTCTTTTTAAAAACTATGTTAATTTTTCATTTTAAAGTCATCTATAATCATTTTTGGATCTTGATTTAAAAAACGATAAAAATAATTTTTAAAACATATTTTATTATAGACTAATATAAAATTTTAGAAAATATTTAATTATGTCAGGCAAAATAATGTCACTGTGGTTTCCTAAGAAAACAGTCCATGCTTTTAAAGGATTTTTATAGAAATATCTAGGAGTGAGAGAGGCTTTGGGTCTGTGCTTTAAATGCTTCCACAAATTAAAAATTGCAGAAAAAAAGAAAAGCAACACAAGAGATAAAGCAAAATTGCCAAAATCATGTCATTTGTATCTTGTTGATGAGTTTATGGGGATTTATTGTATCACTTTCTTTACTCCTGTATATCTGCCAATATTTACGTATATTTTTAAATACACTAAAAATGTATAAATATTTGAGTAGACTTTTAAAACATTTTATATAGGTGTAACCCTTTGTCATATTTGTTGGATAAAGACACAGGCATATATTCTTTCTTTCAGATTTGGAGACCTGATATGTTAAATACCATGTTTTAATTTTTTCAGAAAAATTGGTAATAAGGTTTAAAGTCCTTGAGTAGTATCTTTCTTTACTTTTTCTTAGAGGGTGAGCAGGCATCTCAGCAGCAACCTTTCCACAAAAAACATGTTTGCCTTTCTGTCATTAACATTCACTTTCTCTGTTTGTGATTCTGACAGCTCAGAGGATTAAATTCTCCACGTATTGATTTTGATGTGCTCCTTGTCATGTTTTGATCAAAAGAAACATCATTTTCCTTCTGCAGTGATAAGGTACAAGTAGCTAGACTTCATAATCTTTCACAAAAGCCATTTCCAAAGTCTTTCCCCTTTCCTGACAGCCACATATGTGTTATTTCTCCTTTTGAATTATAAATTAAGGTGCTGCCATTTATTAGAGATGAAGATGATAATTTTTTTTTCCTTTGGGTAGAAGAGGCCAAAGAGATTCCTGAACCCCAAACTCAAAGACAGTTCCATGGGCAACAGTTTAAGAATAGCTATTCAGAACCAAATTTTAATTGACTTTTTAAAGAGTCATCTATGGACTCAATCAATGGGTAGAGGATCAAAGACATTATTTTGGTTTTTAAATAAATGTGCAATTCACATGCCTTCAGTGGAAAAGGAAAAAACCGGTATTTGAGGCCTATGCCCTAAGTCACAAGCATTAGCTCTGTAACTGGGACTTGAGCATTAGGTAACAAAGAAAGAACCAAGGGACTGTGCAGTGTTGCATGGCTGAGTGACGGGTCTGTTCTGAAGCCCTCTCCTGTCTCATCCCAGACTCTACTGAGCAATTTTCCTTTGTAATGAGGAGGATCTGGGTGGTGATCCCCAAATTCACTCACTCCTGGTTGGGAGGCAAAATTTTACTTTTCTACCCACTAAGAATTTTCAGCCAGGCTTGAGAATTAAACTGATATAAAAGAGATTAACAGGAAAACAAGCATACAGATTAAGTTTTACATGACATGGAAGCCCTTTTAAAGAAATGAAGACCCAAACAAGTGGCAAAACCTAATTGCTTTTATATTAAGTTGGATAAGGAGCAACTACTGTGTGAAAGTAACTAAATTATGTGTGGAGGCTGAAGGAAGGTAATTCTTTTAATAAGATTCATTTGTACAGAATTTTTTCCGTTTCAACTTCCCATTGCTGATAAGGTTAGTCTCTTTTTATGGATGCGTAGCATTCCATGGTGTATATGTACCACATTTTCTTTATCCAACCTGTCTTTGATGGGCACTAAGGTTGATTCTGTGTCTTTGCTACTGTTAATAATGCTACAATGAACAAGAATGAGATTATGTCTTTTGCAGGAACATGAATGGAACTGGAGGCCATTACTCTTAGCAAACTAACAGAGGAACAGTAAATCAAATACCATATATTCTCATTTTTAAGTGGGAACTAAATGATGAAGACACATGGACACAAAGGTGACAACAGACACTGGTGGGGTCTACTTGGGGGTAGAGGGTGGGAGGAAAGAGAGGTGAAACAGAAAAGAAACTATTAGCTACTAGGCTTAACACCTGGGTGATGAAATATCTGTACAACGAACCCTCAAGACACTTGTTTACCTATATAACCAATCTTCACATGTACCCCCAAACCTAAATTTTTTTTTTTTAACAGAATTACTCTGTTTCTGGGATTGGGAGGATGTCTTTCATATGGAAGTTATATCTCCTGCTTTCAGGAAGAAAAAGCAGGTCAGATCACCTTTCTTGCACCTACTATATTTTTAAGTGCCTTTAGTTCAAAATAATCCTTGAAAAAAAGTAGCATATTTGGGAGAGCATATTGTGCCACCCTTCAATCTCTTTGGAATCTATGGCCCAAGT
Source organism: Macaca mulatta (assembly GCF_049350105.2). Taxonomy (NCBI): domain Eukaryota; kingdom Metazoa; phylum Chordata; class Mammalia; order Primates; family Cercopithecidae; genus Macaca; species Macaca mulatta. Next base: position 11,570,402 of record NC_133417.1, read on the forward strand.
AAATGACTGCATTTAAAAGTCTTAAATATGAATGCAAATGCACCTGCAAGGGCAGTAAATCCATTCTAACTTGTTAAATGTAAGCAGAAGAAATGATACAACATCCTGTTTTCCAGACAGCAAGCCCTAAATAAGAAAGACAATGCTCAAGTAGATTCCTCACTCCTTTGTTTCATTTCAAAGGGGAAAAGAGGACTTTGGAACCTTGGCATGAAGATTCTCACCATATCTTCACAGTAATAAATATTCCTGTTTCCTCACCTTTAAAATGGTATAGATACTTCTATGGTACCATTTTAAGGAGACAGATGGTACACCTAAAATGTATATTTTGTAATCCTATTTCATAATGTTATGATATTAGTAGATAGGGACTTTGAGACAATTAATGATGGCAGAGCCCTTATAAGAAAGTATTAATGTCCTTATTAGAAGAGGCACCAGAGCATTGACTTGCCCCTTCTACCACGTAAGGACACAGAGAAGGTACCATCTAGGAGCCAGGAAACAGCCAGTCACCAGACACCAAATCTGCTTGTGCCTGGACCTTGACTTCTCAGCCTCCTGAGCTTTGGGAAATAAATTTCTGTTATTTTCAGCTATCCACTGTATGACGTTTTGTTATAGCATCATGAACAGACTAAGAGGGATATCTTCCCTGCCAAACTTGCAGTATTGTTAGAAGACTCAAAATAAAACAAGAAATTAGATGTTAAAATCTGTGCAAAATATAAGGCCACTTAGAAGTAGATTATACTTCTGCATTTAATGCTGAATTTTGGCCCAATTAATTTTTAACAATTGCACTGTTTCAATCCTCATATTTCTGGTCCAATATTGCCTTAAATGGTATTTGTTACATATTCAGTGAATTTTGGGAGTAAGAGATAGAGAATCCTCCTTTGTTGGGATTGAGATATTCCTAGTTATGCCCTAAGCCTTATACCCCTATGAAAAGATTACTGTGCAGGAAGATGGAGGGTGCTACCCTAAGCAGACAAGCCAACAAATGATCCTTTGGCAAGTTGCCACCCATGTGATCAAACGTGGATTTCATTAGCCAGACCTATTGTGCCAAAAATAATGTAATTCTTTTCTGGACCCTAAAGTGTTTCTCATTTTCAGGGGATTCTTGCATTTGTTGAACTGTCCCTCAATGCTCATTAATTTTGGTGTGAGGTAAATGTCAGCTTAAAACTAAAGGTGACCTAAATGCCAAGGCACCCTAAGACTATTAAAATAAAGAGTGTTCATGAGTTAATGAGCCTAATGGACACTCATTCTATATGCAGAACCTGAGGCTGCAGCTCCCTTTGCCCTCATTCACAGGCTCAGGAAACCCAGGCATTCCTTAGCCACCAGGTCACAGGGTGCAAGAGAGAGCTATTTGGTTATGAGTTACAAAACGAGTTGGCATTATTATTTTAAATGTTAATCATGCACATCAAAAGCACTTGGGCCACTTCCCAAAATAATGTAATTCTAGTACAAGGGGAGGCAGTGGCTGTGGTGGGAAGAAAGCAGAAATGGCCATGGGAGTACTGAGCTGCCTATATTACCTTGGTTACTAACCTGTGCTTAGAAAATACAACTGGATCCTCCAGCATTTCCTCAACCCTGCCTCCCCCTTGCAAAAACAAGTAAGTACATAAATGAAATGAAGTGTTTAAAATGAAAATGAATCTTTTTCTCAAACCTTCGTGCACTCATTGCTCTCAAGATATCACAATGACAACTACACATCACCCTCACAATAACACCTAAAGACAGCCAGCTTTATTTTTGCATTGAGTGTAAATTTCTTTGGTAGTTGTCTACATATGCATAAACATGCACCAGTCTTTTTATTTGCAAATCAATGGTCAGCAATAATGGCGCTGTGACAGTGCCAAAGGTCTACAATTTAGCTCATGTACACACAGCAACACTTTCTTCACTCTGCTCTGGAATTTTGAAAGTTACCTAGCTATTTTCAGTTCTTTAATAAAATGTGTAACTTTGAATAACATACCGTAGCTTCAATGTTCTATATCCTCGCAATATTTATTTTTAGAGTCAGCACTGAGACTTTCAGTTTTCTGACGGTCCCTTTCCTGCCCGCCCTGGCTCCTAATGCTTCCCAGTTGTGCCGTAACTTACGTATCATCAAAATGCATGAAGGAAGAGGCCAAAAGTTTATATTCTGCTCTATAATCGTAATTAAGTCACCCACAGTTTTACCTACACGTTTATTCTAAAAGTCATAATCTGATAAGCAATATTTATATTCATATAATTTTGACTTTGCAGATATTCTTCATTGGAATGCTACAAAGTTAATACTTCCTCTGCCTAACACCCTAATCTGATGACAATGGTGCCACTCATACCAGTACGGTGTCCAGGAGAAGTCTGTTCTATGTATTCCTCACTTCTCAAGTTTCTGCCACCTTTTAGTTGGTTTCACATTTTGAACCTGAATTTCCCTGGAAAACCTGATTGTCTTGCCTTTTTCTTGATGGGAGGGAGAATAAATGCTGGTTTCACCTACTACCTAGTTTTGTCTTCTCATCCATCTTCCCTGTTGCTGGCATCTTCCCTTTCTATTCTGAAAGATGTCCTCTCCTTGAGTGCCATTGGCTCCCTGTGCTTCTTTCAACCACCTTGACTTGTTAGCCTATGCCATTGCTGTTTGCCTGATGTGAGTTTCATTATTCTCCTAGGTTAGCTCTATTCTATCTAATGCTCCGTAATTTTCTCTCTCCTGGTGTTTTCAGTTTGATTTTTTTCCTCAGTTGACATTGTCAGAAAGCAACCTACATTTCAGAGTACCTTCACGTCTTTTTTCTCACACATACGATGGCTTCTTAGTTCGTTGCAGGTTGCCAGGGAGAGCCCCTTGGCTCTTAGAAATCTTCTATCTTGCATCACTCTGGCCGAAGAGAAATTTAATGCCAATCCCCTTTATGTTGCTTTGGAGGAAACTGGTTACATTTTCTTATCTCTCAAAGCTTTCAGAATGCTGTCTTTATCATTGGTGTTCTTAAATTTGAAGAAGATAATGAGCAGGTGAGTAGGTGCTTGACTTTTAAAAATTCTTTGTGTTAAAAGTTTGATAGGTCAATTCACATTTAAGCTTCACGGTTTTTTTAGATCTTGGATAATTCCTTTTTTTAAATTTCATTGATAATTTCATTCTCCATCTCTTGATATTTTTAAACTTTTCTTTTTTTTTGGAACTCCTGTTATATGTGAGCTTCCTAAAATTGATCCTCCATACCACACGTCTTTTAGCTCATGTTTTCTACTCTCTTCATTGGGGTTTTTCTATATGAAAGATTTCTTAATCTTTGCTTTATTTTGTCTACTTAAATTTTAATTTCCTGGCCTAGGCAACATGGCGAGACATTTAATTTCTACAAAATTAAAAAATCACCTGGGCCTGGTAGTGCATATCTGTGGTCCCAGCTATTCCCGAGGCTGAAGTGGGAGGACTGCTTGAGGCCAGGAGGTAGAAGTTGCAGCGAGCTGTGATCACACCACTGCACTCCAGCTTCAGCAACACAGCACGACTCCATCTCAAAAATAGTTTTACAAAAGTTAAATTTCTGTTGCTTTTTTGCAGTCTTCTTTCTCGAGTTTTTTGTATAATATCTTGTGTTTGTCTTATGCATTGTCTAACAACCTTTTTGAATACCAAAAGTTATAATTAGCCCATGTGTGGTGACTCAGGCCTGTAAACCCAGCACTTTGGGAGGCTGAGGCGGGAGGATCACTTGAGGTTAGGAGTTCAAGACCAGCCTGGCCAACATGGCGAAACCCCATCTCTACTAAAAATACAAAAAAAAAAAATTAGCTGGGAGTGGTGGTGCACACCTGTAGTCCCAGCTACTTGAGAGGCTAAGGCAGGAGAACTGCTTGAACCCAGGAGATGGAGGTTGTAGTGAGCCGAGACCATGCCACTGCACTCCAGCCTGGGCAACACAGTGAGACCATCTTCAAAAAAAAAAAAAAAAAAAAAAAAAAGCAAACATTTTATCGTATGTTTTTCTGTTTATTGATTGTGATTGTGATGTTTTTCTTTGATACCTCAGATGTGAGGTGTCTCTCAATTTTTCTAATGTAGGTGTTAAGAAGACATCAAATGACTGGGGATGAGCTCTGTTATTTTGGTCTTAGCACTCTACTGACAAGCTTCACTTCGAGCAATGGAAAAGAGACCTTGATTACAGCTTAGATTTGTTCCTGCATACATGCTTTAGTTGCATTCAGAGAGTTATTTACATGCATGGAAAATACTAGCCCCTCAGTTTTGTTTTGTTTTGTTTTTCCTGAGAGTAAATGTCTATCTTTGTTCAACACAGAATAGTATGATTTCATTTTTTTGATATTAAGATCTTCAGTATTACCCCACCTTAACAAATCCTAATTGGTCACTATTATTTCTGTGAGGCCTATGTTTGCCAAAACTAGAATCTCCCTTCCAGATTCTGCTTCAAGTTTCACTCATTTCTGCTTTAATTACCATAAAATAGATTCATTAGGTTGGTGCAAAATTGTGGTTTTTGTCCCTGAAATGAATGGCAAAACCAAAATTACTTTTGCACCAACTTAAGAGAACACAGTGCCATCTGGTTTTTCATGCACCTTTTGTTTTCCAGAGAGTTCTCGACATCACTTGTCTGCTGATGGTCCAGGTTTATTTTCCTTGCTTTTATGGTTATACCACATTTTGCCTTTTTATCAAGATTGTATTAAGATAATAGCAGAAAAGCAAGGCAGATACGGGAACTGTTTGGCATCTTGTTCTGAGAAGTCTTCACTCATATCTGAACAATTCTTCTGGCCATAGTGTGAATATGAAAAGGAAGGAGCAAAAGAGGAGCAGTGGGAACAGGGATTATCTAGAAGTAAAATATGGCAGCTGTGGCAGTGGACATGGAGAGGGGGGAGATGAAGAGCTTTCTGAGAGGTGTTGCCATAAGGCTCAGCAGCTATTACCCACCCCACATTTTCTGTCTGTATTGAGGTTACTGTTCTGATGTTACGGTATCTTTTCTAGACCCATCTTTTTGTATCTGACTTACTCTCTCACACATGTATTTCCCTCACATTTCAAGCTGTGGCTCCATCACCCATTTAAATCATACCCCTGTGTCTTGGGGTTTGACTCATCACCCAGAGCTTGAACAGTGATGTCACATTCTTCGGAGTGTGGGAAATAGCTCATCTCTCTAATAGAGACTGGCATTTTTAATTTCTTTCCCAAAATCCAACCTACACCTTCATTGCCCAGAGATAAGAATTCTGACACAGAACAGGCTGCTATGAATTGCTGGAGTCTTTCTACTCATTTCTGAAAGGGCAGCTGGAACATCACAGCCCTTAGGAATTTGTATTTTGAGTCCTGTGTCCTCCTGGGAGGATCATGGCCACTTTCTCCTCTTCTTACATGATGGATTCACCACACTCTGCCTGCCACTTTATCTAATCTGCCCTTTGTTGCACAACCTTTTACCGTTTCTCTATTTCACCTATTGTCTTGTTTTTAATCTTCATCTGTCTTCATGGATCTAGGTTTGTCTCCCTTTCTTTGGCTTTCTCTCAGCAACAACCTCTATGGTAGATTTCAATCTCTTTTCAATTTCTGTCACTACAAGGGCTTGTTCCAATGGTGACTATCAGTGCATTAACCTCTCAAGCCTCACCCCATCCTGGGGCAATGAAGGGCAGGATGGAGGGCAAAGAGAGCTGGCTTTCAAGCAGTCCCAGGCAGTTATTTGAGAACTGAGAACTCAACTAGTAAATGAGCTCAGACTCCATCTATTTTTTTTCTGGACTGTTGAAATGATCTTGTCTCCCTGGCTCCAGTTGCATCCTTATGCCAAACTTACACCAGTATTATTGCTGTCAAACAGCAAACCAATTATGTTTTGCCTGCATTGTTATCATAAAGTCATCAAAAATTGTAGCCGCTGCTTAAGAGATTCCTTTGCACGAAGAGTTAAGTCTTTCCCCACAGATTTTGAGGGAACTAAAGAAAGTAGGCAGGTTTATCTGTCAGAGAGTAGAAATGGTGGGAGTGGATGCCAAGGAGTGTCAGAGCAGCATCAGGCAACCAGATGATGTGGTGGTGTAGCGTGGAGAGCCATGTGCTCCCCTTTCCTCCACAAGGTCTTCAATGACGTTAATTAACAGATCATGTTCTGAATAGGACTTGATGTGCTCTAGGAAACAGGATGAGAGATCTTAGGGTTTGGCTCTGATGTGATTCAGAAGCAAGAATGCTGCACAGATTCAGGAGCAGAAACTAGGAAGTCACAAGGATATAAGGTACAAAGGTAAAATTGGTGGGAAATGCTCTGAGCTTTTTGAAGAATTGAAATTGAAGGTTAGAACAATCAGACCCTACATTACTAAAGAGCAGGAGTTCCCATTTCACTCATGTATTGCCTACTCTTGCCTCTGCCTCCTTTTAGGGATCCTGTCCATAGCATCCATGTCCAATGCGGGAAAATGGACAGTGAAATCCAAAGAAATTAACCTCAAATATACTTCCCGTTACACGCTGTGAGACTTTAAGCAAATACTTTTACTTCTCTGTGCTCCAGGATGGTCACCCATAAAATAAAGATAATATTACCTGTCACGCAGTGTGACTAAGGAAATTACTTGAGATAAATTTAAAACTCCTGATAGCACTATACCTGATTAGAGTTATGTTGCTTTTATCAATTTTGCTCAACTTGTATCTTTCTAATTATTAAGATTCTTCTTATTTCCTGAGGAGCTACTTTCAATGATAGGCAGTTTTGTTCACCAGCGAGTCTTTCTTATACCAAGCCATTATCAGCAACCCTGCAAGGTTTGCTCAGTAGTTCTACAGTAGCTTCCGCAACAACTGAAAGGGGAATGAGTCATCAAAAGTCAGTTCCTTGAATTAGGTTAACTTTATGTGGTCCACAGGAGACATTAAACTTGAATAACCCACGGATTTCTATTCTCCTAGAGACCATTTCCCTCTGAGAATTCATACTATCTGGGTAGAAATCTTTTTCTCTGGCAGCCAATTAAAATGAGGACAGCAATGAGTATGTAGCCAGATAACCATATCCCACAGTTATAGGGAGTTATTTTAATTGTTCTTCATGATAGGCGACAGACCATACCCACAATGGGCTACACAAACAATTTCATCTCCTCCTCCAAGTAATTAGAACAGATCATCCTTGTATCCTGCAACCTTTTGGGAAGCTCTCTAAGGCTTTCTCCAAACCTTGAAGACAGCTGGGTCAATGTTGTCTTTAAGGAGTGTTCCATTTGTGTGTGCAGGTAGCAGCGGGATTCTCTTTGTTAAGCCTCATCATGAGGCAGCCATATTTGACAATTGGTGTCTCAAGATGGATGTGTTTTAGCAAGTGCCTTAAGCTTTTGTGCCTTCAAGATCACTCAGTGAATTTAAGGGAAAACATGCATTACAGAGGTAATTTTATACTTGTCATGCTTAATAATCTAATGGTGTACAATCACATTTGTTCTTACTTTCATATCAGCAGACAAACTATGGGGAATACTAAGTAGTTAGACTTATTATTATTGCAATCTATCTGATTCTTTTCCTTGTAAATGAATGTTTAATTAGTTAACACTGTGCTCATGCTTGCACACTACAGCTCTTTAATACACAGTTCCTGAAATTTAAAGTAAACACTCATCTCTGGCTTTCTCTTGCCTCTCTGTAGTATGATAGAGGTGTGCCTTACTTGCTGCAAAGATTACTTTTGGTCATGATGATCAACAAGAGTCAAGCATTTAACTTTTTCAGTATCAGGCTGTTGAATACCATGAAATGCATGTGAATAAGCTATTACGGAACACATTGACTTTAGCAGAGGCAACTCTGATGGTATCTTTGTGATTTGTCTTTCTACCTGCCACATTATCATCAGATCTCTACGCACAGGATGCCTATAAGTAGCCAGAAAGGGACTCAGCATGTGCACACTGGCTGTAAGGTAATGCGTATTTACATGGCACCCTGTGGAGTTAGAATTCCAAAGCCAGGCATTGATTCACCCATTACGGCAAAATAACTGTTCCCTTTAATATAGTAGGATGAAGAAGAAAAGGACATGACCAAGGAGTCTGTTGGTTTGTCTGAGAAGGGAGATACACCAGATGGCTGGAATTCATGGCAGTGGGAAAGAGGAGTGAGGCAGGTGGCACAGGAGAAATAACACAAGATGTGTGAGGTTTGCACAATAGGCCTCAGTGTCTTTCTTTCTGTCTTAGCTAAGAGAAAAAAGGATGAAGATGATGATGATAGTGGTGAGAGTGAAATAGTAGCAAGAATAATGTCTAATGGAATGAGACTTAGAGATAAATAATTAGATTTCCTAAGATACAATTCAGTCAGAGGAGGATCTTTATATTAAAATCCAGTCAGCCTGACTTCTGTCTTCAGAAATGAGCATTTCATAAAGACCTAACCCCTATTTCAGGGCACAGGGTTAGAATCTCAGATTTCAAGGCCAAGGAGGGTGACATAGCACATTTCATGTCAAGCTTTTCAAAAAAACACATTTATGTGGCAGGTTCTAAACTAAGCAAAGTGGAAGATGTAAAAAACTGGTCCCTGATCAAGAACACCAGCAAGTTATAGAAGGTTGGGTATGTGCATATGTAGGTGACAATCATGAAATATTAATTATAAGAGCTCAAATTCTAAGATTTACCTGTCATATTATAAATAACTTTTGAGTAGCTCAGGATGAGTTTTAAAGTTTGGAAGAAGGAATAAACAATCATGATATATTTGTGGGGACCTGTTCTCTTCTGATTTTCTCCTAAAGGCATAGATAAACGTGTGTGTGTATGTGTGTGTGCAAATGTGCATATACATGTTTTTTCCCCCCCAGAATCATCATCATTGTCTGTCTCTAGGCTTTCCCAAGTTGAGTTGAATAAAACTTTCCTTAAGCAAACTTTTAATGAGAAATAGTCAATAGAAGAGTGACTAAATAGACATCCACAATAAAAAAAAAGTGAATTAAATATCTGACTTGTGCTCATATTTTAAATGATTTAAATGTAAAAACAGGAAGGAATTATGTATTCATTCATTCAAGACATATAGAGTGCCAACTCTACCATGTACTATTCTGACAAGGCAAGCAAGACATTACCAGCTGAGGGTGGAAGGCTGAGGGAGTGGGGCTTCCACATGACTTGTATTGTGGAGGCCAGAGAAGGGCCCATGCCCCATGCTGATTCATAATCTTGCCAGTCACACAAGGCCTGACCCTTAGTAAAATAGTCCTCTTTACATATTGCAAAGAGTATCCACACAAAAGGCAAGTTTTCTTGTGTGCATCACGTATGATTTTGGTTTGATTTGTCTTTCTGTCAAATAGACAGACAAATAAGATAGCAAAACTTCTAGCTTTGATATCTGTTAGTAAATTTCTAATACTGTACCATTAGAAAGTGAAGGGCTCTAAGAGTACAACTCTTCCCGCTGGTGTGAAAAATACTAGGTCTTACCTGAATGCTAGTATTTGAATGGGAATACAGTAGGAAGGAGGAAACAAGCAAACCACCAAATAAAATCCCCAATATGGAGACACCATGGAGAACATAGTTGACAAGAAACATGCCAAAAGCAATTTACAGATTCAATGCTATTCCTATCAAACTACCAATATCATTATTCACAAAATTGGGGAAAAAAAATCTAAAATTCATGTGGTATCAGAAAAAGCCCAAATCACCAAAGCAACCTAAGCATAATGACATTACACTATCCAACTCAAAAGTATACTACGAGGCTACAGTAACCAAAATAGCATGGTACTGGTACAAAACCAGGCACACAGACTAAGGGAACAGAATAGAAACCTCAGGAATAAAATCGCACACTTACAACCATGTGATCTTCAGCAAGGCCAACAAAAACAGGCAATGGATAAAGGATTCCCTAGTCAATAAATGTTGCTGAGATAACAGGCTACTCACACGCAGAAAAATGAAACTAGACATTTACCTTTCACCATGCATAAAAAGTAACACAAGATGAATTAAAGAGTTAAATTTAAGACCTTAAAATATAAAAGCCCTAGAAGAAAAGCTAGGAAATACCTTTCTCTACATCAGCCTTGGCAAAGTATTTAAGGCTAAGTCTCCAAAAGCAATTGCAACAAAAAAATTGACAAGTGGACCCTAACTAAAGAGTTTCTGAACGGTAAAAGAAACCAGAAACAGAGTAAACAGACAACCTACAGAATGGGAGAAAATATGCACAAACTATGCATCTGAAAAAGGTCTAAGATCCAGAATCCACAAAGAACTTAAAACAAGCACAAAAACAACCCCAATAAAAAGTGGGTAAATCTATGAACAGACCCTTCTCAAAGAAGACACACAAGCAGCCAACAAACATTGACAAAAATAATGCTCATTATCACTAACGAAATGCAAATCAAAACCACAATGAAACACCATCAAACAGCAGTCAGAATGGCTATTTTTAAAAAGTCAAAAAACAACAGATGCTGGCAAGGCTGTGGAAAAAGTGGAACACTTATACACTGTTGGTGGAAATGTAAATTAATTCAGCTACTGTGGAAAGCAGTTTGGAGATTTTTCAAAGAACTTAAAATAAAACTACCATTAGACCTAGCAATCCTATTACTGGGCATATACCCAAAGGAGTATAGATAATTATACCAAAAACACACATGCACTCATATTTTTATCACTACACTATCCATAATAGCAAAGACACAGAATCAATGTAGTTGCCCATCCATGGTGGACTGAATAACAAAAAATATGAGATATAAATACCATGGAATTGGCTGGATCATCATGGAGGATGGGAGGCAGGACTAGATTGCAGCTCTGACTTGCACGGGCAGAGCAGCGTGCAGAGGTTCACATTGCGAAATTTTAGCTCCAGATCGACTGCAAGAACAAACCAGCAATCCCAAGAGGACCCACAGACCCTCCGAAAGAAGCAGACTGCTCCTGCAGGACCTGGGAGACACCCAAATACTCAGCTGCAGCAAGACTTGTCAAGGAGAGTCTGAGCTCAGACACACCTAGCTGTCTCTGCCTGATAGTCCTTCCCTATCCACTCTGTTAGCTGAACACAAAGGTCATATAATCTTGGTAGTGCTAGGGCCCGCCCACCTCCAGTTCCTCTCCATACTACCATAGCTGATGCTTTATGGAAGCACCACTTCCCAGCAGACAGTCAATCAGCACAAAAATACAGCATTAAACCACCAAAGCTAAGAAACCTCACAGAAGTCCATTGCACCGCCCTGCCACATCTATCAGATCAGGCACTGCTATCCACAGCTGACAGACACATAGATAGTTCACATCACAGGACTCTATGCAGACAACCCCCAGTGCCAGCCTGGGGCGAGGTAAACTTGCTTGGTAGCTAGACCCAGAAGAGAGACAACAATCACTGCAGTTCAACTCATAGGGAAGTCACATCCATAGGAAAAGGGGGAGAGTACTACATCAAGGGAACACCCCATGGGACAAAAGAATCTGAACAGCCTTGAGCCCTAGACCTTCCCTCTGACAGGCCTATCCTAATGAGAAGGAACCAGAAAACCAGCTCTGGAAATATGACAAAACAATGCTCTTTAACACCCCACGAAAATCACACTAGTTCACCAGCAATGGCTCCAAACCAAGAAGTCGTCCCTGATCTACCCAAGAAAGAATTCAGGAGGTTAGTGATTAAGCTAATCAGGGAGGCACCAGAGAAAGGAGAAGCCCAATGCAAGGAAATCCAAAAAGCAATATAAGAAGTGAAGGGAGAAATATTCAAGGAAACAGATAACATAAAGAAAAAACAATTTTGGCTTTTGTTGCCATTGCTTTTGGTGTTTTAGACATGAAGTCCTTGCCCATGCCTATGTCCTGAATGGTATTGCCTAGGTTTTCTTCTAGGGTTTTCATGGTTTTAGATCTAACATTTAAGTCTCTAATCCATCTTGAATTAATTTTTGTATAAGGTGTAAGGAAGGGATCCAGTTTCAGCTTTCTACATATGGCTAGCCAGTTATCCCAGCACCATTTGTTAAATAGGGAATCCTTTCCCCATTTCTTGTTCTTCTCAAGTTTGTCAAAGATCAGATGGTTGTAGATGTGTGGTATTATTTCTGAGGACTCTATTCTGTTACATTGGTCTGTATCTCTGCTTTGGTGCCAGTACCATGCTGTTTTCGTTACTGTAGCCTTGTAGTATAGCTTGAAGTCAGGTAGCATGATGCCTCCAGCTTTGTTCCTTTGGCTTAGAACTGTCTTGGCAATACAGGGTCTTTTTTGGTTCCATATGAACTTTAAAGTAGTTTTTTCCAATTCTGTGAAGAAAGTCATTGGTAGCTTAACAGGGATGGCACTGAATCTATAAATTACCTTTGGGGAATATGGCCATTTTCACGATATTGATTCTTCCTATCCATGAGCATGGAATGTTCTTCCATTTGTTTGTGTTCTCTTTTATTTCATTGAGCAGTGGTTTGTAGTTCTCCTTGAAGAGGTCCTTCACATCCCTTGTAAGTTGGATTCCTTGATATTTTATTCTCTTTGAAGCAATTGTGAATGGGAGTTCACTCATAACTTGACTCTCTGTCTGTTACTGATGTATAAGAATGCTAGTGATTGAGGCACAACAAAAGCTAAAATTGACAAATGGGATCTAATTAAACTCAAGAGCTTCTGCACAGCAAAAGAAACTACCATCAGAGTGAACAGACAACCTACAGAATGGGAGAAAATTTTTGCAATCTACTCATCTGACAAAGGGCTAATATCCAGGACCTACAAAGAACTCAAATTTACAAGAAAACAACAACCCCATCAAAAAGTGGGCAAAGGATACGAACAGACACTTCTCAAAAGACGACATTTATGTAGCCAACTGACACATGAAAAAATGATCATCACTCGCCATCAGAGAAATGCAAATCAAAACCACAATGAGATACCATCTCACACCACTTAGAAAGGTGATCATTTAAAAGTCAGGAAACAACAGGTGCTGGAGAGGATGTGGAGAAACAGGAACACTTTTACACTGTTGGTGAAGGTGTAAACTGGTTCAACCATTATGGAAGCCAGTGTGGCAATGCCTCAAGGATCTAGAGCTAGAAATACCATTTGACCCAGCCATCTCATTACTGGCTGTATACCCAAAGGATTATAAATCATGCTGCTATAAAGACACATGCACAAGATGGCCAAATAGGAGCAGCTCCAGTCTCCAACTCCCAGCGCGAGCGACACAGAAGACTGGTGATTTCTGCATTTTCAACTGAGGTACTGGGTTCATCTCACTGGGGAGTGCTGGACGATCAGTGCTGGTCAGCTGCTGCAGCCCGACCAGCGAGAGCTGAAGCAGGGCGAGGCATTGCCTCACCTGGGAAGCGCAAGGGGGAAGGGAGTCCCTTTTCCTAGCCAGGGGAACTGAGACACACAACACCTGGAAAATCGGGTAACTCCCACCCCAATACTGCGCTTTAAGCAAACAGGCACACCAGGAGATCATATCCCACACCTGGCCGGGAGGGTCCCACACCCACGGAGCCTCCCTCATTGCTAGCACAGCAGTCTGTGATCTACCGGCAAGGCAGCAGCGAGGCTGGGGGAGGGGCGCCCACCATTGCAGAGGCTTAAGTAGGTAAACAAAGCTGCTGGGAAGCTCGAACTGGGTGGAGCTCACAGCAGCTCAAGGAAACCTGCCTGTCTCTGTAGACTCCACCTCTGGGGACAGGGCACAGTAAACTAAACAAACGCAGCAGACACCTCTGCAGACGCAACGACTCTGTCTGACAGCTTTGAAGAGAGCAGTGGATCTCCCAACACGGAGGTTGAGATCTGAGAAGGGACAGACTCCCTGATCAAGTGGGTCCCTGACCCCTGAGTAGCCTAACTGGGAGACATCCCCCACTAGGGGCAGTCTGACACCCCACACCTCACAGGGTGGAGTACACCCCTGAGAGGAAGCTTCCAAAGCAAGAATCAGACAGGTACACTCGCTGTTCAGAAATATTCTATCTTCTGCAGCCTCTGCTGCTGATACCCAGGCAAACAGGGTCTGGAGTGGACCTCAAGCAATCTCCAACAGACCTACAGCTGAGGGTCCTGACTGTCAGAAGGAAAACTATCAAACAGGAAGGACACCTACACCAAAACCCCATCAGTACATCACCATCATCAAAGACCAGAGGCAGATAAAACCACAAAGATGGGGAAAAAGCAGGGCAGAAAAGCTGGAAATTCAAAAAATAAGAGCATATCTCCCCCGGCAAAGGAGCGCAGCTCATCGCCAGCAACAGATCAAAGCTGGACGGAGAATGACTTTGACAAGATGAGAGAAGAAGGCTTCAGTCCATCAAATTTCTCACAGCTAAAGGAGGAATTACATACCCAGTGCAAAGAAACTAAAAATCTTGAAAAAAAAGTGGAAGAATTGATGGCTAGAGTAATTAATGCAGAGAAGGTCCTAAACGAAATGAAAGAGATGAAAACCATGACACGAGAAATACGTGACAAATGCACAGGCTTCAGTAACCGACTCGATCAACTGGAAGAAAGAGTATCAGCGATTGAGGATCAAATGAATGAAATGAAGCGAGAAGAGAAACCAAAAGAAAAAAGAAAAAGAAATGAACAAAGCCTGCAAGAAGTATGGGATTATGTAAAAAGACCAAATCTACATCTGATTGGGGTGCCTGAAAGTGAGGGGGAAAATGGAACCAAGTTGGAAAACACTCTTCAGGATATCATCCAGGAGAACTTCCCCAACCTAGTAGGGCAGGCCAACATTCAAATCCAGGAAATACAGAGAACACCACAAAGATACTCCTCGAGAAGAGCAACTCCAAGACACATAATTGCCAGATTCACCAAAGTTGAAATGAAGGAAAAAATCTTAAGGGCAGCCAGAGAGAAAGGTCGGGTTACCCACAAAGGGAAGACCATCAGACTAACAGCAGATCTCTCGGCAGAAACTCTACAAGCCAGAAGAGAGTGGGGGCCAATATTCAACATTCTTAAAGAATTTTCAACCCAGAATTTCATATCCAGCCAAACTAAGTTTCAAAGGGGAAGGAGAAATAAAATCCTTTACAGATAAGCAAATGCTTAGAGATTTTGTCATCACTAGGCCTGCCTTACAAGAGACCCTCAAGGAAGCACACAACATGGAAAGGAACAACCGGTACCAGCCATTGCAAAAACATGCCAAAATGTAAAGACCATCGAGGCTAGGAAGAAACTGCATCAACTAACGAGCAAAATAACCAGTTAATATCATAATGGCAGGATCAAGTTCACACATAACAATCTTAACCTTAAATGTAAATGGACTAAATGCTCCAATTAAAAGACACAGACTGGCAAACTGGATAAAGAGTCAAGACCCATCAGTCTGCTGTATTCAGGAGACCCATCTCACACGCAGAGACATACATAGGCTCAAAATAAAGGGATGGAGGAAGATTTACCAAGCAAATGGGGAACAAAAAAAAGCAGGGGTTGCAATACTAGTCTCTGATAAAACAGACTTTAAACCATCAAAGATCAAAAGACACAAAGAAGGCCATTACATAATGGTAAAGGGATCAATTCAACAGGAAGAGCTAACTATCCTAAATATATATGCAGGAGCACCCAGATTCATCAAGCAAGTCCTTAGAGACTTACAAAGAGACTTAGACTCCCATACAATAATAATGGGAGACTTCAACACTCCACTGTCAACATTAGACAGATCAACGAGACAGAAAGTTAACAAGGATATCCAGGAATTGAACTCATCTCTGCAGCAAGCAGACCTAATAGACATCTATAGAACTCTCCACCCCAAATCAACAGAATATACATTCTTTTCAGCACCACATCGTACTTACTCCAAAATTGACCATATAATTGGAAGTAAAGCACTCCTCAGCAAATGTACAAGCACAGAAATTATAACAAACTGTCTCTCAGACCACAGTGCAATCAAACTAGAACTCAGGACTAAGAAACTCAATCAAAACCGCTCAACTACATGGAAACTGAACAACCTGCTCCTGAATGACTACTGGGTACATAACGAAATGAAGGCAGAAATAAAGATGTTCTTTGAAACCAATGAGAACAAAGATACAACATACCAGAATCTCTGGGACACATTTAAAGCAGTGTGTAGAGGGAAATTTATAGCACTAAATGCCCACAAGAGAAAGCAGGAAAGATCTAAAATTGACACTCTAACATCGCAATTAAAAGAACTAGAGAAGCAAGAGCAAACACATTCGAAAGCTAGCAGAAGGCAAGAAATAACTAAGATCAGAGCAGAACTGAAGGAGATAGAGACACAAAAAACCCTCCAAAAAAATCAATGAATCCAGGAGTTGGTTTTTTGAAAAGATCAACAAAATTGACAGACCACTAGCCAGACTAATAAAGAAGAAAAGAGAGAAGAATCAAATCGATGCAATTAAAAATGATAAAGGGGATATCACCACCAACCCCACAGAAATACAAACTACCATCAGAGAATACTATAAACACCTCTGCGCAAATAAACTGGAAAATCTAGAAGAAATGGATAATTTCCTGGACGCTTACACTCTTCCAAGACTAAACCAGGAAGAAGTTGAATCCCTGAATAGACCAATAGCAGGCTCTGAAATTGAGGCAACAATTAATAGCCTACCAACCAAAAAAAGTCCAGGACCAGATGGATTCACAGCTGAATTCTACCAGAGGTACAAGGAGGAGTTGGTACCATTCCTTCTGAAACTATTCCAATCAATAGAAAAAGAGGGAATCCTCCCTAACTCATTTTATGAGGCCAACATCATCCTGATACCAAAGCCTGGCAGAGACACAACAAAAAAGAGAATTTTAGACCAATATCCCTGATGAACATCGATGCAAAAATCCTCAATAAAGTACTGGCAAACCGGATTCAGCAACACATCAAAAAGCTTATCCACCATGATCAAGTGGGCTTCATCCCTGGGATGCAAGGTTGGTTCAACATTCGCAAATCAATAAACATAATCCAGCATATAAACAGAACCAAAGACAAGAACCACATGATTATCTCAATTGATGCAGAAAAGGCTTTTGACAAAATTCAACAGCCCTTCATGCTAAAAACGCTCAATAAATTCGGTATTGATGGAACGTACCTCAAAATCATAAGAGCTATTTATGACAAACCCACAGCCAATATCATACTGAATGGGCAAAAACTGGAAAAATTCCCTTTGAAAACTGGCACAAGACAGGGATGCCCTCTCTCACCACTCCTATTCAACATAGTGTTGGAAGTTCTGGCTAGGGCAATTAGGCAAGAGAAAGAAATCAAGGGTATTCAGTTAGGAAAAGAAGTCAAATTGTCCCTCTTTGCAGATGACATGATTGTATATTTAGAAAACCCCATTGTCTCAGCCCAAAATCTCCTTCAGCTGATAAGCAACTTCAGCAAAGTCTCAGGATACAAAATTAATGTGTAAAAATCACAAGCATTCTTATACACCAGTAACAGACAAACAGAGAGCCAAATCAGGAATGAACTTCCATTCACAATTGCTTCAAAGAGAATGAAATACCTAGGAATCCATCTTAGAAGGGATGTAAAGGACCTCTTCAAGGAGAACTACAAACCACTGCTCAGTGAAATCAAAGAGGACACAAACAAATGGAAGAACATACCATGCTCATGGATAGGAAGAATCAATATCGTGAAAATGGCCATACTGCCCAAGGTAATTTATAGATTCAATGCCATCCCCATCAAGCTACCAATGAGTTTCTTCACAGAATTGGAAAAAACTGCTTTAAAGTTCATATGGAACCAAAAAAGAGCCCACATCTCCAAGACAATCCTAAGTCAAAAGAACAAAGCTGGAGGCATCACACTACCTGACTTCAAACTATACTAGAAGGCTACAGTAACCAAAACAGCATGGTACTGGTACCAAAACAGAGATATAGACCAATGGAACAGAACAGAGTCCTCAGAAATAATACCACACATCTACAGCCATCTGATCTTTGACAAACCTGAGAGAAACAAGAAATGGGGAAAGGATTCCCTATTTAATAAATGGTGCTGGGAAAATTGGCTAGCCATAAGTGGAAAGCTGAAACTGGATCCTTTCCTTACTCCTTATACGAAAATTAATTCAAGATGGATTAGAGACTTAAATGTTAGACCTAATACCATAAAAATCCTAGAGGAAAACCTAGGTAGTACCATTCAGGACATAGGCATGGGCAAAGACTTCATGTCTAAAACACCAAAAGCAACGGCAGCAAAAGCCAAAATTGACAAATGGGATCTCATTAAACTAAAGAGCTTCTGCACAGCAAAAGAAACTACCATCAGAGTGAACAGGCAACCTACAGAATGGGAGAAAATTTTTGCAATCTACTCATCTGACAAAGGGCTAATATCCAGAACCTACAAAGAACTCAAACAAATTTACAAGAAAAAAACAAACAACCCCATCAAAAAGTGGGCAAAGGATATGAACAGACATTTCTCAAAAGAAGACATTCATACAGCCAACAGACACATGAAAAAATGCTCATCATCACTGGCCATCAGAGAAATGCAAATCAAAACCACAATGAGATACCATCTCACACCAGTTAGAATGGCGATCATTAAAAAGTCAGGAAACAACAGGTGCTGGAGAGGATGTGGAGAAATAGGAACACTTTTACACTGTTGGTGGGATTGTAAACTAGTTCAACCATTATGGAAAACAGTATGGCGATTCCTCAAGGATCTAGAACTAGATGTACCATATGACCCAGCCATCCCATTACTGGGTATATACCCAAAGGATTATAAATTATGCTGCTATAAAGACACATGCACACGTATGTTTATTGCAGCACTATTCACAATAGCAAAGACTTGGAATCAACCCAAATGTCCATCAGTGACAGACTGGATTAAGAAAATGTGGCACATATACACCATGGAATACTATGCAGCCATCAAAAAGGATGAGTTTGTGTCCTTTGTAGGGACTTGGATGCAGCTGGAATCCATCATTCTTAGCAAACTATCACAAGAACAGAAAACCAAACACTGCATGTTCTCACTCATAGGTGGGAACTGAACAATGAGATCACTTGGACTCAGGAAGGGGAACATCACACACAGGGGCCTATCATGGGGAGGGGGGAGGGGGGAGGGATTGCATTGGGAGTTATACCTGATGTAAATGATGAGTTGATGGGTGCAGCACAGCAACATGGCACAAGTATACATATGTAACAAACCTGCACATTATGCACATGTACCGTACAACTTTAAGTATAATAATAATAAATATTTAAAAAAAAAAAAGACACATGCACATGTATGTTTACTGTGGCACTATTCACAATAGCAAAGACTTGGAACCAACCCAAATGTCCATCCATGACCGACTGGATTAAGAAAATGTGGCACATATACACCATGGAATTCTATGCAGCCACAAAAAAGGATGAGTTCATGTCCTTGTAGGGACATGGATGAAGCTGAAAACCATCATTCTCAGCAAACTATCGCAAAAACCGAAAACCAAATACCGCATGTTCTCACTCATAGGTGGGAACTGAACAATGAGAACACTTGGACACAAGAAGGGGAACATCATACACTGGAGCCTGTTGTGGGGTGGGGAGAGGGGGGAGGGATAGCATTGGGAGATATACCTAGTTTTAATCTAAGTATTAATACCTAGATTATTTTAAGTATTTAAAATAATACCTAAAATTGCAGCACATCAACATGGCACATGTATACATATGTAACAAACCTGCACATTGTGCACATGTACCCTAGAATTTAAAGTATAATAAAAAATAAAACAAAATTTAACAAAAAGAAAAAACAGTAAAAACATTCAGGAAACATTGGACACACTTATAGAAATGCAAAATGCTCTGGAAAGTCAGCAATGGAATTGAAAAAGTAAAAGAAAGAAATTCAGAGCTTTAAGACAAGGTCTTTGAATTAACCCAATTTATCAAAAACAAAGAGAAAATAATAAGAAAATATGAACAAAGCCTCCAAGAAGTCTGGGATTATGTTAATCAACCACACCTAAGAATAACTGGTGTTCCTGAGGAAAAAGAGAATTCTAAAAGCTTAGAAAATAATCAAAGAAAACTTCCCTGGCGCAATTGCTACAGACCTAGACATCCAAACATAAGAAGCACAAAGAACACCTGGGAAATTCATTGCAAAAAGATCATGTAGGCACATCATCATCAGGTTACTCAAAGTTAAGACAACGGAAAGAATCTTAAAAGCTGCGAGACAGAAGCTCCAGGCAACCTGTAAAGGAAAAGCTAACAGATTAGCAGCCGATTTCTCAGCAGAAACCTTACAAGCTAGAAGGGATTGGGGCCCTATCTTCAGCCTCCTTAAACAAAACAAATTATTAGGCCAGAATTTTGTATCCAGCAAAACTAAGCATCATATGAAGGAATGATAGTCTTTTTTAGAAAAACAAATGCTGAGAGAATTTACCACTACCAAGTCACCACTACAATAACTGCTAAAAGGAGATCTAAATCTTGAAACAAATCCTGAAAACACATCAAAACAGAACCTCTTTAAAGCATAAATCAAACAGGATCTATGAAACAAAAATACAAGATAAAAAAAAACAGGCCGGGCGCGGTGGCTCAAGCCTGTAATCCCAGCACTTTGGGAGGCCGAGACGGGCGGATCACGAGGTCAGGAGATCGAGACCATCCTGGCTAACACAGTGAAACCCCGTCTCCACTAAAAAAAAATACAAAAAACTAGCCGGGAGAGGTGGTGGGCGCCTATAGTCCCAGCTACTCAGGAGGCTGAGGCAGGAGAATGGCGTAAACCCAGGAGGCGGAGCTTGCAGTGAGCTGAGATCTGGCCACTGCACTCCAGCCTGGGCAACAGAGCGAGACTCTGTCTCAACAACAACAACAAAAAACCAAAACAGAACAAAAAAACAAAGTACACACACAACAAATAGCAGAATGAATGCAATGGTATCTTACATCTCAATACTAACACTGAATGTAAATGGCCTAAATGCTCCACTTAAAAGATATACAGAACCAGAATGGATATGGGTTCACCAACCAACCATCTGCTGCCTTCAGGGGACTCACCTAACACATAAGGACTCTCATAAACTTAAAGTAAAGGGGTGGAAAAAGACATTTCATGCAAATGGACACCAAAAGAGAACAGGGCTAGCTATTCTTCTATCAGACAAAACAGGTTTTAAAACAACAGCAGTGAAAAGAGACAAAGAGGGACATAATATAATGGTAAAAATCCTGGTCCAATGGGAAAATATCACAATCCTGAACACATGCACTTAACACTGCTGCCCCCAAATTTATGAATCAATTACTAATAGACCTAAGAAATTAGGTAATGGGGGACTTCAATACTCCAATGACAGCACTAGACAGGTCATCAAGAGAGAGTCAATAAAGAAACGATGGATTTAAACTATACCTTGGAACAAATGGACTTAACAGATATATACAGAACATTTCATCCCAAAAACACAGAATACACATTCTATTCAACACCACATCGAACTTTCCCCAAGATATACCATATGATAGGCCATAAAACTAGCCTCAATAAATTTTAAAAACCTGAAATTATATCAAGCGCTATCTCAGACCACAGTGGAATACAACTGGAAACCAAATCCAAAAGGAACCTTCACAGTCATGCAAATACTTGGAAATTAAGTAACCTGCTCCTGAATGAGCATTGAGTCAAAAACAAAGTCAAGATGGAAATTAAGTATTTTGAACTGAATGACAGTGACACAACTTATCAAACCCTCTGGGATACAGCAAACGTGGTCTAAAAGGAAAGTTCATAGCCCTAAACACCTACATCAAAAATACTGAAAGGGAACAAACTGACATTCTAAGGCCACACACCTCAAGGAACTACAGAAATAAGAACAAACAAAACCCAATCCCAGCAGAAGAAAGGAAATAACCAAGATCAGAGCAGAACTAAATGAAATTGAAACAACAACAACAAAAATACAAAAGATAAATGAAACAAAAATATGGTTATTTGAAAAGATAAATATGATAGACCACTAGCAAGGTTAACCAATAAAAGAGAGAAAATCCAAAGAACCTCATCGAGAAATGAAAAAGGAGATATTACAACAGACACCACTGAAATACAAAAGATCATTCAAGGCTATTATCAACACCTCCACACACATAAACTAGGAAACCTAGAAGAGATAGAGAAATTCCTGGAAAAATACAACCCTCCTAGCTTAAATCAGGAAGAATTAGATACCCCGAACAGACCAAAAACAAGCAGCAAGACTGAAATGGTAATTAAAAAATTACCACCATAAAAGTCCAGGACCAGATGGATTCACGGCAGAATTCTACCATACATAC
This sequence comes from Macaca mulatta, assembly GCF_049350105.2. Classification (NCBI taxonomy): domain Eukaryota; kingdom Metazoa; phylum Chordata; class Mammalia; order Primates; family Cercopithecidae; genus Macaca; species Macaca mulatta. The sequence continues at coordinate 11,592,851 of NC_133417.1, forward strand.
AAAGAAGAATTGGTACCAATCCTATTGACACCATTCCACAGGATAGAGAAAGAAGGAACCCTCCCTAATCCATACTATGAAGCCAGCATCACTCTAATACTAAATCCAGATTTTAAAAAAGGACATTTTAATAGCAGTTCCAAAAATGGGAAAATCCAAATAAGTAACAAATACATGGAGTGTTTTTTTTAAAAATCAACTAAGAATGAGAGAAAAGTTTGCTAATATCATGAGATGCCATATTATTGCAATTAGGTTAGTGAGAATTATAAAGACCAGTGTTGCTAGAGTCTGTGAGGATAGGGAGAACTGAGAACATCTGTGCAAAGCTGGTGGAAGAGAAATTTGATACTGCCATTCGAGAGCACATTTTGTTAATTATGCTCATAACCTATGGCCCAACAATTCCACTTCTGAAAATAAATCACAACTACGCACTGGAAGTGTATAAGGGAATCTGAACAAAAGTATTTATTAAAGCATTATGTTTACAGAGAGCTGAAGGCAATGCAGAGACTGGATATACGGTCGTTACGAGGAATACTGTGGATGATCATGTAGCATTCAGAAGCAAAAATCTAAACTTACATAATATGACATTTATTTTCCTTAAACAGAATGATGGATGAAAAATTGACAAATAGAATATGTCCTTCAATATCAGTGAGATAAGTTAATAATAAATGTAAAAAATAACATTATTTTACAAGTGAAGGATGTGTCCACAGGCTTATGTTGAACATATTAAGTGCCAATGAAATAGTGGAGGAATAGGGATGGAGACCAAGGTAAAAGAGAAAATTCAAGAAAGTAGTGTGAAATGCACATAAGATGATTATGTACTATGAACTGAGAAATATGATGCAGCCTGAGAGGATGAAGAGTAAGAGCTGGTGTTAAACTCAAATATCATAAGGTAAATGAGAAAGGAGCACATCACCATGATCATTAGGGACTTATAACATTTATTACAAGACACACAGGGATGCAAGGGACTTCATCTGTATTGTACATAGCTTTAGCCACCACCCAGCCAGGAGTAATTAAAGCTAAGTCCACAGCAGCCACAGCTCCAGTTCCCGTATTATTGCTCCATCCACACAGCAGTGGGACTGCTTTGCTCCTGCTCTCATGCTGAGTCTTGTGCTGACCCAGTTACTCTCTGCCTCTGTGTCAGCTACACCTGCTGCTACCAACTCTCTGGTGAGTGCCTCCAATTCAAACTCCCTAAGAGACAATCTAACTGGTGTGACCCGTCACCCTGAACTATCTACGCCTACACAGAGCACTTTTAACTAGTGACTACATAAACTGCTGAGCACGCTCCAAGTGGTGCCTTTCAGGTAAGTCCTGCTTTCCTGGACAAATTCCCGGACATCATCTCTTCTCGCTGTCCTATGCCTTGAACTCATTGGGCACATCCGAGGGTTCATCATTACTTCAGCTGCTGCAATGTGACTACATTGTGTGATGCGTGGTCACTGCTGCGTTATCTGCAGTCAATGGGGCCAGTTTGTGCTGGTGGCAGAGGAAAAATCTTATGTCTTGAAGTTGCCGCCTATCAGATACGGATGGCAGTGCTCTCGTGTTTGCTAAAAGTCCCTTTTACAGCCATAAAAGGTGGTTATGCTTGTCATTCAGAGGAAAATGGTTACATATTTTAAAAAGGTTTGACAAATCCTTACTTGGGTTTCCCTGTGAACTGGCTGGACCGCACTCTAGATAGGGAGAATAAACATTACCACCAATCTCCTCTCCCATGAGGAATTGTATAGGCTCGAGAAATCTTGCTCACTTAACATCTTCCAGCCTGCTATAAGTTGATATGATTTTCTAAGAATGCAGTCTTCGTATTATTTCAGTAAGCAACAACTTATTCCAAATATTTACGTCTGAGTAATAATTTTATCGAATCTCCCATCTGGTCCATGGGGGGCTACCCCAGCACATGGAACATATATTCATCTTAGCTGAGAGGAGAGCTCTATGCATGGCACACACTCGGAGTGGCACAAATACCCTTCAAAAAAAAAACTCAACAATTATACTATCTAAAATATTAATATGTAGAATTACATAAACATAAATGCATTCTTCAGACATTATTTATAACATATTTCTAGCTGAGGTAGAGTAGCAAGGACCACATTCGCCCTCCCGTTTTAACAAATATCGAGGAAATATATGAAACTAGGCTTTGAAGACACTGGATATCAGGTAATGAAAGATAATGGTCACTAAGAGATAAGAAGCAAATCATGAAAACATTCTGATTGCCCTTTCTTAGTGCCTTTGGAGGGTCCCTATACTGTGGCAGAGGGATGGGTGACCCAGGCAGACCTCAGAGTTCACTCTGAGTTGAGGAGACAAAGCAGGTTTAGCAGATGAAATTGGCTACAGTGTGTAGGACAGAGGAGAGAGATGTACAGAATAAGAACTCTGAACAGCTGCAGAGGGGCTGCACTGAGTATTCTACAGAGAACTGATGGATACATAGGTGTGAGGAAACTGCTTAGAGTGGGAAAGAACCAGCTGAGGGAATCAAAGGGAGTAGGGCCTGGTGCTCACACAGGCATGGGAGTAGTACCTGTTCCCATCAGGCTGAGGGAATATTATACGATTCATACTCAGGGTACAACAAAGCAGATGGGAACAGGGAGATAGATACAAGGCACCCTGGGAGCAAATTTAAGGAGACGCTCACTTTTGAGTTCATATAAGTGAGGACTGGCACATCAGAGCGAGTGCTTCCTTAAATACAGCAGCCTACTGCCCCCCTCTCAAGTAGGCATTTCTGCCCAGGCAGGACTTACAGGAGCCCAAGCAGAAGCACCTTGCATCTGCACCCTAGATACCTCACTTGTCTTACCCTAATCCCAGCTCCACTCGGAAGATAAGGTTAACTTGTCACAGGCTAACCACAGCTATGATGCTCTTTTAAAAACAAACCTTAAAAGAAGATCCAGAAAAATCAATCTGTTTTCAAACTGTATCCCAGTTCAAAATAAATAATATTTATAGAAATACAAAAAGAGCCAGTACCTACACCAAAGTAAGAAGTTCTCAATGTCTGGCAATGGAAAGAACCTGGGAAATACATATTAAGGAGCAAAACCAACCCAGAATTGACACCTATGTTGAAATACCACAGAATGACATTAAAGTATTATAATTGCATTCCATACGTACAAAAGTTAACTGGAAACATGAAAGTTGAAAAAAAAAAAAAAACCCAGGGCAGTAACAAAGCACAGGGAGAAAAAAATGACAAAAAAGAGAAAAGAAACTCATTGAGCTGTGGAACAAACTATGGGGAAAAAAGTGGCAGAAATAAATGAAGAAATGAAGCTGAAAAATTCCCGGATGTGATGAAAACTATAAGCCTATAAAGACTCAACGAGCTAAATGAACTCCAATTATAAGAAATATGAGCAAAACCACACCAAGACACATTATAATCAGACTGTTCAGAAAACATGCCAAGGGGAAAATTGTAAAGGAGCCATGAGGTGGGAAGAGACACATGACACACGGAAGAAAAAGTGGAAATGAAAGGGGCTTTAGTCCAAAACCATGGCAGTAAGAAGACATTTGGGCAGTATCTTTTAACTACTTAATAAAATAGTAAACTAGAGTTGTATACAAGAAGCATTTTCAAAAATAGATATGAAATAAACTTTCAGATGCACAAAACCTGAAAGAATTCATTACCATAAACTTGTACTAAAAGAAGTATTTTAAAAAGTCACGTTTACGGCAAATAAGTTCTGTACATGCAAAGACGTTCAACAGTGTTAGTCATCAGGGAAATGCAGATTACAACCCCAGTGAGGTACTACTACAGACCTACTAGAATGGTTAAAATTAGAAAGTTTGATCACATCAAGTTTGTCAAGCATGTAGTGCAACTGGAGCACTCATACACTGCTGGTAGAAAAATGGTACAGTCACTTTGGGATACAGGTTGTCTCTAAAAGATTAAACATACACCTACCATATGATCTGGCCATTCTACACCTAGATATTTACCTAAGAGAAAAGAGACCAAACATACATCCATACAAACCCTTGTGCATAGTCATAGCAACTGTATTTTTAATAGGTCCAAACTGGAAAATCACCAATGCACTTCAACAAGGGAAGGCATAAAGAAAATGTAGCATGTACACATAAAGGGATACTATTCAGCAGTAAAAATAAGTGACCAACTGCTACACTCAATCGCACAGAAGAATATCAAAATACTCATGCCAGGTGAAAGAAGACAGATAATAGCAAGTACCTTCTGTACTATTCTGTCTCTATAATACTTTACAAGATTAAAACTCTTCTTGATTGACAAAAAGGAGATCACTGGCTGTTGAGGAGGGGTGATCAGAGAAGGGCAGGAGAAATTAGCAAGACTCATGAGGAAACATCTAAGGGTAAGGCATATGTTTATTATCTTGAGTGTAGTAGCACCTTCACGTGTAGGTACATATATCTAAACTTACCATCTTGTATGCTTTATACGTGTGCAGCTTATCATATGTTAATTATATTTCAATAAAGGTGCTAAAATATTGTAATTATGAAATTCCAGTAACAATTTTAATGTGAAGCAACACCAGAGTGATTATATTTAGCATGATACCATTAGTATACTGCAATATTAGGCAATAATTTAAAATAATGTTTTGGAATTAAACTTGTTGATGTTGAATAATGTTTATAATATATGAAGTTAAAAACTAAGTTGACTAATTTAATACCATTTAGTCACATTATAATATTACATATCCATTGAAACAAATTTAAAAAAATTAAACATTAAAAACAGTTGTTTTGAATTCAAGTATAACGAGTCTCTTTTTCAAATAATTTTCTGCGTTTTCTCATTCTGTTAAAATGAATACTTGTATGATAAAATATTTTCATGAAATATTGTTGGTATGAAAAAATATTTTTAAACAAGAATATCAGATATGTATCATAAGATATAAAAAAAAAATCAGAAGTTTCATTTGTGGGCTCCCCTAGTACAGAGTTCTCCTCTTAATAGGCACATGGTAATTCTCCCACTTTACAGAGATCAAAGTTAACTCCATGGAGACAAATCACTTGCTTAGTGACACACCATTATTAAGTGTTGCCAACGTGGGCAGGTTGACAGAACTCGGTCCCCTCTATGTTTAGCGTAGGCTTCTTCCATGGTAACAAAAAGAAGTCCAGTGCAAGCCAAACTTTCTTTTCACCCATCAATCTTTACACCTTCCTTAGAAAGCCATCTTCTATCTGAAAACTTCTTTGGAGAGGCAATCAAAGGAGTTACTCAGGAGCCCCTTCAATCTAGTCTAAATGAGACAAATGAGCATAAAGAATTACCCCATTTGACCAAGAATACTGGTTCCTTTCATTCAATGTCATCTTTCATTCAATGTCATCTTTCATTCAATGTCATCTTTCATTCAATGTCATCTTTCATTCAATGTCATCTTTCATTCAATGTCATCTTTCATTCAATGTCATCTTTCATTCAATGTCATCTTTCATTCAATGTCTGTTTTTTTTAACCATTTGTACCAAGCAGTGAAATACTTTCAGAGGGTGTAGTGAGGGAGAAAGAGAAGCTAACCACCTTTGAGGATAGTTCAGTTCTCTCGCTCTGTACTCTACCCGTGTCCTTTGGAACGGGCAATTTCATAGTGTTGACCCTTGTGTGACATCTATGTACTGTTCTCTTATCAGGAGTAAAGTGACTTAAAAGACTGAAATGAACTAAAGGTCATTACGTCCATCAATGCCGACAAGCGTGGGATCACTGCATGACAGATAGGCACATTTACTAGATGAAATGTTTAATGGCTATTATTTTGTTTTTCTGGCTCAGAGCCAGAGATAAACTTAACATACTGGTCATGCTGTCCTTCACAATGTCCTGTCAAGTTTCCACTCCATATATGCTGCATAACAGGAGACTAGATACCAATGAAACCCTTTGCAATGATTTACTGAGGAAACACAAGGTTTTTAGTATCATTCTATATATGGAAAATATCGTCATCATATATAAGTCTTAGAATACAGACTCACATAATATTTATAAATGGTTTACATCGTTTCTCTTACAAAGGGTGAAATCAAGATGCTTGCTCAACATCACACAGAAATTTATTGTCAGAAGGAAGGGCAGAACTTAGGTCTTTTGAGTTCCAATTCTCCAAAGTGTCTCTGAAACAATTTTATCTGACGTTAACAATAAATGGGCGCATAAAAGATTTGCCAGGTTTTTTCAGACAAAATGAAGAGCCGAATTTACCTCATATGTTGAACATTTTGATAAATAAACTAGCTTATACTTTCTGTAGTTTTCAGAATGTTTGATTTTGTTTAAAATATAGCAAACAATAAACAAACATTGATCTGTATTTTAGGGAGAAGTACATTTTACCCACAGATTAAAAACGTATTGTTAACGCACATTAATAAAATAGTTTTTAATACATACTATTAATAGCAATAATAAAAAGTAACTATTACTTTATTTTTCATAGCCAAGTCAAAATCTATCACTAATTCATCCAGCTGACCACATTCCTCTCATTGTGTCATAAAATGTCATGATTCACAGAGGTCCTCCAATTGGTATCATGTGCTGTATATATACTAGCATTAACTTAATTGAATTACATTACTGGCTTACCTTGACAATTACATGAACTGGCCTCTGTGTTTATTATTACTTTTAGGGGCTTTATTGATAATATTTAAAATATTAGTCTTCTCTTCAAAGAAAACATGATGTAAATATCTCTTAGGTATCATAAATAGAAAGAATTACGTCGCTAGCCATTAGTTTGTCTTTATTTTGTATTCACATTTTGATCTTTCACTCTTTATAGTGGGTTCAGGAAAGTTCAGTGTTACCTTTAACTGGCATATATATAGCATTTCACATCCTATCCTCAGCCTTGGATTCTCTACTTATTTTATTTTTGCCCGTATTTCCTCAATTATTTTCAGTCAATAACATCAAATATTTTTTACTTTGTCTAAGGTCTAAAACATAGTTTTTAGAACTTAATCCCTTATGTAAGTTAAGTTTAAAAGCACATTTATTTATACTCTTGACATAAACATCGATACAGAATTTTTGGTTCAATGCAGTGAATTGAATATATATGTTGATTTGCACTTCCTTCAGAAAACTCATTAAAATTGTAGCAAAAAGAGCAAAAAATATATACATTCACATAGGCTAAGAGGATAGGTGAAAACTGAGGAATGATATTCTCACTTTTTTGGAAAATGTAAAAGAAAGGTGGTAGGTAAATAGTGTAGCAGAACAGAATGCAAAAGAAACATAGAACTTTACAGAACAAACCTTGTGAAGCCACAGGAACCAGAGACACTAAGTTAGGCAGGCATGGCTAAGGATAAGACTGAAAAAGAGGGAAGATTTAAAGTCTGAATAAAAACAGTTAGAACCTTAGGTCTTGTGTTCCCACCACGGCTGAGAACAAAGGTGTATTCTCTAGAGACCCTTAACCAGGGAAAACGTGGACTCTGAGACTCCTAGCACCACAGGGGAGTTGCTCAAAACCCTTGTAGAGAAACCCATCCATCAGCAAGCCCCTCCCATCTCACAGAAGTTCCCATCTGATTATAGAGTTTTGCTCTTGATTCAGGATGGACATACACATGAGGAAACTTCCAATGATGAAAGCAGAAAGAAAAAACAGAACTCTGAAAAAGCAAATGCAATGAAGAGATCCAAAAAATAAAATTTCAAAATTAGTTTATAAGATCAGCAAATTAATATATGGCATCTATGTTCTGTTTATCTACTACTGTATAACACACTGCCACAGAATTTAGTGGTTTAAAATTATTATTATATCCTTTGTTGTTCTAGGAGTTGGCTGTACAGTTTTTTAAAGTCACTCATACGTCGTGTTAAGATGGCGACTGGGTTTGGAAGCATCTTAAAGCATCTTCACTGAACACTGTGATCTGGTGAATCCTCTCGCTATGTGACCTCTCCACATTACCCTGGGCTTCCTGTTGTCTGCAGTCTCAGGGTAGTCAGACTTATACTATGCTGACTTCATGCAGAAGACATATTCTAAGAAATAGAAAAATTCCTTTCTCTGAGGACCTTGGCTCAGAGACTGGTACAGTGTTTCTCCTACCAAATTGTATTGGTCAAAGCCATGTCGAGGAACAACACATTAGCAGTGTGTCTTATATCCCCCACCCATAGAAGGCCACCAAAACACGGCACTTTCTCTGACCCAACCCAGCAACAAATGATGGTCCAGGCAGGTTCATCCATTCCTATGCCCTTGCTGCCCACCCCCACACACATCCTATCTAACAACCGTCTCTCTGACAACATCAGGTGACACCAACACCACTAGCAAAGGAAGATTGATTGGGATCCCTGATCATAATAAGCAGCAGGAAAGCATTCTCTTTCATTGAGATTCCCTGTCCTGCTGAGAGAGGAGGCGGAAAAGTAAAACTGCAAATAGGGTCCAAAACAGCAAGCAGCCTAGCTAGGGAAGCCTCCTTGTCTCCAGGGTAACAAGACTGTTTCTCTACCTAGAGAAACTGAAGCAGTGGGAGGGAGAGAAGAGGAGTCGGGGAAAGACAGCTCTAGGGAAGATCCTAGCATCTTGAGACATCCTTGGTGGTACATCCTGGGGAGACCACGACCACTCCCGCAGGCCACACAAGTAGGGAGCAGTGGGAGCCTCAGAGGCGCCCAATGAACCAACTATATGAAAACAATGCCTCAAAGCCTCCAAAGATTCGTTGGTCACTGGAACTACAGACCACAAAAGCAGGTTAAAACCAACAAATCAACAGGTTTGTTGCCAGCAAACTTGTCCTCAACGGTTGGCTGTAGGAAATTCTTCAAAAAAGTAACCTAAATGGTGCAACTGCCTGATAACATGAAAGATCTAAATATCACCCAGATGACAGATACATTAAATAGCTTGATTTTGATCGTTATTTCTCAATGTCTACATATATTAAAACATTATACCTTTATACTTCAATAAAAGTGCTAAAATATTGTAATTATGAAAATCTGGTAACGATTTTTATGTCAAGCAACAGCAGAGTGGTTATGTGTAGCACAGTACCATTTGTATACTGAAATGTTATGCAATAATTAAAAACAAGGTTTTGGAATTAAATTTGTTGATGTTGAATAATGTTCATGATATATTAAGTTAAAAAGCAAGTTGACTAATTCAATACAATTTGGTAACGGAATAATATGTAGACACTGAAACAAATCTAAAAAAGTAAACACTAAAAATAGTTATTATACATGTATATAATTTTGTTTGTCATTTATAGCTCAAGAAAGGAAAATAAACAAACAGCACCCAGAATCTACTAACAAAATAGACAAAGTATTCAGGATATTAGAAAAAAATAAAATTACCCGTATACCAAGAACCAGGAAAATCACTACTTGAATGAAACAGCCTACTGATAAGGTCAGTGAGATGAATCAGATGTCAGGATTATCGGACAAATATTTTGAAAGCCGTCAGAGGAGAGAAATGGCACAGCTAGGGGAACACCAACTCGACTGAAAGCAGATTTCTCAACAAAAACCATGGAGCCAGAAGTAACTGGCACAATAGTTTTCAAGTGCTGAAAGAGAAAGATATAGATTTATGTAGTGAAACCATCCTTCAGGAATGAAGGAGAAATAAAAGTGTTCTCAGATGAAGGAAGAGTAAAAGGATTTGTTGCCAGCAAGCCTGTCCTCAATGGTTGGCTGCAGGAAGTTCTTCAAGAAAGAAAAAAGTGGGTACTGGGGGGTGGGGAGGGGTGGAGTTGATAAGAGAAGAAATCTTGAAGTACCTGAAATGAAGAAGGAAAGACAGAAAGCAAAAATATGGGGACATACAATAGACTAACCTTTCTCTCGAGTTTAAAAAATCATATTTGACCATAGAAATGAAAATATTATTTGATTAAAAATATATTTAAAAGAGGAGAAGCTAAAGGGACCTAAAATTTCCACACTTCACTTGAAGTAGTAAAATGTTGGTAGCAGTAGACTCATATCAGGGTAACATGTTGATAGCAGGGGACTGTTATGTTCTATTTGTTGTATATTGCTGTATGTAGAGAAACTGCTACTGAACTATACAAAAAGATACATAGAAAAACCTATATAGGTCAAGAGTAACTCACAGAAAGACAAAGGAAAAATCAGGGGAAACAAAGAAAATATAATAAAATGGAAAACTTAAGTATTAACATAGTGATACTACCTTTCATATAAATATTCTAAGTAGGCTAATTGAAAAAGCAGAAATTTCACTCACTAGTATAAATATTGTAAGTCAAAAATAAAATCCTAAGCCCCTAATCAACTGAGTGGTCCCCCTCTTGTCCAATCAAACCACAGAGAGACCTGAAAAACAGAATTCCCAGTAATAGCAGGAAAAGAGTTTGGACGTGCCTCATTGTACCTTCTCCATTTTGGAGTTTAGGCACACTGACTAGCATTAAAATTAAAAATAGACATCATAAGTCTGACAAAACAGACTTTTCATGGTACTAAGACATCAAATTATAAATAAGAGCTAAGGTGAGGATTAAGTCACATCCTACAGACCATAAAATCTCCTTAAAGTTTTTAAAAAATTATCCTGGTATAATGTGGCTGACTTTCCAATCCGACTCCAGTATAGCATCATGTGACAGACAGAGTCTAAAGGAAAAAAAATATTTTACCCTGAAATATATGTATTTGACATATTTTGAAATGGCCCTGCAAAGCCATCTTTTTGTGGCAGAAATTTGCCTCTATAGAGAATCTCCATTAATATAGCCAGGTCTTTCCCAGATCTAGCAGAGATTAACTGAGAACTTGACACTCTTAAGGTCTGAAGAAAGACATTTGCCATCTATTCTCTCTGAGGGCTGACACCTATGAGGCTTCATCTTCATAAGAATCTGGTCCCCCACAATCCCTTTATCTTAATTCAAGCATTCCTTCCTACTGACTTCAGGTCTTCAGAAAATACCTTAACTCTCACAAACAATTGTCAACTCAAGAATTCCTAAAACCCTGAAGAATCCTTGTAATCCCCTGACTCAAGATGTCCCACCTTTGGGGGCCAAACCAATGTATACCTTCCTTGTATTGACATATGTCTTTGCCTGGAACTCTTATCTCCCTAAAATCAAACTGTAACCCTACCACCTTGGGTGCACTTTCTCATGACCTCTTGAGACTATGTTCTCTGGGCCCTGGTCGCTCATACTGGCTCAGAATAAACCTCTTTTAAATATTTCACAGTGGTTGGGGTTTTCCATTAACACTGAATTGCATAAGGTAAGGGTGACAGTTCTTGAATTTGAAGATGTGCTGTACAAACATTGTTTTGTAACTTTTTAGCTGAGAAAGTTTGATCAAGTTACTTAATTTGTCTGAAGCTTAAGTCTATTCATATATAAAACAGGGATGGTGGCACCTAACTTATATACAATGAGCACTTAGTAAATGGTGGCTACATCTAAACAAAACCTAGTAACATAAGTTTACCATACTCATAAAATGGTTAGAATGGCAGTATAATAGAGAAGTAGACAAGCAAGCTTAAAAGAGAAAGCTTAAAATAAAAAGTGATGATAGCTTTTGAGTGAGAGGGTATGCTGAGGGCACCTCCTGACGATATTGTCATTTGGACTTCAGTGACGAAAACAGAACACACTCTAAGTTTAAGGTACGAACAGGGTTAGTTTTTCAGAAGAGATAGACTTTTGTTTCTCTCTTGCATGAGAGTAGAAACGTAAGTGAGCTGGAGATAACAGACAACAGAGATTTATTCTCTCACAGTTCTGGAAGCTGCAAGTATGAACTCAAGGTGCTCACAAGACATTCTCCCTCTGTTGGCCCTGGGGAATCATCTTTCCTGGACTCTTCTTGTCCTTGGTAGTCGCTGGCAATCCATGGCATTCCTTGGTTTGCAGATGTATCAATCCAATCCCTGCCTCTGTCATCACATGGCTATCTTTCCTGAGTTTGTCCATGTCTAAATGTGTCTCTATAACACTGGCTATTAGAATTAGGGCCCACCCTAATTCAGGATGACATGATTTTATTTAAATTGATTGTACCCACAAAGACCCTATTTCTAATTAAGGCCACATTCACAAGCACCAGGGATTAGTACTTTAATGTATCTTTTGAGAATACAATTCAATACACAAGTCAAGCCACATAAAGGGCAAAATGATTTTTTCTCAAATTTATAATTTTAAGTAAAAGGTTTTTTCATGGAAATGTAATTTTACATGCAGAAAAACATCAAAATTGTCAATGTATAGTTCACTGAATTAAGTTAGCAAATAATGTATCCACCTAGATTTTTAAAAATGGAAGATCAATAAAACTTGAATGGCCTCTCCTATGACACACCCAGCCATGTTCCTCCCACATGAAAGTTAGCCATTATTCTGGCTTCAATTAGCACAAGAGACTTGTCTGTTTTGCATTTTTTATAATAAAATGATACAATATTTGCTCTTATTCCTGAGTATTTTCATTGAATTTGTTTTTTATGAGAGTATCCTTGTAGCAGACCCTCCAGGAATGACTCTCAAAATGCTACAGAACTGACCCAGGTGGATAGTCACCACCATGAATCAAACTACTCAGTCCAAGAACAAAGTACTTCGGCTGTGATCTTAGAATTGAAAAGCCTAAAGCAGGAAACTAATCACCATCAGTGCCACATAACTTAGTGCCTCTTGGACATCAAGAGTGAAAGGAGACTGGATGCTGAAAATACTATGACACTGCTACAGAAGAACCTTACAATGTGACCTGAGAGCACTCGAATAACAGAATCTATGTGACATCAAGAAGCATAGCTGCAAAGGAAGCTGGGAAATGCAGTCTTTATTGGTCCATTCTCTGAAGCAGCAGATAGTGTCTGAGATTGAGGGCAGCATGGAAGTGGAGCAAGCAGTCCGCAGCATCAGTTCACAATGACAAATAGCAAAACATGCATAAAAGAGCTGAGGATTGTGTTGGGTTCTGAGAGATGAGGGAGTATTTTCTGGGAGGAAAATGAGTAAAGGACCTTATAGGCAAAGAGAGGAACAAATGTCTGGACATTTCTGGGAACTGCTGTGGTCAAGGACAAGATGACAGGCATCACTAAAATGGCACTGCAATCAAGAAGGCCATGATCTATTTTGATTTTAATCTTGTTTTATCTTAAGAAGCTTTAAGAGATTAAAGTAGCATTTTCACATAGCAAAAATTCTAACTATGCAAAAGCAAAGTCAATGAAAAAAGTCTTTTTTTATGCAATCCTTAGTCTCCTAGTTCCACTCCCAGAATCAATTTCTATGGTCAATTTCTCCTTCATTCTTTCAGAAATACTTTAAGCATTTAATACATTAGAAATATTTAAATGTTTGTACATACCACTATGTATTCCTGTAGCACTCAGTAAGAGAATACAGTAATTTTTATTCTGCACCTGGGTTTTATCTTAGAAGTATTTCCTAATTAGCACATATAAATCTACCTCATTTTTTAAAAATTCCTTAACATTTCATCTAAATAATGCATCTCAGTGTGCTCTATCAACTTCTCACTGAGAGTCTTTTAGTTTCTTCCTGTACTTATGCCTCTGATACACAGAAAGATAGAAATCAACAAGATAGATGGAGATATAGATATATAAATATGTAAACATATCTAAATATCTATATATATACACAGACACATCCATAAACACACACAATTGCCTGAAAGGTGACTTCTAGTGAGTAGAATTTTTACTGCGTCAAAGATTTTCAATTTTGATGTATATTACCAAATCTTCCAAAGTGATTGTCATAATTTTTGCTTATAACAGTGCGTCGAGGTGTCTACTTTTCTTTAATTACATTCACAAGATAAACCTTTGCCTGGATCTATACATTTGTCAAGAGTAGTAAAAAGGTAGAAAGCAGATTTATTGTGTTTTTAGTTTTTTATAAATTATAAGTGATATTGGATTTGATCCGTTTGTATCTTAGGATGTCTGTGGAAGAACTCTACAACGGATGGACATTAGATTTGAAATTTGAAAAGCAATAATACAATGGGATAAACTGGAGATGATTTTCAATTAATGGCCAGTCAATATAAATTATTTCACCAATAGAACACAGATAGTATTTTTACCTGGGAAGATGTAAGAAGGGACAGCAAATGAATATCTGTTAGCTTTCCTAACTCAATATGTTGGTTTAAGCATGCTGAGCTTTTTTATTTATTTCATTCAAAATGAGAATGACCTCTTCATATTATATTGGAATCTGGCCTTAAATACCACATTATAGCACTTGTCAAGAAGCCAGATGCCCTTTCCCAGTCTAAAAACCTGCTTTTCTTCCTGAAAAATAGTTTGTGACACAAGAGATGTTGCTACAAAGCTATCCATTAAGCTTGAGTGATGTGGCAATGAAATTGTAGATAGTATCATTTTAAGAGGTTGTTCTTCAAGAAACACTGTAAACAAGGCCATGATTTAGAAACAAGAAAACTCAAGCATCAAAATACAGTAACAGCTGGTCGTTTGGAAGAAAAGGCATAGAGGCTAACTTTAAAATAACACCATTAATGCTCCTATCTGGAACAAGGCTGTTTTTAAACAAAATGGGACTGTGAAAGACTCGTTTTCTTTGTCTGGCAAAGGCTAGCACGTCTTTTTAGTTTTCAGAAATATTACATATCCTCAAAAAACTGGTGGTACAAATTTGCAAATTTCCATGCCAGAAGAGGCTTTATACAGATGCTTCTTTTGTAAATTAGAAAATGAGTGGGGTGAAATTACTAAAAGTTCACATAGCAGATTAGAGGAAGAACTGAGACCAGCTACAATGACTCCTAGGCTGAGAATCTGAGATCACACAGCTGATCACACTGTGATATAAGAAACGGCATAAAATTATAGAAACTTTTAGTGTATAAAAACCAGCCATTTGGTTGCACTTCCTATACAATAGAAGACCTGATGGCAAATATATTTAAAGTATTAGTTATAAAGACAATATAAATTTAGCCTGCTAAATGTTTTATGACACAGTTTTCTACATATAAAACAAAGTCCACTATTTTTCCTCTAAACAATGGAATAACTCTTTTGCAGTCTGAATTATAGATATGTAAAGCCCAGTAATTTTATTTCCTTTTTTTCTACTCTGTTGTTTTGTTTTTCTCTATGTTGTCTTGTCCCCTCTGGGACACAGGAGATGAAAGGAATGAAACTCAATATGAAGTGAGGCTCCAATCACTCTTACCTTGAATATGCAGTGCAGCATGGGATGCTTCATATTCTTAATTCTGCAGGGCTGGCTGATGAGGCTTTCATTTTCAAATGATTAAGAGACTCACGTCACTCAAGTACCTAGTAAGAAAAAATAGAATTTGAATGAAAAAAATCGAAGCCATTTTAACTACTTAAGTATTTTGCATGATTGATAATGGACCAGCCAAAATAAATGGTAAAATGCAATAAATGTTATAGATTTGTCTCATTTTCCTTTCTCTAAAATGTAAAATATAAGTTGATGAATTTGAATTTAAAATGCCTTCCCATTGTGTGTGTGTCTCTATGGCTTCCTCTCTACCCTTTTCTCAGTTGATATTCAATAAAGTTACCTAAATAAAAATTTGAAAGAGCTAAATCCGGCTAAAATCCTTTAAGGTCTTCACATTTAATTTGAGAATACCAAATTCCCAGGCACAGAAGGCAAGGACTCCAGAGCAGACCTTTTTCTTCCAGCCTGTGTCACGGAGACCCCAACACCTTACCTATTCCATTCCGTGCTGAGCCAGGTGCATTTCCTGTAATGGTGCATTACAGTGTTATTTCATCTGCATGGAGGCAGGCCTACTTCACCTTTGTGATCGCATGGTTGTCTTTCAAGGCTCAGTACTAGCACCATCTAATTTACGACGCATCTCCCAGACACGCCAAATAAAATGTCTTTTTCTACCTTAACCATATGCAGTGCATATGTATAGTTCTCCCCTCACACACACCCCCTACACATCCCATTTTGAGGACTATACGTCCTCAATACTAGTTGGATCTAGTGAGGACTGGTAATTATAGGGCCTCCACATAGAGAAAGGTGAACACAGCTTCTCGCTCCTCCACTGACATGCTTGCAGCTTTTTCTGCTTGAACAATGCCCGATTCCCACTGGGCCCTCAATTTCCCTGAAATAGGTTTCAATAGCTTAATTTTCTCAGCTTTTGTGGGTGCCTCCTTGGCAGTTTCCTGGCATAATTTTTCAAACTGTCTTTCTCCTTCAAAGTCTACAAGTGAGTATTAAAGAATGAAACCTCAAGTGGAAAGTATAACCAAGGACTTCAGTTTTGAAAGTCATTCACTCCCGTTCTCTTCATTCTTTTCCTTCTCACCTTTTCATTCCTTCATTCTCTAGACACTCCCCTCCAGCCATGCATGCTTATCTAATTACGCTCGTGCTTAGAAATCCCAGAGGTTCATCTTGAAACAAACCAGTCATGGAGCCCTTATTGAGGAGTCCTCCCACTTAGGGAGAGTCACAAACACTTAATCCACCACTAGGCTAAAGTCAAGATAATGCCAGCCAGACCTTTGGACAAGGCAGTTAGTTACAACAGGTCACACAGACCCTGCATGTGGCACCACTCTCACCTGTCTCCCACACGAGGTTTTTCTTTAAAAACTGGTAAATTTTAAAATTTAAGACGATACTTAAGAATACTACTTCGGGCAGAGCACGGTGACTCAGGCCTGTAATCCCAGCACTTTGGGAGGCTGAGGCACGCTGATCACGAGGTCAGGAGATGGACACCATCCTGGCTAACACAGTGAAATCCTGTCTCTACAAAAAATACAAAACATTAGCCAGGTGTGGTGGCGGGTGCCTGTAGTCCCTGCTACTCGGGAGGCTGAGGCAGGAGAATGGCGTGAACCCAGGAGGTGGAGCTTGCAGTGAGCTGAGATCGTGCCACTGCACTCCAGCCTGGGCAACAGAGCGAGACTCCATCTTAAAAAACAAACAAAAAAAACAAAAAACCTACTACTTCGCTATCTTCTCGATTTGAGGGCTCTCTGATTACAACTTGCTTTTCCTTCTCCCAATCCTTACCTCTTGTGTTCAGCTTTCCAGCTATGGGGAGCCTAACCTGGGTCTGGTTACAATTGGAGCAGAGATAAGATACAGAGATACAATTAAGTTCTTGTCCCTGTCTCTAATATTCCTACTATTTTTCTGTTTTATTAACTCAGTATATTTTCTACTTTAGTTTGATTTGTGTTTCTTTTATTACTAACAGAATGCTAAGAACTTCAGACCATATGCGGACTGTTAATATATTTACAATATTTCATTCCACACATTTATTTCTCTGCTTCTGGCTCTCCACGTGTAAGTCTAAAATTAGCTACTTAGTTTAAATGAACACACCTTTCTGAAATTAAGAGACTTAAAAGAACATTATCCTCGCCATAATAATGGTTATATCAAAGTGGATACGTTGAGTGGCAGAGTTCTAAAGGGGAGCTTGGGCACCTGTGATAAAATCACCATAATCTTACAAACTTGGAGACTTTCTTTGACGTGGAAACAGACTGAGGTGGGCGCTAAAAGTGCAAGCATCGTTATCCTAATATTGCTTTCTCTGGGCTACTATAGAATCCATTCTGCTAAGCATATGCAATGAACGGGGAAGTCAGAGTTTCTGCAGCAAGACTTGGGCCTCTTGTCTCCAGTGAAAGCTTGTTAAAGATGACCTAACAGGGTGGTTGCCTCTTCATTCTGTTTTTTAATGGGGCAATCTGAGACTACAAATTCTCAGATGATAGTCAGAGGAGCAAAGGGTCACTACAAGTTGTCAGCAGGTGCCAAGGGCAGCTGGAGAAAATCATCACCTGCTGCAACCCTTGGTCCTAATTAGCCTCTTCATTAATTACATGCAGTCGCCCACAGTCCTGGGAGCCATGGAGCCATTTTGTTTTACGCTTAAGCTTGCAGAAAGCATTCTCTAGATCTTTTTAAAATATAGTCATGATGCCGTACGTCATGCAAAATAAAATTAAGCATGCCCTGGACAGCTTGTTTGCATTAGAATATGAGTGTCTTTCTAAACAAGATACGTGTCCTGGAAAGCAATGAGTTTCCTACTAAATTTCAGTGACAGTAATTTCTACGATCTATTTCCCTGAGAAGTCAAGGGGAGGTCACGAGGTGATGAATAAGATCATCCAGAAGGTGACAACTTTTCTTAAGACTGTCCATTAAGGCCCAGTGGACTCTCATTGCCCAGACCCTGATCAAGACAGCCAAAATACTTGAAATTAGCCAAGGAAAGGTACAAATTAGAGCAAAAGCCCACAGTTTTCTCATAAAGTGTGATGATTTTGCATGCTTAAAGTATATTTATTTAGATCTAGAATAAGTCTCATAGATCATGTAATTCAAACTTTTGCTTTCCGAATGAGATAAAGAGATGTGAACACATTAAGTGCACACAACGGATTCATGACAGAACCAAGACAAAAAGTAAACAATTGAAAAACACTAGCTGCACCTTCTCAACCCTACTTTAAAAGCTTGCTCTGTTATTCTCTGCTCTCCTATAACTTTAAGTCTTTCCCTCTATGCCCAACACTTTTCAGCCTTCCAAATTTTTTTTTTTTTTTTTTTTTTTTTTAAAGAAAACCAACTTTGTTCTGTTTCCTCTTCTACTCCCTCGGTTCTGTCAATGCTGTGCTTACTGAATGCATGCTCTGCCCTCGCCTTCTCCCACCTACCCCACACATAAATTCACTGTGTTCAACCTTCTATCACATTCCTTCAGCGCTACCCTGGGTCAGTGATTGCAACTGCTAAAGTTTGACCACACCTCTATAAGATCTATCTGGATCTCTAAATGGCATTGGGAATGCTAACCGTAGCATCTGAAGACTTTCTTCCTCGGTTTTCCAGAACCACTCTTCCTTGTGTCTTCTCTCTAAAAAGAAAATCCCCCTGCCAGCCCCTCCTCTGCTGCCTTGGGTACTGGTTTTCCACATCCTGTTCTCAGTCTTTCTTCCCAACTTTTGTACTTTTGTTGCATTCATGCATCCTGTCCCAGGCTTCAACAAACCCAGATTTGTCCCTGGAATCTGGAGGCCTCTAAGCAATTGTTAATCTGTGGTCTCCATTTGGACAATACTCAGACACACACACACCCCCCCACATAAAGTCCCTCAAACATCACACACAAAAACCAAATGTCATTGATTCCCTTACCTTTAAACTTCTTCCTCTGTGTATCACCCTTTAGTTAAATGGCATCACTAATTTATGCAGTTACCTAGGAGAGACTTACGGCAAATGACTTTCTCTCTTCCTCCCTTCACTTATTAGTCTCTTTCCTATTTGTTCTTTCAGTGAAGTATCTTCTAAATTTCCATTCCTCTCTCAAATCCTACCCCAACCTCAGCCACTCATTGTGGAGTCCAATTAGATCTCGTCCAAATTATCATTACTTCGTAATGACTTTCCTGTTATCATGGATCTTTCTCCAATCCACCAGCTCACGTACTAAGAAAAAATTCTCTACCACAGAACGAAAAGGAAAAGGAAATATCATCTGCCTATCACTGTTGGTTGTAGGTTTTAGGTTTGGGTTAGTCTCTCACATCCATACAAGACAGCTTTGTCTTGCATGTTGTCTCTGAACACTCCAGTGTCCTTTGGAAACATCACCTTCTTTCTCCTGAGCTTCCCTACAGGGAGAACTGGCCACCTACCTATGTGCCTTGAGGACCACTCACAGAATTCTACCAGAACACTGACAGCATTGTTAGTGCTGGTCCTCATCTATCTCCTTTTCTCAGGATACCTTAGTCTTTCATGGCTCTGTGTATATTAATTTAAACACACTCGCTGTTCCTATTTCCTAGTACAAAATCAGTTACACTGCAGGGCTTTTTTTTTTTTTTTTTGAGATAGAGTCCCACTCTTGTCACCCAGGCTGGAGTGCAGTGGTGCAATCTCCGCTCACTGCAACATTCGCCTCCAGGGTTCAAGCGATTCTCTTTCTTCAACCTCCCAAGTAGCTGGGCCTACAGGAGCCCACCCCCACCCCAAACTAATTTTTTTGTATTTTTAGTAGAGAGGGGGTATCACCATATTAGCCAGGCTAGTCTCAAACTCCTGACCTTGTGATCCGCCCACTGGGACCTACCCAAAGTTCTGGGACTACAGGTGCGAGCCACCACAGGCGGCCACGTTGCAGGGTTTAAAAAATTATTAAATGGATGAATGAATCATCATAGTATGTGCACATATATGTATTATGCACATACCTATGTTCGCATATGTCACCTCTTGTGCATCAACTTACCTCATTTTAGCCTAGTGTGTTTCTGCCCCGAAGCATCACTACTGACACCAGTCCTGTGTGGGCTCTAACTTCAAACAGGAACCACCTGCTAAGGCCTTGCCCTAGAGCCTGGCTAAGTCCCGCTTGTCTCCCACATTGGATATCAGCTTGGTACCCACGCATGTATAACCTTCAAGTAGCATAGCGCAGCAGTCCCCAAACCCTCCCCGGAAAACCTTTGACCAACGGAGATGTGAACCTATGGCTAAAAGCATCCATGTTCTACCATACGGACCATCCTGACTCTCATCATGCAGCCGCTCTGAAGGTCTGAGGATGAGAATGTGTCCGGAATTGGCGGGTTCTTGGTCTCACCGGCTTCATTCCCTCGTGGCGAGTAGTACAATTCTTAAAAACAGCGTGTCCCGAGTTTGTTCTTTCAGATGTTCACGTGAGCCCAGTTTCTTCCTTTTGGTGGGTTTGCAATCTGGTGGACTCGAGGAGTGAAGCTGCAGACCTTCATAGTGAGTGTTACAGCTCTTAAAGGCAGCGTGTCTGAAGTTTTCCCTTGTTTCCACTAGGTTCAGTATTCTCACTGGCTTCAGGAGTGAAGCTGCACGGCTTTACAGAGAGCTTCACGGCTCATAAAGGCAACGAAGCTGCACACCTTCACAATAAATACTACAACTGATAAACAGCCACGTGAACCGAAAAACAGCAGCAACAAGAGCATAAGCAGCAAAACAACTACCACCACAAAACGTGAGAGAAAACTTAGGACTCCTGCTGCTGCTTACTGGGCAGCCTGCTTTTATTCCCTTATCTGGCCCCACCCGCATCCTGCTGATTGGCCCATTTTACAGAGAGCTGATTGGCCCACTTTACAGAGAGTTGATTGGTCCATTTTACAGAGAGCTGATTGGTTCGTTTTGACAGGGTGCTGATTGGTCCGTTTACAATTCTCCAGCCAAACATAAAAGTTCTCCAAGTCTTCACCAGATTAACTAGACACAGAGCACTGATTGGTGTGTTTACAAACCTTGAGGAGACACTGGGTGCTCATTGGTGTGTTTACAAAACTTGAGCTAGACACAGAGTGCTGATTGGTGTGTTTACAAACCTTTAGCTAGACATAAAGGTTCACCAAGTCCCCATAAGATTACCTAGATGCAGAGTGCAGATTGGTGCATCCGTGAACCCTGAGCTAGACAGAGTGCTGATTGGTGCATATACAATCCTCCAGCTAGACATAAAAGTTCTTCAAGTCCCCACCAAACTCAGAAGCCCTGCTGGCTTTGCCTAGTGCCTGCCATACAGGGGCCTCGGACAGAGCTGCCCGTGCCAGGCACCCTCACTTCTCAGCCCTTGGGCAGTTGAGGGGACCGGTGCCATGGAGCAGGGGCCGGCACCCGTCGGGGAGGCTCCAGCCGCAGGGGAGCCCACGGGCGCCGGGCACGGAGCACGGGGCCGCTCAGGCATGGCGGGCTGCAGGTCCCCAGCCCTGCCCCGCGGGGAGGCGGCTGAGGCCCGGCCAGAGTTGGAGGGCGGCGCTGGCGGGCCGACACTGCTGTGGGACCTGGCGCACCCTCCGCTGCTGCTGGTCTCCTTACTAGCCAGGCAGACCGCCCTGAGTTGCCAGTGCGGGGCCCACGCACACCCGGAACTCGCGATGGCCCGCAAGCGCCTCGCGCAGCCTGGGTTCCCGCCCGGGGCTCTCCCTCCACACTTCCCCGCAAGCAGAGGGAGCTGGCTCCAGCCTCTGCCAGCCCAGAGAGGGGTTCGTACAGTGCAGCGGCGGGCTGAAGGGTTCCTGAAGCGCGGCCAGAGTGGGCGCCTAGGCCGAGGAGGCGCCGAGAGCCAGTGAGGACCGCCAGCACGCTGTCCCCTGTCAAGAACACTTACAGAGGTGAACCACATCTTTCTCTCATACTCATATCAGCCCCTGCCTCACCTTGCTTGCATCACTTCTCATCTCTTATTTCTACTTCTGGGAATCAAATTCTCCATCAACAATAAGAACTAGGCCGTAATCTCAAACTCTGTTTTCTGGGGAATTGAGGTTGAAAGAGTGGCTAATGATAACAGGGAAATGCAATTGCAGATTTTTATTAGCTAAATCCTGTTTTTCTACAGTTTTCGAGAAAAAACATTTATATTTTTATAAAAAAATTTCAAGGGAACGTGTTAAGCCTGAATGTATATGTGGATATAGATATGCAGTTAGGATGTGATTTGACTCTCACCTCTGCCATTCATAAATTATTTTAAATGGCTAGTTTATTAATGTCAATAAACTTTGAGTTTTTTCTTCAATGAAATAGGGATGAAAATTATCCTTTCAAAGGATTGCTATGAGTCTAAAATGCAAAAAAATGGACAAAGCACCTGAAGTTCTGAACGTGCAATTCTCTTTCATTACCTCAAAATATATTACCATAAAGGTTAACAATTATTCAATGGAGAAAAGTAAGCTATTGTCATTCATTAAAACCACAACTTTCAGTTACAGGAAATTAAAAATAGTCTGACACATTTAATGGCATGTCAAACTTGAATATTAATTTCCAGTGTTACTTTTGTTTTTTCTTTAACGACTAAAATTTACTGATGTTGATTTGATAGACGCTGAGGATTGCTCCCACCAGCATCACAGATGACTGTGAGTCTCCATTGTATTCCGTTAAGGGAGCCAGAGTTCTTACTGCTGATATCAGCACTTTTATTTTTCCAGTTTCCATTAGGTGGGATGCAATAATATTCAAAAAACACTCCTGTGCTAACAGATGAGAAAATAACCATCAAATCAATGGATAAGCAGAAAAGTGTCAGCCGGAGAGGGCCTAAAATGTTGATTCATCAACTAGTGTTCTAAAATTTGAATTCAGCATATGCAAGGAATTTGACAGCTGTCCATTTAAAATGTATGCAAAGATAAATGCACAGAAATCCAGTGCACTCATGTCCAGACCACCTATTTTTGCTCTAATATAATGTACCTTCACCTTTAAAAATAATTGTTTAGTAGGAATTCCACCTATGATGAAGGGCTCTACTTTAAGAGTGCTCCTCCATAGAATTCATAAAAATGATACAGAAGGAAATAAATAGCAATTTCTTTCTTTGTGTTGCATTTTGAGCTGCGTGTGTGGTTCCCATGTGAATATCTGTGAAAATCCTTACCACGGCTGACTTAATTACTTGTCACAACATTTTTTAAATGGCCACTTTGATCCTCAAAAGCTAGGCATCAACAGCTCTCAGTCTCCTTGAAGAACTTAACCGTTATAGAGTGTTTGGCTCCCAAAAGTTGATAATTGCATGTTTATGGCATGAGCGAATTAACAAGTATATCACAAACACTGCGTTGTGTTTGTGCGTGGGAGGGGGACGTGGTCTTCATTTGAGTCAGAAGTGACTTAAAGGCACTTAATAACACTTCTGAAAAATATGCCAGACAGCCTGTGTATCTCACGTGGTTAGTTGTCAATGGCAAATGCTTCTCTCCTAATAAGTCATAGCATGATTCTCTCCTGTCTCAGCCTTCTCAGTCATTTGGAGTCCTCCTTCTCAGTCATTTGCAGCTTTCTTGTCACTGTCTTGTCACTTCTTTCTTCAAAGGATCTCAAATTCACCCATTGTTTTATCACCCTGTCAGCTCTTTTACTCAGTTCCTGCACTACTCTTATACATGGATACTGTGAGCTTTTCTTCCAGGCTTTATTTTTCTTCTTTGTAACTAACTCATTCCCTGGTGTTTCTTTAATCTTCTTTAAATGCCATTTTCTCATTTGTTACCTCCACTGAAGAACTTACACTGGTGTTGGCCCAGAATTTCAGACCTAAATTCCTCTAGCTTTACTTTTTTTCTGAATTTGCCAACTACGGAAAAGTATAAAGAGCAAAGTTTAAATCCCGCAGATTCCTATGATATCCCTTCTCTAGAGCCCATTCTCTCGGCGGTTTTCCATTTCCCTAGGATAAGTCAGATGCCTGTTCTCACACCCCAGCCCCATGCCAAAAGACTCCTGGAACCTGCCTTCCTGGTCAGTGAGTCGCAAGCTACAGTCAGAGGTGACCACACCTTTCACTACACTAGACTGTTTTAACTTTAATGACCTTCTTTCTTTTGCTTATTCTGATATTTTTTTCGAGATGCTTTGTCCTTTTTTTTGCTCTATACTCTATGTACCTCATTAACTCCTACTTATCCATGAAGTCCTAGTGTTAGCTTCACCACGACCATTTTAGAGGGGTTATGGAAATATTTATCCTGAGTATTTCCCTAGTTGTTTTAAGGTAACATATTTCATAATACTTGCCTTTGTAATTGTCTAGCCATTTCTTGGAAACATTTTTGAAAGATCTCAGCAGAAAGATCTGTGTTTTGCTTATGATTGCATCCAGTCTTTTGCCATGGAAACAAGTCAACAAACCAGCCAAAGACTACGTTCATTGAAAGTGAAAACCATGTCTATCATTCTTCTCACTGTATCCCCAGTAGCTTTTACAGCATCCAGCTCATAGAAGGCACTTAATGAATGTGAGTTGAATCAATCAATCATGAATGATTGAATACAAATGTATTTCCTACACAGGTGCAATCACATAATATCATGTTGAGCTCAGTTTACTTAAGTTTGCATTTTATCATGAGTTGATAAAGCTTGCCATGAAAGCTCTTTAAAAAATCAGACATATCAATGTGATATTCAATGCAATAGACATAATTACTTTTAAAAATATTATTGAATGTCTTAGTTGCCCCTAAATTTTACTTTAATGAACTGTTTGGGGCATATGTTCTTATATGTATTTCTAATTTCAACTTTAGACTAGATCCCTGTTCCGGACATCATTAGATCAATGGCATACATTTTTTAACACTTTTATTTCTAATAATAAATGTTTTCCTAAAATTATTTTACAGTTTATACCTTAACAAACAGTACATACAATAATGTGGTTCACTACATCCTTTGAAATCTTGACTATTGAGCTTTGAATAGTGTTCAAATAACACTTGCAATTAAAAAAATTGTTAAAAAATTTTCGAACATGCAAAAGAGAAATTGTGCAATGAATCTTCTTAGACCTAGCTTCAATAAAGACCAACTCCACTCATGGCAAATATTATTTTCTCTATATCTCCACTTATTCATTCTGCCCCTAGAATAACTATGAAGCAAATCTCAGGCATCATACCATTCACCTATTAATATGTAGCTATGTATTTCTAATAGATAAAAGCTCTTCTTATGAGCAAAACCACAATATTTTCTCACCAAAATAAAATTAACAATAATTTTTTACTATTATTAAATATTTACTGTTAAATTTGTGTGTTTACAGATGGACATGACTAATATTTCCTCATTTATGTTTTCAACAATGCAATCTTTTGTTGAAGATTTGTTTATTTGTTTCATATAATTCCTGGCAGTCAAAATTTCAAAGAGTGGCTATTTGTGGTGGTATTTTATACATTCTCCTGTCTCTTAGTTTCTGCAAATAGGTAGCCAGAGTAACTAGTTAACTTATTCATTTATTCATTGGTAAACCTACTCTGTAGGTACTATTGAAAATTCAGGAAACTCATAATGTATGTTTTTCTTTTTATTAGCAGTCATTGGCAATGGTCAGTGAAATCTGTTCGTTGATTTAGCATTCCAAGCTGCAATATTCAAACTTGAATATTTCTGTTTTACTTATTAGGTAGAACGCTTCTGTAAAAGAAACTTTTAATAAACTATTCAATTACTGTAAGTTATAGTTCAAGCTGGAAAATCTGGATAAATGCTTGCTTCTTTCCCTTTATTTGCCAAATTTCAAGAATAATGAGTGGCTTCCTTGGAACTCTTGAAAGCTACCGAATAAAAGTCGCTTTCAAAGTGTCATCAGAAGGTTATGGACTTACATATCTAATGAGTGTAATCTAATGTTGTTATCTTAGCATAGATGTTCAACTCAACCTATAACTGGAAGTTAAAGTTCATTCAGGCTGGGTTCTGCGTCCTTTTGGTAGCAGTTTTTGATAGCTTCTTTCTGGCCTGGTTTGATAAGAGGTTCCAGCTTTATCTTGTACTTTTTCCTGCCCAGTGAGTAGTTTTTTTTCATGAACTTTTTTGTGGTTTCAAAATATATAATCATATTTATATCATAAGCACATGTAGTTTCATATTCTTTTTTATTTTAATGCCTACAATTTTTTTTTAGTAAATTCAACAGCAAACATTTTTAACAAATATATTAAATATTAATAAAGGTGATGGCCATCTTTAGTTCCTGGCAAAAATCCTCTTTTGTTTTCTCTTTAATTAAAATACTGGTTATAGTCTGAAAAACTTTTGCTTCGATATTAAATTTGTTTTCCCACTTAAAGTAATCCCAATATACCACATCTTTCGTAATATTTATCTTCAATATTCTTCCGTTAAATGAGGCAGATTTTTTCAATACTTAAATAACAAAAATACTCATTTCTGCTCTCATATTTTGTTCATGATGCTTTATCAGTTTTCTGATTGGGCCTCCCTGCCAGACCCACCCTCTCATTTAATTTTCATTTGTTCTTGAGTCTCCTGAGGAAACTGAGATATAATGTCTCTTTTCTGAATCATGCCAAGTAAACTCTTAAATTGTTAGCATTTGATCCTAGTGTATTTTGCTCCACTAAATCTGGGGTGGGAGGATGCTCGAATTGTCTTTCCATGTCATCTCTGTATCTTGGAACCTGGCATAGGGCCTAAAGACAAGAGGTTGTCAGTAATCACTTGTATAGTGGGTGATCACAATCTTTGTGAGATCCTGTCCAATGATAATCTTCTGATTCTTTTCTCAACTGTCTGTAATTATAAAGATGATCAACTTTAGCACACACACAAATTTAGCAAGTTATTGATCCTTAGTTACTTCTTATTGGCTAACTTGTATTCACAATTTCTTATGCTCAAAAAAGGGTGAAAATACATTAGCTAAAGTAATGCTATCTTGGCTTGGCACAGTGGCTCACACCTGTAATCCCAGGAGTTGTGGAGGCCAAGGTGGGCAGATTCCTTGAGACCAGGAGTTCAAGACTAGCCTAATCAATATGACAAAACCCTGTCTCTACTAAAAGTATAAAACTTAGCCAGGTGTGGTGGTGCTTCCCTGTAATCCCAGCTACTCAGGAGGCTGAAGTGAGAGGATCACTTGAACCTGGGAGGCAGAGGCTTCAGTGAGCCTTGATTGTGACACTTCACTCCAGCCTGGGGGACAGAGCAAGACTCTGTCTCAAGAAAAATAAGTAAATATTTTGTTTAAAAAAAGTAATGCTATCTCTTGTATCCTATAAACTTCAAAACCAAAAATAACACAATGAAAATACATTATTCATGTCCATAAAAAGCCCAAACACACATTGCTGCAGCTGGAGGTTTTTATAACTTAGATGGAGTTTAGCTTTATTGAGGGCAGACCTCAAACACTCTTCACGTGGAATTCCATTGGCTTGGGTTATTCAAATGACCACGGTGGCTGGCATGAAATTGACAAGCCCTAAATATTAGTGTAGTTTAGTGAAACTTTTGTTTTTTACTAAAGATTTATCACTGCTGTTTCCCATGTGGGTGTGGCTGAGCAAAGTGTTTTGAGCTGCATTTGTGCATGCTTGATACCTGCTCTTTTGATCCCAGTGATCTAGAGGGCATTTTCACTGGGGAGAGGATGCTTGCATGTGTTAACTTCCTGAGAGCTAATAAAAAGGCCAGTACCAAACCTATCTGTTTATAGAGTTGTATGGACCCATCTAGACATTTTCAATTCTTGCTTTGAATAATTAAGCTACATTAACTGCATAAATACTTAAGTGTAAAAATGAAAATGTGAGAAAGAAATAATTATAAATAGTCATTTACAGTTCTGGAAATGCAGATAGCCATCTCTGCCTCTGTGAACAGCTGTCATGCCTCTCTTATCAACTTACCAAAACAAGGACCTACATATAGTACATGCTCAAAAAGCATGCTTTGTTTTAACTAGTTAAGTTATTTAGAGCATATAATCCATAGAAAAGCATCAGTTATTAAATGCAAAGTGTCAGGAACTTGAGGATTGAAGTAAGGAGAAGAAATTGATTCAGATTCATTTGGTCTTTAAAGTTGAATTGGCAGAGGTTTGGCTGAGAAGATTACTCATAATTAGAGTATGACTGATTTGGGATATGATATATAGGTCATTGCTTTCAGAGGGATATGCTCAAGGTATTATATTAGTATAAGGGCAGAAATTTAGTTATTATATTTATTATACAAAATGGAAGATTAGTAGGAGGGTCTTAAGATTTTTTAGGAAAATTACATTGATCGAGGGGCAGCTATTGGGGTGTTCATGGTTAAAATATGATTTCTGGGCTCTGGGTTGTATTTTAGTCCCTCATTTTTGGGGTTTGGCTAGGGTATGTTTACCTGGGTTGATGGTAAAGTCAGAGATGGGGGTGGTCTGTGAATCTAATCGGAAATAGTTCTTGAAATTGAGCGTGGCAAGACCATCCTAGCTAACACAGTTAAACCCTGCCTGTACTAAAAATATAAAAAATTAGCCAGGTGTGGTGGCGGGCACCTGTAGTCCCAGCTACTCGGGAAGCTGAGGCAGGAGAACGGTGTGAACCAGGGAGGCGGAGCTTGCAGTGAGCTGAGATCACGCCACTGCACTCCAGCCTGGGCGATGGAGCTAGACTCTGTCTCAAAAAAAATAGAAAGAAAAAGAAAAAGAAATTGAGTGTGCATACGTACGTGCATGCATGCGTGTATGTACGTGCGTATGTGAGTCTCTATTGATTAACTGTTATGTCCTTCAAGCATGAATGAATTAACATCTTTTGGTTATTATGCCAGCCTGGAATATTCAATATAAGCTCAGCTTCTACAATGATTGGTCAGGTATCAAATTAGAGTTCATTTGTAGTGGATTTGGCAGGGACCAGGTCTTCCATGATGATGAGTGACAGCATCCTCCAAAGTTAAAAATACCAAATGCGTGACAAATGGTGACTGGTTAATAGGGTGGTAGTCATTAGTCCATCGAGATGTCTTATTTAAGGGAACGTGTGGACAGTCTTAGTTCTATGGCCCTGAAATAACCAGATGCCAATTATAGTTTCAGTATATTCACCCCCAGAGTGAGGCCCAGAGTGAGGAGGGTAGTACTCCCAAGCAGGATGATGATTTCTTGGAGGTTGGTAGATTAAGAGACCAAAAATTGGTAGGGGATACCCACATTGGACAGGGACTTCTTGACTAAAATGGGCTATGTCCGATGAATGAATGTATGCACTATGTAATATTAAGGATTTACAGTATGGTTCAATATCCGTCTGGATTAGGTTTTATTGTACAGTCAATAATAGATGTGTGATATTTGATTAAGAAATTCTTAATATGTGCTTCTATGCATGTGGACAAGGTTTGTAATGTAAAACTACATAGGAGTGTACTATGTAAGAATAAACAATTATAGTACTATTTATTATCCGTGGGGACTAGCAGTAATGTACCAAGTACATGAAAGCACCAAATAGTGACTCAGTAGCCCAGGCTTCGTACATCTGTACACTTTGCAATTCCTTTATGGTCTAAGGTCCTCTGCTGGATCTCCTGCACCCAGCAAGCACATGAAGAGAGGATGAAGCAGGTGTGCCCTGGCCAAGAAGTAACCCTTATCATTCTGCTCATCTTCCCATTGGCCAAGAATCTGCTACCTGTGCTCAAGAAGATGCACAGTCCTCTGGGGAATATGGTTCATGGTGTGCAGTCTCTTCTCAGAAACCATGCTTTTCAATGGAAAAGGAGCAGGTGTGTTTTGGGGTCAGATAGCCATCTCTGCCTCTGTGAACAGCTGTGATGCTTCTCTTATCAACCTACCAAAATGAGGACCTACATATAGTACAAGCTCAAAAAGCATACTTTGTTTTAACTAAGTTATTTAGAGCATATAATCCATAGAAAAGCATCAATTATTACTTCCAACTATGTGGTCAGTTTTGGAATAAGTGCGATGTGGTGTTGAGAAAATGTATATTCTGTTGATTTGGGGTGGAGAATTCTGTAGATGTCTATTAGGTCTGCTTGGTGCAGAGTTGGGTTCAATTCCCGGATATCCTTTTTAACTTTCTGTCTCGTTGATCTGTCTAATGTTGACAGTGGGGTGTTAAAGTCTCCCATTATTATTGTATGGGAGTCTAAGTCTCTTTGTAAGTCTCTAAGGACTTGCTTGATGAATCTGGGTGCTCCTGTATTGGGTGCATATATATTTAGGATAGTTAACTCTTCCTGATGAATTGATCCCTTTACCATTATGTAATGGCCTTCTGTGTCTCTTTTGATCTTTGATGGTTTAAAGTCTGTTTTATCAGAGACTAGGAATGCAACCCCTGCTTTTTTTTTGTTTTCCATTTGCTTGGTAGATCTTCCTCCATCCCTTTATTTTGAGCCTATGTGTGTCTCTGCATGTGAGTTGGGTCTCCTGAATATAGCAAACTGATGGGTCTTGACTCTTTATCCAATTTGGCAATCTGTGTCTTTTAATTGGACCATTTAGTCCATTTACATTTAAGGTTAATATTGTTATGTGTGAACTTGATCCTGTCATTATGATATTAGCTGGTTATTTTGCTCATTAGTTGATGCAGTTTCTTCCTAGCATCAATGGTCTTTACATTTTGGCATGTTTTTGCAGTGGCTGGTACCAGTTGTTCCTTTCCATGTTTAGTGCTTCCTTCAGGATCTCTTGTAGGGCAGGCCTGGTGGTGACAAAATCTCTAAGCATTTGCTTATCTGTAAGGATTGTATTTCTCCTTCACGTATGAAACTTAGTTTGGCTGGATATGAAATTCTGGGTTGAAAATTCTTTCTTTAAGAATGTTGAATATTGATCCCCACTCTCTTCTGGCTTGTAGAGTTTCTGCCGAGAGATCTGCTGTTAGTCTGATAGGCTTCCCTTTGTGTGTAACCTGACCTTTTTCTCTGGCTGCCCTTAACATTTTTTCCTTCATTTGAACTTTGGTGAATCTGACAATTATGTGTCTTGGAGTTACTCTTCTCGAGGAGTATCTTTGTGGCGTTCTGTGTATTTCTGAATTTGAATGTTGGCCTGCCTTACTAGGTTGGGGAAGTTCTCCTGGATGATATCCTGCAGAGTGTTTTCCAACTTGGTTCCATTTTCCCCGTCACTTTCAGGCACACCAATCAGACGTAGATTTGGTCTTCTCACG
The DNA here is from genome assembly GCF_049350105.2 of Macaca mulatta. NCBI lineage: Eukaryota > Metazoa > Chordata > Mammalia > Primates > Cercopithecidae > Macaca > Macaca mulatta. The sequence continues at coordinate 11,624,485 of NC_133417.1, forward strand.
TAATCTTATATTTCTTGGAGGCTTTGTTCAATTCTTTTTACTCTTTTTTCTCTAGACTTCTCTTCTCACTTCATTTCATTCATTTGATCTTCAATCACTGATACTCTTTCTTCCAGTTGATCACGTTGGTTACTGAAGCTTGTGCATTTGTCACGTAGTTCTTGTGTCATGGTTTTCATCTCTATCAGTTTGTTTATGGTCTTCTCTACATTGATTATTCTAGTTATCAATTATTCCATTCTTTTTTCAAGGGTTTTGGTTTATTTGCGCTGGGTACGTAGTTCCTCCTTTAGCTCTGAGAAGTCTGATCGACTGAAGCCTTCTTCTCTCAACTCGTCAAGGTCATTCTCCGTCCAGCTTTGTTCCGTTGCTGGTGATGAGCTGCATTCCTTTGGAGGGGGAGATGCGCTCTGATTTTTTGAATTTCCAGCTTTTCTGCACTGCTTTTTCCCCATCTTTGTGGTTTTATCTGCCTTTGGTCTTTGATGATGGTGACGTACTAATGGGGTTTTGGTGTGGGTTTCCTGTTAGTTTTCATTCTAACAGTCAGGACCCTCAGCCGCAGGTCTTTTGGAGTTTGCTTCAGGTCTACTCCAGACCCTGTTTGCCTGGGTATCAGCAGTGGAGGCTGCAGAAGATAGAATATTGCTGAGCAGCAAGTGTTGCTGTCTGATTTTTGCTCTGGAAGCTTCGTCTCAGAGGTGTACCCAGCTGTGTGAGGTGTGAGGTGTGAGGTGTTGGTCTGCACCTAGTGGGGGATGTCTCCCAGTTAGGCCACTCAGGGGTCAGGGACCCACTTGAGCAGGCAGTCTGTCCGTTCTCAGATCTCAACCTCCGTGCTGGGAGAACCACTGATCTCTTCAAAACTGTCAGACAGGGACATTAACATCTGTAGAGGTTTCTGCTGCTTTTTGTTTAGCTATACCCTGTCCCCAGAGGTAGAGTCTACAGAGGCAGGCCGGCCTCCTTGAGCTGTGGTGGGCTCCACCCAATTCAAGCTTCCTGAGGGGGGACTTTGTTTACCTACTTAAGCCTCAGCAATGGCAGCACCCCTCCCCAGCCTGGCTGCCGCCTTGCAGTTAGATCTCAGACTGCTGTGCTAACAGTGAGGGAGGCTCTGTGGGCATGGGACCCTCCGGGCCAGGTGTGGGATATAATCTCATGGTGTGCTGTTTGCTAAGACCCTTGGTAAAGTGCAGTATTAGTGTGGGAGTTACCCGATTTTCCAGGTGTTCTGTGTCTCAGTTTCCCTTGGCTAGAAAAAGGGATTCCCTTCCCCCTTCACTTCCCAGGTGAGGCAATGCCTCGCCCTGCTTCAGCTCTTGCTGGTTGGGCTGCACCCGCTGACCAGCACCGACTGTCCGACATGCCCCAGATGAACCCGATCCCTCAGTTGAAAACACAGAGATCACCCGTCTTCTGTGTTGCTCATGCTGGGAGCTGGAGGCTGTAGCTGTTCCTATTCGGCCATCTTGGGCACCACCCTATTTTCAGAAAAGCATCAATTATTAAATGCAAAGTGTCAGGAACTTGGGTATTGAAGTATGGAAAAGAAATTGATTCAGATTCATTTGGTCTTCAAAGTTGAATTGGCAGAGGTTTGGCTGAGAAGATTGATTCAGTTTCATTTGGTATCCACGAATAGCATTTGTGTGTATAAGAAGATTCAGAGACCTAACTTTTAAGTGTTTTATACATACAAATGATGGACTATTTATATAGCCATGGTTTGTTTGTGTTAGCTATGCATTCCATCTATATATTCATGTAAAATTTAAACAATGAATACATATATTCATCAATTGGGTGTACAAAGACAGACATACAAAGATTGTCTTCTCGCCATACCGTAGTTTTAATGGCAAAAATAATAATAATCTCTATGTCCTCAAATAGACTATCATTTGCATAAATTATAATCCAGACAAAAAAGTAAATATTATACAGATATTAAATATTTTGTCCCTGTGCAAACTGTTTGATATGTAAACTATTTTCAATATATTCTTATAGGAACACATCTTAAAATATGATGTATAGTGTAATTTGATTTTTTAAAAACGTGTAGTGTATTAGTTTTCTGTTGATTGATAATGTATTACAATTTTATCAGCTTAAAATACTACCCACTTATATAATAACTGTTTAGATCAGAAGTCTACCACAACATATTCAGATTCTCTATTCAGGGTCTCGCAAGGCCAAAATCAAGGTGCTGGAAGGCTGCAGACCTGCATTTCTTTCTGCAGGCCCTGAAGAAGATTTTGTTGGCAAAATCCAGTTCATTGTAGTTGTAGGATTGAGGTCTCTGTTGCCCTGACACATGGATCCCTCCCTCTTCAAGCCTACAAAGGCAAATGGAACCCTTTGGGCTTCTTAAACCACACTCTCACTCAACTCTCTGACTTACTCCTTCTTTTAGACAGGGTTTCGCTCTGTTACAGGGTCTTGCCTCTGGCTGGAGTGCAGTGACATTATGGCATAATCACAGTGGCATAGTCACAGTTCACTGCAGCCTTGGTCTCCTGGACTCAAGTGCGTAGCTGAGATCACAGGCATGTGCCAGTGCACCCAGCTAATTTTTAAGTATTTTTTGTATATATGAGGTCTTGCTGTGTTTCTCAGTTTCTCAGGCTGCTCTCAAACTCCTGGGCTCAAGGGATCATCTTGCCTTGGCTTCCCAAAGTGCTGGGCTCTGGTGCTTTTAAAGGCTCATGTGATTACATGGGGCCTCCCGAGAGAACTCTGAAAAATCTTCCTATTTTAAGGTCAACTGATCACTCTCCTTAACTACATCCTAAGAGTTCCCTTTTCCACTTGGGGTGACATATTCACAGTCATACGTTTTTGGCTGTGGAGTCTTTTTGGGAGCCATAATTCTGCCTACCGCACACATATGATCATCAACAGCCAAAACAATATACAACATGAAGTTTATTACTTTAGTAGAATAGTGGTATTACTGGTGATTCTTTGTTGTCTGTTTCTTTTGTTTTTCATTCAAGGGAACATGTGATATGTGGGTGTTTTAGAAGAAATATCAGAAGAAATTGTAGCAGGCATTACTTATGTTTAGCAGAAGAAGATTTTTCGATCTTGACAACTACCCTGGATACGGCATTGCTGACTTTGTAGTTTGAGTCTAAACACATGCTTTCTGAGTACTTTTCTAATTTTATTCCCCTGGAGTCCGAGTGTGGGACAAGGCCTGCCTCTCGGGAGCTCACGTGAATGGGTTGTCAAGAACTGGTGTGAAATGGGTTGTGACAGAACAGGTCTAATGATACGAATGTCCAAAGCCCTAGGTTTATACATGGGCTTGTCACAAACATGTAATGAGACAGGTATCTCTGCAGGCAATCAGATGTGTCCAGGCCAGGTAATGAGATATTGGGCTGGAAAGCTGTAATGAGGTGCTTGACTGGAACTGTAATAGGATCGCTTGCTGGGATTATATAATTAGTCATTTAACTTGGTGTATACAATGAGGGGTGTGACTAGGAGCATAATTAGTTTGGAGGTTGGGAGAGAGTTATGTCCTGTGTGACTGCACTGCAAAAAGATAGTCAGGTAAGACTTTTGGCAACACGTGTGCATTTGGGATGATGTGCACACTGCAAGGGAAGTGAGTCACACAGCCAGTGTTCTAGTGGGATAGGAGGGTGGTATGGTCTCCTAGCAGTAAGTGGCCATTCACTGGATGGAAAGAAATGCAGCATGAGGCTACAGAAATAGATGTAGTTATGGCAGAGGGTAGAGGATAGACTCTGGGTACAGGTTTTTCAGGCTAGAATCCCTGTTCTATGATACCACAACCACCACAGGCAACTCACTTACACTATCCCTGCTTTTATTTGTCTGTAAACTCAGGATAGCAGTAGTAATTGTCCCTTAGGGCTGTTAGGAAAATTGCCTGAGTCAATCTATAGAGCATGTTTCATCAGTGTCTGGCATATAGGTAAGTGTTCTCTCTACATGTTAGCATTTATGTTATGTCAGGGGCTGGAAGAGCGTTGATATATTTAATCTTTATGATAACTCAGCAGGGAAACAAAGACTTGGAGGGAATCAGTTATTTGTCCCAAATCACACAATGAGAGGCTGGCAGGAAAGAGATCTAACAGGTGATAGTGAAAGGTTTCTGATTTGGAGACTATAACGTCCCATGCTGAAAGAGAAGACAGGAAGCTTGTGACCCAGCTTCTTTGGGAAGCTACGAGACAAAAAGTCCAGTAAGCCATACATGAATCGCATACAGCAACTGGAATTCAGATACAGGAGTATCTGCTCCTGATACTGGGATGTGCATGCCACCCTGGCCCACACTTGGGCAGTTTCTTCATCTGTATGGTAGGGAATGATATCCCTATAGGTGGCTTTAAAATTTCAAAGTGAAAAAATATATTAAAGGGCTTGGAATAGCGTTTGTTACATGATAATTTTTGCTTAGGATATTTGACTGCGAGTAACAGAAAATAGGATCAAAAGTAACTGAAGTGGTTGAATTGTTATCAGTAAACCAGAAATCTGAGTGTCCCTGAGCAAACCAGGGACAATGTGGCATTACACTCGTGTCTTTAAAGACTCAAGAGATTTCTGTTTTTCTTATCTGCTGTGCTTATCATAGAGTAGTCTCTGCACTAGTCACTACATGTTACCCATGCCACTGAGCGTCGTATCTGGTGTGCATAAAGACAAAAGAGGGAAGAATACAATTTGAAGGGCACAGGGCCAGCTATACCTATCAGTTAATCTGTATCATTGCCAAAACTTCTTCAAGTTCCAACCTATGACTTCTGAATACTTCTCATTAGCTGCATGGGAGGCTGAAAAAGTGAGTTTGTTAGCTTTCTAATATACATATACTGGTGTCTTAATGGCTTTCTTCTGGATTGTTAGATGGTCTTTATTTGTAAGGATATTACCTTTTCTATCATTTCATCTATCAACATTGAGATATGCCTTAATGACAGAGTAATTGGCTTGCCATTAGAAAACTGTGGTAAATTAACAAAACCCTCATGGAAAAAAATCATGGTGAATACAGTGGAACTGCTATCCTACATGATAATCACATTCCTGTGACCTTTCATAGGTCAGGCTACAAATAGAACAAACACTGCTTTTTCCAAAGCATATTTGACATTTCTTCTTTTACTTCTATTTACAATGGGAGGAGCTACATTTTCATAGTACAAACCCAATAATGGTTACATAACAAAAATAAACCAGAACATTGACTTATATCTGTGAATGCAAAAGGTTAAAACTCTGAGCATTTCACTAGAAGCATTTTACAAACAAAAATTTCACAGTGGTCCTTAGCTGTATCTCCACAGAGCCATTGGTGGTCTCCTTCATCCCTTTCTCTAAGCTTGAAAAAGAAATTTATTACACAGTATGAATTGTCTCTCTGACAGAAATCTTCACCTGAGACTGGACACTGCTGTGAATTTCTCTTTTGATGATGAAAAGATTATGGTAGATAATGTATTATTCAGGTTAGTCTAAGTTAGGCTGCAGTAAAATAAAACCTCCAAATTTAATAGCTTATCAAAATCAAAGGACTATTTTTTATGCATGCTAGGTGCCCAAAGAAAGTTGGCTGGGGTGGGAAATCTGCTCATCAAAACCCCTCAGGGATGCAGGTGAACAAAGGCCTCATCATTATGTTATATCATTTTCTCCATACAAGGCTCTGGATTCATTACAGCATTCATAGAGCGGGATGGAAAGTCAGGGACAAATAATTAAATGCTTTAGTCTGGGAGTGACAGGTATTGTTTTTCTTCACATTTCTTTAGCCAGAACTAGTCACATGGCCATGTTCCTAGAAATAAGGAAGAACTGCATGTTTAACATCTGCTATTTTTCGGCTTCATTTTTACAAACTGCTAAAAACAAATAGAAGAGGTTATATTTGTTCTTTTCACTTCCTCACTTTTGCTCTGGCTCTAATCCTCTGCAAACTTACTTCTAACTCTACTCACCGTCCACCCCCAGAGAAAGTGCTAATATAATGGTCACCGAGAACTGACAAATCTCCGCTCCTTTGTCCTTAATCTGTGGAACATTTCCCAAACAAGTAACCCTGGTCTTTTATAAATTGTATAAATTTAAATTGTTTAAAAATTATATTCACTAGATATAACTTCTTTAAATTGTTCTCCAAGTTCTCTAGTATGACCCGGTTCCGAATTCTCACCACATTTTATTCTTGGACTTTTTATTCTCTTCTGTTTTGTTTGGCACTGTTCCTCCTAGTGCCTGCTTGCCTATTTCCTTCCTTCCTTCCTTCCTTCCTTCCTTCCTTCCTTCCTTCCTTCCTTCCTTCCTTCCTTCCCTCCCTCCCTCCCTCCCTCCCTCCCTTCCTCCCTCCCTCCCTCCCTTCCTTTTTTTGTGTGTTTATTTTCCATCATATTGTCATGCTTTTTCCAATTTGTCTTCTTGTTTATTTTGGAGTGTTTTTCTTATTTATTTATAATTGTTAGTAATATTAAAATAATGATAAATGCTTAATAAAGCATTTTTCAATACTTTGGGTGCTTTTGTATGCACTTTCTAATGTTAACCAAATTAATTCATTTAACAACTTTTTTTTTAAACATTTTAAACGTATTAAGTTCCAGTTCAGTGGCATTAAGTACCTTCACATTGTTGTGCAACCAGCACCACCATAGAACATTTTTGTGTCCCCAGACCCAGTCTCCCTACCCATTAAGATCACATAACTCCATTTCTTAATATCCTCCCTGAGTATCACCATGATACTTTTTGACTTTATGAAATTGGCTGCCCTACATACGTTATGTAAGTGTAGTCACAGAGTATTTGTCCTTTGGTGACTGATTTATTTCAGTTAGTGTAATATCTTCAAGGTTCATCTATGTTGTAGCATGTGTCAGAATTTCTTTCCTTTTTAAGCCCTTACAGTATTCCATTGGATGTTTAAAATACATTTTGTTGGCTGGGCGCAGTGGCTCACGCCTGTAATCCCAGCACTTTGGGAGGCTGAGGTGGGTGGATCACAAAATCAGGAGATTGAGACCATACCGGTCAACGCGGTGAAACCCCGTCTCTACCAAAAATACAAAAAATTAGTTGGGCGCAGTGGCAGGCGCCTCTCCTCACAGCTACTCCGAGGCTGAGGCAGGAGAATGGCGTGAACCCGGGAGATGGAGTTTGCAGTGAGCCAAGATTGTGCCACTGTAGGGCAGCCTGGGCAATAAAGCTAGACTCCATCTCAAAAAACAAACAAAAAAAAATGCATTTTGTTTATCAACTCACCTGTCAATGGACACTTGGATTGCTTCAACCTTTTGAGTACTGTGAGTAATGCTGTTACAAACATGGGTGCACAAATACCTTTTTTAGTTTCTGCTTTCAATTATTTTGAATATATATACAAAAATGGAAATTCTCATAATTAAATTTATATTGATGTTCAAGGTAATTCTATTTTTACTTTTTTTGAGAAACCACCACACTGTTAAGTAGCTGCATTATTTTACCTTCCCATCAACAATAAACAAGAGTTCAGTTTTTCCTCATCTTGTAAACACTTATTTTATATTTTATTAATAGCTAGCCTAATGGGTATGAAGTGGTATCTCATGATTTTGATTCGTATTTCTCTGATGATTAGTGATGTTGAGCCAGTTTTCATGTGTTTATTGGCCATTTGTGTATCTTATTTAGAAAAATAACTAGTCATGTTCTTTGTCAGTTTTTGAATTGGGTTGTTTGGGGGTTTTATATTATTGAGTTTTTTTTTAATATATTCTGGATAATAATTCTGTATCAGATATATATTCACAAATGTTTTCTCTCATTTCATGGTGATATGGTTTGGCTCGTGTCCCCACCCAATTTTCATGTTGAGTTGTAATAATGTACACCTGTCAAGGGTGGAACCAGTTGGAGATAATTGAATCATGGGGGTGGTTTCTCCCATACTGTTCTCGTGACAGTGAGTGAGTGCTCACAAGATCTGATGGTTTTATAAGGGGCTTCCCGCTTCCCCCAGCACTCATTTTCTCTCCTGCCACCCTGTGAAGAGGTGCCTTCCACCATTATTATAAGCTTCCTGAGGCCTCCCCAGCCATGCTGAACTGTGAGTCAATTAAACCTCCTTCTTTATAAATTACCCAGTCTCTGGTATTTCTTCATAGTTGTGTGACAAAGGACTAATACACATAGGTTGATTTATCACTCTGTTGAGAGTGTCCTTTGATTCACCCAAGTTTTAGATTTTCATGTAGTTTAATTTATCTGTGCGTTTCCTTGTTGGCTTGTGTTCTTGGGTCTTATCCAATAAAACATTACCAAATCAAAAATCATGAAGTTTCCCTGTTTTCTTGTGAGACTTTACTAGTTTTAGCTTTTATATTTAGATCTTTGATTCATTGTGAGTTAATTTTGGCTTGTGATGTAAACAGGGGTCCAACTTCATTCTTCTGAATATATGTATCATTTTCTCAACATTGTAAGTTGAAAAGAGTATCCTTTTCCCATTGGATGATCTTGATCTGCTAGTCAAAAATTATTTGACCATGTATGTGAGGGTTTATTTAGGGGCTGTCCCTTGTATTCCATTGCTCTATATATCTGTGTTGATGCTGTTACCAAACTGTTTTGGTTACTATGGCCTTGTAATAAGTATAGAAACCAGGAAAAGTGAGATTTCCTACTTTGTTGTTGTTGTATTTCACAAAATTGTTTTAGCCATTCAGGGTTCCTTGAGATTCCATATAAATTTAAGAATTGATTTTTCTATTTCTTCATAAAACATTATTGCATTTTTATAAAAATTGCTTTCAATGTGTAGGTCGGTTGGGTAGTATTGACACCTTCACCTGCTATCTTCCAGTCCATGAACACAATGCCTATTTATTTTTCTTTAATTTCTTTCTGCAATACTTTATAGTTTTCAGGGTATGAGTGTTTCACCTCCTTGGTTAAGTTTATTCCTAAGTATATTTTTTTCTTTTTGATTACAAACAAATACAATTTTATTTCTTATTTTCTTTCAGACTGTTTACTGTCAGTGTATAGAAACAACTGATTTCTGTGTGTCGATTTGGTATCCTGCAAATTTGCTTAATTAATTTAGAGTTCTAATATATTTTGGTGGAATTTTTAGGGTTATCTACATATCATAATATTTCATCTTGTAAATGGCAATAATTTTACTTTATTTCCAAATTGTATGCTTTGTTTCCCTATGCCTAATAACACTGGCTAGGACTGTGTAAATAAAAATGGTAAAACCAGGCATCCTTGTGTCATTCCTGATCTTACAAGGAAAGCATTCAGTCTTTCACCATTGAGTATGATGTTGTGAGTTTTTTATATGTGGACTTGATTATGTTGAGGTGCTTTCTTCCACTCCTAACAAATTGAGTGCTTTCACTTATGAAAGAGTATTGAATCTAAATCAATGGAAATGATGATGTGTTATCATCTCACTCTGTCACCCAGGCTGAAGTACAGAGGCATGATCATAGCTAACTGCAACCTTGAACTCCTAGGCTCAAGCGATCTTCCTGCTTCAGCTTTTCCTGGGACTATAGGGTTTTGCCACCATGCCAAGCTAATTTATTTATTTATTTATTTATTTATTTATTTATTTATTTATTTTAGTAGAAACAGGATCTCACTATTTTGCCCAGGCTGGTCTCAAACTCCTGGCCTCCAGTGATTCTCCCACCTTGGCCTTCTAAAGTGCTGGGATTTCTTTGGTGGGACAAGTAGCTACCTTGTCCAGCCTGATTAGTTCTTGTGTTTTGAACCATACTTGCCTTCCAGGAATAAATCCCATCTGGACATGGTGTATAATCTTCTTAATGTGCTGCTGAATTTTATTTCTGGTATTTTGCTTTTAATATGCTGTTGAATGATTGAATTAGGTTGGCTAGTATTTTGTTGAGGATTTTTGATTCAATATTTGTAAGTTATTAAGTAATATGGATCTGAATTCAGTTTTTCTCTGAGTTTGGTATCAGGGTAATGTTTGCCTCATATAATGGGTTCAGAAGTGTTCTCTCTTTTCTGACATTTTGGAAGAGTCAAGAAAGACTGGTGCTGATTCTTCTTTAAATGTTTTGTAGAATTCACCAGTGAAGCTATCTGATTTCTCCTTCAACCCATTAATTGTTTGAGTGTGTTATACCATTTCAACATATTTGTAAATTTTCCAATTTTTCTTCAGTTCATTTTTATTTTAATTCCCTTGTAGTTGGAAAAATGTTTTATATTATTTCAATCTTTTAAAATTTATTAAGTTGTAATTTGTTGTCTAACATATGGTCTATCTGGAGAACATTCCATGCACAGTTGAGAAAAGTCTGTGTTCTTCTGTTGTTGGATAGAGTTTTTGGTATATATATGTTAGGTCCAACTGGTCTATACTATTGTTAAAGTTCTGTATTTTCTTATACTCTGTCTGGTTGTTCTATCCATTATTGAAAGTGGAGGAGTTAAGTATCTTCTATGATTGTAGAGTTTTCTATTTCTCCCTTTGATTCTACAGTGTTTGCTTTATACGTTTTAGGCCTCTGATGTATGGTACATAATCATTTTAATTGTTACACCTTTTTGGTGTATTGACCCTACTATCAGTATGCAATGTCTGACAGTAATGTATTTTGTTTCTTATAAAAGTAGTTAAAGTCTATTTTTTCTAATACGGTTTACCATCCCTGGTTTATTGTGTTTAATTTGCATGAAATATCTTTTTTCATCCTTTAATTTTCAATATATGTGTGTATCCTTATATCTAAATTGAATTTCTTATAGACAGCATATTGTTGGATCCTGCTACTTTTAAAAAAAAAACTCATTCTCTCAGTTTATGTCTTTTTATTAGGGAGCTTAACTCATTCATGGATAAAGTTATTATAGAGAAGGAAAAGTTTACTTTTGACATTTTGTTACTTGTTTTTTATTTGTGTTATAACATTTTTAGGCCCCTCATTTCTTCCGTTAGTGCTTTTCTTTGTGTTTAATTTTTATAGTAACATGTTTTGATTCCCTTTTCATTTTCTTTCGTGTGTATTCCACATAATTTTTAATAGTTACTCTGGAGATTGCATATGATATCCTAAAGTAATAACCTATTTTATACTGATAATCAATTAACTTTGATCACATATAAAAGCTCTATTCTTTTGCGGGCCTACCCTCATCCACCACCTTCTCCTTTATGTTGTTGATGTCTTTACTTTCATCTTCATATGCTATGCCTTCATTATCACAGACTTTTATTTAATGCTTTTGTGTTGAAACAATGTAAAACATGGATTTACAAGCCAATATAAAATAGTACTGCTTTTAATATTTGCCTATTACTTATTTTTAATACAGGACTTTAACTTTTCTAAGGATTTGAGTTACTTTCTAACATTTTTTCACTTTAACTTGAATGGTAACTCACTCTAGCATTTATTGCAGGGAAGGTCTAGTGGTCATACATCTGTACATTTTTGTTTATCTGAGGTTGTCTTAATTTCTCCCTGATTTTTATTGGAAATGACATTCTCAGCTGAGAGGTTTTTTTTCCTTTTGATACTTCTAATATGTCAGCCTATTGTCTCTAGGCTGTAAGTTTTCTGCTGAGAAATCCACTGATAAGTTTTAGAGAGTTCCTTATACGTGATGAGTCTCTTTTCTTGGTTTGCTTTCAAGATTTTCTTTGTTGTTATCTTTCAACAGTTGGATAGTAATGAATTTAAGTATTGCAATCTTTGAGTTTATTCAACTTGGATTTAATAAACCTTTCAAATTTGTAGGTTGTAGGTCTATCTCTTTGCTCAAGTGCATGAAGGTTTTGAACATTAAAAAACAAAAATACAAAAAGCTCTGTTTTCTTTTCTATCTTCACCTTCTACAACTCCAATATTAAATATATTAGTTCTTTTGATGCTGTATTATGTCTGTTTTTTTTTGTTTTTTTTTTTTTTTCTGAATCTCACTCTATCACCCAGGCTAGAGTACAGTGGCATGCTCTCGGCTCACTGCAACTTCTGCCTTCTGGGTTCAAGCGATTTTCCTGCTTCAGCCTCCTGAGTAGCTGGGATTACAGGTGTGCACCACCATGTCCAGCTAATTTTTTTGTATTTTTAGTAAAGAAAGGGCTTCACCATGTTGACTGGTCTTGAACTCCTGACCTCAAGTGATCTGCTGTCCTTGGTCTCCCAAAGTGTTGGAATTACAGGCGTGAGCCACAGTGCCCAGACTTGTATCATAAGTCTTTTATGAAACTTTGAACCCTAGATTATCATCTCCCTATTTTCCTCTCCCCTAAACACCTAGTAATCACAGCTCACATATAAGCAATATAATACACTATTCATCTTTTTGTATCTGACTTATTTCACTTAGCACAATATCCTCCAGATTTGTCTACGCTGTTACATATGACAGGGTTTCCTTCTGTTTAAAGGTAAATATTCCATTGTATGTATATATTACATTTTGTTTATCCACTAATCTGTTCTTGAATAGTAGGTTGTTTTCATATTATGGCTATTGTGAATACTACAGCAACAGAGAAGTGCAGAAATCTCTTTAATATCCAGATTTCAATTACTTTGGATATACAGTTGTCCCTGGAATAACATAAGGGTTGGAGGTGCCAATCCCCCATATAGTCGAAAATCTATATATAACTTGTTTCCTCAAAACCTTTACTATTAATAGCCTACTGTTGACTGGAAGCCTAATCAATAACATAAACAATCAATATATATTATATGTTATATACATTTTATACTGTATTCCCACAATAAAGTAAGCTAGGTAAATGTTATTAAGAAAATCATAAAGAAGAAAAATGTATTTACTATTCCTTAAGTGAATGTTATCATCATGATGAAGGTCTTCATCTTCATCTCCACATTGAGTAGGTTGAGAAGGAAGAGGGAGAGGAGGGCTTGGTCTTGCTATCTCAGGGTAGCAGAGGCAGAAGAAAATTTACATTTAAGTTTTCATTTAAGAAAAGTATATTTAAGGCCAGGCACAGTGGCTTATGCCTGTAATCCCAGCACTTTGGGAGGCCGAGGCGGGCAGATCACGAGGTCAGGAGATTGAGACCATCCTGGCTAACACAGTGAAACCCTGTCTCTACTAAAGATGCAAAAAAATTAGCTGGGCGTGGTGGTGGGCACCTGTAGTCCCAACTACTTGGGAGGCTGAAGCAGGAGAATGGTGTGAACTTGGTGGAGCTTGCAGTGAGCCAAGATCGTGCCACTGCCCTCCAGCCTGGGCGACGGAGCGAGACCCTGTCTCAAATAAATAAATAAATAAAAGTATATTTAAGAAATTTCAATTTAATTTTAAACCTGCACAATTCAAATACATATTGTTCAGGGGTCAATTGTTTGATCAAAAGTAGAATCGCTGAATCAAATGGAAATTCTATATTTAATTTTATGTAGAAGCTTCTTAGTCTTTTCCATAGTGGTTACAAGTTACATTTCTACCATTAGTGTACATTGTTCATTTTTTTCTCTATGACTTTGTCAATATTTATCTATTTTCTTCTTTTTAATGATAGTCATTATAACAGATGTGAGGTAATATCTTATTGTAGTTTTGATTTGTCTTTCCCAGATAATTAGTGAGATTGAGCACCTTTTCGTATACCCATTGGCCAATTGTAAGTCATCTTTAGAGAAATATCTACATGTGTTTCTTGCCCTTTTTAAAATCAAATGCTGCTGCTGCTGCTGATAATATTGATGTGTATTATTTTTTGCTGTTGAGTTGTAGAAGACTGTCATATATTTGTGATACTAACCTTTTATAAGATATATAGTCTACCAATATTTTCTCCAATGCCATAATTTGGCTTTTTGCTGTGCTGATTATATAATTTTTGCTTTGTTGATTGTGCAGAATTTTTCATTGTGATGTAGTCCAATTTATCAATTTTTACTTTTGTTTTATGTGCTTTTGAGTAATGTCCAAGAAACCATGGCCAAGACCAATGTCTCCAACATTTTCCCTGTTATTCTTCTAAGGGTTTTATTGTTTCCAGGTTTATGTTTAGGTCTTTAATCTGTCTGGAGTTTAGTTTTCTATATAGTTTAAGATTAGGGTTTTATTATTTTAAATGTGAGTTTAAAAATTTCCAAACATTGTTCATTGGAGAGACTATCTTTTCACCACTGTGTGTTATTGGCACCCTTTTTGAAGAACAGTTGACTACATAGGCATGGGTTTATTTCCGTGCTCTGTACACTGTTCGTTTATATATTTTTATGCCAGTACCATACTGGTTTAATTACTGTAGCTTTGTAATATATTTTAAAATCAGGGAGTGTGATATTTGCAGGGTATTTGTTCTTTCTAAAAAATTGTTTTAGGGTATTTCGGGTCATTTGTTGTTCCATAGTAATGTTAAGACATTTTTTTTTGTTTCTCTGAAAAATGTCATTTGGATTTTGATAGTAATTATATTGAATCTAAAGATTGCTTTGGGAATTATGTACACCCTAACAATATTAGTCTAATAAATGAACAACAGATGGCCTCCCAATTATCTGTGTATTTTTAAATTTCTTCCATTAAGATCCTGTAGTTATCAGTGAACAAGTCTCCTAGGTTAAGTTTATTCCTGAGCATTTTATTCATTTAAGAGCTATTATATATGGGATTGTTTTCTTAGTTTTTTCCCCTCAGATAGTTAATTGTTGGTGTACAGTTGATCCTTGAACAACATGGGTTTGAACTGTACAGGTCCACTTATATGGAGATTTTCTTCTGCTTCTGCCACTCCTGAGAAAGCAACACCAATGACTCCTCTTCTCCTCTTTAGACTCCTACATAAAGATGATAAGAATGTAGATTTTTATGATGATCAGCTTCCACTTAATGAATAGCAAATATATTTTTCTTATGATTGTCTTAATAATGTTTTCTCGTGTTAATTGACTGTGTGATCAGTAGAGAAGGCTTTGGTCAACAGTAAGCTGTTAGTAGTTAAGTTTTGAGGAAGTCAAAGTTATATACAATTTTTTTTTTTTCTGCATGGAGGATAATCATCCCTATCTTCTGCATTATTTAAAGGAATGTATAGTAATGCAGTTGATGTTTTGATGTTGATTTTGTATCCGACAGATTTCCTGAATCAATTTTATTGGTTTGAAATGTTTTTTATGAGGTCTTTATCATTTTTCTTGTTTAATTAGCCTTGTTATGACTTCCAGTCTACTTTGAATAGCCTTTGTCTTATTTCATATAAGAAATATTTAGCATTTCATCACTGATTGTGATATTAGTAAGGGCTTTTCATAATAACCTTTTTTGTATTGAGGTAAGTTCCTTGTATGCTAAGTTTGTTAAGAATTTTCATTCTAAAAATGTGTTGAATTTTGCTAAATGTTTTCTTGCATCTATTGAAATGATAATGTAGTTTGTATCCTTCTTTCTGTTAATGTGGTGGTGTATCACATTGATTAATTTGCACATGTTAAACCATCCTTGCATCTCAGGAATAAATTCTACTTGGTTATGGTATTTGATTATTTTAATGTGCTGCTCTATTTTGTTTGCTAGCATTCCTGAGGAGTTTTGCATCACTATTCCTCAAAAGTATTGACCTGTAGTTTTCTTTACTTACAGTGTTCTTTCCTGGCTTTGCTGTTGAGTTGATTCTGACCTTGTAGGTAAGTTCAGAATTAGTCCGTATTCCATATACTGAAAGAGTTTAGAAATGATTGGTGTTAATTTTCTTTAAATGTTTGGTAGAATTCAGCCTTGAAACAATCTCGCCCCTGGCTTGGTTTCCTTCCTTTCCTCCCTCCCTCCTTTCCTTCCCTCCCTCCCTGCCTCCCTGCCTCCCTCCCTCCCTGCCTCCCTCCCTTCCTTACTTCCCTTCTTCTCTTCCTCCCTTCCTCCCTTCCTTCCTTTCTTCTCTCTCTCTCTTTCATTCATTTGTTATTACTGCCTCCATCTCCCTATTTGTTATTGGTATGCTAAGGATTTCTATTTCTTCTTGATTTAGTCTTGGTAGACTGTACATTTCTAGGAAACTCTCTATTTCTTCTAGGTTTTCTAATTTGTTGGCATATAGTTGTTCATAACAGTCCTTTATGATTCTTTTTATTGTGTGAGATCAGTTGTAATGTCTCATCTTTCATTTCTCATTTTATAAGTCTTTTCTCTTTTTTCTTTGTTCTTTTGTTTATTTTTTTTCAAAAAATTAACTCTTAAGTTTTACAGATTTTAAAAAATTGTCCATTCTTGTTTTATTTATTTATCCTCTAATCTTTATTATTTTTTCTGCTAATGTGTGGTTTAGTTTTTTTCTTCAAGTTCTTGAGGTACAAAGTTCAGTTGCTTAGTTGAGATCTTTTTTCTTTATTAACGTAGGCATTTTTGGTATAAGCTTCGAGTGATGATTTTGCTGCATTTCATGGGTTTGGATATTTTTTTTTTATTTAAATTGAGATATTCTTCAGTGGTGTGATCTCGGCTCACTGCAACCTCCACCTCCTGGGTTCAAGAGATTCTCCTGCCTCAGCCTCCCGAGTAGCTGGGATTACAAGCACATGCCACCATACCTGGCTAATTTTTGTATTTTAATAGAGATGGGGTTTTACCATGTTGGTCAGGCTGGTCTCAAACTCCTGACCTCAAGTGATCCACCCGCCTTGGCCTCCCAAAGTGCTGGGATTACAGGTGTGAGGGTCCCAAGCATTTCAAGTAAGGGATACTCAACCTATATTTAGGTCATTTGATGTTGGGTGCATATATATTTACAGTTATTATATGTTCCTTTAGAATTGACCATTTTATTAATATACAGTGACCTTCTTGTCTCTTGTGACTGTTTTTGACTTAAAGTCTATTTTGGTCTGATATAAGTATGGCCACTCTTGGTTCTTTTTGGTTACCATTTGCATGTATATATTCGTCCATCTCTTCACTTTCATCTTATGTGTGTCCCTAAATCTGTCGTAAGTCTTTTTATTCAATGGACAGTTGGATCTCAGATTTTAATCCATTCAGCCATGCTACGTCTTTTTATTTTTGAATTCAGTTCATTTATATTTAAAATCATGATCGCTATGTAAGGAATTACTCTTACAATTAGTGAATTGTTTTGTCTTTTCTGTAGTTCTCTTATTCTTTTTCTCCCTTGTCATTCTTTAGGTCTTGATAGTTTTTGTATTGATGGACTTGGATTATTTTATCTTTATATTTTGTGGATCTATTGTATTTTTATGATTTTCATAAGATTTGCATTGAACATTTCATAGTTATAATAGTGTGTTGTATGCTGATAACAACTTATCTTAAATCACAGAAACTCTAGACTTGACTTCCTCTTTCCCAGTTTACGTAGTCAATGCCAGATTTTACTTCTTTCTATACTGTATTTCCATTAAAAATTTGTGGTCACAGAGATTTTTTTCTGTTTATGTTCCTATGTATTTTTTTTTCTCTTCAGATGCAATAATTTAATATGACCTGACTTCAAATTTGTTTTTTCTTACTTCTGCCTATTCAAATCAGTTGTTGAATACTTCTATTAAAATTTTTCATTCAGGTATTTTGTTTTTCAGTCTAGAATTTCTCTTTGGTTCTTTTTTAAAATAATAAATACAATAATTTTTATCTGTATTGATAATCTCATTTTGTTTACATAACACCTTCCTATTTGTTTTAGTTATTGGTCTGTGTTTTTGCTTAGCTTGTTGAACTTATCTAAGATAGTTATTTTAAAGTCTTTGTTTAGTGGGCCCAATGGCTGTGTTGCTTCTGGGACTGCTTATAGAAATTTATTGTGTACCTTTGAATGAGTTCATTTTTCCTCTTTTTTTGTTGGGCTTGCAATCTTTACTTGAAAATTGGTCATTTGAAAGAACAGCCACCTCTCCTATTCATTGCAGATTGGCTCCATGCAGGGGACAGCTTTATTAATTAGCAGGGCATGTTCTGAGACTTGTAGTTAGCCCAATATGAAGACTTGTGGTCTCCTCAGGACTTTTCTGGATAGATGTCTTTGCTGGGCTGTGTGTCTGCTTTTATTCGTATTTTATTTTATTTTTCTGATTTCTTTCCCTACATGGTTATTTTTAAATTTCTTATTTTCTATGTGACTCTTACTTATTATGTTCCTTCCCTGGGCCTTAGGTGTTCTGTTGTGTTCCTAAGTCAGTAAGCTCTAACCTCAAACATCTACAAGTCTGTAGTTTTCCTCACTTTTATGAGCCATGCTTGATGCTTCCAGTGATTTTTACTAGCCTAAGATTAAAGCTGTACTCCTTTTGGCTATCTGAGCTCAATGTTAGGTGACACAGAGACCAATCTTTCAAGCAATCCCCAGACAGGATAAGACATTGAAAATTAGGTCTTCTCTGCTCTCTCTGGTTCACAGAGGGAATTAGAGAACGGGCTGCCACTTCCCAAACTATGGCACACCACACGGAAGAGAGTGTAGGACAAGACACATGAAATTTCCTACTGTATTGAACATGGTGGCTTTTTCTTGATTGAGTTCTCAGTTGGTTGTATAGATCTTTGACTGATTTTCAGAAATCCCAGCAAGTTGTTTTAGCCAGCCTCTATTTGTTTCCTTACTATATTCATTGGGGAATGAGGTCCTGAATCTTTCTAGTTTGCCACCTTGCTAACATCACAACCAATTTATTCTTTAAGCAAGTCTATAACATAGGTATTATAAACAATGCACTATTTTTTTTCAGATTAGAAACTCATGATAGAGAAAGGTTGAATAAGTTTGCCCAGATCACACAGGGAGTAACCAGCAGAGAGGAGTTTTGAAACATTTTCTGTTAATGTAGAATTTTTATGGACTATGATTTACTCTGAGGTAGAGAAAAAGCCTTGATGTCCCCATTTGTTTTCTAATTTTTTATTCTGCACTTGAATTTTGAAACATACAGAGGAGGTAATAGGCTGATACTTACATTCAATTGTTATATCATAGCTAAGCAGCAGAAATCAAAGTGGAGCCAGTTAACCTAAAGAATGAAACTCAAAAACAGAAAGAAATGGTGTGTCATTGATATAAATAACACACAAAAGAAAAACCAACTTTACCCTTCAGTTGTGTAGAGCATCTGTGAGTAATGACTTTTTATTTTAGTTATTCTTTTGCTAAGTGTTTTGTAATCCACTGAGTAAGAAGGGTCACAAGAAAGATGATTTAGTGGAAATTGGAAAACAATAGTTTTAGAAAAATGTTTGATTTCAATATATATCTTATGCTCTCTGGGAACCTCTCCCTTCTTAACATTGAGACCACGTCTGGCAAGCAGTTGACAGGAGGCAAAGGTCTGCAGCAAGGGACTACAAACAAGACAATTACTGGAATTCAGAAAAGAAAAAAAAGGCTTTCCCCACACAGAGTACTGAATATCAAACAGCAATTTTATCTTATGCTGTAAATTAAATGCATCTGTCTATTCCACTCTAGCATGGATAAAGGCTTATGGTGGGAGGTCTATCCTCAGAGTCATCAAATAAGAATTTTTAAAAAAATATTTGTTTTAAAATCGAAGCATTGCCTGAAATGTGATAAGGCCTGTAACAATATGTATGGGGCTCCAATTGTAATCTATTAATAAGCAATTAATAGTAATTATCACTAATTTATAAGTCACTTTCATACATTTATGAATACCAAAAAAGGCAATTCAGTAAATTTTAATGAGCATCTAAAATGGACCTGAGTCTCATAGTTTGCTGGAGGAATATAAAAATTAGATATTTTGAGTTCAGTGAGTTTCATTAAGTAAAACCAGGAGGAAAACAAATAAATTGGAATATGACTTGTTTCATTTATACAGGACACACTTGCTGCATGTTTGCTCAGTATCTAACACTAGGATAGATGTTAGAGTTTTTAAATAAAGTTGAATAATGTATTGTTCCTGCCCTTAAAGATCTACAGAGAGACATGAAGACCAAGACATGGAAGTAAATTAATAATCACAGGGCATTGTGGTGTATGCCAAGGTAAGAGTGCATACCAAATGTGGCAGCAGAGATGAGGATCTATTTGCAGAAGGACTGAATTGCCTCCTAGAAAACTCAAACCTTATTTACCGTTGTTTTGGGCACGTCTCATGAACTCATCCTATAGACAGACACATATCCCTATGTTAGCTTTATGGAAAGAGCTCAAATTAAAATAAAGCTGTGACTATTATAGGATGGATGAGGAACAAAGCCTTATTCTTTGGAATAATAATGTACATGCATAGCCTTGAGGAGGTTCACATTGTAATTTCAGCAATGTCTTGGCTGTTGCTCGCTCTCCCCAGCTCTATGAATATGTGTACAGGGAAACATATGACTCTGAAAACTGAGAGAGCTCTTGCACTAAAGTGTCAAATACAATGAGAAATCACTAGAGTTTACCCCAATGGAATGACATTTGACAGAGACACTGTCCTTCTCAACACTTTGATCCCAAAGCACAATACTTG
Organism: Macaca mulatta; assembly: GCF_049350105.2. Lineage (NCBI taxonomy): Eukaryota > Metazoa > Chordata > Mammalia > Primates > Cercopithecidae > Macaca > Macaca mulatta. The sequence goes on from NC_133417.1 coordinate 11,644,947, forward strand.
GCAGCACAGAACATCACAATGGGATTTCGACTGTATGTGTGGGCCAGGGAGTCTGGTGAGGTTACAGTGGACCAGTGGTAGACACCCGACATGGTCTGTGGCAGTGGACAAGGCCAAAGAGGCAATGCAGAGCAGCAGAGCCACCCTATATGGTATGGCACACTCAGAGTAACAGCAACAGCCCCGATGTGACAAGTGGAGCAAGAGATAGGACTGTCAGCGGAGCCCTGTGGAAGAAAGACAGCAAAGAATAGAAGCACCATGCTCAGGGCACACCATCGAGGATGTTTACTAGCAAACCTGTTGGTAGGCATGTGGAATAAACCAGAAATATTACCCAGAAATATTTCCCACTTTGGAGCAATCCAAGGCCCAACTTGAATAAGTAAGTGCTAATGCCAGCGAGGCCTGGACTGTTTTTGTTACTGTGACCCCTCCCTCCAATCTGTACCCATCTCAGAGGGTAGAGGAGATGTAGGTAATCCATGTACACACCCAAAGTAAGGTGCCTGACAAAAGGTATAATGCATAGAAGTTTTTTTTTTCCTTAAACAGCTTTATTAAGTTATAATTCACATGCCATACAATTCACCTACTTAAACTGTGCAATGCAAAGGTTTTTAATATTTACAGAGTGTGGGACCATCATCATCATCTAATTTTAGAATGTTTTTATATAACATCAAAAATAATATGCTTACTCATTAGCAGTCATGTTCTCATTCCTCTCTCTTGTCCCCCATCTCCTGATAACCTCTAATCTATTTTCTTTCTCTACGGATTTGCTGTTCATATTTCATATAAACAGAATTACATAGCATTCATTTTCTTTGGGTAGCTGGCTTATTTCAATTCGGATAATGTTTTCAAGGTTCATTCATGTTGTAGCATGTGTCAATACTTCATTCCTTTTTGTTGCCCAATAATATTCAATTTTATGGATATACCAAATTTTGGCTATCCAACCATTAGTTTATGAAGACTTAGGTTGCTTTCACTTTTACTATGAATAACTTCTGTGAACATCCATATGCAAGTATATATGTATACATTTTCATTTCTCTTCACTTCTAGTCCTACGATATATACCTAGGACTAGAATTATTGGGTCATGTACTAATTCAATATCTAACATTTCGAAGAACTGCCAAAGGATTTTCTAAAGTGACGATATCATTTTACATTTCCAGAAGCTATGTATGAGAGTTTCACATCCTCATCAATACTTGCTAATATCTGTCTTTTATTATAATCACTCTAGTATGAGTGAAGTGGTATATCATTGTGATTTTCACTTATTCTCTAATGACAAATGATGTTGAGCATCCTTTATGTGCTTATGGGACATTTGTATATCTTCTTTAGAAAAATTCCCATTTTTTACTTGGATTATTTATCATTTGTTACTGAGTCCCAAGATATTTTCATATAGTCTGGATATGATTCTCTTTTCAGATAGATGATTTGCAAATATTTTCTGACATTCTGTGGGTAGCCTTTACACATACTTGATGGTATTGGTTGAAGCAGCAAACATTTTGATATTGATGTAATCCAATTTGTCTATTTCTTTCTTCTGCTGTTTTGGATTATTTTTGGTCACATCTAAAAAAATGCTAACCCAATATCTTGAGGATGTACTTCCATATTTTCTTTAGACTATTTTACATTGTGAGCTTTTACTTTCTGGCTTATCATGTATTTTGAGTTAATATTTGCGCATCATGTGAGGCAGGGGTCTAACCTAATTCCTTTTTATGTGGATATTGAGTTGTCCCAGTATCATTTGATGAAAAGATTATTTATACCCACATTGAATAGTCTTGGTACTTGGTAGAAAATCAGTCAACCACAGATTGTATGAATTTATTCCTGGATTTTTATTTCTATTCCATTGATCTATAGATCTATCCTTATACCAGCACTATACTGTGTTGATTACTGTAGCTTTGTAGAAAGTTTCAAAATCAATTTGTTCTTCCTTTTCTGGATTGTTTTGGCTATTTTTCATCCCTTGTATTTCCAGATGAATTTTAGAATCAGCTTGTCAATTTCTGCAAAAAAAAGAAGCTGGAATTTTGATAAGGAATATTTTGAGTCTGTATATTAATTTAGGTATCATTGCCATTCTAATAATTGTGAGGGAACCTCAGCACTCTTGGCCAAAGCAGTCTAAAATAATAGATACCTTTCAGGACAGAGCTGGGGTGGGGTGAGGGAAGCTGGTGGCTAGCTCTTCTTGGGTTCAATTTGTAGCTCTGTTTTATTTTGATTTATTTTACTAGACACGAGGTCTTGCCCTGTCAACCCAGACTGGAGTGCAGTGACTCACTGCAGCCTCAAACTCCTGGGCTCAAGTGATCCTCCTGCCTCAGACTCCACAGTAGCTGGGACAACAGTCACTTGCCACTGTAGTTCTAGACCAGCAGCTGGTAAGAGTGGGAACCTGGAGTCTTTAGCCACACCCACCCAGAATAGAGCTTCCTTACACTGACCTGGGAGGAAATTTATTACACAGACTTACCATTCTTACAAAGATTTAGTAGATTTTCTTGAATATTTGTGTCTCCATTTGCTGTATGCCCTTACAAAAATTTCCAGAGACTAAGTGTTGCTTTTGTTTTGGTTTGTTATTTTTAAATAATTTTATGCAGTGAAGTGAATATTTCACTAAGAAAAAAAAAAAAAAAAAAAGCATCTGTCTGGCTCGTTACGCACTGCCCCTACCTGTAGTTTTTTAAGTTCCTCTTCCTTTCCTGACTTCTGCAATGAAAAGTCATCATGGTTCTGATCTATTGCTATAAACTTACAAATAAGAGATGGGCTCCTCCATGAAGAGTTGTGCTTCCTATGTGCACATTGTTGTTGTTGCTGTTGTTGTTGAGATAGGGTCTCGAGTTCCACTCTGTCACCTAGGCAGTAGTGCAGTGGCATGATCATGGCTCAATGCAGCCTGCAACTCCTGGGCTCAAGTGGGCCTCCCACATTGGTCTCCCAAAGTGCTAGGATTGCAGGAGTGGACCCCAACATCCAGCACTATGTGCTTAAACTATTTAATATGTACTTCCATGTTTTCTTTAGCCTATTTTATATTTTGAGCTTTTATTTTCTGGCTTATGTATTTTGAGTTAATATTTGTGCATCGTGTGAGGAAGGGGTCTAACTTAATTCCTTTTTATGTGGATATTGAGTTGTCCCAGTATCATTTCATGAAAAGATTATTTATACCCACATTGAATAGTCTTGGCACTTGGTAGAAAATCAGTCAACCACAGATTGTATGAATTTATTCCTGGATTTGTATTTCTATTCCACTGATCTATAGATCTATCCTTATACCAGCACTATACTGTTTTGATTACTGTAGCTTTGTAGAAAGTTTCAAAATCAAAAAAGTGTGAGCCCCCCAACTTTGTTCTTCCTTTTCTGGATTGTTTTGGCTATTTTTCATCCCTTGTATTTCCAGATGAATTTTAGGATCAGCTTGTCAATTTCTGCAAAAATTAGAAGCTGGATTTTTGATAAGGAATATTTCGAGCCTGTATATTAATTTAGGTGTCAATGCCATTCTAATAATTGTGAGGGAACCTCAGCACTCTAGACCAAAGCAGTCTAAAATAATAGGACAGAGCTGGGGTGAGAATACATAAACTATATTCTTAAACTATTTTTATTGTATTTAATCACCTAATATTGCAGTAATGTTCTAAGAACCTCAACTCCAGGTCTATGCTGTTTTCTTCTTTGTAACACCAGGGTCCAGCCTAGGCTTGACACACAGTAAGTATTTATTGAATAAACAAATGAATCCATGCATGCATGAATAAGGTGAGCAAATTGAGACTGAGAAGAAATTGAGCTTTTATTTCTATACTTGGCAATATGAAAACTGAGAATAATGCAATACAGCATATTATTTATTTAAATACTTTCATTACCTCCTTTTCCATTAAACACAAATATAAATACCAAATCACAAATGCAATTCCTGAATGTAATTCCTTCTCCCAGGGTAACCTGACGTTATCCCAGGTTGCTGACTAAAGGCTATTTAATGGTAAAGTGTTTTATAATATGGGGAATTAAGCCAGAGAGTGTTTTCAATAAAGGGACAATTTGCTGGGAAAAGAAAATTGGAATCAGCAAATTTTTAACCTGACAAATTAGAAAATATTATTACTATTTTTCATCCAGTGTACTTAATAATTGCCAAGTACTTGTTCTAATGTGCATTAGAGTCTATTAAATCATCTCTGTGCTAACATTGTCTGTATTACTGACAATGTATAACATTGTCCTATTACTGCACTTTCCACACAGGACTGTAATTACTGCACTTATTTAGGCATTTATTTCCATCATTAACTGGGGTTCTTTGAGAGTCATCACAAAGTATTGAATATCTGTATGCCCCAGATGCATAGCGCATAATCAGTGCTCAATAAATGTTAGTTCAATGCATCATTTCATGTATCATCCTGTTATAATGACGTGCTTTAATGTCAGCTCCCTCAAGCTCCTCAAAGATAGTCTTTTATCTTCTTGACAGTATTCGCAGATTGCATAATTGGATTAACAAGTAAATAAATAAATGAGGGAATTAGTGACTGAATAAATTTCCTAAAAACTGTTTTTTTGTTTTGTTTTCTTTTATTTGTTTGTTTTTTGAGACAGAGTTTCACTCTTGTTGCCCAGGGAAGAGTGCAATGGCACGATCTCGGCTTACTGCAACCTCCGCCTCCCAGGTTCAAGCGATTCTCCCGCCACAGCCTCCTGAGTAGCTGAGTTTACAGGCGCATGGCACCACACCCAGATAATTTTTGTATTTTCAGTAGAAACAGGATTTCACCATGTTGGCCAGGCTAGTGTTGAACTCCTGACTGCAGATGATCCACCCACCTCAGCCTCCCAAAGTGCTAGGATTACAGGTGCGAGCCACCATGTCTGGCCCCTAGAAACTTCTTTATATTTCACAGCCTTGGGTGGAAAAATGGATACGGATGTATGTATTAACACATATATCCACATCTCAATAACTATGAACTACTACCTACTTAACTATGTAGTCTAATTTCTCATGGAGCCTCCATCTCAAATATTCTCAAGGGTACTCTCCAAGTTCATGAATAGTTGTAGCATTTGGTTTACTTGATAATATTCCTTGATAAAATTTATTTGAGGGTTTTCAAGCCCTTTCTTATAATAAAGCCTTTGTCAGATCCCACAGATCCTTCAGATATAGTTGCATATATCCACAGAGGACAATTGCCTATATATTTGTTTATTTGTTTGTCATCCAAACCCTTAAACAGAAAATTGCGAGGAAATACAGAACTGCATCCTTGGTGAAAGTCAGGCATCCTCCACCATCATAAGGCTCTAGGAGCCAAGCCATCTCTCTTCTTAGCAATACCATCAAAGATAAAGGACAGATAGCAGCATAGGCTTTGCCAACCAAACACTCCTCCGTGAGATGTTGAATAGGAGTTAAGTGAGATGCAGGCTGGTTAGAACTCATGGTGTATGAGTGTGCAGGGGGAGTGGTGCTCACTTAGTGGTGGCTGCATACTGCCCAGACAACTTCTAGTAACAACTGGATGTTGTGTTATGTTCTGAGCATCCAGGTCTTCTGTGATTTCTGCTAGCTAACCAAATGCAGCTTCCTGACTACCATCAGTATTTGAGTTACAATGGCTTTTTAATACATTTATGATTTGCTTAACTCAATTAAAGTCAGTTCCTCTTGCTTGGAGCATAAAACCTTGATACAATATTTAAACTGAAAAGGTTAAGAAGGTTTAAACATTTTACTTTCCAAGAAGTTACTCAGCCCCACTATAAATCAAAAGATACAAATAAATGTTCAGAAAAGAGTATTGTTTACCTCCTCTCAATAGAATATCTGAGTTCTGCTGTTTCACAGATGAAATACAGAACAGGTGGCTTTGTCATGTCATCTCTTAAATCTCTTAATGGAGACCAGCATCTGTAAATCTATGTTCATAAAGCACTGCTTTGGGGAGAGGTTAGTGAGTACTCTGGAGAAAGGGGATTCATAGTTATATAACGTTGTGGTATACTGAATGTAAAATCCTACTCTTGGAGATTCACTACACACATTAGCTTATTTAAGACTCCTCAGAGTCTTAAAGGCTCCCATATATCCTTCTGTGACTCACTGTTTTGGGGATTAATTTAGATAATAAATTTTAAAACAAACTAATTAACATAATATGGAATAATAGCCTACTGAAACCAATTTGAGTAACCTTAATAGAGATTGTTAGTGTTCTTCATGATTTACCTTGGAGGGAACAGAGGCACTTGTCAAAGAACCTGACATGCTTTCATCATGCTTTTCAACCCAGTGTGGCAAAATTCCTCGTGCGTCCTGCCGTCTGCCTCCCCTTCTGAGTGGCTTCAGAAGTGAGAAAGTGTAAGAGAGGACTAATTTCAAAACAAAGAAACAAAGAAGAAATACTTACTGGGTAAATATGAAGGACTAAATACTCATAAAAAACAAATGTTCTGTCCTCTTGAAAGTAGAATAAGCTCCCTAATTGGCTTGTAGGTATTAACTGAAGGAGAAATGTAGTTTCTAATTGGATGCTAGGGGAGGAGAATCAGGGACATTCATTACTGCTTATTTCAATATTACTCATAATAGGAAACAACTAGACCACATTTATTGGTCTAGTGAAATAGAGAAAGAGGGTTATGAGGATATTAGTGTAAATGAAATCTGTAAGAACATAATGTATGAAAAAACATCTAGCCGGGTGCGATGGTTCACGCTTGTAATCCCAGCACTTTGGGAGGCTGAGGCAGGCGGATCACAAGGTCAGGAGATCAAGGCCATCCTGGCTAACACGGTGAAACGCCACCTCTACTAAAAATACAAAAATTAGCCGGGCGTGGTGGTGTGGACCTGTAGTCCCAGCTACTCGGGAGGCTGGGGCAGGAGAATCGCTTGAACCCGGGAGGCTGAAGTTGCAGTGGGCTGAGATTGTGCCACTGCACTCCAGACTGGGTTACAGAGTGGGACTCCATCTCAAAAAAAAAAAAAGAAAAAAAAAAGCAAAAGAAAAAAGAAAAAACGTCTAGATACAATAGCTTTCTAAATATAGAAATAAAAACCAAAAATGAACAAAGGTAAACCACATAGATTACATAGTGAAATAATATATATATGTGTGTATTTTGTGTGTGTCTGTGTGTGTCTAGGTTTATTTTATATATACATATATTCATATACAGACTGTAACATAATATTTAAAAAACCTGAAAGCAAGCATATTAATCACACTAATAAATGTAAATGGGTCAAACACACCAATTGAAAATAACATTTTCAGATTTGCTTAGAAAGTAAAATCAAACACTGTGCAGGAAATACACATAAAGGAAAGAGAGAATGGTTAAAAAAAAGATATATGAGGCATAGAAAACAAAAGGAAAGTAGTTTCTTAGTCATAATCTGTGACAAAGAAGATTGAGACTAAGAGAGTTATCAGAGACAGGACCTTTTGGAATGTTAAAGTATCATAATGAAAATATTAAGTATTTATTCAAAGATGTAGAAATAATTTTCATAATGCAGAAATTACAGAAGATGTAAAAATAAATATATAAAAGCATATTAATAATAGACTTTAATAAACTTCCCTTAATCAAATTCAGGACATTCAGTAACAGCATATAAAATCACTAAAGATAAGATATAGGAACAGGAATAAAAAATAATCTTTTAGACATACATCAAAATCTGTACCCCAAATTAAAAAGAATATACCTTATTTCAAATACACAAGAAATATTTATGAAAATTGATGATAACACCAAAGAGTACTGCTATAAATTCCAAAGAATAAAAGTAACGCAGATAGAATTATCGGATTACTAAAATGTAGTATACCAGAAAATATTACTCTTGACCACAGGAAAATGTACTAGAACATTCTATTTTTTAAAGGATAATAAATCTGGAAATAATATAACATATTATTAGACACCTTTAAATAAAAAGTGAAACAGACTGAATATTCATAATGTTTAAAGTTTTGAAAATGAAAACACAGTAAGAAATCTATGCCATAGTAACATAACTATCTCTAGCTCCAGTATTTTAGCATTCTATGGCTATATCAATAGGAATGAAAATAAGTGTATGAACCCCTAAAAATTCAGACAATAATGAAAGAGTACAGCATATGAGATAAGAAGAAAGGAAATTATAAATATGTAAATATTAATTTGAAAGATTAAAAAATAGAATCCATAAATAAATGTAAACAAAGTTCTTTAAATATGTGTGAAAATCACTAGCTACACAATCAAGTAAAAAGAAAGTACCAATAAAATTATAAAAGACAAAGAAAATACAAATTTAGAAAAATTTTTTCAAATACATTTGAAAAAGTAGATGAAATGGAGAAATGTGTAGAAAATAAATCTTAAAAAATTTACCCCAGTAAAGACAGAAAATTAAAAAGCCAAATTAACATGTAGTTAATTAAAAAAATAGTTTAAAAACCTACTCGTGTGTGTGTGTGTGTGTGTGTGTGTGTGTGTATGTATGTGTATCAGATCCAATGTTTTTGTAGAGGAATTTTGACCACACCTAAACTAATAAAATAACAATTATTTACCACTGTTATCTCTCACAGTACTAATGGTTGCCTGGGCTTAGCTCAGTGGTTCTTGCCCAAGGGCTCTCATAGGGTTGCAGTTATAAAAATAACTGGACCTTGAGTGACTAAACAGATCTCTTACTCACAATGTCTGATACCTGGGCTTAGAAGACTCAAATGGCTGAGAGCTGAATAGCTGGTCATCTCAGCCATCTTTATGTGGTCTCTCTACATGATGTCTTTAGCACAGTGGTTGCAGGATAGCTGGACTTCTTAGATGACAGTTCTGGGCATCAAAAACACATGTTCCAAGAAAGATAGGTGGAAGCTGCATCACCTTTTATGAACTAGTCTCAGAAATCACACTGTCCATTCCTCCCACATTCAATTTATTGGAAACAGGTTTGTAAACCAGCTCATACTCACTGAACAAGGGTGTGACTCCAACTTTTTTTTTTCATGCAAAAGACAATTTGCAGGCATGTTTTAAAACTACCATCCACCATTTTAACAAAGTTAACACAGATTAATAAATGAAAAAGCAAAATAATATATTATTTGGAGATTAAAAAATAGCTAAGAGGAGATTCACAGAAAAAGTTGTTACCTGTCTGGGAGGAAAGATAAACTAATCATGGGATAATTTAGACAGAGTGATCTTTTTCTGCTTTGTGAGCTGGATGGTGGATATTTTCCTAAGACATCTGCAGCAATATCTCCCAACCAACAAGTTCTTATTTTTTCACTCCTCATATTAAAAAGTGAGTTATGGATCCCCTACACTTAAAACTTGGTAGACCTGGGACTGCTTCAGCCAATAGCATTTTTTTGAAACCTCCAAGATGAGGTCAGGAAATGAACTGCAGCTTCTCCCCTGTTTGCTATGGAGCTTTTGGGACCTCTGGGCTGCTGTGTGCAAAAAGTGTGATGACCTAGTGGCTGCTGAGAGGTCTGGGAGCCAAACCCTGTGTAGGTGTTCCACTCAGCAGTTACAGTCTTTGAGTCCTCCCAGCCCAGGCACCAGTCTTTAAAGTTACTGATTATTCTGCTGAATTCAGACCAAAGTTATATTACTCCCAAGCTTTGAATCTTCCTAGAGGAAGCTCCAGACATTGGCACACAAAGACAAGCTATCCCCATCATATCAGGTCCAAATTCCTGCTCATAGAGTCATCAGCATAATGTGATTGTTTCTTGACGCTAGGTATTGGGGTAGTTTGTTATGCAGCAATAAAATTTATGCAGCCACATGGATGTATTATTATTATTGCTGTGTGTTATATAAACTCTTGTTTTATGTTTAATAGAAGTAAACATTTACAAAGAAAAAAGGGACAAGTTTCACATCAGTGGATAGTGTTTAAAATATAAAAGAAAAATATCACCTAAATATGTTGGTGCTGGTAAATAGTGTTGGACTGAGCAGAGATTACAGGTAAACCTTGAACAACATGGGTTTGAACTGTACAGGTCCACGTAAACATACATTTTTTTTTCAATTTTTTTTCAATAAATATGTTGGAATTTTTTTGAGATTTGCAACAACTTGAAAAAAAAAACTCTTAGACAAACCACATAGCCTAGAAATACCGAAAAATTAAGAAAACATTAACTATGTCACGAATGCATACAATATAAATAGATACCAGTCTTAGATGTATCAACTGACTGTTGATGTTACTGGTAAGGCTTCTGGTCAATAGTAGGCTATAAATAGTTATGTTTTGGGGGAGTCAAAAGTTATTGTGGATTTTGGACCTCCTGGAGGGTTGGCACCCCTTATTCCCATGTTGTTAAGGGTCAACTATAATTTAGAATGGGAAGAACTCCTTTTGTTTCATTTTGACTGCTTTTGTATCACCTGGTTTGGGATATTGTTTTATGTTAGTAAGCATTTTATCTTACAATTTAATCTTCTTTTTGTTAACATTTAATTTGGTTGTTGAATTAATTGCCCAAGAGCTCTCATAAGGTTGCAGTTATAAAAATGACTGGATCTTGAGTAACTCAATGACTCTCTTACTCACATGTCTGATATCTGGGCTTAGAAGACTCAAATGGCTGAGAGCTGAATAGCTGGTCATCTCAGCCATCTTTATATGGCCTCTCTTCATGGCGTCTCTAGCACAGTGGTTGCAGGGTAGCTGGACTTCTTAGATGACACTTCTGGGCATCAAAAACACAGTAAAACAACCGTCAAGTGACTTACTACTGTGTAGCAGGGGTTACATGCATTTCACGGCAACCTGGAGCCAGACCCCTGTGAGTGGTTAGCAGTCAGCCGTTCAAAGAATCACACCCCACCAATGTGGAGAAAGTGTTTGGGAACTCCAACTTAAGAGATAAGATACATCACATATGTGGTATTTACATAGAATAGCCCTGAAAGATTGCTCATAGATAGGTAGCTGACCTTCAGAACAGTTAAAATTGAAGTATATGACATACTAATAAGATACAACTGAGAGAAGGAAACAAAGTCTATTCAAATCTGCTGCCTCTATTTTTCTTTAGATAGGTTGAATCTCCAAATCACAGGTCAAACTGATTTTTACATGAGTGACAGTGGCTCCTATGCCACAATAGGTATAGGCAGAGATGTATTTATTTAAAAAAAAAAAAAAAATTCTGCTGAGTCATGCCTGCTGGCATAGGTAGATACAAACATTAAAAATAATGATTAATAATATTGACAACAGCTAGCATCTAACAGTGATGTTACAGAGACTGTTTTAAGCACAGAGCATAGAAGTCATGGATCTGGGATTCAAATTTAGAAATTTTGGCTTCAGAGTCTGCCTTTCACTACAACAGTTCACTTCTTATAATAGACTTAGATATGCAAATACCAGAGAGGATAAAGCATATAGAGATACAGCAATAGACAAAGAAACCGAGAGCTATAAAGACACACACACAGGCAAAAACATTATGTAGATATATATGTAGGTATTATGTAGACATTATGTAAACATTATGTATGTATGATAACAATGTACTACATGTGCAGGGATCCACTGACTTAAACCCCTGAATTGTAGCTTGAAAAATAAAAACCATCTTCCCCACTTGTCACCCAAAAATATCAGCACAGACAAGGGAGAAGGTCAAACAAACGTCACTGTTTAATTTTTTTTTTTTTTCCAAATTCTCATTGGAAACTTCTAGCACGATAAATGCTGTTGATCAGCGTCAGGACACTTTCTCACTAGTGTAGAAATAAAGAAGGAGCCTGGAGCTGGGAGAGCCCTACACGTATTTTAACAATGAAAGAAGCATGTGATGTGTGCAGCTGACATCCTAGAGAGTGTGAGTTAGCAAGGGGCTCTCCCCATGTGCCTTCCTGGGCTGCACATGCAAGATGTAGCCAGCATTGAGAATCCTGGAGAACAGCAACTGTTCTAGGAATGACTGCTTTTATCTATTTTCTCTTCTGCCCCTAGAGGACCGGGGAGTTTAAGCAACAGGAGATGAACTTAGTACTTGGATACGTTTTCCATACTCTTGATGCCTCAGTCTCTGTGATGGTAATATAACAATATAAAAACTCACAATAGTAACGATAATAATAATAATAGTTGCCCTGAAGTCTTGTCATGATGATTAGAGACAGTATAAATGGAGTAGTAATTTTAAATTACAGTAGTTATTCTAAAGTTAATAAGCCTCTTTTCCAACTTCAGCATATGAAGGAAATCCAAGGGGAATGAAATGTGTCCAGTTTCTAATACCCTGACTGGCGAAGGTCCAACAACATTTCAGCCCAGTTTTACTCTGCTACAATTCATTTGCACTTAAGTGCATCCGGCCTATAATCAGTTCATGAGAACTTAGAAGCATAATTACATTTTAGCAGGAGATAACCATTTAGGTCAAAGAAAGATCTCTCTCGGTGATAATTTGGAGACTGTTTAGGTCAGTTTCAGGAGTTCCCTTAGGAGACGGGTAATCTTTAAGCACGGACTTGACAGCCAAGGGAAAGGAAGGAAGTCTGGTCAGACTCTACCTTGGCTGATGGGGAACTCATTCTTGATGCCAAGGAATTAACTAGAAGTTTCTGGAGATTCTTTCCCATCCTGGATTCATCCCAGGATAAACTGAATTGCTACAGGATTACTCATCATTTAAAAACTTCACAACTCAAATAGGAAAATTCACAATGGTGAAAATTCAGGAACTATGAAAGGCTGTGGAAGAGATATGTTGAAGAAGGAAATGATCCTGATTTTCTTCAAATATAATCTGAGAAAAGGAGCATTCATTGAGCCCCATCATTCATTGAGCATTGCACTATCATGGGTATTGTGCATGAAAAATCATACTCAATTCTCACAACACAACTAAGGAAAGTACTGGTATTTAATATGGCTTTTATCACCATATACTCACTATCAAAATTATGAAAAATGAAAAAAGTTTTCATATAAAAATTTTAAAAAACAATTTCACAAAGGTAATAGCTATTATTTTTGTGTGTTTACTTGTAACATTTCTCAGTATATGCATGATGTATTTTATACAGTTTACATTATATTACCCTTAAATAATTAATCATGTTATTTTCACTTCGTGCAGTTTAATGTTTGTGTAATATTTTGTCATGAGTATTTTTGCATTTATGAATATATACATTAATATAGAAAATTTACATGAATAATACAAAACAGACATTAAAAATAACCTTTCTGCGGGACAAATTAGTTATAAGTATACTGAATTGGGAGAATCAATTTGGAAATATAAATTAACACTGAAGCACTATTTAGTTGCCATAATAAAATTTATTTGCACACAACAGGTTTATTTATAACTGTCATAAAGCTGAATTTCTGAAACTCTCAGAAAAGTATTGATGGCTTTAATGCCTTAAATGCCTTATATATTTAAAATTGTTATGTAAATGAACATGTCAGAGGAGAAAACAACTTCTAAGTAACTGATTCTACCCCTCCTTATTTCCATTTCTAATCTTACATTTAAGTAAGAAATATCTATTATTCAGAACTAATCAGCAGGACAAAGTATAATTTTAACTGGCTATGGCAAGATTCTCACCAGAGTGGAGCTCAGATACATTTTCTTTGTACATGAGCAGTTAGTAGCAGCTTTGGAGCAATAATTACACATGTGGAATAAACAGTGTATAGACTGATGTCTTTAGCCTACCTCATAGGTCTTCTCTGTTGTCTGCAAAGCATCAATAAATAATATCTCAATATGGAATCCGTCTTAAAGTTCAGAGCAATTTTACCTTAGAGACACTGGGAAAAAGTTTATAAATAAAAATTTCAAAATAGTTTTATAAATATAAAATCTGAGGGAAGCTTTTATATATCAATTTATACATAACTCTGTTCATCATCATCTCTCTCTCTCGATATTGACATAGACATAGATGTAGGTATACGTGTAGATCTCCACTGCTTCTGAAGCTCTCCAGCAGAGGCAGTAATCTTGGGAATAACCTAATAACTACTGCAATAATGTTCTTCCTAGATGCTTAACACCTTGATTTGTGGTGCTTGGTCCAGTCAATGGCAGGCGTGGTTTCCTACATTCCTTCTCTCTCAGCTTTGGCTCTGAGTGGAAAGGAAGGCATGGGGCTAGAGAGCGCATGGCTGCTAAATGAGCTACTGAAGTGTGTTTAACTCTTCCCCTACATAGTTGGATATTCATCTATTCCTACATGTTTACATTACAAACAATGCAGTGGTTACCGTATTTATGCCTAAATCCTTATCAACATGTCTTGTTATGTCCTATAATAGATATTTTAAAATATACTTTCTCATGTAATATATACTAAATATATTTATACCTAAATCATTTTCTAGAAAATATATTTTAATTTACACCATCATCACTGGTGTATTAATGTGTGTACTTCCCCACATTTTAGGGGAACTCTTTAGGGTACTTTTTGAATTAAAATGACTTAAAGACCCAAAAAGAGACAAGACTTAATGGTGGTCTTTCAAATACATTGTAATTTGTGGAAGAGACAAATTACCTGCTACAAAGAACACCCCTGGGATCAGCCTTCTAATGAAATCAAACTCACATTTTCTGACACTAGACTGTCGTAGGTGTCTTGGACACATTATTTTATGTAATCCTGACAACAACTCCAGGAGGCTGTTGCTTTATTTTTATTGTTGAATCTTTGGAAACTGTCTCAGAGAGGTTAATTAACTTGCCATTGATAAAACAGCTTCAGTGATACTGAGCTTCACACTGACACAGGCCAGACAGCAAACTGAAAGTAAGCAGAGACCACACTGCTTCTCAAATCCCACCATATAAAGGGCCAATAATTCAAATAAATCATACCCCTACTGAATATTCCCTTATCTGTGGTCTTTCATCTTCTGTTTAATTAAAATGTGGGTAACAAATCCCATTTCACCATATTCATTATTCATGCAAAATCACAAGTCACATAGAAGTGACAGTACAATATTGAGAATTTCTATAAAACCATTCATCACCATCACTTCTTTGCATCTACTATTGCTTAACAAACAACAGATACCGTCTCTTGGCACGAGGCAGGCACACACACAAAAAGAAAAGAATTCTGCAACATTTAATTAATGGCAAGACCTAACTATTATTTATGTGAGCTCATTACAATCTGCTGTTTGTTACAATCCATCCATAATTTTGAAATAATGGTAAATGATATTATTGTAACCAAACAATAAATTTGGTTAAAAGAGAACACTCACATATGGAAGCAGATGGAACTATCTGCCCTTAAAAATGTGTAAATATGTATCAGCTGTTGAAACAACCACTTATGTTAAATGGGATCACTTCTTCCCTTTGGTTTCAAATCTGGGGTGACTTGGAGAGGAAGGAAATTTCCATTACATGTATTTACTTCACATAGAAAAGGGGCAATGGCTAAATGAAGTCAATTACAAGTTGGAAGCAGCTTCGTAGATGAGAAATGGTATATAACAATTAATCGTTACTGAAAATTACGATGTTGTAAAACGTTGCTGGAGTTTATCAGAAACGTGAATAGTGCCTGTCTCAACCTAGTGCTGTTGGTCTCTATGCACATGAACTTCAAAGATACCTCCTTAAAAAAAAAAACAACTGTATTGTGATGTGATTTATATGCCATTCAGCTCAACAAGATACAGTGTAGAATTCAACAGTTTTTAATATGTTCTCATAGTTATGCAAACGTCACTACAATATAACTTTAGAATTTTCATCACTCCAGAAGGAATCCCCATACCCATTATAGTCATTCCCCATTTCTCTCTGCCTCCACACCCCCCAGCCTTAGATAGACCCATCTTGTGTTTTGGTGTAGACCTGGGGCTTTATGACATTCAAGATTTCCTGTGAAAAATAAAGGATCAAGCCTGGGCAACGTAGTGAGACCTCATCTTTACTAACATGTAAAAAAAGCAGCTGGGCATGGTGTCGTGCGCCTGTCATTCCAGCTATTCAGGAGGCCAAGGTAAGAGAATCACTTGAGCCCAGGAGATTGAGCCTGCAATGAGCTGTGATTGTGCCACTGAACTGCAGCCTGGGTGACAGAGCAAGACCCTGTCTCAAAAATAAACAAATGAATAACTAAACAGACAAATAAATAAAGGATCAGAGCTCTGATTAGAGTAGACAATTTGAAAACCTGTGTCACACAAAATATAGAATTTCTGTTTCCTTTTAAATTTACATGTACTTTCGTAGCTGCATACGTTGCTTTCTTTTCCAGAAGATTGCAAGAATAAAGCTACCTTTAGTAAACAGCAGTAGTCTAGCTCATTTAGTCAGTAAGAAAAGCATTAAGTGGAGTTTCTCTGAGTATTTAGGTAAAATATTTCAGAATAGGCAGAAGGAATGGGAGCTAGTTTGTTTTTATAAAAAGCGACCACATGAACTCAACAGTGCAAGAATAACAGGGAAACATGCAGAGGAACTCTGGCCACTGCAGTAGAAAACAATCTGAACAAGTCAAAATCCGCCTTCCCTGGTGACCCAGCCTCCCTTGACCTGAGAGCCCTAGGATCTCTGAACTTAGTAACTGTTGCGTGTATTCCAGCATTTTAGCTCACGATCAAATGCAACATTTTCATCTCCATTCCTCAATAAGGGTCTCTTTTGGGACAAAGCTTGCTTGTTATCTGAACACAAGTGCGGCAGGCAGGGGGGGCCACATGACTTAGTCACATGATACCATTAGCATGGGGGAGCTGGTTCTCTATTTGTAGAAGGAGGTTAATTGGATGAACCTGAATATTACTTTCAATTTGATGTCTGTAGTTTTCAGAGTCTACATTACCTGCGTTGCTCAATGTTCATCCTAGGATCCACCTGAAAAGAAGCATTCACGACCCATGACCACTGTGCCCTAGCCATCCACTCCCATCACAGATTTAGGAGAAAGAGTGGACTTACTCCCTGCAAAACAAAGGCAACACCGGGTCAGTGAGAAGCCGCATTACCCGGGCCCTCAGGCAGCACCAGATGCGGAAAAGAGCAATTGTCAGAATAAGATATTTGCTTATCCAGTGGAATCTGTGATTACTGTTAAGTGGATACATGGAGATCAATCTTCTCCAAAGACAGGTGTTCCGTTTTCATCAATCAGTGCTGCTTACTGGCATCAGCACACATGAGCATGCACGTGCATACATATATACACACAAGCGTACACACACACGGCACGGGAAGCTCCACCTCTGGGCTTTTGTTTGGGACCTGCTCTTCTCTCATACCTAGGAGGCTACTGTTTTCAGGGATCCAGACACTGGGCAGAGTGGCTGGAAAACATGGCAGTGAGAGGAGGTTGAACATTGACAAGGGAGCTGAGGCCACAGGGAAAGTAGGGGATGCTGTGAGAAATAATTAAAGCAGAGAGAGAGCAGATGGTATGATGGAAGGCCTCAGTATGTACACATGTTTCTGCGAACAGTTTCAAATTTGTGCTTATGCCTGTTTGTGTGTGTGCTGTGATGGGGGAGAACATTGCTGGATGAAGCTAGAGAGGTGGGCTGGCCTCTGGGTTCTAGACACTCACAGATACTCTCTCTGAAGTCTCATAACCATAGTCTTTGAGGACAGGACAGTGATCTACTTCATGGTGATGGGGAGCCCCTGAGAGGGAAGAGCAAGGCAATCTATCCTCAGACTTAGTTTTAAAAAGATCATACTAGGATAAAACACAACTAGCAGTTTGTTTGTTTGTTTGTTTGTTTGTTTGTTTTTTAACAAAGGACTGGGAGGGAATGCCCCTCAAAGTTAATATATATAGCAGTCACCTGGAATGCATGTCTACAATTCAGATTTCTTTCTCCCCTCCAGAGACTATGGTTGAGAAGATTAAACAAAATTATCTCTAAGTAAAGCATGAGAATGCCTGGAATAAAAAAGGCAAAGTAGAATAAAAAGTAGCTGCTCTGCTGTTGATGGTGATTTCTATGGTGATGGTGACAAGCATGTTGACTCGCTAATTGGGACGCAAGAAGCCTGGTCACATCTGGAAAGGTAGGTCCTGTCCAGGTAAGCCGTCTGCCAGAGGGTCTTTTTTGCTTTTTCTTCTTTTCAATGTTATATTTGGCATTTAAAAATATGAGATCTCAAGTCAATGACTTAGAAAAATTGACTGAATAAAATGTTTTCATGAATAACATAAAAATATTAGCGATATTTGCAAATACATCAATTTGACTTTGTTTAATAGTTTTGCTTACATTTTCAGCAGATATCCATTATGCTATAATAATATGTATTATAAGATAAATTGCCTTGTTATTTTTCTTTTCACATTGAATTTTTTCTATTCCTTCTATGTTTTTAATTGATACATAATAATTGTACATATTATGTGATATAATACAATGTTCCAATGCATGGATACACTGTGTAATGATCAAATCAGGGTTATTAGCATACCTGACACCTCAAATATTTAAAATTTCTTTGTAGTAAGAATATTCCAAATCTTCTCTTCTAGATGTTTTGAAATATTTAATACATTCTCATTAACTGTAGTCACCCTGCTGTGAAATAGGACACAAGAACTTTTTCTTCCTATATCATTGTAACGTACTACCCATTGACCAAACTATTTCCATTGCTCCCTCCTCCTTACCCTACCCAGTCTCTGGTAAACACTATGCTATTATCTAAGTTTCTATTACCTGTTATCTGGTAAACACTATGCTATTATCTGCCTTTATAGACTCGAACATGTAGAGGTCGTGCAGTATTAGTTTTTCTGTGTCTGGCTCATTTCACTTAGCATGATGCTCTCCAGGTTGATCTACGTTATTGCAAATTGCAGGATTTGATTCTATTTTATGGCTGAATAGTGTTTCATTATGTAAATATATCACATTTTCTTTATCCATTCATTCACTGATCGACACTTAGGTTGATTCCATATGTTGGCTGTTGTGAATAGTGCTGAAATAAACATGAAGGTGTGGATGACTCTTTGACATACTGATTTAATTTCTTTTGGATACATACCCAGTAGTAGAATCGATGGATTATATGGTAGTTCTAGTTTTAAATTTTTGAGGAGACACCATACTGTTTTCCATAATGACTGTACTAATTTACATTCCCAGCAACAGTGTACAAGGATTCCTTTTCTCCATATCTTCTCCAACACTTGTTATATTTTGTACTTTTGATAACAGCCATTCTAACTGGAGTAAGGGTTTTTATTTGCCAGAATTTCTTAACCTCAATCCTCTGGTTCTCTAGGGCAGTGCTCCTGGGCCCTGACTGCACTTTGAAATAACCTATCTTTCAAAAATACTATATCAGAAGCAATTCTTTATGATCTTTGGTGTTAGGATCAAGCACTGAAATTTTGAGAAACTTCTCTAGAGAATTTTAATTGCACATAGATTTGGAAACTGCTGGCCAAGTTACAAAACTGTGGCTTCACCTTCACCTAAGGCTTCAACTAAAAATGCAGACTCCTGGGCCTAACCCCAAATGTAGTGAAACGGATTACCTGGAACCAGTGGTGGAGGTGGATGACATGAGTTTCCAAGCACCCTAGTTGGATTTCTATGCATAGTAAGGCATAAATCACTGCCTTAGAGGGATGGACTGCATATAAGTTATACCTTATCTCATCTCATCCTACCTGGGGAAGGGTTGCTGTCTTACTCAGTCTGCAAAGAATAATCAGCAGCTTTTTTCAGGATGCTTGACATATAGGGCCACCAAATATTTTCACATTGCTCAATTATATTGCAATGCATTTCATATATAAATGCATATATATGTACATATTTATATACATATATACACATATACATAAATATATGCCTGTATATATAACTGTAAATAAATTCTAAACCGATAATGGGTCTTTTATCTAAACGCAACATATGTGCAGTTCATTCTGGTGGATGAATTTTTATTTTACTTTTTCTTCCATCAGTAGAAGGGGAGAACAGACATGTGTTGAGCCCTCACTATCTCCTAGGTACTGAAGCCCTGCCTTCCACTGAGGCACATGTCCCCTGAAGAACCATCAGGGTATCACAAATCTGAAATGTAGAATTTTGTATGGGTTAGATTTTTATTTACGTTTTCCAAACTACATCTGTTAATTATCTTCCCCAGCTTGAAGTAGAAACTCCCAGCAGCTAAAAAAAAGCAGTAACCCAATACCTGAATCAAGATGAATACATTTGCAATCATTTTTACTTTCATCTCGTTTTCATGCTGGAGACCTTGTGTGGGTCTTGTCTTGTCATTGCATTAGCATTTGGACAAATGATAAGCCACTCCCTACCCTTCAACTGTGAGCCAAGGCAAACAGCTTTATTAATGTCTACACCTTTTAATTTTTTCTCTTTTGGTGAATCATTGAAAAAATACGGGAGGTTCTTCAGTCAAATTTAAGGATCCTCAATAGTCTTGTTACTGATATCAAAGTAACTAAGTGACTTACCCAGTGAGATGAAAGGTTCATCATGGAATGTGAAATGAAAACCCTGATATACTCAAAACAGATTGTTTTGGAATAGTGAATATATATTTATATCAATATATATCGTTCAGTACTAAGTCCGATAAACCCTGTCTTTTACATTTTACCTAATGATGCTTTTGAGAGCTTGATGATCCATTCTGTCATATTTTGCACAAAAATCAAGGTAGCAAAAGTGAAAGAAAAGGTAGGGACATAAAACAAATGTTTAAAATAGCTTGATATATAACTCTTGTTGAAACGTAACCACTTTAGAAAGCACTGAGTTTATGATCTGGTCTTTTCAAAGCTTCTGCTCATTTTTGTATCAGCATATTTAATGCCTGTGAAGGACAAATCTTTTTTAAAATTTGATCATGGCATTTATGAGTTCATATTATAAAGCCCTATTCATACCTACAATGGACAGAAACCAGAGCAAAGACTCAGATAACGTGTCTCTTTGCAACGATTGCTACCGTTAAAAACCTAGGGCACAAAGGTCTTCACTCAGTACTCTCCAGGCAGGACAGAGAAGTTGAGGGCAGTGGCTCCAGGTAGCAAAATCTGCAAAGAGTCATACAGGAAGCATTATCATTTTATTTCTGAGGCTTTCTCATCTCCTACCAGAGGTTGATCACAGAGCTCCAGATTATTCAAACCCCAGGGAAGTGTGGGTAGAAGGTTACACAGAACCTGCTGTTGGAAACTTGGGTGGGAAGCTGGGGTTCTGGACTCCCCTGCTGTATTTCCAGAGGTGTGTCTGGTTACTTCTTTCCCTCCACCCCTGCAGGAACCTGAGCTGCCTCTCTTCATCTGTCTTTACTCTCTAACATATTCCCCTCATTCTCTTTCCCATTGAAGTATTTCCTTCATCCTTGTTTTTCACATTTATTATTCCAGGTGCCAAATGATCACCTGCCTTTCTCCAATGTCTAAGATTCAGCTTGCTGCTTCTGCTCATTGGACCTAATTTGTGTCTTTTGGCTCATGCTGCCTTCTTGTCCATTCCCAATGGGTCTGTTTCATTGTGGTCAAAATACCCTGTATGTAAAATTGTTTACTCAGTTAACTTCTGATATCCTTTCAGTTCCTTGGAGTACTTTCTGAACTTCTGAGCCAGGCTTATGGTTGTGATTTCAAGATGAATGGAGAGGCCCAATTTCAAAGAGCTCAAAATGGAGCAGGGAGAGTGGGTCTAGGAACAGGGCCAGCATGGTGGGTTCACAGAAGGTCAGAAGACTGAGGAAGACAAGGGCACCAGAGAGAATCACTCTGAAACATTGCTCATAATGCCACAGCTTCCCCTATCAGGTTTCTCTTCCGTGGTACCATTAGAAGTAAAAATGTGTTCAATATAGACCTCACGTAAGCCTCTGTGTTCAAATGAAAATATTTTTCTCGCCTACTCCAACAGTCTACTTCTGATGTCTCTGCTTCCCACAGTTCAGCTTTCTTTCCTCTCTTTTTGACTCTACTGCCTTTCACCCCCTTCTTCCTCATCACTACCTCTTTCTCACTGGAATATTCTGTGAGTCTCAGAAGCTGCCCAGAAAGAGCAATGTCATGGGTTTGCCTAAAAACAGTAGCCACTTGCCCTGCAAACTGAAAATGTAAAGGTTGTCGGCTTTGACTTGTATTGTCCCTGAGCTCCCAAGGCTTTGTCCTGCCTCTTACTTGTGTAAGGTGCACCAACTCAAGGTTGTAAACCAAATATACAACTCTAAGGCCCCCCAGACATCTGAATGGACTTCCTTCTCAGCCAGGAAACTCTTAAAATTTAACGTGAGAGACTGGTTCAGGCCATGACAGGAAGTAGGGGTCAGACACACCTCATTATACCTCTCTGGCACTAACATCAACACAGACCTTAAGTCTTATAGGAAGCGTTTATTATCTATTCTCTCTGAAGCCTGTTACCTGAAGACTTCCTCTGCACAGTAAGAATTTGGTCTCCACAATCCTTTATCTTAACCCAGATAATCCCTTTATATTGATTTCAGGTCTTAAGATAAGCTCAACAAATAGTCAACCAGAAAAATTTGAAACCTACCTATGACCTGGAAGCTCCCGAGCTTCAAGTTGTCCCACCTTTCTGAACCAAACCAATGTATTTCTTAAACGTATTTGATTGAATTCTCATGTCTCCCTAAAATGTATAAAACCAAGCTACACACTAGCCACGTTGGACACATATTCTCAGGGTCTCCTGAGGGCTGCGTCATGGGCCATAGTCACTCATATTTGGCTCAGGATCAATCTCTTCAAATATTTTACAGAGTTTGACTCTTTTCTTTGACAGGGTGATCACTTGCATAGGGTGGTCCAATCATTTCAAGCCAGCAAGCTCCCCAAACAAGCAAATACCTTCTGAAACCTTTCCATAATCTGTATTTTCTATGTGGACTGCCTTTTTCTCTTGTCTACTGAGCTAAGTCTTTCTGATTTGGGACTCAGTTCAGGTATTACATCTTTTCCTACGATTAGGCTTTGTCTATTCTTCCTCTTCTCCCAGCCCCATCACACCAGCCACCTCACCTCCATGGGAAAGTCTACTGTCTACATTATTTGTGTCTACTCTTCTATGCCAAGCTCTACACCTCCCTCCAGGGTGATTCCCACTGCTTACCTGCACCCTCCGGACCCACGGTAGGATCCCTGCCTCCACATCTACAGCTCCTTTGCCCAGACTGGTAACCAGCATGTGAGAGCAGAAGAGGGCGACCTACTGACTAAGAACGTGTATGTGCTGGAAGGAGTCACTTGATGAAAGCATAAACAAATATCCCTGGGGATAGCGATGTTTCCAGTGAAGGAAAAACACAGAATGCTGATGGTTACCAAGCTGTAAGAAAACAGTAAATTTGAGAGGGCAACAGAAACAACACCAGGCTTCTTAGTTTCCGGATATAAGCCAGGACCCTTAAGTGTATTTAAAACAAAACAACAAAGCAAAAACAAAACAAGAAACATAATATCAAACTACAGTATTTTCTTCATGTTCAAATTTAAGAACCTAATGTATAGCTTCTTGCCATCATTGATAAAGAGGAATGTTTTCTGATAACTTTATAGAGGAAAGAATCAAAAATTTACTTCTTAAGAAGAAAATTTCATGTTTCTCCCCAAGACCCTTACATTGAATTGATAAATTAATTAAAAGTATTAAGAAAACGGCCGGGCGTGGTGGCTCAAGCCTGTAATCCCAGCACTTTGGGAGGCCGAGACAGGCGGATCACGAGGTCAGGAGATCAAGACCATCCTGGCGAACACGGTGAAACCCCGTCTCTACTAAAAAAAAAAATACAAAAAACTAGCTGGGCGAGGTGGCGGGCGCCTGTAGTCCCAGCTACTCGGGAGGCTGAGGCAGGAGAATGGCGTAAACCCGGGAGGCGGAGCTTGCAGTGAGCTGAGATCCGGCCACTGCACTCCAGCCCGGGCTACAGAGCGAGACTCCGCCTCAAAAAAAAAAAAAAAAAAAAGTATTAAGAAAACATGGTCCAACAATACACTTCTCATAAGAAAATGGCAGATGTGTCAGTAACAGATAAAAGTGATATGCATAACCTCGTGCTTGACCTCAGTAATTCACACTTACTTATCCCTTAGTCAGTTTGCATTGAAGTGAGTTAAAATAATGTCCAGGAGTAAATTTATTCACTGAGATATCAGCAAAAGGAAATATAAATATCACAGGATAATTGAGAGAAAAGAAAGTGTGAAACTCTTTTATTTCTTTGATAAAACATACTGCTAATGAGTTTCTAAAACACGATTTGCCAAGAAATAACGCAAAGGAGCACGTTTTAGGTCTCGTGTTCACTGCTTGTTGGTTGATTTTTTCATTAAGGCTGAAAGAGGACAGGGCTAGATTGCCACCATGAGTAATTAGAACTCTCAAGGACTCAGATGGTGTATTTAGGAAGGGATATTTTGTCATAGAGTTTAGACACCTTATCATTTTTTCTCAGGCGTCCTAACGCCTCCCTGAGCACAAACCCCTAGAGCATGAGCACTGGTCCTGTGTCCCAGGACCACAACAATGCAAATGCATAACTCTCTCTTTATAGTCCCATGAGACATGCTTGCTGCTTTTAGAGTGACTGGCCACAAGTGTGCAGGATCCTATAGGCAGCAGCAAGGGAACTAAGAAAAAATACAAAATGAAGTCTGAGTTTATATATTTTTTAAAATGTAATAAATTCAGTTTAAAAGTTTTTCGTGTGGAATTGGATTTTTTTTAAAGTCTGTAAGTGTTCATTATGTACGAATAACAGAATTTAAAAAGACATCGCTGAATCCTATTTCCCAAAGGTCACCATCATCCTTCAATATTGATTGAACTCCAAATTGCACCTTATTCCACTTCTGTTGGCCTTTAGAATAAGGTCAGTATCCAGTAGCTGCTTGGTTTTCTGAAAAGAACCCTGAAACGACAGCCAGGAAAAGTGAGTTATTGTTGCTGGATTTATGAGTCACATAACCCCAGAAGAAGTTCTGAGGCTCAGTTATATGGACAGCAATACCTGCTCCACCTACCCCGAGAACACTGGCATCTAGAACATCAACAAAAAAAGAGTCAGTATTTCTGGGCTTTCTAGATAACTGCCAGAGGCTAATCATTTCCCGTCCCCCTAACAGTGGGCTGGGTACAGTCAATTTCTGCAACTCCTATCAATGTTTCTTCTTTAGTCATAAATATTAACATAGAAGTTTTGCGAGGCTTTTAGGGAGGATGAGAATGTGAGGAAATTACAGAGTTATCTGCAGAATGCAACGGGCATATTTGTTCAGAGCTCTGGGACAAAAGCCAGACTTACTTCTGGGTTCTCCAAACCTCACACACCTCGACACGTCGTTTCTGCTTCTTTGCTCATCTTCCTCATTCCCTCAAGAGACTATTGTTCTTTGAGATTATCTTTTTCTGTTCATCTCAGTTCCCCCGTTCCTCCTGACAGGAGCCCTCTCCTGGAACCCCTTCCATCACCCATCTAATCCTGCTCACTTCAAGTCTGATCTTCCAGTCCTCCAGCCTCAGGACAACTCGGCTACCAATGTGTCTCTACTCTGATCACTTCTCTGTTATCAGAGGAATTTCACTACTCTGTGCTCTTGAAAACTTATTGTATACCACCACGTATTCTTAGTTATCTACCAAAAGTGTGCTTTATTCATCCCCTTGAAAGGAGGGATGGTGCCTTAAAGTTTGCTCTGTTGCCCACAGCATCTGGCACAGCATCTTGCTAATGAAGCATATAAGAAACAAATATTGTTGACTGATGGAGTGCTGGTTGGAATACCAGAAGCCTTTTGTGGTAGGAGAGGATTATATTATCTTTGATACTTCCATTGACACATAACACTTTCTTTTCGACCACAATACTGAAAGTAAAATAATTAAAAAATAAAACTTGTTGAACTAAGTTATCTTTCACTGAAATAAGGGTTATATTAATGCCATGCTGGCTCCTCCTAAATGTCTGTGAAATGGATATTTCTTCCTTGTGTTCGAAATACCACTTTCTAAAAACTCTGTCTGCTCCTGAAACTATCTTTTTGTCTTCCTTTCAATTAAGAAATTTTATGGGAAAGCCTAGTTTCTTTCCCTTAATACTATTGTTTTTGTTGGAAATGAAGCCAGTCCTAGTTTTAAACCAGACTTAGAGATGGTTGCGAGAATTTTCAAAGTATAAAGCCAGTTAATAAAGAGCTTCACAAAAGAAAAACTTTCAGAACTGATATTTTATATATCACTTTAAGGCTAGGATGCGCATTTTTAAATTTCTGAAAATAAAAATGTCTTGAATATAAGAGGAAACTGTTCTTCTTTCCCATATGAAATTAATTACAGATAATCATTGTATTACAGTCCTCTTTTTTTTTTTTACTTCTATAAGAACAATGCCATGTTTCTTTTATGTGAGTAAAATAATTAGCCTCTATAAATAGAGTGATTGTCCTTGTCAGAAACAAATCACTTTTCACAAGGATCTTTTAAAGTACTGTTCTAATAATTCAGTTTGGCTGAACATTATAAATGAAATTAATTAAATGAGTATGTATATAAATTACCTGGTTAAGAGACTGATCATCATCATTATTACTAATAATAATACAATTAACATTTTAAATAAATATTCAGAGTGAAAGAAACCAGACTCCCAAAGAGAAAATGAAGGTACATTCCATCTATTTAAAATGGAAAATGCAAAATTTTCTACCCTGAGAGAGAGCTCCCTAGGGCAGAGAGAGATCAATGGCTCCCTAGGACAACGGGAGGGATGGGAATAAGAATAAGAAATTGCAGAAACAAAAACACTCTTTAAGAGAATGGCTGTGATCACCATGCTTGCTACCTTCATTGAGGTGATGATTTTACAGGCATATATGTAAGTTAAACTTACACAATTGTACACTTTGAGTATGTGCACAAATACAGTATGCTTAATTGTACTTCAACAAAGATAATATCCTAAAATGTGTTCATTGGTGCTGCATGAGATTATCAGGTTGTGACCTTCTACTTCATGGCCTCAATCCTCCTGCCCTCCCGGTGCCCCCTGGCCAGCCCCCTATGACATCTAGCTCTGCCAAAGTGAAACTGTGGTCTCTTGACGGCAGCATTCCCTTTCCCTGTCTGAAACATCAGTGCCCTCAGACTCTACTCAGACTCTCTCTTTCTTTCTTTCTTTTTTTTTTGGCAGAGTTTTGTTGTTGTTGCCCAGACTGGAGTGCAACTTCTGCCTCCCTGGTTCAAGCAGTTCTCCCGCTTCAGCCTCCCAAGTAGCTGGGATTACAGGTGCCCACCACCATGCCCAGCTGATTTTTTGTATTTTTGGTAGAGACGGGAGTTTCACTATGTTGGCCAGGCTGCTCTCAAACTCCTGAACTCTGGTGATCCTCCCATCTCAGTGTCCCAAAGTGCTGGGATTACAGGCGTAAGCCACCGCACCCGGCGCTCAGACTCTATTTCTATTAAAGCATGTTCAAAAGAAATCTCCAATATAATATTCAACATAGAAAACATTCACAACCCTAAATGCTTTCTCTCTCTCTCTCTCTCTCTCTCTCTCTCTCTCTCTGTCTCTGTCTCTCTCTCTCTCACACACACACACACACATCCACATCCACACACACATTACTTTGCTTCAACAGGTATCAACATTCTCAACCAAAGAAACAGAATTACCTAACTGGACAGGCAAGCATCAGGGTAGATGGAAATTGGGTTGGCGTGTGGTATCACACATAAGGATGATGGATTATACTCAAGATCAGCCCGCATGGGACTTACGTGTTCACTCATCCACTTACTCATTTGTGCAATAGGCGTATTTGAACATCTATGGGCAAAGTCTGGTACTCATTCCTGAGCATCCAGAGAGGAAGAAAATAATCTCCCTGTCCTGCTGTCACAGAAGAGAAGGACAATAAATAGATACATATTTCCAGTGCAGTGTGAGTCATTAGAGAGTATATCCAGCAAAACACATTTCCTCATCCAAGGTGCCTTCCTGAGGTTTTTCATTCACATGCATATTTGTATGTATTTACTATACATATATATCTTAAAAGGATATACTGTCACTTTACATTTTTAAGTCTTATATAAAATGGTCATATTCTAAAAAAGATTTCTGGAATAATAGGATCAATTACTCAGTTCTCTCAGATGTCATTGGAAGGCTTAATGGAAGAGGTGATATTGAATCTGAGTCTAGAATCTTGCATGTTTCAATGTTGTTATCACTGAGCTGTATTTGTGGTGATAGTAACATTTTTTTCTTCTTCATAAGAATAAAGTTTCTAAATAAAGTTTTCCGTATCACTATCCATATCACACATAAAGGTGACCATATAAATTATCTTGCATTAATGTATATTCCTTTACTCGCACATTTTGGGGAACTTTAAGTCTTTCAGAGAACTCTGCTGAGTTTAGGGAAATAGAAACAAAACCAAAACCTCTCCGTCAACCAGCACATTCCTTCTCACCCTGGATGAGGACTTTCATTCTGGGCAGAGCAGACTGGCAATAACAAAGAAGAAATGAGTCCGAAATAGATACCCATTTTCTTTTAACTTAGGTGTGTTCTGTTCTACCCAGCCCCTTTCCCATAGCTAGAAAACATTAAATCACCTTTCCTGTGACTTGGCTAACCAAGTGTAAAAGCCCATTCTTGGGGCACACCTGTAGAAATAGGCTGATATTCTAAGCTTCTTCCTGAAGACTCCAATTAGGTGGAATCTACTGTGAAGGAAAGAAATAGAAAACAATCTCAAAAGTCTAACTGTATGCCAGACACTTCCAAATATCTGGAGAGTCAAGTTGTGGTACTCTCTGATGTGGATATCTAGGCCTTTATTCACACTATTCAGAGTGGGGAAAAGTCTGTCTCCCATTGTCATTGCTGGAAGTTTTTCTAGGACATCATGTGAAACCCTTTCCTTTTTCTTACTCACATTCCTGACTCTTATATTTTCTTCTAATAAACAATGTGTCAAAGAATTGGTTGATTTTATATGTTCGCCCCCTATGGCTGCTGTGGGCAAAAGCACTCTGACATTGATCTCATTCCAGAGATGCCCTGTCCTGTGGCTTCTAATCAGCACGGAGCTGTCAGTTTAAAATCCCTGAGAAACTCTCCTGTCTCGGGGGCTTGATGTAAGAAATGGCAGCAGGAAATGGAGAGCCCAGGAAAAGAGACATACTGTATTTCAGACTCATCAAGGAATCATTTTCCCATCCAAATATCTCATCAAGTAGCCGGGTAATTTCTCATGGGCTCTTACAGTGCCCTTCACTTTGTGACCCCTTGTTTAGGTTTCAGGTTTGATTTGCTTTTCAAGATTATAAAAACAAAGAAAGGCATGGTACAATCTAGAAGGAGTGTGGCTGCGGTAGTGAAGGAGAAAAAAAAAAAACAAAAAAACAAGAAACTTAATGGCCTTCTGTCTATTTTCTTCTTATTTTTGCCTCAGGGTCCCATGGCTTATTACCAGTCTCTTTAAAACAAATAAGCTAGTTAAATAAATATATTTGTGCAAAACCAATATAGAACTCTATGCTAGACACTGGATGAAAACTCAAGCAGTCCCTAATTTTCTTCCTGGATGAGGTTCAGATCTACTGAGTGGAATGTGCGGATGTGAGCATAGTGAAGTCAAAGCTGTAACATGCCAAACACTCTGCTTAATATGAACATTTCTGGTTACTTTAGTGGACTGAGCTCATGCAGTGTATCACTTCTTCCAATTCAAATAACATAAATTCTAGGGAAAAAAATTGAATAGAGAGTTAAGTTTAACACCAAGGATGCATTCCAGAGCGTGGCTTTGCGAAAACAGGTACTGTCATACAAGTCTTACAGTAGGTGCACAAATTGGCATAACTATTATGGAGAATTAGGAAAGACTTCACAAAACTAAACAACAAACAACAACAAAAACTTTTGTCCCAGTAGTGTCACTTTTAGGAATGTATTCTCAAGGCAAATTGCCAACAATATCAAAATACATATGCATAAGATTATTAATTGCATCATTATCTGCCATTACAAATATTGGAAATAAATGATCATATGTAAGAGATTGAGTGAGTGAACTCTGATACATACACCTGTTATGGAATGATTTCCAGGATATATTGCTAAGTTAAAAAAAATAAAATTTAAAAGAGAATTAAAAATATGGTATTTTGTGTAAGATAATTTGAGAAGTAAAAATATTTGTGTTGTGAACATACCATTACGAAGAAACACGGTGAAATTCAGCCATATATTTATGAGATTTATGACCTATAAAGGGTAACTGGGAATGGAGTAGAAATGTTGAAAGTGCAGGCAGCATCCTTCTTTGGTTACGTATTTTTGTAAAGTTTTGACTTAGGAATGCCAAGTTAATGTTTACACATTCTAAAGTATAAAATAAAATCATTAAGCATTGGGAAGAAGAAAAATCTTAAAATGAAATAAATAGAATTCAAACAAAAGAAAATGGCAAAACTTAATTTCAAGCAAATACCTTAACTACTTTGAAAAAAAAAGAAAATGGCATAACTTAATTTCAAGCAAATATCATAACTACTTTGAAAAAAATCAACTATAACTTAAGTAGCTTTTAAGGGAAGTGCTTTGACTATATACCCTCAGACTGCAAACAAAATTAGCTGTGGACGAACACCCAGCTCTTGTGTTCTTGTTACTAGGTTTCTTTTTCCAGTACTATGAGTTAGCAGTTCTGAAACTATCTTCTGTTTCTGACAGGTTTAAGTAAAAAGACTAAATATAATGAATATAACAGGGATCAGATCTCCCAGGGTTAAGGAGCTTACAAATATGAAAAAGGAATAAAAGTATCCTGAATCCTATGGAGTTTAATTGGAATTGGAGGTATTGAAATGTAGACAAGGTTTTAGAGAATTAGAGATAAATATACGAAGATGTCAAAATATTTTCATCTCTCCATCTATTAATTCTTCCTCGCTCCACTGAGCCTAGAAACAGTGGCACACAAAGCAAGGAGGACATCAGAAGCCCACATGTTGGTTTCTAAATACTCTTCTCCATGAAGAGGAACCTGGGCTCCTTGGGAAATGGCTGATTTCAGGTCTAGGACAAGGAATGTCCAAAGTCACTTTGACTATCTTGTTCTGGGTCAGAAATAGGAAATCTCAAGAATGACAGGACACATCAGAATGATTTCTAGCCAGATTGAAGGAGCTCTCAGTGGCCAAATTTGGACAGTTGCTCATTAAAGCAGATAATGACTATAACAGCTAATAAATAATTCAATGAAATGAAAATGCATGTGTCCATTTTGATAAAAATTAGGAACAAATAAACAAATGGGGAAGAATGCAAAGCTTTTCTTTACAGTATAATGGCAACTATAAATGTAAAATAAAGGATGGAGCTGGAAAATTATCTGTCTCCATGGCAACCATCTTAGTAATAATAATTTTAGACAAAGCTACTTTATATACAAGAACTAATGGGTGTTTGATGCAGAGCCGCATATGTACATGCTCTGAAAGTCATCCATTAATTACAAAGGGAAAGCTGGTAACTTCACAGTGGAGAATCCTGGTAAACACCATCTTAACTAAGGATCAAAGTCAACATCACTGGTGGCAGGACAAACCAACAATCTGTACCTCCTAATTAAATTCACTGAGAAGAAAACAGCATCAGATTTTTTTTGGAATGCCTACCAACATGTCTAAACAAATCCAATCATAAGGAAGAATCACACATTAAAACATTCAAAGAATATTCCACAAAATAAGTTCCCTATACCGTTCAAAATATCAAAACTTTGATAACAAAATCCTTGGTTGTATTGGCATGAGCAGAAATTACATTTCCAAGAATTGACAAATAAAGGCAAAAAGTGAAGACAGAGCATAAACTCTATTCATTCATGTATCTGATCAGGAAAATTGAAAAAATCTAGGCAAAGACAACAGCGTATGAAAAGTTTTGTTTGTTTATTTGTTTTTTACTTTTGGGACATACGAACCTGTCTATCTTCAGGTCTGTGATATTAATGATAATTAATTGCTTAAGATAAACAGCTAATTAGTTATTACCTAATTTCTAAAATGGAAAATATTATATAAATGTATCTAGATAGACCATATTAAGTATCTTTTTTGGGCTAGGTAACAAACAATCCTCAATTCTCAGTGGCTTACAACAAAAAGGCTGGATTCCCACTGATGGCTTATGTCTTCCGGTGGGGGTCACCTGTTGATGTGCTCCGTGTATTCTTTAATCTGAGATACAGGTTAAAGACAATGCAGCTCTCTTGGACACTGATGCATGCTGTTGTCAGGTCTGGGAGAACTGAGACACAGCAGAACACTAGAGGCGGTGAGAATTCCTTCTCAACAGTGAGATGGACCACTTCTGCTCTCATCCCATGACCAAAGTGTATCACATGCCCAAGCATGGCACCCATGAGACAAGGAAGTAAAGCGCTCTTAAGCAAGAGCAGCAGGTACATGGGGACACATACTGTCAAACTGTTGACTTGATCTAAATGTAAAAGTATAAAACACTCATGATAATAATTTGCAAATTAGGGATAAAAAGGCTACAGAGGAAAACAAACCAAAATAAAAAGCCAAAATCATAGGCACTCATAGAATATTGTTGGTAAAATTATAATGATGTATTTCTTTTCATTCTCTGTCTCCACATACACATATTCACTCACACACACACTACATACACAAATTTACATCTAGCTCTTTCCAGTCAAAATTATATTGGTGGCCAGGATGTGGTGACTCACACCTGTAATCCCAGAACTTTGGGCTAGTCACTTAAACCCAGGAATTCAAGACCAGCCTGGGTAACATGGCAAAACCCTGTCTCTACACAAAATACAGAAATTAGCTGTCGGTGGCTGCATGTGCCTGTGGTCCCAACTACTCGGGAGGCTGAGGCCTGAGGTGGGAGGATCACCTGAGCCTGGGGAGGGAGAGGCTGCAGTGAGTTGTGATCATGCCCTTTCACTGCAGCTTGGGCAACAGAGAGACCCTGTCTCAAAAAAAAAAAAAAATACTGTTAAAATTATCTAGGCTATTTTCAGTTTTCCTTGTTGAAATAATGCCATAATGAACTTCTGTGATTACATTTTTATTTTTATTTTTGTATATGGTTATTTCTTTAAGGTTAATTTCCAAAAGTGGAATTACTGAATGAAACTGCATAATCATTTGAAGATTTTGGATGCACATTATCAAATTGCTTTCTTAAAAATTTGTCTAATTTATTTTGCCTTTGTTGCCTGGGCTTAGTATTGCACCCACTCTCCTGATGCTACATTAAGTTCTATTCTTTCGCACTCCTTTGTTGAACTACCGTGATCTGTGAAATATGACCAGAAGGAGGGATGTTAAACTCCTCCCCTGATAGGAGCATCCACACACGCAAACACCAACAATTTGCCTCTTAAATGGAATTCAGTCTTACTTCAGATTTTCCAGTGAATAAGAAGTGTCTTATCCTTAGAAAACTTTTGCCTATGCTTGCCCTAAAATATCAGTTTGATGAATTTGATGTATTGGAATCCTCTATGCCTCATGTCCTCCTGTAACAAGAGATATGCACAGGATATTCAGCAAGTGCAAAAGTCCATTAACATGTTTAAGGAGTCTATTGATGAACAATGGTAAAGAACATGCTTCATTACCTCTGCCAATCCAGTAGGACCTAGAGGCAAGTGAGACTCAGCTTCTTCTCAGTTTGCCACCTGTCGGATCAGCAGCAGAAAAGGACAAAGGAAAACAAAAATGTATGATCTACTTGTTCCAGATCTTCCTTTACCCCCACCAAACCAGCTGCCCTAGCATTACCCTTTCTGCTGTGGTTATTGATCTAATTCATAAAAAAATAACACTTGAGTGACAGCCGGCATTGCATTCTGCTATCCACTGCAAGGAAGGATTTCCTTCCTGAAATTAATTGGTTGTGACAGAGGAAAGGATTTATCAGATGCAAAAGGCATAATACTAGATTTCAAATCAGGTACTTGACGGACATATATTTGGTTCATTAAATTATTGTATGTGGCTGTTTTCAGGAATCCCATTCTCCAAAAAAGCTACACAATGAAGTTCAAATTTGATGAAGCTAGTATGCCCAGTGGACCTTATCAAAAAGTATCGGTTATCTCATTTTTAGTGCCCTTGGTAACAGCTCTCATTGGGAGCTGAGGATATTTAGAGAAACACTTTTGTCTGGTGGGATGTGAGCTGGGTGGTTGCTCTCACAGAATAATCCCCTAAGAGTTACTGTTATTTCTTTTTTCTTATCAGTGAGTATAGAATAACATAATCCCTTGCCCAGTTAAGGAAATATATTTATCCCTGTATCTATCTACAATCATGAGAGAGGAAAATCATCCTACTTTGAGTCTCTGTATCAGGATCTATTTTATTCAAACTCAAATATTACTAGTCACCCCCTCTTTCTTCTCTTCTCACACTTACTTCAGTTTTCTGAAATGCATTTTCTGTCTTTTGGTTTGTATAATTCCCTCTTCCCTGTTATAATCAGAATAGATATCACATCTGACCACCTTGTTCTTTTAGGGGCCCTTCTCTGCCTCCTGCACAAGCTTATCCATAATTCTATCAAAACCTTTGTCAGCCTGTTTCGTCAGAGATCATGTCCTGTTCACTTACATATCTTAACACATTGGTCTGGAATCTAGTAGGGATACAGTTTTAAGAACCAATGTGCACCTAACACTATTCACTTGTTGAAAGATCAAAAAAAGAAAGAGAGAGAGATGCCAGAGATGCAGATATCCTGCAATTGTTTCAATCCGACCATGTAGCATACAGCACATGCTATATGAGGCTTTATGGATTGCAAGCTCTTGGACACTCACTTCCCATTCGATGTGGATTTCCTAGGCCTCCAACTTGCAGAGAGGAGACTGTGGGCTTCTCAGCCTCCATAATAGAGTGAGGCAATCTCTCATAATAAATATTTTTCTGTCTCAATAAATATACATGTATACTACACATATAACAGTGCTGATTGACACTATTTCTTTGGAAAACTCTGACTAATACATTGATGATGGGTTTGGTAACAAAACTTGGTTCCAGGCTGTCTGTCATAGACACCAACATGATACTGAGTTATAGATAGGCTTGCATCTACCAGTCAGTTATTTACAGGCAAAATTTGTGTATGTTTGTAAGACACAGTTGACCTAGGCTGAAACCTAACTCACCCTGTGGGTTCATTGCTTGATGAGGTAATATAAAGAATTTATCATAAGAGAGCATAGCCCAGACAGAGAAAGCAACCTATAGACTGAGAAGAAAGATCAGAATTTCAGTTTATATTACCTGCAAATCTGTGAATTCATTCTTACATGGATGGAGATATTAGGTTATAGCTCTTTTCAACTTTTGGCAATTGAATGGCAGAACATGTTTGACTCTTGCATATAATTTTTCTCATGCTTGGTTCAAAAGGAATTAAAATTGGAAATGTCTCCATCATGGTACAACAGGCATTGTTATGGTGAATGAATCTGCAACTGCTGAGAAAGCATTTAGTACCGAGGCTTTTATTTAGAAAATATAAAGCAATACATGTCAACTAAACCCTATGGGTAGACATGACACTAAATAAGTCTAGTTTTCAGCAGCAAAAGGGAGACTGGCAGAGCACAATTGTGGATGCTACTGAAAAAAATAAAAACTCTTCAAAATTATCCATCACACACTTCGACTCCTCAATCAAAACAGTTACATATGTCCCTCCAGCCACCTGCTTCAGATTCTTAATAGAGGGCTGTGAATTATTTGTCTTCATAACTTCAGCACTCAACATGGTCTCTGTCATACTGCACAAACTCAATCCTTGTTGGAGTACAAGTTATAGACATGATTTCCCAAAATAATGAGCTGCATCTAAGAAAGTTTTTTTAAATGACTTCACTTATAAAGAATGTCATGTTACAGGGGTTATTCTTGTTAAACATGAGCTGGCAGGAAGAAACAGGATGAAAAAAAGCAGTCAGTATAAGAAGAAGAAAGAGTAGAAAGAGATTAAGAGGATTTGGAATAAGCAAATAGAGCAGGAGTGAGAGAGGCACAGAGAGAGATGGAAGGCAAAGATGAGAAAGAGAAATAAGGATAGGTAGGGGGAAAGTGTGAAGGGGTAAGAAGGAGAAAGCAGGACACTAACTGAGAGAGGAAGAGAGAGTATTTCAGTAATCAAAAGCTTCCGGCCAGGCGTGATGGCTCCTGCCTGTAATCCCAGTACTGCGGGAAGTTGAAGCTGACGGATCTCCTGAGGTCAGGAGTTTGAGACCAGCCTGGCCAACATGGTGAAACCTCGTCTCTACT
This sequence comes from Macaca mulatta, assembly GCF_049350105.2. Lineage (NCBI taxonomy): Eukaryota > Metazoa > Chordata > Mammalia > Primates > Cercopithecidae > Macaca > Macaca mulatta. The sequence goes on from NC_133417.1 coordinate 11,681,416, forward strand.
AAAAATACCAAAAAAAAAAAAAAGTTTGGTTATTTTATACTTTCTTCTTCACACAGACTTCAGGCTGTCCTAATTAAACAAGAAAAGGTTTGTTATCAGGAAAGATGGCATTCTCATGATGTAACTTTGTATATAAAGTTATTTTTCTCTAGTTGGAGAAAAATATCAGTAGAGCTAGAAGAAAAAGGGATTGATATTTTTCTTAAAGACATCAAGCCGACTTTTACAAACACTGCTACAACACCAGGGCTCCTAGAGAACAAAGGCAGTGGTCGATGTCTACTCAAGCTTATCACTTAATTTCTGAAGTCCTGAAATCACTGGACTTTAAGAAAGCAGCCCATCAGCCACATTGAAATCGATGGTTGTCATGGTGAGGATATTCCTGGAAATAAAAACCTCTTTAGGCCAAGGCAACACAGTTGCTTACAGGCAACAACTAACATTTCTGCATGGACAGCATGGTAGACTCTTTGGATCATAAAATCTTATATTTGAGGGAAATCTTAGAGATTATCTTATCACCATTTCTTATAAGTCTACTAAAGATAAGGAAGTGGAGACCCAGATCAAGGGAGGGACTTATCCCAGGTCCCAGGAAATGTCACCCAAACTCCACTCCCCAGCCTCTTAGCCTCACAGGAAAGAGGAAACTCAAAGCAGGCACAGAAGGAGAAGCTTTCTGGCATTGAAGCTGTCTTCCTGGGGGCTAAACCAACTGAAAGATTTCCTCTTATATTTCATGAGGCTGACCCAAGTCAGTAGTTCAGAGATGCATGGTGAAGCCCTGTGCCTCCCAGTGGGCAGTTATCCCCCATTCCTTGAGGACTGGCTTTATGTCACAATATTTTGCAAGGCCACTGAATTTTGACTTTTGTGGAGGTCCATTTTGAAAATGGATGCCAGACAGTAAGAGACAACAAATGACAAATAAATAAACATCTGAGAAGTATCTCTCCCTTTCTCTCTGTCTCTCTCCATATATAGGTAGGTAGGTAGGTAGGTAGGTAGGTAGGTAGGTAGATAGATAGATAGATAGATAGATAGATAGATAGATAGATAGATAGACAGACAGACATATAAACAGAAATACTTAAGCAGATACTTAAGTATGGATGGATGTATAGATAGATAGATAGATAGATAGATAGACAGACAGACAGACAGACAGACATATCTGCTTAAGTATTTTTGTTTATTTTCTTTTTCATTATAAGAAACATCACATACTTTATCCCCATGTTTCTTTCCCAGCTTTATCAGATGCCATCTTAAGATGAGTCAGATTAGAATGACAAGCAGAGATTTGAAATTAGTTTATGAAAATCACCCTTTAGAAAATGTACTGCAGAAACTGCCACAAAGAAGAGAACTCCAGGAAACCTGTGCTGTACATGTATCCTTGTGTGCGTTTCAGTTGATATTAATGAGGGCCCCCTATGTGCCAGGATCTCTGCTGGCAGCTGAGAGCACACATCATGGCTGAGCTCATTGCCGGCTGCTTGTGCTCTTGGGCTTCAGATACTGGATTTGTAAAACAGAGTTTCCCAGTATTTCTCCCATGGGATTATTACGAGGATTAAATGTGTTAATTTGTGTAAACTTCTCAGAATAATTTCTACCATATAAATGTCAGCTATTAATATTCTGATTTATTTTCTCTTGGAGCCTTTTTGTACATTCTTGCCATCTGGCTTTGTTTCAGTGGGTGATTTTCCATTTGCCATGTTCGTGAGTCTTCACCCAACTATCTAACCTAGGTCCTGAGTCAAGTAAACTGGTTCCATTAACAAACGCTTCATTAAGGTTGGTGAGTTTCATTGATTGTATGTAAGTTTAGAGTGTGGCACAGACTGGCAAAAGTTCATATAGGAGGTGACAGTTAATTCAAACATGGGCATTGTGAAATAAAGCAGATAATTCAATTCTTAAGTAATGATGATGATGCTTTAGCTTCTGCCACCTCAGGGCGTATTTCAGTCTAATAAAATAATATGGAGAAAAAGCCTCCACCTTGTAACCCCCAATGATAATAGTTTAGCAAGAGCATGGAATTGCTCCTACTCTCAGTAAGTCGATTCTGGTAAATGCTTAGTAACCAGCTCTCTGGAAAAAAATATAAATTAAAATAAATTAAAAAAATAAAAACATAAACACTCATCTGTAGCATTTTCTTTTTTCCATGGTGTAAATGCTTTTACCTAGGCCAGTTTTGAACTATTGTTGAGTGACCATTGAACGCAGATTTGGGAAGAGAAGCACAAATTGGATAGTTGGCAGAAGCCAGCCCCAGTACATCACCATATCAAGGTCACACTGACTACTTCTCTGAATTGGGATGAGTTAACATTTCGAATCCCCAGTTTTATCACCTGTAAAATGGAGACTAGGAAAGTTTCTTCAAATATTGATGGTAAGGCTAAATAAGGTATTATGTGAAAACTCTCAGCATAGTATTTGACCTATAATAAAGATTCAAAAGTACCATTTTGGCCAGGCACGGTGGCTCACGCCTGTAATCCCAGCACTTTGGGAAGCCAAGGAAGGTGTATCACCTGAGGTCAGGAGTTTGAGACCAGCCTGGCCAACGCGGTGAAACCCCGTCTCTACTGAAAATACAAAACTTAGCCAGGCATGGTGGCAGGCACCTGTAATCCCAGCAACTCAGGAGGCTGAGGCAAGAGAATCGCTTGAACCCAGGAGGTGGAGGTTGCAGTGAGCTGAGATTGTGCCACTGCACTCTGGCTTGGGTGACAGAGTGAGATTCTGTCCCAAAAAAAAAAAGTACCATTTTCTCCCTTTCCTCTTTTTGTTTTATTCTGGATGTCAGGAGTATTCTGGGTACCCAGATGTGGAAATATTGACACCAAGGCAGAGAAATACAGGAAAAGGGTCACAGACTTCCACGGCTTTGCAATCAGTTACTAATTGACATGTGACTCTAAATTTTACCTAAACATAAAGCACCATGGCAAGAGGTCCTTTTGCTTCTGGTGTCTTTATGTGTGACTGTTCCTCTATCAAGGGGTTAGAGTATTCACGCAGAGAAAGAGCCATGCATATCTGGGTTATATATATACACACACATATAAATAAGATGAATCAGATTATTTCATTTCTGGGTGTTTATTTTTCATGTGGTTGTAAAATTATCTCATACACAGACATTAGTGAGAGTGAGTTGCCAACATGTCCCCTCTGTCTCGTTACCATCATCTGCCTTCTCTTACACTGCAGCGGAGTCCTGTCTCAGCCTTTGATGCTTTTTGAAATTCATATGTGAAAACAGCCTTTCTAGATCTAATCCATTTTGTTTTCTAGTAAGAGTGTGGCTTGATATGGATTCACTTTCTGTTTTTTTCTACTTCTAGCCAATTTGAGAAGTTTTCTAGCCTAAGGTTAATGTATTTCAATGGGAAGCTAGAATAATAGTCACAATGTGTCTTTGATATCCTCGTCAGGCATATCATCTCAATCAACCCCGTGAGGTAGATATCATTCAACTTATTTTATATAATTTGGGACTGAGGCTCTGAGATGTTCAACCTCTTCAAGTTGGCACAGACGTGGTTAGCCATTTCTGTGATACCCAACCTGCTCTTTCCTTTTCTTCTCCCTGCTGTATACTCAAATATGGCAACACATAATTAATTTAGTACTACATGCTCACTAGGTGCCAGTCACCAAGCTAGGCAGTGAGTAAATAAGATAGAAAGCAGAATTCCTTGTCAGTCCTCATTGTGTATGATTTTTCATCAAATTTTCATACTTTCACAACTGCCTTCTTTTGAAGACACTCAATTCCCTTGGCTTCCATGACCTAGGGATTTCTTTGTTAGGGATTTATCTTTCACTATTTTCTTTTTGAAAATTAAACTTTAGAGGTCCTAGCCCCTCTCCTTTTACTATATATTCGTCCTCTAAGCAAAATAACACCACAGCTGCAGCTTTAATTGCTATCTCTTGTGAACTGAATTGTATCCTACCAAAATTTATATGTTGAAATCCTAAACCCAAATGCTTCAGGCTGTTACTTTATGTGGAAGTAGAAGCACTGAAGAGAAGTCAAAGTAAAATGAGGTTGTATAGGTTGGCTCTAATTCAATACAACCACTGTCCTTAAAAGAAGAGGATATCAGCACCAAGGGAAGAAAATAAGAAGGCACTGAAAGATGACCAATTTCAAACCTAGGAGTGAAGCCTCAGAATCAACTTGCCAAGGCCTTGATCTTGGACTTCTAACCTCCAGAACTATGAGGATGTAAATCTGTTATTTAAGCCACTCAATTCATACTTTGTTAAGACAGCCCTAGCAAGATAATACATCATCTATATGCAGGGGCTACCCAAATTTATGCTTCTAAACCAGCTGTCTTCTTTGAGCCCTAGACTGTGTTGTACAAGGTGCAAGATAACACCCTCTTGGATACTTTAAAACCACATCTGCAAAACCAAGTTAATGATATCTCCCATTCAGATATGGCCATCTTCCAGTATTCTCTCTCTGTGTCCATGTCACTACCACCAAGCTTGACACATTTGTCTTTATTACCCTCATGTCATCACCCACTTTTGTCCACTTTATCCCCTAAATGTCTACGGAATTCATACACTTTTCTATCTTTCTATCAACTTGGTCTGAGATACCATTGTTTCTCATGTGTGCTATTAATGCTAAACTCCTAACTGGTGTTCTTAGATCTGCTCTTACTATTTCCAGTCCATTTTCCATGCTGCAACTAACCTACTGAGTTAACACCTTTCCTTCCACCCTCCTGTTGTTTTTATCAGAAAGACACCCACTTTACGATGGTAGACAAGGTGGTTCTTGGTCAGTTACCTAGAATATCAGTTCATCAAAAGCCATTTGCTGAATTATGAGGATTTATTTTACAGTTTTCTATTTTCTCTTTGTTCCTTCTCTGTCATTTGACCTTGAATCTGCCCCTACCCTCCTGTGAGCTCTTGTTCATCGTCACAAAACAGCAGATCTAGGATCATATACAGAGGTAAACAGCAGAGAGAAGAACAAACACAGAGACGGGGCCAAGACTAAAACCCTCAGTGATCAGTCCAATTGGTTGTTAGGTAAGTGGCCCACCGGTTTAGGAGAATTGACTCTAGGAATCAATTTCTGAAGAATTGACCTACTTATTCCAGTCACTAACAGTGCTAAGAGATCTGGGCACCACCATTCTTTCCAAGTTATTTCATATCAGTTCCTTTTTTACAATCCTGCCAGTCACCTTCAAAGACAAAGGGCTTTTTGGAACCCAATGTAGTGGTTCCTAACAGGAGGTATAAAGCTGCCTTGGAGATGCTTCAAAATGTGGAAATCATTTTGTTGTCATAAGAAGCAGGGTAGAATTTGGGACCCAGATCCTAGCCTTTCTCAGATGAAGGCAAAAATGCCAAATATTTTTATATGTAGGTAACAATTCCACCCAATAATGTCTCCATTGAGAAACGTTTGGAGTGCATGAGTCATCCCACCATAGACCTTCCCACTTGTAGCTCTTTCTACCTCCAGTGCTATCCCCACACTGTCTTTGACCAAGTTAATTCCTACTTAACATGTAAACCTTGGATAAATTGCTACTTCATAGGAATGTCTTGACCTCCCACATACATCAAATTGTACACTCATAGCACTGTGTGCTCACAGTGTTATAGTTAGACATTTATAGAACTGACTGTTTTCCCGGAAGTCTGTACAGCTGTATGTGGGTAAGGACCATACCTCCTTTTCGTAATGGCTTTTTCGGGTAATCCCCAGCACCTGACAGAGTACCCAGCACATGGAGGCACTCAGTAAGTGTTTGCAGACAGTGAACATTAATGAATGTATGAATCCACAGCCTGTGATCTCAAGGGACTTGCTGTATGGCAGGCAGTAGGGAACAGAGCCAGCCATCTTGGGTGCTTGCTCTTGTCAGACCCAGCATAGAACCACCATTGAGCAAAAAAGAGGTCTGCCCACTCTATACAAAGTGTAGTGCTGGATGGAAGGTTAACCCCCCAATTACATTTTAAACCCTCAGGACTAAAATGAATCATTGGAATAGTGACACTTGAAGTAAACCACTTCAAATGGGTTGGCTGTGTAAAACCTCTTTCTTGCAGATGTCCTGAGTCAGCTCCCGGGTAACCACACCAGCTTTTTTCTGGAGGATTCAAAACACCCCTGGACTGCAGCATGCTGCTGTTTATTTGCTCCTCCAGCAAAGGCTCAGTTGTTCGTTAGAGAACAAAAGGAGGAAGCAATGGTCTAGTGCTGGTCAGAGCAAACTTCAGAGCTGCAGGATGAAAGGGCAGAAAATGATGGAAGAGAAAAATTGAACTGGAGATGAGGAGCAGGAAATAAAAGAGCCAGTTTTAAAATGTTTCCTGTGGTTGAATAGAAACATGTGTCCCTCATTTGCAGAGAAACCCGGGGACAGACAGACCACCTCAGGATATTCATTATTTCTTAAAATCTTTAATTGGGCACTTCAAAAGATCACAATTAAGCTTTTTAAAAATACAAAGTTTTAGTTGAAAGAAATCCATGGGGACCTACACTGTTCAGTCTCCTGGTCTGAACCAATGGCCTTATTAAAAACAGGAGGGGGTGATGTACAAATGCATCAGTCCTGAGTCATTGGTTAAAGGAAGCATTCAGACTGTCTCCTCCCCATTAATAGCCTAAGAATCAAGGGGAAAAAAAAGAGAAGACAGACAATTATGCCCTAGTCAACTCTAATTCCCAAATGGAGATGTGCACCCCGAGAAGCCGCCTCGTTCCTAATGCCTGTGAAAGTAAAAGTCAGGGAAATACTTATGGTCCATACCTTGATCTGCTCTGAGCTCTGCCTCTGCATTTGTGCACTTCAGTACTGTCAACACTTGCATGCTTTGTCAATGGGGTCATCCACTTCTACTTTCAGGTTCTAAACAGCTCACTGCTCATGCTGGACTTGCCTCCCATGGCCTCAGCATCCGGTTTTCCTGGTTCATTCTGCCCTCTGCTGGAAACTTGCTTTGTCCCTGCTGTGGTCACATTGGTCTCTAGTCTGGTGCTCTGTAACTCATGGTTGCTTTTCTAACATTAATCCTTTCTCCCTGTCCTTGGGTCCCTCTAATTCTAACAAGCAGAAATACTCATTATATTCTTAGTGTATGGAGCGCTGCCCAACCTCTGAAAGCCAAGGACAAATTAAGGAATCTCAGTTCAGCAACTTCGAAATTTAACTCTGTCTTCCTTGCTTTCACTATGTTTGTTCTGTCCTTGAACCCCAGCTGATATACTTTTGCCTTTTCAATGTCACCATGCCCACACAAGGTATCTACAATTCCTTTTTCTGCTCAGAGGACCTTTGTTGTTAGTAGAAGGAGTCTTAGGCCTAAAGTCTTAAGGCTGAACTGCAGACTCCAGAGCTGAGTAAACTTGATTCTTCCAGAATCTTCCTGTATCTGCTGGGGCTTCCATTGTTTTGGAAGGCTGGAATGGCTAGCGCCATAATCTACATGAGTGGCCAGTATAGCCTGATGCTCGTTGCCCTGTTACACAAAATCCTGGCTTTCCTAGACACCCACCCATTGCCAATGACACACTCTCAAAAGGCCCCCAACCTCTGCCTGGTAGCACACTACTTCTCTTGGGTGGTTTGCGACAGGTAGGATGCAGCCTTGCATATCTTTCTGATTACTGGGAGGCTGCCCTTTCTGAGCAAGGTCCTGGCAATTACTGGGTTTGTGATGGAGATTTCTTGGCTCTAGCCTGTCCCTGGGTGAACACTAGGTGTAGGCTGGTTCTATTCATCATTTCTAGCTTGTTTCTTCAGCCCTGTTTCATTTCTGTTGACCTGTTGTGATGTCTGTCTATACAGGTTAGCACAGCTCACACTCCTGACATGAACCCAGGGAACAGGTTGAAATGATTAAAGGAAAGCACATATATTATAAACTGGTCCAAAGCCATTTGGGGCTTCTTGAGAAATATCACATTATCAACCCTCCGGAACAAAACAGCTAGGTGTCCAATGAATATTCTCTTAATCATTCAGGACAGCTCTTCCTAATGACCATTTTCTCTAAGGTTCTTCACATTTCTCTAGTTGTATTACAGGCAACTGATGCTTTATTGTCATCACAGAATGACAAGTGGACATAGGTAAGAAAGGCAGTTAAATAATTATAAAGTTATCCATTGCAGCATTGTAGCAATAGTGCCATATTAGACATAATCTTAATGTTCATCCATAGGTTACTGGTTGAATAATCTGTGAGTCATTAACAAAAAAGAGTGATTTTCAACTATGAAATAAAATTTATTTCTATCAAATGATATAATGTGATTTACTGGATGTATCATTAAGTGAAAAAAACAAGTAGACATTACTACATATTGTATGTAACTCTACCTATGTAAAAAGGAAGGAGCACTGAGAATATGTATTTATATGTTTGTATACATGTATGTATCTTACATGCTTTCTTGCAAAAAGAAATACAGGAAGTATATACCAGAATCTGAAGTTAACAATTACTTGTGAGAAAAAAGTTAGATAGGAATGGAAGCTGACTGTGGTGACGGACACCCATAATCCCAGCACTTTGGGAGGCTGAGGTGAGTAGGTATCTAGAGCTTGGGAGTTCGACCCCAGCCTGGGCAACATGGTCAAATCCCATATCTACGAGAAAAAAAAATAGTGGGGTGTGGTGGTCCACACCATAGTCCCAGCTAGTCAGAAGGCTGAGATGGGAAGATGGCTTGAGCCCAGGAGGCAAAGGTTACAGCAAGCCGACATCATGCCACTGCACTGCAATCTGGGTGATAGAGCCAGACCCTGTCTCAAAAAAAAAAGAAGAAGAAGAAAAGAAATGGAAATACAAATGTTCTGAGTATACCTGTGTATATAATCTTGACTTTGGAACCATATACATGTTTTACATATTCAAAAATTAAAACTAAAGCTGAAAGCATGAAAATGTGATCTCCAGTAGATATTATAATAAAGAAACCTAAGTATAAATAAAATTGTCAAAATAATCACTCAGGAAAATCGTCCATTATTCTAGTAAGTTTTCATGAGACTATTTTAACTATGCACCCTCAGAGAGATACATTTCAAGGACAAAATAACTGAAAAATAAATTTTGACCTTTCTTAATAGGATTATTGTTGGGATTGGTAATTGTGCGACGTTTCTGAAACTCTTTTTCATAAGTTGTGGGTTGAAAGAATTTTTCTGATGTTATCTTGTAGAATTTTTATGCTTTCAGGTCTTAGAGAAATAATCAGCAGAGTAAATAGACAATCCACAGGATGGGAGAGAATCTTTGCAAAGTTTGCATCAGACAAAAGACTAATATCCAGAATCTACAAGGAACTCAAACAAATCAGAGAGAAAAAAAAGAAACAAAAAAATAAAAGTGGGGGGCATGAATAGACAGTTCTCTAAAGAAGACATACAAATGGACAACAAACATAGGAAAAAATGTTCAACATCACTAATAATCAAGGAAATGCAAATCAAAACCACAAAGTGATGCCACTATACTCCTGCAAGAATGGCCATAATTTAAAAATTAAAAAATAATGGATATTGGCATGGATGTGGTGAAAAGGGAATATTTTTACAATGCTGGTGGGAATGTAAACTAGTACAACCACTAGCAAAAACAGTATGGAGATTCCTTAAAGATCTAAAAGCAGAACTTCAGTTTGATCTAGCAATCCCACTACTGAGTATGTACCCAGAGGAAAAGAAGTCATTATATGAAAAAGACACTTGCTCATGCATGTTTATAGTATCAGAATTCACAATTGCAAAAATATGGAACAAGTCCAAATGCTCCATCAATCAAAGAGTGGATAAAGAAAATGGGTGTGTGTGTGTATTAATATTATATATGTATGTGTATATATGTATATACATATGTGTATATATACATACATATACATATATGTACACATATGTGTATATATATTTTATATGTGTGTGTATATACATATATATGTATATATAAAAAATGGAATACTACTTAGCCATAAAAAGGAGTGAAATAATGGCAGTCACAGCCACCTTGATGGAGTTGGAGACCATTATTCATAAAGTGAAGTAATGCAGAAGAGAAAACCAAACATCATTTGTTCTCACTTATAAATGAGAGCTGAGCTATGAGGATGCAAAGGCACAAGAATGACACAATGGACTTTGGTGGCTCAAGGGGAAGGGTGGGAGGGGGTTGAGAAATGAAAGAATACACATTGGATATGTGTACACTGCTTGGGTAATGGGTGCACCAAATATAAGAAATCACCACTAAAGAGCTTATCTGTATAACCAAACACCACCTGTTCCCCCAAAACTATTGAAATAAAAATGTAAATTATTTTTTAAGTTCACTTAGCTATTGCAATTACTATGTCTCCTTGTGAACAATTGTGTACTGAACTTTTAGTGCTTCCCACATTTCTCAGAAAACTTGAATTTAAAAGCCACAGTCTTCCTTTTCTCCCAAACTCCTGTTATTTTAAAGGGCAACTCCAAAATCCTTATGGGTGAACTGAATAAATGCTTAACCATAAAGATTCTTGAGCTCCTCGAATCCGTAAATCTTCCTAGGTAGGGCACCTGTTAGCCTGTGAATACAGTGCTCACCTGGCAGGAAACAATGCATCTCTAAAACTTTGCTCTAATATTCAGTGTTCTAATACTTGTCTTCTGTGTCTCCAGCTGTCTCATTGCTTCTCCTCCACTCTTTCCCTTTCATCACCATCACATGGAATCCCTTCCTCCGTTCTGCAGCCTATATACACAGTGTTGCATCACTTTACCACTTCTTACATTTCTTTATCATTACTCTTCATATATCTGGAAACCTGAATAGAATGAGATAATTAATGCCCTAATTCTTAATACTTTTCAACTGTTTTTCATTTTGCCTTTCCACTTTGACAGTTCACGGTAAGCATTTTATCTAGTTCCCAGTCTCAGAGGGAATGCTTCTAATACTTCACCATGAAGTATGATGCATGCTGGAGGTGTTTAGTAAATATTCTTTAGTGTGTCAAAGAAGAACCCTTTTATCCCTAGGATTCTAGGAGATTTTATCATTGACTTTTTAATTTCATCATTTGATTTTCTGTGTGTATTGAAGTGATATTTCTCCTTCATTCTGTTAATATAGAGAATTGCAACAATTGATTTTCAAATATTAGACTAACTTCATATTCCTAGAGTAAATTCAACCATGGTCATAATTTATTTTCTGTTTGTATAGTTTGCTGAGTGTCTGCAAATTTTTAAAGGGTTTGTATCTATCTCTATGCAAAAAGATAATATACTACTTACCTCTTTTATAATGGCCTTGACAGATTTTTCTCACAAATCTAGTTGGAAATATTATCTTTTCTTTATTCTCAAAAACGTATTTAAGATTGCTACATTTCTTTTTTAAATATTTGCCAGAATTCATTAATGACGTCATCTGGGCCTGAAGTTTTTTGTAGGAAGTTCTAAAAATATTGTTTCATTATTTTTAATAGATATAGAATTATTTAGCATTCTTTTTTTTCTGTCAGTTTTGTAAACTGTCTCTCTAAGAATTTGTCCATTTATGTTCTCAAATATAGTAGACAATGTTGTAAATAATATTCCTATTTTAATGTTTGCAAGATCTGTCATGATGCACACTTACTAATTTCTGTTGTTTTTCACTACCAGTTTCACTGGTTATCGATTGTATTAGTCTTTTACAAAAAAAATATATACTTTTGCTCAAAGAAAGTATAGTTGAGGTTTGCAATGAGATGTTATGGTATACATACACATAGTAAAATGGCTACATAGTGTTGCAAATTAACATATCTGTTATCTCACACAGTTACTCTTTTGTGTGTGACAAGAGCAGCTAAAATCTACTTATTGAACAAAAATTGTTAACATAATACAATTATAGTAACTTTAGTTCTCAGGTTGTACATTAGATCTCTGAACTTACTTATTCTATGTAGCTGCTATTTCATAACCTTTGACATACATCCTCCCATTTCCTCTCCATACCTCCCCCCGCCCTTGATAACCAGTATTTTGTTCTCTATATTTGTGTATTTATTTTTTAATGTTACACATATATAATAGACTATACAATATTTTTCTTTCCGCATATGGCTTATTTACTTAGTGAAATGTCTTTCAGTTCCATTTATGTTGTGACAAATAACATAGTCTCCTTTTTATGGCTTCCATTTGTCTATTTTATCTTTTGTTGTCTGTGTTTTTGTGGTCTTCTCCTATAAGTCTTTATTCAGACCAATGACCTGAAGTGTTTCCCCAATGTTTACTTCTAGAAGTTTCATAGTTTAGGTATTATATGTAGGACTTCAGTCCATATTAATTTGAATTTTGTATATGGTGAGAGAAAGGAAGCTAGCTTCATTTTTCTGCATATGCTTATCCAGTATTCTCAGCACCATATATTGAAGAGAGTGTCCTTTCATCAGTGTATGTTCTTCGGGCTTTGTCAATAATGAGTTGGATGTAAATGCATGGATTTATTTCTTAGTCATCTATTCTTTTTAATTGTCTACATGTCTGTTTTAATACTAATACCATACTACTTTGGTTACTATACCTTTGTAGTATACTTTGAAGTCAGGTAGTGTAATGCCTCCAGCTTTGTTCTTTTTGCTCTGTATTGCTTTGGCTACTTAGAGTCTCTTGTGGTTCCATACAGATTTTAGGTTTTTTTTTTTTCCTATTTCTGTGAAGAATGTCATTGGTGTTTTGGTAGAGATTGCATTGAATCTGTAGAGCCCTTTGGGTAGTGTTGACATTTTAACGTATTAATTCTTCCAATATTATGAACATAGGCTATCTTTTGTTTGTATTTGTGTGTTGTCTTCAGTTTATTAAATCAGTGTTTATAATTTTCCTTGGAGATAACTTTCACTCCTTTGATTTAATTCTACAGTATTTCATATGTTGTGTTGCTATTGTAAGTGAAATAGCTATCTTTATTATTTTTCAGTTGTTCATTGTTGGCATGTATAAATGGCACTACATTTTTATGTCAATTTTATATCCTACAACTTTTTGAATTTGTTTATACATGCTAACAGTTTTTAGGTAGAGTGTTTGTATCATGTTGTCTACAAACAAGCATAATTTGACTTCTTCCTTTCCATTTCAGGTGCACTTAACTTCTTTCTCTTGTCTAATTGTTCTGGCTAGGATGTCTAATACTATGTTAAATAAAGTGATGAACGTATTCATTCTTGTTTCCAATCTTAAGAGGAAAAGTTCAATTGTCACCATTGATTATGATGTCAGCTGTGAGTTTGTCAAATATGTCCTTTATTTCTGTGAGTATGTTCTTTGTATGTCCAGCTTGTTCAGTTTGTATCATAAAAGTATGTTGAATTTTGTCAAATACTACTTTACCATCTATTGAAATGATGATTTGTTTTTTTCCTTGATTCTGTTAATATGATATATCATGTTCATTGATTAGCATGTGTTGAACCATCCTTGCATCCCTGAAATGAATCCCTCTTGATCATGGTGAATAATATTTCTAATGTATTGTTGGATTCAGTTTGCTAGTACTTTAAAATAATTTTTGCATCTATGTTTATTAGGGATATTGGCCTGTAGTTTTCCATCTTTGTTCTGTACTTGTCTAGTTTTGATACCAAGGTAATATTGACCTCATAGCATGAGTTTAAAAGTATTCTGTCCACTTTGATTTTTTGGAATAGTGTGAATAGAAATGATATTAATTCTTCTGTTAAATTTTGGTAGAATTCAACAGTGAAGCTATCAGGTCCTAGACTTTATATTGATGGGAGACTTTTTATTACTGCTTTGATTTCATTACTCATTATTGATCTGTTCAGGTTTTGCATTTCATCGTGGTTCAATCTTAGTAGGTTGTATGTGTCTATTAATTAGTCTATTTTGATAGGTTTTCCAATTTGTTGGCATATAGTTACTCATAGTAGTCTCTAATGGTCAATTGCCTTTCTGTGGTATCAGTTATTTCTCTCTTTCATTTCTAATGTTACTTGATTCTTCTTTCTTTTTTCTTAATCTAGCTAACAGTTTGTTAATTTTGCTGGACTTTTTGAAGGCAAACCTTTCATTTTGTTGGTTTTTTGTGTGTCCATTTTATTTATAGCTGATCTGATTTTTTTTTCTTTTTTTGCTTTTGCATAGCAGGGAGGCTGAGGTGGGGGAAATGCTTGAGCCTGGGAGGTGTGCACCATCACACCAAGTTAACTACTTAATTTTTTGTGTGTGTGGAGACAGGGCTCTCCCTATGTTGTCTAGGCTGGTCTTGAACTCCTGGGCTCAAGAGATCTGCCTGCCTTGGCTTCCCAAAGTGCTGGAATCACAGACATGGGCCACTGTGTTTCACTGGCTCTGATTTGTGTTATTTTTGTCATTCTACTAATTTGGGGTTTGGTTTGTTCCTGCTTTTCTAATTCCTTGAGGTGCAAAATTAGGTTGTTTTGTCAAATCTTTCTACTTTTTTATTGTAAGCTTTTATTGCCATAAACATCTCTGTTAGCAGTATTTTTGCTGTATCTCATAGATTTTAGAATATTGTATTTCCATTTTTACTTGTTTCAAGAAATTTTGAAATTTCTGACTTAATTTCTTCATTGACCCAGTGGTCATTTAGGAATATGTGTTTTAATTTCCATGTATTTGTATAGTTTCCAAAGTTCCTCATTGTATTCCATTGTGATCAGAAAAGATACTTGATAACATTTTAACATTTTTGGATTTGTTGAGACTTGTTCTGTGGCCAAACGTATGGTTTACGCTGAAGAATGTTTCACGTGCTGATGAGAAGAATGTATATTCTGCAGCAGTTGGGTAAAATGTTTCCTAGATATCATTATGTTCATTTGGTCAACGTGTTGTTTAACTGATGTTTCTTTATTCATCTTATGATCTTATGTCTAGATGAACATCCATTACTGAGAGTGGGGTGTTGAAGTTCCCAGTTATTACTGTATTATGGTCTATCTCTCCATTTAACTCTATTAATGATTTTGTTAAAAATTTGTGTACATTGATGTTGGGCCATATATATTTACAATTCTTATATCCTCTTTCAGAATTGACCCCTTTATCATTATATAGTGACATTATTTACATCTTTTTACAGTCATTGACATGAAGTCTAAATTATCTGATAAAAGTATAGTTACTCTTGCTATTGTTTTAGTTTTTCTTTGCTTGGAATATCTTTTTCCATTCTTCCATTTTTAGTCTGTGTGTCACTGTATGTGAGTTCAGTTTCTTTTAGGCAGCATGTATTTTTTCTTGTTTTTTTTTTTAATTATTCATTCACTACTCTACATGTTTTAATTGGAACATTTAGTATATTTACATGCAATACATGCAATTTTTTTTTTCTTGGTTGTTTTATAACTTCTCTCTTTCTTTCTTACTTCTTTTGTGGTTAATGGTTTCCTCTAGTAGTATATTTTAATCTATTGTTTTTGAGAGTTTATTTCTGGTTTTAGTGTATCTATTATACGCTAAAATATATATGCATATATATACTTTTGCTTTGTGGTTACAATGAGGCTTAAAAAAACATCTTATGGATATAATAAGTAAGTTTAAACAGATGACAAGTAACTGATCATAAATAAACATACAAATAACAAAAACTCTACACTTTATCTCCCCTATTTTGACATTTTTATGTCTTAATTTACATCTTTGTATATCGACTGTCTCTTAACAGTTTTCCATAGTTATTTTTATTTTTGGATAGATTCATCTTTGTGTTTCATACTAGAAATATGAGTGGTTTACACACCATAATTACAGTGTTAAAGTATTGGTTCTGTATATTTACTTTTGTCAGTGAGTTTTATACCTTCAAGTGTTTTCTTTTTGTACATTTATATCATTTTCTTTTAGACAAAAAACTCTCTTTAGCATGTCTTGTAAGAGAAGTCCAGTGGTGATGAATTACCTTGGTTTTTTTTTTTTTTTTTTTTTTTTTGTCTGAGAAAGACTCTGTCGCTCCTTCATATTTGAAGAAAGGCTTTGCTGGATACAGCATTTCTTCTTGAAAGTTTTTTTTTCCTTCTTCAGCACTTTGAATATTTCATCCTAGTCCCTCCTGGCCTGTCTGGTTTTTCCTGAGAAGTCTCTTGCCAGATGAATTAAAGGTAGTTTATGTGTTACTGACTTCTTTTTGCTTGCTTATTTTAGAAGCCTTTCCTCGTCTTTGATATTTGAGCTTTTGATTATCATATGCCTTAGGACAGTCTTATTTGGGCTGAATCTGTTTAGTGATGTGTGACCTTCCTATTCCTGAATAATTGTATCTTCCTCTAGGTTTGAAAAGTTTTCTCTTATTGTTTTGTTTAATAAGCTTTCTACCCCCTTGCTCTTTCTCCACTCTCCCTTTGGTGCTAATTATTCTGAGATTTGCAAGAAATATATTCTTTATATCTTCCAGATGTTCCTTATTCTTCTTCATTCTTTTTTTTCTGATTGTATATTGTTCAATAGCCTGTCTTCAAAGTCGCTGAGTTTTCTTCTGTTTCGTCCTTTCTGTTATTGAGAACCTCTAATGTATTTTTCAGTTCAATAAATTAATTTCTCAGTTCAGGATTTCTGTTTAATTTTTAAATTATTCAATTTCCTTGTAAAATGTACCTGATACATTTCTGAATTGCTTTTCTGAGTTGTCTTAGAGTTTGCTGAGGTTCTTGAGGATTGTCTTTTTGAATTCTTGATCTGAAAACTAACACATCACTGTCTCTTTATGGTTAGTCACTGGCTCCCTGTTTTTTTTCCCCCTTTGGGGAGGTCATGGTTCCCTGTTTGTTGTTGTTTGTTGTTGTTTGTTGTAGATATATGTCTATGGCTTCACACTTAAGAGGTATCCTAGTTATTTATTCTAGTATTTGCTGTCTGGCTTGTTTAGGTCTTTTGAAGTTATGTATATTAGAGGTTCTTTGCAGTTGCCTGTGAGTCCCCTTAGTCCTAGATCACTGTTTCCTTATCAATACTAGATGGTGCCTTAAGTCAGTGTTAGCCTTGGCTGTTGCAAACATGAAGAGCACTGCCCATCCTGGAGGGGGAAAATTCCAAAATGGATATGTGGAAAGGCTGGTGTGGGTGCCTGCCCAGAAGACCTGTGGAACATGCCTCCTATAGCATAGTGCTAGTAAATAGACACTGTGATTTAGCATCTCCTTTCACTAAGATAAAGATCAGGGTTTTATAGGCTGATTTTTTTTTTAGTTCTTGCTGTTCTCATTCTTCACAGCTGCCTTTAGGGGTTTTCTACCTAAACGCATTTGGATTGCCTCTCATGGGTTGAGACAGAAATGGTTTTTCTGCAAGGAAATCCAAAATGATGGGGAAGCTAGCTGTCAGCCCCAATTTCACTTTTTCCAGTGCAGAAGCCATAAGTCCAGGAGGAATTTTCTGTGCATGGTGCCTGGTAGATTGGGAGGGGAGCATTGTGGATAGAGAATTCTATTTCTATTACCATTTTGTATGAGTTTTTAACCTCTTTGTGCCCCTGGGGACTTTCTCAGCTTCAGATTTGAGTTCTAGGATATTGCTGGTGACGATCTTGGCATTAAATATTTGTTTTTGATTTTCTTTTGGGGAGAGCGAAGCCAGACTACTTCTACTTCACAGTTCCTGTGCATCACCTGCAGCTAGGGCCGGCTTCATGGTGCTACTCTCTGGACTCTTTCTGGACTGGCCACCGCTGTGCCCCGGAAAGAGCTCACTCTGTGGATCATGAACTCACCTTCACAAGGGGGCCTTAAATAAAATAAATAGTGGCCATGGTTTTAAACTGAGATCCTCAACAAGGTCCTGACAGACAAGTCATAATGGAGTCACTTAGGCTAAATGCCACAGAATCAAACAGAATTTAAGAATGGGTCTATTTTTCCAAAAGAAAACAAGAGATTCACAGCAAGTAGTTACAAGAAGCCCGGATAATGTGACATTAATTCATACCAGGAAAGTAACTTTGAACCACCAATTCACTTTTTGTTCCTCATTTTGCCTTCGTTCCGTCTTTTCTGCCTATAAGATCCACCACCCCTGCTCTGCTCAGCAAAGCACCTTTCTATTTCACAGACTGAATGCTGTGCTATCACTGACTCAGTAATTAAAGCTAATTCATTATTGATATGGTTTGGCTGTGTCCCCACCCAACTCTCACTTTGAATTGTAATAATCCGCATGTGTCAAGGGCAGAGCCAGGTGGAGATAATCGAATTGTGGGGATGGTTTCCCCATTTCTGTTCTTACGATAGTGAATAAGTCTCATGAGATCTGATGGCTTCATAAAGGGGAGTTTCCCTGCACAAGCCCTCTTGCCCGGTCACCACGTGAGACATGACTTTGCTCCTCAGTTGCTTTCTGCCATGATTGGGAGGCCTCCCCAGCCAGGTGGAACTGAGAGTCAATTAAACCTGTATAAATTTCCCAGCCTCAGTTATGCCTTTTTTAGCAGCATGAGAACAGACTAATAGAGTTTGTAAACTCTTAAACTCAACTTCTTAAAATGTCATTCTTTGACAGCCTAGAACCATTTTATTTGCCCAATGACTTATGGCTCTTCACATGAAAAAGTGTATATATAGAGAGAGAGTAGTTGTTCCTTATATCTGAATATTCTTTAAGAGTCTTACAAGATTCACAGCTTCTTGGTGGCTCAACAGGTTGATACTACAGACTTCATGAGCAAGGCTTTCAGTTAGATTTTGCCAAAGGGATGCACTGACAGGGCTGACAGGGTATGGAAGGGTGGAAGGACCTTCTCTGCTTCCTTTCTGCGAGACCATTGGATGACTACAGCTGAAATTCCCTATCTAAAAATCACAAGTCACATACAGAAGCCCTCTTCTATAGCTACCATGATAATTCCCTTTCAAATTCTAAGAAACATATTCTCTCCTTGCTCCTTCTTCTGTTTTTAATTTAATCCACTTTTTCCAGTTTTGTTAGTTGAAGAGTCTGTCAGAATTAGTGTACCAATTTTTGAAAGCGAATTCTTCATCTACTTTTCATGGCTTCAAATGACCTTAGATGTAATACCCCACTGATGGACAGCTACACTTCAAACCTATTTAAGTTATAAACACAAATATCTAATTGTCTGTTGGAAAACTCCATCCCAATTTACCATACATATCTACAACACAACATGTTGCAAATTAAATATTTTATATCTAGCTCAAATGTGTTCTTTATCTCTGATTTCTTACCCAGTTGAATAATCATTGTCAATAAAAAATTTGTATTCAAGTGACATGTATTCAGGCCAGAAATATGTGAAAGTTTAATTGTGAATTTCTGAGATTTTTTAACTCTCCATTTAGATAAAAGTTTAAGAATCTCATGTTTTCTGCTGTCTTCTTCTGCACAAGGGGGGTTATTTATTTTTCACCTTTCACTTGTGATTGAGGTTTTCGTGAGTCTCAGTTGTATGCACTCTTCTATTGAACTCCTTATGCTGGGAAGGCTGTACAATTTACTTCTTCTCATTTATATGTTAAAAAGAGAAGCTGAAGGAGGTCAATGTTAGTGGAAACTTTTGAATGAAAATTGACTTTCTTGGTTTCTTGAGTCACAGGAATTTTAAGTTTATGTCCGTTGACCAAAAAAGAAGATGCCGAGGCAAAGTTAATATAAGTAGAGAGTTCATTTGCACTAAACTTGTGGATTGAACCTGGGAGCATAGACTCAAGTTACCCTGAATATACCCTTCAATTAGCAGCAGTCACAAGTAGATTTTTAAACACACACACACACACACACACACACACACAAAGAGGAAGGGGGAGTGAGCTGATACAAAGTTGTTTACAGGGTTTCTGATTGATTTAGGGAAACAACATTGATTAGTGATTGACTACACGTTGTCAAGCTATAGGGTGTTGGTTATAGTGTCTGCAGTAATATGAAGTTAATGTGTTGCCATTTGTGTCAATAGCAAGTTTAAGAGATGAACACACAGCTCAAGGTAGAAGCAGGATATGACCCGCTGCAGTCTCATTTAACATCTCTCCAGGCCTAATAATTTAAAAGGACTCATATTCGTCAGATAAAAAAAATTTTTTTTAATTCCTCATGTCTGAGCTTTATTTTCTTCCTTTCTCTTTCTTTAACTTCTCTATTTCATTTAGGGCAAATTCAGTAAATCATCTTTCTTATTTTAATCAAGACCCTGGTTTCCAGTGGGAACATTTTATGGTATTTATCCCTCCATTAAGTTGGTTGATCCATTTACTATGATCAGTCTTGCGTATCTTGAGAGGGTGGCAGATGAAGCACCTGTTGCCCTGACCTTTATTTCTCATGGAGAACATGTACCGTGGAGGTCATATAGCTTAAAAACAGAGTTTGAGATCCAAAGAATCTTGATGTATTTGTAAAAATAGCCTAAGTAGTTTTAACTTTTGAGTTCCCTGGTGCTTCTGGCTCAATGTTCCACACATAAAGAAAAAAAACCTGAGGATCATTTGATGCAAGTGCTGCAGTGTTGGCTGTAGAAAACAAAACAAAACAAAAAAAGAAACAAGGAAAACCCTTCGTTCTTCATCAAAATTTTTTCTCTTCTACTCATGGAATGAAGTAGTCACTGAGAGGTAGGTGACCTGCCAGAACCTATACTTGCCATGCTTCCTTGCCTCAAGGTATAATCGTCTCTTCTTACCACAGAGTTATAGGAAGCAGGTGTGCTTTTTTTACTGTCAGTTTTTCCTTCCACCACTTGGGTATAAATGGCTCCAAGATTAGGATACTGGGACAATAAGATTAAGTCTTCTCTGTCACTGAAAGAGAGTTACCTGTGAATAGTTACACCTTTACAGAGCAAGAAGTAACTGTTATTTTGTTAAACCACAAAAATTTGGGCAGTTAATTTGTTACCACAGTGCTGTGGTTTGAACGTTTGAATCCCTTCAAAATTTATATGTTGAAATCCTAGCCTCCAAGGTAATGGAATTAGGAAGTGGGAACTTTGGGAGATAATTAGGTTGTGGGGGCAGAATACTCATGAATGAGATTAGTGCCCTTCTAAAACAAAAGGCCCAAGAGAGACCTCTTGTCCTCTCCAGCATGTGAGAAAAGAGCAAAAGATGGCTATCCATAGAACCAGGAAGCAGGTGCTCACAAGACACTAAATTTGCTAGTGCCTTGAGCTCTTGGACTTCCCAGACAGCAAAACTGTGAGAAATAAATTTTAGTTGTTAAGTCATCCATCTTATGGCATTTTGTTATTGCAGCCCAAGTAGACTAAGACATACAGATAGTGGTTGGAGTTCACATGTATTGAGTTCTGTAATTACTGCAATTGTATTAAGAATTATTAAATTCTGCAATTTTTAAATTATTAAATTTCCAAAATTATTAATTCTGAAATTTTTATACGTTACTTTTCATTTTTCTGGTACACTTAGTTGGCAGATTTTATAACTAATTTACAAGCAAGGAAACTGAGACTCATACAAGCTTATCTTGTCCAAAGTAAAAGCAAAACACTTAAGCATTTATCATTTTTAGATGGTCAGAATGTTTTCCCTTCATTACAGTTCTAACAGCAAAATTTCTTCTCCTTATCCACTGATTGGTCACATGACTCATCTTGGCCAATGAGTCTTCCATTCTACCAGTTACACTAATACCACAGTAGACATCTCGAGACCAAACAGAGCCTAATCAGAGCTCTCCGTAGGACTTGGTGGACAGACATTGAGATAGAAAAATTCATTCCATCAGAGCTACTTACCTAGAACATGTTCCCAAGCATCTTTTTTTTTATTGGAGGAACTAACTTCCTCTGCAAAATAAAGTCAAGCATGAATAAAGGAAGATCAGAGAAAGAGTCCTGGCCATGTTGAATTCTGGTTCTAGCCCTTGAGACCCTGGCAACTGTAACTATATCTTGGTTCCTGTGAGCTTTCCCGGCAACCCTCACAGTTACCTGAGCCAATAAAGTTTCAGTTATGCTTTAACTTGTTTGAGCTGAGTTTACTTATTGCCAAAAAAGCCTAACTAACGTAGTCATAAAATTTCACATAAAAGCGCCATAAGCCAGGTTTACTTAATGACTAAAACTTCCTATTTTATCTCTTTCCCAGTACTTTGAGCTAAGCCGTATCTATATATGTTGTCATTGCTCAGGCTTTTTTGACAAGGTAATTCACATCTTTCTTGTGTATTTATTTATTTGAGATCAGACAGCATTCTTGTTGGTATTTTATGAATTGAGAAAATTGACAGCTGCAATGTCCTCCTATGTCTCGTCTTAACTTCTGTTGAATTTAGGAACCAAAGTTCAGAATTGAAAAATTAAAATCGTATGAAAGTTTCATCTCAATCACAGTTCATTTTTTAAGTGAAAGAAAATATTATCTTCCTAGCATCTCCAAGTGTTCAAAGTTTTGAAACTTAGAAAAATGATATTTTAAATCTCTCCCTCTAAATTTATGTGTGTATAGAACTAAAACTGTGGGGTTAAAAATTAAGCATAGGAAGAAGCTGCAACATCACTGGGTTTATTTTTTGATGAGAAGCTGGTAATGGGGCAGGCAGCACCTTTCATGCTTTCAATACATGCATCAGATATACAAACAGGCCTGGAATGAAATCCCCATAGAGTTTTCCCAGAGGAGGGAACCATATTTTAACTTAGAATTCATTCTGTTCATATAAATTCAAATTAATGTTTTATCATTATACCTATGCCTCCCAGGTATAGGATAAGAAAAGAAATGCTCATGGATGTGTCTATGACAGTAGACACAGAATGCTAATGCAGACAAAAATCCCCTCGTTGCTGTCACTGGGTATGCCATAAAAGAAGCAGCTTTTTTGTTCACAGCTGTCAAGAGGGAGGATCCACCTTTTGCTCAAACCCCAGTCAGAAAGTTAGTCTTTTCTCTTAATAGAGAAGAGTTTATCAACCATCTTGTTATAGGGAACAGGTAACTGACCAGAGACTTAGAAAGCCAACGTTAGAAAGGCAAAAGGTATAGAGCCATATAAAGAAAGCAATACCCTGCCTCCAAACCTATAATTTGTAGCAGACATTTTATACATCCTGTTGGAAAGAACAAAAGTTTACTTTAAATGTCATGCCAAAGACATCCAGCTTAAAGTACAAATTGAAGTAACAAATAAGCAAAGGGAAAGAATTTTATCTCCTGTATCAAGAAAGGACAGAACATGAGTATTATCTTTTAAAAGGAGACAAGAGATGAGGAGATCATAGGGTACTTGCAAAGAAACCTGTAGAATAGAGGATTGATTGATTTATGGCATGACTTTTGTGTCACAACATTCAAAATTGTTTTATAAAATTACGCTGAAGTAACTTTGGAGTTACATGCTCGTGCTTTCAATTCCACAATTAATAGTGCATCTATAGGCCACATAAAGCCATGAGTTGAAGAAATCTTGAAGCATGTATGAACTGTGGGTCCCCACTTGACGACTGTAGTCAAGACTGAGCCTCCCTTAAAAATAAGTAATCTGACTCTTCTCCAACCCCTCTGTCTCCCAAGGAGCAACAGCCTATCTGAGTGCTGAGGGTCTGATGATGTCCCTGGCCTGGATTTCCCTAGTTGGTGGTATTACGAATCTCATTGCTCAGCACTGCCTGGACTGCCCTTGAGGCAGCAAACTTCGCTTTCTCTCCCTGTTGGAAAAAACAAAGGTTTTGTGTTCAGAATTTGTTGCTTCCGGTGGGTTCTTGGTCTTGCTGACTTCAAGAATGAAGCCGCAGACCCTCACCGTGTTACAGCTTTTAAAGATGGTGTGCCCAGAGTTTGTTCCTTCCCATGTTCAGATGTGTCTGGAATTTCTTCCTTCTGGTGGGTTCGTGGTTTCTGACTTCAGGAATGAAGCCGCAGACCCTTGCATTGAGTGTTAGAGCTCGTAAAGGTAGTGCAGATGCAAAGTGAGCAGCAGCAAGATTTATTGTGAAGAGCAAAAGAACAAATCTTCCACAGCATGGAAGGGGACCCGAGCAGATTGCCGCCGCTGGCTCAGGTGGCCAGCTTTTATTCCCTTATTTGGCTCCACCCACATCCTGCTGCTTGTTCAGTTTTACAGAGCGCTGATTCGTCCATTTTACAGAGTGCTGATTGGTCCATTTTACAGAGTGCTTATTGGTGCCTTTACAATCCTTTAGCTAGACACAGAGCACTGATTGGTGCATTTATACAGATTGCTGATTGGTGCATTTACAATCCTTTAGCTAGATACAGAGCTCTGAATGGTGTGTTTTTAGAGAGTGCTAATTGGTGCGTTTACAATCCTTTGACTAGACACAGAGCTCAGGTGCATTTTTACAGAGTGCTGATTGGTGCATTTGCAATCCTATAGCTAGACACAGAGTGCTGGTCAGTGCATTTGCAATCATTTAGCCAGACACAGTGCTGATTGATGTGTTTTTACAGAGTGCTGATTGGTGCATTTACAATCCTTTAGTTAGACACAGAGCACTGATTGGTGTGTTTACAATCCTCTAGCTAGACAGAAAAGTTCTCTAAGTCCCCACTCAACCCAGAAGCCCAACTGGCTTCACCTCTCAGCGTGTTCCCTGAGGGCAGTCTGCCTTTCTTCAGTCTCTCTTTTTTGACTGAATGGGGCATTGGAATCTGTTTGATTCAGCTGTTCCTCAGGGTTAAGCAGCTGTCCCAGTTTCTCAGGAATCAAGGATTTTCTGGGATGGGTACTTTCAGTGCTAAAACCAGTACAATCTCAAAATTGGGACAGTTAGTCACCCTAAATCAAGGTCCCTATTCAAGAAAGGTGATAGATGGCCTTGGCACAGTCTCTGCTCTTTTCATTTCAAGTTTTTCCTAAATGTGGGAGGTGGAAATCTGAGCACCAGTGGAATCAACAATGATGAGGATGATAGAGATAATAACACTGTTGATAATCACTGAGACCTTATGATTGTGCAGTTATTATTCTAAAGATTTTTATGTGTATTATCTTATTCCATGTTTCCAAGAACCCTAGCATTAGCAAAAGTGTCATCCCTATTTAACACGTGGAGAACAGAGGGCAAAGAATTTATGAAACTGAATCCATGTCCACCTGGTGAGGTAGTGGTACAAGGTGAGAAAACAGGGAGTCTAACACCTGAGCTTGCACACTTAAACACTACCATATTTTGATGCACCTTTAATCGGTGACTCTAAGGTCCACTGCTTCAGTTAGAACCTGGGTGAGCCAGGAGTGGGTCCTGGGCCACTTGACTCCAATCTTTCCCCTGACATCAACCCAGAAACTCTACTTAGCTCCAGTGATATTTAATGGGGTTTTCTGAAAATCTGTCTGCTAGTTACACTACATGGCACTTTTGAAACGGGAAAAGTTCCCTTGTCCCCCTCGCAGGCTGTGCAATGGGAATGTGGCTCGCTTCTTCAGTGCCCTGCCACTCAAACCTCTAGGGGAGCGTACAGTCAGGTTGTGGGGCTCTGACCCCAGGGCAGTGTCCGGGGTGAATGTTCACAGCTCCTAAAGCCCCACTGGGTGTGCGTTACAGGGTGCTCTTTTAGTTTCTCTGTCTGTAGGCTTGTGTTAACCAGCTCGATTTAGATCCTCTCCCTTGTTGAAGGACAGAGGGCTTTTTGTATCCCGGGTTCTTGCCTTGACATACTGGAAGAATCAAATCACATGTGGGCTTGGAGAATGAATGCGAGATTTTAATGAGTGGAGGTAGCTCATGAGAAGTCAGAAAGGATGGAATGGGAAGATTTTTCCCTGGAGTCCGGCCACTCACAGGCCGGGGCTCTCCTCCAACTCCCCAGCCAAACTCTGCATCTACTTTGTCCTTCGGTGGCCTAGCAGTGTGCCAGTGCCTGTCGGTGTGTCCCTCTCCGTGTCCAGTCACCCAGGTATTCCTCCGCTGATGTGCTCCTCTTGATGTCCAGCTGCCTGTGTGTTCCTCTGCTGATGTGCTCCAGCCGCCTGTGTGTCTGCCTGCTAGGGCTTTGGGGGGTTTCTATAGGTATACTATGGGGGGGTGGCAGGCCAGGGTGGTCTTGGGAAATGCAGCATTTAGTTGGGAAATGCCTGTCCTCACCCAGATCCATGGGGGTGGAGCCCTAACCAGGGACCATGCCCTCCTCTATCCAGCACTTCCTTTCCTCCCTTCTGTGTCTTTTGTTTGTTTGTTTGTTTGTTTTTGAGACGGAGTCTCACTCTGTCGCTCATGCTGGGTGCAGTGGCGGCGATCTCGGCTCACTGCAACCTCCACCTCCTGGGTTTAAGCGATTCTCCTGTTTCAGCCTCCTGAGTAGCTGGAATTACAGGCGTCCGCCACCGTGCCCCGCTAATTTTTGTATTTTTAATAGAGATGGGGTCTCAAACTCCGGACCTCGTGATCCACTCTCCTGGGCCTCCCAAAGTGCTGGGATTGCAGGTGTGAGCCACCGCATCCGGCCCCCTTTTGTCTACTAAAATTCTTTCTCTTGGGTTTCTGTTTTCTCCTTTTTAGGAAGGTAATAATAATTTTCATTATCACCACATTAACAATCTTGTCATGATTATGCTTAATCATCTATGTGAACAACAATTTTAAAAGAGATAAATATTGGTTAGACTATCAGACTTTCAGCAAGCTTTCACAGAGTGGAGAAAAAAATAAAATAACACACATGTGACCACAATGTGGAAGTGATACAGAAGCGCTGAAAAGAGAAGAGCATGGTCCCCTCTGTCTCAAAAAAAAAGAATTTGCTTCATTAACCTCTATTTTCTAGGACCATAGAGTGATGGAATGCAACCGGGTGCTGGGACAGTATCTAAGTCTTAGTCTAAGAAATCTGTCATGGTTCGTAGAATCCTCTGCAAGACATGCAACCAACAGCAGAGATTTGCTTGAATAAAGATGCCAGTTTCCATTGATCTATGAAAATGTGCTCTACCCTCTGATTAGAATGGAATAAAACCTATCATTTGACATTGGACCATCCGGATGTGGATCTAATAAGTAATAAAAATGTATGTGTAGAGTACCTGTTGAGGGCTGCTTGGCTGTATGATCGTTCTCTCATGCTTCTGCACAGAATATAGAGTAAAAATTTCCCAAATAGAATATATATTTCTGGTGAGTGCAATCTTATTTTTCAAGCCTTGGGGAAAATGACTCACTGCAGCTCTTTATTTATATATCCGTATTGCATAAGTTGACTATCTGGAAAGGGAAGAAGAGTTCATACTTCACATGGTACACCTCCAACTCTCCTCTGAAGCAAAGAAGCAAATTGTTATAATGAAGAACACCAGAGAAGTCTTGTCAACATCACTTTCTGATGGCAAAGCCAGGTATAATTGAATACATGGTTAGGAAAAATAAACATTGCCTACAGGCCTTGATATCTGCATTATCCAGTGTAGTATTGAGGAAATTACATTATGTTTCTCTACTAGTGCCATATTTGTAAATGATAGTTTTTTTTTTTTAAAGTAACTAATGTCCATAGTGAGAAGTTTGGCAGTTGACTCAAATCATCTTTCTACTGAGATGATATTCTATTTTAAATCAGATGTACACCCAGTCTGGGGCTCTTCGTCTCTGTTGCCTGAGAGAGTCTCTTTAGGAAACTCATCCTAAAGCTCATCTCATCATTTTATGTGGCCTCCACAGCAGGCTTTTGATTTTCACTGCAGTTTCTGCCCATAGTGCACACTTGGTGTTTCCATTGCTCTTGCGTGTTGGTCGACCAGGAATTTAGTTCAGCTTCACTCTTCTATGGCTCTCCCACTCAGTCTTGTGTGAACCTATGAATTCCAAGATCTGAGGATACTTCAAGGACACTTCAGGCCCCATAAGTACCTGCTCAAGCTCTTCAAGCTCTATCATCATCCAACTATATTTTATTGACATTTCTTACATTCCAGGTACCTTCCAATATTAATGGCTACAATCGACAGAGCAATTACTATGACCCAGCTATAACAGAGATGCACACATATAGACTCATTGTACACTCATACACAATCTCTGCAAGGTGATGCCATCATCATCCCAATTTTTAAGATGAAGGACATGAGGTGCAGCTAGAAAGTGGCAGTGCTGGCATTTGAACTTTGGCAATACATCTCAAGTCTCTGTGCTCTGCATCACTGGACTATGTTGACCTTTATATTTGTTACTAAATTTTATCTCAATTGTTAAAAATCTGTATGTTGGTGTCTATTCCAGTTTTACAGTTGAAGACATAATAACTCAAAAAGATTGAACAAACTTCTTACAGTCCCACACCCAGTTAGAGGCAGAATTGGAGTTTGAATCTAGGTGGAGCTGACACCAAAGAACATGCATATTCCGGTAAAATAGTTTCCCTCTGTTGTGGTTTCATAATTTTGAAATTCATATGTTGTATTGATTGCATTCCACCTGTTATGATACTTATCTTTCACATGGATGTTAAAAAGCACATAGTTAGGGCTTACCATGAGCCAGACACTAGATTTGGACAACGCTGTCAACACATATGAGGACAGTCAAAAAAACAGACAGTGGCCAGTCTCTAACCTCTAAATATCAGACATGGAGTTGTCACACTTTCAACAAAGAACCTGCACAGTCAATGGGAACTCCATTTTTTAATTACAGTTTTGTAGGATTCTGCAGCCAGGAGTTAACCAGGGAGCAAAGAGGAGGCCAAAAGCTAACAAAGCTCTGCCTGCCATCCCTACCTAGCCTGTGAAACAGGGCTACACTTTTTTTCTGCCCATGTATGCAAATTCTTAGAAAGAGGGAAGCTTTAAATATTTTTTTGATTGAAAACCACAGCTTGGAAATATTTTCACAAAGTCATTGCAATGACTTTATACTCGATTTGAGTTCTATTGAGAACCTTCATAAGAAACCTCTGATCCTAGCTCAGGAGGCCCTCCAGGCTGATACTGTCAGTCTTTGATGACCTTGTTTGCTGGTCTAGCAATTCCTGAAGCTTTATAATTGCCCAACCAGCCATTTTCACATTCCGGCCCTGTAACTCTGTTTTTTCTTGAAATTAGGTAAGTACGTTTTTCCTCTTTGTCTCTCTGGGAACATTCTAATCATTGCTTAAAGACTAAGTCTATTTTAATTTCTTCAGCAAAGAGGGTTCTGCTCTTTAACTGTAGTTGATCATTGCCTTCTTCCTACAACTTCTATGCCTTGTGTTTCTTATTACTGTGTTTATAATTGGCACCAAATTTATATGTTTACATATCTGTCTCTCCTTCTAGATTGTATATTCTCTGGGGCATGAGAGGTGCTCTAATTTAGTATATTATCTAGACTAGAAAAAGCAAACTGTGTTTTAAAAAGCTTTGAGCTTGGGAGCCCCTTAAGAACTTCAGCTTGGCTAGGACTGCAACTGTCTGCAAGCATAGTCGTCAGGTCACCAGATAAGAGTCCCCATAGTGACCTGGAGCAAGAAATCAGATTCCTTGGGACAGTAGGCTGGTCTGAGGCAAGACCCAGTGGTGATGTGATTTTGTGCCAAGGTCACTGGAGAGAAGCAAGTAACACGAGAGACAGAAACTGGTCACCGGCCCCAACTGTGAAGGCATGCCCCTCAGCCTTTAGCTAGGAGAGACAACCAAGACTCAAGGCCAGATGGGAGCAACTGCAGGAAGGGAGCAGGCCAAGCAGAAAGGACTTAGGACAAGAATGATCAGGGCACATGCCTTTGTGTGTTGGGGTCATATCCCTGTCACCTGGGGAAGGTGCAGGGTTAGGATAGGATGGACCAATTTACAGATGGAATTTCAATTCTAAAATCCTGATACTGAGGGAAGAAGACCTATTTTTACCTTTGAAAGGCATTTTCAAAATCTTTGGTCACCGATGCGTGATGAGTTCTAGAAAAAATTTAAGAGCTTACCCTCTGGTGTCATTGGTATTACTAGCAGGTTATGGCTTTGCTACATCTGTTTCTCTCAGTGAAATGCAGCCTAGCATGTCTTTTAGAACAATGAAAGAATGGACTGCATTTTCTGATGGCTTTATCTGATGTCATAAATGAATGAAAGTTGAATGTTTCCTTGAGTGCTTTAAGAAACACATTGAATGCTAATTAGCTCATAGGATAACAGAATTGGTCCCTGGAAGAGAGCATCAAAGATGAAAAGGTTGTGAAGAATATTTAGGATTTGGAAAAACGATTTTGGCTTCTGAGAATGTTCAAGGCCATTTCTGGTTTTATATATTCCGGTAAAAACCTGAGGGATCCTTGTTTATGTACTCTAAGGGATTGTGCTAACTTTTTCTTGAATGGAGGGGATAGCAGTGGCACATGTTTAATTCATGTCAGTGTAGGGATTTATAAGAATGCTGATTGCACTCACTTTCTACATGTGCCAGGGACCCTGCCATGCAGGATAGAAGCACATTTTCCTACTTCCATTTACCACAAATTTATGCACTCATTTTAGAACCATAAAATGAATTTGCCATGGGTCTGGGGAGCCCTGAAATTCATACTGCTTCTGTTTCAGAAGAGGAGGCCAAGGGTTGTTGAGGTTATGTCATTTGAACACTGGACCTAGAATCAGGAGACCCAGGCCACAACTCCAAGCCTGCACCTACACGGTCTTTGATCTTGAGCATGTTATTTAGTATCTTTGAGCCTGCACTTCTTCCCCATAAGAAGGGGAATGTATATCAATCTTAGGATGTTTGTTGTCAGAAGAAAATAAAACGATGAGAATGTGAAAATTTTTGATACGATCTTAGACACATACTTGTTGCATTTGCGTCTTCACGCAAGGACATAGACGCTTATTATTACTTGGGCCTTTCAGGTCCCATCTTGCCAGGTCCTCCAAAAAGTCATCCTTTCTGCTTGCCCACTTAAAAGTCACTAAATTAGACCCCTCCCTTCCCATATTAACTTATTTATTTACATATATGTTTACCGATTTCTATACCAGACACTCTAAATTTACACTTGATGCCAGTGTGAGTTTAATTGTGGAGGCCATAATGAATTACCTCAAACTTAGTGGTTAAAAACAATACGTACTTATGCTCTTACACTGCTGAAGGCCAGAGTCCTGAAATCAAGGTATCAGCAGGACTCCTTGTGCTCCCTCTGGGGCCCCGGGGAAGAATATGGCCCTTGCCTCTCTCAGTTTCAGGTGGCTGCCAGCATCACCTGGCTTTTGGCCACATCACTGCAATCTCTGCCTTTGGGGCCAAGTTGCCTCCTCCTCTGTGTATGTGCCTCATATCTCTCAGCTTCTCTCTTAGGACAAAAGGGATGGAATTTAGGGCTCACCCAGATAATTAAGGATAGTCTCATCTCAAGATCCTTAACTGAATTATACCTCAAAGGTCCTTTTTCCAAATAAGGTAATACACAGTGCTGAGATAACGATATGGACCCATCTTTGAGAGCCATTATCAGCCTGCCACAGAGTCCAAGGAAGAATTTAAGATGATTTATTGATGTCCTGGAACAAAATACTCGAAGATCACTTTATATTTTAAGTCAATTTATAGAGCAGAAAATAATCTTAAGTGGGTTAGCATGGGCTGACAATGGCCCTCTGGCAGGTTCTCCTGCCCATCAGTGCTATGTGAGGCAGGATGGGTGAGGCATGCCCAACAGGAGGTCAGTCCAGGGCACAGACAGCTTCACCAGAGTTCTCTCTTCGCCCTTTCTGACTGATGCAGGATTTTTCTCAGGCCGTTCATGGGACTTGTGATGGGGGCAAACTTTTACTTTGCCTGCCATGCTCAACCCCTTGCAGGAGGGAGCACGTGAGCGAGTGAGTGCAGAACCTGGCTGGCTGCTCTGGGCACCGACACAGGAGCAAGTTCTCTGCCGGGCCAATGGCCAGACCAGGCACAAATGAGCGAGTGTGAGACTTGGCCAGCCGCTCCAGGTGCCAGCAGGAGCAAGTTCTGGCGGCAGTGCCCAGGTCGGGGCAGTGAGTGCCGGCAACCCGCCCAAGTCCCCAGAGCGAGTGTTACAATGCTCCTTTAGTTCCACCACCTGTGGACGGCTATGTGTTAACAGCTCAGCTCAATTAGCCCCTTGCCTCATTGCATGGGGCGGCTGCCCTCCACCAGCAAGGGCAAAGGACTGGTGTGACGGCCTTGTTTTGGGTACCCACACTTGGTGGGTCCTGAACTCTTGTCCAGTGTACAAGGAAAATGCATTTGTGGGGACGCTTGAAGGATGGTGAAGGCAAATAATTTTATTGAGTGGTGGGACTGGTTCCCCGTGTGATGGGAGTCAGAGAGGGGACAGGAAGGGCAGCTAGTTCTCCCCAAAGTGTGGCTGTCTCTTCCCCGAAGTCAAGCCGTCTCTTCCCCGAAGAAGTCTGGCCATCTTCTCTCTGAACATAAGCCATCTCTCCCCTCTACCAACGGAGTATGGGGTCTTTATAGGCACAGGATGGCGGGGATGGGGCAGGCCATAGGTAGTTTTGGAAAAGGCAACATCTGCTTGGTGAAAAGGCGCTATTCAGAAAGAACCAATCTGGAGAGAGTGGGCAAACAGGAATAGAAGTTCTCACTTTGGGCCCCGGGTTTTAGGCTTTTTGGCTTAAAGGTGGGGTTTCACCAGGGACCTGTCTCTGTCTGCCTGGAGCCTCTGTCTCTGCCTCTTGCCTCTATCATGATCAGAAGCTTGTGTCCTGTCATTTGAATTTGTTGAACATATTAGTGTATTTGATATACACAAATCTTCACAAACCAGATTGCTGCTATGAGACTGCGGATTAAAAACAATAATGTAAATGTACTTACATTTACTTGTGCTAAATGTAAACACAAGTAAATTATAAGACAATAGCAGTGATGATCTGTCTCCCTTTTCTGGTATACTCTCATCATTGTCACTTGTCCACTAAGTATTACAATTACTTGGAAGACTAAAATATATATTTGCTATCATCATTATGAAGAATAAACATTGCCTTGAGTATATTGTGCCCTTACGTTACTAGCTAATGATAACAGAAAGCAAAATGAGTGGCAAGTTATGAAAATATACATTGTTAATTTTATCTTTATGTCAATTTTGAACCTTGTGAATTTATTTGTTTAATTACATACATACTATATCTGAACAGGAATACCTGTATGTTGGAGGTGATTGTACTTGTTTTTCTGATAGAATATGCAATCAGAAAGGTTTGGTGATCATTTTTCTATCTCATGTGACTATAGCTTGGGTGCTTATTTGACCTCTATGTTCTCAACTCTTTTTTTTTTTTTTTTAATTTATTTATTATTATTATACTTTAAGTTGTAGGGTACATGTGCATAACATGCAGGTTTGTTACATATGTATACTTGTGCCATGTTGCTGTGCTGCACCCATCAACTCGTCATTTACATCAGGTATAACTCCCAATGCAATCCCTCCCCACTCCCCCCTCCCCATGATAGGCCCCGGTGTGTGATGTTCCCCTTCCTGAGTCCAAGTGATCTCATTGTTCAGTTCCCACCTATGAGTGAGAACATGCGGTGTTTGGTTTTCTGTTCTTGTGATAGTTTGCTGAGAATGATGGTTTCCAGCTGCATCCATGTCCCTACAAAGGACACAAACTCATCCTTTTTTATGGCTGCATAGTATTCCATGGTGTATATGTGCCACATTTTCTTAATCCAATCTGTCACTGATAGACATTTGGGTTGGTTCCAAGTCTTTGCTATTGTGAATAGTGCTGCAATAAACATACGTGTGCATGTGTCTTTATAGCAGCATAA
Organism: Macaca mulatta; assembly: GCF_049350105.2. NCBI lineage: Eukaryota > Metazoa > Chordata > Mammalia > Primates > Cercopithecidae > Macaca > Macaca mulatta. Next base: position 11,715,151 of record NC_133417.1, read on the forward strand.
TTTATAATCCTTTGGGTATATACCCAGTAATGGGATGGCTGGGTCATATGGTACATCTAGTTCTAGATCCTTGAGGAATCGCCATACTGTTTTCCATAATGGTTGAACTAGTTTACAATCCCACCAACAGTGTAAAAGTGTTCCTATTTCTCCACATCCTCTCCAGCACCTGTTGTTTCCTGACTTTTTAATGATTGCCATTCTAACTGGTGTGAGATGGTATCTCATTGTGGTTTTGATTTGCATTTCTCTGATGGCCAGTGATGATGAGCATTTTTTCATGTGTCTGTTGGCTGTATGAATGTCTTCTTTTGAGAAATGTCTGTTCATATCCTTTGCCCACTTTTTGATGGGGTTGTTTGTTTTTTTCTTGTAAATTTGTTTGAGTTCTTTGTAGGTTCTGGATATTAGCCCTTTGTCAGATGAGTAGATTGCAAAAATTTTCTCCAATTCTGTAGGTTGCCTGTTCACTCTGATGGTAGTTTCTTTTGCTGTGCAGAAGCTCTTTAATTTAATGAGATCCCATTTGTCAATTTTGGCTTTTGCTGCCGTTGCTTTTGGTGTTTTAGACATGAAGTCTTTGCCCATGCCTATGTCCTGAATGGTACTACCTAGGTTTTCCTCTAGGATTTTTATGGTATTAGGTCTAACATTTAAGTCTCTAATCCATCTTGAATTAATTTTCGTATAAGGAGTAAGGAAAGGATCCAGTTTCAGCTTTCTACTTATGGCTAGCCAATTTTCCCAGCACCATTTATTAAATAGGGAATCCTTTCCCCATTTCTTGTTTCTCTCAGGTTTGTCAAAGATCAGATGGCTGTAGATGTGTGGTATTATTTCTGAGGACTCTGTTCTGTTCCATTGGTCTATATCTCTGTTTTGGTACCAGTACCATGCTGTTTTGGTTACTGTAGCCTTGTAGTATAGTTTGAAGTCAGGTAGCGTGATGCCTCCAGCTTTGTTCTTTTGACTTAGGATTGTCTTGGAGATGCAGGCTCTTTTTTGGTTCCATATGAACTTTAAAGCAGTTTTTTCCAATTCTGTGAAGAAACTCATTGGTAGCTTGATGGGGATGGCATTGAATCTATAAATTACCTTGGGCAGTATGGCCATTTTCACGATATTGATTCTTCCTATCCATGAGCATGGTATGTTCTTCCATTTGTTTGTGTCCTCTTTTATTTCACTGAGCAGTGGTTTGTAGTTCTCCTTGAAGAGGTCCTTTACATCCCTTGTAAGTTGGATTCCTAGGTATTTGATTCTCTTTGAAGCAATTGTGAATGGAAGTTCATTCCTGATTTGGCTCTCTGTTTGTCTGTTACTGGTGTATAAGAATGCTTGTGATTTTTGCACATTAATTTTGTATCCTGAGACTTTGCTGAAGTTGCTTATCAGCTTAAGGAGATTTTGGGCTGAGACAATGGGGTTTTCTAAATATACAATCATGTCATCTGCAAACAGGGACAGTTTGACTTCTTCTTTTCCTAACCGAATACCCTTGATTTCTTTTTCTTGCCTAATTGCCCTAGCCAGAACTTCCAACACTATGTTGAATAGGAGTGGTGAGAGAGGGCATCCCTGTCTTGTGCCACTTTTCAAAGGGAATTTTTCCAGTTTTTGCCCATTCAGTATGATATTGGCTGTGGGTTTGTCATAAATAGCTGTTATTATTTTGAGGTATGTTCCATCAATACCGAATTTATTGAGCGTTTTTAGCATGAAGGGCTGTTGAATTTTGTCAAAAGCCTTTTCTGCATCTATTGAGATAATCATGTGGTTCTTGTCTTTGGTTCTGTTTATATGCTGGATTATGTTTATTGATTTGCGAATGTTGAACCAGCCTTGCATCCCAGGGATGAAGCCCACTTGATCATGGTGGATAAGCTTTTTGATGTGTTGCTGAATCCGGTTTGCCAGTATTTTATTGAGGATTTTTGCATCGATGTTCATCAGGGGTATTGGTCTAAAATTCTCTTTTTTTGTTGTGTCTCTGCCAGGCTTTGGTATCAGGATGATGCTGGCCTCATAAAATGAGTTAGGGAGGATTCCCTCTTTTTCTATTGATTGGAATAGTTTCAGAAGGAATGGTACCAACTCCTCCTTGTACCTCTGCTAGAATTCAGCTGTGAATCCATCTGGTCCTGGACTTTTTTTGGTTGGTAGGCTATTAATTGTTGCCTCAATTTCAGAGACTGCTATTGGTCTATTCAGGGATTCAACTTCTTCCTGGTTTAGTCTTGGAAGAGTGTAAGTGTCCAGGAAATTATCCATTTCTTCTAGATTATGCAGTTTATTTGCGTAGAGGTGTTTATAGTATTCTCTGATGGTAGTTTGTATTTCTGTGGGGTCGGTGGTGATATCCCTTTATCATTTTTAATTGTGTCGATTTGATTCTTCTCTCTTTTCTTCTTTATTAGTCTTGCTAGTGGGCTGTCAATTTTGTTGATCTTTTCAAAAAACCAACTCCTGGATTCATTGATTTTTTGGAGGGTTTTTTGTGTCTCTATCTCCTTCAGTTCTGCTCTGATCTTAGTTGTTTCTTGCCTTCTGCTAGCTTTCGAATGTGTTTGCTCTTGCTTCTCTAGTTCTTTTAATTGTGATGTTAGAGTGTCAATTTTAGATCTTTCCTGCTTTCTCTTGTGGGCATTTAGTGCTATAAATTTCCCTCTACACACTGCTTTAAATGTGTCCCAGAGATTCTGGTATGTTGTATCTTTGTTCTCATTGGTTTCAAAGAACATCTTTATTTCTGCCTTCATTTCGTTATGTACCCAGTAGTCATTCAGGAGCAGGTTGTTCAGTTTCCATGTAGTTGAGCGGTTTTGATTGAGTTTCTTAGTCCTGAGTTCTAGTTTGATTGCACTGTGGTCTGAGAGACAGTTTTTTATAATTACTGTTCTTGTACATTTGCTGAGGAGTGCTTTACTTCCAATGACGTGGTCAATTTTGGAGTAAGTATGATGTGGTGCTGAGAAGAATGTATATTCTGTTGATTTGGGGTGGAGAGTTCTATAGATGTCTATTAGGTCTGCTTGCTGCAGAGATGAGTTCAATTCCTGGATATCCTTGTTAACTTTCTGTCTCGTTGATCTGTCTAATGTTGACAGTGGAGTGTTGAAGTCTCCCATTATTATTGTATGGGAGTCTAAGTCTCTTTGTAAGTCTCTAAGGACTTGCTTGATGAATCTGGGTGCTCCTGTATTGGGTGCATATATATTTAGGATAGTTAGCTCTTCCTGTTGAATTGATCCCTTTACCATTATGTAATGGCCTTCTTTGTCTCTTTTGATCTTTGATGGTTTAAAGTCTGTTTTATCAGAGACTAGTATTGCAACCCCTGCTTTTTTTTTGTTCTCCATTTGCTTGGTAAATCTTCCTCCATCCCTTTATTTTGAGCCTATGTATGTCTCTGCGTGTGAGATGGGTCTCCTGAATACAGCAGACTGATGGGTCTTGACTCTTTATCCAGTTTGCCAGTCTGTGTCTTTTAATTGGAGCATTTAGTCCATTTACATTTAAGGTTAATATTGTTATGTGTGAACTTGATCCTGCCATTATGATATTAACTAGTTATTTTGCTCGTTAGTTGATGCAGTTTCTTCCTAGCCTCCATGGTCTTTACATTTTGGCATGTTTTTGCAATGGCTGGTACCGGTTGTTCCTTTCCATGTTTAGTGCTTCCTTCAGGGTCTCTTGTAAGGCAGGCCTAGTGGTGACAAAATCTCTAAGCATTTGCTTATCTGTAAAGGATTTTATTTCTCCTTCACTTATGAAACTTAGTTTGGCTGGATATGAAATTCTGGGTTGAAAATTCTTTTCTTTAAGAACGTTGAATATTGGCCCCCACTCTCTTCTGGCTTGTAGAGTTTCTGCTGAGAGATCTGCTGTTAGTCTGATGGGCTTCCCTTTGTGGGTAACCCGACCTTTCTCTCTGGCTGCCCTTAAGATTTTTTCCTTCATTTCAACTTTGGTGAATCTGGCAATTATGTGTCTTGGAGTTGCTCTTCTCGAGGAGTATCTTTGTGGCGTTCTCTGTATTTCCTGGATTTGAATGTTGGCCTGCCCTACTAGGTTGGGGAAGTTCTCCTGGATGATATCCTGAAGAGTGTTTTCCAACTTGGTTCCATTTTCCCCCTCACTTTCAGGCACCCCAATCAGACGTAGATTTGGTCTTTTTACATAATCCCATACTTCTTGCAGGCTTTGTTCATTTCTTTTTCTTCTTTTTTCTTTTGGTTTCTCTTCTCGCTTCATTTCATTCATTTGATCCTCAATCGCTGATACTCTTTCTTCCAGTTGATCGAGTCGGTTACTGAAGCTTGTGCATTTGTCACGTATTTCTCGTGTCATGGTTTTCATCTCTTTCATTTCGTTTAGGACCTTCTCTGCATTAATTACTCTAGCCATCAATTCTTCCACTTTTTTTTCAAGATTTTTAGTTTCTTTGCGCTGGGTACGTAATTCCTCCTTTAGCTCTGAGAAATTTGATGGACTGAAGCCTTCTTCTCTCATCTCGTCAAAGTAATTCTCCATCCAGCTTTGATCCGTTGCTGGCGATGAGCTGCGCTCCTTTGCCGGGGGAGATGCGCTCTTATTTTTTGAATTTCCAGCTTTTCTGCCCTGCTTTTCCCCCATCTTTGTGGTTTTATCTGCCTCTGGTCTTTGATGATGGTGATGTACTGATGGGGTTTTGGTGTAGGTGTCCTTCCTGTTTGATAGTTTTCCTTCTAACAGTCAGGACCCTCAGCTGTAGGTCTGTTGGAGATTGCTTGAGGTCCACTCCAGACCCTGTTTGCCTGGGTATCAGCAGCAGAGGCTGCAGAAGATAGAATATTTCTGAACAGCGAGTGTACCTGTCTGATTCTTGCTTTGGAAGCTTCCTCTCAGGGGTGTACTCCTCCCTGTGAGGTGTGGGGTGTCAGACTGCCCCTAGTGGGGGATGTCTCCCAGTTAGGCTACTCAGGGGTCAGGGACCCACTTGAGCAGGGAGTCTGTCCCTTCTCAGATCTCAACCTCCGTGTTGGGAGATCCATTGCTCTCTTCAAAGCTGTCAGACAGAGTCGTTTGCGTCTGCAGAGGTGTCTGCTGCGTTTGTTTAGTTTACTGTGCCCTGTCCCCAGAGGTGGAGTCTACAGAGACAGGCAGGTTTCCTTGAGCTGCTGTGAGCTCCACCCAGTTCGAGCTTCCCAGCAGCTTTGTTTACCTACTTAAGCCTCAGCAATGGCGGGCGCCCCCCCCCCAGCCTCGCTGCTGCCTTGCCGCGATATCGCAGACTGCTGTGCTAGCAATGAGGGAGGCTCCGTGGGCGTGGGACCCTCCCGGCCAGGTGTGGGATATGATCTCCTGGTGTGCCTGTTTGCTTAAAGCGCAGTATTGGGGTGGGAGTTACCCGATTTTCCAGGTGTTGTGTGTCTCAGTTCCCCTGGCTAGGAAAAGGATTCCCTTCCCCCTTGCACTTCCCAGGTGAGGCGATGCCTCGCCCTGCTTCAGCTCTCACTGGTCGGGCTGCGGCAGCTGACCAGCACCAATCGTCCGGCACTCCCCAGTGAGATGAACCCGGTACCTCAGTTGAAAATGCAGAAATCACCGGTCTTCTGTGTTGCTCGCACTGGGAGTTGGAGACTGGAGCTGCTCCTATTCGGCCATCTTGCTCCGCCCCCCTCAACTCTTAACTTCAAGTCAATGCCTGGTGAATTTGCAGTTTTGATAATCTCAGTTATCTTGGCTACATTTGTCTTTCCCTTTTTACTTGAAATAATATGAAGTGACCCAGGGTAACTCCTCCAGGACAAGTTCAAGCCTTGTTACTAGAATATACTCAGAGAAGGAATCTAAACAAAATAGAATTGTGACATAAATGAAAGATTTAAATATTAAATCACTTAGGTCAAACGTTGAAGGAGGATTTCTGTCTCTGAGCAATGAGTACACATTCTCTAACAGTATTTCACAGGTGTTCTTCTCACAAAATTTAGAAAATTGCTTCACATTGTTCATAAATAGCTATAAAGGATGCCAGAGAATCTCAGTGTTGAGAAATGTATTTAACACTGTTTGGCTGAGTACGTGTCGTTTGAACACAAAACCGTTGTCCCACAGGGCATAATATGTTATAGGGTGATATAGACAAATAGGTAACTGACAGAAGAGAGACTTTGGCATGGATCGTAACAGTAGCATTTTACCCAGTCAGCTTGCTGGTCTATAATCCTGATGATTTTTCTGGTGGTACTGTTTCACTGTTCAATGTAAATGATCATTGTTTAGCTGACACTGATTGCTGTTGTATCCAACTTGAAATCTACGTTAGAGAGGGATTGTCGCTATTGATGATTTGTACCCAATCATTGCCTCTTGGATACTATTGCAGATTAAACAAACTTCTTCATGCCCCAATTTGCAGGAGAGACTGACAGAGTTGCCCCAGAATGGAAATGGTGATTTGCTTGCACAGATACCTCACACTTTCACTCCAAATGTGGTCTCCAGCTTCAGGGCTGTTATGCTTTGGACTTGGGCATAAAACAGATCTGTTTCAGACTTAGTTCAGTTTTTCACTGGCCACCTTATTTCCCTAATAGCTCTGATCCTCAGTTTTAGCATCTGTAAAATAGAATACATTTTTACAAATTCAACGGCTACATGAATGACAATGAGAAATCCCACAGAACAATTCCTCTCCATGGTTTGTTATCTACCGTCATACTATGAGAACTCCACGTGTTAAGACTTAACTATTGATTCAGTCTTTTTATTGTATCTAAAACTACTTTCTCCCATATTTCAATCCTCTCTTTATTGGGTTTACCCTCTACATTTCTATGCTCTTTCCATGAGAAAAACAAAAAAACAAAAACAGAAAACCTTAGTCAAATTGAATTGAACAAAGTTTAATGTAGCAAAGAGCAATTCATGAATTGGGCAACCTCCCCAAGCCAGAGCAGGCTCACAGAGACTCCAGTGTAGTCACATGGGGAAAGAAGATTGATGGACGGAAAAAGGAAAGTGATATACAGAAAGTGGACGTGGTACAGAAACAGCCATATTGTTTACACCTCAGCATTTGCCTCATTTGAACACGATTTGAACATTGACCACCTTTGAGTAACCAAAGCTCAGTGATTGATTGGCACAAGAGTAGACGACAGTCTGTTTACACCTCTGTTTAGGTTATAGTTCACAATGTACAGAGAAACTTTGAGGTTGAACTTAAAATATGGAAGGAGGCATCTTTAGGCTAAACTTGACTTAACCCATATAATTGGTAATAAGATTCTAAAAGTTTCTATCTAGAATATACTCACATAATAATGGTAAAAAGGAAATAATAATAAAATAGATACTATTTATTAAGTGCCTACTATGTGTCATATATTGAGCTGTCCTATATATTTAATTTGATTTGATTAGACTTAAGATTGGGATCCAAAGAGTTCAGAGTAAACTTCACTGTATTAAAATGTACAGTGACATGAAGAACAATGTAAAATATATGTTGCTTACTCATAAATTATGCATTAAATAAAAAAACAAAACTATTATCTGAGATTATTTTATTGCTACTGTGAGGCCAATTTGACTAGCTATTTCAATGCACATCAAAATTTTTTGTTGTTGTAATGTTGGTTAAAATTTATTTGTATTTGAAAAATACTGGGCTATGTATAGAATAGTTTTCAGAATAAACATATTGAGAAAAATCTGGAGAGCTTTATCAGGAGCAATCTGTAAATTGTGTGCATTGATAAAATAACCACTGCAATTCCAACTGTGACTTCATTGTTGAATCAAGACCAGCATGGTGTGAGTTTGAAAAAAAATCAGAGAAGGGCACTTCAAATGCTAGAAAGAAGTCACATAATTGAAGGCATTAGAGGCTGGAAATTCTCTGAGGTGTAGAATCTGAGGTGCAGGGAGGTGGGTTTCTATCCTTACCATCAGGACCAATGGCTTACTGGCCTACAGTTCAGAGTTACTGTGACGGAAATACAATGGTTACTATGGTAATAGTAAGACAAGCTTAATCAACCTCTGTTTTATACCTAAAGCTCAGTAACAAATCCAAGTTTCCATGGCGAAAATAAATAACAGAAATGGCAGAAAAATGGAATTGACACATTCATTTCAAAAATAAAGCAGCTAAAGAATTCACAGCTTTCTAAAGGAAAAAGATAACATGTATGCGGTCCAACCAAGCACCATGAATTCTTGCTGACTGCTACCGCTGAGCAAGCCTGTTGGTTTTTGTAGGACAGAGCTCTGGGATTAAAGCATTTGGATGAATCCATCTAAACCTCTCTGACTAAAGCTGCTACTCCCAGGTGAGAGACAAGGCCTCTGAACTCATCATGCTGTCTACGGATTCTGGGTCTAGAGGAGAGAAACAAAGAGAAAGAGAGAAAATACTAGGGATCAACATGGAACCAATGCATTTCTTAGAATTCTGAATTTCTAAGCTTTTCACTAAAAAGTCTATTTTCATAAAAAAATTAGTGTCATTTTTTGCATAATTTATATGTGTGATATATTCACATGCACCTATATGCATATGTAGATATAAATTATATATACATACACATATGTATACACACACACATATATATATATATAAGTTTTCATGAATTCTTTCATCTTTAAAACCAAATTGAAAACTTCTTTGGGCAAGGCATTGCCCAAATAGGGCAAGAGACACGCTGGTAGAAGATGCAAGTATCAAAAGGCTGGGCGCGGTGGCTCATGCCTGTAATCCCAGAACTTTCGGAGGCCAAGGCAGGTGGACCATGAGGTCAGGAGTTCGAGACCAGCCTAGCCAAGATGGTGAAACCCTGTCTTTACTAAAAATACAAAAAATTAACCAGGTGTGGTGGCACATGCCTGTAGAGTCCCACCTACTTGGGCAGCTGAGGCAGGAGAATCACTTGAACCCAGGAGGTGGAGGTTGCAGTGAGCCAAAATTCTGCCATTGCACTCCAGCCTGGGTGACAGGAGTGAAACTCTGTCAAAAAAAAAAAAAAAAAAAAAAGCCAAAAAAAAAGGGGGGGGGTTTGCATGTATCCCGGTTCACTTCATTGTTTTAACGGTATCTCAAGGGACCTAGATCTTGCCATATGATGGAGGCTTAGGTTCATTTGAAATGACCTCTACTTGCCTGATCAAAGATAGGACATTCAATGCTTCCCTTTTGTAGTGGAAAGGAAGGGTAGGAATAGTTAGATGGTATTTATTCTTTAACACACCAGCCCCAAATATAAATTGATGGGAATATTTTTTGATTGCTCATTTAGAGAAATGAAAAACAAAAATTAAAAATCATTGAAAAGTGAAAGTGAAAGCATTTATTGTCCATCTTGTCCTTGTTATGCATAAATAATATTTCCAGAAATTCAGAAATATAAAGGCTTGTAGATACGTTGAAGGATTATCACTGCTATTCTTTTATTTTTACAATGTCTACTTTTATTTTAGATATGGGGGTATATGTGCAGGTTTGTTACATGGATGTGTTGCACCCAAGTAGTAAGCATAGTACCCAATGGGTAGTTTTTCAAGTCATGGCCCTTTTCTTCCCACTCTGAACTGGTAGTTCACAGTGTCCATTGTTCCAATGTTTATGCCATATGTGCTCAAAGTTTAGCTTCCACTTATAAGTGAGAATGTTTGGTCTTTGCTTTTCTGTTCTTGTGTTAATTTGCTTAGGGTTATGGCCTCCAGTCCTTCCATATCATTGCGACGTGATTTCATTCTTCTTACGGCTGCATAATATTCCATGGTGTATATGTACCACATTCTTTTTATCCCAACTGCCATTGATGGGCATCTAGCTTGAGATGGGTCTTGTCTCAAAGGAAACAAGACAGACCGGGTCAAGCTCCACAGCATGCTAGATGTTGATTAGAGAAAGTTTCTCTTATTGTGCCCACACACTGTGCTAGGTTAGGCCACCAGCATGTGTGCTTGGTCCCTGCCCTCCTCACTACATGGCACTTTCCCATTTTTACTTTCTGTACCAGCCACAAGAGTATTTGGAAAGATCCTAAAATTCACCACGTTTTTTCCCAACTCAGGGATTTTATATGTCCCTAACTTTGTTTAAAACATCGCTGCCCCTCTAATCCCATGAGGAGTGGAATTATATCATTCAAATCTTAGTTTAAATAGAGATGTTTTCTTTCATTGTTATTGCCAATATCAGTGCCTTATGTTTTCTTACATTTATCTCAGTGTATAAGGATTTATTTCATATATTCTATCTGTTTCTCTCTTTAGACTGTGAGTTCTATAAGGTTAGGAACAGTCTTATCTTCATCCATATAGCCAAAGTCTCTAGCATGATTTCTGGCAAGTTGTTCAATAATATTATAAAGTATATAAGAGATAGGTGATAGAACACTCACAGCAATTCCTTATGTAGATGACAATCTTGCTTTATCACAAACACTTGGGAAATTCACAGGAATTCTTAGGAATATTCCCAGGTCAGATCCCCAGAGATTCTGATGCAAAGAACCAGGACCTTCCACTCACTGTGATCCTGGCTCAGCAGCATCCAAATTTCCTGGTAGCTTGTTAGAAGCATAAGGTCTCAGTCCCTATTCTAAATTTATTGAATCAGAGTCCAAGAATCTTTGGTGGTTCCTATGCACATTAACATTTGAATAACACTGGTTGAGGATGTTTACAAAATAGTCTCCAGCTGTTTCTAATGTTCAGTTTGTTTGCGAACCATTGATCAAGAATATGGCCAAACCAATGGAATAAAAAACAAAATTACTCCCCAGGCAGAACAGATAATATTACATTGTGCGTTTCTTCATTTAACACAGCATTCAGAATGAAGACCAACTTTAATTAGGCACTGTGCCAGACTCAGAAGATACAAAGCACAATCGAGAATATTTTTGTCTTTTAAGAGAATATAAGTCTAGAAGTAGGACATATCCTCCCCAACAATTGATAGCAATAATGTGCTAGAGACACAATTGTAGACATCACACAGGCAAGAAAGATATGCTGAATAGAAAAGGAAGCCCTTTTTACCGGAATTGATATGAAAACCCTTAGGAAGCCTACCCTGGTGACACATCTTGACCTGTGCGTTGAGGTTCATGTGTCAGGGAGAGGTCCAGAGGTGCAGCGACCCAGAGCAGGCTGCTGTGACTGAGAATCTGTGACACATTAGTAAGCTTGGCAGGAGGCAAGAGAAGACTGGCAGGTCCTCAGGGCCACGTGATGCAGGGTGAGCATCCACTGTACTTGTGCAGCCTGGGCCCCTGGAGCCTGAGAGAGGAGACTGGTGTGTGAACAGGCAATTAAACAGTACAATAGCCAGTGGTCTCACAGGCCTGAGCGCAGGAGCTCTGGAGCCATAGAGGGAGCCAGTAGCTAGCCTGGGGACCACAGCTATATCGCAAGGGTACCTATACAATATGAAAGCGAAGGGAAAAGGAGGGTTATTCTAAGCAAAGATGGCAACACATTTGAAGGCTTAACAATTAGGCGAGGCTTCAGAGTGGGGGTGGGGTTTAAGGAAAAATAAAAGCTCCGGAGTGTTTCCAGACCAAGTGTGAGGGAGATGAGGCAGCTGTGAATCTGCAAGGTAGGAAAAAGCCAAAACATGCAGAATCTCCAGTGTCACACAGCCAGCTTGGATTTTACCATTTTTTAGTGGAAAACTGTAAACGATTCTGAATACGAAAGCAATACGATCACACTGTATTTGAAATTTCAGAATGACAAATAAAAACTTGGAGAGGAAGAAGAGCGATGTGGAGGCCAGATTGTGAGTGGGGATGGGTCTCAACAGTCCAAACAGGAAATGATGAGAATTGGCCCTTGTCGATGAGTATCAGAAGGAAAGGTTTGTTACCCAAAATACAACTCTCAAACACAAGAATAACATATTCCTAAGGACTTTTCAGAAAAAGTGGGAGTGTGTTCATGAAGGCAGGAAAATAACTTCTCTCATTAACTTGGAGCGCATTTCTTTTCAAAAGAATTCCGGCCAGGCGCCGTGGCTCAAGCCTGTAATCCCAGCACTTTGGGAGACTGAGACGGGCGGATCACGAGGTCAGGAGATCGGGACCATCCTGGCTAACCCGGTGAAACCCCGTCTCTACTAAAAAATACAAAAAACTAGCTGGGCGAGGTGGCGGCGCCTGTGGTCCCAGCTACTTGGGAGGCGGAGGCAGGAGAATGGCGGGAACCCGGGAGGCGGAGCTTGCAGTGAGCTGAGATCCGGCCAGACTCCCTCTCAAAAAAAAAAAAAAAAAAAAAAAAACAACAACAAAAAAAAAAAACAAAAAGAATTCCCACTACAGCTTATCTGGGCACTTCCGGGTGTACACAGAAAGTCTTACAGCTCTGCAGACCAGTGACCCATAGCCTCCTTCTCTTACCTTTGACCGTAATTCTGGACCGCTCAATCTGGGGTGTCAAAACCCAGGGAATTTGGTGAGAAAGGTGGAGGTGGAACAGGAGGGGAACAGCAGAAGCACTTTCCCCACAAAGTGACCTGACATGGTTTTCTGAAGACAGGCATCATAAACAGCAATGCGAACAATAATAAGACGACTGTGGCAAATACTGTGTCTCAGACCAAGGAAAATGGTCAAATTACAGCTCTTTGATTTAGGGTCAGAAAAAAAATAGACTGGCTGCATAATATTTGTGTTTCCTCACCATGGTCAGGAGAATTACGGATGAGTTAATATCCTAAATCAGAAGATTCCTGAAATCCTGAGGGAGCAGTGGAGGGAATTTTGTAAAATGCATGTGCCTAGGCAAAGAAAGGTGTATTGAGAAAAAGGAGATGAAAAAACTACAAAAATATTTAAGTTACATGTAAACATTTTTTAAAGCTTAGGAATTATGAAATTTCTGAGAATGTATTTTATTTCAAAATACTGACTGTGAGAGCAAGGTGGTAGAGACAGATTTCAAATCCAAGGGATTATCTGGAAGGTAAATCTCCATGAGAGGAAAGCTTCTAAAAATGTGGGTGGTTGACTGGAAAAATTCCAGGATTGCAAAAATAGTAGTACAAATAGGAGCCAACAACTTTTGCACATTTACTATGTGCTAGGCACTGTGGTAGCATCTGTTAGTTAATTTAATCTTCCCTTATAAGGAGAGTTCCATTAGCATTCCCATTTTACAGATGAGAAAACTGCTGAGCTGAGGGTTAAGTAACTTAAATGAGACCACAGAGCTTGTCAGGGACAGAGCTGGTGTCCTAGTGCCAAAGTACATGCTCTGAACAAATGTGGATTATAGTTAGCTTCTATTATGTATTGCAAAACATGACAAATTCAAAAGGAAGAAAAGTTCCTGAACTTGAGGCTACAATTCCTATTTGAAGCTGGGAAGCATATCCTGATAATCCAATCAAATTGCCACAAACATACAACCATTATCAGATTGTGTTTTCTAAAGAAAATCATTCTCATATTGTTCTCCGGTTTAGAATCCCTTAATAGCTATGCCTTCTCTACAGCAGTAGGTACACATGCCTGAACCTGGCTTGGATTCCCTCCACAATCTTGTTACAATGTCTGCAGATTCAATTTTCTGTGCATTTTTACATTCTTATCTCTTTCTACACTCTCTCTTCAAAAATCAGTGCTCCAGCCACAGAGAATCACTGTTCCCCCCGAAACACTTTCTATCTCTGCTTCTTATTCACTGACAGAAACTGGGCATATTCTTCTCATGGGCAATATATGTGAGTTTTTATTTTCCTAAAACATAAACTGGTTTGGAACCATGATGGGCACAAATATCTAATTCATTTTGTCACACAACTAGTAAGTAGGAAATCTAGCATTCAAATGAAACTTCTAACTCTAAAACCACACTTTTCCTATAAATTAAATTGTCTTTCTTTGCCGAACTACTTGCCTCTCATTATCTATGCCATTGATTAATTTCAGCTCACCCATGTTGGAGAAGGAAATCTTGACTAAGAAAGATTTTGTTTTATGACTTAAGACAAGTCAGTTGAAGTTCCAGATTAAACAAGACGGTGATTGAGAAGATTATTGCAGCCTATGATTTAGCATGCCTAGATTCATTCCTATGATCTTCCAAATGTAAATTGCCAAATAACCAGACCTGAAAAGAAATTATCCAAGAATAAAGCAGTAAAAAGAAGCACGCAAGTACAAGTTTCCTACCTTGTTCTTTATCCATACTTCCTTCTCCCAGTCCAGGCTCTTCTTTCAACTCCATGCAGTAAATATTTCTATAAGACCTAACCTGTGCCAAATTCTTCCAGAAACTGAAGCTCTAAAGGTTAACACCCAGAGTGTACTTCCTAGTGAAGTTAACACTAGAGTAAAGATCTCATTGCGATAAAACAACTTCACACTAAAGAATGACCTGTGAACAACAATTCTGCAAAATGGTGCCTTAAAGAGGTTGATCCCACAGTCTAATAAGCTTGGGAAATGCTATGTGCTTTTAGTTCTTCTTTGGTATTTGTTGTAAATATTGTCATGCGTGTCCATACAGAAGACCACCTAAACAGGCTCTGTGTAAGCAACAAGGCTGTTTATTCACTTGGGTGCAAGTGGACTGAGTCTGAAAAGAGAGTCAGCGAAGGGAGATAGGAGAGGGACAGCTTTATAGGACCGGGGTAGGCAGTGGAAAGTTAAAGTTAAAGGTGGTTCTCTGTTGTCAGCAGGGGAGGGGGTCACAAGGTGTATGGTGGAGAGGTCATGAGACTCATTGTCCAGGAGAAGAAGGTCACAGGGTCGATTCATCAGTTAGGGTAGGGCAGGAACACGTCCTAGTGGTGGAATGTCATAAGGTGGGTTAATCAGTTAAGGCAGAAACTGGTTGTTTCACTTCTTTTTTGGTTTTTTGACTCCTCTAGACTTCTTGGCTCCTGCAGGCCATCAGGATATATATGTGCAGGTCACAGGGGTTACAATGGCTCAACTTCAGTTCAGAGACCTGACAAATATTAGCTTATTAAATATCCTGCAGTCCCGGCCCGCGGGATAGTCAGAGCAGGCCCTGGAAGAGGGGGTGGGAATTTGGGGAACAAGAGACACGACAAATGGAGACAAGACAGTGCTCTGATCAAGTCTCGTTTAATGCCGGTAATGCAGTGCCTTATATACACTTGGAGGGGAAGGGGTTGGGCCAGAGGCGGAGATGATCTCATCGCAGAGGGCGTGACCAAGTAGGTATTGGTTTCTCTGGTCGAACGTCATGTTGCACCTGCGCTGTCAGTTGGTAATTTTCCCGGGCACGGGATGGTGCCTGTGCTACAAAGTAACAATTTTCGCGGGGGGGGGGGAAGGGAACAAGTGAAGAAGAAGCAGGAAGAGCGCCATCTGTTATGAGGTATTGATACAAAAGAGAAACAACAAATCTAGGGAGGAGGTAGAAGGTGGAAAGGAATAGAGCTCGGGCGTTTAATCATTAATTATTATTTGCTATGGCCGGGGCGCGCAGCTCCGGACACTGCAGTGATAAAAATCTGTTTTGCTTTCCTTAGCTCTGAATTAACAAGAACCCTCTGACTACAGACACCTCTGTTTTCCCCTGTGCAATATTTAGTAACATTCTGTGGAATTAGAGTTCCTTCAAACACATTTTAGGAAACAGTAGCCAGAAATATTTTAACAGCCTCATAATCAATATCTCTTTTTTTTCTCCTTCCTCAAACAGTTACTTACACTATTGCCAAGGTTGTCTTCCTCAAAGAATTCAGATTATAGAATTTATGCCATGTATTCACACACACACACACACACACACAAAATTTCAAGTCAAACACACAAAAACAAGAAATCCAAGGTCTACCATTTTGTAGTAAATTCTAATGCATCATCAGAGCCTTTTAGGCTTTTTTTTTTTTCTGTCAAAAAGTTTTCTTCAGTTTTATGAACTATTGTTTTCTTCATCTTAACTCCGTGACATGGTATTATCTACCATTCCCACCAAGCCACCAGAGCACACCCTTGATGTTGGTTACTATGGTATTACTCTCTTCTACCTCTGCCTTTAGAGACTCCGTGTACTCTGCTAGAATCCAGGCCGAGAACTTCCATGAATTCATTCTTGATCCCCACCACCTTAGGTAAGCACTCCCTCTCCTCTGCTTCCATTGTCTGTGCCACTGATTCTTCTCATAGTCTATGGCACTGATTAATTTCAGCTCACACATGTTGGAGAAGAAGGTAATTGTCACTAAGAAAAAATTTTCTTTGATGACTTTTTAAGACAAGTCAGTTGAAGTTCCCAATTAAACAAGACAAGTGGTTGAGGAGATTATTGCAGCCTATGATTTAGCATATCTAGATTTTTTTCCTATGATCCTATCTTCCAGATATGAATTGTTGAATAACCAAAGATGAAAAGAAATTATCCAAGAATGAAGTACTATAAAGAACTATACAGTACTATAAAGAACTCTTCTTAGTCCTTTCTTGAAGAATGCAACACATCCCACATCACTCATTGATACTCTCATTCTCTTTTTCTGTTGGCCCCTTGAAGTAAGGTGCTTGAGCTAGCAGCATGGTGCCCGGGCTTCACCATCTGTCTTGTGTGACAGTCCCCATCCTGGGGCATCAAGGCCGCTTAGTTGACTAATGATCCTTAGATATGGATCCTGCCTCTAGGGTAATATAGAATATCATCTTCCCTGGGGAGTGTGATTTGTCTCCCTTTCCATTTCCAGATAACAAAAGTAATCAAACCTCTCATTGGTAAAATAAAGATGGGTTATATTCAATCTTAAAATAAGATACGATAAGATCGGAGTGTAATCAGTATTAGCTCTGGTGGTGTCAAGTTCCTGATTGGCCAGTCAGGTCTGTTGGTCTCTCAGGAAGCTTCTTTTCTGTCATTGCTGTGTCATGGCCCTCCTGTTCAGCCTCTGTTCAGAAAACAGCCAGGAAATACATCCAAGTTCAGACACCTTCCAGCAAGACTGTAGGTTAAGGATGACTGTGCATACAGTCACGTCCAAGTGTCAAGGAGAAGCCAGCTTTGTGAGGTAAGAGTGACTTCTGTCACTCAGCTATCAGATATTTCCTTCTCATAAAGGGGACATATCTGAAAATATTTAGTTTATAAAAAGTGTAAGGTAAAGTTCATTGAGTACCTAGTTATATCAGTGCGGGCACAAGAGGCAGAAGAAGAAAGACGAGCTCAAAGAAGTTACCTAATTTCCTCAAGATCACAGAACTAGCCCCTGTCAAAGTGGAGCATGGGATCCAGGTGTGTGGCTCCAAAGTCTGTGCCCGTAACGGTGGTCTTCTCCAAGACCACTGGGAGTTCAGGCAAGAAGGACAGGTGCTCCAAAGTGTGCCGTTGGACTGAAAATTCAGCAAGAATTTTTGAGTAAATAAAAGCAAATATTTTCTTGAAAGTTGGCTAAATGCAACTTCCCTGTGTGATTTAGTTAGATACATGATTTTGCTTGAGTTGCTGTACATTATACTACCCAAGTGGGGGGAAAAAGTCTGAGTTTGAAATGCCAGTGGCTGTTTCAATGTAAATTCTCCGTATGTTCAGTAAAGTATATTGACTTCCAAGTAATAGTGTACTTTTGACTTGATATTTATTGACTCATGACTACTAGGGACTTATTGATTGTTTTCAGTAAATATTCTGTGAAATGTTTTCTCACTTAGCTAAAAAGATAGCTTAGCCTTCAGCAAGATTTTTTGTTTTCCTTTTCAAGTAGAAAAAAATTTGGTCCTGTTGCCCATTCTCAAAATTGATCTGAAACCATTCATTTTAAGTGTTTATAATCTAAAGACCTAAGGGGGAAAACATTATTAAAAAACCAATATTGCCAATTTAGAAAGAAATATAATATTTATTTCTACCACATTAATATAAATACAAAACTATTCTTAATATTATCCCAAATATGTAAAATTAGCAACTAAAAGTAATTGTAAAAATATATTAAAAATGGATCAGACCTTCATATTCATGAAGATTATTCTCTGATTAGTTTTCAAATTAATACAAAAGAAAAAAAAAACATTTAGATAGGTGGTTGTTTGGTCCCAAGGAGGTATTTCCATTAAGAGCTTTTGTTTATTTTGTTTCTCTTGATATACACCATGAACCAACTTCAAAACTTTCATTCATACTGTACCACTTGCTAAATCACTTTATTTTACAAAAAGAAATAAGGCTTTTCCCTTACACATTTATAAGAATTACAATTACTCTGTTTCTGACATTGAATGGACCAAAAACTCATTCTCCTATTGAAATAAGCATGTTGGGATATTGGCCAGTGTCCAGGACAGAAAATTGTTTTCCCATGTGGCAGCTTAATTGTAATTCACATCCCAGGAAAATCGTAACTACCAAATCAAACTAATTTTGTTATTTTATCCAAGTAGTTAAAATTATGTTAATTAAAATTTTAAGTATCTTCTCTACAACAATATGTTAATAGTAGCTATCCAGAGATACTGGGATGATGGATAAAATATTTTTTTTCTTTCTGCTATGGTTCTGAGCTTTCAATTTTCCTTAATTGTCAGTAGACTTAAATAAGGTTACTTTAAAATACAGATAAGTTAAAAAAAAAAAAAAAAAAACTAGGACCTTCCATTTTACTTTAGGGGACATCAAATAGATTTTTCAGTATGGTTTATTTATGCATATATCATTGCATTTTATATAATCTTTATATATACCATTGCATTAGAAACAGATATTTTACATATATTCCATAACTGCTTTAGACATGGAGTGCAGCCTGTAAAGTGTAGTTACAGCTTCTGATGAGCAGGAATCTAAAATTAGCACCCCTATTACCATCAAAAAGGGATTTTGTAGGGGTTATTTGCAAACTTCTCTGTGCCCCATTCTGTGTGCTCAATTCCTTGTCTTTCTGCTCTTCTGCTCTCTGTTATAGAAACTACATTTCCCAGGATCCTTTGCCAACTGACTTGCCATGAGATTCAGCCAATGGTAGGTACTGATGATGATTTGAAATCTGGAGGAGGGCCACCATGTAGGAGCATGTTTCCTTCCCTCTCTGCCTCTGCTTGTGTCTTCTGGAGAAGAACTTGTCTGTCCTCTACTATGTACCAGGACTTGCTCTAATCATGTTGAAGTCCAGCTTCCATTAGCTGACCCTGGCTCCTAGTTTCCAACAGCACTGTCTCCTCTTCTGCTTCCTCCATTTTGGGGTGCGGTAGTTTCCTGTTTGGGTCATTGCTAAGTTCCTGTTGGCTTTCTCTGGTCTTCTATCACCATATGACCATTTTTTCTGCATTAAATGTATTCTGTTCCAAGTATGTAGATTGGTTTCCTTTTTCTGACGAGATCCAGGCACATACAGTGGTCATTTTTGTCATATTCCATGGCCACCATAGAGATTGTGTCATCGCCACTTTCTTCTAAATGTATGAAGCAAGAGCATATTCCATGTGTGCACTGATTATTTTAAGTCTACCACTTACTGAGCAGCCACTGTGCACCAGGTATTATAAGGATGCCATCCAGCCTATTTCTCTTCAGCCTCACTGCAAGACACAGTTGTCCTCATTCTCTTTATTCCAGACATGTTGGTTTTCTTTCAGGTCACCAAAATAACACATTTGTTTCTACTCAATGCCTTTGCACATGTTATATCCTGTGTGGCGTGAAGGAATGGTTCCCAGTCCCAGAAATGATCCTCACTTATTCTTTATGTCTCAAGTTAAACTTTTACATCTCTCGGAAGGTTTTCCTGACCCTAGACTGTTAATGTTTTCCTGCTGTACACTGTCATTTTACCATGTACTTTCCCCCTTGTAGTAGTTTCAAAATTAATTAAATAATGTACTGTATAGTTTGTATTTTAATGTCTCATTATATGTGTTAAGATGTATGATCAATCGCTGGGTGTGGTGGTTCACACCTGTAATCCCAACACATTGAGAGGCCAAGGCGGGTGGATCACCTGAGGTCAGGAGATAAAGACCAGCCTGGCTGACTTTAGTAGAGACAGGTGAAACCCTGTCTCTACTAAAAACACAAAAATTAGCTGGGCATGGTGGCATGTGCCTGTAGTCCCAGCTACTTTGGAGGCTGAGGGCTGAAGCAGAACAATCACTTGAATCCAGGAGGCAGAGGTTGCAGTGAGCCAAGATCGTGCCATTGCACTCCAGCCTGGGTGACAACAGTGAAACCCTGTCTCAAAAATATATATATGATGGCCAGGACCAAATTCACTTAATTCACCTCTGTGTCCCCAGTAGCTGTGTTGATTCTTACACACACAAACATTTGTGCTTCATATTTGGTGAATAAATTATTTCATTGTCTTCTCAGTGTCCTTTTAAGATGGAAATTATCTTCTTTATATAATTGTATTCAATTCTTTCTACAGTATATTGAATAAGCTGCTACCTCACATGGACCATTTTAAATGCTGAAAGATACAGTAATGATCAAGACAGACAGAAGTCTTTTCTTCACACAATCACATCAACACAATCAACATCCTAGTTAGGACTTGTGCAGTAAACAAGTGAATGCGTAATATGTCAGATGATAAGTGATATTGAAAACAAGTCAGGAAGAGGGAATATAGTTTGCCATATGAAGGCTAAGTTGGTTAGCCATATGAAGGCTAAGGTCAGAGCAGGAAGGTTGCAAAAACCTCCTTGATACTGTGATGTGTAAGCTGAGAACTGAAGAAGCTGAGACGGTAAACCAAGTGGATAGAAGAGAGAAAATAATTTCAGAAAGAGGAAACTGCATCAGTTTTAGAGACAGGGAAGCTAAAATTCTGAGAGGTGAGGCTAATTTCCTGATAGTGTAAGAAGTCTCCATCTGCAACCAAGTCCACATGACCTTAGGCCTGCACACTAGCCAGTGCGTTATCAACATCTTCAAATTGTAGTATGTGGGATATAAAATCATTGAAAATTTCACTACAACCCACATCAAATTGAACCATTCAGTAAGGATCAATATATTCCTACTCACCATGCCAACCCATGACAAGAGAAACAGCAGGTGGACACAATATTAAGAATAGAATTCGGCTTCTGATTTTAGGCCAGTTTGACTAAAAATGTTATTTTGTAGGTGTGTGTTAGCAGTGGGTTAGGACACCATCACTGGTAAAGCAAAGCTCTGGGCAACATACTTCAGAGAACCACTGAATTTTGTACTGTTTCAGAGCTGTGGTCAGACTCTCACGATTTATCTGAAAGGAGCCAACAGAGTGTGTGGTGTTGGATGCAAGAACATCTGCAGTGATGTGAAAACAACTTAAAACTCATATGTCACCTTCGTGCACACAGCCATTATCAAGACTCAGAATGATCCTTTTGAAGCCTTGACTAGTGAAAAGCTGATGTTTAGTTCTGTCTTTTAAGTTAGCTGTGGCGTTTCTCAAAATTATTTTTATGTGTTAAGAACCACTAATGAAGACAGATGAATACAACGGTCTGTGTAGGAACTCACAATGACAGCTCATGTCAGATTGTCCAATTGTAGAGTTCTTTTGGTCAGAGATGGCTTACCATTGCCATGGTTACTACCTCTGTGCATGTCCTTCCCTCTGTTGTCCTTGAGCCCTGAGATTAAAATAAAACATTCAACTTCAGTGATGAAGTTGCAGGTGGGTAGGGATTTGGAGTTTTCTAAGCTTGGGTTCTAATTCTAGGTCCAGCAGGGACTAATTACCAAAGATTTCTCCCTCCTGACCCCACCAGTAAACATACAGGAGCTTGTATTAGTAAACTTCAAAGCTTCACACAAAATTATCGATAGTCCACATTAAGTATACTAATATTATCTGACATGTATTAGATCTGAGGAAAAGGCTGATATATTGTGTATGCTGTCTGATTATAATTGACATTGTTTAGGAGAAGCAGCTTGGTAGAGGACAAAATCACAAGAAACTGGAACCGAGAAAGCTGAGTTATGTCTTGGCTATTCCAATGACTAGTACTGTGCCTAGGGCCACATAATGTAACCTGTGGGGCTTACTTATTTGTTTATTTTTGATCAGCAGTTAGAAAGTTAGAGGAGAAGAATCCAAGTTCCATAATTGAAGAAAAACAAATGTATGGGTTCTCTAACTTACATGATCTATGTACTTGTATATGTTGGCATCCAGCATTTACAGGAAAATGGAACCGGAAGCACTTGAGAAGATGCTTTTAATGGAAGTGGAATAGACTTCCATTAAAAAGACACATTACATTTGGGAAAGGGCATCTGCTCTCAACCTCAAATAGCATTTGATTCCACTGTAATACTATCCAGGCTAACCAAAAAGATTGCTGATACTTCCTCAGGTAGCCAAGAATGCTGGAGTTTTTTCTCTCTAATATTTGATAAAGCAAGAAGTAAAAATTATATAAAACATTAAGATCAATAAAATAAGAGCAAGATCTTTTCAAAACAATAATTAAAAATCGAATGGAAGGGCTGGGTGCAGTGACTTGCGCCTGTAATCCCAATACTTTAGGAGGCCAGTGTAGGAGGATCACTTAAAGCCAAGAGGTCCAGACTAGCCTGGACTACAAAGCAAGACTCCACTCCATCTCTACAAAATGAAAGTAGAAAAGCTGGTTGTGGTGGCCTAAGCCTGTGGTCCTAGCTACTTGGGAGGCTGAGGTGGGAGGATTGCTTTAGCTTAGGAGGTCAAAGCCATGAGGGCGCCACTGCACTCCAACCTGGGTGATAGAACAAAATCCTGTCTCAAATGTAAAAAAAAAAAAAGAGAAAAAAAAATTAATGGAGTTTTGTCTTCCCAGTTTTCACGAAAAATTTCTAACTTTTATAACCCTGTCTGTATTAAGAAGTCTGGAAACATCAGGTGCATTTATGACGACTTGCTTGAGGGTAAATAGCACTTTACCTATTCTGTTTCTCTGCATTGTTGTTACACAGGTCGTTTGTCAGACTTATAGATACTTTTGTATTTTTCAATTATTCTCTCTTCTTGTAAGCACTTTATTGCCTTTCTGATGATTACCTGCCCCCTCCCCATAATTTTATCTTTCAATGAAAAGTGGAGAAAACAATGCACAACATTATGTCGATTCTTCAAGAATCTCATAAACTGTAGAAATTGATACCGTCCCTTTAAAATTTCTCTCCTTTTACTTGGAAGACTGTACATCCCTTGATTTGTAATTTTAAATACACAAGAAATTTCAAATCTTTATATTTGCCCTTTTTTACTTTTGAACAGTAGCTTAGCTTATGTTCTGGAAAATGAATGTTCATTAATGTTTGCCTTTCTTTTCTCCTCAGTAGCATTGATAATGGTGACTTTAATGTGACAATGAAACTTTAATGTGATTTATGACATATCACTGACAAAGTATTGATATGCCTAATATGGAAAAATAATCTTCTAAAAAGAGAGGGAGGAATATGATAAAATATACTAGTTTTTCTATAGAAAATGGGTTAGAGATATGAACATATATTTTGCAGAAAAAGGCCAATTTCCTTTAATCATATGAAAACTTTCTCAAACTGGGATATAATGAGATAAAGGAAAACTTGAAAGGCAGTGATATATCATTTCTTATCTAACACTTTGGCAAAATCCAAAAGTTGACAATATGCATTGTTGTGGAGACTGTGGGGAAATAGTGTCTGTGGAAACGTAAAAAATGATACAATACCTAGGGAGTGGAATGTTGCAATATATATCAAACTTACATGGGCATTTACCCTTTAATTTAAGCAATTTACATTCTAAGAATCTATTGCAAGACATATGCAAAAGAAATGTGTGCACATGTAGCTTATTTGTATTATCAAAAATTGAAACAACCCAAATGCCCACTCTTAGGAGACTGAATAAATTCTGATAGATCTATCTACAAACAGGAATGGGGAATGCTTCTATATGTTATTGTGAGTAAGGTCCTGAATATAATATAAGGCAAAAGAAAGCAAAGTGGAGAAAAATTTATTCTTTTCTGTAAATATATAAAATAGTTAACTAATGTTTAATTGTGTATGTACATGCCACATACAAGGACACACGCAACACATGCCTACATTTATAAGAAAAACAATGAAAGCATAAACCATAAAATTGAACAGAAGGCTACTTTTGTGGGGAAGACGGCAAAAGGGTAGAGGAGACAGGAATGGAAGTTAGACAGTCCCGAATATATAGCGTTTTATAGATTTGACTTTGTAAGCATGACAGTATTTTAGATAATTATAAAGTAAATCCCAATGAATAAGAAGATGAAGACAAAGACATTTACATGTGTGTCCAGTTGATGATACTATTAAATGAAGAAGAATCATTTCAAAGTATGTGAAACCCAATAATATCCCCATCTTACTAGTGGATTATACCACAAAGAAAAAGAGAATTGCAAAATAAAATAAAACGCAACTCCAAGTATTTTAGTTGCTGCATCGTAATGTTGAAGGTGATGCTGGCATTATTATCCTGAGACCATTGAGTATGTAATATGGGATAAAGCAATGACTAATTTTCTTGTATCATTAAGGATGAAGATAAAAAATAAAAAGAAATGAGGTCACCCAAGCTAAGTAAACAAAATATAGTCCTAAATTTGAATTGGAAGTACCAAAATGACCTTGTGAGAATTTTATTTCTAAAAAGAAACACATGTTTTCTACCTATTTCACAAAACAATCTATGAAGAAATACCAAGCCAGGGAAAATGAACAACTCTAGCACATAATGTGTGCTCTTAAATGTTCTTTTCTACTAAAAGAAACCAAAACTCCTTGCAGAAATGGCAGAGTTGAAAAAATAAAAGATGAATTCAGAAGCTCTAGTTTGACTAGATAACAAGAAAGCGATCAGAGACTAATAACATTTTATTAACATATCTCAATTATAAATTTTAAAAAGAATACCACTGACTGTATATGAGACAACTTGAGCGTCGATGACAAATACTGGAAATAATTGATGCACATTCAATGTAATTAAATCCAGGAATTCATTCAGAGGATACCAGGAAAATACATTCTAAGTTTTAAAAGTTGATATATAAAGAAATAAAAAACTGTACTCTTCCTTTCCAACATGTACTATCCTTCAAGATGTCCAAATAATGGATAGAGTTTTTCCTATTAAAGTGTTCAAACTAATACGAAAAAGAGTGACAAAAGTTAGGTGTCATTTTTAACACCTAACAAATTGAAGAATCTTGATAGTGATCATTAATAGCTGCCAACATCACTTCCAAGAAAGTCAACTAGACAGTCTGTGTTTCTGAGGAAAATAAACAACCCACCTGTAAAGCATTTTTGCCAAAAGCTCTAGAAGCTCTACAAAATGTAAAAACGAATGTGCAGGAATACTAGAAACAGAACATGTGAAATGAGACCAGCAGGAAGACTAGAAACTTGGCAAGATAAATATCTGGTTTCTTTTACAAACAGTTGCAAGGAAAAAGTAAAAACAGATCAACAATAGATCAATAATTCAAATGGAACTTAAGAGACACATCAGCCAGCTGCTATGTGTTTGAAACCCAAATTTAAATAAGCCAACTTAAAAATACATATATCCAGTGAAATTTAAATACTATCTAAATCCCTGCTGATATTAAAAATGTATTGCTAGTTTATTTATAGATTTGATCCTGATAATATGGATATTTTAAAAGAAAAATCTTTCTTAGCTTCTAATAATTCACGCTGTGTTTACAGATAAAATAATGTGATCTGAGGTTTTCTTCCGAATAACCAAAATTGGAAGAAGTGGGTGGTGGTATGAATAAAACAAGACTGGTGATAACTTGAAATTCTGGATGTTATCTATGGGTATCTGGGGGTTTATACTATTTTTGCTGTTTATATGTCTGAAATAGTGTATAATAAAAAAGCACAATGAAAGTGTTTATTGCATCACTGCTTAACACTTTGACCTTTCTCAAATATGGATGAAATAATTAGCTGATGAAGTGGTGTTATGAAGAACCCCCCCAAAAATGATTCCCAGAATAAAGATGTTTACTTACCAGCTAGCCACGTATGATCCACCTTTTCTTCTTATACGATTATGACTTTTGTATCTTGAAGTCCATTGTTACAGTATAAATTCTACCCCAAGAGAATCAAAAGCACTAATAATCACAACTTTGTGAGAATTATACCACCAGAGAGCTTGCTTATTGTAATAGCTAAGAAAGGATGCCATGATGGATTTAAATTTTTCCTTGTAACACTTAACTTCCAGGAGTTAGATGCTATTCTAATCAGTTTAAGTTGGAAGGGGTTTAATATAGGGTATAACATTGTCTACAGAGGGTTAGGAAAGTTAAAAAAAGAAGTAGTGTAAATTGAATTTCTAAGTATTACTTCCAAAGCCACGCAACAAACCTGGGCTGCCAAGGTGACCACTGCCTATTCTATGATGAGAAAAGCTTATGCCATCTGGATGTCACTACATTTGGGATACTCTAATGCCCCAGTCAGGAAGCCAGTTCCGGGACTCTGAACCACACCTGTTACGAAATGCATCAGAAAAAAAATAACCGCAAGTGTATCCGATGGGCCAGATTTAAATCAAATTTGGATTTCTAGTTAAATAGGTCTGCGAAATATAGTTTTGGCTCTCTCGCCATCTTATTCCTAGAAGTCACATTTGATAGAGGATGGGACCAAAGTGAGACACCAATCAACCACATTCAGCAGAAGGATAGTGTTCTCAGTACACATTTCTTCATCATCACTCTCTGCACCCTCTCTTGCTCTCTCTACAAGAAGAATCCAGCCTCAACCTGATTCTTCTCTCACCTCATGGCACTTGCAATTGCATAAAATAAGATTTATCTTATTCCAACTACTTGTACAAAATGTACGGAAAGAAAGTAATTTTTTTTTAATTTAGCTGAGGAGTTAATCATCAGCACCAGAATCAACAGGAGATTATTTTCCAGACCTCCCATGTGGCGTCTGTGATCATGTCTTTCTGCACAGGCCACCAGCCCCAGCCTCTACTTCTGCCAGTCTCTTGGACTTCCTGTGCCTTCACCCTCAAGGTTGTATGGAAAATAGTGTTGCAAAGTAGCTCAACCTTTTGATCCCGATGTGAATTTTTACATTTCCCATTCTGCATTTGGCCTATTGTGGTTCATTTCCTTGTTTCTTGTAGGTGTCTGCCATTCTCCAGTTCAGATTCTGTACTGACCCGCGTTTCACATCCTCGTGGTTAATCCAGAATCTGCTGTTCCATTCAGTAGCTACAGAAGGACAGAATGAAAAGCCAGCACAGTGAGGTTGCCTAAAGGGAACATGAGGCTCCAGGAAGCACATATGGACTTGTGAGACTGGGGTCTCAGGCAAGGAGGAGGCCCATAGAACAGAGAGACTGGGCAGCAGTAGAAACCACACTCCAAAAATGTTGCTCAGAAGTGGCACTATTTTGCTGCAGAAAAGCTTTTTCTAAATAGAAAATGATACCAGACACTTGTTCTTTGAAAATAATAATAATGATAATAGAATAACAGAACACATATCAGGATAGTAATCGAGACCTGGTTCGGAAGAATATACCAGTGGAAGCAGTAGATAATGGCATCTAATTAAGACATTAATTAAAACTCATAATACTTACCTAATTAGAAAATGTAAAAGTACTATTAGAAATTTTTTCTTTTAAGATTAGCTGAAGCAGATGATTAGCAGGTGTTCTTAATGTAATTCTTGTAATTAAATAGAATACCATATGCATAAAAATTAGACCTGTAAATAAGGACATTGCAATCAATCATTATTAAATGTTTGGAGAAGACGTTGGAGAACGGCTATGGAGGTGCTGGCCCTACCACCCTGGCACCTTGCCAACTGTATAATTGCTTTCTTCTGACTCCCAAATTCTACTGTAGCTTAAATTGAACAAGCCCCATTCTTCAACCTTTTTTCTGAACTTTCCAGGGCCCCCTATGCCCTTTGGATCTCTCAGATCTCATGTTCTAAAAGGAATAACCCAAGGGAATGATTTAAATTGGAGCAGAAAGAATATAGGTTAAACAGGAAATATTACAGTGGGCACCAAGGAAGTTAGCAAGGCCCTTTAAGGCTACCCTAGAGGACAAGCTATGTTCTCATTTGCTGTAACCTAGAGGACAAGCTGTGTTCTCATTTGCTGGAGCGAGTGCAGGGTCAATGCAATCTTCAGTAGCTTCCCAGATCTGTGTCTTCTGATTTCTAGATACTATACTTATATGTATTATGTTATGTAATAAAAGTGTTTTCATTTGTTACTCATTTTCATTCTTCTGGTCAAATTAAAGCTTCTTAAGAGTAGGCATTAATCTATCATGCTGTATTGACTGCTATATTCACAACACCAGAATGAGATTGAGAACAAAGTAGATGCTCACTAAATATTGAGTTAATGAAAGAATGAATGAATGCTACTCTGAGTTTGTGTACAAGACATGTATGCAGGTGTGTAGGTGCATGTCCTCTGGCATTATAAATGTTTGGGTAAAGTACTGTGTGTGTAACTTTTCATAAAATCAGAACTTCTAGCATGCTGGTCAGTAGTAATACATTCATATCAAGTCTGGATTAAAACTCCATATCATGGAGATATGAAGTTTTAAATAAATGTAATTAGCCTGAGGCTGGTAATAAGATGCCTGGGCTCAGCCGTTCAATCTCTATTCTACTAGTTCCCACAAACAACCTCATACCTAAGGACCACTAACCCACAGTGCATGCATGGAATAAAAATGCACAAAGGCCAAATTTGACTTCCATGTACTGCAGACCATACGCAAGGATGATAGCACCACGAGTGCAAAAATGCACAGACATAAATACCATGCAGCTTACACTGTTAGGGCTTTTTGATAATTGGGATGGCAGGGTCCAGAGCAAAGCTCTGAGGAATGGCTGGAAAAGAGCAGGATCTAGTAGGGACAGAACCTTGGATGTCAGGGTAACAGGTTTTATTTTACAAGGCCTCAGAACCAATCACTGATGGATATGAATTGAAATACCGACTTGTGAAATCCATTTGGAGAATGAATTCTAGGGGCCAGAGATGAGAGAGGAAGGTGGCTGGCATTGGGATGATTCACCTTGATTCCATTTCTGAATTTCTAATATCTTCTCAGGTGTCTAATTAAATCAAAAGTACTGCCTCTCTTCTCCTTTCCACATTCTTCTTTGAGGTTTCTATATTTCCAGCAGAAGTTCCCCATTAAGGCTTTTTTTTAACAAATAAAAAGATGAACTGAAAATGGACGAGAGAACCTAATCTATCAAAATCAGTAGTTTCCCTGACGGTTGCTGTAAAGGGATGGGCTGTTTTCCTGAGCCTTGGTGTGTGTTGAATAAAAGCACTGATGCCTTCACAAGAAAAAGATATAAAAGTGTTACCTAAAGTTGTTGGGCAGCTATAAAGAAAATAAATGACTCTATTACATTGAAATGTAAGCAAACATCAACTCTAAAGCCCTGGGCAACACATGAAGCCGCCTCTATTAATAAAAGGGAGTTTGATGACATCTCCTCATATAGCAAATAAAGGAACAACTACGTCATTGTCTGGGGAAGGGGGTTTGGATGCTTGGCATTGATGTGGGATTACTGGAGTGTGGGGACGTGATCTCTCCTCTTCTTTCTTGTCACTGTTTGGCTTCCTCTGTGTCCACAGCACATAGGGACCCAGAGGGAATACAGCATCCACCCTGGGCTGGTTGGAAAAGCTTTACCCAAAACAGACCACAGTATTCCAAGAACTTCAAAGTCAAATGCCTTTCAGTACCTCTACAACATCTACTTTCGGAACTCCCTTTACTCTCTAGGAGGTGTTCATGAGTGTTTGCTATTCAACCCCAGGGATAAAGATCTCAGAGGCTACCGTGTTTAAAAACATAGATCTGGTGCTGGCTGCTTGGCGTGGAATGAAGTGGGGAAGCTATTTTCAGGTGGAAGAAGAGACAGTTCAGAGCTACCACCTGTTTTTCTCTCCTCCAATATGTGATTGGCTGATTAGAGGACCCTGGGTTGTCCTGCCCTTGGCTACCAGAGGAGGTTCAGAAGAAAGCAAGCCTGGAGTGGGCAGGAAAGCACTGTTCTGCAATGCAGAGAAGGGTTCAGCGTTTCCTGTGTGCTAGGGTAGCTGCCTTATTCTGCCATTTGAATGGATGACAACATGAGCAAACAGATTGATTGACCTTGGAGAAGAGGGGTAGAGAGAAAATTTATTCTAGGTAGCAAAAAATTAAATATCTTTTTTTTTGAATCAGACTGTGATTATAATTTATATTAACTTCATTGACCTTGGGTAACCTTTTATAGAACCTCTCAGGCTTAATTTCAAGTGCAAAATCAAAAAAAAAATAAGAAAACTGTTGGATTCACAGGGGTTTGGGGGCATAAAATAGTAAAATGGCCTAACATATGTAATTACAGAGTATATGCTGATTGCATGTAATTAGTATTTTACCACTACTGTTATGTTTATTATTACTGTTATTATTGAGAATATAAAAAGGGATCAATAGGGTTTTCATGAAAGCAAAAATAGAAGACTTCAAGGATTGTGTGTTCCAATCACCAGAGGAGCATTAGCCAGGACAATCTGCTAGGTATTTATCAAAACACACACAAGCACACAACCTCCTTCGTGTATTGATTGTAACCTGCATCCACAACAAGTGGAAGTTTCAGAGCTTTGCAACTGGGTTCCTAACTACGCTCTCTTCCAAAGTCCACCAGGCATTCAGCACAGAATTGTGGTGCAGAGCAGGATCTCTGGTTGCTCATCAAAAGGAGCCGTGGATCTCTGCAGGATCACAGCAGCACCTTTGGCTGGGTCTGGTCCATACACAAAACATCACCACCACTCCATGGACCACGTTTACTTAGGACTGGTTTTGCTTAACTGACAACCAGTCCCTGTGATGTCTTCTCATTTCCATTTCTCCTAGTTGTGTTTATTCTCTCGAGACTTGAAGCTGCCCAGTTGTTAGGTGTCCATATGATGTGCTAAATTAATTTATGCCAATAGGTCATAGTCAAATAACACCTGATTATAATGCACTGGTTTTCATTAAGGTAAAACCACTTGATGGAGAATGTAAAAGCCTCATTGGTGGTGAGTAGTGTATCTTTTTTTTTTTATTATTATACTTTAAGTTCTAGGGTACCTGTGCATAACGTGCAGGTTTGTTACATATGTATACTTGTGCCATGTTGGTGTGCTGCTGCTGCACCCCTCAACTCATCATTTACATCAGGTATAACTCCCAATGCAATCCCTCCCCCCCTCCCCCTGCCCCAGTGTGTGATATTCCCCTTCCCAAGTCCAAGTGATCTCATTGTTCAGTTCCCACCTATGAGTGAGAACATGCGGTGTTTGGTTTTCTGTTCTTGCGATAGTTTGCTGAGAATTATGGTTTCCAGCTGCATCCATGTCCCTACAAAGGACACAAACTCATCCTTTTTTGTAGCTGCATAGTATTCCATGGTGTACATGTGCCACATTTTCTTAATCCAGTCTGTCACTGATGGACATTTGGGTTGATTCCAAGTCTTTGCTATTGTGAATAGTGCTGCAATAAACATACATGTCCATGTGTCTTTATAGCAGCATGATTTATAATCCTTTGGGTATATACCCAGTAATGGGATGGCTGGGTCATATGGTACTTCTAGTTCTAGATGCTTGAGGAATCACCACACTGTTTTCCATAATGGTTGAACTAATTTACAATCCCACCAACAGTGTAAAAGTGTTCCTATTTCTCCACATCCTCTCCAGCACCTGTTGTTTCCTGACTTTTGAATGATCGCCATTCTAACTGGTGTGAGATGGTATCTCATTGTGGTTTTGATTTGCATTTCTCTGATGGCCAGTGATGATGAGCATTTTTTCATGTGTCTGTTGGCTGTATGAATGTCTTCTTTTGAGAAATGTCTGTTCATATCCTTTGCCCACTTTTTGATGGGGTTGTTTGTTTTTTTCTTGTAAATTTGTTTGAGTTCTTTGTAGGTTCTGGATAGTAGCCCTTTGTTAGATGAGTAGATTGCAAAAATTTTCTCCCATTCTGTAGGTTGCCTGTTCACTCTGATGGTAGTTTCTTTTGCTGTGCAGAAGCTTTAATGAGATCCCATTTGTCAATTTTGGCTTTTGTTGCCGTTGCTTTTGGTGTTTTAGACATGAAGTCCTTGTTCATGCCTATGTCCTGAATGGTATTACCTTGGTTTTCTTCTAGGATTTTTATGGTATTAGGTCTAACATTTAAGTCTCTAATCCACCTTGAATTAATTTTCATATAAGGAGTAAGGAAAGGATTCAGTTTCAGCTTTCTATTTATGGCTAGCCATTTTTCCTAGCACCATTTATTAAATCGGGAATCCTTTCCCCATTTCTTGTTTTTCTCAGGTTTGTCAAAGATCAGATGGCTGTAGATGTGTGGTATTATTTCTGAGGACTCTGTTCTGTTCCATTGGTCTATATCTCTGTTTTGGTACCAGTACCATGCTGTTTTGGTTACTGTAGCCTTGTAGTATAGTTTGAAGTCAGGTGGCGTGATGCTTCCAGCTTTGTTCTTTTGACTTAGGATTGTCTTGGCAATGTGGGCTCTTTTTTGTGTATTCTTAAAAGATTGATGAGTTGCTATTGTTGAGGCAGTGAGATCCTGGAATGCCTGGCTACTTTCTCTACAGGATCATTAAGGTAATACCCATATAGCCCCAAGCCTGAGAGGCCTGATTAGCTGTCTCTTCTTCCCCATCAGGACACTGGCTGAGACTCTCTGGTGTAAGCCCTGTTTGCCTTTGCTCTTCCACGTGGTGGGTCCATTGCCTGCAGGAAGAACCTCACTCCTTCTCGCCTCTCTGCAGCCAGCACAGGGAGTCTGCTGCCTAGGACAGTGGGCAACTGTAGCCCTTACCCTTTGACCTCTCTCATCTTTCTTCTCTTCTAAGTTTCAGAAGGACAGAGACAACATTAATGATTGCTTTCTGTTTACTTGTACATTGGGAATATAGCTGTCCATGGAAATGCTCACTTATTTGTAGCAAAAAGGAGCTGATTTTAACACTTGGAGCTATGATGTTAGATACACAGGAAGGAAATTCATCTAGAAACCCTGATGGGGAGCAGACTTTGGGATCCTTCTAATTACCAAGTCCAGACTGCTGGTATTAAGGTGTGCACGTGGACAGGGAAGGTTGAAGAGGCAAGTCCTGCCTGTAACCAGGAGCCTGAGGTCTTGGCTCCACCTCACATGTCTTCAGAGTTTGGAAACTATTAGCAAGATTGTTCTTAGCATCTTCGTTTGCTGTCTGTCCTCACGAGATTACAGGGGAGAAGGGAGATTAATAGGGTAGAATCCAGGTCTTCTTGCCCCCCTCTCTTTGATATCAAAGATACCATCAGAACCTAACCTCTAGTCTTAACAACTGCTGCTATGGATCACTTGTGCCATGTATGTACTGGACCAATCCTTCTCCTGAGGCTCCTAACATGGAAAAGGATAGGCCCTGGTCCTGAAGGAGGCCAAGTTGACAAGGTTATCAAAATTGAGTGGCTGGGAAGGGCATGGTATATCCCATGGGTGGGACAAATTCAGTCTTCATGAAGCCAAGTTCATCTATGGAGGAGTAGGAGAAGAGAAAAGGGAAGAAAATCACATAAACTGAGTGCTTACTAAGCATCAGGCATCAGTTACTTTCAAACATAATAGTTTAGTCTGACGGCAAACCTAGAGAGTAGAAATTTTCTTTAAAGCAAAATATTCTGTATTTAATTGTAGATTTGCCTGCATTTGTAAGAAATAATACAAACAGATCACATGTATCTATTAGCCAGTTCCCCCAATAGTAACAATTTGCAAACGTATACCACCACTGCCAC
This sequence comes from Macaca mulatta, assembly GCF_049350105.2. Taxonomy (NCBI): domain Eukaryota; kingdom Metazoa; phylum Chordata; class Mammalia; order Primates; family Cercopithecidae; genus Macaca; species Macaca mulatta. The sequence continues at coordinate 11,748,980 of NC_133417.1, forward strand.
AAAACTGGGATATGAACACGGATACAGTCAAGATACAGAGGAAGTCCATCACCACACCATCCCTCAAGGTGACCATTTACAGCCACACGCACCACCCTCACGATCCACCCTCTCCTTAACACTTGAAGCAAATAATCCATTCTCCATTTTCACAATTTTGTCATTTTCCTTTTGTATAACATTTTAAGAATGCTGTATAAATTGAATTAGACAGTTTGTCATGTTTTAGGGATTCACTTTTTAAATTTAGTATAATTCTCTAGAGAGTCATTCAAATTGTTGACTATCAATAGCTCATTCCTTTTTGTTTCTGCATAGTATTCCACACTATAGATACATCACAATTTATTTAACCATTCACTTGTTAAAAGAATATATAATTTCCAGTTTTAGACTCTTACAACAAATAGAGCTACTGTGAATATTTGTGTACAAGCTTTTTGTGTGTATGTTCATAAGTACCCACTTATGGGTACTTATAAAATACCAGTACTGGGATAAACACTAAAGAGTACAATGACTGGGTTATGTGATAGGCAGGTAGCTGCATAGTTTGTTAGTTTGTTTTGTAAATGCCAAGCTGTTTTCTAAAGTGGCTGTACCATTTTACATTACCATAGAAATGTATGAGTTCTTCCATTTCTCTGAATACACACCAGCATTGGTATTGTCTCTCTCTATATATATCTTTATTTATGTCTACCATATATCTTTATTTTTTATTTCATTTATTCTTATAAGCATTTCATGTGGTTTAAGTCACATTTCTCTAATGGCTAATGATGTTGAACATATTTCATATGTTTTTCTGAGATCCATAATTCTCTTTGCTGAATATTTTGCCTATTCTAACTGGATGTTTTTTTACTGTTGCGTTTTGAGAGATATTTATAAATTATAGATACTGGTTTTCGGCTAGATATGTGATTTGCAAATATTTTTGCCAAGTGTGTAGCATTTCATTCTCTTAGAGTATTTCACACAACAAAATTTCGATAAATTTTTAATTCTGATAAAACTCAAAGCATCAACTTTTTTTCCTACTTCTGTTGCCAAGTCTAAAAATTATTTGCCTTGCTCAGATTCCTGAACATTCTGTTTTATTTTTCTCTAAAGGTTATACACTTTTATATTCTACAGTTAAGTCCATGATCCATTTCTTGTTAGTTTTTGTACAAGGTATGATGTTTAGGCAGAGGTTCATTTTCTAGGTCTACAGAATTGCTTCAGCACCACGGGTTGAAAAGGCTCCACTTCCTTTATTAAATTGCTTTTGTACTTTTGTCTAAAATTAAAATTTACTTGAGTAAATTTGAAAGGGTTTATTTCTGGGTTCTCATACTGTTCAGCTGTTCAATGTGTACATCCTTTTACCAGTAGCACACATTTTTAATTACTCTAGCCATGCAATATTCTTCCCATTGAATTTTTCATTTTCAAAATCATTCTATTTTAATTCCTTGGTCTTTATATATAAATTTAAAAATAAGTTGGTCTATATCTGCAAAATATCTTGTTGCAATTTTGATAGAATTGCATTAAACCTGTACCAGTTTTAGGAGAATTGGCATCCACCTTTGCTTTGTTGTGTTGTCCAATTCTGAACAAAAAAAATGATTTCTCCATTTATTTTGATCTTTTGATTTATTTCATCACTGTGTTGCAGTTTTCAGGATACATGTCGTATACATCTTCCATTACATTTTAATCTAAGTATTTGATTTTTATCAATTATAACTATATTCTATTTTTAATTTCCCTGTTCATGTGTTATTTTGTATATTGTATATAATAACAATTGAATTTGTTTATCTTGCATACTGATACCCTACTGTAATTACTTTTTCATTTGAGGATATGTTTTTAATTTGGGAATTTTCTGTGTGTCATCTGCAATTAGGAAGAGTTGTACATCTTCTTTCTCTACCTTTATGCCTTTTCTTTTCTTTTCCTTTTCTTTTTTCAACTTTTTGTACTAGTTACACCTTCTAGTACTATGTGAATTAATAGTCATGAGAGCAGACATCCTTTCCTTGTTTCCAAAATTGTGAGAAAAGTATTTCATCTTAAACCATTAAGCATAAGATTAGGCTTTTTTCAAATTTTGTTTTGTTTTGTTTTGTTTTGGAGATACCATTCATCAGGCTAAGAAGCGTCTACTCTATACTCTATTGCCACTTTTCTGGGAGTTTTTGTCACAAATAGCTACTGAATTATGTGAAATTCTTTTTGTGCATCGATTAATAATATCATGTCTTTTTTCTTCTTTAGGTTGTTAATATGGTTGGTTACATTGATTTTCAAATATTTAACCAGGCATGCATTCTTGGAACCAATCCCATTTGGTAATGGTGTCTAATTCTTTTTACTAATTGCTTAATTCTATTTGTTAATATTTTAAATAATGTTTGCTTCTAGCCTTATGAGGACATTGGTGTCAACCTTTCCTTATTTGTTCTCTTTTATTTCTCCCTGTATTTTTCATTGGAATATAAAAGTAATATAAGCTTCATAAATAAATTGAAAATTCTTTTATCCTCTTTAATTTTCTGGAAGTGAATCTGTAGAGTTAATATTAATTATTTAAATGTTTGGTAGAATTCTATAGTAGCATTGCCTGAACCTGAATTTTTAGGGTAGGAGTTTTTAAATTACAAGTTAAATTCAGTATTAGTTAGAGGACTATTCAAAACATCTATTTTATATTGAGCGGGTTGTAGTAGTTTGTGCTTTTGAAAAATTGGTCTATGTATCTAAATTGTCAAATGTATGTGTATAGATATGTTTATACTAATTCCTAATCCCTTATTTTCTTTTGATATCTGCAGAATTTATAGTGATGTTCCTGTTTTATTTCTGATACTGGTAATTTGTGCCTTTCTCTTTTTTTCTTTGTCAGTCTTGCAACAGGTTTGTCAATTTTATTAATCTTCTCTCACAATCAGCTTTTTAAGTGGGCTTTTTACATTATTTTTCATTTTCAAATTTTTTTTTGTTCTTTACCATATTATTTCCGTCCTTATTGTGTGGGGCTTATTTTTCCTTTCTCTTTTTAAAAATAAGTCTTCAATGTGAGAGCTCAGGTTATTTGTTTGAGTTCTTTCCCATATTCTGATAAAAGTATTTAGTGTTACACATTTCCTTTTCTGCAGTGCTTTAACTGAGTCACACAGATTTTGATCTGATGGCTTTTTTCACCTTTAACCTGTTCAATGTACATTTTAGTTTCCCTTAATATGTCTTCTTTCACCCAAGGATTATGTTTTTTAAATGTCATTTGGTTTTCAAATATTTGGGTTTTCTCTTAATTGATTTTTGGTTTGATCCCCTTGTTCTAACAGAACACACTCTGTATGATTTCAATGTTTTTAAGTTTGTTTGTTTTGAGGCCCAGAATATTGTCTATCTTCATTTGTGTTCTTTGAGTGCTTGAAAAGGGAGGTTATTCTGTAGTTTTGGAGTGGAGCATTCTATAAATGTTAAATAGCTCTTTTTGGTGGATTGTGTTTTTATATATATGTGCTGATTTTCTGATTGTTCGATCCATTATTGGGAAAGGAGAATTGAACAATTATAATGGTGAATTTGTCTGTTTCTTTGTTCAGTTGCATCGTATTTTATTTCACACATAGTTATATTTTTTAGTGTGTACAAATTTAGGATTGCAAAACAAGGAAACAGAAATAAAAATAATATTTAGAATTGCCATATGTTCAATCCTTCCTGCCAATAACTCTCTTTTACTTGGTGTGTTAAGACTACATTTAATGTAACTATTGATATATTAATTCTTAAGTCTGCCATTTTTATTTGTTTTCTCTTTGTTCTATTTTTCTTTTATCTTTTTCTCCCTGTAGGTTATTTGAACTTTTTTTTAGAATTCCACTCTATTTATGTATAGATTTTTAGTTTTTCCAGTGTGTCTCTTTGTATCAGTTTTTAGTGGCTTCTTTCAAATGTGTGTGTGTGTGTGTGTACATATATGTATATGTATACATATAAAGAAGAAAAAGGACATATACGTATATGCATATATATGTATACGTATACATATATACATATATGTGTGTGTGTATATATATATACAAAGTTGAACCTTGAACAGCATTGGGGTTTGGGGCACCAATCCCCTGTGCAGTCTAAGTCCACATATAACTTTTTGACTCCCCAGAAACTTAACTGTGAAGAGCTTACTGATGACCAGAAACCTTACCTGTAACATAAACGGTCAGCACATATTTGTTATGTTATATGTATGATGTACTGTACTTTTACAATAAAGTAAGTTAGAGAAAAGAAAATGTTATTTAAAAAAACATAAGGAAGAGAAAATATATTTAATATTCATTATGTGGAAGTAGATCATCATAAAAGTCTTCATCCTCACATTGAGTAGGATGGGGAGGAGGATGAAGAGGAGGGGAAGGTATTTTTGGCTCAGAGGGGGCCGAGGAGGTAGAGGTGAGAGAAGCAGCAGGGGAGACAAGGAGACACAGGCACGCTCAGTGTGACTTTATGGAAATACACCATAATGTCTGCCTGAATGTTTTGCTATTTTACTGTCCTAAAAATGTTTCCACACAGTACCAATCATTTTATTTTTATTTATTTAATTTTGGTGGGGGGGACAGCATCTCACTCTGTTGCTCAGGCTGGAATGCAGTGGCGCAGTCTCGGCTCTCTGCAACCTCTGCCTCCTGGGTTCAAGTGATTCTCCTGCCTCAGCCTCTCAAGTAGCTGGAACTACAGGCACGTGCCACCACGCCTGGCTAATTTTTTGTACTTTTAGTAGAGACAGGGTTTCACCATGCTCACCAGGATGGTCTCGATCTCCTGACCTCATGATCCACCCACCTCCGTCTCCCAAAGTGCTGGGATTACAGGAGTGAGCCACCGTGCCAGGCCTACCGTACCAATCTTTCTTCTATCACTTGCTTTAGTTTCAGTGCCCATGTCATAGAAGGGCCCACGTAGTAAAAGAAATCAAAAGCCAAATAAGCAGAAGCCTTTTGAAAGATTATCTGGTGTCAGTTTGTTTTTCGGCACTGTTTCTTCTATCTTGTTCCTCATTGTCTGGCACAGGTTCAGAAGCATTTATTTCCATTTTGTCATCTTCTGTTAATTCCTCTGTTGTGTCCCTATTACGTCCTGAGTTTATCTGATCCATATCTTGAAACTATTCGTTTTTCTCCTTTCACCTTTTTTTTTTCTTCTTCTGTATCCACAATCCCTTTCATCTTTCATGATCTTCTTGATTGGCCCTGTCGTAAAAACTGTGAAGTCATGCACAACACCTGGACAGTTTTCTAAAGTGGGAATTTATTGTGTCCAATGTACTGGATAAAACAACATTTTCTATAACAGTGATGGCATCTTCAATGGCGCATTCCTTCTGGACTTTCATGATGTTCTCTCTATTGGGGTTCTCTTTCTTATTGTTGACAATCCTTTCCATAGTGTGTAGTGAGTCTTAAAGGTCCTTATGATGCCCTAATCTAGAAACTGAATTAGAAATATGTTTGGGGGCAAGTAGATCACTTTGACGTTTTTAGTGTTAAATGTATGGGGTTCTGTGTGGCCAGCGGCATATTAAAAGAACTTTAAAAGGCAGTTCCTCACTGGCAAAATACTTCCTGACCTTGGCGACAAAACATCAGTGGAATCTATCCAAAAGATGGGGGCTTTTGTTGTCCGGGCCTTCTAGTTGTACAACCAAAAGACAGGAATCTGTTGCGAGATCTTTTCTTCAGGGCTCCAGGGTTGGCAGCTTTACAGATATAAGCACAGTAAACCAAACTACATTTATGCAAAACAGTAGAGTGAGCCTAGCCTTTCCTACATTACATCCTGGTACTTGCTTCCCTTTCTAGCAAATGTCCTTTGTGGCATTTTTTTCTTCCAGAATAGAGCACTTTCATCTGCATTAAAAACCCGATCCTTTCTCCTCAGTGACTTTCTTAATGGCATCTGGGAACTTGTGTGCTGCCTCTTGATCAGCAGAAGCTGTTTTTCCTGTTATCTTGACATTTTTAAAGCCAAATCTTTTCCTAAAATTGTCAAACCATCCTTTGCTGGCATTAAATTCTCCAGCTTTCAATTCTTCACCTCCTGTTTGCTTTAAGTTGTAATATAATGAGTTTACCGTTTCTTGAATCATATTAGATTCTGTAAGTATGTCTTTCTTATAGCAATCCTTGGCCAGCATAAAAGCTGCATTTATAATACTAGATTTAAAAAGTATTTCACACAGGTTGTTGCAACTTCTGGCATAGCTGCTGCAAAGACTTTATAAAGTGCTCTTTACTCTGCTTTTTAGAAGTACTTCTAGCATCAAGAGCAGCACTTCCTATGGGTTTCATGGTGTTATTCTAGATTTACAATAGGTGAGATGAAAAATATGCAAGAATTGTGAGATCGTCTTTTACTGCAAAATGCAGTTTACTGGAGAGATGACTTGCTTATTTTAAGGGGATAAGGGTAACACTTGAGCTCGCCACAATAGCAAGAGGAGATGGCTATGAAATTATTACAGCACTACAGCACATACTGTAATGAATTGTATGTAGTTATGATTTAATACTACATCTTTATATTTGTTTACATTTCTCTTGACTGTGAATGGCATCATGTGCAGTCCGTGTTGGTGTGCATAAGTTTTGATAAATTTTGACTTTTTATAATATATTTGTGTATGCTTTATGCTAGTAAGTTATAAAATATACTAGTATCTGCATATATTTTGTGCATTCATGACATACTTTTTTCTTAATTTTTAAAAATATTTCTAGGCTTCTCAGCCTGTGACTTTTTCCAGTTGTCACAAATCTCCAAAAACTGTTTCCAGTACATTTCTTGAAAAAAGTCTGCACTAAGTGGACCCTCACAGTTTAAACTCATGTTGCACAAAAGTCAAACTGAATATATTATGTATCATTTATATATATAATATACACACATATATATGTAGTTGTGGAATACATTATCCTAGAATTTATTGATGCCAACATCTTATCAGTTTAAGAGAAATGTAGAAACTTTACCTCCTTTTATGTCGCATGATGCTTTACATATTTACAGTATGAGAGCTTTTCTCTTTTATAAACTACTCAGTTAAAACAAATTAATATTTTTTGCTTCTGATGGAGAAGGTGATGTATTGACTTACAGTTGTTGGCATTTAGGCAAATTCTTTTGAGTGAATACTAAAACTACAAGGGAAGTCCCAGAATGAAAGTGTTGGTGCCCCTTCTTATGGATGTACTCACACATATGCATGTTTGTTTTGAAAAAGAGAGCACTTATTACTGTGTGATCTGTTGCTTTTTAGCTTTATATTTAGGGAAGATAATTTATCATGGAGGAGAGAAGCCCATGCAGCAGAGACATGTGGTAAACTCCTTGTTCTGAATAATGAGATAGAATAGAGGCCTCATAAAACTTCCAGTTAATCACCATCTCAGCAAGGGTACTGGGGACTCAAAAACTAACTCTGAGAACTTAAAAAGATTACTTAGATTTTGTAAAGTTCCCTTCAGTGTAGAAAAACAATGTATCCTCACGAAGATGTCTATATTCTAATATCCAGAATCTGTGAATATATTGTTACATGGCAACGGGAATTGAGGATAAGATGGAATTAAGTCTTTTAATCAGCAGATCATAAAATGGGGAGATTCTCCTGGATGACTGGGGTGAGGTCAGTAGAATCACCACAGTCCTTTTAAGTGGAAAAGGGAGGCAAAAGCAGAGTGAGTGTCAGAGTGATGCAGCATGAGAAAGGCTCAACAAGCCCTTGGTGGCTTCAAAGATGGAAGGAGAACACCAGCCAAGGAATGCAGGCAACTGGAAACTGTGGAAAGGACAGAAATGAGTTTCCTTCCACAAGGAATGCATAAGGAATGCAGCCCTGTCACACTTTGATGTCAGCCTAGTGAACCCATTTTGGACTTCTGCCATCCATAGCTGTAAGATCAGGTTCGGCTGTTCTAAACCACTAAGCGTGTGATAATTTATTACAGCAGAAATAGAAAACGAATACAGCAACTTTTAATTGTCTTTTTCATTAAGATTGAGATTTCCCCAGTTTTTGACATGATGAGTGGTTTTCAGTTGAAATCTGGACATCTAGAATGCAATGTTTTACAATTCTGGATCTCATTTAATGCAATTTTTAGATGGCTTTTCTAATACTACTCCAGCAGGGAGGGTGTGGGTGCTGCCTCAGTATTGCAGGTGGGGGTAGATGTTCAGGTTCTCCACTTAGCTCCTGGGAATGAGGATATGGGTAGAATTACTTCCGGGTGGGGGTGGAGTTTCTGTCTCCCCGCCAGGCTGCCACGGATACCACCCTAACTGGGAGGGTCAGGAATACCTTGTTACTTTTTCCTATGTGGCTTTGACATCATAGGGATTGGCCTCCTTACCACTGCACTGCAGTGAAACTCCAGACTCTCCACCAGGTCTTCTAAAACGCCCGCCCACATGCAAGGCGAGAGCTCCCTTTTTACTGTGTGATGTGAATGGAAGTCCGGGTTGCGCACACGATCTCCACCAACATCAGATGAAGTTGGTACATTACTCCCCAGCACCAGTGAAAATGCTGGCTTTAGATTCAGCCTTCTCTTGATCCACCTGGAGTAGCTGGGGATGCGTCATTCCAGCCTTGTGAGAATGGAAGCCTAGGTTCTCCATTCAGCTTTTATTGTCTGAGTGCTGGAGGAGATGCAGAGTTTTGATGGTGTTTAGCTGGTGTGCAGTGGTTCCCACCTAAAACGGTTCTGTCTGTTTAGACTGTTTTGTTTGTTTGTTTTGTTTTTTGTTTTACTGGTTCTTTGGCTATAGAGAGAAAACTTTTGTTGGGGCTTTTTGTCTGTACCCTGTGGTGATTTCTGGTTGCGTACTGCTTTCACTGCATGTCTGGGACATAAGAAGCAAAAAGGAAGCCCAGGGACTCTCTGTCGCTGGTTGTGTCCTGAGATCTGTATCTCATCTGCCTTCTTCTTCCTACCTTTTAGAGTCTTCTTGCATTGATTTTTATTTTTATATATACGGTCAAGGATTTTTTGTTCTTAGCAGGAGGAACAGAGAAACATATGTCTAATCTGTCTTTCTGAAAACGAAAACCCTACCATTTTCTCTTTAATCATAAATAAGATGAGGTACAAAGATGTTAAATAATTTGCTAAAGCTTACACATCTATTCATCCAGTAGACATGATGTTGAAGTGAATTCCCTCTCCTCACTTTCTTTTTTTTCAACTCTAATAGTTGTAATGATAGTTTAGGGCCAAATAATTGAATGTTTTAAATGCTATTTTAAAGAATGTAGACTTTTTCTAAAGGCAACACAGACACATTGAAAACAATTCAGAAGAGCCAGAAAGGGCACGTGACCAAGTCATTTGGCCCAACTTTTTATTTAAAATGGGACTTAAGTCTACATCTGTGTCTAAAACATTTCCTCTTCAACATACTCATATAATTTCTTCTGAACACTGGATCTCTTTTGGGTTGTGTAGCTATTTTTGGTTTCTTCTAATCCTCACTTGCATTTCTCAAGCCTCAAAACAGATCAACTGGGGGAACAGGGCTGCACCTTGTCGGGTTACCAACAATCTCAGGCAGAGGATGGATAAGGAGAGTGGGATATTTTGACAGAATTGCCAAATTAAAACAGCTTTAAAACTATGTATTTACCCAGCATACCTTAGCAGAGCAGCTGTGAGTGCCTCTTGAAAGAGCCAACATGCATTCATCTCACAGAATCCAGCTTTTTTGTGCTAATTTATTTGAACAGAATAAGTGTTTGTGTGTGCGTATTTATACAGAAAACACACGTCCATCTCATACACAACTAGAACTACTGCATATCAGATATACCATGACAAGCAGGAAAAACATACGTGTTATTTTTTCTTGGATGTATTTTTTCCAAAAGTTCCAATGAAATGTTTTTATTCAAACAAATAAGAATTTGTTGAAGTCCTAGTGTATGCTTGGTTTATAACAGGATAGAGATTCTTTATACGTTTTAGCTTTGAGACCTGTTTCATCTTTATCAACCCCTCTATTCGATCTGACCTCCTGATGTTCATTAGAAAACCTCACTTCCTACTCACTGAGTAAATCTTGGCCAAATGAGCATAATTATTTTAATTTTTCTTTTCTTCTTGTGCATGTTCTTCTCCCATTTACTTCTGTTCAAGAAGAAGCTGTATCCCACCCGCCATTCCAAGGCTAACGTCTTCATCTGGGAAATTCTCCCCTGTTCCATTCTCAGCCTAGGGCAGATGCTTCTAAGCTTTCTTGCTTCACAGTGCTGGCAGGGTCTCAGTAACTCTTTCATTGACTTCTAGGCCAAAAGAATTACCTAACAGTTCCATTTGTTAAGTCATTAAGTCCCCAAAAATGAATAAAATGTATGTCCCAATAGCTTTGTATCCTCTGGAAAAAATAATTTACATTAATTGTAAAAGCTATTCTAAGAAAGCACAATTACTTACTAACAGGACAGGTATGCCTGTTGGGCACTTCTCAATTTCTGAAGCCCTGGAATGAGACAGGATGCCAACACCCTCGCACCCTGTTTCACAGTGATTTTCACATGGTATTTGTTTTTCATCATGGCAAATCCTGAGAACACAGTTTTACATCAACAGGAGCATGGTACAGTCTAAAGTAAAATATGGGTACTATCTTGCAAAAGAAACTCATCACATGGAGCTTTGCAAATTTAAAATTAAAAATATTCCATGGTGGCCATGTGAGTTTACTGTGCTTCTCTCAAGCACCTGAGCACCCATTTTGTCAGCCACGGGCATAATAGCTGTAAGTATCAGCCACAGAGCCAGAGAGTGTGAGCGCCAGTCCCAGCTTGGCCACATCATAGGGATGTGACTTGGGAATACATCCCTTATCCTGTGTTTGTAGTGTGTACTCTGTATGTGCATATGTGTGCGCACACACACGTGTGCATATGGCCTCACTTAAAATTTTTTTGAATGATAGTATTTATTTTGCAGGTCTTAAAAATACAAATGAAGTAAACTCCATATATATACATATATATGATGTGTGTGTGTGTGTGTGTGTATAAATTATTTTCAACAATCCCAGGCACACAGTATACATTCTATAAATAAGTGTTAGCTATTTATGTATGTGTTAGCTATGCCCTAATTTCCGAAACTTTAAAAAATTTATCCATTAGATCTTTCCCATAAGTCTCAATATATGCTAAAGGCCCCTACCAGTCTAAAAATAAAATTTTTAAAACAACATAAAAAAGAAAGAAAAACACGATTTACTTAAATATTCTGAAGTCATGTATCCTTTAAAGAAAAAAAAAAAAAAACCTGCTAAAATACTCTGATGAATTGAGCACTCTGCTCCCACCACCTTCCCACACACGCATCATTCTTCACTGCATAGCATCTGGTCCTCCAATACTCTACTCTTTTGGGAAATCTTGTTCTCTACTGTCTTCTCAGGCAGTGAGATGCCTTGGTCTTCCTTCCTTTCTGACTGCTATTCAGTATACAGTTATACCTCAGAGATATTGCAAGCTCGGTTCCAGACCACTGCAATGAAGTGAATATGGCAATAAAGCAATTCATATAATATTTGTTTGGTTTCTCAATGTGTATGAAAGTTAGGTTTACAATACACTGTAGTCTATTAAATGTGCAATGGCATTATGCCTAAAAAACAAATATATATATATATATATATATAATCTGAATTTAAAAATATTTTATTGTAAAAAATGCTAAGAATCATCTGAGCCTTCAGGCAGTCATAATTCTGATTGAATTTGCTGGCTGAAGGTCTTGTGTCAATGTTAATGGCTGCTGCCTGATCAGGTTAGCGGTTGCTTAAGGTTGGGCTGGCTGTGGCAGTTTCTTTTTCTTTTTTTTTTTTTTTTTACTTATTATTATTATACTTTAAGTTGTAGGGTACATGTGCATAACGTGCAGGTTTGTTACATATGTATACTTGTGCCATGTTGGTGTGCTGCACCCATCAACTCGTCAGCACCCATCAACTCGTCATTTACATCAGGTATAACTCCCAATGCAATCACTCCCCGCTCCCCCCTCCCCATAATAGGCCCCGGTGTGTGATGTTCCCCTTCCCGAGTCCAAGTGATCTCATTGTTCAGTTCCCACCTATGAGTGAGAACATGCGGTGTTTGGTTTTCTGTTCTTGTGATAGTTTGCTGAGAATGATGGTTTCCAGCTGCATCCATGTCCCTACAAAGGACACAAACTCATCCTTTTTGATGGCTGCATATTATTCCATGGTGTATATGTGCCACATTTTCTTAATCCAATCTGTCACTGATGGACATTTGGGTTGATTCCAAGTCTTTGCTATTGTGAATAGTGCCGCAATAAACATACGTGTGCATGTGTCTTTATAGCAGCATAACTTATAATCCTTTGGGTATATACCCAGTAATGGGATGGCTGGGTCATATGGTACATCTAGTTCTAGATCCTTGAGGAATCGCCATACTGTTTTCCATAATGGTTGAACTAGTTTACAATCCCACCAACAGTGTAAAAGTGTTCCTATTTCTCCACATCCTCTCCAGCACCTGTTGTTTCCTGACTTTTGAATGATCGCCATTCTAACTGGTGTGAGATGGTATCTCATTGTGGTTTTGATTTGCATTTCTCTGATGGCCAGTGATGATGAGCATTTTTTCATGTGTCTGTTGGCTGTATGAATGTCTTCTTTTGAGAAATGTCTGTTCATATCCTTTGCCCACTTTTTGATGGGGTTGTTTGTTTTTTTCTTGTAAATTTGTTTGAGTTGTTTGTAGGTTCTGGATATTAGCCCTTTGTCAGATGAGTAGATTGCAAAACTTTTCTCCCATTCTGTAGGTTGCCTGTTCACTCTGATGGTAGTTTCTTTTGCTGTGCAGAAGCTCCTTAGTTTAATGAGATCCCATTCGTCAATTTTGGCTTTTGCTGCCGTTGCTTTTGGTGTTTTAGACATGAAGTCTTTGCCCATGCCTATGTCCTGAATGGTACTACCTAGGTTTTCCTCTAGGATTTTTATGGTATTAGGTCTAACATTTAAGTCTCTAATCCATCTTGAATTAATTTTCATATAAGGAGTAAGGAAAGGATCCAGTTTCAGCTTTCTACTTATGGCTAGCCAATTTTCCCAGCACCATTTATTAAATAGGGAATCCTTTCCCCATTTCTTGTTTTTGTCAGGTTTGTCAAATATCAGATGGCTGTAGATGTGTGGTATTATTTCTGAGGACTCTGTTCTGTTCCATTGGTCTATATCTCTGTTTTGGTACCAGTACCATGCTGTTTTGGTTACTGTAGCCTTCTAGTATAGTTTGAAGTCAGATAGCGTGATGCCTCCAGCTTTGTTCTTTTGACTTAGGATTGTCTTGGAGATGCGGGCTCTTTTTTGGTTCCATATGAACTTTAAAGCAGTTTTTTTCCAATTCTGTGAAGAAACTCATTGGTAGCTTGATGGGGATGGCATTGAATCTATAAATAACCTTGGGCAGTATGGCCATTTTCACGATATTGATTCTTCCTATCCATGAGCATGGTATGTTCTTCCATTTGTTTCTGTCCTCTTTTATTTCACTGAGCAGTGGTTTGTAGTTCTCCTTGAAGAGGTCCTTTATATCCCTTGTAAGTTGGATTCCTAGGTATTTTATTCTCTTTGAAGCAATGGTGAATGGAAGTTCATTCATGATTTGGCTCTGTGTTTGTCTGTTACTGGTGTATAAGAATGCTTGTGATTTTTGCACATTAATTTTGTATCCTGAGACTTTGCTGAAGTTGCTTATCAGCTTAAGGAGATTTTGGGCTGAGACAATGGGGTTTTCTAAATATACAATCATGTCATCTGCAAAGAGGGACAATTTGACTTCTTCTTTTCCTAACTGAATACCCTTGATTTCTTTCCCTTGCCTGATTGCCCTAGCCAGAACTTCCAACACTATGTTGAATAGGAGTGGTGAGAGAGGGCATCCCTGTCTTGTGCCAGTTTTCAAAGGGAATTTTTCCAGTTTTTGCCCATTCAGTATGATATTGGCTGTGGGTTCGTCATAAATAGCTCTTATTATTTTGAGGTACGTTCCATCAATACCGAATTTATTGAGCGTTTTTAGCATGAAGGGCTGTTGAATTTTGTCAAAAGCCTTTTCTGCATCAATTGAGATAATCATGTGGTTCTTGTCTTTGGTTCTGTTTTTATGCTGGATTATGTTTATTGATTTGCGAATGTTGAACCAGCCTTGCATCCCAGGGATGAAGCCCACTTGATCATGGTGGATAAGCTTTTTGATGTGTTGCTGAATCCGGTTTGCCAGTATTTTATTGAGGCTTTTTGCATAGATGTTCATCAGAAATATTGGTCTAAAATTCTCTTTTTTTGTTGTGTCTCTGCCAGGCTTTGGTATCAGGATGATGTTGGCCTCATAAAATGAGTTAGGGAGGATTCCCTCTTTTTCTATTGATTGGAATAGTTTCAGAAGAAATGGTACCAACTCTTCCTTGTACCTCTGGTAGAATTCAGCTGTGAATCCATCTGGTCCTGGACTTTTTTTGGTTGGTAGACTATTAATTATGGCCTCAATTTCAGAGCCTGCTATTGGTCTATTCAGGGATTCAACTTCTTCCTGGTTCAGTCTTGGAAGAGTGTAGGTGTCCAGGAAATTATCCATTTCTTCTAGATTTTCCAGTTTATTTGCGTAGAGGTGTTTATAGTATTCTCTGATGGTAGTTTGTATTTCTGTGGGGTTGGTGGTGATATCCCCTTTATCATTTTTAATTGCGTCGATTTGATTCTTCTCTCTTTTCTTCTTTATTAGTCTTGCTAGTGGTCTGTCAATTTTGTTGATCTTTTCCAAAAACAACTCCTGGATTCATTGATTTTTTGGAGGGATTTTTGTGTCTCTATCTCCTTCAGTTCTGCTCTGATCTTAGTTATTTCTTGCCTTCTGCTAGTTTTCGAATGTGTTTGCTCTTGCTTCTCTAGTTCTTTTAATTGCGATGTTAGAGTGTCAATTTTGGATCTTTCCTGCTTTCTCTTGTGGGCATTTAGTGCTATAAATTTCCCTCTACACACTGCTTTAAATGTGTCCCAGAGATTCTGGTATGTTGTATCTTGGTTCTCATGGTTTCAAAGAACATCTTTATTTCTGCCTTCATTTCGTTATGTACCCAGTAGTCATTCAGGAGCAGGTTGTTCAGTTTCCATGTAGTTGAGCGGTTTTGATTGAGTTTCTTAGTCCTGAGTTCTAGTTTGATTGCACTGTGGTCTGAGAGACAGTTTGTTATAATTACTGTTCTTGTACATTTGCTGAGGAGTGCTTTACTTCCAATGACGTAGTCAATTTTGGAGTAAGTATGATGTGGTGCTGAGAAGAATGTATATTCTGTTGATTTTGGGTGGAGAGTTCTATAGATGTCTATTAGGTCTGCTTGCTGCAGAGATGAGTTCAATTCCTGGATATCCTTGTTAACTTTCTGTCTCGTTGATCTGTCTAATGTTGACAGTGGAGTGTTGAAGTCTCCCATTATTATTGTATGGGAGTCTAAGTCTCTTTGTAAGTCTCTAAGGACTTGCTTGATGAATCTGGGTGCTCCTGTATTGGGTGCATATATATTTAGGATAGTTAGCTCTTCCTGTTGAATTGATCCCTTTACCATTATGTAATGACCTTGTCTCTTTTGATCTTTGATGGTTTAAAGTCTGTTTTATCAGAGACTAGTATTGCAACCCCCGCTTTTTTTGTTCTCCATTTGCTTGGTAAATCTTCCTCCATCCCTTTATTTTGAGCCTATGTATGTCTCTGCGTGTGAGATGGGTCTCCTGAATACAGCAGACTGATGGGTCTTGACTCTTTATCCAGTTTGCCAGTCTGTGTCTTTTAATTGGAGCATTTAGTCCATTTACATTTAAGGTTAAGATTGTTATGTGTGAACTTGATCCTGCCATTATGATATTAACTGGTTATTTTGCTCGTTAGTTGATGCAGTTTCTTCCTAGCCTCGATGGTCTTTACATTTTGGCATGTTTTTGCAATGGCTGGTCCCGGTTATTCCTTTCCATGTTGAGTGCTTCCTTCAGGGTCTCTTGTAAGGCAGGCCTAGTGGTGACAAAATCTCTAAGCATTTGCTTATCTGTAAAGGATTTTATTTCTCCTTCACTTATGAAACTTAGTTTGGCTGGATATGAAATTCTGGGTTTAAAATTCTTTTCTTTACGAATGTTGAATATTGGCCCCCACTCTCTTCTGGCTTGTAGAGTTTCTGCTGAGAGATCTGCTGTTAGTCTGATGGGCTTCCCTTTGTGGGTAACCCGACCTTTCTCTCTGGCTGCCCTTAAGATTTTTTCCTTCATTTCAACTTTGGTGAATCTGGCAATTATGTGTCTTGGAGTTGCTCCTCTGGAGGAGTATTTTTGTGGCGTTCTCTGTATTTCCTGGATTTGAATGTTGGCCTGCCCTACTAGGTTGGGGAAGTTCTCCTGGATGATATCCTGAAGAGTGTTTTCCAACTTGGTTCCATTTTCCCCCTCACTTTCAGGTACCCCAATCAGACGTAGATTTGGTCTTTTTAATAAATCCATACTTCTTGCAGGCTTTGTTCATTTCTTTTTCTTCTTTTTTCTTTTGGTTTCTCTTCTCGCTTCATTTCATTCATTTGATCCTCAATCGCTGATACTCTTTCTTCCAGTTGATCGAGTCGGTTACTGAAGCTTGTGCATTTGTCACGTATTTCTCGTGTCATGGTTTTCATCTCTTTCATTTCGTTTATGACCTTCTCTGCATTAATTAGCCATCAATTCTTCCACTTTTTTTTCAAGATTTTTTGTTTCTTTGCGCTGGGTACATAATTCCTCCTTTAGCTCTGAGAAATTTGATGGACTGAAGCCTTCTTCTCTCATCTCGTCAAAGTCATTCTCCGTCCAGCTTTGATCCGTTGCTGGCGATGAGCTGCGCTCCTTTGCCGGGGGAGATGCGCTCTTATTTTTTGAATTTCCAGCTTTTCTGCCCTGCTTTTTCCCCATCTTTGTGGTTTTATCTGCCTCTGGTCTTTGATGATGGTGATGTACTGATGGGGTTTTGGTGTAGGTGTCCTTCCTGTTTGATAGTTTTCCTTCTAACAGTCAGGACCCTCAGCTGTAGGTCTGTTGGAGATTGCTTGAGGTCCACTCCAGACCCTGTTTGCCTGGGTATCAGCAGCAGAGGCTGCAGAAGATAGAATATTTCTGAACAGCGAGTGTACCTGTCTGATTCTTGCTTTGGAAGCTTCCTCTCAGGGGTGTACTCCACCCTGTGAGGTGTGGGGTGTCAGACTGCCCCTAGTGGGGGATGTCTCCCAGTTAGGCTACTCAGGGGTCAGGGACCCACTTGAGCAGGCAGTCTGTCCCTTCTCAGATCTCAACCTCCGTGTTGGGAGATCCACTGCTCTCTTCAAAGCTGTCAGACAGAGTCGTTTGCGTCTGCAGAGGTGTCTGCTGCTTTTGTTATTGTTTACTGTGCCCTGTCCCCAGCGGTGGAGTCTACAGAGACAGGCAGGTTTCCTTGAGCTGCTGTGAGCTCCACCCAGTTCGAGCTTCCCAGCAGCTTTGTTTACCTACTTAAGCCTCAGCAATGGCGGGCGCCCCTCCCCCAGCCTCACTGCTGCCTTGCCGTAGATCACAGACTGCTGTGCTAGCAATAAGGGAGGCTCCGTGGGTGTGGGACCCTCCCGGCCAGGTGTGGGATATGATCTCCTGGTGTGCCTGTTTTCTTAAATCGCAGTATTGGGGTGGGAGCTACCCGATTTTCCAGGTGTTGTGTGTCTCAGTTCCCCTGGCTAGGAAAAGGGATTCCCTTCCCCCTTGCACTTCCCAGGTGAGGCGATGCCTCGCCCTGCTTCCGCTCTCGCTGGTCGGGCTGTGGCAGCTGACCAGCACCGATCGTCCGGCACTCCCTAGTGAGATGAACCCAGTACCTCAGTTGAAAATGCAGAAATCACCAGTCTTCTGTGTCGCTGGCGCTGGGAGTTGGAGACTGGAGCTGTTCCTATTCGGCCATCTTGCTCCGCCCCCCCAGCAGTTTCTTAAGTAAGACAACAATAAAGCTTGCCCCATCAATCAACAGACTCTTCTTTTTTTTTTACAAAATATTTCTCTGTAGCATGTGATGCTGTTCAATAGCATTTTACCCACAGTAGAACTTCTTTCAAAATTGGAGTCAATCCTCTCAAGCTCTGACACTACTTTATCGACTA
The DNA here is from genome assembly GCF_049350105.2 of Macaca mulatta. Classification (NCBI taxonomy): domain Eukaryota; kingdom Metazoa; phylum Chordata; class Mammalia; order Primates; family Cercopithecidae; genus Macaca; species Macaca mulatta. The sequence continues at coordinate 11,767,240 of NC_133417.1, forward strand.
AGTTTATTTAATATTCTAAATCCTTTGTTATCGTTTCAACAATGTTCACAGCATCATCACCAGGAATAGATTCCATCTCAAGAAACCACTTTTGTTGCATGTACGTAAGAAGCAACTTTTTATTCATTCAGGTTTTGTCATGAGATTGTAGCAATTCAGTCACATCTTCCAACTCCACTTTAAATTCTAGTTATTTTGCTGTTTTCACCACATCAGCAATTACTTTCTCCACTGAAATCTTGAAAGCCTCAAAGTGATCCAAGAGGGTTGGAATTAACTTATTCCAAACTCTTATTAATTCAATATTTTGACCTCCTCCCATGAATCATAACTGTTCTTGAAGGCCTCTAAAATGGTGAATCTTTTCCAGGAGATTTTCAGTTTCCTTTTTCCAGATCCATTAGAGGCACCATCTATGAAAGCTGCAGCCTTACAAATCGTATTTCTTAAGTAATAAAGCCCGAAAGTTGAAATTACCCCTTGATTTACAAGCTACAGAATGGATGCTGTGTTAGCAGGCAAGAAAACAATTTTCATCTCCTTGTAAATCTCCACCAGAGTTCTTGGGTGACCAGGTGCATTGTCAATGAGAAGTCATATTTTGAAATGATTTTTTTTTTCTCAGCAGCAGGTCTCAACCGTTGGTTTAAAATATTCAGTCAGTAAATCTTACTATAATCAGATGTGCTGTCATGCAGGCTTTGTTGTTCCACTTATGAAACGTAGGCAGAGAAGATTTAGCATGATGTTTAAGAGTCCTAGGATTTTCAGAAGAGAAAATGAGAACTGGCTTCAATTTAAAGTCACCAGCTGCATTATTCCTTAACAAGAAAGTCAGCCTGCGCTTTGAAGCTTTGAAGCCAGGAGAAGTGGAGAGGTGGCTCTTATTCATCTGGGGTCCAGCGACTTTCTGTTCCCCTCAGGAAACAGGGCTTTAATGGCCAGCAACAGCAAGCTTCCCTTTTCTGATTTCTGTCTCAAATCATTTTCTTGAAGTAATTATCATAGATTGGTCAACCTAAGTAAATGGGGAAAATGTCTACGGTATGAGAGAAAATATTGGATAGAAAACAAATAAATACTGACGTTTCTGAAATGTAGATAGCTTTGTAGGTTATTCAGATGTGCAGCCAACAAGGAGACCCAATGTTCCACATGTTCTACCTTATTCATTTTATAAATGCCATTTATCTCCCATATCATGTTTAAATTCATGGTTCCCGTAGTTCTGCCTCTGACATGCCATATGACTAGGATGTCCATTTTTTCCTGCTTGACATTTCTAGGACTCTCTGTTAGCTTTAGCTCAGCATAGCCGATAAGCAACTATTAACTTGGTTCAAAATTTGTCTTCCTCTTCAATTCCCAATCTTGGGAAATGGCATCTACCTAACATTTGGTCTAGGAAACTTCAAACTAGCCTTCCATTCCATAGCTCTATACCTCTACTCAGATGTTAAGTGGCGTAGATTCTGTAATCCCTTTCTAAGACCGACACTGCTTCTTCTCCACTCTAACTGCTAACTGACATCTTATAGAGCAGTATATTGCATTTGTGATTTAACATATATAATCCCAACTGATCTGTATAATAACTCTGTGAGGTGGGAGAGGGAGATATTGTTATCACCATTTCACAGGTAAGGAGCCTAAAGCTCAAAGGACTGATATCTGTAAGCTCATAGTAAGTCAAAATCAACAAGTCTATGCACTCCCTCTTGGCCTTAATGATATCAGAGGAAAATCATACTCGATTTAATTGGAAAATAAACATATCTCTCTATATATATAAAGTTATCCTATATATTTGACCCTTGAACAATGTGTGGGTTAGGGGAACTGACCCCCTGCATAATCAAAAATCTTAACTACTAATAGCTTACTGCGGATCAGAAGGCTTACCAATAACATAAATGGTTCACTAACACATATTTTGTATGTCATACCTATTACCTACTTTATTCTTACAATAAAATAGAGAAAAGAAAAGCTATCCAGAAACCATATAGAAGAGAGAAAATAAATGTATTCTTTAAGTGGAAGTGGATCATCATAAATGTTTTCATCCTCATTCCTCTTCGTGTTGAGTAGACTGAGGAAGAGGAAAAAAGAGGAGGTGTTGTTCTTGTTGTCTCAGGATGGCATAGAAGAAAATCCACATATAAGTGGGCCTGCCCAGTTCAAATCTACGTTGTTCAAGGGTCAACTGTATGTACAGATAGGTAGATGTATTCAGGTTAATAAATTAACCGATCTGTCTCTGGAACTGACCAAATTTCTCACCTCTCAAGATGTCAGGGTAGCCTTTGGATACACCCATGTGTAAGAACCTCAGGACTTTCATTACCTCTGTAAGAAACACTTTTATCTCTAGAATGGTGGCTTGTCTAAAAATTTTATGTTGCTCATTTGCTTATGTTCCACTTAAATCATTTCAATATGATTTTCCTCTGATATCCTCGTATTTACACGTTTCTCAAAAAATTTGAGGTTAGTTAGAAGGAAATAAATACATCCATATTAGGAGAATTTAATAATATAAAAGCCACACATTTGCCTTTGTCTTTAGTCTGAGGCATTCCAACTTAGCCTTTATGTGTGCTGTGTTTCTGCAGCTATTATTTGCCAACCCCTGAAATGAGAAATTTCAACCACAGGAAAGGCGCGTGGCCAGAGACACATGAGCAGATGAGTTTCCATCCCCGCATGTGACCTGCTCCTATTGATAGCTCTATGGATTAATTTTCTGAGCAAATGAACAAGCTTACACAGCATTTCCCAGGGGTAAACCACTGGAGGCAGAAAGAACATGATCCTCATTTTTCTTTGCCTGTGTTTTCCTCCTCTATGCTTGGTGACAATACTTCATTGGCTTCTCAACTTGATCCAATCTGGGAATAAGGTTTCCCCTTGAGCAAAGGTCTCAGAAAGTCTTCCAATGTATGCTTGTTCTGGAAAAATTGAAGAAATTTATCACTAAAGGGGTACAGAGTTTCATAGCATTCATAAGGAAAGGAAAGGAAAATCGTTGGTTTATAAAATGTTGATTTGTGGAAGAGGGAAAGCTGTGGGACCTATTAAATATGTGATAGAGAAGAGAATTAAACGTTAATTCAAACTTAATTATACATTAAAAGTGAGAAACCAAATGGAGTCTTGCTTAAGTACTCCACATGCTCAGCTAGGTAATATAAAGTTATATTGCCTTATCTTGACAAAAATTTATTTCCCAGAGGAATCTTCTTCCTTTGTTCATTGAGATTGCTCCATAAATGAAAAGCAGAACGCAGTAATGATGCTAAAATGTCAGCACCAAGAATGTACCATCTCATATAGTCTGAGTGCAAATGTTCTCCAAAATAACATGCTTTGGCGTAAGAAAAAAATCTTATTTACAAAAGAAGAAAAAAATAACTAAATAGCAGATTGGATCTGGAAGTATCCAATAAAAGGACAGTGGTAGAAATCATAATTCTGTTGGCAGTGCAGAGACAAAAATAATTTGTTATGGGACTGCAAACAAAAGAGAAACCAAAAAATGAACTTGGAGGCTGAATATTCTAGTTCTGCCACTGACTCCCAGACCATGGGTGGATCATTTAAGCTTCCCTGGCCTCCGCCTCCTCATCTCTAAAAAATTGGCAGATCCCATCAGAAAGCACCGTGTTATGGTTCCATAAAGGTTCACAGTATCTGTTCCCATATGTCCTCTCACACCGTACACCGTCTTACTCTGCAGCCTCTCACGTTCTTTTCCAATAATCCCAGGAAACTGCAGGACTCTAGCCCCACAACTGACTCTCTTATCTATAAGCAAGTGCTATTCTCTTCCTTGTTTATAGAGGTAGGCATCTTTTGTTGCTGAATAAACCACACAACTTGAGAGGGCCTTTCCTGCTTTCCCTCAAAGTGTTGGATGCTGCTGCTTCTTATAGCAGAGTGTCCAGATTAAACCCAAATATCCCTGTAGCATTTCTAATTGTCCTTAAAACTCTTCCTCAGTGAAGTGTCCCCTGCTTCCCCCAGTTACTATAATTTTTTCTTCGTATCTCAACTGCTTTTTGTTCACAGTGTTTTCACTGTGCTTATCTCATTGCTTTGCACTAATTTGTGTACGTGACTTACTCCCCAACATTTATTGAATGAATTGAATAAATGAAAGCATTGAACTGCGCAATAATGAGGCCAAGAGGACTGGAGTGAAGCAGGGTAATGGGGAGTATGCTTCAGCTTAATCCTTCCTCAGGAGTTAATGCATCCCTTACCCACACCCCACAAAGTACATGCTGGAAGTAACCAGTGTTATTTCTTTTTTGCCCGAAAAATACCAGTATTGCTCCAAGTGCAACCTGTGTAAGAATCAGCTCTTGATTTTTGTAAAGATAGCATTAGAGAAAACTCAGTTGGCTTGGCACTCAATCTTGCTAGACCTAGGAGCAGCAACAGAAATTTTACACCCAGCACCAGAGTCACCTACGATTTGAATCATCATCCTTTCCTTCAGCCATCCACACTGCCAGCCTGGGGAGAAATGTTTCAAAAACTGAGAAGAGGTGAACAGAGCAACATTCATGTGGCTTGTGGGAGATGAAGAACCAGCGCATTTGAAGAGAGTAATTGCAAATGCCTAGAGCTTCATCGTGCAGGAGAGAAACTGTTGCATCCTCTCTTTGAACACATAATCAAAAGCACATGGTGAAGAAAGGTCAGCTAGAGACGGATACCTTTATGTCAGTCTGGGAGGTATTTGATCTGTCTCCAAATCCAATCTAAACTCAAATTTTTGAGCTGTCTCTTGCCCTCACCAAAGGAGAAGCTTCCTCAAACACAAGAATCAATGGATTAAGTGGCTTGTCTGCAAATATTGAAGGTCTTTGTAGACAGGACTCTTATTTTGTTCTTCATCCTCTTAGCCTATCACAGAGCCACACAGGTCATGCTATCAACACATCTGTGCTGAATTAACCAAGTTTAGAGCACTGAATTGATGGACTCACATAGATGTCTGGATGGTAAGACAATTGCCACTCTCTTCTTTATCTCTTAAGACTTTCTTTTTGTTTCTTTTTCTGCGTTTATTTTTTTTCCTGCTGTAGATGACAAAGAACTAGGGATGAGAATACATTGTTTTTCTTTTGGTTTGTAAGCACTTACATTATTGATACGTTTTACTGGAAAAGACAAAGCTAAACTTGCAACTAGATGATACTGGTAGAATTTGATTGGAATAGTAGATGGAAGGTAAGTCTTACCATTCTAAAAGGAAACAGATGCACACACACAAACACACCTCACATCCCATTAATCTGTTAGTAACACTACAAGTTTACACTACAGAGCCAGTCATTTGCCCTTAGTCTTTATTTTGAAACAAATTTATTGATAGGTTATTTCCAATGATAAGACATAAGAAGAACATAAGAGGTTAGCGATGGGTAAGAGGACAGAGGCCTTTTGAACTTGTAGCTCCCCAGACAAGGTGTGTACACAGTCCATGCACACCCTAACATTTCCACAAGATTGACCAATGCTGTATTCAGATACTGTGCTAAGCTGTTTTCTGTGCTAATACATGTAGTCCTTCCAGTAACACTGTGAGACAACTACTATTGTTATTTACACCACACAGAGCAAGAAATTGAAATGAAAACAGGGGAAGTCATTTTCTAACAAAGAAACTAAGTGGAGGATCTGGGGATCAAACTCAGACAATTAGCACATGTCTGTTGAAAAATAAGTGCTGAGATGGGAACTTCTATCTTGCTGTCTCTGATTAAAAGTTAATCTTGCTGCTTCTGATTTAAAAAACTATAGATACATAATATATATTATATATTTAATATATTTTTATTTAAAATACATATTTAAAAAATATATGTATAAAATAGAGTCTGTGATGTGTGAGTTTATTTTTCTAAAATCCTCTCCTTTTCTTTGGTCTCATATATATAGAGAGTGAAATATATATATAAAAATATATATAGTGAAATATATATGAATATATAGTGAAATATATATAAACATATATACTGAAATAAACATATATAGTGAAATATATATAAACATATATAGTGAAATATATATAAATATATATATAGTGAAATGTTTCAACAATCCAGCCAATCCAGCCAATGATAAATAGATAAAAGCATATATACACACAGTATATGTACAACAATTTTCTTCATAAACTTCTTCTTCTACATGATGTTTCCCTGTCCAGTCCCACCCACAACCCTGTAACCACTGCTCCAATTTGAGGCCTTGGATTCCTCAAATACAAATAGACACTCAAAATAGAGAGGTTATTGATTTTTTAAAGAGAATAATAGAGGCCCCAGAGCTACAGAGCTTTGGTTCTGGAGATCCTAAATGTTTTGCTTAGTGAGAAAATCACAGGGCTATCCTTCAGGTAATGTAACATCTGGTTAAAACACTACCACTAACTAGCTGTGGCCAATAATTAATCATTTAGACTTTATTTTCTTTGTAACTCAGTCATAAAATGAATGAGTTCTGTGATGTGTGAGTTTCTTTATTTTTCTAAAATCCTCACATTTTCTTTGGTCTTTTATTAAATGAAAATGAGATGAAATACTAAATGGTAAAATAATATCAATTGTATATATATTTTGAAAATTATCATATTAGTGTAATTTTCACAGGCCTAATTACAGGCTAAAAGTTTTTATTATGTTACTTTTTAAAAAGTCCTGATAATATACTATTCAACAATTTTTGTTGTGTTACATTACAAAAAGTTCTATGACAAAAACACTATTTCTCTTTTTTCCTTAAAAGTTCTTTTATTATTATTATTATTATTATCATCATCATCATCATCATCATTTTGAGATGGATTCTCACTCTGTTGCCTAGTCTGGAGTGCAGTGGTGCAATCTTGGCTCACCGCAACCCCTACCTCCCAGGTTCAAGCAATTCTCCTGCCTCAGCCTCCCAAGTAGCTGGGATTACAGGCACAAACCACCACGCTCAGCTAATTTTTGTAATTTTAGCAGAGACAGGGTTTCACCATGTTGGCCAGGCTGGTCTCGAACTCCTGGCTTCAGGTGATCTGCCCACCTTGGCCTCCCAAAGTGCTGGGATTAGAGGCATGAGACACTGCGCCTGACCAAAAATGTTTTACCTTCTTGCATATTAACCAATTTTCTGCATTTTCTTGAAATATCAAGTCTCAATTTTTTATTGGCATGCATCAGCCGTCCCTAGTTTTCTTATGGCCTACTTGAGTTCATGTATCTTATTTTGATTGTAGACTACACAGCCCATGAAATGTTAGTAGATAGGTAAAAGTGATCAGTAAGGATAAACAATAGATGTCAGATGGAGCACCCCTGTTCATTGTGAGCTGAGCAACAAAATCATCCATTTGACAAATACTGATTTGTTGGTGCCACTATCTGCTGAACAGAGTTCTAAGCGTTGATGATAGAGACAGATAAATTATTTGTTCCCACAGAGTGTACATTTCAGTGAAGGATGCAGAAAATAAATAAGCATACAAAAAGAATAATTTGGGGGGAGCAAAGGATCATGCAGAATTAAAGCAGAGTTATTTAATAGAGAATATAGATCATTATTTTAGATATAGATTTAAAAATGTTTCACAGTGGAGCTGAGCTGACATCTAAATGATAAAAAATAAATTCAGGTAGAAATAGGAAACCATCAGGTCTGTAGGGATTTAGAACCTTGTAGGACACCGTGAGACATGAAAATTTCATTTTAAGTTAAAAGGGAGGTCAAGGGTTTATGTAGTAGGTTAAGACGATTTAAGCAGTATCTTAAAACATTCCATTCTCCCTCATCCCAACAATCTATAGAAGTTCATTGTCTTACTCCAGAATACTCTTGAATTCCAGGGTTGGTTTGCTGGTCATTTCCAGTATTAGAATCCATATCTCCTTAGATGAAATCTCATAGCCACAATAAGGTTTCTTTAGTAATTTACCAAAAATAATACATTTAAACAAATATATGAAGATTTTTAATAAAAACAAAAGAATTCACATTACAACAATCCAGAAAACATCCAATTAACTTCCTACCTAAATTCTTAAAATATAGTTCAGCCATCCCACAACGATAATATTCTCTGATTTTAACTAGTGTTACTTGCTGTCCATTCTGCTAAATGTTTCTTTACCAGTCACATTTTGAGAACTGAAGCCAGCTAGGCTTCTGGGTAGGGTGGGGACTTGGAGAACTTTTCTGTCTAACTAAAGGATTGTAAACACACCAAATCAGCACTCTATGTCTAGCTAAAGGTTTGTAAACACACCAATCAGCACTCTGTAAAAATGGACCAATCAACACTGTAAAATGGACCAATCAGCAGGATGTGGGTGGGGCCAAATAAGGGAATAAAAGCAGGCCACTCCAGCCAAAGGTGGCAACTGGCTTGGGTGCCCATCCACGTTTTGGAAGCGTTGTTCTTTCGCTCTTCACAATAAATCTTGCTGCTGCTCACTCTTTGGGTCTGCACTACCTTTTTGAGCTATAACGCTTACTGCGAAGGTCTGCGACATCACTCATGAAATGAGCAGCACCGCAAACCCACCGGGAGGAACGAACAACTCCGCACACGCCACCTTTATGAGCTGTAACACTCGCTGCCAAGGTCTGGGCCTTCATTCCTGAAGTCAAGTGAAACCACGAACCTACCCGAAGGAAGAAACTCCAGACACATCTGAACATTGAAAGGAACACACTCTGGGTACCCCATCTTTAAGAACTGTAACACTCACTGCAAGGGTCCCTGGCTTCATTTGTGAAGTCAGCAAGACCAAGAATCCACTGGGAGGAATCAATTCCAGACACATTTCTTTTATCGTCTCCCATGGTTGGACAAGTAGTTGCAAATTTCTCTTTTTCTACATCACGTAACATTTCAGTACTATAATATCTCATTGATTTTATCTTTAAAAATTAGATTCTCAAATTTGTAATGCCCAGTCATCAAAAGGAGACTTCTTACTACCTCAGCTCTCCATCAGTAGAAGACATTTTTTTTGTTGTTTGTTTGTTTTTCCTACTAAAGAAAGTTTCTACAGTTTATATTGAAAGTTTCTAGATATTGTTATTTTATTTAAGACCCCAACAAAGGTTGGGGGAAACTATCACTATTTTGGTTTTTCATCTTTGCTAGACTTGTCCTTTATGATCACCTGGGATAAATAGCAATGAAAAATAGAATAAAGGGATCTTTCCAAACTAGCTGAATGTATCACAACATAGGGAAACAGTCGAGCTACTTTACTGATATTTTCCATTTTACTCCAGATGATGATGGAAAACCTATTTCTCCCCTTTTTGTTGGAAAACATGCTGGTCTTTGTTTCATTCAGTTTTAGTGGATGAATAACTTAGGAATACACTCAAATTACGCTCTTAAAAATAACAATATATTATCTTGCTTAAAGTACAATAGGAAGTACGTTCACAGTTCACAAATTCTGGCTTTGCTTAATTACCATTTATTTTATTCATCATTGGCATAAAGGGAAGAAATATAACATTTTTGGGAGCATTTTTAGGGGACTGAAAATAATACATTTTATTCAAATTCAACAGAGCAGGGGAAAGGATACCTATTTTTTCCTTCAATTAAGTATTTAATCTATTAGGTACACACCTTTAGAAATATGTGAAGATAAAGGAACTTGCCATTGAAAGATAAAGGTGCTTGCCGTTATTTGAAAACTAGACGTTCATACAAATATGAAAAGATAGTACTAATCTTTTCATGTAAATTGTGCATGATTACACACCTTGTATAATCATTGGGGAATTTTTCATCTCCGGCTGCCATCTCTCTGCTTCTTTCTTCTCCACAGCCGCCTCAGTTTAGTTCTACCAGCCTCTCAAGGCACACAATTCAGCTAGTATTTTTCCATCTAGTTTTCTGCTCCAGAGAATAGAAGGAAACATTTTTCTTTTCGTGGATGAAAGTATGAGTTTTCTTCAAAGACCCCAGAGCTCTTTTCTAAAAAGGGCTGCAATTATCATCTTTTTGTGAGACATTGTATTGAATTCTGTGGGGTTCCATAAAGGAGTCTAGGAACAGTTGACACTTAGGAGATATTGGGAGGTGAGAAGAAATCTTGATGACCTGCTCTGAAACATCAAGAAATGGTGAAGAAAACCCTTGATTTTGTTTCTCTTGACCTCGCATGCTTACAGTGCAAATTCCACAAGACTTAATTTCTGAATCAGAAAATTCAGGCATGATCAGTAAAATTCTGCTGAATTGCTTTGTTTTGAAACTTCATAAAGAGGACTGGGAAAATAGTTGTAGACTTTTGATTACTATTAATGTAAATACTTCAACTGATTCTTAAACCTCTAATGTAGTTAGCTTCTTCTAGTGATCCCATGAACACTGTGAGCACTAGAATCTTTCTGACCTGAGCGCCTGGCTATGAATCTGGCTCCATGGGAATGTTCTGCGTTCTCAGTTTCTGTTTCTGAATTTAGAAAGCCTGTGCATACAGATTCTGCAGGTTGACTACATCGCATCCTTTGTAAATAGGCAATATGAATGGGCAGATTTTCCACTAACAATATTGAAGCCTTCTATTTAGGCTAATAGAAAAAAAATTAGGGTTATATCATGTATGTTACTAGGGAAAGGTGTTTGACTCCCCTGTGGCATCCATTGTCGTGTTCCCACATCCTTACTAGCTGCACTATCAGTAATCTGAGCTAGGGTTTACAGGGTAGAGGATGCCATTTTATGGCACAATCTGGTAGGCAGTGCCATTTTAGTGCTTTTCTGAGCTGATCTAGTTCTGTCTGGCTCCTGAGCCTAAGGTCCACATCCTCTTGGCGATAAGCCTATCAGCTTCTGCTGGTTTCCCTGCCTCAGCAACAGGGATGTGCAGTACCTTTGAGTCTGTTCCTGACTCTGCGTCATTTTCACTCTATCCTATTGGATGCACCTCCATGACTAAACACTCCCTCAGACCTTAGCTCTCATCTTCATCCTGTACCTGGTGCTGCTCTAGAACGGCAGAACTCAGAGGAGGCGGACTACTTGAGGTTAGAGTGCTCTTGGTGACTACTGAGGAGGTACTTGACCTGACACCAACACCTTCATTTTATCAATTATATTACCAGTGTTCAGATTCGATCAATATTTATTACAAAAAAACCTTGTTTGGCCATCTTGTCTTAGTTATTCTGATGCATGGGTATTTAGAGAGATTCTGAGAGTTTAAAAGAACACACAATTCCAAACTGTGTCTGTATGTGTGTGTATAGGAACACAAGTTGATTAGAGCATCACACTGATAACAGTTATTTTAAAAAAATGGAAACTCATATTGAGTTGAGGGTAAAATATGAATATCTTCTTTATATTCATATGTTAATATGTTTTGTGGGCTTAAATTATTAAAGTAAAACATTTGAATATTTGCTTATATGTAAATCTGGTATTAGCATGTGTCCCAGACTTATTAACCCTAAAAACTAAGAATAATTGATTTTGTTGCTTGCATTCCCAGCTCTTTATTACTTCAAAATTCAGGTCCTAATTATTAATATTGGCCAGTCAAATTGTGTGATTAAATATGATGAATAAATAAGTTACAAAATATAATAAGGCCTCCCAATTAAGGTGTTTTTGAACACTGTGTGTATATGTGTGTGTTTGTGTGTGTCTGTTGTTACTGCTTTCTACTTTTCTCTTGCCTGAGTTCCAAGTGAATTGGTAATAAGGGAGGATGGGGAAAAACATCTAACATTAAAAAGATTGGGAAAGGGGCCTTCAAAAAAATGAGAGATTTGAAGGTGCTGAGAGAAGACTCACTTAGGTGGAAAAAGTCCTAGCTCAGAACAAGGGCTAGAGGGGCCTTCACCAGGGAGGCATCCATCTGTCTGGGAACCCCAGAGTAGAATTTGGAAGGACTCAAGGCAAGAACAAGAGTGGCCTTGAAACTTACGGGATAAATGGAAAAACTTTCCACATTAAATTTAGGCCAGTGGTGCATACCACTATCCTCCCCTTCAGCCTACCTTCTAGGGTGACTAAAGTTAGCAAAAAAATGTGTTATATATGTCCAAGCAGCTAACAGAGAGGACTTGGAATGTTCCACACACACAGTGATAACTACTCAAGGTGATGGACACTCCACATACCCTGACTTGATCCTTACACAGTCTATGCATGTAACAAATACAGCTACACAAGGACACAATGTAATATTAATGTCCACTGAGAACAAAACAATTTCAAACTAATAACGCAATGGCTTATTATCTCAATATGTTGCACAAACTATCTAGGGACACTGGATAGAACATCACTCCACCCTAACAGAAGAGAAGCCAGATAGACCACCCACAAAGGCATAACTCTCTTTGAGCCTAGGGAGCCCTCCATATCCATCTCCTTCCTTAAATACCAAAGAAGAGCTCTTTCATAATTGCTTTTCCCTCCAGCCTTTCTAGTGTCAAAAGCCAGTTCCTCTGTCCTTGCCCACGTGTCTACAGCTGGGACCCATCTTTTCTGGCCTAGCTGTCTGGAGTTTGCTGAGAATGTTTCTTATTTTCTCTAGGACACTAACTTCTCCCAGGGAGAAAGTGTAACTCATGTGTCTGTATACTACCTTTAGAGGAATAGAACTGATAGGATATATGTATATGTGAAAGGGAGGTTTATTAAGTAGAACTAACTCACACAGTCACATGGTAAAGTCCCACAATAGGCCCTCTGTAAGTTGAGGAGCAAGGAAGCCAGTGGTGGATCAATCCGAGTCTCAATACCTCAAAAGTAGAGAAGCTGACAGAACAGCCTTCAGTCTGTGACTGAGAGCCCTTGGCAAACCACTAGTGTAAGTTCAAGAGTTCAAAAGCTGAAAAACTGGGAGTCTGATGTTCAAGGACAGGAATCATTCAACATGGGAGAAAGATGAAGGCCGGAAGACTCAGCAAGTCAAATCCTTCTACATTCTTCTGCCTGCTTTACTCTAGCTGTGCTGGCAGCTGATTAGATGGTGCCCACCCAGATTAAGGGTGGATCTGCCTCTCCCAGTCCACTGACTCATATGTTAATCTCCTTTGGTAAAACCCTCACAGACACACCCAGGAACAATACTTTGCATCCTTCAATGCTTCATCAAGCATTGAAGCATTAATCAAGTTGACACTAAATATTAACCATCACAGGTTCACCCCTTGTCAACTTGAACCAACACACCTCTCCTAAAATCATACACAATCTTCAAATAAAGACAATAATAAGGTCGTAATTACACCTAACATAATACAGCTATCCTTCATACAATCCAAAGTGCACTCATCCTTAACCTAGATGGTATTACATAAAGTTAAATACATTGAAATGCTAATGTGAAATCAATAAATCTCATGTCACACAATAAAGGGAAAAAGGAAATAAAATGAAGATGTTTTCTTAGTACAAGTGTCTACATGCACAAATATGTTCTTAACAAAATAAGGAGGAAATACTCATAGCAGTTACAGTCATTCCTCATTTCTGTAACCTGGTCATATGGTTGTAGCTGGTATTGATGATTACTTTCTTCTACTACCCATTTTTTATTCCCTTTGTCTTCAGCAAGCACCTCAGAAAGTCGTGGGGGTTTTTTATTATTATTTTGTGTGTGTGTGGTGTTTAGTTTTTTGGGTTTTTTTTTCCTGGTGGAGTGACTGAAACCTTCATTCCTGAGGGTCTAGGTCATTTGTAGTCCTGCCTGGCTTGAGTCATTGTTGATTCCCATTGACCTTAATCACAGGGTAACACTAAGAGTAGCCGTAAGGGATTTCCTGTATTCCAAACATAGTGTTCCTTATCTCCATTGTGAAGTAGTAGACTAATTGCATCTTGATAGTCCGAGTCAGTCATCCCAGCCAACACCGTAACTCCCTTTTTAACCAATTGACTTCGAGGTAGGGAGAACCCAAAGTGTCCAAGTGGCAATCTTCACTTCCAGCTTAATGGAATTATTGTTGTGTGCAGCACCCCTCCCTCTGGAACTAAGACATCTAGGCCAGCCAAAGGTAATGTCACAGGAACAGGGAACAAAAATTTTGCTAGTGGGTCACTAGGGGTGATGGTGAGTGGTGCCATGTCCACTTCTGCCCCTTGATTACTGGACCCAAAAATCCTTGCTATGGGAGGAAGAGTACCATATACTGGATGCTGATTCAGAGCATACATAGCCTTCTGGAAAATTTTGCTCCACCCCTGCAAAGTATTGTCACTTAGAGTTGTCATCGTAATTGTGACTTCAAAAGGTCATTCCACCATACTATCAATCCAGATGCTTCAGGATGATAGGGAACATGGTAAGATCAGTAAATTCAATGAGCTTGAGCCCACTGCCCCGTGTCTCTCGCCATAAAGTGAATGCCTTGGTCAGAGACAATTCAGTACGAAATACCATGATGGTGGATAAGGCATTTGGTAAGTCCACGGATAGTGGTCTTGGCAGAAGACTACTGCCATGTCTACTGGATGCAGGATAGGCAAACTCATATCCAGAGTAAGTGTCTATTCCAGTGAGGACAAACTGCTGCCATTTTCGTGATGGAAGGCATCCAATATAATCAACCTGCCACCAAGTAGCTGGATGATCACTTCGAGGAATGGTGCCATATTGAGGGCTCAGTTTTGGTCTCTGCTGCTGGCAAATTGAGCACTCAGCATTGGCCACAGCCAGGTCAGCCCTTTGGTGAGCACTTACATGAGATACAAATATCTTCACAGTTTTTGACTACTCAGAGAGGTCCATCCACACCTCTTCTCCAAATTCCTTTGTCACCAATTTTGCAATCATGCTTTTTCCAAGTCCCTAACCATCCAGTGAAACCATTAGCTATAGCCCATGAATTGGTGTATAATCGCACATCTGGCTATTTCTCCTTCCAAGCAAAGTGCACAACAAGGTGCACTGCTCCAAGTTTTGCCAAGTGGAAAGATTTCCTTTCACCACTGTCCTTCAAAGATGTCCTACAAAGGGGCTGAAGATGCAAAAACATATCAACGTATCATCCATTATATGCTATATCAGGGCTCCCTTACATGAAGCACTATTTCTTTCATTGTTGGTTAATCCAGCCAACAATGTGCCTGACACTATTCCCATTGTTCGAGTTATAGATATGTAGAATATGAAACATGTTCCTGAAGAAAAGCATAATAATCCTTCCCAAAATATTGAGAATTATTAAAAAGACACTAAAAGTGTGGCCTCTGTTTGCCTGATGGCAGGGCATAAATCCATCCTTACTAGGGACGACACTTGCTTATCAGCCTAGAGAGGATACCAGCAGGCACCAGAGGAATCTGAGAAGCGATTTTACTGTGTTCCCAGATTTTCCCACCTTTTCAAAAAAAAAAAAGGAACTGTCTGTTCTTCGTCTTGTCTCTGTTTTGGACTTATGGCTCTTTGTGAGAATATTATTTAAGCAAGGCATGTAAGCCACTGCCTTGAGAGAGAACTACTTTGAAGCTAAGGCTTCTCCTGCATGATGGGTAAGGCATGTGTTCATACGCTTTTGCTTTTTCTGTTGTTGTGAATTTGACTTTTGTTTTCAGGAGAGTGTCTCAACTAGGAACTAAGAAGAGAAAGAAAAGAAATTATCTTCTTCCCTCCATCCCTAGCTTGTGGAATTGACAGTGTGGCAGGGAAATAGTCATATAACAGGTAGATAGCATTTGCTGAAGTGCCACAGCAATGTGAAGCGCAATCCTGAGCCCATCATTTCTGTCTTGACACAGAATGTAAAATGTAAAGGCCCACATTTTAAACACTCCACAAGTCGCTTATATCTGGATGTTTTGCTATCATTCTAACCAGTGTGCCTCATCTGAACTTGGTAACTTCTCCTGGTATATTCTCCCCCTTTCACTTTTTTCAATTCTCTTAATAACAATATCTTTGCCTAATGACAAATTTGTAAAAGATCCTTGGTATTCTAACCCTGATCAATGGCAGCCAAGTCCTTATCAGAAACATCTTTACATTTTTCTTTTGTTTTAATTTCCACTGCTGACTCTCTGGTCAAAGTGCTAGTCACTTTGGCTCCAACTCTGTTTTCTCTCCTTCCATTTGATCTGCACAAGCTTGCTACCTCCAGCCTCAAAACTGTTGGCTTTAAACATTTTATTTGATGTTTAATTGACCACAATAATGGTACAGTTTTATGGGATACTCAGTGATATTTTGATGCATATAATATATACTGCTCAGATCAGGATAATTAGCATACCCATCATCTCAAACATCTATCATTTATTTGTATTGGAAACATTCAGTATCTTCCTTCTAGCTATTTGAAACTACATATTATTGTTAACTAGAGTCATCCTACAGTGATATAGAACACTAGAATGTAATCCTCCTAACTAGCTGTAATTTTGTATCCTTTAGCAAATCTCTCCCTATTCCTCCCCCTCACCCCTTCCCAGCCCCTAGTCTGTTAAATGCTTTTAACACTTAAAATGTCAATACTGGTTCCTATAATCAGTTGCTCCTTTGTCAGAGAAAGCTACTAGAGAAAGTCACATCTCAGTAGAATCTCAAAGGCTAATAGAAACACGGAACTAATACTAGACAGATACTACATGGTTGCTGGCAGCTGGGGGCATGGTGTGTTCAATGTGGGAGGTAGGGTTTCCACTTAGAAAAAAGTACATAGATGAGGGGGGCGGAGCAAGATGGCCGAATAGGAGCAGCTCCAGTCTCCAACTCCCAGCGCCAGCGACACAGAAGACCGGTGATTTCTGCATTTTCAACTGAGGTACTGGGTTCATCTCACTGGGGAGTGCCTGACGATCGGAGCTGGTCAGCTGCTGCAGCCCGACCAGCGAGAGCTGAAGCAGGGCGAGGCATTGCCTCACCTGGGAAGCGCAAGGGGGAAGGGAGTCCCTTTTCCTAGCCAGGGGAACTGAGACACACAACACCTGGAAAATCGGGTAACTCCCACCCCAATACTGCGCTTTAGGAAACAGGCACACCAGGAGATCATATCCCACACCTGGCCGGGAGGGTCCCACACCCACGGAGCCTCCCTCGTTGCTAGCGCAGCAGTCTGTGATCTACCGGCAAGGCAGCAGCGAGGCTGGGGGAGGGGCGCCCGCCATTGCTGAGGCTTAAGTAGGTAAACAAAGCTGCTGGGAAGCTCGAACTGGGTGGAGCTCACAGCAGCTCAAGGAAACCTGCCTGTCTCTGTAGACTCCACCTCTGGGGACAGGGCACAGTAAACTAAGACACACAGACACCTCTGCACAGACGCAAACGACTCTGTCTGACAGCTTTGAAGAGAGCAGTGGATCTCCCAACACGGAGGTTGAGATCTGAGAAGGGACAGACTCCCTGCTCAAGCGGGTCCCTGACCCCTGAGTAGCCTAACTGGGAGACATCCCCCACTAGGGGCAGTCTGACACCCCACACCTCACAGGGAGGAGTACACCCCTGAGAGGAAGCTTCCAAAGCAAGAATCAGACAGGTACACTCGCTGTTCAGAAATATTCTATCTTCTGCAGCCTCTGCTGCTGATACCCAGGCAAACAGGGTCTGGAGTGGACCTCAAGCAATCTCCAACAGACCTACAGCTGAGGGTCCTGACTGTTAGAAGGAAAACTATCAAACAGGAAGGACACCTACACCAAAACCCCATCAGTACATCACCATCATCAAAGACCAGAGGCAGATAAAACCACAAAGATGGGGAAAAAGCAGGGCAGAAAAGCTGGAAATTCAAAAAATAAGAGCGCATCTCCCCCGGCAAAGGAGCGCAGCTCATCGCCAGCAACGGATCAAAGCTGGACGGAGAATGACTTTGACGAGATGAGAGAAGAAGGCTTCAGTCCATCAAATTTCTCAGAGCTAAAGGAGGAATTACGTACCCAGCGCAAAGAAACTAAAAATCTTGAAAAAAAAAGTGGAAGAATTGATGGCTAGAGTAATTAATGCAGAGAAGGTCCTAAACGAAATGAAAGAGATGAAAACCATGACACGAGAAATACGTGACAAATGCACAAGCTTCAGTAACCGACTCGATCAACTGGAAGAAAGAGTATCAGCGATTGAGGATCAAATGAATGAAATGAAGCGAGAAGAGAAACCAAAAGAAAAAAGAAGAAAAAGAAACGAACAAAGCCTGCAAGAAGTATGGGATTATGTAAAAAGACCAAATCTACGTCTGATTGGGGTGCCTGAAAGTGAGGGGGAAAATGGAACCAAGTTGGAAAACACTCTTCAGGATATCATCCAGGAGAACTTCCCCAACCTAGTAGGGCAGGCCAACATTCAAATCCAGGAAATACAGAGAACGCCACAAAGATACTCCTCGAGAAGAGCAACTCCAAGACACATAATTGCCAGATTCACCAAAGTTGAAATGAAGGAAAAAATCTTAAGGGCAGCCAGAGAGAAAGGTCGGGTTACCCACAAAGGGAAGCCCATCAGACTAACAGCAGATCTCTCAGCAGAAACTCTACAAGCCAGAAGAGAGTGGGGGCCAACATTCAACATTCTTAAAGAAAAGAATTTTAAACCCAGAATTTCATATCCAGCCAAACTAAGTTTCATAAGTGAAGGAGAAATAAAATCCTTTACAGATAAGCAAATGCTTAGAGATTTTGTCACCACTAGGCCTGCCTTACAAGAGATCCTGAAGGAAGCACTGAACATGGAAAGGAACAACCGGTACCAGCCATTGCAAAAACATGCCAAAATGTAAAGACCATTGAGGCTAGGAAGAAACTGCATCAACTAATGAGCAAAATAACCAGTTAATATCATAATGGCAGGATCAAGTTCACACATAACAATATTAACCTTAAATGTAAATGGACTAAATGCTCCAATTAAAAGACACAGACTGGCAAACTGGATAAAGAGTCAAGACCCATCAGTCTGCTGTATTCAGGAGACCCATCTCACACGCAGAGACATACATAGGCTCAAAATAAAGGGATGGAGGAAGATTTACCAAGCAAATGGAGAACAAAAAAAAGCAGGGGTTGCAATACTAGTCTCTGATAAAACAGACTTTAAACCATCAAAGATCAAAAGAGACAAAGAAGGCCATTACATAATGGTAAAGGGATCAATTCAACAGGAAGAGCTAACTATCCTAAATATATATGCACCCAATACAGGAGCACCCAGATTCATAAAGCAAGTCCTCAGAGACTTACAAAGAGACTTAGACTCCCATACAATAATAATGGGAGACTTCAACACTCCACTGTCAACATTAGACAGATCAACGAGACAGAAAGTTAACAAGGATATCCAGGAATTGAACTCATCTCTGCAGCAAGCAGACCTAATAGACATCTATAGAACTCTCCACCCCAAATCAACAGAATATACATTCTTCTCAGCACCACATCATACTTACTCCAAAATTGACCACGTAATTGGAAGTAAAGCACTCCTCAGCAAATGTACAAGAACAGAAATTATAACAAACTGTCTCTCAGACCACAGTGCAATCAAACTAGAACTCAGGACTAAGAAACTCAATCAAAACCGCTCAACTACATGGAAACTGAACAACCTGCTCCTGAATGACTACTGGGTACATAACGAAATGAAGGCAGAAATAAAGATGTTCTTTGAAACCAATGAGAACAAAGATACAACATACCAGAATCTCTGGGACACATTTAAAGCAGTGTGTAGAGGGAAATTTATAGCACTAAATGCCCACAAGAGAAAGCAGGAAAGATGTAAAATTGACACTCTAACATCGCAATTAAAAGAACTAGAGAAGCAAGAGCAAACACATTCGAAAGCTAGCAGAAGGCAAGAAATAACTAAGATCAGAGCAGAACTGAAGGAGATAGAAACACAAAAAACCCTCCAAAAAATCAATGAATCCAGGAGTTGGTTTTTTGAAAAGATCAACAAAATTGACAGACCACTAGCCAGACTAATAAAGAAGAAAAGAGAGAAGAATCAAATCAACGCAATTAAAAATGATCAAGGGGATATCACCACCGACCCCACAGAAATACAAACTACCATCAGAGAATACTATAAACACCTCTACGCAAATAAACTGGAAAATCTAGAAGAAATGGATAATTTCCTGGACACTTACACTCTTCCAAGACTAAACCAGGAAGAAGTTGAATCCCTGAATAGACCAATAGCAGGCTCTGAAATTGAGGCAACAATTAATAGCCTACCAACCAAAAAAAGTCCAGGACCAGATGGATTCACAGCTGAATTCTACCAGAGGTACAAAGAGGAGTTGGTACCATTCCTTCTGAAACTATTCCAATTAATAGAAAAAGAGGGAATCCTCCCTAACTCATTTTATGAGGCCAACATCATCCTGATACCAAAGCCTGGCAGAGACACAACAAAAAAAGAGAATTTTAGACCAATATCCCTGATGAACATCGATGCAAAAATCCTCAATAAAATACTGGCAAACCGGATTCAGCAACACATCAAAAAGCTTATCCACCATGATCAAGTGGGCTTCATCCCTGGGATGCAAGGCTGGTTCAACATTCGCAAATCAATAAACATAATCCAGCATATAAACAGAACCAAAGACAAGAACCACATGATTATCTCAATAGATGCAGAAAAGGCTTTTGACAAAATTCAACAGCCCTTCATGCTAAAAACGCTCAATAAATTCGGTATTGATGGAACGTACCTCAAAATAATAAGAGCTATTTATGACAAACCCACAGCCAATATCATACTGAATGGGCAAAAACTGGAAAAATTCCCTTTGAAAACTGGCACAAGACAGGGATGCCCTCTCTCACCACTCCTATTCAACATAGTGTTGGAAGTTCTGGCTAGGGCAATCAGGCAAGAGAAAGAAATCAAGGGTATTCAGTTAGGAAAAGAAGAAGTCAAATTGTCCCTGTTTGCAGATGACATGATTGTATATTTAGAAAACCCCATTGTCTCAGCCCAAAATCTCCTTAAGCTGATAAGCAACTTCAGCAAAGTCTCAGGATACAAAATTAATGTGCAAAAATCACAAGCATTCTTATACACCAGTAACAGACAAACAGAGAGCCAAATCAGGAATGAACTTCCATTCACAATTGCTTCAAAGAGAATCAAATACCTAGGAATCCAACTTACAAGGGATGTAAAGGACCTCTTCAAGGAGAACTACAAACCACTGCTCAGTGAAATAAAAGAGGACACAAACAAATGGAAGAACATACCATGCTCATGGATAGGAAGAATCAAT
Organism: Macaca mulatta; assembly: GCF_049350105.2. Taxonomy (NCBI): domain Eukaryota; kingdom Metazoa; phylum Chordata; class Mammalia; order Primates; family Cercopithecidae; genus Macaca; species Macaca mulatta. The sequence continues at coordinate 11,788,471 of NC_133417.1, forward strand.
ATTGTGAAAATGGCCATACTGCCCAAGGTAATTTATAGATTCAATGCCATCCCCATCAAGCTACCAATGAGTTTCTTCACAGAATTGGAAAAAACTGCTTTAAAGTTCATATGGAACCAAAAAAGAGCCCGCATCTCCAAGACAATCCTAAGTCAAAAGAACAAAGCTGGAGGCATCACGCTACCTGACTTCAAACTATACTACAAGGCTACAGTAACCAAAACAGCATGGTACTGGTACCAAAACAGAGATATAGACCAATGGAACAGAACAGAGTCCTCAGAAATAATACCACACATCTACAGCCATTTGATCTTTGACAAACCTGAGAGAAACAAGAAATGGGGAAAGGATTCCCTATTTAATAAATGGTGCTGGGAAAATTGGCTAGCCATAAGTAGAAAGCTGAAACTGGATCCTTTCCTTACTCCTTATACGAAAATTAATTCAAGATGGATTAGAGACTTAAATGTTAGACCTAATACCATAAAAATCCTAGAGGAAAACCTAGGTAGTACCATTCAGGACATAGGCATGGGCAAAGATTTCATGTCTAAAACACCAAAAGCAACGGCAGCAAAAGCCAAAATTGACAAATGGGATCTCATTAAACTAAAGAGCTTCTGCACAGCAAAAGACACTACCATCAGAGTGAACAGGCAACCTACAGAATGGGAGAAAATTTTTGCAATCTACTCATCTGACAAAGGGCTAATATCCAGAACCTACAAAGAACTCAAACAAATTTACAAGAAAAAAACAAACAACCCCATCAAAAAGTGGGCAAAGGACATGAACAGACATTTCTCAAAAGAAGACATTCATACAGCCAACAGACACATGAAAAAATGCTCATCATCACTGGCCATCAGAGAAATGCAAATCAAAACCACAATGAGATACCATCTCACACCAGTTAGAATGGCAATCATTAAAAAGTCAGGAAACAACAGGTGCTGGAGAGGATGTGGAGAAATAGGAACACTTTTACACTGTTGGTGGGATTGTAAACTAGTTCAACCATTATGGAAAACAGTATGGCGATTCCTCAAGGATCTAGAACTAGATGTACCATATGACCCAGCCATCCCATTACTGGGTATATACCCAAAGGATTATAAATTATGCTGCTATAAAGACACATGCACACGTATGTTTATTGCAGCACTATTCACAATAGCAAAGACTTGGAATCAACCCAAATGTCCATCAGTGACAGATTGGATTAAGAAAATGTGGCACATATACACCATGGAATACTATGCAGCCATAAAAAAGGATGAGTTTGAGTCCTTTGTAGGGACTTGGATGCAGCTGGAATCCATCATTCTTAGCAAACTATCACAAGAACAGAAAACCAAACACCGCATGTTCTCACTCATAGGTGGGAACTGAACAATGAGATCACTCGGACTCAGGAAGGGGAACATCACACACCGGGGCCTATCATGGGGAGGGGGGAGGGGGGAGGGATTGCATTGGGAGTTATACCTGATGTAAATGACGAGTTGATGGGTGCAGCACAGCAACATGGCACAAGTATACATATGTAACAAACCTGCACGTTATGCACATGTACCCTACAACTTAAAGTATAATAATAATAAATAAAAAAAAAAGAAAAAAGTACATAGATGAATACCCAGAGGCAAATGATACTGAGAGTTAAGAGTGCGATGAGGGATACAGAAGTAGTATTAATATTGTGCAGAGACAGGGTCAGAGAAGGTTGAGCAGAATATCTCTTGTGGAGTCTAGCTTTAATTTTTCAGGCACTGGGAAGTAAAAGATGTGGTTTTAGCAAGATAATTATATGGTTGGATTGGGAACCTTTAAAGAAAAATCATTCTGGCAGCTTTCTCTGCATACCGCAGTTCAAATTATTTATTCTTTTTCCATTAGGTTAAGATCTGCTCAAGGGTGAGGACCAATCCTGAAATCTCCAGTGAGAACCAAAGTGGGTGGCTATAGCAGGCACAAGCCCCCTGTTGACTGATAATGGATGATAATGGATGGTAACAGAAAGTCTCTTCCAGACATTTGCCACTTAATTATGTTTTAAAGTCATCCTAGAACAATTTAGCAGTGTGTGGTTTCTCTCTCCAGTTACACACACTGTTATTTATTTATTTTTTAGACAGAGTCTTGCTCTGTCCCTCAGGCTGGAGTGCAGTGACGTGATCTCTGCTCACTGGAACCTCTGCCTTCTGGGTTCAAGTGATTCTCCAGCCTCATCCTCCAGAGTAGCTGGGATTACAGGCACGCACCACCACACCCAGCTGATTTTTTGTATTTTTAGGAGAGAAGGAGTTTCACCATGTTGGCCAGGATGATCTCGATTTCTTGACCTCATGATCCACCCACCTTGGCCTCCCAAAATGCTGGGATTACAGGCATAAGACACCCCACCAGGCCATTGCTATTTTTTTTAAGGGTAACTATTATATTATGTTTTATTATTAAATATATATATATGTGTGTGTGTGTGTGTGTGTGTGTGTGTGTGTGTATGTGTGGAGAGAGAGAGAGAGGCCCCCTCCTCTCAATGCAAAAGACACAGGGCATTACTTATAAGGCACTCATCAATTGGAGCTATTGATCTATTGATAGATTCCATCATTCTATTTTTTTATTTTATTTTTTTGAGACAGAGTCTCACCCTGCCACCCAGGCTGCAGTACAGTGGCACAATCTCCACTCACTGCAATCTCCGTCTCCTGGGTTCGAGCAATTCTTCTTTCTCAGCCTCCCAAGTAGCTGGGACTACAGGTGCCCACCACCATGCCCAGCTAATTTTTGTATTTTTAGTAGAGACGGGGTTTCACCATGTTGGTCAGGGTGGTATCGAACTCCTGACTTCAGTTGATACACCTGCCTTGGCCTTTCAAAGTGCTGGGATTACAGGCGTGAGCCACCGCGCCCGGCCTCTTTTCTTTAATATAATAGGTTAGCAGCTGTTCTCGTACAACATAAGGACAGATTTTCTCAATGAAAACTTTCCAGTGTCATTAGATCCCTCTCCAAATGGTGATTTCCCGAATATATTTGTTCTTTTAAAGGCCAGGAATGCCTCTTTTTCACAGCTTGGACACAACCTTTATATTAGTTTGTCACTGGATGTACTAATTTTGATATATTTTGAAATAACTTGATGGATCTTGAAATGTACCAGTCTGACTTGTTTTCAGAATTAAATTCATGGCATCTGTTTCTTCTGCAAATGTTGTGATAATCTAAAACCCAAGCAAGAAAGGAGAAATAAAGCAACTTCTGTGCAGAAATATTTTCCTTAAGACTATGAACTAATAACTCAATATTATATCAGGGTAAAAAGCTTGTTGCAATAAATTATTAATGCATAACTGTATTTTCATTATGCATAACTGTATTTCGATATGGAAAACCTGTATCCAGCAATTATAAAGTGTCACAGCTCTATTGCAAGTTATAGTGAAAGGCCACTTGGGAGTACAGCTCCTAGAGTAATAGATATTTAGCCTCACCATCACTGTGAAACTTTTATTAGCAGTTAATTCTCTATGACAATGTACAAGAAAAACATGTAAGCCTAATGTCTGTGCTCTCAAGTGTTGTCACCTAAAATAGTCCCTGGGATTTATTGTTACTTAGTAAACACTTTCTGAATGTCATGACAGATACGGTGCTGGAACTTCAACACACAGATCTGTCTGGATTGCCCTCAACCCACTGGAGGGGTATGAAGAATGTCTAGTGAACAAGAGAGTTGTGTGACTCTGTTGGCCTCCCTGCCTTCTTAGCTTAATTCATTGAGATAGTATCATTCCTTCCTGGAAACAAGAAAGGCCTGGAGGGACCATCAGTACACACTGTGATGCATTTCACAGGGCAGTCGATGCCGTAGGGCTCCTCTTCCTCCTCTTAACTGTTGTTTTTCCCTAAGGAATAAATAACCACTAGGTACAACAATTCGGGCAATAGATCATTCAGCTTATTTCTTCCAACCCACCAAGTCATATGCAGGCACAGCAAGATGCTTCCAAATATGCTAGGCCAGAAAGATCTATTTTATTAACTCCACAAAACTAATTTTAAAAAAAATTAGAGGCAGAGTCTTGCCCTGTCACCCAGGCTGAAGTGCAGAGGTGCAATCATAGCTCATTGCAGCCTTGATCTCCTGGGGTCAAACTGTCTTTCCACTTCAGCCTCTGGAGTAGCTGGAATTACAGGTACACCACCATGCCCAGCTAAAACTCAACTCTTGATGTTCTCCCAAAAGGGAACAAACTTTGGCTAGAACTCCTTCATTCCACTCTCTACGTATTATATTTGCATGCAGTTTTATGGACTACTACCTCTTGTTTTTCAGTTTTGCTCATAAGAGAAGTATATGAATAGTTTGCACTAAAAGATGGTATAATTCAACCCTTTAAGAAGAGAAACTGAAGATGATCATGTTTCTATCAGATGGTGTCTGAGAAGAGGTTTAAGTAGAGCTCTGACAGACAGACAGAGACCTGGGATATAGAGAGGAGTAGTCTCCAGGGTGAGAAAAGCATGAGGGAAGACAAAGGGTTTTCCTACAGGTTGCATGACAGGTAGTCTTTGGCTTGAGTAGGGCATATGGCAAATGTAGGGGTGTAGCACAAAGCAAGATTGAATGTTAGAGGCCATTGAAAGGATCTAAATACATATTTAACAATAAATCCAAGGGACTATTTTAGCCATCAAAAGGCTCTAAATACATATACACAAACACCACACACACACACATTTATATATACACATTTTATAGATGTATGTATGTGCACATGTGCATATATAAATACACACATATATATATTTTGTGTTCATTTCAAATACATACATGTATATATATGTATATATACATATATGGTATATATGTGTATGTGTGTGTTTGTGTGTGTGTGTTTATATATATGTATGTATGTATGTAGTTGAAATGCACTTCACCATTTAGGGAAAGAGTGTAAAGAAGATTCAATTTGTGCAAACAGACATTGTGAGCAAGCCTGAAATGAGCAGATGTGAGGAGAAAGAAGAGTCAGCACAACAGGTGAAAAGGAGCACCTAGAAAGGAGAGAAGAAAGGAAAAGAGTGTTTGGTGCAGCATTGTGTGCAGGGGTTGGAGTCTGGATTGTCCCTTGCTGTGTTGAATGACTGAGAGAAGTAAGACAGAAAACAATACGGAAAAAAGTTTTAGATTTGAGAGGAAGAACTCATTGCTAATGTTGGCTTCTCAATTTCCCCAATCTGAACAAAAGGAACTAGATTTACATCCTACAGAGAGAACACCACTTGGGATTAGGCAGTAAGGAAATAAGTGGGCTGAATTTTCACGTGTTGAAGGGACGCTGAGCTCGAGAACTCAAGAATGTGTAAACTCTTTTGCTAATTTTATTTCACATTTCCATCTGTTAATTATGGGAGCTCTCTAATGTTTCTTTTTCCTTTTTAAGTGATGCAAATATGGCCTCTAACATGTTGGTTGTGGAAACAGTTTCATTCCTAGTTGGGGACTAGTCTGCCTTCCCAGTGACGGAGAAAAGCCACAGGAAGCAAAGCACTAAGGCTACTGCCTCATCAATATCAGCCTCAGGGCTCCTCAAAGTCCCAGCCTTTACACATTTATCTCTTCCTGTTCTGTGTCAATTTTAACAGTGGGGAATGCCCTGGGGCTGAAATATACACAAGATCCAAATGAATCAATGTCCTATAAGCCAAGTGCTATGCCTTCAAGCAAGGCAGAGCAATTATTACCCAACACGGGTGCCCCTGCTGGTTCTCAAGGACAAGCAAGGGAAGTGAATCCATCACAGCCCTGCCACTTAAGATGCATTTTAAACTGCAGTGGCTCTCCTACACAGCCATCATTCACTTATGCTCAGTGTCATTCTTTTGCATTCCTTCAACACTGGCAATTTGCACAAAGGAAACCAACAAGACAAGGCACTCGGCTGGTGTGTTTAAAGTGCAATCTTAGTTAGGGATAAAACTGCTCTTAAGAGGGGAAGAAAAGCTCTGGTGTAGGATCATCTCTTGAGCATTTTCAGTTCACTGTAAATTCTTCACCCCAGCACGTGTATTCCCACAGTACACAGAAAGACGTTTTAGTGTGGTGTCCTGTCAGGCACTTACTTAGCCTCTGTTGACGGATACTGGAGAAATGTAACTATCCTCTTGAGAAGATCCCATCCCAATGAGAGAGACAGAGAAGTAAACAGTTATAATATTGGGTAATCACATTAGCAGCGGAGACAAGAAGGAGTGCCATGAGCAGAAAGGAGAGCCATTTTCCGTATCTGGCAGGAGTTCCCAGGAGCACTTCCTGTCTACCAGGTGTACCTGAACTGACTGTTGAAGAACAAGGAGCACAGAAGAGTCAGGGAAGAGCACTGTGGGCAGAGAGAGAGAATATTGCATCTGGTGGAGTGTAATGGCTCATCGTGTGTTAACCTTAGGGTCTCAAGAGGGCAAGAGATGAGAGATTAAGGTAGAGAGGGAGACAGAGCAAGATACTGGTAAACCATCTGCAGAGCCATGGCCAGGGGCGGGACCCCATTCAGGTCCCAGGAGATCCATAGAGGAGTTGCCGGCAGCAGAGACAGGCCAACACATAACTATCCCACATAAGTGAAGACTCTGTTCTTTTAAGCAATGAAAAGTATTTTACAGAATGATTTGTGAAATGCATTAGGCACTTCATTTCTCCTTAAAGTATTTTTTTTTTTTGGCCCCAAAATATTGCTCTTTCATCTGAACTTTAACCACTCTCAGTTGGTACTTGTTTTATGTTGTCTACTTAATGTCATAAGTTGTAATATTTTTACCTAACTGGCTTCTGCCTATCTCTCTTACTAAAATATAAGCTTCAAGAAGTGGCTGCTTTTTGAAGTTTGTTTTCTTGTTGGTTTTGACTTTCCTCATCACAGGATAGAGTTGGAGTCTCACCTAGGATGTATTCCAGATGATATTTCCTGATATCCCTGATAACTGAGCTTCTTACTCTATTCCTGGCAAGTAGAGCTCCAGGACACTGTCACCGGGGAGCTTGGATCATCGCAGAGGAGAGGCATGCCAAGTTCTCACAATGTAGAGCAGGAGGGCAAGGATGATCTGAAGAAAAGTGCCTAGGGGTGCATTTGGACTAGCTCTAAATGAACAAACCTTGTGATGCTTCCATTATGAAGAACTGGTGTAAGAGAATTTGAAAGACATATAGCATAGCAGAAGGGAAATAAGATAGAGGTTGGAAACATGAGACTGGGGTCAGAGCCTGAAGGTGTTAGAATTTAAAAGAAGGGCTCTTACTGACTAATTCAATCTGAATTGAAGGAGCAGTTAGGCTTCAAAAATCTGGAGAGGTTAAGAAATTACGTCATCAAAAATCTAGAGAGAAGTTTAGGTATACCTACTATATCACTATATATATATATATATATATATATATATATATATATATATATATATGTATAGGCTTATGCCATTCTTTATCTGAAAAAAATATTTTTCACTAAATTTCTTTTGTACTTAGGGAGAGAGAAATATCCAGTATTTGGCAAGTACTGTAATAGAGGTAAACCAGGTTCTCTGGAAGCATGTGATACTCTCCTAAATCTGTTTGGTTAAGAGGTTAATGAACGAAGGGGTCTGATCAAATCCTACCGGATTAGTAGGAATTATCCAGCTAAAAGGTAAGAGCATACACATGACATTTTAGCTGAGAGAATAACTTGTTCCGCATTACAAAACTTACGGCATGTTAGAGAAACTGCAAGTGTCTTGATATGGCTGGATCCTAGTGTTAGAGGTGGATATCATAAAATAAGAAATAAATTAGTAGAGAAATCAGCTTAATGTTATGCCAGATACCAATTTATTTAATCTTTTTGGAAATCTGTATATGTTTAACCAAAATATTTTTTAAATATACATAACTGGAGGGGAATACTTTTTGGTAAAAATGGGAGACTAGAAACCTCAAAAATTATTTGCTCCATGAAAGCAACAAGAAAACTTACAAATATTCGCAGAACAGATTTAACTGCTTATTAACCTGGATACACTTAATCACTAAATATGACCTCATGAGTCTTGTAATAATAAACAAGTCCATATGAAACCTGTAAAATTTTTCTTGGAGTTAAAAATGGTTTTTCATTTTTGACTTTCTCCTTTTATTGGTTTATGTAAATCAAATAATTTTTAAATAGAAAAAAAAGAAAACTCACAAATGTTTTCAGAATAAGTTTTTTCAGAAGTCTAGAAATGAACCAACAACTTGCAGCAATCGTGAAAGTTTTTATTTAAGAAAAACAGCTGAATTTCAGGACTAACAGGGATTCTTGTACCTTTTTTTTTCTTTCGAGTGTATAACTTTTTTTTTTTTTAATACTTTAAGTTCTAGGGGACATGTGCATAACAAACTTGTGCTGCTTCCATTCAACACCTCCAACTCCATGGTTTCCTTGAAAACCTGCAGCCAACAAGCACGGTCAGTGGCATGGCAGCCACCGGGAAGCAGGAGGTTTGGTAACCCTTCGAAGTGTAATTCCCCTAGACTCATCGTTACTTGTCCTGTCTGACAGTTCCATGAAAGACCACACTCTCAGAGCTCTCTTTATTTGTCCTGACTTGGAGCTCCTCTACTGTGAACAGTCTTTTTCCTGGGGCATTTATGAAAAAAAAAAATAATAAGTGGCAATTGTTTAACATCACTGCTGCCTTAGGCAGGCAATAACAATTTGGACTAACAATAAGCTACTCCAAAAGTTTAAAAGAAAATTCTTGAGAATGAGATATCCAAGGGAAGCTTTGAAAATATCTGCTGCATTCCTGGGATACAAAAGGTCACACACATGCATGTTGCTCTACACATGCCCAGGGTGGGCATATGGTCCAAAAAAACCCTGAAAATGCTCCAAGCTCCCACCTCTGCTAACCTTGAAGGCACTGAACAAACAGGAAGTAAAGGCTCTGGCTTCGTGTTTGAAGGGTGCCCCAAGTCACATGCAGAGCCTGCCAACAAAGACTGGAAGATTTGTTGTTTCCAAGCATTAAAGGAAATGTGTGTCCAATCATTAGCTGACCATTAAGATAATTATTAAGAGGTTTCATGACACAAACATGATGGAATCATTCAGAAGTAGTTCCTAAACAAACAACAATAATATTAAAACAAAAAGTAACACATCGTAACTCAGGGAGATAATTTATTTCCAAAGTTGCCACATTATATTATTTTAAATGTCCTGTTTTCAACAACAACAACAACAAAAACCAAGGCCTTCAAAAATAAAAAAGGCTTGGCTCATACATAGGGCCAAAAGGTTATCAAACTATCCATTAGTAAGTCCACACATTGGAATTATTAGACATAGATTTTAATCAGGCATTTTAAATATGTTCAAACAGAATGAAAGTATAAGAACCGATATCTTACCAAATAGAGAATAACAATAAAGAGATAAAAATGATAAAAACAAATCAACTATAAATTCTGGAATTGAAAGCTACAATAACTTAAATGAAAAATCCACTAGAGGAGATTAGCAGCAGATTTAAGCAGGCAGAAACAGGTTAATTGAGGTCATCCTATCCAAGAAACAAAAAGAAAAAAGAATGGTGAAAAATCAACAGACAGAAATTCAGAAACGTATGGGATGATCAAATGCACCAATATGCATGCAATGGGATTTCCTGATAGAGAGCAGAGAGGGAGAGAGACAGGCACAGAATAATATTTGAAGAAATCATGGCAGAAAAGCTTCCAAAATGTAATAAACAGCATTAAGGTGCACATCTCAGAGTCTCAACATACTCCAAGTATAATAAATTCAAGGAGATCCCTGCCAAGATAATGACACTGCTGAAACAATAGACAAAGAGATTCTTGAGAGCAATGGCAGAGAAGTGACCCTTCACATACAAGAAATCCTCTGTAAGATTAAGAGTTGATCGCTTATCAGAAACAAAGGGTGACCAGAAGGCAGTGGGACAACATATTCAAAGTGCTGAAAGGAAAAAAATGTTTAACGAAAATTTTAGATTCCTCAAAATTCTGCTTTGTAAAGAATGGAGGAATTAAGGCATTTCTAGAAAATAAAAAATGAGAAAATTTGGCACTAGCAAGCCTTTCCTAAAAAAATAATAAAGAAGTCAGTCCTTCATGAAGAAATGAACAGGCAGTTCATTCAGAACAATACTAAAATGACATGAAGACATCAAGAACACTAGAAAAGGTAAGTACATTGGTAAACATACAGGAGAATATAAATACGTTTTTGTTTAACTTTGCTAGTCCTATCTGATTTAAAAGAAAATTCTATTAAGCAATAATTATAAATCATGATGGTTACATTATGCCAACTGGGCTAGGCCATGGTACCTACTTGTTTGGCCAAACATTAGTCTAGATGTTACTGTGATGGTATTTTGTAGATGTGATTAGCATGTATAGTCAGTTGAACTTAAGTAAAAAAGATTATCCTATATAATATGGATAGGCTTCATCCAATCAGTTAAAGGACTTAAGACCAAAAGCTGACGTTTCCCATAGAAGAAGAAAGTCTGGTCAAAACTGTAACAAATAAATTGTGCCTTTGATTCCAGACTGCCAGCCTGTACTATAGATTTCAGACTCAAGACTGCAACATCAACTACTTTTGAATGTCTAGCCTCTTGCTTGCCCTGCAGATTTTATATTTGCCCATATCCACAATCATATGAGTCAATTCCTTAAAATAAACATATCCTAATGGTTTTGTTTATTGGGAGAATCCTGACTTGCAGTGTGCAGACATGTAGAGTTGATTCTCATTATTCATTACAGATATGTTCTATAAAGTCATTGTAAATACTGATTAGCGAATACTAAACCATTGCTCCTAGCATAAGTTTTATCATATACATACCACATATATAACATAGACTGTAATTGCAAATTTTATAAACAACTCATTTTGATAGATTCTATTTTCTTAATTTTACAAAATAGAAAGTTAGGTTCAGAAATATGAAATCAGTTGTCTGAAGTCATCCCACTAACAGTTGTCAAAGTTGATATTCAAATGTCATTTAACTGGCCCTAAAGCTGGGGCTTCTTACACTGTACTACAATGCACACTACTGTTTCTCCCCTGTGGTCGTGTCTGCTTGAGAGCTGAAACAAGAAGACAGAGCTCTGCCTTGTCCAACCTCATCTGGGAATGTGCAAGTTAAGAAGTTGTTTTTTTTTTGGCCTTATGTACCTGTTCAATGACCATGAAAGTGTCACTTGTATTGATTTGAGGGTTACAAATATATTTTAGCAAGTATAGAAAAGTACAAATATCATGAATAATGAGAATTGGGTACAATTTGTGACAATGAGCACAAAAGAAGTTGGGAAAATATAGCTATCAAGAACAAAGCATTTTTATACTATAGAAATTATGTTGATATTAACGTCCACTAGACTGTTATAAATTACAGTGTTAATTGTAATCCCCAGGGCAAACACTAAAAAAAGTAACTGAACAAAGCAAGAAAAAGTAAAATATGAGAAGATAATTAAAATAATGCAGTAGGTAATGTCATTGAACACAAAAGAAGATAGCTATGAAAGAGTAGAGGGATGACCAAAACACAGAAAAGGAGGGGCGGGGCGGGGCATAAAACGTACAGAGAACAGAGAGCAACCTGGCAGCTGTAAATCCTACCTTATCAGTAGTTATATTAAATGTAAATACATTAATCACTCCAATTAAAGGGCAGAGAATGGAGAATAATTAAAGCAAATTTAGAAAAAATTAAAACAAGAAATGTTATCCAACTATATGCTGGCTACAAATAACACACTCTAGATTCAAAGACGCAAATCAATTAAAAATGAAAGGAGGTTAAAAAAATATTCCATGCAAGTAGTAACCAAAAGTCAAGTGGAGTGACTCTACTAATATCAGAAAAAAAAATAGATACTAAGACAAAATTATTACTAGAGACAAAGAATGACATTTATGAAGATAAAGCTATCAAACCTTTGAGAAGATAGAACAATATAAACATACATGTAACTATCAAGGAAACCCCAAAACTGACATGATGAGAGAAATAGACGATTCAACAGTAATAGTGGGAGACTTCCATACCTTACTTTTAATAATGATACACTTAAAATAGCAGTCAGTTTACATAGAGGTGCATAAGTGATAAACACTCATTCATCCCGTGAGCCACTCCTTACCTTCTAGGTCTTGCTGGAGGAAGGTCTCGCATAATGTTTGGCCGGACTCTGGATTAATCTTTCCCCATGCTTTCATTCAACTTTAGTTTAAACTCATAGTATTCTGGGGCTCTCTCATAATTAGGTATTTTTTATTTATCTCTCCGTCAACAAGACGAACTTTGAATAAGGAAAGCTTGTCTCTTTGAGCAGACGCTCTGGTTCAACGGCACATGTTCAATGAATGTTTGAAGAATGACATGGATATTCGTTAACTATTATTCCATTTATAGCAAAAGATGAAATTGGATGAGTTAGGTAAAGATAAACCAAGTTTTAAGCAATTATAGAACTAAAAAGAATTTCAAGAACAACTCAAGGAATGTTCACACACTTCCAGTACTTTCTTGTTAACTATGTTGCCTCTATAGCTAGAGCAACCTGATTAATATTTAAAGCGTAAACAAACTTTTCTTTAATTTTTCAGTAATTGTTGGCATTATCTTTCATATTGCAACTTACCTCACCCAAGAGTTGGTATTTTGTTTTAATTGTTTCATGTGATTTTTCTATTGCTGTGAAGTCAGGAATTAATAACTCAAGAAGCAGGAACAAATCATTTGTCCCTTTTCTTTCCAGGTGAGCATTTTAAAAGGTTTGGGTTCAAAAATAACAAGGATTTCAATGTCAGGTGGCGGTACAAGAAATACCACAGGAAAACAAAAGGAAAAATTGATACAGAAAAGTTTCTGTTTTCTTCGTCAAACTCTCTGGTGAGTGTGCGTGTGTGTGTGTGTGTGTGTACTGCAGTGACACATAAACAATTTTATATCTAATAGGATATAAGTAATATGGGCTGAGTGTTTGAAACAGCTGCAAAGAGATTATATGTATTATGTTTTCTCAGGTAATAAAACAGATCAAATACAGCAGAATAAAATTTCTTATCTTTTTTCCATTTTCTCCTTTCTGCTGGTGATAAAAATAGCCATTCTCCTAGATTAGTTATAATAGACACTTTCAATAAAATCAAGGGAATTAAGCAGCTTTTGTGCAGGAAAGAGCATCAGTTACCTTGTGATGGATTAAGAAGAGCGCAGTTGAGATGGTCAATGTTGTATTTACCTGCCCGTCATTTTCAATCACTGTGACAGGGTGGGTGTAGCAGCAATTAGAGCTCTAAACCATTTTCCAATTAAGATTTTTAAGAGATCATTCTATTGTCCGGGGACAGATGCAACTCTGTGTGTGTGTGTGTGTGTGTGTGTGTGTGTGTGTACATGTGCACACAAGACAGCATGTATTCCATTTCATGCCATGCTTTTGTTTGTTTACTTGCTTTAGAGTGTTGGGGGCTGTTATGGGTAAGAGAATCAGGTTGAGTTTCTGAGTGCTTGAAACTGCAAGGTTTTAGTGAAGAGTAATGTAAACTGTATTTATTTGTTCATTCAATGATAATTTATTTGGGCAATTATTTTTATGCCAGGCACTTGGTTCTGCATTCTCTCTTAAAATACTACAGAAAATTTGGGTCTAAATGAATTTTAAAAACAATATATTCCATTCAGAAAATACTGTTTTTGTTTCAATAAATGGCCAAATAATCTACTTCTCATATGCTTACCTCTCAGAGCTCCTGAACAGTGGTGACTAGTGGGTTATTTGGTGAGTTTCAGGGAGGGTTCTTGTCATAGTGTAACTGGCTCAAGTCCAGCTGCTTGCTGCTCAGAGGCCAAGAACACAAGAAGCAGGATGTGGTGAAAGGAAAGCAACTTTATTGATCAAATGCTAGCAGATGGGAGATGGCCAGTCTTCTTCCTCAAAGGAGCCATCTCTGCCTTCTGGGCTGAAGGACGGGATTTAAGAAGGAAAACGTGAGAAACATGCCAGCGTGGCACAAAAGGGGTCTGTGTGTCTCTTTTCAATGGTAACCTTGAGTAATTGCCCATCTGGAGATCTGGTTTGCGTTATCCTGACTTGGGTCTGGTAGTGGGGGGCTAACTGTTTGGAACTCCCCTTAAGTGGGAGGATTCTGCAGCTGGGGCTCTCTGCCTGGTTTGTTTCAAAATTGGCCCCTGGAATTTCTAAGCAAGTGCAAAATTAGGTGAGTGAGTACTATTCATGGAAGTCCCTACTGAGAAAGGGAAAAACAAAGAGTTTTAAAGTATGTTTCAAGGGTGAAAACAAAAAAGAAAACCAAAAAAAAGCTTGAAAATGCATTTTGAGGCTGAGATCCTCGGTTACAAGACTGTGGTCTGAGGATCAGCGCCCCTTCCTGACTTTTGTAAGAACTATAATGAGGTAAGTGTGCACACCGAAGGCAAGGGTTTAGAGAATTTTACAGCAACGTGATATTGCTGCAAATCCAAGAACTGAATAACTTTTTTAAAAAATCATTTTTATTATGGTTTACAATTAGTCAATTAAAAATGAAAACAAAAAATAAAACACATCTGTTGTTCAGGAGAGAGAGTTTAGGAACAGCTGGCCAGAGTACTTTGCCTAGTCTCTTTCTCACTTGCCTTGCTTAGTAGCACTTTTCCTAAGGCTTAACAGATTTCCTCAGATTGTTTTTTTCATTCCTGGTTCAGCTATCTTGGCACTTTTCACCTTGTATATCAAAGGGGAAAGTTTATTGCTTGCTTGGCAATTAAGGAAAGGATCTTTCTCATCTGTGTGCTACTATAAATCTAATACAAGTTAGAGTTTCTGGTATTGGGAAAATGTTTTGTATAAATTGTGTTTTATGTTGAGCAACCAAAAGTTGAGGCGGAGAATTGTCATCATCTAATTCTCCTCCCCCAAGATAGATAATTTTTCTCATTAGACTTCCAGGAGGAGAAATAAAGCACTGAATCTAAAGCCTGATTAGTTCATATGAGCTATTTGTCTTATCTTTCTTCTTAGGAAAGAAATAACACAAGGAGTGTGAAAATCTGCACAAAACTTTAATGCTAACAAACATGAGTTTTCATATTAGTAAAAGCTAGGCAATCACTTATTTCTATGCCTCTACTGAAGATATAACCTGCTTCACAAAAAGTACAGAAAGGCAAGGAGCACTTTTGAGGTGAGAGAAATATTTGTATGTATTTCGACTGTTCCAATGCTGAGTTCGGTTTATGCTTGTAAGATGAGGGTTGTCACTAGAAACCAACTAAGGCACGAATTAGACTATTTAGAGAAAAAGATTATTTATTTGTTTTGATAACCTCAAACTAAGAGAAGAATGAAGCAGTAGAACAAAATATGGGGTCAGGCTGTATTGACTTATCCAGCATACCATGTGGCATAGAACGCAATATACCAATGTAAGTAGAAAAGAGAAACAGCCTGTAAACATATTATGGACATTCCCGCATAACTTTCCTGTGATGATGTGGGCATAGATCTATTCTTTGGTGTTACAGGAAAGATAAACACACATGTTTCTCCAAAGCCTCTTACTTGGTGGATATTATCAGAACCCTAAGCTGGGGGATCCACAGAGCTTGACTGTGGCATGGGGATGGGGCAAAAGTTGGGGCCCATCTACATACATACTATTTATTGGGCTCAGTGTTAACATTTCACCATCCCCATTAGGTACAATTTAGCCCCACTAAGTCTCTGTACCGGGCACTATATAGAATGATCCTCATCCATACTCTAGAATACTAGATTCCAGGAAACACTGCTTTAAGGAAACCTTTGGTTTTTGTTAATAACCTTTCCCAAATGTTTTGAAATAACGACCTCCTTTTTTCATATGACATGCATTAACATCATGGAACATAACTTTGGTAATGCTGCATTCAGCTGGAACTTGCAGCCCAAGGCAGGTGTCCAGTGCCAACTGCAGAGAGGGCAAGGCTGGTGGGTGCACCTTCTAAGGGTAGGGGCCAAGCAAGTCAAGTCTGAGACCACACAGGTTTGCAGCTGTGTTTACCAACAGCATGCAGGTTCAGTATATGCTGGGTAAGGAATGAGAATCATTATGAAGAGAAGCCATAAAAATGATGCTTAGATATATCTAAAATAATGTTTAAAATCAAATGTGTACAATAGAATGAGCATGGAAAAGAAAGGAGAAAATGCAGAGCAGGTGACTATTATTAAGGAAAGAGGGAAAATGGAAGTTTTTGGGAATTAGGAAAAAGGGGAGAAGAATGACTGAGAATAAAAGCTAAGATCCTCATAGAGAGGTGCCTGTCTGACTTGAGGTGTGGACCTGGCCGAGGTAAGGCAAGGAAGCCAAGAAGCCTGTTTCTGCTTCCTATCTAATGGCATTCTAGCACGTGGACCTTTGTCATGGTTCTCCTATTTTTAAACACTGGTTCTAAACACCAAACAACTAGTGTCTGTTGCTCCTCCCTTAGTATACTTCATACCCAACCTCTTAGCCCACTCTGCATTGAGATCTGGAATGCTCCAAGAGCCGGCCTCCCACAGCATCTGACTGAAAGCTTTAATACCTGTAACTGACAGCTGTACAAATGGAATTGAGGACTTTGGGGCAGGGGAAGGGAGTAAAAACAAATTTGCTGACAAAATAAAAGTCGAGTTGTACTATGGCTTGAAAAATAACTGATGTTGTCACATGTGGCATCTCTTTATTCCCAATGAATAAAGCAGGCTCTTTAACACCAAAACGAGGGGAAAGGGCAGTTCTATTGAGAAGTAAGTTGTGCGTTGATCGCTCTTTGGTGAGCCTGTTATATACAGATCCTTCACCAAGCTTCTGACTCTCAGGTTAATTCACATCAGCTGGGGGCTGTGACAGTGCAGATGCCTTCTCAGTGTACCTGGGATGTAGCATGTGATGCTGCGTTGCAGCACACTTGTATTGAGTGAGCCGTGCTGCTGGTCTCTGCCCTCCTGGAGAGAAGAGCGGCTTTCAGCAGAGTGCCTACCTTACCCTACACTGGAGAAACCCTAGCAGAGGAAGCAATTCACAGTCTCCTTCTGAACTCTCTCTGCAAGATGCTTTTCACTCCTGGCTTCACGCTCTATCTATATCTGTATCTCTATCTATCTATCTATCTATCTATCTATCTATCTATCTATCTGTCTATGTATGTATGTATGTATGTATCTATCTATCTATTTTTTTTCTTTTTTTTTTGAGATGGAGTTTTGCTCTTGTTGCCCAGGCTGGAGTGCAGTGGCGCGATCTCAGCTCACCGCAAACTCTGCCTCCAGGGTTCAATCGATTCTCCTGCCTCAGCCTCCCGAGTAGCTGAGATTTTAGGCGTGCACCACCACACCTGGCTAATTTCATTTTAGTAGAGGCAGAGTTTCTCGATGTTGGTCTGGCTGGTCTCGAACTCCTGACCTCAAGTGATCCACCTGCGTTGGCCTCCCAATATGCTGGGATTACAGGCGTGAGCCACCGCACCCAGCTTTCACTCTATATTTGGTGGCACCTGGCTTTTACCTAACATACCATGTTGTCCAGTTGTTTTCCAGCTTATCCGTGTGCTGGTGTTCAGCATTTCCAACCACAGGAACCAGGACGATAGGTCCATGAGCACTTGCAACATACTGTGCCAAGCACTTCATATATTGATTCTCTCTTCTCTGCCCTTCCTTGCTTTTACTTTCCTTTAGAGCACATAATGCCTGTGTGTCTTTGCCCCCTGGAAAATAAACTTCAGGAGAGCAGACTTTTATCTTTTTTGCTGCTGTATCCCAAAAGCCTGGAACATATCCAGGCTCTTTAGTGAGCAATTGATAAATATCTTCCAAATAAAATGAAGAAATAAAAAAGTTATCAATATCAAATATGTATTACTATTTTCATATTGTAGATGAAAAAACTAACAGTTACTGCCAGTCACACCTTTGAAATAATCCCAAATTTCTTACCACTATGCCGTAATTCACCTAAACTTATTTCTTACCCAGAAACTTGGTCCATACCAAAATTGTCAGTTTCAACAGGCCTAACCTGCTGTCAATAAAATTAGGTAAGCATAAATCCTGGTTTGACTCAGTCGTGCTTCCGTTAGACAGCGTAGCACTTGGCCTGCTGGCTGGGAGCCACCCTCAAGGCAGTGGCCACGGGAAGAATTGGCGGTTCCACTAGATACCAGGAAAGATGCCTTGCCACCTTCAGGCTCTCATCACTACCTTGACTCTACTTCCATTAGCTGCAGAAAAGAATGGCAGCTAGTGCAAAACCCAGAAACATAAGATAATAAAACAAGTAAGAAGGAAATAAAGATTTATGTGAAATTAGATTTACAAGGAATGTTTATTGGCAATATGGCTGCCAGGTTTCAGATTATACAATCTGTAGTTTCCTCTCTTCTCATCAGGACGGAATCTTGGGTCCATCATTCCATTGCACAGGTACATCATCAATAGTCATTCATTTGCCTCTTGGTGAGCTCCTAGAGGACAGGGCCTCTGATCTTGTCACTTCTGTCTCTCTGATTTCCAGCTTAGTACCTACCATATAGTAAGTCCTCAGTGAATATTGCTAAGTGGTGACATTTCCTAACCTTAACCTAAAATAATTTTTTTAATATAATGCATATAGAATGAAGAAAGGAGTGCAGGGATAAAATAAAACATAAAAGGTGAGAAATATGAAATGAAAGAAGAATAGGCTCAGGTAAATAAGGGCAATCCTGCACAAAATATAAAAATGTCATCATCTAAGTTGGTAAAGGAGAAAGAGATGCGGGCAAGAAGAGGAGCTAGTGGACAGACATATACTTAGAGATTTAGCAGAGAAGTGCAGCAGGGCACGAGGGAGCAGCATAGGCAGGAGCAGGAGTTTCCCCCAAAAGCAGAATTGTGGGTTTTTAAAAATAATTTACATATGTTTAAATTATTGATTTTAAAATTAATTTACAAATTACTTTTTTATTTAGTAGAGATGGGGTCTCACTATATTGACCAAGCTGGTTTCAAACTCCTGGCCTCAAGTGATCTGCCCATCTTAGTAGCCTCCCAAAGTGCTAGGATTACAGCCATGAGCCCAAAGGCAGTGTTTCAATATCATGTACAAACTATGTAAAGGGAATATTCACAGGTAGAAGGGTACAATGAGGAAAGATAGCTTCAGAAAGAGAGATTGTTGCTGAACACTTAAACATACAATGTCAGGCTTAAACTATGATTGGCTCCTGTCAAAACACAAGATGCTTGTACTCCATAAATAGGTACAGTTATTATGTGTCAATTAAAATAATAAAACATAAGATGCTTCTGACAAAATTGTGATAACTTGGTTCAACACCTGAAAATCAATTGATGGAATACATATCAATAGAATAAAAAACAAAACAAATTACACAATCATTGTAAGAGATGCAAAGAAAGTATTTGACAAAATCCAACACACTTTAATGATTCAAAAAAACACTCAGAAAACTGTGAATAAAAGGAAATTTAACCTGATACAAGGCATGTGTGAACAACCCACAGCTAACAATAGCTTAATGGTGAAAGACTGGAAGCATATACCCTAAGATCATGAACAATATAAGGATGTCTGTACTTCTGTTTAACCTGATACTGGACGTTCTTGTCAAGGCAATTAGGTAACTTTAAAAAGTCATATGGATTGGAAAGGATGAAGTAAATCTATGTTTATTGGCAGATAACATGATCGTGCATATAAAAAATCCTAAGGAACCAACTAAAAAAAGTATTTGAACTTAGAAGTTCAGCAATGTTGCAGGATACAAGATAAATATGAACAAATCAATTTTGCTTCTCTACACTTGCAGTGAACATCGAAAATGAAATTAAGAAAACAATTCAATTTGCAATAGAATAAAAATGAAACACGAATAATTCAACAAAAGAAATTATACAGATCTAAATAAATAAATAACTATCCTAAACTCATGGATTGAAAGATTTAACATGATTAAGATGGTAATGCCCCTTGAACTGATCTACAGATTCAACTTAATCCCCATCAGAAACCCAGTGGGCCACTTTGTAGAAATTGACAAACTGATTTTAAAATTCATATGGAATTGCAAGGACACAAAATCGTCAGAATAATTAGAAAAATAACAAAGTAGATAGACTCACATTTCTTGGATTCAAAACCTGTGATACTGGTACAAGTGTAAAATGTAGATAAATGGAATATAATTAAAAATCCATAAACAAACTTAGGCATCTCTGATTAAATGATTTTTGACCAGGGTGCCAAAAATATACAATGAGGAAAGAATCATCTTTATTGAAAAGATAGCCACATCCAGAAGAATAAAGGTGTACTCTTATCTCATACTATATTTAAAAAAAAAACAAAAAAGTATCCAAAACCTAAATGTAAAAACTAAAACTTTTAGTTAAAAACATAGAAGTATATATTTATGACCTTAGATTTTTCAAAAGATTATTCAATGTGATACTAAAACCACAAGCAACATAGGAAAAAAGTAAGTAAATTGGACTTCAAAATTTAAAAGTTTATACTTAAGCGGACACTGCCAAAAAATAAAAAAAAAAAAAAATTAAAAAAAAAGGAAAGATAGCTCACCCAACGGGAGAAAATATTAAAGCCAGCTCAATTGTCCCATAGAACTGATGTTTACTGCTTTGTGGATAAATATAGAAATGATCTTTCAGTCTTAAAACTAGAAATTTATATTTGTCTTATCTGAGTCCCTTCCTCAGGAAACTGATCCACAAGCAAGAAATTGAAACTCACCAAATCACCACACCCAAGCAGTGAGATGCCAGACCCCTCATTTCCTTGATTGCTTCCTGACCTCTCCCTAATTCCTGTTTTCCCACATGTGGCTGCATTCCTTCCCCACTATGTAAGCCCCCAATTTTAGTCATTTAGGAGAGATGGATTTGAGACTGATCTCCCCTTGTCTGTGGTTAATATCAACCGAATTTTTGAAAAGCCTCTTCCCTGGCAAATCTTGCTGTCTTAGTGACTGGCTTTCTGTGCTGTGAGTGACAAGACCAAACTCCTGGCACTTTGGCAACAATATTCTCAAATCATATATCTGATGAGAGATTAATATCCAGAATATATAAATAACTATTGGAACCCAATAATAAAAACATTTAAAATGAGCAAAGGATCTGAATAGGTATTTTTCCAGGACATACGAATGTTCAATAAGCACAAGAAAAGATGCTTTCATGATTAGTTATCATTAAAACGCAAAGCAAAACCACAGTGCGATGCCATTTTATACCCACTAGCATGGCTAGAATTAAAAGTCTATAATAGCCAATGTTGGTGGAGAGGTGGAGAAATTCTAACCCTCATACAGTGTTGGTGGAATGTTAAGTGTTGCAGCTGCGTTGGAAAGCAGCCTCGCAGGTCAATTAAATCTCGAGTTACAATTTGACACAGCAATTCCACTCCTGAGTATATTGCCAAGATAAATGAAACCATAAGTTTACACAAATATTTAAAAATGGATGTTCAGAGTCACCCAAATATCCATCAACTGATGAATGAATGAAGCAAAATGTGCTTTGTCCATGCAATGGCGATTATTCCGTCACAATAGGAATTGAGCAGTTATCCATGCTAAGATCTGAATACATATTGATAACATTTTGTTAAGTCAAAGAAGCTGGTCACAAAAGGCTACATATTACATGATTCCATTCACATAAAATGTTTAGAGCAAGTAAATCTACAGAGAAGAAAGCAGATGAGTGGTGCTTGGGACTGGAAGAATATATGGGGAAAGACAGTAACAGCGAAAGGGTACAGAGTTGCTTTTTGAGGCAATGAAAATATTCTGAAATCTACTGTGGAGATAGTTGTGCTTATCTGTATATATACTAGCAAACGCTGACTTTTACTTTGAATGGGATAACTTGTATGACATGTAACTGTATCTCAATAAAGATATATATGTTTTAAATATGCTTCTGATGAAATTCTGGTTTTATTGTTTCATTTATTTATTCAAAAGATTTTGAGATCCCACTCTCTTCTATGCACTTTCTGGATACTGGAATTAACAGAATCAACAGAACTGACAGAGCCTCTGCCCTGGACCAGGCTGCACCCTGTCCTGTGTCTGCCAGTAGAAACTGACCAAGTCAATTCAGCAGGTGCCCATAAAGCTCCACCGTACACCTGGCACTGAGATGACAGAAATCAAGCCCATGGTCTGTGTCCTCAAAGCAGCTTGAGGGAAAGGCAAATAAATAGTGAGGAGGTGATAAAGGGGAGAAACATAATTTAGCTAGAAGGTGCCAAGAGAACGTGGTTTCCAGTCAGCTGAGAGGGGCCATGTCCAGGCTACCTGTGGAAGAGTGGCTAGTGCTGGCTACTAGATAAGGATCAGAGAGCCAGCAACTCGATGGGGCTGTTTAGGCAAAGGTGGGGACAGGAAAGAAGCTTAGAAGTCCGAGTCTCCCATCTTAATGAAATGCAAGCTGATAGTGGATTCATGGAGAACCTGCTTTTTTGCTTCCCTGTTCCTTTTACCTTCCTAACTTCTTACTGCCTAGAAATTCCTGTCGCAGAAGTGAGCCCTGCTTGAGGTTCAAGGGAAGGGTATTTTCCAAATGATGAAAAAACGCAGAAAGAAGGACAGCCAGGCAAGACAGAGAAAGAACCAGGAGGAGAAGAATTCCTCAGTGTATTACTAAGTATCCAGTACTAAGAAATTGAGCAGGATGGAGGATTTAGGAGATTGAGTGGGCCGTAAAAAGCTTAGCCATCTGTTTAAGAATAATATCTTGGATTTATAGAGTACATTGACTTCCAAAGCACCTTCCCATCTATTTTCCCCTGCTTCCTGTCTGGCTGTGGGTGAAGGGCACAGGGCCTGCTAAAGGGAGAATCTCAAGGGCTTCTCTGAGCTTCTGTCAGGGACAGGGGACAGAGCCTGCAGTGACCCCTCCCCACTCTTTGCAGCCCAAGAGGCCCCCTGTTACCATGGCAATAAAGGAAAGCTATTTTCTGGACCATAGCTGCAGGCTAGACACTATGCTATAGACTTAAGAGGCATCCCATTTTCACAATTACCTTCTAAAATGTGACTTTTAGCCCCCTGTTTCTACCAGGGAAGTTGAGCGTCTGCAGCATTAAGTACCATGCCCAAGGCAACATAGCCAAGGACTGTGTTGTGTGGACTAAATCTTGTGCCCAGATAATTGTGTGTACTTTCCACTGTAGCATGCTGCTTCAAAAAGCAAGGTCTAGGTTTCTGCAGACAAAAACTGCATTTGTGAAATTGCTAACATGTAAACGAGGACTCAGATAATTTTGGGTGGGAGGCTATTCTTCCTCAAACTGTGTAAACTTTTCCTACATCAGGTAGTCTTTGGTGACATTATAAGAAGAACATGTATTAATAGATAATGTATACATGCTGTATGTGTATATAACATGAAATTAATGCGTATAGTTTATATAAACAATATGCATATAATATCGAAATTATTACAGATACACATATTTACATGTGTGTATATACACATATATATGCGTATGCATACACATACGACACACACAGTCATTGTGAATGGTAACACTGACCAATCCACTGGCCGATCCATTGACGTCAGCAGACAAAAAGGGCGAAGTCAACTTGCAGGGTCAGAGTAGCATAGCTAATAGAAAATGATCACTTTTGTAAGACCTTAACTGGAAGCCTCTAGGTGTGAGGTAGTATCAGAAATAGTTGGGGGACTGTAGTGGCAGGGTAGTGGGGAGTTGGTTAAGAAGGAATAGAGTAAGTTTAGTTTCCAAAGATCTCCCGTAACACAGATGATAATCTTTAGGGTTGATTTGCCAGGAAGTTTGCATTTTTGAATGCATTAAATTAGGTGACTACAGTAATGAAGCCACTCAATTTTATATTACTTATGAATTGCCCTGAGAGTTAAATCAGCACTTTCTCACCTCCTGCATATATTTTAAAGAAACCTCTGCCCTTTTGGAAAGACCCAGTAAAATTAAGCAATAAAGCAAAGATACCCTTCTTGAAGGACATAATCGGTAAAGACAACTATAAATCAGTGCATATTGATTTAAATAGATCGGGTTGTTGCCCTTTGGTAAACGTGGTTCAGAGGATGGGCAGGGCAGTCTTCCTTGCTTCGAAACCCATTGGCTTTGCATTTCTAAGAAACCCAAAAAGGGATTCCCTCTAAAATTTAACTTACTTGCATTATCTCAATTTCAGATTTTATCCAAATGCTAAGGGCATCCAAAGCAGAGTTACACAGAGGCGTCGGGCTGGGGGTGAGCTGGGCATTGCTGGGACCCATCTAAATCAAAATGTGGCATTAATAAAATAGCTTCATGAAGAGGCATTAAGGCAGCTGCCCCAGGAAGCTCAAGTGGACGGCACTACTGTGCTTCTCTTTCGCTTGTGCCCCCGTGGATCACTTCAGTTCCCAACATGTTCAAAGACCTCGTGATAGGACTTTACCTATATTAATTTAATTTTTATAATAATCACTGATGGCCAGTCGCGGTGGCTTATGCCTGTGATCCCAGCACTTTGGGAGACCGAGGTGGGTGGATTAGGAGGTCAGGAGATTGAGACCATCCTGGCTAACACAGTGAAACCCCGTCTCTATTAAAAATTAAAAAAATAAATAAAATAAAATAAAAAAAAAAAACAGGCATGGTGGTGGGCGCCTGCAGTCCTAGCTACTGGGGAGGCTGATGCAGGAGAATGGCGTGAACCCAGGAGGCGGAGTTTGCAGTGAGCCGAGATCCTGCCACTGCACTCAAACCTGGGTGACAGCAGGAGACTCCATCTCAAAAAAACAAACAAAAAAGCCACTGATGAGGAAGCTGTGATCTTCCACTTATGCCATACTTTCGGCAGGCACAGTCAAAACGTGTGACATATGGCTACCTCATTCACAACCAAAATAAAAATCACACAGGTCATAATCAAAGGAGCTGCTGTGCGTGAGCCCGGGTTCTGAAAATCTCATATTAATTCTGTTATTAGCCCTGCGATCTGTCACTAGTTAGCTGTATGCTCTTCCACAAGTCCATTTTTACTTCTAAACCACAGATTCTTTAGCCTAAATGTAAGGATATAATTTTCTGGCTCAAAAGTTCCCAATATACCATTTTTCTTTGATTTGTGAACAAAGACAAGGCCCAGGATAAGGGGAACTTTTCGGTTTGGAAACCAGAGACAGAGATTCAGATCTGAATTCGTTTCTCCCCAGCTCTGAGAAATTAAGTCACTCTCCAGGCTTCTGCTGAGCACAATGGGAGCACTACTGCCTGGTGTGAGGCCAGGAGAACAGCACACGTAACCACAGCATCTAGATGCTTAACGGGGGGGCTTGCAACATGGAGTGAGATCTCTGAAGGGAAAGCTCAAGTAAAAGATCTCAGGCCTGGCCAAAGGCACATATATCCAGCAATAAGAAACTTCCTCTCATGGAGGCCAGGCTCGCCCTCTCCCACAAGCAATATTGAGAGTCTGACAAAAAATTCTTCTGTCAACCCCCACTTGGTGAGGAAATGCCCAGTTACACAGAACCCCCTGTAACTAACATTCAGTAACCCTCTTTTGAAATGTTTCCACCTGCTTCCTTGCCCTCTTTCAGCCAACCAAGGACTGCCAAACCTGCCTGAAGACCAATTAGAAACTCTCCCCATTTCTTGATATGCCACCTTAATAGTGTGTCTGGAATTAGTTCCTTCCAGTGGGTTCTTAGTCTCGCTGACTTCAAGAATGAAGCCGTGGACCCTTGCGGTGAGTGTTACAGTTCTTAAAGATGCTGTATCTGTAGTTTGCTCCTTCAGATGTTCAGATGCGTCCCAGTGGATTTGTGGTCCTGCTCACTTCAGGAGTGAAACCACAGAGGTTGGCAGTGAGTGTTACAGCTCTTAAAGGTGGTGCCTCTGCAGTTGTTTGTTCCTCCTGAGTATGTGGTCTCCCTGACATCAGGAATGAAGCCACAGACTCTGGAGATGAGTGTTACAGCTCATATAGGTAGTTTGGACCCAAAACTAAGCAGCAGCAAGATTTACTCTAAAGAGCGAAAGCACAAAGCTTCCACAGCACAGAAGGGGACTCCAGTGGATTGCCCCTGCTAGCACAGGTGACCAGCTTTTATTCCCTTATTTGCCAACCCCCCCCCCCATGTCTTGCTGATTGGTCCATTTTACAGAGCACTGATTGGTCCATTTTACAGAGTGTTGATTGGTCCATTTTTACAGCATGCTGATTGGTGCATTTACAAATCTTTACCTAGACACAGAGCGCTGATTGGTGCATTTTTAAAGAGTGCTGATTGGTGTGTTTACAGACTTTTAGCTAGACACAGCACTGATTGGTGCGTTTTTACAGAGAGCTGATTGGTGCATTTACAAACCTTTAGCTAGACACAGAGTGCTGATTGGTGCATTTTTACATAGGGCTGATTGGTGCGTTTACAAACCTTTAGCTAGACACAGGGTGCTGATTAGTGTGTTTACAATCCTTTAGCTAGACAGAAAAGTTCTCCAAGTGCCTACCTGACCCAGAAGCCCAGCTGGCTTCACCTCTCAATAGCATGTGTGCCCAACAGTCTTTCCTCTTTCTACTGTTTAAACTTACTCTCCTTTCGAACACCCTTGAGCCCCTGCTGAAACAAAAGTGAGGGCAAATGAGATTTTTTTTCAGCTTATGCATAAACAGATTTTGTTAATGTGGGCTCCGACATCATTTTGTCTCTGACAGCAAGAAAGGGTTTAAGGAGACTAAGGGTCCAGCATGAAGATGCTGTCTTTACCCAGGAGTCTGTGTAAATAAACAAGTCTATAGATTGATTAACAAATTTGAGTATCATCAATTCAACCTTTGGCATAATACAACTTGCTGTTATTGTGGGAGTGGGTTTGCTATTGTGAAAGCCGGGTCCTTATGAAGATGAGTTTGTCCCCCTCCCTTGCTCTCTCTCACCTACATGATGCCTTCAGCCTGTGAGATGATGCAGCAAGAAACCCCTCACCAGATGAGGTGCCTCAGCCATGGACTTCCCAGCCTCCAGACTATCAGCCAAATAAATGTCTGTTCATTATAAATTAGTCTGTGGTATTCTGTTATAGCAACACAAAACAGACTAAGGCACAATTGATTAGTGTATTACTTCAAGATGGACTTCAGAACATTGTTTTTCAGCTTGGCAGACTCTTACAAAGGACCAGGACATCATGACTGGTATGTAGTTGGTTGAGTAGGTTGTTTCTGGATGACACTGATGGACACTGACAGAGCTTCAAGGCTCTACCAGGTACTGAACTGAGTGCTTCAACTCTCAGCTTCATGATTCAATCAGCGAGGTAATACTATTTCCTTTCACAGAATGAGAAAGCTGAGACTCAGAGGCTAAGGTCCTTGCCTACAGTGACATGACTCATAAATAGTGAAACCAAGATTTCAAAGGTGATTCCACAGCTCAGATTTTCTAGGGCATCAGTCTTTATCTAGCTTAGACCTTAGGCCTTTTTGTCAGACACAGAAATTAACTTGTCAGTCTCCAGTGTTTCCACATTTTCTAAAGATTTCTTCATGTCTTTGTTTAGCAGAAAGCTCACCTTTAATGCAAATTTCATTCTATAATGAATTCCACCCAGCCATTCATTTTTATAGACTTTTTTTATACAAACATACTGCAAAGGTGTTTCAGATTGTGCCATATAAATCATAATGGTGGGTTGATGGGTTTTTTCTAGACAATTTGTCTTTTCTCATACCTTTTCTATTGTTATTAAATCAAGAAAATGTTTACATGTTTTGATGGAAATAACGCAAAAAAAAAAAGACAAGATATCCTAGTGTATGCTAAGGGGCTGCCTAAATGAATCATTAAGTTCCAGCCTTGTAGACACATTCACACTGCAGATAGATACTAGGGGAAGATAAAGTTCAGAATATACATATGCAGATTATGCAAATAAACCTGCACCATTGAAATAACACCCTTGAAGCCATAAAAAGTTAAATACTATTTGTTTAATCTTATTTTCGAATTAGTGATTTCATTGGCTTTGTGGAAATCTTCTTGCCTATTGTACAATTTTGGAACTTTACAGCATGCATTCACCAAAGGGGTAACTATTGGAATAATGCACAGTCTGTAAATTGAACTAGCCATTTTGAGAATGGTGGGGTCAATTAAGTTTCCTCTTTATACCTTCCAACTAATTTTCCTTGTTTCTTTTGTTTTCCCAGCAGAGTAGGGTGATGAAGAAGTCTTTTAGCTGATAATATGAGAATCAAGATTCTACAGACCAGATGGATGCAGGCATTTAATCATCTGAAAGAAGAATACCATTGCAGTCATAGTTCGGAAAAAAAAGTAGTGAGGAGCTATTAAACTTTGCAGGTTAAAGAAACAGAAAGTAGCGTGTAGATGATGAGGAGGTGAGTATGGTAGGAAAAGGTGGAAAAGATAGACAGGGGCAGGCATCTAGAGTCTTCAGGAGCAAGGTCAAGGCTTGTATTTTTTTCCAAATGCTATGGGAAGCCACAGCAGTTGTATCTGTCTTATTTTGAGTGGCATATCCAGCCCGCCCTTAAAAGTGCTCAATTCGAAAGAATTCAATGACCAGTTAGATGTGTGAAGAGTGTGAGCCAGGAAGCAACAAGGGATGTTGGGGATTCCAGGGATTACCTGTAATCGGGAGCTTTTACCACTCCTTGGCCTAAAGGTGAAAATGGAGTAATCAGTATTGCCATAGTACCTTAGATCCAGAGACAGAGAAGAAAGGCTGCCAGAGCTGTACCTGAGGAAACATAGCCAGTGCGAGGACAAGCAAATGAACAGGAATCACATAAATACGTCTCCTTACCCTGTCTCTTCCCTCCTCGTTTTAGGTTGGATTGTGCCTTTGTACAGATCAGCATCATAGAGTACAAAGCTCTGCAGGGAGGGTGAATGATTGACGGGGGTAAGGAAAAAAAGCATGGATTAATCACAGAAGGGAACTCATATGAGATTTATATGGAACTCATAAAATAAGGTGACTTAAAGGAATTCTTACCCTAAAATCAACAGTGGTTTTTCAAAAAATAAAATCATTTTGGGTTTTGTTTGGAACACATAAACTGAGGAAGCATCAGAACAACTATGTGAAGGCAATGAAAAAACTCCTGAAATTCGAACATTTCAAATCAGGAAGAGAAGCATCATCTTAAGATAAAAACGTATCAGACAGATAAAGATAGTATTTAATGGCCTAGATGCACCAAATCTCCTCATGTAGACTGACTGAATAGTGTAGTAGTTCATTTTCACGCTGCTGATAAAGACATACCTGAGACTGGGCAATTTATGAAAGAAAGATGTTTCTGAGGCCTCTTTTCTGTTCCATTGGTCTATATATCTGTTTTGGTACCATTCTGTTTTGGTACCATTCTGTTTTGGTTACTGTAGACTAGTAGTATAGTTTGAAGTCAGGTAGAGTGATGCCTCCAGCTTTGTTCTTTTGACGTAGGATTTTATAGGCTATATGGGCTCTTTTTTGGTTCTGTATGAACTTTAAAGTAGTTTTTTCTAATTCTGTGAAGGAAGTCAGTGGTAGCTTGATGAGGATAGCTCTGAATCTATAAATTACTCTGAGCAGTATGGCCATTTTCACAATATTGATTCTTCCTATCCATGAGCATTGAATGTTTTTCCATTTGTTTGTGTCCTCTCTTATTTCCTTGAGCAGTGGCTTGTAGTTCTCCTTGAAGAGGTCCTTCACATCCTTTGTAAGTTGTATTCCTATGTATTTTATTCTCTTTGTAGCAATTGTGAATGGGCATTCACTCATGATTTGGCTCTCTGTTTGTCTATTTTTTGTTGTTTATTAATGCTTGTGATTTTTTAAATAAAATGTTTATTTTTATTTTGATGGGAATATAGTAGATATATATGTTTACAAGGTACGTGAAATACTTTGATATAGGCATATAATGTGTGATGATTACATCAGAGTAAATGGAGTATCCATCACCTTAGACATTTATCCTTTCTTTGTGTTACAAGCATTCTAGTTACACTCATTTATTACCCAAAGGTTTATAAATCATGCTGCTATAAAGACACATGCACACGTATGTTTATTGCGGCACTATTCACAATAGCAAAGACTTGGAATCAACCGAAATGTCCATCAGTGACAGACTGGATTAAGAAAATGTGGCACATATACACCATGGAATACTATGCAGCCATAAAAAAGGATGAGTTTGTGTCCTTTGTAGGGACATGGATGCAGCTTGTGATTTTTGCCCATTGATTTTGTATCCTGAGACTTTGCTAAAGTTGCTTATCAGTTTAAGGAGTTTTTGGGCTGAGATGATGGGGTTTCTGAATATGCAATCATGTCATTTCCAAACAGAGACAATTTGACTTTCTCTCTTCCTATTTGAATATCCTTTATTTCTTTCTCTTTCCTGACTGCCCAGGCCAGAACTTCCAATACTGTGTTGAATAGAAGTGGTGAGAGAGGGCATCATTATCTTGTGCCAATTTTTAAAGGGAATGCTTCCAACTTTTGCCCATTCAGTATGATATTGACTGTGGGTTTGTCATAAAATAGCTCTTATTATTTTGAGATACGTTCCATCAATACCTAGTTTATTGACTGTTTTAACATAAATGGGGTGTTTAATTTTTTCAAAGGCCTTTTCCGCAACTATTAAGATAATCATGTGGTTTTTGTCATTGGTTCTGTTTATGTGATGGATTACATTTATTGATTTGCATATGTTGAACCATCCTTGCATCCCAGGGATGAAGCCAACTTAATTGTGGTGGGTAAGTTTTTTGATGTGCTGCTGGATTAAGTTTGCCAACATTTTATTGAGGATTTTCACATTGATGTTCATCAAGGATGTTGGCCTGAAATTTTCTTTTTTTGTTGTGTCTCTGCCAGGTTTTGGTGTCAGGATGATGCTGGCCTCATAAAATGAGTTAGGGAGAAGTCCCTCTTGTTCTATTCCTTGGAATAGTTTCAGAAGGAATAATACCAACTCCTCTTTGTACCTCTGATAGAATTTGGCTGTGAATCTGTCTGTTCCTAGGCTTTTTTTGGTTGGTAGGCTATTCATTACTCCTTCAATTTCAGAACTTGTTATTAGTCTATTCAGGGATTCGACTTCTTCCTGGTTTAGTCTTGAGAGGGTTTATGTTTCTAGGAATTTACCCATTTCTTCTAGATTTTCTAGTTTATTTGCATAGAGGTGTTTATAGTATTCTCTGATGTTAGTTTGTATTTTTGTGGGATCGGTGGTGATATCCCCTTTATCATTCTTTATTCTGTCTATTTGATTATTGTCTCTTTTCTTCTTTATTAGTCTGGCTAGTGTCTATCTATTTTGTTAATTTTTTCAATAAGCCAGCTGGTGAATTCATTGATTTTTTAAAGAGATTTTTCGTCTCTCTATCTCCTTCAGTTCTGCTCTGATCTTAGTTAGTTCCTGTCTTCTGCTAGCTTTTGAACTTGTTTGCGCTTGGTTCTCTAGTTCTTTTAATTGTGATGTTAGGATGTTGATTTTAGATCTTTCCTGCTTTTTCATGTGATCATTTAGTTCTATAAATTTCCCTCTAAACACTGCTTTAGTTGTGTCCCAGAGAATCTGGTACATTGTGTATTGTTTCTCATTGGTTTCAAAGAACTCATTTATTTCTGTCTTAATTTCATTATTTATCCAGTAGTCATTCAGGAGCAGATTGTTCAGTTTCCCTATAGTTGTGTGGTTTTGAGTGAGTTTCTTAATGCTGAGTTCTAATTTGATTGCACTGTGGTCTGAGAGACTGTTTGTTATGATTTCTGTCCTTTTGCATTTGCTAAGGAGTGTTTTACTTTGATTATGTGGTTAATTTTAGAATAAGTGCTCTGTGGTGCCGAGAAGAATGATAATTTGGGGTGGAGAGTTCTGTAGATGTCCATTAGGTCCACTTGGTCCAGAGCTGAGTCCAAGTACTGAATATCCTTGTGAATATTCTGTCTCATTGATCTGTGTAATATTGACAGTGGGGTGTTAAGGTCTCTCACTATTATTGTGTGGGAGTCTAAGCCTCTGAATCTGGGTCCTCCAGTATTGGGTACATATATATTTAGGATAGTTAGCTCTTCTTCTTGCATTGATTTCTTTACCTTTATGTAATGGCCTTCTTTGTCTTTTTTTTCTGTTTTATCAGAGACGAGGATTGCAAATGCTGCTGTTTCTTTTTCTTTCCATTTGCTTGATAAATATTCCTCCATCCCTTTATTTTGAACCTATGTGTGTCTTTGCATGTGAGATGGGTCTCCTGAATACAGCACACTGATGGGTCTTGACTCTTTATCCAATTTGCCAGTCTCCATCTTTTAATTGGGACATTTAGCCCATTTACATTTAAGGCTAATATTGTTAATGTGTGAATTCAATCCTATCATTATGATGCTAGCTGGTTATTTTGCACATTAGTTGATGCAGTTCCTTCATAGTGTCGATGGTCTTTACATTTTGGTATGTTTTTGCAGTGACTGGTACAGGTTTTTCCTTTCCATATTTAGCGCTTCCTTTGGGAGCTCTTGTAAGGAAGGTAGGCCTAGTGGCAATAAAATCCCTCAGCATTTGCTCCTCTGTAAAGGATTTTATTTCTCTTTCACTTATGAGGCTTAGTTTGGCGGGATATGAAATTCTGGGTTGAAAATTCTTTTCTTTAAGAATGTTGATTATTGGCCTCCACTCCCTTTTGGCTTGTAGAGTTTTGTAGAAAGATCTGCTGTTAGTCTGATGGACTTCCCTTTGTGGGTAACCTGACGTTATTTTTCTGGCTGCCATTACCATTTTTTCCTTCATTTCAACATTGGTGAATCTGACAGTTACGTGTCTTGGGGTTTCTCTTCTCGAGGAGTATCTTTGTAGTGTTCTCTGTATTTCTTGAATTTGAATGTTGGCCTGTCTTGCTATGATAGGGAATTTCTCCTGGATAATATCCTGGAGTGCATTTCCAGCTTGGTTCCATGATCCCTGTCACTTTCAGGTACATCAATCAAACGTAGGCCCAAACCCCACTTCTTGACTTCTGTGCACTTGCAGGCTCAACACCATGTGGAAGCTACCAAGGCTTGAGGCTTGCACCCTCTGAAGCCATGGCTTGAGCTCTGTGTTGGCCTCTTACATCCACACCTGGAGTGACTGGGAGCCAGGGGACCAAACACCTAGGCTGTACTCAGCATGGGGACTCTGGGCCTGGCCCACGAAACCATTTTTTTTTAATAGGCCTCTGGGCTTGGGTTGGGATGGGCTGCCATGAAGACCTCTGACATGTCATGGAGACATTTTCCCCATTGTCTTGGGGATTAACATTCAGCTCTTTGTTACTTATGCAAATTTCTGCAGCCAGCTTGAATTTCTCCGAAGAAAATGGGATTTTCTTTTCTATTGAATTGTCAAGCTGCAAATTTTCCTAACTTTTATGCTCTGTTTTTCTTCTAAAATTGAATGCCTTTAACAGCACACAAGGCACCTCTTAAATGGTCTTCCACTAGGTACCCTAAATCGTCTCTCACAAGTTCAAAGTTCCACAAATCTCTAGGGCAGGGACAAAATGCCAGCAGTCTCTGTTAAAGCATAACAAGAGTCACCTTTGCTCCACTTCCAAACAAGTTCCTCATCTTCCTCTGAGACCACCTCAGCCTGGACCTTATTGTTTATATCACGATCAGCATTTTTTGTCAAAACCATTAAACAATTCTCTAGGAAGTTCTAAACTTTCCCACATTTTTCTGTCTTCTTCTGAGCTTTCCAAACTGTTCCAACCTCTGCCTGTTATCCAGTTCCAAAGTTGCTTTCACATTTTCAGGTATCCTTTCGGCAATGTCCCACTCTGCTGATACCAATTTGCTGTATTAATCTGTTTTCTTAAAGCTGATAAGAACACACATGAGACTGGGCAATTTACAAAAGAAAGAGGTTTCATGGATAACTCAGTTCCACGTGACTGCAGACGCCTCACAATCAGGGCAGAAGGCAAGGAAGAGCAAGGCAAAAAGAAAGCTTGTACAGGGAAACTTCACCCCATAAAGCCATCAGATCTCATGAAACTTATTTACTATCACAAAAATAGGACAGGAAAGAACCACCTTCATGATTCAATTACTTCCCACTGTTTCCCTCCCGTAACATGTGGGAATACAAGATGAGATTTCAGTGGGGATACAGCCAAACCATATCAAATAGCATACAGTCATTTCTACCTGATGGCATTAAATTATTTTGTCAGTTTTTAAAAATACAGGTTCCTTAAGTCCCCGCAGATACACTGGATCTTTTTATCACCTCTACATATGGTTCTGATACAGAATCATGTTTGGGAATTACTAATGTATATTGCTCAGTCAGAGAGAGAAAAATTAGTCAAAACAGTAGATTATTTTAACAATATGATTAATAATAAACAATGCAATTGTTAGCATGCATGGAGCATTTAGTAATATTAATTTTATGCTGGAATACTGAGTAAGCCATATATTTAAAATGCATTAAATCATACAAAGTATGATACAGTTGAAGTAAATTGGAAATAAATTACAAAATCATAACTAGGACTCCCTATACCCCCATGTTTGGAAATTATTTTATGGATTTCTAAATATCTTATTGGACAACAAAGGAATCACAATGGAAACTAAATTATATTTGCAATGAGTAATAGTGGAAAGACAAAATATCAGAATGTGTGAGCAGCAGCTAAGGGCACTCTTTTTTTTTTTCCTTTGAGATGGAATCTCACACTATTGCCCAGACTAGAGTGCAGTGGCATGATTTTGGCTCACCGCAACCTCCACCTTCCAGGTTCAAGCGATTCTCCTGCCTCAGCCTCCTGAGTAGCTGGGATTACAGACGCCTGCCACCATGCCTGGCTAATTTTTTGTATTTTTAGTAGAGACAGTGCTTCACTACGCTGCCAGGCTGGTCTTGAATGCCTGACCTTGTGAGCCACCCTCCTCGGCCTCCCAAAGTACTGGGATTACAGGCATGAGCCACTGCACCTGGCAAGGCATTCTTCAAGGGAAATTTATAGCCCTAAATTTGAGGTGATGATGATCTCAATTACCCATATTTGGTAAATATGCATTGTATGATTTTAACAGAATGTCACATGTATCCCATAAATCTGTACTATTATATATCTATAAAAAATTAAGAAATAAAGACAAAAAAGCGTAATCTAAAAAAAAAGAATACCAAAAACCAACTAACTAAATTACCATTCTGAAGATTTAGTTAAATTAAACCTCAAATAAACTAGAATGATGCAAAGTTAAGGACAACAGCAGAATGAATTAAATAGGACATATGCACATATAGACAATATTGTACAGAATATCAACAAACTAAAAATCAGTTCTTTGGAAGGAGTAAAACAGCAGATAAGCCCTTCTAAATGTGATCAAGTATTAAAGAAAAAAATAAATTACTAATATCAGAAAAGAAAAATAGGGTATCATTATAGATCCTATAAACAACAAAAGGGTATTGTGAGAACCTTATGCTTATTAAAAACAGAACAAAAAGCTCCAGGTATAAATAGTTTCTAAATATTTAATTTTTTAAATATCTTCCAAATACATGAGAAAAACTTAATCTTACATGAAATATTTCAGAGACCACAATAAAAATAGGAAATTCTCAAATCATTTTGTGAAGACTGAATAATAGCAATTAGAAACCTAACAAAACATTTACAGAAAAATAAAATTATAAGCCATTCTTTCTCATAAGCTGCCCTAAGTATAATAGTAGAAACCCTAATTCAGTGATAATTTAAATAATAGCATACAATGTTGAAATTGAGTTTATCCCAGAAGTAAAATACTGGCTTAACATTTGAAAATAGATCAACATAATTCATTATATTAATGAAATAATGGAAACAAATCATATAGCATCTCAAATTATACAGAAAAAGTGATTTCATAAAACATGATACTAATGTATCTTAAAAATAAATGTTTACCAAAATAGTAATAAAAATTACTTTTATTTAACAACTACTTTCCCAAAAGGAAAAAATGTATAGCAAACTTCAAATTAATTTAAACTACTGTTAATAAATGAAATTACATGGATTTATACTATCACTACTCTTATTTAACCATTTACAGAAAGTCCTAGGTGTGAAACAAGACGAGAAAATAATTTAAGCATATAAATATTGCAAAAGAAAAGCAAAATTGGCCAGGCATGGTGGCTTACGCCTTAATCCCAGCATTTTGGGAAGCTGAGGTGGGTGGATCACCTGAGGTCAGGAGTTCGAGACCAGCCTGGGCAACATGGTGAAAACCCGTCTCTACTAAAACTACAGAATTAGTCGGGTGCGGTGGCGGGTGCCTGTAATTCCAGCTACTTGGGAGGCTGAGGCAGAAGAATCACTTGAACCCTGAAGGTGGAGGTTGCAGTGAGCCGAGATCTTGCCATTGTACTCAAAAAAAAAAAAAAAAAAAAAAAAAGCAAAACCTTGATTAAAACTGTTGTAAATCTAGAGTGTAAAAATACAAAAACAAAAGAGAAAAGCAGCATACCGAGGTATTGGATTATTTGAAATATTAAAGTCACCCGGATCTCTTTTGATGAAGAAACCGTAAGTTAAAATAAGAGTTCTTCCATCCTTTAACAGTTGTCAAAGAATTCATTGTTTCAAAGAGAGAGTCACATATGAGCAAAGCAAAGACAATGTTATCAAGAACAATTAAAGGTGACAGTGTTTTGCTTCTTTCAGACAACAAATTGATGCCAAGACTGTGTCCTTATCGATTTATATGTGTAGACTATTTGGGTGTCTAGACATAACATAGTCAAGAATTGTAACAATGATGCTGAACATTACCAATCTGCCAGAACGTGTTTTCACTGCAATTTCATCTTTTGCATATTTGTGCATTCTTTCATTTATTTTTGTTTTGGTTTGTATCTCAGTTGAAAATCCTGCATGATTTCAAGGAAGAGGTGATTAAAAGTACAGTGTTTACTTTCTTTGAATCAACTAAAGCCATTGAGTAATAAAAGCATACATTAGAAATAAGTGAGGCTGGACACAGTACCTCCAACCTGTAATCCCAACACTTCAGGAGGCCAGGAGTGTGAGACCAACCTGGGCAACAGAGCACGATCCTGTCTCTATAAAATATAAAATAATTATTTGAGTGTGATGGCTCATGCCTGTGGTCCCAGGTACTCAGGAGTTTGAGTTAGGAGGATTGCTTGAGCACAGAAGTTTGAGACTGCAGTGAGTTGTGATTGTGCCACTGCATTCCAGCCTGGGCAACAGAGGGGGACTCTGTCTTTAAAATAATTAATTAATTAGAAAAATAAATAAGTGAGTGTTTTATATTATTTATTCAAATATGTAGAAGAAATACTTTTATTAACTTTTCCCAAAAGATCGTCATATTTTCTAAATTTATATTCATATTTGCTTGGTATAAAGTATCTGACACTGTAATTATCTAAACTTTTATCTGCTCATTTATTTATTTCTGGCATGAACTAATTAAATCTGGAATAATTAGCGAGACTATATAGTTCATTTTATTGTAAATAATGCATCAACAACAATTATTAATTCACCTTTTCAAGGCTTAGAGTGAATGTAGACTAAACTTTATTTTCTTTTTCTTGTTAATTTGCACCAAGCCCTATCTTGTTTTAGCATTTAGTATTGTTTATTTGTGGGGACATAAATTAATTGAAAAAAAATTCACATCATTAAAACATGCATCAAATTTAAAAGTTTATTTTTTATGTTTGATAGTTATTTATCCAAATTTATAATATGATGTTGTTTAATCAGTGTGTATTATTAGCAATTATGAAGACAACTTTAATCAAAAAGCAAAAATAATACTTAAGGCCTTATGGTCACAAGAAATATAAACATCTAAATTTAAATATATAGGTATATTTTTAGTGCAGAGATGCGTAAGAAGGTGATAAAATATTTTTGGTGATAAAATAAATTACATTAGGATTAAATTGTGATAAAATAAGGAGAATATAAGGTTAAGAAAAAATAAAGCCATATAACATTTTTGACTTTTAAAGACTTTTTCATTCTTAAGTTAATAGTTGTTGGTACCTGATTAGTATGGTACTGATATTCTACTGTATACATTTAAAAGACATATAACAGCCTTATTTTAAAACATTGATATTTCAAGACACCAACACATATACATACCACTAGCGATGATAGTATTTACCGATCAGAGGAATAGAGGGATATTTATGTTTTCACATTTTCTTTAGAGGGTGTTAATGAAAAACTGTAAAGACCACAGTGTAAAGACCATTCCACAAGATACTTACGGAGTATCTTGAAAATGGAAACTCTTAGCTTTGCAAAAAACTTATTCTAGCTCAATTTCAAAATCAAGTCTATAAACCGTGGGAGAAAAGAATGAGGGAGCAATTAGTGAAAGCCCAAAAAGCAAACACTCAGGCACGAGGAAAATGTGGCCCAAAATTCCTCTGCAATTCCCCCAAAATAAAAATTATCTAATCTTGAGCAAGTGAACCCATGGCAGTAGATTTGGTTATTTTCTTTTCTAACTTATTTATTTATTCATTTGAATTAACAAATGAAACTTGTATATATTTATGGTATAGAACACGATGTTTTGAAATTTGTACACATTATGACTATCAAGTGAAAAAAATTTGTCCACAATTTCTGTCATACTAATCATTTAATTGGATACCTAGTTCAAAACTTTGAAGCCAGAGAAAGAAGAAATTGTGGACAAATTTTTGTAGTCCAGGCAAGTGCTTAGGTTTGTATATCAGGCACTGTTCATAGGTCATTACAGGTCATTACATTTAATTCTCACAACAAACCTATTGATATGATTTGGCTCTGTGTCCCCACCCAAATCTCATCTTGTAGCTCCCATAATTTCCACGTATTGTGGGAAAGACCTAGTGGGAGATAACTGAATCATGTGGCCAGGTCTTTCACATGCTGCTCTTATGATAGCAAATAAGTCTCACGAGATCTGATAGTTTTAAAAAGGGGAGTTTCTCTGCAAAAGCTCTCTTCTCTCTTGCTTCCACCATGTAAAAAGTGCCTTTCACCTTCTGCCATGATTGTGACGCCTCCCCACCCATGTGGAACTTTGAGCCCAATAAACCTCTTTCTTTTGTAAATTGCCCAGTCTTGGGTATGTCTTTATCAGCAATGTGAAAATGGACTAATACACCTATCAAAAAGGTATTATATAGACCATCTAATAGATTAT
The DNA here is from genome assembly GCF_049350105.2 of Macaca mulatta. Lineage (NCBI taxonomy): Eukaryota > Metazoa > Chordata > Mammalia > Primates > Cercopithecidae > Macaca > Macaca mulatta. The sequence goes on from NC_133417.1 coordinate 11,827,854, forward strand.
GTAACTGAAGATCAAGAATATCTTACACATGATGACACAGAAATGATGTAGTATATCCAGGACCCAATACCACCCTTTTCATGATGCCATGAGAGTAATGTTGGTTTCGTTACTTTGGAGGGATAATGGTAATTTTTTAAATTATAAAATTTTAAATTTAAAAAATTTTAAAATTGTAAACTGGTTTATGTCTCTAATCCCAGCGTTTTTGAAGCCCTAGGCAAGAAGAGTGCTTAAGGCTAGGAGTTTCAAACCAAAGCCTGGCCAACGTAATAAAACCCCTATCTCTACAAGAAAGATAAAAAAAATGTCCAGACATGCTATTTGTTCAGGAATGCTAAGTGACATCAGTTCGGTGGGTGTAATTCTTCATTTGATTTGGTATTTCATAATCTTTTATTCATTTTAAATAAAATTATCTTACTAGTGACAATAAAGATGGAACAATTAATAAAAATTATTTTTTTTCAAAGTAATTTTTATTATAAAAAAGAAGAAAAAATTTAAAACAATTTAAACTATTTTATTCTGTTTTTTTTTTTCACTCCTCTGCTATTCAAAAAATTCCACTTCTTTCTATAAAGCCACTAGTCATAATTGAAAACATTTACTCTTTCAGCTTCCTCAAACTGCAGACATGCCAAATACCCTGTAAAACTGTTTTTTAAGCTGTCAGAAAAGATAGCTATAGACCAAGAATTTCATTCCAGGGCTTCATAAAATCAAGTTTAGTGTTTGGCCCATTCTTTCTTATTTAAATTCATCCTGATTCTCAAAGTAGTGGTCAATAATTAAACAGGTTTCCATAATTTTAATAAAGCCACCCCCATATTTGTAGAAATATTCTCTGAAGACATGTTTTAAACACAGTGGGGTGGGGATACATTGATTCATCATCACATTTAATTTTGTGGGAACCACGTGGACAGTATAGGTAAAAGAATAATGCCTCTATTGTTCCCTGATTCTCCAGGTAATTTGCTACCTGAAACATTCAGCTGCTGAAATATTTAATAATTTAGCTCCCATAGTCTTTCACTTAGACTCTGTTTCTCTGATCATTGCAATATGACTCATCTACTTACATGTCTGCTGTCCCCATAAAAAAAGAAATCTTGAGAAAAAGGACAACATTATATTAATTTTAATATTCCAGTATATAGAATGGTGACAGGTAAGTCTCACTAAATGTTAAACAATTGAATGAACAGTAACCCAGAGTTTTCTGTCTCATTAACTCCAATTACTCCCCCTCCCACACTGGAGAAGGAAGTGTTTTAACGTAATAACCATTTGAACTTCAGCGATGAGAGATGACGCTTATTGGCAAGTAGAAAGTTTGTCTCATGGAAAAATCTATATTGGCCAATCTAAAATACCTAGCACTTCTTCCATGGAGAATTGTGTGCTCATAAAAACAAACCTCCTAGCATCCCCCGTGGAAAATACTAAGGGGAAGGAGTGATGCCTCAACCATCTTAATCACACAGTGCCAAACAGAATAGGATAGTGGCAGGGCTGAGTAGCAGGAGGCCTGGGCAAGGCTGTCAGAATAGGTGAGGAAGATAGAAGGAGAAGTTACATTTGAGACTGACTTCACTGGAGCCAAAAGGTACTGAGAAATTAAACCTTGGTTTGCTCTCTCGACTTTGTATATGTGTGGTAAGTTTGCTGGCATTCTGCTAATGGATTGTGTCTACTTGCCTTTCTAGACATTGTGGGGCAAAATGCTGGGATGATAGAATGAAATAAATCATAGGAAAGAGCTAGAAAAATTTTTCCTGGATAATATCTTTATGTTTTTTTTTTAATGAGCCCTCTAATTCACCAAGTATCCACTTCATTATTTCCCCAATTAATACTCCCTTTCTCCAGAAAAAAATTGTTTGTAAAGCATTCTGCCTTTGGATTTCTCTAGCTAGAATGTCTCATAAACCCCCCACACTCATTCACTCTATCCTCAATGGACCACCTGGTCCATTGACCTCAAGCACTGACCACAAATAAACAACTCCAGTTATCTCAAGAGGATACTCAAGTGTGCAAGTGAAGTACAGTCCAAGAACGCATTTATTTTCTTTCAGGCTTCTAATGCAATTTGTTTTTCCTTCCCTCCTAATCCAAACAGTATGTTCCTTTTACCACAACAACATTCTCAACTATGAAGCACATAAAGAAGTGATTTTATATTAGGCTTATAAAGTTAATACAAGTAGAACAGAAACAGAATAAAAGACAAAGAGATGGCATGGAGCAAAAGGTGTTTCACCAGAGTAATGCAACTTAGTTTATTGAATATTTACCTAAATTAGAATTCACTGAACACATTAATATACAATGAGATCCAGTATACAAAATGGAGTAACAATACATAAAATTACAGTTTTCAAAAAGTATATGTGAAACCACTTGGTATTTCTGTATGAATATACATTATGCTCTGTTTTACATTCTAACTTTTCTACAAAGAAAATAGATGAAGATGTACCTGTAAGGGAGGAAAATGTAACATGCATATCTCACTAGTGAGAAGATGGAAGGAGCTATGAAGGTGGATGATTTCTTTATCTTGGGGAATATAAAGCAACAAAAATAATTGTTGCCAAGGTGATGGGAAATAGATTAAATAAAAAAAAAAAGTTGATTTTTTTCACTTAGATAAGGAGATTGACACCATCTTTCCTTTCTCTTTCTGCTTTTGTTCTTAAGAGCTGTGAAGCCCCGTGGACAAGACAGGGTCATGGAAGAATGCTGATTCTGGGTAAAGGTAGCTCTCTTACTCAAAAGAAGCTGAGAAAGATTAAATACCGGAGCCCTGTTGTCATCAAGGCACACACAACCAACTTTCCTCAAGTGATGAGGCACTCCTAGAGCTGTAAATATCGAGGTGCTTTTCACAAGTGATGCTATAACTAGTTTGGTCATGAAACACCTGTTAATAATAGGACTGTTTGTGGAAAGGCACCATGAAGCTTTCTACCTGCAAGAACAAATTTATGACTAGAAAAGATGACTTTAAAATTCATTTTATTAATAAATATTTACTGCAAGCCAAATGTGTGTTAGACATTCTAGAAGTGGCAACATTGTAGTTTAAAAAGCATAAAAAGTTCCTCTAGTCTGAGACTTACATTCTAATGGACTAATGGATTGGCAAATGTCAAAATACACCACTGTAAAGAAATTACAACTAATGTTTCTAAAAAATACCTGACAGTGTTTGTCATTAACATTATCGACTCTGTATTAAATTTATTTCACTGTCTGCTAGTGCTGATTGAAGAGAAATATTAGCAGAAAAAAATTTTCTTAGAAATATGCTATGGGGTAAAATTTAAAAGTGACATTGGGGCATTCCTTCTATTAATTTTTTAAAATTTGTTTAAATGTTCTATAAATTAGAAAGCAACAACCATTACTGGAGTTGGGTAATGGAAAACCGTAATCCGACTCAGAGAAGCATGATTTGAGAGCTGCTGAGTTGGGAAAACTATTAAGAGACAGCAGGCATGTGATGATTGATGAAGAATATCAGTGATTAGATATGGTTAAATGTTTGGAAGCAAAGTCTGAACTTCCTGTAGGCAGGAACCCAGAGAGATGGTGCTTCCTGGAGGAAGGGGTGGACAGTCTTCAGTGCCCAAGTCGGTGGCAGAGATGGGGCAAGGCAGGAGCACTGAGACCAGGAGGCTGAATTTGTTGTGCACAGACCAAATCGCAAAGAGTCAGAGACTGATATGAGAACGGGGCTATAATGTGAAATTCCAGGGGAAGGGAGAAAACTATAAGAAGAAGGAGAGCCAAGACCAAACCAGCTGGAGAAAGAGCTTCTTTGCGTGGCTTTGAGAACTGAACTGCCTACCTGCATGTAACTACTGAGCACTTGGAGTGCGGCTGGTCCAGAGATATGTTGTAAGTGTAAAATACACACCGGATTTCCAAGATTAGTGAATGAATAAATAAATATATGAATACAAAATGTAGCATTAATCAATGTATATTGTTTACCTATTCAATGATATTTGAGATAGGTTGGATATATAATTTTACTTATTTTCTGTTTATTTAGCTACCAGGAAATTTAAATTATGTATGTGGCTTACGTCTCCACAGGATAACACAGTTTTAGAGAGTAAATCCCCCACTTTCTTGAACATGTCTACCTATAGTACATGCAATTTATATATATCCTCAGTATTTATTTTCAAATAGCAAATCTGTCAAGCTCTGTAAAAAGGTGGTGTATTTTATAAAATGTATGGAAAAATAAAAGTGTCAAAAAGGAAAACAAAAACAGAGAGAGAAATTCTCATACTTTCTTCCAGATCTCCAGTAGCTTATGTGATGTTCCCTTTTAGAAGCTAAAAAAATGTTACTTGCACCTTTGTTTATGAGCCAACTAGCCAATCACATGGGACTAACCTGACAGGCTTAAAGAAACAGAGAGATGGCAAAAAAATTGTTTATGCATAAACACATTTTAAGTTACATATAAAATTTTGTGTTAGGTTTAAATATCTTGTTATATTATCTATTTAGTGTTTATGTACAAATACTGGCCTAAATACTAAATTAATATAAAATACTATCGTTGCCATCACTGAACAAGGGTATACAAAATTAGAGTGGTGAGATGGGCAATATCACAAATCCGACACTAACATCCATCTTTTGGCTGATTTCTCTAATTGTGAAGAACAAGAAAAATAGGAAAAGCTGGAAAAAAACATACAGAGGAAATATGACCTAAACCCTGATTTATTAAACAGGAATAAATGCACAATTATTTCAATTATGTAGCAATATGTCCTAAACACATACATTATTTAGCATATAAAAATTAGAGTCTTGGACTCTGAGAGCTGGCAGGAAAATTAATGATCATCCCTTCCACCTTTTACTGTAAAGGTGAGGAAGCAGAAGCTCAGGGATTCTAATGACAGCTAAGAGCGCATGGTGGGAAGCAGCCAGGGCTCATACCAGTCCACTGTGTCTGTCATCTACGCCCTGACCCTTTGCCGGTCAACACTACTTCCTGAATTCCAAACTCTAACAGCCTTTACAGAGACACATTTCTTTTTGTTTTGGTTCCTTTTTTCTTTTTGATCCTTGCTTTGATTGTTCCATGTTCTCCTTTCTCATGAGCAATAGTTTTATACCTCACAAGTAAAGATATTCCCAAATTTTTACTAACCCAAAATCAATTGTACCATGCCTGAAAACCTTAATTTTCAAACTTTGCAGGGTCTGGGTTCATAGGGCTTTACCGAATATCATAGCAAGGGAAAAGCTCCCAGTTCCTCAAGCCCTGTTTCTACGCACACTTCAAGCCTTTACTTTCTGCTGTGTTTAAATGAAACATTATGAATTCCCCCAACACCTCAATATGTTTTTATGATGAACTATGCCATTATGTTCAAATATTTATCTTATTCATTGTAACAGTAATGGTATGGGCAACACTTAATATCCTATCACACTTTCCCTGTTGATCTTCTGAATAGAGCAGAGCAGATGTTCATATATTTTAAACCACTTTTTAAAGTGCACATGTGTGATCATTGACTTTCCAATGTATTAAAAAGTAATACAGCTTTTTTAAAATGTAAGGTTTTTAAATAAATATAAGCAAATCCTTTGGCAAGGATGACTTTTAGTAACTTTAGTCAAAATTTAACAAGCCTACCTTTGTTAAAAGGACTAAATTTATAAAATTAAGAAATTCTTAAAATACTTTTAGGTTTTTTCCTACTTAATAAAATCAATTATAATCACTTCTATGTACTAATTAGAATTAGTAAAGAATATCAAGTGCTAATTTGGTGGCATACAGACTTTTTGGGTCAAATTTTATAAGAGAAGAACATGTTACCACAATCTTCAGGTTACATTTTCATTTAGGTTATTGCTCCAAAGAAGGTCACCTTTGCAACATACTTTTAGGATTTTCAAGCCTCAAAATTAATCTTTTAGTGTCACGATAGTTACATGATTGTCCTATGAGCCATCTATTTTATGTACATATACAACACATGTCGTCATTGCCTTGGCCTTCAAACCCTGCTTTGTGGCACACAGTGCAGCCTGGGTATTGACACTTGCATGGGTCACGTATGAGAGTCATGTGCGGTAAGACCATAAGTTGAGATCTGCAATGGACTGCAGACAAATATTCAGAAAAAGGAATCTTCTTTACTAGGTAATCCCTGTGAGTCCTCCTGAGGAGAAGCAATATCTACCTTCTAGAGCTGTGTCACACAATATGTAAGCCACTCACCATGTGTGGCTGTGGAACATCTGGAGTGTGGCTATTCCAAATTCACGTGAGTGTAAATGAAGACCTTATGCAGAGAAAAAATGAAAATATCTCATTGGCAATTTACATTGAATTGATGCTGAAATAATATTTTTTGACATTTTGTGTTAAATAAAATACATTACTAACAGTTTCATGAACTTGAGTTAACTTTTTAATGTGGCTATTAGAAAATTTTATTATGTATATACACTTAGTATACACACACACATTGTGGGATTACAGGCATATGCCACCACACCTGGACTATTAGAAAATTTCAAATTGAATATATGTCTTGCTTATATTTCCACAGGATGTTGTTGCTTTCGAGTATCTTGAATGGACATGTGTATAACTTGTAAGCTTTGTGGTGAACGGTAGATTAAAAATTACTCTAACCCATGACAGTGCTTGAGTCTTGCAGACTTTCTTCAATTCAAAAATTTACCAGAATGCAGTGAAGCAGTGATTGCATTGAAGTTTGGTTTGGATTGGTTAGTGTAGAAGTTAAGTGTATGGAGTTTGGGAGGATTATTTTTAATTTGGTAAAAGATATTTCCTATAATCTGCAGCTAACTATAGCAATTCATTTATCAAATGTCTGAAGAAAAAACAAAAAAAAAAAAACTAAAATAAAACAGACTTTCCAGAAAGTTAACAGTGTTTAATTATTAGAAATGATATATGTATTTAAAGTTAGAAAATACAAATTAAGATAGAAAGAAGTAAAAAAGATACAGGTTGAGCATCTCTAATGCAATAATCTAAAATTCAAAATACCCCCAAATTCAAAACACTTTCAGTTTCAACATGACACCATAGATTGTCAACATGGGTGGCTGAGATAGTAACACTGTTGCTTTCTGATGATTCAATATACATGAACTTTGTTTCATGTACAAAATTATTAAAAATATTGTATACAATCACCTTCAGGCTATGTGTGTGAGGTATATATGAAACAGAAACGAATTTCATGTTAAGACTCAGGTCCTACCTCAAGATATCTCATTATCTATATGCAAATATTCCAAAATCCAAAAACCAAAAAATCAGGAGCAATTCTGGCCTTAAGAATTTCAAATAAAGGATTTTCATCCTGTAATAAGCATTCCTAGAGCAATAATTTAATAACTGTACTCCATTAAGATAGGTTATAAGATATGCCTATTAAAAATACGACTTCTATTCACTGTTGAGCGGAAGTTGTTGTGGTAATTGCCCAACATATTGTGCATGTGGTCAGAAACTTTGATCAGGCCTTAGTTCTAGGGACAGTTTAATTGGTTTTATTCTCAGAGCCCTTTAAATTAGAATATTGGTCTATTTTCCTCTTTGTCTTCATTACTGGGAACTTGCATGCCATTTTTATTGTCCATCTTAGGTATCTCTGGGGAAGCAAGCTTTGACTTTCTATAATTCTAATCTCACGTTAGATTTAACTAATTATTGCCCACCTGTGATTCTCTTACTTTAAATTCTCAAGTTAAAAAATAATAAGAAAAATAGCCTTAATATATGGTACTATCTCTAAATATTTGTTGAATAACTCATTATGTGCACTGACTGTTCCATGTTTTGCTCAGACATAAATTGCCCTAACTTAGGAAGCCCAGACAGCTCCTCCACATCATCAAGGCATCATCAAGTAAATGCAGTTGGTTCTCTGTATTCCTGGGTTCTGCATCTCTGGATTCAACCTATTGTAGGGAAAAAAAAAGTTTTCTTTCTTTAAAAGTGTCTATACTGAGCATTTAGACTCTTTTTTGTTTGTTTGTTTTGCTGGAGTCTCACTGTCACCCAGGATGGCAGTGGCATGATCTCAGCTCACTGCAACCTCCACCTCCCGACTTCAAGCGATTCTTCTGCCTCAGCCTCCCGAGTAGCTGGGATTACAGGTGCATGCCACCATGCCCAGCTAATTTTTGTATTTTTTGTAGAGACAGGGTTTCACCATATTGGCCAGGCTGGTCTGGAACTCCTAACCTCATGATCTGCCTGCCTTGACCTCGCAAAGTGCTGGAAGTATAGGCGGACTCTTTTATCTTGGCTTTATTATAATATTTAAACATTTTTTTGAGACAGGATTTTGCTCCGTGTATTAGTCCATTCTTACACTGTTAATAAAGGCATACCTAAGACTAGATAATTTTCTTTTTTTTCTTTTTTTTTTTTTGAGATGGAATCTCGCTCTCTCCCCCAGGCTGGAGTGCAGTGGCACCATCTCGGCTCACTGCAAGCTCTGCCTCCCAGTTTCACGCCATTCTCCTGCGTCAGCCTCCCGAGTAGCTGGGACTACAGGTGCCCATCACCATGCCTGGCTAATTTTCTGTATTTTTAGTAGAGATGGGGTTTCCCATGTTAGTCAGGATGGTCTCAATCTCCTGACCTTGTGATCCCCTCACACCCGGCCAAGACTAGGTAATTTATAAAGGAAAGAGGTTTAATCAACTCACTGTTCAGTATGGCCGGGGCATCAGAAAACTTACTATCATGGTGAAAGGTGAAGCAAACATGTCTTTCTTCACATGGCAGCAGTAAGGAGAAGTGCTGAGCAAAAGAGGGAAAAGCCCTGTATAAAACCATAAGGTCTTGTAAGAACTCACTCACTATCATGAGACCAGCATGATGGTAACCTCCTCCATGATTAAGTTACCTCCCAACGTGTCTCTCCCATGACACATGGGGATAATGGGAACTACAATTCAAGATAAGATTTGGGTGGGGAAACAGCCAAACCATATCATTCCACACCTGGCCCCTCCCAAATCCCATGCCCTCACATTTCAAAACACAATAATGCACTTCCAACAGTTGCCAAAAGTCTTAACTAATTCCAGCCTTACCTCAAGAGTTCAAGTCCAAAGACTCATCTGAGACAAGGCAAGTACCTTCCACCTATGAGCCTGTAAAATCAAAAGCAAGTTAGTAACTTCCTAGATACAATGTATGTATATGCATTATGTAAATATACTCATTCCAAATGGGAGAAATTTGCCAAAACAAAGGGGCCAAAGGCCCCATGCAGTCCAAAATCCAACAGGGCAGTCATTAAACCTTAAAGTTCCAAAATAATCTCCTTTGACTCTACATCTCACATGTAGGTCACACCGATGAAGAAGATGGGCTCCCATGGCCTTTGGCAGCCCCCTGTGGCTTTGCATGACACATTTCCCCTCTTGGCTACTTTCACAGTTGGCATTGAGTGGCTTCAGCTTTTTCAGGCACAGAGTGCAAGCTATCAGTACCATTCTGGGGTCTGCAGGATGGTGGCCCTCTTCTCACAGCTCCACTAGGCAGTGCTCAGTGGGAACTCTGTGTGGGGGCTCCAACCCCACAGTTTCCTTTCACACTGCCCTAGAAGAGGTTGTCCATGAGGGCTCCTCCCATGCAGTGGATTTCTGCCTAAACATGCATGCATTTTCATACATCCTCTGAAATCTAGGTGGAAGTTCTCAAACCTCAGTTCTTGTCCTTTGCACACCAGCAGGCCCAATATCACCTGGAAGCTGCCAAGGTTTGGGGCTTGCACTCTTTGAAGCAATGACCAGAGCTGTACATTGGTCCCTTTTAGCTAGGGCTGGAGCGGCTTGGATGCAGGGCTCCAAGTCCCTAGGCTGTACACAGCAGTGGGGCCCTGGACCCAGCCCAAGAAACCATTTTTTCCTCCTCAGCCTCCAGGTCTGTGATGGGGGGAGCTGCTGTGAAGGTCTCTGACAGGCCCTGGAGACATTTTCCCCATCGTGGTGGTGATTAACAAGATGGTTACTTCTACAAATTTCTGCAGCTGGCTAAAATTTCTCCTTATAGAATGGGTTTTTCTTTTCTATTGCATCATCAGGCTGCAAATTTTCCAAAATTGTGTGCTCTGCTTTCCTTTTAAACATAAGTTCTAATTCCAAACCATATCTTTGTGAATGCACAAAACTGAATGATTTAAGAGCTCCCAAGTGACCTTTTTTATGTCTTAGTGCTTAGAAATTTTTTCTGCCTGATACCCTGAATTATCTGTCTCAGGTTCAAAGTTCCACAGATCTCCTGGAAAGGGGCAAAATGCTACCAGTCTCTTTGCTAAAGCATAACAAGAGTCATTTTTGCTCTGGTTCCCAACAAGTTCCTTATCTCCGTTTGAGACTACCTCAGGCTGAACTTGATTGTCCATATCAGCACCAGCTTTTTGGTCAAAGCCATTCAACAAGTCTCTAGGAAGTTCCAAACTTTCCCAGATTTTCCTGTCTTCTTCTGAGTCCTCTAAATTGTTCCAACCTCTGCCTATTACCTACTTAGAAAGTTGCTTTTACAATTTTGGGTATCTTTAGAGCAGCACCTCACTACCTGGCACCAATTTACTGTATTAGTCTGTTCTCATACTGCTAATAAAGACAAAACTGAGATTGAGTAATTCATAAAGGAAAGAGGGGTTTAATTGACTCACAGTTTCACATGGCTAGGGAGGCCTCAGGAAACTTATAATCATGGTGGAACAGGAAGCAAACACGTCCTCCTTCACATGGCAGCAGCAAGAAGTGCCAAACAAAAGGGGAAAAGTCCCTCATAAAGCCATCAAATCTTGTGATAACTAACTCACTATTCATGAGAACAGCCCGAGGATAACCACCTGCATGATTCAATTATTCCCCACTCACTAGGTCCCTCACATGACATGTCGGGATTACAGGAACTACAATTAAAGATGAGATTTGGGTGGAGACACAGTCAAACTGTATCACTCTGTCACCCAGGCTGGAGTATAGTTTCACAATCACAGCTCACTGCAGGCTTGACCTCCTGGACTCAAGTGATCTTTCCTCAGCCTCCTCAGTAGAATACTTGAGATTATAGGGTATGCCACCACACCTAGCTTTTGTATTTTTATTTTTTTGTAGAGATGGGATTCCACTATGTTGCCCAGGATAGTCTTGTCATTATTTCCTAAACAATACCGCATAACAGCTATTTACATAGTATTTGCATTTCATTAGATATTACAAATAATCCAGAGATGATTTAAAGTATATGAGAGGGTATAGGTTATATGCAAATACAGTGCCGTTTTATTTAAGAGACTTGAGCAACCATGGATTTTGGCATCCCCAGGGGATCCTGGGACCAATCTCCTACAGCTACTGAGGAACAACTGAACACACAAGTGAGATGATTGCCATGTCTGCCACGACAAAAAAAAAAAAAAAAAAAAAAAAAAATAGTCTAAACATGCAGAGATTTGGGACAAAAGGCTCTTGTGTGTTTAAGGAAATATAAAATATTCCACCTTAAAAGTCATTAACAGTTTCAAAATGTAGGTGAAGCTTTTGGTTTTACACTCAAATGCAAGAGTTAAGAAACCATTCTTTCTGAGAAATAATTATAATAAGAAAGCCACATAGTCTCCACTAATTAGGAGCTGTGTAGCCTAAGGCCACTCCACTAACTGAATTGTGCATCTCTTTCTCCATAAGTAAAGATAGACTTAATAAATAATGCCTGCTATTCAGGATTCTTGTAATTAAATTCGTGCAACCAATAAACCATAGTTATTGTTATTAAGGTAATAACTAAATGTTGATATATTTTCAGGTTACAATAGAACAGGGGACCCCAGGAAACAGACTGTCACAATGTAGAAGAGCTTGACTGTGCCAAGGATAAACCCAGCTATTCCCTTTTGACGTGTTTTATGTTGCTAAACTTCCAATGTTTTTGCAGCCTCCAAAATTTCTGAGTTCATGAACTTCTGATTTCTAAGAGAGCAAATTGAACACCAGACTCCGAATACAAAGTTGACTCTTTACACATGTAGATTGTTTTTTAATTTGTCCCTTCAAATCTACGATGTTAACTACCCAAGTCTTCAAGCCTATTCTAGTTATTTGAGGTTGCAACTCTGTTTCTTCATGAAATGCAAAGAAGAGTAGCTACCATTTCTAGCTCTGGGAGAAACTGTGTTATTTAGCACCTACCAGCTATTACAGATAGTTTCATGTTGGATCCCAAGATTTCAGCAACCTGCTGCTACTGCTAAGTATGTGTTCAGTGACAAAAACTTGTAGGCCAAGAGACAGGGTGTTGAAATGATAATGTGTTAAAAAACACAGAATTTTCTCATCCAAAAGGAAAGTAAGACAAGGAAAGTGATGAGAAAAACAATGAGATCAGTCAATTGATTGGACAGGAATATACTTCACTAAGTTACCACCTGGAAGCAACCTTAGGTTGGCATCAAAGCAAGAACAGGAAAGGATATGAAAAGTTATTCACAGGCTGACTCTAGAAAGTATATAGTATCTAAGAGTATTTTTTCCTGGCTGGTGAACAAAAATATTTAATATAACCATATATGAGACAATAGGTTAGTTCTGATTGTGAATATTACAATCCCATCATATCTAGAGACATTTAGGAGTCAATTAATCTGTTTCATTACCTCTTGGCAGATGTTTAACATACCCATTTGTTCATTTATCCATTAATCCATAAAACTTAAAAAAATTGTGTGTTAACTGGTTTATTGCTGTAGATAAAATGGTGAAGAAAATAATCATTGTCCTTATAGAACTTATAAACCCCAAGGTAGACCTTCCTTCCATTCTGTAACGAAGAAGCAAGGAAGTAAAAAGAAAAACAAAGTTTAACAATTACTTGGAAATAAGTTCTGTATAACAACTATATATTCTAGTGAAATCTACATCCATCTGTTTAAAAAAATAAACGTTGGATTTTAGAAATACTCATAAATTACTCTTTAAAAGGCAAGAAACACACCACTTTTTGCCCAACGTCAATTGTGAGACTACACTCCTGACTGGTCATCAAGAAAGGTTTCCTCTTGTTACAGAAATATCCTCTTGTTTCAGAAACACTGCAGTTTGTAAGGAGATCTTGTATCATTGTATCAGGTTATCAAACACTAAATCCACCTTGGAGAAAGTGTCCTGGAGCTGCTATCTATCAATCTTTCCCATGAGCATTGGCAAAAAGTGCCAAAAAAAGTTACTTTTTGGTTTACTCTCTGGGATCAGACAAGAAGAGACGATAAATATTATTTGATGATAACCTGTTACCTTTAAATAAATGTAGAAATTGTTTGTGGGCTGAAACAAACAGTTGGCTCATAGTATTTTCCTTTTTTCACATAGTCCACATAACATTATTTAGTCAATGAATATAGGCAGAAATATCATCAACAAAACACTAGCAAACCAAATCAAAAAAGTTTGTTGACATATCAAAAAGATAATGTTTGTTGACATATCAAAAAGATAATGCACCACAATCAAATGAGTTTTAACGCCAGGGATGCAAAAATAGTTGAACATATGAAATCAATAAATGTAATATAGCACTCAAGTAAAATGTAGGACAAAAACCATATGATCATCTTAACACATGCAGACAAATCATTTGATAGAATTTAGCATCCCTTTATAATAAAAATCCTGAAACTAGGCATTGAAGGAACATACCTCAAAATAATACAGGTAGTACATGACAAATACAGTAAACATCATACTGAATGGGGAAGAGATGAAAGCATTCTTTCTAAGAACTAGAACAAGACAAGGATGGTCACTTTCACCACTCTTACTCACCATAGTCATCGAAGTCCTGGCTAGAGTAATTAAGTAAGAGGAAATAATAAAAGGCATATAAACTGGAAAATCAGAAGTTAAATTATCCCTGTATGCTGGTGATAGGATCACATATCTAGAAAACCCTAAAAGTTCCACCCCAAATATCTTAGATTTAATAAATGAATTTAGTTAAATTTTCGGATAGCAAATCAACATACAAAAATAAGAAGCATTTCTATACACCAATAGTAACAACCAACTTGAGAACCAAATCAAGATGGCAATCCCATTTACAATAGCCTTAAAATAATACCCAGGAATATACTTAACTAAGGAGGTAAAAGATCCTAACAAGGAAAACTACAAAACACTGATGCAAGAAATTGTAGTTGGCACAAACAAATAGAAAAACATCCTATACTCATGGATTAGAATAATTAATATTGTGAAAATTACTATACTTCTCAAAGCAATCTACAGATTCAATGCAATCCCTATCAAAATATCAACATCATTTTTCACAGAAGTGGAAAAAACAATCCTAAAATGTATATGAGATCGCAAAAGAGTCCCAATAGCAAAAGCAATCCTAAGCAAAACTGGAGGCATCACATTATTTGACTTCAAGTTATACTACAAGGCTGTAGTAGCCAAACAGCATGATACTGGTAAAGAAAAAAAAATACAGACACATAAATCAATGGAACAGATCAGAGAACCCAGAAAAAAAGCTACAAATTTACTGCAAACTCATCTCTGACAATATCATCAAGAATATTCACTAGGGAAAGGACACTCTATTCAATAAATGATGCTAGGAAAATTGGATTGACATGTGCAGAAGGATACAATTGTACCATAATCTCTCACTATATACAAATATCTACTCAAGATTGATTAAATTATTAAATGTAAGACCTTAAAATATAATAATATTATAGGAAACCTACAAAAAACATTTCTGGACATTGTTTTAGGCAAATAATTCATGACTAAGATCTCAAAAACACAGGAAACCATAACAAAACTAGACAAATGAAACTTAATTAAATTTAAAAGCTTCTGCACAGCAAAATAAATAATCAACAGAGTGAACAGACAACCAGCCAAATGGAAGAAATATTTGCAAACTATGCATCAAACAGGAGATTAACATCCAGAATTTATAAGGAACTCAAACAGCTCAACAACAACAAATAATAATAATAATAACAATAATTCCAACAAATAGTGGGCAAAAGGCATAGACCTTTTTTAAAAAAAAATAAAAGACATACAAATGACCAAAAAGCATATAAAAATGCTCAACATCACTAATAATAATCAGAGAAATGCAAATTAAAACCACAATAAGGTATTTTATATCATTCAGAATGGCTATTATTAAAAGGACAAAAAGTAGTAATAGATGCTGGTGAACACGCAGAGAAAAGAGAATGTTTTTGCACTGTTGATGGGAATTTAAGTTAGCACAACCTATAGGGAAAACAGTATGGAGATTTCCCAAAGGACTAAAAATAGAACTACTGATCAATTCAGTAATCACAGTACTCAGTATCTACTCAAGGGAAAATAAATAATAATATCAAAAAATATCTGAACTTGTATGTTCATCACAGCACTATTGACAATAGCAAAATTATGGAACCAGCCTGAGTGTCCACCAACTTAAGATTGGATAGAGAAAATGGTATATAAACACAATGGAATACCATTGAGTCACCAAAAAGAATGAAATCACATCATTTGCAACAATTTGGATAGACCTGGAGGCTATTATCTTAAGGGAAACTACAGAGAAACAGAACTACAAATACCATGTTTTTAGTTGTAAGTGGGAGCTAAATAATGTATATACATGAAAGTAGGGTGTGGAATGTGGACAATGGTAGACAATGGAGTCTTAGAATAATGAGGACTGTTGCTGGGGGTGAATGATAGAAAATTCCTTACTACTTTTACTTAAATATAAATTATACTTTTACTCCTTAAATTCATATAAATAAAGCAATAAACAATGTTATTAGACAAGAAATAACATGGGCTATGAGAGGAATCATGGGAAAAATGGGTAGAA
The DNA here is from genome assembly GCF_049350105.2 of Macaca mulatta. Taxonomy (NCBI): domain Eukaryota; kingdom Metazoa; phylum Chordata; class Mammalia; order Primates; family Cercopithecidae; genus Macaca; species Macaca mulatta. The sequence goes on from NC_133417.1 coordinate 11,843,800, forward strand.
AGGATTTGACCAACATAATTAATAAGGTTAGTCTCATGTAAATAATTGTACCTTATAAAGAGGAACTACAGGCCAGGCGCGGTGGCTCAAGCCTGTAATCCCAGCACTTTGGGAGGCCGAGACGGGCGGATCACGAGGTCAGGAGATCAAGACCATCCTGGCTAACACGGTGAAACCCCATCTCTACTAAAAAATACAAAAAAAACAAAAAACAAAAAAACTAGCCGGGCGAGGTGGCGGGCGCCTGTAGTCCCAGCTACTCGGGAGGCTGAGGCAGGAGAATGGCGTAAACCCGGGAGGCGGAGCTTGCAGTGAGCTGAGATCCGGCCACTGCACTCCAGCCTGGGTGACAGAGCGAGACTCCGTCTCAAAAAATAAAAAATAAAAAATAAAAAAAAAAATAAAGAGGAACTACACATCATTTGAAACATACATTAAACTTCTACAAAACACATACACAGGAACCTCCCACAAATATCACCAAAAATAAAAAAATGGAACTCAAACTCACAATCACTGACCAAAATGCACTAAAATTAGAGATGAACAGCAAAAACTGAAGGAAAAAAAAAGAACTATACAAGTTAAAATAATGTAATATCCTTAAACTCTCGGCTTAAACCAGAAATGTTGGCTGGGCCTGATGACTCATACCTGTAAATCTCTGCTCTTTGGGAGGCTGAGGCAGGACTGCTTGAGCCCAGGAGTTAGAGACCAGCCTGGGCAAAATGGCAAACCCCTATCTCTCAAAAAAAAAAAGAAAGGAAAAAAAGCCACACATGGTGGCACATGCCTGTGGTCCCAGCTGCTGAGGAGGCTAAGGCAGGAGGCTCACCCAAACTAGGAATTTGAGGCTGCAGTGAGCCATGTTAGCAACACTGCACTCCAGCCTGGGTGACAGAGCAAGATCCTGTCTCAAAGGAAAAAAAAAAAAAAGAAAGAAATGTGAACTGGCATTAAAAACCATTTAGAAACATATAACAACGTGAAATGTTAAACGCAAATGCTTCCAGGTAGAATCAAAAATCTAAATAGGGAAAACTTACAGCCTGAAATATTTTCAATAAAAAATTAATGAAAACCTTTTTAAAAAAGTGAACCGAACTTTAATCCAAAAAGATGCATTCTTACATAATTAACAACCTTTAAAATGGTAGAAATACAACTTTTTTTAAAGAAAAAGTCCAAAGCCAAGAAAATATTTGACTTTGTGAAGTACAATGATCATATATTTTATAAACTCAAAGGGCAACAAAAGAGTGCAAATAAAACGGAGGGATCTTTTTATATATAAATAGTTTCTTAGATTATCGAAACATTTTCTGGCAACAATTGATTTTATGAGAAACAAACTAGAACTGTTCACAATTTTTTCTAGAATCTGAAAAATCTGACCAGAGTGACAAACTCTCATTAAAGTTTTGTACTTCTATTTTAAACTCAGAGAAGCATGTATGTGCACAGCAGGCTGCCCAACAGGTCTTTATGTTTGTTCTGTTTTGTTGGTGTATCTAGAACCCAAAAAGTTTTATTTGGCTTGACGTACTTTGGTGTCAAGATAAAGATAATATTCATGCTACATATCCTGTTTCAAAGCCTAGAAACAGATGCACAGCTAACTAAATCATTTTACAAGGCTAACGTAGTACTGATTCCTTGTGGAAAAAGAAAGTACAAAATAAAAGAACAAAGATACAAATATCTGGGCAAATATCATTGTGAACAGAAGTAAAATTTCTTAATAAAACCTTGCTGAGTTTTGCTTGCTAAGTTGAAAGCAATGCATATTAAAAGAGGTTTTCAGACAACTATCTCTAGTTTTTCTAGATTCTCAAGGATATTTAACATTAGAGAATATGTTAATAGAAACCAGTATATTGGCCGGGCACGGTGGCTCAAGCCTGTAATCCCAGCACTCTGGGAGGCCGAGACGGGCGGATCACGAGGTCAGGAGATCAAGACCATCCTGGCTAACACGGTGAAACCCCATCTCTACTAAAAAATACAAAAAAAAAAAAAAAAACTAGCCGGGCGAGGTGGCGGGCGCCTGTAGTCCCAGCTACTCGGGAGGCTGAGGCAGGAGAATGGCGTAAACCCAGGAGGTGGAGCTTGCAGTGAGCTGAGATCTGGCCACTGCACTCCAGCCTGGGCGACAGAGCCAGACTCCCTCTCAAAAAAAAAAAAAGAAACCAGTATATTAACAAATGACAGAAAAATATTATCATTTCAATAAAATAAAACTGGTAGTTAAATCAACTAAACATGACTATAATACACAATTCCTAAGAGGCAAAACTAAATACACATACCAAATACTGAATGAAAAATAGCCTTTCCTAATCTGTTAAAGAGTATCTATGTGAAGAAAACATGTTTGGTGATAAAAAATATTAGAAACCTTCTTATTATGCAAGGAAGGGGATAATGATGTCTACTATCACTTTTATAATCAAAGATTCAACATGCTTTTGGAGGTCCTAGCCAGAACATTAAAACAAGTAACATATATATACATATAGCTGACCTATGTATTTAATTTTAAAAATTATAACTCTTATGCTTCTAGATGGTAGAGTTGTCTACTAGAAATCAAGGGAATCAATGAATAGAATATTAGAACTGGGAAACAGTTACAATTAAGAAATATAAGTAGACTATATATAAGTAAAGTAGAAACATTATCAAAACACCAAAATCAAAGTTTTCCTATATTTATGTACTATTTTACATAAAAAGAGACTACTAAGCTACCACCCAAAACATAGCACATTATGTCACCTTCTTTTTGACCATTATCTCTAGAAATGCCACTTCTCTGCTCTGTGTGTGTGTGTGTGTGTGTGTGTGTACATGTGCTTTCTCAACCAGGTCACACTTGATTTTCACACTTAATGGTGACCTGGGTATAGTTTTATTTTCTCTTCTTCTCTCTCCATGATTAATTCTTTTTTTTTTCACTCAAACCAATCTTAGTACATATATGAAATATTAAGAGATATCGCCATTGATAGAATGCAAAAATAAAGTAAAAATTATTAAGACTATTGTTCATAATTTTACAACCATTTTCTTTCAGAGTTTACTGCCCACTTTCCTCAGGTATTCGCACAGGTTTTTCTCCAGTAGAAATGAATTTAAACATGCTCTAAAACGATATGGCATGTTCAAATGAGTCCACAGGGAGATGATCTTGAAAGCAGGTTTATATATATTTTGTTCATGTGTGTGTAAGGGAGAAAGACCGAGCTGAGCTGTAAGATAAGTGAGCAGAGGTTTTTAAAAAAGACTAAACTACTATATTTCAACTCAGGTTTTATAGATTATTTGTTTTACTTTTTAGTACAATCTGATATACAGTATTTCCATAGAAAAGCCATAAAATTCAAATATTGCTATTTTATACTCATATATTAAGAATGTGCATTATTACTTTCTAATACTATGTTGACTCTCAATTTTTTCCCCAGAAAAACATAAAATGACACTTAAGTCAATTGCCGTAATAATGTCATACACCTAATAGTTCCTTTTGAATGTTTGTTTTCACTTTAAAATACTTTTGCTGTGTTCAAGAGCATCCTTCCAAACTTCTTCCCACTCCACCCTTAAGAGAAGCAAGTCACTGAGAGCCAATTTGACCAACTTATCACATTTCTTAGGTTGCTTTTTAATAAGCAACTTACTTGTTGACTTTTTTGCTTTCTCTGCTCCTTGACTCCAAATATTAAAATACAATTCAAGATCTCAAAAGTGGTAAATATTTCTCTAACTTGGATTTGCCGTGAGAGTCAACATCCACTCAAATTTCCTTTGACATGAATAAGGTACATCTTCAATCTCTAAAGCCTCCTTCTGTGACATGCCCTGCATAATCCAATGCACCCTGATGTTCTCATCTTCCGGGAGTAAAAACACATTAAAATGCATGAACGAAAAGCCTTGATAGACTTTGACCACTTAAATTGGGTGTGTGTGTACATAAGAGAGAGAAAAAGAGAGAGTGCACTAGTGTATATTTACCAAAATGAACTGGAATCTCTCTCAAACTAATGATTTACAGAAAGTACTTATTCTGGCATAAAAAACGATGTATTATATAGTTTTATTGGGTTTTGGGTGCTTTTCATTTGATTACAACTTCACAATGACAATTTTTTGAAAATAGTTTATTAAGGTTGAAAAAGTAATTGTAGACTAACATTATCATTTCAATAAAATAAAACTGGTAGTTAAATCAACTAAACATGACTATAATACACAATTCCTAAGAGGCAAAACTAAATACACATACCAAATACTGAATAAAAATAGCCTTTCCTAATCTGTTACAGAGCATCTATATGAAGAAAACATGTTTAGTGATAAAAAATACTAGAAACCTTCTTATTATGCAAGGAAGGGGATAATGATGTCTACTATCACTTTTATAATCAAAGATTCAACATGTTTTTGGAGGTCCTAGCCAGAACATTAAAACAAGTAACATATATATACATATAGCTGACCTATGTATTTAATTTTAAAAATTATAACTCTTATGCTTCTAGATGGTAGAGTTGTCTACTAGAAATCAAGGGAATCAATGAATAGAATATTAGAACTGGGAAACAGTTACTATTAAGAAGTATAAGTAGACTATATATAAGTAAAGTAGAAACGTTATCAAAACACCAAAATCAAAGTTTTCCTATATGTCAAATACTATTTTACATATAGATGTAAAGTTATAGAACTGATTGAACAAAGTCAAACTATGTTTTATAGTACTATAATAATAATATACAGTTCCATATAGCAAGATAATATACAGATACATCATATAATAGTACATTCTGTTATATCTATCATTATATTTTCTCTATTACATATACATATTCTACTGTATACTACATAAATAATAGATCAATTTGTGGATTGACATTCTTACAATGTTGAATTTTCAAATCTATGAACTGTGTATAATATTTCATATATTTATGCCTTTAAAATTATCTCAATAATATTTTGTATTGCATTGTAGTCTCCTATGATCTTCTTAAGTTCTATTCTTTGGTGTTTAACAACCTTAGAGGCTATTGTAAATGCTATTTTATTTTAAATTTTATTTTCTATTATTTTATTAGTATATGAAAATGAAATTCACTTTTACATGTGGATTTTTATGTTCAACAACTTTGCTAAATTTGTTAATTTTTTAATTATAATTGCTCAAACATAGATTTATTTTCGATCATCTATTTAAGCAATTATATCATCTGTGAGTGAAGAAAGTTTCAATTCTTTGGTTTCGGTCCTTACACCATTGCTTAATTTTGTTGGCTTATATGCCTACTTAGCACCATCAATAAATAGTTGAACAGAAGCTATCATAACAGGCATCTTTTAGAATTACCATATGATTTTTGTCCTATGTTATCTTAATGTGTTGAATTAATTGATTGCTCATCGAACATGCCAGTTTATATTCTTGAAATAAGCCCAATTTCATAGAGACATAAGATAATTTTTAGTATGTGCTGAAACTGTTTTGGTAGCATTTTGCTTTGGTCATGAGAGATGTTATTTTTCCTTTTTTATAATGTCTTTATCAGGTTTTGAGATCAAGGTTATTCTGGACTAAGTAGATGAGTTGTATTATTTTTCTGCTTCTTCATGACACATTACCACAAATTTAGTGGCTTAAAATGACTCAAATTTATTATCTTCTTGGTTTTCATGGCTCAAAAATCTGCCCATAACTCAGGTAGGTTCTCTGCTTCAGTGTTTTGCAAGGCCGGAATCAAAGTCTTAGTAGGGCTGAGTTCCTTTCTGCAGGGTCTAGGGGAAGAATCTACTTCTCAGCTCATTCAAGGCTACTAGATTATGTAGAATTGAGGTTCCCATTCTTCCCTCCTGTGTCAGTTTCAGGTACTTAAGATCACACCCCACCTCATTCCTTCTCACAGGGACCCCGTAATCTTCAAGTAACCAGGGGTCTCATTAAACCCATCTAAGACTTTTATGTTGTAAACTGTGTCCGATCTCAGTCAATCAACCAGCCTGGATCCTAAAATCCCATAAATATTCTCCCCTGATTATTCTGTGTTGAAGAACTACTAAGTTTGTTTAGATAGCATTCTCTCTTATGGCAGTTAATCTAATAAACTTAATTTTCCTTGATCTGAAAGATTTTTTGGTGTTCTTTTAGACCAATGATGGTCTACACGCTTAGTTTCTCTCTCTCTCTCTCTCTCTCTATATATATATATACACACACACACACACACACACATATATACACATATATATATACACACACATATACACACACACACACACATATACACCTCCCATTGCTCCTCATCACCCTCCATAAGTCCCTTTGCCTGCTCTTCCTTATTTCAAAATTCATTGAAGTTGCTACTAATACTTACAGTTTCAATTCTCTCACCTACTATTCGGTGCTTCAACTCAGACCAATGTGGGCACCCACCCACCACTCCACCGAACTGCTCTTGTCAAGGGCACTGGATGCATTGATGATACAAAATAAAAAGGAGAGAATTCTTGCTTCATTTTTTAGCCTTATTATCAGCACTTGGGACAGGAATCAGCTCTCCATTTTACAATAATCTCTCTTTCGGCTGCCCAGTCACCACATTCTTTCCTTCCTTCTCTTTCTCAGTGCTCTTTGTTGGCTGTACTTTCATTTTCTCTACCTAACATGAAATGATGGCTTTCCATGGGCTAAATACTGGGGCCCCTCAGAATCTGATACTGGGCCTGGCCTTAGTCTTTCTAGTTTTTCTAAGTGATCTCCTCCGTTCTCAGCAGTAGAAATAGTATCATTTTGTTGATGATTCTGAAAGATATTTCTTCTTCCTAGATGTTTCTGGGCTCTGTACTTGAATACAGTTAATTCTCATTATACATGGATTCTGTATTTGTGAATTCACATACTCATTATAATTTATTCTAATACGGTGACAATTTTGTGGCCATTTGCAGACATACACAAAGCAGTGAAAAATGTGATTTTCACTCAATGCTCTTATTCCCTGCTGAGGTTGAACAAGGCAGTGTTGTGGCTTTTGTTTCATCTTTCACACTGTAAACAAGTGTCCTTTTGGTTGTCTAGTGCCATGTTTTCCCATATTGATGCTTGTTTGTAATTTTGCTGTTTACACGGGCCCAAAAATGTAGTGTTTAAGTGCATTACTACATGCAAAAAAGCTGTGATGTGCTTTAAACAAATCTTTAAACATAAACACACATAAAACCAAGTTCTATATTGATCAGTTAGCGAAACTGTGGTCAAGGGCTGCTAGGAACTTAACCTCGTATATCTCCTAGGGGCCAGGGTTCAGTATTCATGAATTCAGTATTCATGACAACTTGATGACTTATTATGACAAATAACAAGAATCAATTGCATCTTCTTCACTGGATGACCTATAGCCATCTCAGACTTTAATATATAAAATGCTGAACTCTTTCTTGTCATCCACCATCCTAAATATCAGTAAGTAGTACCATTATCCTCCTGGTTACTTAAACCATATATCTGCTTCTTTTATTTTTTTGTTTTTAGGTTTTTCAGTGTTTTCTGCCTTCCACATCTAATCTGATACCTAATTCTGTTGGTTCTGTCCTGCAAATTTATACAGAATGCATCCATGTCTCATCAAAATCATGCCTACTACCTCTAAACAAAGTCTTTAAATTCTCTTTTCTGGACCAATGCAATACAATTCTAAGTGGACTGGATTCTGAAGTTTATGAAGCAAATCACTTCTATCTAAATCCTTTCAATATTCCCATTATCTTGGAATACATTCTTTTTTTTTTTTTTTTTTTTTTGAGACGGAGTCTCGCTCTGTTGCCCAGGCTGGAGTGCAGTGGCGCGATCTCGGCTCACTGCAAGCTCCGCCTCCCGGGTTCACGCCATTCTCCTGCCTCAGCCTCCCGAGTAGCTGGGACTACAGGCGCCGCCACCTCGCCCAGCTATTTTTTTTGTATTTTTTAGTAGAGACGGAGTTTCACTGTGTTAGCCAGGATGGTCTCCATCTCCTGACCTCGTGATCCATCCACCTCAGCCTCCCAAAGTGCTGGGATTACAGGCGTGAGCCACCACGCCCAGCCGGAATACATTCTTTTTTCTTTTTTTTTCTTTTTAAGTTCTGGGATACATATGCAGAAAGTGTAGGATTGTTGCATAGGTATACATGTGCCATGGTGGTTTGCTGCACCTATCCACCCGTCATCTAGGCTTTAAGCTCCACATCCATTAGGTATTTGTCCTAATGCTCTCCCTCCTCTTGATGCCCACCCCCCAAACAGGCCCTGGTGTGTGATGTTTCCCTCCCTGTGTCCATGTGTTCTCATTGTTCAACTCCCACTTATGAGGGAGAACATGTGGGCTTTGATTTTCTGTTCTTGTGTTAGTTTGCTGGGAATGATGACTTCCATCTTCATCCATGTCTCTGCAAAGGACATGAACTCATTCCTTTTTATGGCTGCATAGTATTCCATGATGTATATTTGCCACATTTTCTTTATCCAGTCTATCATTGATGGTCTTTGCCATGGTATTAACCTTACATATTCTTATTACTAACTACCTCTCCAACTATACTTTATGCCATTTTTATATTTGTTCCCCTTACTTTAACACCAATTGCCCTAAGTCTCAATCACTTCTTCTGGGAAGTTTTCCCGGAGTTTTCTGAGCATAGACTGGTATTTTATTTTACTGTGCTAACATCACACCCTATAGGTAGCTCAAGCATTGCTCTTGTCAGACTGCATTGTAATAACCTGCTGTATACCTGGATCTCCTACCAGACTGCAGAATACTCAGCAGCTACGAGGGCCTGGCATAATATGGGATCTCGCTAAATATCTATTGAAGAATTTCAAAACACATTGCACAAGTAAGATAAAGATTTCAGAAGTGGATTTAAGGAACCCCTGCTTTGAGGGGAAAGCTAAACCGTAACAAGAACTAAGAAGAAAGCAAAACCTAACATGATATTCATGCCCAGACACTATTTTGTTGGTCTTTTAAGCAGACTGTGTGACCTTCTGTCCTCATCAGCAGCAGCAGGACAGGCATGCCGAAAAGTCTGACAGCATCAGCCCTTCGCTCCCCAGGGGGATGTTAACAGAAGTGAGGAGGGGCCAAGAAAGACAGCAACACTGTCCTGATCATTGGCTACATCTCCTAGCAACCTCAGGTTCAACCAGAGCTGTCCTTGAGAGGGTTGTCTTTGAAAGCTTGAAAAAGTGACAGATGTCAAGGACTGAAATATAAGACAGCTCTTTAAAAATTGATATCCTTTGTATGATACGATCCTATTTTAAAGACATCTCCTCATAAAACTTAAAGCTGCTTTTTCCAAACTCAATGGCTTAGCCACCTAAGTTATTGGAAAATAGTCAGGGGCATTCTGCCTCAGTGGACAGCTCATGGGAGGATGCTCATGTTCTCAGCCAGCTCACATGACCCACTCAGTTTGAAACTCAAACCACACATGATGCTTCAACATCCACTTTTTTCTCCTTCGTTAAAGAAACTGTATTTAAGTGCAAGTCAGTGGTACTACTGTGGTGGTAATAACCTCTCACAATAGAAAGAAAATGAGCTTTTTCCCAAGCTTGGGTACTTTAACATTTATTAATTGCAAAATATGGAAGTCCAGGCTGAGGCAGATAAATCCTGCAGGCCATGAAGTGTATGTTTTCAGGGTTTTTTCTACACAAACTCTTCTTAGCTCTATGATCACATGGCCAGTAAAATTTGCAAAAGTAACATATATTGCCCACAGCAGATTAAAACTGTTATTATTCGTGTACTTCAACTTTCTCTCCCTGACACTTCTCCTTGTGTCCTGGGGTATTGGAATCGCAAGAAAAAAAATACTGAGAATTCATGTGGTTCAATTCCCTCAAATTATGTTATTTTTCTTGATATTGTAATTATATTGTATTACTTTTAAAATGCATAAACATTGAGGATTTAGTTTTCTCATTCTGACTTGATATTTAAACTTTGATATTTAAAAAAAATTTAAATATTTTTTTCTTTAAAAGAACCACCCCAATAAACGATAAACTTCAGGTTCCACAAAACTTGGATCTATTTATGACTCCAGCGTTCATCCTAGTCCCACCCAGTGAATCAGCCTCCATTTATACCAAACAAGACACAATTAGCCTCTCCCTTTACTGCCCAGCACTAATAAAACGGTACCTCTCTTGGACGCCCCCTGCTTATGTTCTTCTTTCTCCTGTCTAATCTTCCATTTTGCCTAAGTATACGATGCCCTCAGTTTGTGCCCATCTGTCCTAAACTGTGCCATAGTCACCCGCTCCCTGCTCTTAAACTGTTTCTCTGGTTCCTGGTGTTCAGCGAGGTCCTCTATGGGCAGCATGGACCAAGCCCCACCCACACCTACTGGGTCATTAGAGACTGCACTCTAATAATACCCCAGGTGATCCATATGTATATTTAAGCTGAGAAGCACTGCTCTAGCTGAATGTGTACTTACTATTTGATGTATGTCAGCATGTATCTCATGTCAGTGAATATTTAGCATTTTTAATATTATGGTATTGAAACTGCCTTTGCAAAGATTATGACAGTGAGAGAAGTTCAGCGTGGCTGACTCCATCTTGCTTCTACCCTCATAGGCTGATTGTCTTTGCTCATTCCTGGGTATAGGCCAAGTGAATCATGGGAGGAATTTAGCTTATAGTTTAACTTGAAAGCAACAATGATAACAGCCCCTCCCTAAAACTAACACCCTCCTTGCTTAGGGGCACAAAACAACTTTTGTAAGACGAATAAAAGGCCATGAGATGAGGATCGTGGGAAGGGCCTGCATTCTGCTAAAACGTGTGCATAATTTTTATAATTCCTTTTTGCTCTGGAGTCATGTGGTCAGATATCACAGGACTTGTGATTTTTCTCAATGGCTTCTACAGATAACATCAGTATTGTGGAGGCAGAAACTGGCCTTTTGAGGTGTATTTCAGATTTTGGCATTCTGACAACCGACTGGCCCCTCGTGGACTCATGACTCATGACTTACACTGGTCCTGTGGTCACCCTATCCAGAGGCAGACTCAGCACATAGCGATCATTTTCCACAACCCTATGATTGCATCCCCAACAAATCAGCAACACCCATTCCCTAGTTCCTTGGCCACCAAACTATCTTTAAATAACTCTAACTTCCAAGCCTTCAGGGAGGCTGATTTGAGTAATAACTCTATCTTCCATGTGGCCAGTCACCTGTTAATTAAACTCTTTCTTTATTGCAATACGATGGTCTTAGTGAATTAGTTCTGTGTGTGCAGTGGGCGGGAAAAATCTGTTGAGCAATTACAGTGTTACCAGGTTTTTTATTGTTGATTATGTAAAATATTGGTGCATATTCTAGTTATTCGGTAGACAAAACCAACCTCTCTACATAGTTTGTTAATAATTGCTACAATTTACCGATAACTTATTTTTGGGTTTAACTGTGAGGAATTTGCACTTTTGTTGATAAAAATAGTCAAACATTAAACATTTTATACGGTCGTGGCATAACTCTGTACAGTTGCAATATTTTACATATATTAGATCTTAAACAGACACACACAACATACACACAGGCATGTAGTATCATCATTTCTATATTCATGCAGAGTACCGGAGGCTTAAATAACCTGGGCAATGACTCAGCACTGATTAGAGTTTAGGAAAGATTTAAAGCCAAGCAATGTAACTCTCTAAAACATGCGTATTAGACATAAGGCCATATTGTCTTTGTAATTCCAAGTAGCTCAAGGACCGTACCTTATTCTTTTTGCATCATTAAACGAAGCCTTGTAGAATACTATCAGTCATGTAGTAAGTGTGAAATTGAACTGGAATTGACCTAGGCTGGGGGGGCAGTCCTATGGAGTCATAGCAACTCAGCAAGACCCTGTGGGTTACCGGTCTGTCCCTATTTTGTGAAGCACAGTAAAGGGGGTTTTTGGGTCATAGTGCCTTTTTCCATGAGGCTCTGCCTCTGGCTTTGGCATATGGGTCATGAAAAATACGATTCATTTCCATTTAGATTCTCTCGATGTAATTGGCAGTAATAAATTCAAGTCTGATTTCATGTTCCTGTTGAAGCTCAAGGGAGCCTTAGATATTTAAAATATTAAGCATTTCTAGAAATTTAATGTAGGAAGATTGCCTTCCGGTAAGTCTTTTTGAAAATGGAAATCCAGCAGTTTTGCACAAATCTTAAGGTTTTGGTTTTTAGAATTTCTCTCATTCTTTTTCACCATTTCTCCAACTTCCTTTTATCCCTCATGCCCTATTTCAATGGAAAAATTCTTTAATAATGCATGCATATGTAGGTGTGTGTGTGTATACAGAAATGTATAGGTGTGTGTGTATATACATATTTCTATACATTTCTGTATATACCGAATATGGCGTATGTCTCTCTCTATGTGTGTGTGTGTATTGTGTATGTATATATTTGTATTTATGTACACACACACACACCCCATGGTCTCTGACTTAAAATGTTTCAATGACTTACAATTTTTCAACTTTACAATAATGTGAAACCGATAAAAACTTAGCAGAAACCATACTTTGAGTACTGATATAACCACTTTTTTTCACTTTCAGTACAATATTTGATCAATTACATAAGATATTAAACACTTTGTTATAAAAAAAAAAAGGCTTTGTGTTAGACTATTTTGCCCAGCTGTAGGCTAATGTAAACATTCTGAGCATGTTTATGGTAGGCTAGGCTAAAGTATGGTATTTGGTAGGTTAGCTGTATTAAACACATTTTTGACTTAAGAAATTTTCAACATACAATGGGTTCATTAGAATGTAACCTGATTGAGAACCTTCTGTGTATAAATATATATATGTATATATAAATATATATACACGTATATATATATATATTTACATATATACACAGAGAGAGAGAGAGAGTTGAAAATAGCTTCTGAATGTATGGATTCAGGTTTAGCTTATGTGTATGTTAAGTGTCTCCTATGTGCCAAGCACAATGCTAGCTGCGATGGTTAATATTGAGTGTCAACTTGATTGGATTAAAGAATGCAAAGTATTGCTCCTGGTTGTGTCTATGAGGGTGTTCACAAAAAAAGATTAACATTTGAGTCAGTGGACTGGGAGAGGTAGACACACCCTCAGTCTGGGTGGGCACCATCTAATCAGCTGTCAGCATGGCTAGAATAAAGTAGGTAGAAGAACGTGGAAGGGCTTGACTCGTTGAGCCTCCTGGCCTTCATCTTTCTTCCATGCTGGATGCATCCTGCCCTTGAACATCAGACTTCAAGTTCAACTACAATTCAAGGTGAGATTTGGTTGAGGATACAGTCAAACCATATCAGCAGCCTCTTTTCCTATTGTACTGGCAAGTGTGTTTGATTGAAAGGGCCTGCATAGAGATCTTCAGATAATTTTTAAAATATTCTTAATTTTTCTTCTTTTTTGTATTCTAAATACACTCAATAATCAAGTGTAACTGTAACAAAAGACTGTCTATAAGTACAAATTTTATGATTTTGGAAAAGTTAGCATTTATTTCTAACATAAGTATTCCAGAAAATTATTGATAGCATAAAATACACAAAATTCTACTGTAGTACGTTTCTTGGCCAGCATTTTTGTTATAATTTTGTGGACTCACAGGGAAATCTTTGGGTGCAAGTTTCAATGAAAAATTTTATTTAAATATTAACAATTTTTTTACTTAAATGTACTCTGGTGCATCTATTTCTCAGCTGCTCATTCCATAGAGATCAGAGAGATGTGCAAACAAAAGGAATCACAGCGTAACTTCTGAAGTTGTCCTTCAGAGGAATGAACAGAGGGCTGTCAGAGAAAGTTTACGAGATCTCTGCTTGCATACGGAATGTGCAGTAAAATTCAGGATAAATTCAGTAGTATTGCAGTTTGTCTTTGAAGTCCTTGGAAAATTACTTCATATAATTAGAGGTCATTTTTTCTTGTCCCTGTATTCAAGTTACTGTATTCAATTTGAGATATATGTTTAGGCACTAATTCCTAAGAGATTTAATTATCCTTTTTCATTGGGTACAACACAGACAAATGCTTTGCTTCTAAGGATGAAAATACATCAAGTCTTAGGGCAGGCAGAGCTTTATTTCAGCATTTAATATACAAAATGCTTACTAAGCAAATAGATAAGGTGACGAAGACGGCAAAGGGGATATTTATCCTCCCTAGGAAAGGAAAGTAAAATAACAATGAAAAGACAATGGTTTGCCTATGATTGAGTGCTAATCCAAGAAAATCTGCTTATTCATTGAAGCAATATTTGTGAGGCATTTTCTAACTGAATTGATTTTTTTAACACTTGACATTAATAATATTCCTAATAATAATAAAATCAAAAGTATTTCATAGTGTAATGTTAATGACTAAAGTCAAGATTATCTTTCTATACTTGAATACTTAAAAATTAATTCACATTAACATATTCCTACAAAAATACATTTCCTTGTCCATAAGATCATTTTTTAAATAAAACTATTCACACGATTGTGAAGTAATAGAAAAGATTTCATAGATAAAAAATTAGACCGCTGACTCTTGTTTTTGTGTTTCTGTCATGAAAAAGTCTTGTATGACCAGGAATTTCACCAATTTCAAGGCTTTTAGAAGCAAAGTAGCTTCTATCAGAAAGCAAGTTCAATCTTATGTCAGAGGCTCGTATTGTAGTCAGTGAGTCAGCAGAGGTGGCGTAACCACCTCACGCTGGGGCCTTGGCCCACTGCTGAGGAGTCTGTGTTGAGTAAAAGGAATTGGATTGAGTAGGCCAGGCGTGGTGGCTCACGCCTGTGATCCCAGCACTTTGGGAGGCCGAAGTGGGCGGATCACAAAGTCAAGAGTTCGTGACCAGCCTCGCCAACATGGTGAAACCCTGTCTCTACTAAAAATACAAAAAATTAGCCGGATGTGCTAATTTTAGTGGTAGCGTGCACCTGTAATCCCAGCTACTTGAGAGGCTGAGGCAGGGGAATCGCTTGAACCCGGGAGGCGGAGGTTGAAGTGAGCCGAGATCAAGTCATTGCACTCCAGCCTGAGCGACAGTGTGAGAATCCATCTCAAAAACAAAAACAAAAACAAAAACAAAAAACAAAAAACAAAAACGTAAAACACACAGAAAAGTAATGTGGCCAATGGGAATACACCATCCTATGTCTTCCTCATTCTTCTCCCCTAGAAGTAGGGGGAAAAAAGAAACAAAAGCAAAAAACACTCAGGAACTTCCGGAAGTTACAAAGAAGGTAGGTATCCTAAGGTATTTCCTGAGAACTGTGGGAGATCTAAATAGGACCCAGCCTGCCACGTGGGAATTGCCATCAGGCTCCACCATGTCTGTGGCATGGAGGACAATGAAGAGGGATGCCACAGTCATCTCCTTAACTGGGCAAAGCAAATAAAATTTGCATACGGTATTAGAGCTTCAGATAAGCCAAGGTCCACAGGAATATTTGGACCAGACTTTCTCAGTGTGTAGCATATTTTAAAAACCAAAAATGTTATTACCTATTCCAAGGGAACAGAGTACTGGTCAAATAGGTTTGGAAATCATAGCATATAGTACCCTATTTGAGGTTTCATAATGTCAGTATGGAGATTAAAGAGTCAGCAGTCTCACAGAAAACGGACTTGTTCAAATTTGTCTAATCTTGTGTGTCTCAAACTAATTTGAGATTTCTGTCTTAGTAATATATTTAGGAATACTCCACAGACCTCTGTTCTTGGGAACTCTAGTTTGGGAACCGCTGAGTTTCAAAATGTGTTAGAATCAGGCTAGAAATAAAACTTGGTCCAGGGAGCATTGAAAAGTATTGAGAAATGTATGTTAAATTATTGTATACTTTAATAATTATATATATAAATATATACACACATATATAGAGAGAGAGTGTTATTTCGCTATTTTATAAACATAATAGAGTGAAATTTCCATTTGGCACAATTAGTTCGTGGACAGTCTGACTACAATTAAGGCATCTGGTGACATAAATTATGTACAAAGCCTCTAGAAGATCAATTCTGAAATGCTACAAAGTCAACATATATGATTAAGCTTTTCACAAAGCATGATTACTGTGTATATTGATGTATATATTTTGTATGTTTTTGTATGTATTCTGTATGTTTGTATATATTTTTTATATTTTTAAAAGAGAAGTTCTTTTGATATAATATGCCCAGTAAGATCATATTGAACCCAATATGCCCAACTAAAACAAGAAAGCAAATTCTCATTATTTGTCAGAATTTAACTAATCGAGTAAAAGGTTCTTGTTTCAGAGTATCACAAGAAAGGCAGTAGATTAAATTTAAGACCATTTATCTGCCACATAGCCTGGGATCTTGGACAACTCACTTCAATCATTTGGGCCTCCGTTGTCTCACCTGCAGACAGAAAGATTAAGTGATATCTGAGGGAGTCTGGGGCTTAATGAAGTAAGAACTCTGTACATCATCCCAAGTTCTTTCAACATTTGAAAGGGACAAGAAGGGGCATGCCCTTATTGTATTTATAGAAACTGAGGTCAAAAATTGCTTACAACATTTCCTCAAAGAAATAAATGTAGTTAGCCCTTTATTCTTCAGGATTTTGTGCAAAGGTACACACTCCCCACTCCAGTAGCCTCAAAATTTCAGTTCATAGGTGATCCTCAGGGGAGAGGAGAAAATTTGTTTATTCTTCTAGCCAGCAGTAGAACAATACAATTACCTTTTAGCACAAATTCCAGTAAAAGCACCTGAAGATACCATGTTATACAAGACATGACCTCTTCCCAGGAGCAGCTGGAAGGGAAGAAATTCAAATAAATTTAAACAGATAAAAGACATTTAGAAATAAAAGAATACATGTACACATAAATATACACACACAGAAAAGGTGAAAGAGACATTAGTTTAAGAACAAAACATGTAAAACACAGAGGCAGCCTCTTCACAGGAGTTTGGAAGTGGAATTGCTCTCTTTCCCTTGAATCAGAGTTCACATTCCTTGAGGGCTGCAGCTCCTTGCCTTTTCTTTTTACATCCACTGCCCAGCTCCAAGAACCCAGGACCTAGCTAAGCCCTTGCAACAGGGTGGACAACACATGCACAGATACCTTTGAGAGGGTCACTTGGTTTTACACCATGTCACTACATTCTTGTATTCACTCATATATATTAATTCAATCATTCATTAATCAGTTCGTTCATTCATTTGCAGCGTACTCTGGTTAGACATTAGACCGTGGAACATAGTTGAAACACTAAGAACATTTAAGTCCTTCAGCATCATCACTGCCACGCTTTGCTCTTGATTGCTTTTGTTATCTCTGCTAGCAAGGAGGAAATCACATGGCAGCAGGCTTGGGGAATCAATATGCTTTATTATCATTTATTCCCAGCTGCAGTGCTGCCGTTGTCCTGGCTGCCAAGCACTCTCACCTCCTGGGAGACACCTAGAGAGGTTAATTAGTTTACAGCTGGCCATAATTAGGAGCAAAAAGCAGCAAAAAGAAGCTCTTAAGAATCCTGACAAAAAGCATATGCAGAGGTGATGCTGTCAGCTTGGGCACACTGTAGTGTTTTAACGAGAAACTAGGAATTTAAAAGTTTGGAAATTGTTACATAGGAGTGCCAGGTAAAGGCATAATTACAAAGATTAACTGGATAGGAATTCCACAGTGTTGAGAGGTAGTGGTGGGAAGAAGGAGACATTTAGGCACTTGATTGACCATGCCATCCCTGTCAGCCAGTTTTCTCAAAATTAAAATGAGGTGTTTCCCCTGAACAATATCCAGGGCCTCCAACCCTGTTCTTCAAAATGCCTCAAAAGGCTCTCAGGAATTGTCAAAATGATAAAATATAGACTTCACTCAGATTATTCATACCAACAATAACAATAGTTGTCAATTCTTTATTATTTGTCAGTGCTTGACACTAAATATTTTATCTGATCTCCACAGCAACCATGTAAAGTGGATGTTGTCAACACCATTATGTAGATGAGAGTAACAAGATTATAAAAGAAGAGGTCATTTGCTCCAAGTTCCATCCTCATCAGTAAGCAGGCCCAAATTCAGACACGCACGTTTCAGACCCCAGAACCCCTTACATTCCATGTCTGGAGTCCATCAATCTGCATTTAACCTGTATTTTCTAATACATTCTAACAAGGAATAAGCTGGATTCTCAGCGAGCACCTCCCTTCAATTCATCTAGCTTCTTTCCCAGAAATGTAGGGAATCAACAAGGAAAGGAAAGGAAAAGTCTTGAGAGAGGACTTGACTAATTTAAGTGTCTTCTCAAGACCAGTAGTATGAATTAATCTCATTTTGCTCCAAAAGCTTCTTCTGTTGGTGAGCCAGACCAAAGAAACACACAAATCCCAGCGTGGGGAGAGGAAGATGACCTGGATACGTCCATAGCTTCATTGAGTCACTTCATTTAGGTGGCTCCCTCGCAGTTAATATACCCCTCAGAGCTACCTTCCCTCGTCTACATGTGAAAGGCCTCCCAGGCCTCTCTTTTCACTCTTTGTAAATTTTTCTTTATAGCATTCTATTTTTTATTTGTTTATCTCTTTATTGTCTCTCTCTCCCACTGCACTGTCAGCTCCACGAAGCCAAAACGTTTGATTGTTTTGTTAACTCCTCCATCCCAAACACCTAGAATAATGCCTAGATGATAGAAGCAACTCAACTCATGTTTTTGAATAAATAATTGAGTGTATGAATGCAGGAGAAAAAAATGAGTATCTATTTTACAAAGGAGGAATCTGATTTTTCCAGAGGTTAAGTAATTTGCAGAACTTATACCATTTGTAAATATTAGATCTGTTATGAAAACTTGGGTCTGTTTGTGTCCTTACCCTGGCTCTATCCAGCACACCATGCTACAGTCCAATAATGGTGTGGCCTTTTGCGAGCATTCACCCAGTCAAAGGGAATTCTCAGCAATTTCCTGATATCCCACAACGTGATTTAATGAATAAAAGTAAACAGTGGGTCAGGATTATTTCTTGTTGAAATTATTATGCTTCTCAGAAACTATGTCCAGGTCATGCAAGAATTAAGTCTTAAATTTAAATAAAAATAGTCATATCAGAGACAGTCTATATAGTTCTTAAAATCCATTTGCCAACATGTATCAAAGGTCTTTCATAGGTTCATAACCTGTGAGGCATTAAATTCACATTTGGGGATGTATTTTAAAATATTACTACAAAACAAGATAGATGTATGCAATTATTTATAACCACAAATCTTTTTATGAAGACTTTTCTAAATGACTATCAATAGTACATTAGTGAAATATTTTGCTGGCGTATAAAAATTTTCATGGTAAAAAGATAATAGAATAAAATGTAGTTGTATACCTTATGCAGCACTATATATCTATCCAGACACACAAACATATATATATATGTGCACACACACACACGCACACACACACAGACAGACATACAGGTTGAGCATCCCTTATGTGAAATGCTTGGGACCAGGGGTGTTTTGAATTTCAGATTTTTTTATTTGTGATGCTCAATCTGTGTGTACATATATATATGAAATATTCTACAACACAACATTAATAGTGACAGAATGTCGTAAATATATAGATGCTTTACATATAAAGGAGTTTTTCCTAATTTCTAAGTTTTTAATGGATATATTGTCTTGGATAAAATTTGCAAGTAAAGCAGTATAAGGCAAAGCAAAGCAAAACAAAAAGAATTAACAAAAACTACTTACTACCTAATCAATTATTGGCTATTTTCAGTATATAATTTACTGATTGGATGATGACAATCAATCAGACATCAACTTGTGAGTGACCAGCTTTCAAAATTAGCAAGTTTGATTCTGGATCAACACACAGCCACAGTTAGCCATCATGTTTATTCTCACTCATTTCTAATCTCCATCTGATTGGATTTTTAATAGCAAATTCTGCAGGTGAGTTCAGAGAAAAACTGCATCAACAAGAAAATAAAGTCAAGGCAAGTACATCATAAAATGGAGTTTTATATAAACATTCTTTACGTTTATCCTGTGAAGCACATTCAATATTCCAAGAATTGATTCTGGCACAGCAAAGTGACTTGACATGGGGCCAGTAAATTAATACTAGGTCAGACAGCTTAAACATACAAAAATGAATAAATTAAGAATAACATATCAGTTGAAATGGTACTGGAACCAATTTAGACATTGACAAGCGCAAATCAAATCTGACCTTATAGACCTCAACAGAGGAAATGAAGAAAAATTATTTATGAATCTTTAAGCAGTATAATCCCTGGAATGAGATATACAAGGACATATGAAATAAATATTGAATAGTATTCAGGATTTTATTTCTTTTTCAATACTTGCAATTACATATTTGAACATCACAACTGGAAGTGACAGATCATTGTTTTATCTGGGATTACCTACGAGGGCCGTCTCAAGACAAGAAACTAAAGAAATAAATAAGAAATAAGAACAGAAGCTCAAAAGCAGGCACCTGCTCTTTATTAAGCATCCTAATTAGAAACACACATAAATTGACTTGCAAGATAACCCTGAAAATCTCACAAGTGAGAAAGTATTTCCCTGGACAAGTACTTTTTTGAGGTGTGTGTGTCATCATTCTTTGGTGCCATCTTTCTCTGAGCAGAGTGTTAGGTTTGCCATTGATGGCTCAACCATGATTAGTACAAAATTAATGTTTTAAAATGCAAACAATCAGACTGTCTGCATTCATCACTACTTCATACAATAGCTTCCTCACAGGGCTGTATCGACCGCACGCTATCCACCAGGCTAGATGCTGGGCAGGAAAACAGAGATAAATAGAGCAGAATCCCTGCCCTCCAGGACTTCATAGTCTAGGAGGAATGACAGACCAAAAAAAGAAAAAAAAGCAATTATAAAAGAATGAGTTAGGTGCTCCAATCACAAGGCATTGCTATATGATTGTAGAGGGGCTTCTAACCCAGCCAACCCAATTCAGAAGAATCCAACATTTAAAAAATATATATGTTAAAGCTTCATGAAAGAGGAGACATCTGAGCGGAAGTTTTAAAGACAGCTTAACATTGATAGAAAAAAATGGTAAAGTTCAGTTAGGGAATGTCTGAGAGAGAAAAGAAGCCCATGCAAAGATTCAGATGTTAGAATACTCAGCTAGGCATATTGATGCTATTTTATTATGGTTAGAAAGTAAAGGGCGTTTAGGGATAATGCAGAAGTTCTAGCTCAAAAATTGTAAGAACCTGGGAGTTAAATGTCCTGCTGTTGGACACTGTCCAATGTTTTGGCACTTTTCCAGAATTGTGATGCATATAGGAGCCCTTATTTCACTGTTTTTCCCCTGCTTGCTCTGCTTTATGGTTTTATCCTGGGGACCAGTTTCCAAATGTTTGGAGGGAGACATAGAAATAAGTAGAAAATGCAACTAGCCTTCATACCCCTAGAACACTCCAGAACCAATAAAAAGATAGTAAGAGAAGCAAGCAGGTACAAACCTGGATCTGGTCACTTAGTTGCCTGTATGTGTAAGTAACAGTAATAGTGACTGACAGTCTTCACCAGTGCAAGACACAAGGGAAAGATCAGAGGCTGCACTGACATTAGCAGTTATCTGTATGTAGCCCAGGACCTACTACTATACTTGGTAGATGCATTTGCAGTAATTCAGGAAGCATCCATGACATCTTTGGCACTGTGCTGGGAAAACAGGATGAAATAAGCACTGCTCATTATATTGGAAAGAGAGAGGGAAAGCAAAATGACATACAGTCTATCACATGTATCAAGGAGTTGAGTAGGGCTGCAGTAAGAGAAGATGGGATGACTGGAGACAGGAAAATTCTAGATAATAAAAATTTTTAGTTTCTCATTGGCTTTCAATATAATCCTGGAGGATGGAAGGAAGCATTAAATGCTTTTTAAGCAGATAACTACAGATGATAAACAAATATGAACAGACTTCAAGTAGAGTTACCAGCTGTGAAAATAACAGAAGCAAAACACAACAATGGTGACTTGAACCAAAGAAGTAAATTCTGTCTCACCCAATTCAGGTACCCACTGCTTCTCACTTAGATTTTTTTCCTTGTATTGTATTGAGGTGCCATTTTACTTATAATAAAATGCACACACCTTAACTGTTCAGTTTTGTGAGTATTGACAATTGATTTTGTAAAGATTTATTTCTAGAATCTTTATTCTCATCTGTTCATCTAATTGTTCTTAAGTAAATATCTTGAGGTGTAGATTATTATTACTTTAAATTTTGGATTCAGGTGGTATAGTCTTCAAACTTTCTTATTTTTCTTAATTTATGTTTAAAATGTTATTGTGGTTAAGAAAAACCACATGAAATCTACTCTTTCATGAAAATTTAAAGTGTGTAATGTAGCATTATTGACAATAGATGCAAAACCCTAGATTAATTAGGCAGCATTTGTTTTTCTCTGATGGATTTTTATCATGAAACTGGCTTATTTCACTTAGCATAATGTCCTCAAGGTTCATCCATGTTGTTGCATATTGCAGAATTTCCTTCTTTTTAAAGGTTGAATAGTATATTATTGTGTATATATACAAGTTTTCTTCATCCATTCAGTCTCCCAATTCATGACCACTGAATGTCTTTTCATATATTTGTGTCTTTTCTAATGTCTTTCATCAGTGTTTTATAGATTTTAGTATATAAGCCTTTTACCTCCTTAGTTACATTTTTTCCTAAGTATTTTGTATTTTATATTTTAGTGCTATTGTAAATGGGATTATTTACTAATTTTCTTTTAGATAGTCTATTTTTTATGTTTATGAATACAACTGATTTTTGCATGTTGGCTTTGTATCCTGTAACTACACTTAACTCATTTATTAAATCTAACGGCTTTTTAAATAAAAGGATGTTTATGGCTTTCCCTATATAAGATCATGTGATCTGCGACCAAGGACAATTTTACTACTTCCTTTCTGATCTAAATGTCTTTTATTTCTCCTTCTTTCCTAATTGCTCTGGCTAGAATGTCCATTCTATGTTGGATAGATGAGAAGGGGCATCTTTGCCTTGTTTCAGATCTTAAAGGAACAACTCTGTTTTTCACCATTGCATATATGGGTTTTTCATATATGGGCCTTATTATTTTGAGGCACTTTCTATTTGATTATTGAAAGTCTTTAACATAAAATGGTGTTGAATTTTGTCAATAGCATTTCCACATCTATTACAATGATCATATGATTTTTAGCCTTTATTTTGTTAATGTGGTATTTCACATTAATTCACTTTCATATGTTAATGTTGCATCTCAGGGATAAATTCTACTTGGTCATGGTATATGATTCTTTTAATGTTCTCCTGGATTTCCTTTCCATTTTATGAGAAAGTTTTAGATGGGTTGGCATTAATTCTTCTTTAAATGGTTGATAAAAGTCAACAATGAAGTCATCTGGTCCCTTAGCATTTCTTTGTTGGGAGGTTTTTGATTAATGAGTCAATCTCTATACTAAGTATAGGTCTGTTTAGTCTATTTCATGATTCAATGATGTTAGATTTTATGCTTCTAAAAATCTATCCAATTTTTCTAAGCTACCCAGTTCACTGGCAAATAATTATTCATAATAATCTCTTATCATCATTTTCTGTGAAAATTTGTTTCTATGGAATCAGTTGTAATGTCTCCTCTTTTATTTCTAACTACAAATTCAATATCTTTAAGAGATACAGGACTGCTCAGGTTATCTATTTCTTTTTTAGTGAGTTTTGGTAGGTTGTATCTTTCCAGGAATTGGTATATTTCTTCTAAGTTGTTAAATTTAAAGATTTTTTAGAAGACCTAAAATGATTTCTGGTTTTCCAACATGGATTGGACGGCAACGTACTTTTAAGCAATGTGATCTGGCAAAGATGATGTTTGTCACTCTCATGATAACATTATATTATGTGAGACTTTATTTTGCTATCAGGCTTGTCTTAGTCTCTCTCTTGCTGGTTTAGATAAAGCAAGTTGTCATACTTTCGTCAACTTCAAGCTACTGAATGCCGCCAACAACCAGATGAATGGGAAAGTGTACATTTTCCTGGCTGAACCCCCAGATGAGAACCAAGCCCTGTCTGCCTCCTTGATTGCAGGCTGTGAAATGCTACATGGAAGAATTGGCTAGCCATGATTGTGCTTCTGACTCTAATAAATCATAAGATGATAAATGTTGGTTTTGTTAAGCCACTAAGTTTGTGGTAATGTGTTATATAACATAGAAAATGTATACCTCTCCTAAATTCACTTATTATTTCTGGTACATTTTTCATGAGTTCCTTAGAATTTTCTACATGGACAATCTATCATCTGTGAATAAAGACAGTTTTAATGTTCAGTTTGCAATCTGTACACTGTTTCTTCCTTGGCCTTGACTTACTGAACTGGCTAGAACCTGCAATGCTGAAAGACATTGGTAAGAATAAGCATTCTTGCTTTATTCATGATCATAGTTAAAAGTTATGATTTGAGTTGTAGAGTATGTTGCTATCGTTGTTTTGCAGATGCCTTTAAAAAAAAATCAGGTTGAGGAAGTTCCCATAGTCCTCCTAGTTGGTTACATTTTTTTGTCCTAAATGTGTATTATACTTTGTCAAATGTTGTCTTCTAACTATATTAAAATAACCAATTTTTTTTACTCTCAATATAATTGTAGGTCATTTGACTTTAAAGTGTTCAGCCCATCATGTATCCCTCTAATTAACACCACTTAAACATAATAAATTATTTTTTCTCTTTTACATATATTGATGGGTTTGAATTGCTAAGATTTGTTTTTACTTATTTTACTTCTGTGTTTATGAGATATATTGGGAAATAATTTTCTTATAGAGACTACAGTCTTTATATAAGTATTGCTCTTCAGTTTTCACATATATACTCTTGATATCAGGGTATTACTGGTTCTATTAAATGTAATGAGAAGTATTCCATTCTCTTCTCTGTTATGCAAGAGTTTGTGGAAGATTGGTATTACTTCTTTTCTTTTCAATCCATGAACAGAATTTTTTCCATTCGTTTATATCTCCTTTAATTTCTTTCAACAACAATGATACGCAGTTTTTAGTGTACAAGGCTTGCACTTTAATTAAATTTATTTCAAACTATATTACATTTTTGATGTCATATAAGTGGAAATATTTTCTTAATTTCATTTTCAGATTGTTTATTTCTGGTATATGGAAGTACAACTGAATTTTGTATTTTTATCTTATGTTCTGTAACCATGCTGAACTCCTTTATTAATTCTAATCATTTTTAAAATCGATTCTCCATGATTTTCATAAGGAAATTTGTAAAAAGAGACAGTTTTACTTCTTTGCAATGTGATTGTTTTCTATCTCTTTTTCTTGCCTAATTGCTCTGAATAGAACTACCAATAAAATGTTTAATAGATATGGTGAGAGTGGATATCTTGTTTCTGTGCAGAAAGTATATCATCTTTAATCATTAAATATTAAGTAACTAATATTGCCATGCAATAAAATACTGTACATATATATATTCATTCCATTGTCAGGATTCCATAGTCTGATTCATAAATTCCATAAGGCCAATAACCATATGCTATTTTTGTAAAACTTTTGGTTTATCCTAGTATCAGTTATATTATGTATGTTCAATGAATTGAAAGTACTATCATTGTCATTATCTTCATAATCATCATCATCATCATCACCATCATTTCTGGCAGGGTTAACATAGATTAAGACAACAGTGTTTGACCTCAAGAAGTCACCATTATAGACTCTGAGTAGTAAATACATTTTATTCCAATACTACATCTCTTCAGCTGATCACGGCAAACTGTGATACCAAAGCTTAAAAGGTTAAATTTGACCTCAACAGAAAAGAGTGATGTGCCTATTTAGTCATATCAGTGGTATTAGCGAGGGGTAGTGAACCTCTTAATGCCTTGTATTTGCTGATGTGGTCCAGATGTAGAGACACTAATATGTGAATTAGTAGAGACAGTCCAGAAACTCACCATCACTGCAAAAATAGCATGGCAAAGAGTAAGAGCATTCAAAGCCATAGTACATGTAAGACAGGCTGGTTTACTATTTGTAATGTCATGTTCTCCCATAAAGAAGTTTTGACTTCGGGCATTGGAAACCTCATTAACAATACTTGTTACAGTGATGGCATGTAAACTCCCTCAGACTTTTTGTAAAATTACTCCAATATTAATGATATTTGCATCAGCTTCTTATAATTTTCCTCCTCAAACAATTGCAACACAAATTTTGAATATTCAAATTGAGTGAAAGCCCTATTAAGTTTAACTTGAGAGGATATTACTGGTTTCTATGGTGGAAGAGGAAGGCAGAAATGCTAGCTTTCAATTCAACTGTAGGAATAATGTTCTATTTTAAGTTTTATTTTGTATTACTGCCTGTGGGCTATACACACTATCTCACTTCTGTGAACCAACATCAAATGACTGCCTTCCTTCTTTCCTTCTTCCTCTCTCCCTCTTTTCTTTCTTTACCTTCCTTCCTTCCTTTTTTCTCTTTAAAAATGTTATTTCTGTATGTCTTTCTTTCTCATTTTAGAAAACCTCTTTATGCTGCTTGACATGAGATAAACAGTATATAAGTTTTCCTCTTCAATTCCCCCACTTCAAAGTTCCGAATTTGATTTCATTCTATTATCTCAAGTAGTGCTGGTAACCGAAACCGTGTATTATAATGAAGCACGCTATACGGAAGTAACGCATGAAGTCATCATGAATGAAAAGAACAGTGAGGACTTTTTAAAAAACAGCATCCCATTAAAATAGACTACATTCATCAGTTACCACATCATCATTATAAACTGGTATGAAAAAAACCCAAAAACCTTCAGATTAATACCCCGTCAAGCAAAGCCTGTGACTCCTTACTGCATTATCCACTCAGCTCATTTCCTTTCTCTCTGTCACTAGCGGCCAAACCACTTCCCCAGGAGACTGTCATGCGGAGATCTCTCATTATTTCCAGAGAGAGGCAAGTATTGGCATAAAACACTGAGTTAGAGGTGTGCTGTCATATGTCATATTGAGCATAATCTGAAAAATGGAGTTCTTCATTAATGAAACTTATGGATTTAATTTTGACATTCTGGAACACACAGACCTTTACTAGGAAGGCAGGCATCAATCAACAAGTGAAAAGGTGTTCCGTAATATGTATGTAAGTATGTATGTATTTGTGTATTTATTTGCATGAATATAAATATGTCTTTTATTCCAGAGACGATTTTACAGGAAAATGAAGCCAATTTTCTTAAAGACTTAGGCATCCTCTCCTAACTCAACTTGACTTCTACAGAGATAAGTTCCTGTTCTTGGTGTTTGATCTATTTAGGATTCCTCAAAATAAGTAGAATGAGCTATGTTTTCGCTGAGAAAAAAAGAAATGCTTAGATTCATTCGTGATTCCACCCAGACTGGATGAATTAAGTTTTAACAAGGGGGAGGAAGAGCCAAACAGACACATCATGTGCATCCGGTGAAAGTAAGGCTTAGTGAGGGCAGAGCGGGTGAATTGCAGGGCCTTCCAGGTACTTTACAGAAGAAGAAAGAAAGATAGTGAATCATTAGGCTTTCTTATAAAGTCATTCAAATATTTTAAGAAAGAGAAGTGACCAGCAGTGTCAGATTTAGTTACTGCTGGGAGGGCTTGCGTCCTAGCCCTCCAAAGTCCCGAGCATTCTCGTTCTCTAAACCCGCCTCTGGGATGACCCGCATAACCTTTTTATAACCACTATGACTCGTTTTACCTATTTTCCACATATATTTGTGAATACGATTTATGTTCATCTTTCTCTTATTTTTCAGTTTTATATACAAGTTAAGTCTATGCTTTCTTTGCTTTAATTGATTGTGCATCTTTCTCCGTATACTTACAGATAAATATTGCTCAGGAAATTTTTTTTTTTGAGACAGCATCTTGCTCTGTTGCTCAGGCTAGAGTGTAGTGGCACAGTCATAGCTCACTGCAGCCTCGACCTCTTGGGCTCAAGGGATCCTTGACCCTCAGTCTCCCAAGTGGCTAGAGCTACAGGCAAGCACCACTATGCCAGGCTAATCTTTTAATTTTTTGTAGAGATGGGTCTTCTTACGTTTACCAGGCTGGTCTTGAGCTCCTGGGCTCAAGAGATCCTCCCACCTCAGCCTCCCAAAGTGCTGGGATTATAGGCGTGAGCACTGTGCCTGGCCAAAAGGATTTTTTAAATTAGGAATTTGTAAAATCATTTTAGTTAGTTGCTTTGCAGTATTTGGGGAAATTTGCAGTATATTAATTAGTCATCTATGCAATGAAATTACAAAATAAACTTAGATTACCAACTGTAACAAAAACAATACCTGTATTGATTGAGTTATTTTGTTTCATGGATTGTTTCTTTGTAGATTTTTATCCCTCAACTAGGAAATTCAAGTAGATGAAGACATGGCTTTAAATTTCCTTTATGATCAGAGTCTGGATAAAATTCAAGTGGAACTATGGGTTGAGTTTAATTGTTCACTGTTTTCATGTATTCAGTTGTTGATTCCTTCTTCACATAT
Organism: Macaca mulatta; assembly: GCF_049350105.2. NCBI lineage: Eukaryota > Metazoa > Chordata > Mammalia > Primates > Cercopithecidae > Macaca > Macaca mulatta. The sequence continues at coordinate 11,872,447 of NC_133417.1, forward strand.
TTATTGAGACTTTTCTGAGTGCTGGTCATTGTTCTAGGGACTGGGGTTATAAAGACAGACAAGTCTTAGCTCCTTCCCCCTAGAACAAATGTATCTGGGTGAGGCAAAATTATCTACTCACAATAGTAATGCGGGTTGGAACAATTGTGCAAGTTCAAGCATGGGTTACCCTGGGAGCCAGGAATAAGAAAGATTGTCTGATTTCAGGGAAGCTTCAAAAAGTCATCTCTTGATGCAGAATCATAAAAAGATCAGTCAGTGGTGTTCAGGGGAAAGAGTTGGAGAGACATACTAGGAGAAGAAGCAGGCTTTGCAAAAGCATAGAAATACCCAGACTCATCCCAGGGCCATGAGAGCCTGGAGGGGCTGGTAACTTTAAAGTCAGGATCAGATCAAGAGATAGAATAACTGCTGTGCTTTTCTAAGAAGTTTCTGTTTCATCCTATAATCACTAGTCAAGCTCTGCACTCTTATGATCTCAACTCTGCCAACTACTTGTGAAAGATCCTTAATTTCTCTGAATTTTGGCATTTTCATCTCCTAATACAGAAATGGAAAGTTTTCATCCCTAGGCTTGTAATGAATAAGAGAAATTATGTGAACATCTGAAACATGCTTCATGCGTATAGGTGCTCATGAAAATTAGTGACATCTCAATTTCCTTTCTTAGACAGAGATGTAGTATCACCAGGTTTGTGTTTTGAAATAATTCCACCAGGAATTAAAGACAGGTGAGATTAGAAGCAGGGGTTGAACCAGGAGACTAATTCAAAAATTCAAATAGGAGGAGTAAGAATACTAAACCAGAGCTGTGGGATGTAAATGGGCATGAATATGAGGCTGAGTATTTCAAAATCATAACCACAACAATAATAATAACAACAATAATAATACAGCTGCCATTGCTAAATGTCAACTTCATAAACTCTCTTACACACTCTAGCAGTTATCTCATTAACCTTCACAATAATCTATATGAGAATAATATTCCCTTGTTTTTTAATGAAAAATAAAATTAATGATATGAAAAGCTGAGGTAATACCCAGGGGTAAATGTCCAAGGGAGAATTGGGATTCAAATCTTTATTTTTCTAACTCAAAAATCATTGCCTGTACCACTAGACTGAGCACTTAATTCCTAATATGCTTTTCATTTTATAAATAAATCCTGCTTATTACCATAAGCACAGTAAGGTGAATTTTTCTCTACCTGTTCCCCTCTCTTTTTTTTTCTTTATTATACTTTAAGTTCCAGGGTACATGTGCACAACATGCAGGTTTGTTACATACGTATACATGTGCCATGTTGGTGTGCTGCACCCATTAACTCATCATTTACATTAGGTATATCTCGTAATGACATCCCTCCTACCTCCCCACACCACACAACAGGCCCCACTGTGTGATGTTCCCATTCCTGTGTCCAAGTGTTCTCATTGTTCAATTCCCACCATATGAGTGAGAACATACGGTGTTTGATTTTTTTGTCCTTGCGATAGTTTGCTGAGAATGATGGTTTCCAGCTTCATCCATGTCCCTACAAAGGACATGAACTCATCCATTTTTTATGCCTGCATAGTATTCCATGGTGTATATGTGCCACATTTTCTTAATCCAGTCTATCATTGATGGACATTTGGGTTGGTTCCAAGTCTTTGCTATTGTGAATGTGCTGCAATAAACATATGTGTGCATGTGTCTTTACAGCAGCATGATTTATAATCCTTTGGGTATATACCCAGTAATGGGATGGCTGGGTCAAATAGTATTTCTGGTTCTAGATCCTTGAGGAATTGCCACACTGTCTTCCACAATAGTTGAGTTTACAGTCCCACCAACAGTGTAAACGTGTTCCTATTTCTCCACATCCTTTCCAGCACCTGTTGTTTCCTGACTGTTTAATGATCGTCATTCTAACTGGTAAAAGATGGTATCTCATTGTGGTTTTGATTTGCATTTCTCTGATGGCCAGTGATGATGAGCATTTTTTCATGTGTCTGTTGGCTGTATGCATGTCTTCTTTTGAGAAATGTCTGTTCATATCTTTTGCCCACTTTTTGATGGGGTTGTTTGTTTTTTTCTTGTAAATTTGTTTGAGTTCTTTGTAGGTTCTGGATATTAGCCCTTTGTCAGATGAGTAGATTGCAAACATTTTCTCCCATTCTGTAGGTTGCTTGTTCACTCTGATGGTAGTTTCTTTTGCTGTGCAGAAGCTCATTAGTTTAATTAGATCCCATTTGTCAATTTTGGCTTTTGCTGCCATTGCTTTTGGTGTTTTAGACATGAAGTCCTTGTCCATGCCTATGTCCTGAACGGTATTACCTAGGTTTTCTTCTAGGGTTTTTATGGTTTTAGGTCTAACATTTAAGTCTTTAATCTATCTTGAATTAATTTTTGTATAAGGTGTAAGGAAGGGATCCAGTTTCAGCTTTCTACTTATGGCTAGCCAGTTTTCCAAGTACCATTTATTAAATAGGGAATCCTTTCCCCATTTCTTGTTTTTGTCAGGTTTGTCAAATATCAGATGGTTGTAGATGTGTGGTATTATTTCTGAGGGCTCTGTTCTGTTCCATTGGTCTATATCTCTGTTTTGGTACCAGTACCATGCTGTTTTGGTTACTGTAGCCTTGTAGTATAGTTTGAAGTCAGGTAGCATGATGCCTCCAGCTTTGTTCTTTTGGCTTAGGATTGACTTGGCAATGTGTGCTCTTTTTTGATCCATATGAACTTCAAAGCAGTTTTTTTCGAATTCTGTGAAGAAAGTCATTGGTAGCTTGATGGGGATGGCATTGAATCTATAAATTACCTTCAGCAGTATGGCCATTTTCACGATACTGATTCTTCCTATCCATAAGCATGGAATGTTCTTCTATTTGTTTGTGTCCTCTTTTATTTCGTTCAGCAAGAGTTTGTAGTTCTCCTTGAAGAGGTCCTTCACATCCTTCGTAAGTTGGATTCCTAGGTATTTTATTCTTTTTGAAGCAATTGTGAATGGGAGTTCACTCATGATTTGGCTCTCTGTTTGTCTGTTATTGGTGTATAAGAATGCTTGTGAGTTTTGCACATTGGTTTTGTATCCTAAGACTTTGCTGAAGTTGCTTATCAGCTTAAGGAGATTTTGGGCTGAGACTATGGGGTTTTCTAGATACACAATCATGTCATCTGCAAACAGGGACAATTTGACATCCTCTTTTCCTAATTGAATACCCTTTATTTCTTTCTCCTGCCTGATTGCCCTGGCCAGAGCTTCCAACACTATGTTGAAAAGGAGTGGTGAGAGAGGGTATCCCTATCTTGTGCCATGTTCAAAGGGAATGCTTCCAGTTTTTGCCCATTCACTTTGATATTGACTGTGTGTTTATCATAAATAGTTCTTATCATTTTGAGATACGTCCCATCAATACCTAATTTATTGAGCGTTTTTATCATGAAGGGCTGTTGAATTTTGTCAAAAGCCTTTTCTGCACCTATTGAGATAATCATGTGATTTTTGTCTTTGCTTCTGTTTATATGCTGGATTACATTTTTTGATTTGTATATGTTGAACCAGCCTTGCATCCCAGGGATGAAGCCTACTTGATAGTGATGGATAAGCTTTTTGATGTGCTGCTGGATTCGGTTTGCCAGTATTTTATTGAGGATTTCTGCATTGATGTTTATCAGGGACATTGGTCTAAAATTCTCTTTTTTTGTTGTGTCTCTGCCAGGCTTTGGTATCAGGATGATGCTGGCCTCATAAAATGAGTTAGGGAGGATTCCCTCTTTTTCTACCAATTGGAGTAGTTTCAGAAGGAATGGTACCAGCTCCTCTTTGTACCTCTGGTAGAATTTGGCTGTGAATCTGTCTGGTCCTGGACTTTTTTTGGTTGGTAAGCTATTAATTATTGCCTCAATTTCGTAGTTTGTTATTGGTCTATTCAGAGATTCAGCTTCTTCCTAGTTTAGTCTTCAGAGGGTGTATGTGTCCAGGAATTTATTCATTTATTCTAGATTTTCTAGTTTATTTGTGTAGAGGTGTTTATAGTATTCTCTGATGGTAGTTTGTATTTCTGTGGGATCAGTGGTGATATCCCTTTTATCATTTTTTATTGCGTCTATTTGATTCTTCTCTCTTTCTTCTGTATTAGTCTTACTAGCGGTCTTTCAATTTTGTTGATCTTTTCAGAAAACCAGCTCCTGGATTCATTGATTTTTGAAGGGTTCTTTGTGTCTCTATCTCCTTCAGTTCTGCTCTGATCTTAGTTATTTCTTGCCTTCCGATAGCTTTTGAATCTGTTTGCCCTTGCTTTTAACTGTGATGTTAGGGTTTCAATTTTAGATCTTTCCTGCTGTCTCTTGTGGGCATTTGGTGGTATAAATTTCCCTCTACGCACTGCTTTAAATATGTCCCAGAGATTCTGGTATGTTGTGTCTTTGTTCTCATTGGTTACAAAGAACATCTTTATTTCTGCCTTCATTTTGTTATGTACCTAGTAGTCATTCAGAAGCAGGTTGTTCAGTTTCCTTGTAGTGGAGCAGTTTTGAGTGAGTTTCTTAACTTTGAGTTCTAGTTTGATTGCACTGTGTTCTGAGAGACAGTTTGTTATAATTTCTGTTCTTTTACATTTGCTGAGGAGTGCTTTACTTCCAACTATGTGGTCAATTTTGGAATAAGTGTGATGTGGTGCTGAGAAGAATGTATATTCTGTTGATTTGGGGTGGAGAGTTCTGTAGATGTCTATTAGGTCTGCTTGGTACAGAGATGAGTTCAATTCCTGGCTATCCTTGTTAACTTTCTGTCTCGTTGATCTGTCTAATGTTGACAGTGGAGTGTTAAAGTCTCCCATTATTATTATGTGGGAGGCTAAGTCTTTTTGTAGGTCTCTAAGGACTTGCTTTATGAATCTGGGTTCTCCTGTACCGGATGCATATATATTTGGATAGTTAACTCTTCATGCTTTACCATTATGTAATGGCCTTGTCTCTTTTGATCTTTGTTAGTTTAAAGTCTGTTTTATCAGAGACTAGGATTGCAATCCTTACCTTTTTTTGTTTTCCATTTGCTTGGTAGATCTTCCTCTATCCCTTTATTTTGAGCCTATGTGGGTCTCTGCACGTGAGATGGGTCTCCTAAATACAGCACACTGATGGGTCTTGACTCTTTATCCAATTTGCCAGTCTGTGTCTTTTAATTGGACCATTTAGCCCATTTATATTTAAAGTTAATATTGTTATGTGTGAATTTGATCCTGTCATTATATTGTTAGCTGGTTATTTTGCTCGTTAGTTGATGCAGTTTCTCCCTAGCATCGATGGTCTTTACAATTTGGCATGTTTTTACAGTGGCTGGTACTGGTTGTTCCTTTCCATGTTTAGTGCTTCCTTCAGGAGCTCCTATAGGGCAGGCCTGGTGGTGACAAAGTCTCTCAGCATTTGCTTGTCTGTAAAGGATTTTATTTCTCCTTCACTTATGAAGCTTAGTTTGGCTGGATATGAAATTCTGGGTTGAAAATTCTTTTCTTTAAGAATGTTGAATATTGGCCCCACTCTCTTCTGGCTTGTAGAGTTTCTGTCAAGAGATCTGCTGTTAGTCTGATGGGCTTCCCTTTGTGGGTACCCCAACCTTTCTCTCTGGCTGTCCTTAACATTTTTTCCTTCATTTCAACTTTGGTAAATCTGACAATTACTTGTCTTGAAGTTGCTCTTCTCAAGGAGTATCTTTGTGGCATTCTCTGTGTTTCCTGAATTTGAATGTTGACTTGCCTTGCTAGGTTGGGGAAGTTCTCCTGGATAATATCCTGCAGAGTGTTTTCCAGCTTGGTTCCATTCTCCCCACCACTTTCAGGTATACCAGTCAGACATAGATTTGGTCTTTTCACATAGTGTCATATTTTTTGGAGGCTTTGTCCATTTATTTTAACTCTTTTCTTCTCTAAACTTCTCTTCTCACTTCATTTCATTCATTTGAACTTCAATTACTGATATCCTTTCTTCCAGTTGATTGAATCGGCTACTGAAGCTTGTGCATTCATCACGTGGTTCTCGTGCCATGATTTTCAGCTCCATCAGGTCATGTAAGGACTTCTCTACATTGGTTATTCTACTTAGCCATTCGTCTAATCTTTTTTCAAGGTTTTTAGCTTCTTTGTGATGGGTTTGAACTTCCTTCTTTAGCTCGAGAAGTTTGATCTTCTGAAGCCTTCTTCTCTCAACTCGTCAAAGTCATTCTCTGTCCAGCTTTGTTCTGTTGCTGGCGAAGAGCTATGTTCCTTTGGAAGGGGAGAGGTACTCTGATTTTCAGAATTTTCAGCTTTTCTTCTCTGCTTTTTTCCCCATTTCGTGGTTTTATCTACCTTTGGTCTTTGATGATGGTGACATACAGATGGAGTTTTGGTGTGGATATCCTTTCTGTTTGTTAGTTTTCCTTCTAACAGTCAGGACCCTCAGCTGCAGGTCTGTTGGAGTTTGCTGGAGGTCCACTCCAGATGCTGTTTGCCTGGGTATCAGCAGCGGAGGCTGCCGAACAGCAAATATTGCTGAACAGCAAATGTTGCTGCCTGATTGTTCCTCTGGAAGTTTCGTTTCAGAGGGGTACCTGGCCATATTAGGTGTCAGTCTGCCCCTACCGGAGGGTGCCTCCTAGTTAGGCTACTCTGGGATCAGGGACCCACTTGAGGAGGCAGTCTGTTCATTCTTAGTTCTCAAAATCTGTGCCAGGAGAACCACTACTCTCTTTAAAGCTGTCAGATAGGGACATTTAAGTCTGCAGAGGTTTCTGCTGCCTTTTGTTCAGCTATGCCCTGCCCCCAGAGGTGGTGTCTAGTGGGCTCCACCCAGTTCGAGTTTGCTGGTGGTTTTGTTTACCTACTCAAGCCTCAGCAATGGTGGGCGCCCCTCCCCCAGCCTTACTGCAGCCTTGCAGTTTGAGCTCAGACTGCTGTGCTAGCAATGAGGGAGGCTCCATGGGCCTGGGACCCTCTGAGCCAGGTGCGGGATATAATCTCCTGGTGTGCCGTTTGCTAAGACCATTGGAAAGCACAGTATTAGGGTGGTAGTGACCCAATTTTCCAGGTGCCATCTGTCACAGTTTTGCTTGGCTAGGAAAGGGAATTCCCTGACTCCTTGCACTTCGTGGGTGAGGTGATGCCTCGCCCTGCTTTGGCTCATGCTCGGTGCATTGCACTCACTGCCCTTCACCCACTGTCCGACAAGCCCCAGTGAGATGAACCCAGTACTGGGAGCTGTAGACTGGAGCTGTTCCTATTTGGCCATCTTGGAACCACCCCCTCTGCCTTGCTCCCCATCTCTTATCTTTATTTCCTTTCTTCTCTCCTCCATTTTCATCATTCGGCACATATTATGCCACCTTGAAAATTTTCAAAGTCATAATCAAATTGGTCTTGACTTTCGTCTGTAAACAAGTAATGGATCTCTTTTCTTTCAGTGCTGGTATTAACTAGGTTGAGGCAGTTGTTTGGTAATTCAGTAAAACATGGTTATTAAGTCCCTTGTATATGCCAGTCACTCTCTTGAAAAGAAGACCCATGAATTCATGCTTTATAGGAGTGAGATGTGGATTTTAAATAGAAAAGTAAAGGAACTTTATTTAGCTGTGGGGAAAGAAAGCACAATTTAATGACTTAACGCTCTCAAAATGTCTAGAGGAAAAGTAGGAAAATAGGAATGTCCAAAAGCCTTTTCTATACACTATCAAATAAACATATATTTGGAAATACATGAATGTTGGATTTAAAATAGTAAAATTAAATATCTTATGTACCTTTCCCAGAAAATTTGTACATATACACATACACCATGCATTTAGAAGCAAATATGGAGGAATGGTAGGGTTGTTTATAAAGTATCTAGACACACACATACACACAGACACACAAAATATTTTCAACCAAAAAGGGAAAGACTAGATTGCAAAGCAGTATGATAAGGCATTTTAGTTAGGGGATCTTAGGAATTGTAATTATATAGACACAAATTGTAGTGAAGGCTAAACTGTGTCCAGAGAGAGGGAATGGAGTAGGGAATTTTAAAAGTGCACTGAGGGTGATTACTTAAATTTTCTTGAAGAAATTGTCACTGGTGGAGGTGGCTGACTTAGTACATGAATCCATAGATGAATTTCTTTTTATTTTTTTTTTGGTCACTGTTCAGGAGTTGCAGCATTGGTGAAATTCAGCTGTTTTCCAGGATGTTCTGGTCATTGCAGTTTGGCCCAGTTCAAAGGTTCAAGGCAAGTTCTTGCATTTTCTTTTGTTTTGCTTTGTTTTGTTTTGTAAGGCTGCAGGCTGTGTGGATAGTTCTTCTTAGAATGGCTTCCTGACTCCATTTTAGAGCTCTGAACCAGGGTGACACCATTTTCTATATCACAGTTCATAGTATAAAAATGAATTATAATCCTTCTGCAGGTTATGACACCTTCTCACGAGATTTGTAGAGAAACAAAAATGTTCGTAAAGGCCAAACACTGTAAGATTTAATGAGAAGTTGTCTATAAGCATGACTGCTTTATCTGTTTAATGCTTGAGATCCTCTTTGCTAAGCTAACGTCCAGTATGACCAGTTGATAACTACTCATTTTCGGAGTTGGTACATCACACTGAAAGATCAGGCTTTAATATCAGAAAAGCATCAGCTTGAATCCTGTTCCCTACATTTATTCATTTGCTGTGTTACTTTAGAGAGATGACATAAGCTAACCGCATCTCATTTTTTTCTCTTCCAAAATGATGTTCTTATATATTAGTTTTGATGTATTTAAAGAGATGGGGACAAAACAAATGGTAGTTATGGATCTTATTGTTGTTACTATCCTAAAAATTTCCTCTACATGAAAGATATTTGTGGCCCTGATTTACCTTCCTTAATTTCAAGTGTCTGGTATAAGATCAAGCAGGAACATTGGTAAAGCATGAAAACAGAAAAATTGGAGAATGGGTTATTCTAGAACACGAGGGTGATTACATTTTTTTTTTTTTTTCCTATTCGAGTGGTTCTGAAAGGGTAAATTACAGGCCTGTTTGTATCACCAGGAGGCTTATTAAAAATGCAAAGTCACGATTCTTACCTTATGCATCAGAATCTGGAGGTAGGGCCAAGGAAACTGCTTAAACACGCTTTTGTGGTGATTAATTATGCACATTCATGTTTGAGCACCATTGCTCTGCACTACCCTTTATGCTTTTCACCTTTACAGTCTTTCCTCTCCTGCTTAACAAACGATTTTGAGCCCATCTCTTTTTGTCTTGGGAAGATGTCGAAGCCAAATCACAGCTGAAATAACAACCCGCTGCACCCACCTTTGGATGTCTTTTAACCTCAGAATGCTTCTTCAAAGCTCCTTCTCTCTGAGCATTACCCCTACAGGAGGACTTCTCATAAGGTCCACACATTTAGTAAATTCACTGTCCAATGCCTTGGAGAGTTCTCATTGTTTAGAACCAGATTTGGAATATGTTCGAGTTCTCTTGTTTCTCAAAATGTATCTCTTGTTATTTTATTCTCTTGTATTAGGAGGTAAGGAATACCAACAGAACCCTTGCTGGAGACCAGAAAGAAATGGGCAAGGAACAATAATGCCTTGTCCTTGGGTGAACAAAAAGCACATGTGCAGCTGTAACAATACAAAAATACATTTTTGGCAGTAGTAATAACACTAGTATTTCCAAGTGCTGGGCTCCCGTTTGTACACTCTTGACTGTACCCACAACCATGTCACACTGGCACTGTCACCAGCTCCATTCAGCAAACAAGAAAACCAAGGTTTTAATGACTTTCTCAGTAATTCAGTGAATTAATGGTGAGACCAGGATTTCTTCCGGTACATCCTAATTCCATTGCTCATGCTTTTAACTACTAAGCTTGAGTATGTCAAGAAAAATTTTCTAGGTACTTGCCCTTTTCTTTATGGAGTGACACAGTGGGTGGTATCAGCAAACAGTGTAAAAGGAAGAAACTCAGGTCTGGCTAGCCTTTATATTTTAATGTTAAAGGGACAAAATAATAAAACAAGAATGGGCTTTCTTTTTATTTCTGCATAATCAGTGTACATAGTTTTGGGGTATGCGTGATAATTAAATAAACTCACATAATTTGTAAAGATCAGCTCAGTGTACTTGGGATGCCCATTACCTTAAAAATATGTATTTTTAATGCCAGAAACATTCAAATTATTCTAACTATTTTGAAACGTACAATAGATTATTCAGACAGAGTCTTCCATAGTGCCTGATTTTGTTCAATAGATTTAGAGTTTAGGTATAGATATGGACCAAGTTCCAAGCAAATAATAAAGAACATGCATTTGCTTAGAGTTTTCAGGATCCATGTGGTGGTTTGAGGGGTTTGTTGCTAAGAAATGTCAGTATTTGGGCCCCAATATATATGTTTAGATTTAAATACAACTCACTGATCCTTGACATCTGGCATCACCCAACCAAGAAAGTGTATGTTTTATGCTAGTTGTTTTGTTAATATTGCTGGTGTTCCATTTTACTGTAATGTAGAGGATATCAAACAGAGTTTGGCCATTTCATGAATATTAAGACAATCAGTCAGTCATAAGCTCTTGTCATTTTCCAAGTATCTTCAGCTGGCATGAGAATAGAAATTCTCCTTCAGGAAGCTCACTTAACTTCAATATGAATTTCTAATTCAATGATGAATAAATAACAGCCATCAATTATTTATAAGGTATGCATTTAAAATTATAGTAATGATTATATCTTGCACATTGCCTTTATTTGAACAATCAAGTTATTTTGCAAAGCTAAATCACTGAACCAAGATGCGACCCTTAGATCAAAAGCAATTCAGGATTCAAAAAAAAAAAAATGTACAAATATATATATCGAAGGATAGCTTTCCTCACAAGAATGCCGCATCAGGTCGACTCATTGCTTTTCTGTATGTGGTCATGGGAAAATTATTACTTTTTTGTGTGTGGATTGACTTCCCTTAAAAACACACTTTTAGTCACTGTGTACACTATTCTTCCAGATCCCCAAGCACCCACTCTCCAGAATAGCTTTTAACTTAATCTCCTTCTTTCCTCAATAGCCAATCCATCTCCATTCCAATGGATCATTTTATCACTTTTCTCTTTACTCCTGTCTTTAAATAAGCTTTGTGTAGCTCCTACTCCAAAAGACTGAGCCTCTCCAAGGCTTGCTCTTTCTCATGCAAACAGTTGGGTGGAAAGTCTGCAGGTGCATTCATGCAGAGCCCACTTTCATATTGTCATCATTCTGGTAAAGAGATTCAAACTTGTTATGTTTTTATGTTTTCTTGTCTGAATCAGTTTGGTTGTGTTTCAAAAACTCCAAATGACAGAGTTCTCATTGATAAGATCACTCCAACATTCGCCTTCTTCTCACCATAACTCTCACTCCTCAACCCACCCATGTCTTCCTTCTCTCTGCTGTCTGTCTTCATCATTTCCACCTCAGGAACGTGTTGTATAGGGGTGTAACTGGTTTTTCTTCTTCTCTCTTTATCTGAATCTCACCCTATCCTTCTTAGGAAAGTGGTTCTATGATGTGTGCTTGTTAGAATATACAAAGTCTCAGCTAGATATGCATTCAATTTCCCATTCTACCATTAGTATCTCAATAACCTCCATTAATTTACTCAACAGTGCTGAGCCTTATTTCCTAATAATTCTGCTTCACAGTGACCTATTACTTTCTTTTGAATATTTCTTGCTGTTTTTTCGCAGATAAGAAATCCATCACAATGATTCTCAACCTTTGGTGGAAATAATTTTATCAAAAAATTGGGTTTCTGCCACAATGTAAATAAAAGCCAGATTTGCTGTAAGGAAGACATTTACATATTGAAGGGCCTTCTATTACTATATTTAGACTTTAAAAATGTCAAGAATGAAAAAATAATAATTTGAAGATGCAACTCTTTTGATATGGCATATTAATTATACTTTCTCATAGACATAGATTATAAAATATTCAAATGTCAGCAAGAATATGAAATATGTGAACATGTTAAAGAATGAATTTTTGGTAAGTATTAGAAATACTGTTTTAGAACACATATTACAAGTGTTGATTGACAACTTTACCAGCTATCTCAAAGTCCTTTCATATATCCATAAGGCTGTTTCCTATGTATGCATTGTTTCTTCAATCCAGTTACAAATGCATTGTGAGCAAAGATTTATTAGAAGTCCTTATTTTGTATCTACCAGAGTGAGGGAAATCACGCTGGACATATGTTTGTAATAGATGAATAGAATTGCTTGGGATTTAGAAGTGGGCTTGACTGAATTGCCTGAGTAATCCTGAGACAAGTCTAACCAGTCCCTAAACATTGGAGAAATGGTATTCAAAATGAAGACTTGGAAGCTCCATGATCAGATTTTAAAGCTGTGCCATGTCTTCTTCCCTGGGCCCTCATGATTTACTCACTGGTTCCTTCTGACACCTGATATCTCATGTAAAATGAAAAGCTAATAGTTCAGCATTTTTCTGAACTATTATTTTCAACATCAATTCAAAAATACTCATTTAACTTTTTTCTTTTACATTAATCACAGTATCACTTACCTTTCCTCTCTAGTAAGCTCAAGTTTAAGGATAAGGAAAGTAGTATATGTAGACATATTTTTTTCCATACTGCATTTCCAGGACTGAAACACATTTATCCAGATGACATTTCTCCAACTCTTATTTCTATAAATGAATGTGTTCTATCAAGGCAAAAAGCAAAGTTTAGAATTCCAGCTAGATCAACACTCTTAGTAGCATTTTGTCAAAACGCAGGTTCCGATCACCCGCTGCCTGTCTGACACCACTTTCTGCTATACTCTATACTCAGCAGCTTTTTCCTTTCTCTCCTCCCACTGCATCAAACCAACTCCAGATCCCTGATCTGACCCATTTCAAGTGATTTGATAAACCTGCTCCATTCACCGGCCACCCGAATGCAGAAAACATTAGAAACTAGACCTTGGAGAAAAGGACCAGAATTGGGCAAAGTGTTCTTATGATATTATTGCCAGGATGGCATTGCAGGAAGAGCATAGACTCCTGGAAGCAGCTGAATTATGAGCACCACAGTCCTTGATTTCAGATGGACCTAGGTTTGAAATCTGGACCTTGGTTACTTGGGCAAAGAACTTAACATTGAAAAATCTTAGTTTTCTTAGGAAAGTACTAAAATATATCTTATGTGCTCATTATGAGGATTAAATTATGCATGTACAATGCTTTGCACGGTGCTGAGATCATAATAATACATGCTAGAGGTTGTAGTTATTGTTTTACTGCTGCTGTTTACAAATAAAATTGAGTTCAGTTACTAGCTACCTCACACGCTCACTTTCTGATAAATAGAATAATGTGATTTCAAATAATCATTTGTATAAAATCTTGCATAAGAGGTGTTCAATAAATCTGTGTTTCCTTCTTTCCAGGAAAGAATAATGATCAAATGATATGTCTATAGTGCATACAGATGGAAAAAACCACAAAAGTTCAAGAGAGCATTTTTCTATTTGTTTTGTTGTCTTTGTTATTGTTTCTACACTTTTCAGTGATAGTGACCTTGTTTATTCTTATTCTCCACAATCTCTAAAGAACACAGCACCTGCATATATATTAATTTTTCTGATAATAAACCAATCAAGCTGTGTCGTTCTTCCCTGCTGATTTGATTGGCATGCTAATCCCTACAATACACCATTCCACAATAAATTTGTATTTTGGCCAATTCACAACTTCACACTCTGTGATTACAGTTAACATGGAGAATTTTTGCTGATCCAAGTATTGTTTTGCTGAAGTCTGGTTCATTTAATTAAAATTTCAAGCCTATGATGTACCACTCAGAGAAATTGCAATACATTAACACAGAAAATATTTTTCAGAAAAATTAAAGGTTGACCAGATAAAGTAAGAAAAAAATATTATTACAACACCATTAAATGTGCTTACCACCTTAAAACTGCTTAATAGAGCAGCATGGCCTAGAATAGTTGGAAGACAAAAAAGAGAGTAGTTTCCATTCTTCTCGTGCTTTGGAACTCTGGCCAATTCAACCAATTTCCTTATATGGGGTCGATGTTTAAAATAGAAACACAAACTATTATTTCATTCATTCAATAGCTATATGTTTACTATATGTGATTTACTAGACTCTGACATAATTATTGGGGGAGGAAATAGGGGAATAATAAGAAAATAAAAAGCCCATGTCATCATCCAGAATATATTTTTGTGAGAAAATATAGATGATCAACTTGTAAGCAACTAAATAACAATGCCAGTTAATGAGAAGTACCCAGGGAAAAATGCAAAAAATAATAAGACAGAATGTCTCCTGTAGATGGGGGAGAGAGGGAGCTGCTCCCGCTGCCACGGTCAGGGAAGCTCCCTGCGGGACTGATAGTTCAATGCTGTAAAGGAGCCACTAACATACAGATCATTGAGAAAGTGTTCCAGGAAGAAGGAAGAACAAGCAGTCTGCAGACTATAGTGCCGCTCGCCCTGATGTCCAAATGCATGCAGTAAACTTGAGGGTCATGAGGGGTCGGAGGAAGGCTAGAGTTAGAGGGAAGGAAACGTAAGGAAAAGTTGCAGGAGCCAAGGTGCTAGCAGTGAGGGTGATGAGAACAGTTCAAAGCCAGGAAATACACTGGGGGGAGTGGTACTGGATTCATTAGATTGGATGTGGAGATGACAAGGGGGAAAAACAAGAAAAAAAAAAAAATGAGAGGCGGACACCTAGGTTTTGACTTGAATTATTGGGTGGATGGTGATGCCAATGAAAAAGACAGAAAGACAAAAGAGACCTTGTGAATGAGGAAACGGCAGTTTTGTTGAAGGTCAGATCCCTATTAGACATCCAAATGGAGATGCCAGGTGAGCAGCCACTCTTTCTGGAGCACAGGGGAAGAGCTAGAGACATATAGTGTGAGGTCATCAAAACATCGACCGCACTTACAGCCGTGTGGCTGAATGAATGAGAGCTCTTAGGGAAGGAAAGTGGATATAAAAGTCAAGGGTCCCAAAACTGGGGAAAAAATGGAGAATCTGCAAAATGCAAAATATACATGAGAAATAAAAAACAACAGTAGGGTGGTAGTATAGCAAGAGGTATGGTGTTCAAGAAGCCTGGAGAACAAGAATTTTCAAGAAGTAGGAATGATCAACTGTAAAAAATTATATATGAGATCAAGTAAGATATGATTAGGAATTAATCAGCCAATGTGGCCACTTGGGGTGTATGGGTGGTCTTCTTGACATTCCTAGTCATTTTCTTTAACCTATAATCCTGCTGTTACATGAGCATGTATTACCTGAATTATTTACAGCTCTCTATTTCCTCCTTGTAATTAGATCACATGCTCATATCTTCTGCTATGCCTCCAAGTAAAGTAGGCAAAGTACTCATCTCTTTCTCTTGCCTTGGGGCGTGGCCATCTAACTACTCTGGCCATGCGAGAAAGATAGAATGTATCTGTAAAAGTTAAAACTGTGAATAGTCAGAGTCTGGTGTGGAATCCAGAGGATTCCCAAATAGATAATAGAGAGAAGTTTAGAAAGAATCAGGCGTATTTCTCCCAGTGCAATGAGAGAAAAGGCAGAGTATATGGGGAAAGATGCGAGCAGGTTAGTAGATACAGTGGTAGGAAGTCAAAGATGTTCTAATCTTAACCTCTCTGCTAAACCTTCACCAAACTATCACTGCTAAAATATATACAGACTCTGTTCTGTTTAGTCTCTGAAAAAATTATTACCAATGGAAGTAGTGTCAGTCTAATAGATTGAGATTAGGGGTTGCTCCCTTGGGATTAGCAAAAGTCCAGCATTCCAGACGTCCAGCAACCTGAGGGGGATGCTCACAGAGAACGAATAACACCTTTGCATTATTTAGGATGGGAATAGACTTCAGAAACTATAGACACAAAATTGTGCAATGACCCAACACAATGCAAATTTATTTTCTCATCACACAATAGTCTATGATGGAGGCTCTTTGATTGATGATTTTCCTTCTTCCAGGACCCTCTCATCAAAGGCTCCCACCTTCCTAGAGAATTGGTTCTCAAATGTTAGACTGCATTAGGATTACCTGAATGGCTTGTTAAAACACAGGGATCTGGGTCCTACCTTCAGATTTTCCTGATTAGGTAAGGCTGCAGTGGGGCTGAAGAATTTAATATTTTTTTAGAATTTCCCCAAGTGAGAAGTTGCTTCTCTGGGAGAAAGTTCTAGAACCACTACCCTAGAGCAATCATTCTTGACTTAAACCAGGCAATGACAGGGGAAATGTGTTTCAGAGGGATGTGCTGACATTTTTGTGACACTCCTCTTTATCCTTCTTCGGGCTGCTCTATGCCCCAAGATACCTGCACTAATGGTCCTGTCTCACCACTAGGCTGAATTTGGGCTTGGCCAATAAGGAATATGAGCAAGCAATAAGTGGCAGAGAGGAGAGAGATTGGGTTACTGATTCCCTTCCCAGTGGAGTTGCTGCCTGCTGGCTGTGTCCACGGCTGAAGGTTCTATCTCCTGGCATAGTCCCCTCTACAGGCCTCTCTGTCTCTGTGTTTCTAGTACCTGTATCCTCCTCACGTCCTTCCAGGCTTAGGGAGTTCCAGGACCTCCCTGCTATTAGCCCTGGGAGTTGCACTGTCCTTTATGGCATCCTTATATCCTGACTTCACTTGTATAATCATGTTATTAAACTCTTCTTAAATGACTCAATTTGAGCCTATAATTTATTTCAGACAAGGAGTGTGGTTGATACAAAAGACGTAATAATTTTTCTTAAAAGACTTGGCTAAAAATGACAGACCTGATTTCTGCTTTATTTTATTAGTTAACTGCAAGTGAGGCCAGGGAATTTGTCTAGCTTTGCTCCCAGAAAAAAAAAAAAAAAAAAAAAAAAAAAAAGATTCTTTTTTTGGTGAACAGTCTTTCCCCACACTTAAATTTGCTATGACCTAGTAGCAAATCAGGTAGCTGGAAACAAGTTTATAACTACTTAAACTTAGAAGCTAATTCTATTTCACATATATACACAGAAATCGTTGTGATACATACGTGGTAAATTGAGGGGCAAATATACATTGCTTTATACATAACTTTACCAAGAGATGTCTACTATTTCAGGAAATCTTATCAACAACAGTTATTATTTAAGTCACCATTACAAGACAAGGGAAACCTGGCATTTGACCATTTTATCATGTGTTCTAGTGTAGTCTTACCTCAGTATTTATGTGCTGAAATAAATATATATTATATATATATATATATATATATAGTTTTATCTCCTGTTAAAAATACGAAATTCAATTGATTTTTCTTTTAAAATCACATGTACTTAAGTTAGAGTGCAATATTATAGTTTATAAATAAAAGCATGTGTTATAAAAGAAGGTATTGGGTTTTTAGGACTGAGAACAGTATTTTGTAAAGAGAAACCTTTTGAAAGATTTATAGTCTCGCACCTGTGGGAAACCTTAGGCCTAAACTAGTGAATCATCATAGTTAGCAAATAGAGGAAAGTGGACAGATGTCAGTGATGAACAAGAGACAGTTGGACGGAAGCTACCAGACACTCCAGCCCCAGATGATCTGGAGAACGAATGGTGAGGCTGTTTGCAGAAATTCTTCTACACATGAACACAGTCATTGTTTATGAGTTTCATGACTTTCCCAGCCACTGTTAATTGTACCTCAAGTTTGAGTCTTGAGAACAATTGGAGAAAGGCCCAGAGGCAGGGATAAAATCCATTTATTTGTTCATTAAGTAGCACAATTTCAGTAACAACATAGGATATTATTAATACTGCCTGGGGGTATAGCATATTTTCCTTCTTTTTACAATGTGGGTATTAGATTAGAAATTATGATCCAACATGTAAGCAAAATATTAGTCTTTATACCTCCATTGAAATAACATAAAAGAACTGCAACAAAGAGAATAAACACATGCATGAGTGTACATGCAGGCATGCACACACACACACACCCATACCCTGACTGGTAAAGGATGGCATTCACATGTTATTAATACCAAATTTGCATGCTATTTAGAGCCTATTGGAGCTTATAAAGCACTTTCTCCTATATTCCCTCATGTCTTCCTCACCACAGCCCCTGGAATAGTTATTTTTATATTTAATTATTTGCCAGAGAACACCATGGAACTCAGAAAGGCTAATTAAATAGCCCAACATGACCAAGTTAGTAAAGTGTGGAGTTAGGAATCAAGATTTAAAATTCAAACATGTATTCTTATACCGTAAGTGATTTTTTTCTTGTGCACTGAGCTCTATGTCAGAAACGTTTGAGGTGATGAAAGGAAGAAGTGACCTTGGATTTGGTTATGAAGGCCAGACCAATTATGTGAAATATGGAAAAAATACTCTCATCTCCAACTGTCTTTCAATACTTTGTATTTGTTTTTTGACATCACTACATCAATGGAATTGTTTACTCCGGTTATTATTTTTTGATAATTAGTAGAACAATTTTCTTCTTTAACTTGATCTCTGATTTTTTTATTATAAAATTTGATATATGTAGATGTAGATATATTTCTCTAGGTTAGTTTTTAAGTGTTCATTATAATAGAACTAAAACCACTCCTACACACAGTGTCCTTGGGCAAGGTTAACTATTCCTCCGGCTTCAACTACAGCCTATAAGCTGCTGACATTTACATTTCTCTCCTGAGCTCAAGACCTCAATGTGCAATTGGTGATTCAATATCTCTTAGATATCTCATGAGCACTTCAGACTCAATGTGTTCAGACAACTTTTGAATGTCTTCCTTCCAGTCACTTCTCAACATCTATACATACTTCACACAACCTGCAACTTTTCCCTTCTTTTACTCATTATTATGAGTTCCTGGTTATCAAATGGATATAATTTACAGGCTGAGAACAGTAGTCCCATGATCTGGAAACCCGAGATGCATCCTTGCTTGATCCTTTACTCAAATCAACTGCTGCTTCCTGTATTAATCATTATAGCTGTTCACATTTAAGGTTCATCTTCTCTTGGTCACACTACCTCTACTTTAGTTCAGCTCGCCATCATCTACTAAGTGAACTACCTCAAATCATTCTAATTTTCATGAACTCAGGCTTTGCAGTTTTTGATCCATTAGCCGTGTCATAGCCAGAGTGATCAGTCTTAAATGAAAATCTGATATTACCTCACTGTCCTCACCTCCAGTTACAGGCAGGTACACAGAAGAACGTGTAGGGCAGGGTGTGCCTTGTTTTCTTTTACTCTTTGGCTACTGTACGCTGTGCTCTCTATGCCTAAAAGCCTTTTGCAATCCCAGTTTTCCTTTAGTATACATCCCTGACAAAATCTACTCTTATCTCATCGGTTTACAGGCTTTTTCTCTTGCTCATGGGCTTATTATTATGATAGTGTTTTGCTCACACACTTTATTATGTGCATGTCTGTTTGTCTATTTCAGCCACTCATTCTCCAGTCAACTTGAAAGCAAGAATTGCATTTTATACATCATTGGAACCCCAGAAGCTAACAGGGTCTGACACATAAAAGATACTCAGTTAATGTTGATAAAAATAATAAGAGTTAATGAATGAATGGATGAATGTGAGTAGGATATAGAGAGAGTCTATATAGTCAGAACTAGAAGTGTCTCACTCCTTCTTGGTTTGGCTGAGCTGGCTGTTCTATAGCAATGCTATTTACCACACCCCTCAGTGACCTAGCTTGACGGAGAAAACTTTTGCTGGCAGAGGCTGAAAGAATCACCACTGTAGGAGTGACATGCAAGGAGAGATGTTTGCACATGAGTTACATCACTCCCCTAAGACTGTCTCAGACAGACAGACAGACACAAATGAAATACCCCTGCTAGCCTCATGGAGTTGTCACGAGGGGTGAATGAGATGGTGGATTTTACAGGGTGAAAACAACTTAATAAATGTATACTTCGGCAGTGTCAGTACACAAGGCTACTGGTTCAACTTTCTTGATGGAAATCATTTTGATAATGTGAGTGATACATTTAATCATACAATTCATTAAATGTATTCCACCATATCAATTGTGGGAAATCAGCTCAATTGTGTAAGACTACGTTTCTACTGAGACAGTTAAACATTGTAGCAATTTATGACTAGCTATTTATGATGCAGCTATTTATGACTTTGATAATTTATGATATGAATATGGACTTAGAGAATTTCTCTTGCAGTCCCTGTCTCAAAATAAATGTTCAACGACCGCGGCTCATAGCTTTTTATTATCATTTATTATTTTAAAAATTAACAGAAAAACGCTCAGGCAATGTTTTACAATCATTCAATATTGCAGAAATATTTTTACTATGCTTTCAAAGGGTATCTCTTTGTTCTCGTTTGCTCTTTGGCTACTATACACTGTGCTCTCTACACCTAAAATATTTTCCTGATAGTAGTGACACAATAAGTAATTGGGGAATTCTTAAATTTGGAGGATTAAAATATAGTATTGCTGTATTTCATTTATCTTCAAGACATAGTTGTAATACCCAGACAGTGTGTGTGTGTGTGTGTGTGTGTGAAAGAACGCAGAAGAGAGAGAATAATTTGAAAGTGTTAATTTCATTGTTGTAGTTTAAACATTTAAGGAAGTTTTCTAGCCAGAAGTGAATGGTTTTAGGCTGAGTTAGTAAATTGAAGTTTTTTTTTTTTTTTTTGAGATGGAGTCTGGCTCTGTGCCCCAGGCTGGAGTGCAGTGGTGCGATCTCGGCTCACTGCAAGCTCCGCCTCCCGGGTTCACGCCATTCTCCTGCCTCAGCCTCCTGAGTAGCTGGGACTACAGGCACCCGCCACTGCGCCCGGCTCATTTTTTGTATTTTTAGTAGAGACGGGGTTTCACCCTGGTCTCGATCTCCTGACCTTGTGATCCGCCCACCTCGGCCTCCCAAAGTGCTGGGATTACAGGTGAACTTTTTTCTTTTGGACTTGAGTTGGTGGACTCTCAAGTAAAAGCCAGCACCTAAAATACAGCAGTATGTCAAGCACTGACTTTTCCAAGGCCCTTCAGAAATGGGCACAAGTCCTTGATGTACATACAGGTCATTGTTCTTTTGAGGAAGGAAGATCAGTAACATATTTGCTTCTCAGATTTTTACTGTTGCCCTATAAAAACTTTGGACTTAATACATAGGTGAAGATTTAACATGAGCAATTACCAAAAATTAAATTACAAACTTTATGTGGCCACAGTATTTCTAGGCTGTTTTGGGTCAGCATAATACCCTACTCCTGTCAAACTAAAGATCACCTTTGGTTTGGAGGTGTGAAGGATAAACAGTTTCAGAATAAGGTCTTTGGGAAGTCTCCTTTCAACTTAATATGAGACTGCTCTGTTATTTGGCAGCATTCACGTGCCAGGTCAGTACCTCTCAATGAATACCAAGGAAATATGGGATCACCACTATTTGGTATAAAGTAGAAAGAGACCCAGTGGAACAAGAAAATGATGCTAAAGGAGAGGACAATGAGAGGAAGTAAAGTCCATGTGTCAGCAGTCTCATGGGCCCCAAACAGTTTGCTTTTCTTGAAGTAGATGCCTGTGCTTCAGGGAGAAAAAATTAATTATATCAAATGCCTGACAAACACATTTTGAAATATAAATCTCTCAGGGGATTGCAACATATTAATAGTGCATTTCTTTTTAAATGTTTGCTTACTTTTTTATTGTGGAAAAAATATTAATACATAACACCCAGGAGAATAGAATAATATAAAGTTACTTTTTATTAAATACAATAAAAATTCTATTTGAATGATCTGTGATTTTTATTCATCTAGGCTATTATTAGTACAATAATTGATTTACAGTCAAGCACCTGGGTTAAAAAAAATTAGTGTCTGTTCATGTGTAATAGAGGACCACTGCCATTTAATGTATTATTTTAATTATCTCAAGCTTGACATTTTACAACTTCGTAGTCTCTTTCTCATCTACATTATGTGACTCCACAAAGCAAAATAAACTTTTGTAAGGAGCTTATTTTAGGTATTGTTTATACAGGGCTACCAGACCAAGTCCTTTGATGCATTCTGAGTCACAACACGGTGGGTTCAGTCAACCAAGATAATGAATTTCTGCCAAACTCATCATATGGTATTAGCTTAATTGAGTAGCAGTATCAGCCCCAAAAGAGACAATCTAGTTCTCAGTCAGAAAGCAAGAAAGAAGTCTTATCTGATTCAGCCTTGCTTGGCAAACTTGACTTCCAGTTACAGTGACTGCTGACAAACACAGCATTCTGGCATCAGAGAAGAGTGTCAAGTGTAAGAAAAGTATTATTGGATAGAACTTGATTTAAATCCCAGCTCAATCTCTTCCCAGCTGTGTGACTACAGTACTTGCATCATTTTTTTCACCTGTGAATTGGCATTAAAAAGTATCAGTTCCTGAGTACTGTTATAAAGACTGAATTTTACACACATATAAAGAACGTGGCTTCCTTGCAGCCGCAGATAACATGCATGCTTTCTCACTTTCTCGTTTTGACCTCTTAATTTTCTTTGTTTACTCCTTATTCATTGTCAGCATCCAGGTACACACAAAACACTAGTCTGTACACATAACTTGTCTTAGCTTTTGCATCCCTCTATTATTGCACATACAACCTACCTTGCAACTGTTCTACTTGCCCACACCTCCCACTAAACTGTGAACTTCTCAGCAGTGAGAATGATCTCTAATTCCTTGGAATATTATTTCTCGGTATAAAGAATATTCGCAGTTTGCCACTGCCCCACAAATGTCTCTAAAGCATAGCCTATCTTCAAGAATCTCTTACGAAGAATAGAATACCATTAGTACAATTACTCCTCACTCCCTGGCTAATAAACAACTGCGAGGTGACAGCTGGCTTGCAACCCTCCCCTCGCTCTTGGCGCCTCCTCAGCCTCTGCGCCCACTGTGGCCGCGCTTGAGGACCCCTTCAGCCCGCCGCTGCACTGTGGAAGCTCCTTTCTGGGCTGGAGAAGGCCAGAGCCGGCTCCCTCTGCTTGCGGGGAGGTGCGGAGGGAGAGGCGCGGGCAGGAACCGGGGCTAGGGGGCTGCGCGAGGCGCTAGCGGGCCAGCGCGAGTTCCGGGTGGGCTGGGCTCGGCGGCCTCCGCACTCCGAGCGCTGCCCGGCGCCACCTGCCCCAGGTAGTGAGGGGCTTAGCACCCGGGCCAGCAGCTGCGGAAGGTGCTCAGGGTTTCCCAGCAGTGCCAGGCCCTCCGGCGCTGCCTTCGATTCTCGCGGGCCTCCGCTGCCTCCCCGCCGGGCAGGTCTCCGGACCTGGACCTGCGGCCCGCCATGCCGGAGCCTCCCCGCCTGCAGTAGTCTCCTGAGGAGGCCTGAGCCTCCCCAAGGAGCGCCCCCCCCTGCTCTGCGGCACCAGGTCCCATCAACCGCCCAAGGGCTGACGAGAGCCGGCGCAAGACTCCGGACTGGTGGGCAACTGCCTCTGCGGCCTGGTGGGGCATCCACTAGGTGAACTTGGAGAACCTTTATGTGTAGCTAAAGGATTGTAAATACACCAATCAGCATCCTGTGTGTAGCTCAAGGTTTGTAAACACACCAATCAGTGCTCTGGGTCTAGTTAATCTGGTGAGGACCGGGAGAACTTTTATGTCTAGCTAGAGGATTGTAAACACACCAATCAGCACCCTGTAAAACAGACCAATCAGCTCTCTGTAAAATGAACCAATCAGCTCTCTGTACAATGCACCAATCACATCTCTGTAAAATGGGCCAATCAGCAGGAAGTGGATGGGGCCAGATAAGGGAATAAAAGCAGGCTGCTGCAGCCAGCAGAAGGTAACTGGTCGGGTCCTGTTGCAGAGTGTGGTGAGTGTGGTAGCTTTATTGTTGGGGCTCTTTGCTATGACTTTTATTGCTGGTAATTGTTTGGGTCCATGCTGCATTTATAAGCTGTAAAGCTCAACTGCGGAGGTCTGTAGTTTCACTAGTGAAGCCACAGAAACCACGAACCCACCAGGAGGAACCAACAGACCCACTGCCTTTAAGAGCTGTAACACTCAGCCGGGCGCGGTGGCTCACGCCTGTAATCCCACCACTTTGGAAGGCTGAGGCAGGCGGATCACCACGTCAGGAGATCGAGATCATCCTGGCTAACACGGTGAAACCCTGTCTCTACTAAAAAACGAAAAACCAAAAAAAGCCGGGCGTGGTGGCGGGCGCCTGTAGTCCGAGCTACTCTTGAGGTTGAGGCAGAAGAATGGCGTGAAGCAGGGAGGCGGAGCTTGCAGTGAGTCAAGATGGCGCCGCTGAACTCCAGCGTGGGCGACAGAGCGAGACTCCTTCTCAAAAAAAAAAAAAAAGCTGTAACACTCACCACAAAGGTCTGCAGCTTCCCTCCTGAAGTCAGCAAGACCACAAACCCACCAGAAGGAAGAAGCTGCAGACTCATCTGAATAGCTGAAGGACCAAACTCCGGACACGCTATCTTTAAGAACTGGAACACTCACCGCCAGGGTCTGCAGCTTTATTCTTGAAGTCAGGGAGACCAAGAACCCCCCAATTCCGGACACACAGTGTTCTAGTTCTTGCATTGGACAATAGGTAAGTGTATGCATTTTGTTATCTGGTGCCAACATTTCCTTCTATTTGACTGCCTCTAGGGCATCCAGAGTGTAGGGAGTTGGAGCATTCATGTTCTCACTAATTTACTTCCGCTTTTGTATTTTTAAATATTTTCTTCATTTCAGGATCTCATGATCTCCTAACAAGTTAATATGCAAACACAAACTATTCTTTAGAGCCATGTCACTCGCTTATGAATTCCGTAACTGTGTGCTATATAACTTGTCCTCACCGGAAGCAATCATGTCCATCTCTGAATTTTTTTTCCCTTAATTGTGCAACTGTTTAGTTGTCTGTTGCAAAACAACGCCAACATTTAGCAGCTGAAAACGTAAAATTACCTTATGCAGTTTGAGCATCAGGAATCTGAGTGTGGCTTAATTCAGAGGATCTGACTTAGGGTCTCTCAGGAGGCTGTTGCTGAGGTGCTGGCCTGGGCTTCAGTCATCTGAAGGGGCAGAGCATCTCTTCCCAGCTCACTCATGTGGAGTAACTAGGAGGATTTCATTTCTCACTACATGAGGTCGTCTATAGGGCATGAGATGGCAGCTGGCTTCCTGCAGACCATGTGTGTGGTCCAGGAGCAGAGAGTGTGAAAAAGTTAGCAAAACAAAATCCACGTTGCCTTTTGAAACTCTCCACAGGGTTAACAAGAAGTTAGCCTTTAGATGAAGTACAGATAAGCATTAATTAGGCTGCCTTTTCATCTGTTTCTCTGTAGTGACTTAGGGAGCACATAGGCCATGACTTAAACCTTGAACTTCCTCACCTTTTCTGTAGATAGCATCTGTTAGGCATTCTTGCACTGCTGTGAAGAAATGCCTGAGGCTGGGTGAAAGAAAAGAGGTTCAATGGGCTCATTGTTCTGCTGGCTGTACAGAAAGCATAGTTGTTTCTGCTTCTGGGGAGGCCTCAGGGAGCTTAAAATCATGGCAGAAGGTGAATGGGAAGCAGGAACATCTACATGACCTGGAGCAGGAGGAACCCAGAGGCAGAAGGTGACACACACTTTTAAACCACCAGATCTCAGAGAATTTGCTATTGTGACAAGAGCACCAAGAAGGATGGTGTTTGAGCCTTGAGGAACTGCCCCCATGATCCTATCATCTCCCATTAGGTCCCATCTCCAGCATTGGATATTACAATTGAATATGATATTGGGGGGGGGGGAGGGCACAGATTCAAACCATATCAGCACCTTTAACTGTAGGAGCTTAAGACTGTTGATTTGTTTCTTCGCAATGGCTTATGGCAATGGGTCTGAAGACCCTGTAAATGAGCCAACTCGGTGTGATAATGCAGTTTTTTCACTTCTTATGGCATCACACTTCACACTTCAACCAATCAACACCTTCACCCACTACCCATCCAAATTCCTTAAAGTCCGGGACCCAAACTCTCTGGGGATGCAAATTTCCCATATGAAAAATGTCTCTCTTTGACAGCTCTAATTAAAACTTGGTCTACTGCCACCCTCAGTGTTTTAGTGTATCAGTTTGTTGCACATCAGGCGATGGACCTATTATGGTTACTCCTCTATAACCTGATCTTGGAGGGGGTTCCTACCGCTTATGCCTTATCCAATTAATCACAGAGACCAATACTGGTACAGTATGGGAGGGGACCAAGCAAGGCTGTGGAGATCCAGAGGTGGGCATCATCTTGAAGGCTATCATCTTTCTCATTGGTCTTATACCTTTACTCTTTTTCTGTCATTGAGTGCAGTATTGTCTTACACATGAGATCTCTTTCAATGCAAGACCCTTGATAGCTTACGTATTTTTTTTTTCACGTTATACATTTCGTGTCTACAATGGTGTGGAATAAATATTGAATTAATAAAATGAAATACACGCTTCATGAAAGTAATAAAAAAAACTAGTTTCTTAAGTAAGGACACTGGGATGTATAGGTTTAACTCGAAATATCAAAGGAAAAATCATATTTAAAAAAATGCAGAGGCTTTTACATAAATTCATAAGGACATTTGGGGAGGAAGTCTTGTCTTTATTTTTCTGGCTTATAAAAGAAAGGTGCTAATTTAAATTACAGATTAAATTCTAGCTGTAAATTACCAGGTGAAATGAAACTCTCCATCCCTTCACCAAAACATCCACCAGCCACCTACATTCAAAGTACATGCAAATTAAAGAGAAGATGCAAACAGAAACCCTATTTTACACAAATTATGGTCACTTAACAAATCATCCTTGAGTTATCATGTAGGCAGAGGCTGAGCACAGGCATGATTGCATCTTTCAATCTGAATTTTTTTTTTGTTACAGGGCTCTTTTCTTGTTTTTTACAAGTTCCTGAAAATAATCCTAATATATTTACCTTTTTCATAACTCCACAAGACCTAATTCAATATCCTTTACATAAAACTATCCTTTACAATCATTTTTCAGAAAAAGAACGACATTTAGTTAAATAATTTGTACTGTGACATTGGGCAGATTATGAATCCTCTCCAAGTTTCAGTTTCCTAGTTTGTAAAATAAGAATATAGATTTTTATTATATTAAATTCCTATATTGAAATTAATGAATATGTGAAACTGAACTACAGATATCTACCACAACGCCTTGGTTTCCGTGGCAAGTTCTCAATAAATGTTTACTGAACTCAAAGTGTTTCTAAACAAAAGCATGCTTATTTGGTAAGAAACAAATACAATACGTGTTTAAAAGATACTTCCAACAGACTGACTAATGTCAGTATTTTATCTTTTTCTTTGTTTTTGTTTTGTTTTGTTTTTACTTTTAGTAATGTTGTGTCTGTAGATTAACAGAAGAAATGGCATTCACATGTGTCAGTGTGCACTGGGGTGAATTAAAGGGTGATTACCACGCACTGGGGTACAGATGGTTCTATACTCTTTTTCATTCTTTCTTCCTGCAATATGAGGTCAGTTAATGAAAACTCAAAAAATAGACCACCAGTAATTGTTTTCTTCTTTGGTGGTCTGGACCTCAGGGAGATAAGGGAACTTCAGGGAGTAACTTCATCTTGTGCTGTGAGAGGCAGAGGATTGAGAGACAGAGGTGGGAGTAGTCAGAGCTTGAGGCTGCTCCTTCAGTTCAGCCTATGAAAGCATCATATTTTGGGGTATTGGTTTCTGAGCCTTTATACTAATACAATAATAGCAATTATTTCTTATAATTTATTATGTCTTGGGAAGTTTGTTAACTGTCTTACTAAATATTTCATTATCTAGACCTCACAATAGCATCATAATTTTGATAAAAAAATTTAGATCTCTGATTATTACCCAAGTGTTCCTGTTCCTCTCAGCCAGCTTCATTTGTCAGATTGTTGTAGGGTTTGTGCATGTGTGTGTGTGTATGTTTAAGGGGGTTTTGTGGTAAGACCTGGGAGAATGTTTTTCTCCCCAACAGATGTAAAATTTGGATTTGTTCTGAAGAACATAATCTCCTCTCTAGCTCAGATCTTGAAATGAGCCTACTCAAATGAAACATGAGTCCAACTCTTCATTTTATTAAAATGGATGACCTCTTGTTTGTTTTTCATATGGGAATACTTGATTTGTAAACTATTCCTACATAAACAAGTCGTGTTTAAAATTTTAGTTTTAAGCCAAATCAAATCAAGGTTTTAATAAATTCTAGAGAATCTCCTGGTAAAACAGTGGTAAACATATGCATTCAAGTGAATAATGATCCACCTGCCTGCTAAGAAACCAGAGAATTAATTGGATTTTATACTCAGTCGTGATAAATCCCTTGAGTTCTGCAGGCAGTGGTCAAAGATACATTTGCTTTTATCATGCAAGATAATGGGATTACCAGGTAGTCTAAGTCTTTAATCTTTATTGATAAAGTGAGATGAATACTCAGGAAATACACTAGGTGGGCTTAAATTGCTAAAAGGAGGGGGAAAAAAGAGGAAAGCCTGAAGTGTTAGATTGCCTATCAGGGAAACAGAATTAACTGTAAGTACATTTGCATAGTTGAAAATAATTTCTATCCATGGTTGCAAGGTGTAATTTTAAAGTTGTCTAATGCACATAATTGACATGTATAATGAGATACTTAATTTGTGTTCTTTCGTTTCTACTCTTTGATTAGAATATGATGTATTGCTGTTTTTGTTCTTCCGCACACATTAATTTAGTTATAAAAAGTGAAAATAATTTCTTTGATTTTTAATGAGAGAAATGAATGCACTGCTGTTTGGACTTATATTATTTTTCTTTAGTATTATTTTTATTTCCCACTTCAAACTGTGTATATTCAACTAGAAGGTTTGCTGGAGGATAGCTTTGAGCACTGATTTCTGTGTGTTGAGTTTGCTGAAATATTATATGTTTTTAACAAATGCGGTTTTTCATTCTTGATAATTTTTTTAATATAATTAATGGCTGGCACAAAATATATTATTGCATATCGAAATAAGGTTAACTCTTTAAAAAAGCCAACTTTCAAAACGCATTTAAAATGAACTATTCCATAAAGTAAAATAGGCACA
The DNA here is from genome assembly GCF_049350105.2 of Macaca mulatta. Taxonomy (NCBI): domain Eukaryota; kingdom Metazoa; phylum Chordata; class Mammalia; order Primates; family Cercopithecidae; genus Macaca; species Macaca mulatta. The sequence continues at coordinate 11,901,544 of NC_133417.1, forward strand.
CTTAACATAAAAAGACATTGCTGATTGTTGAAGTCTTGGCTAAATCTATAATGAAAAATCTGCAAGGCAGATATTTATTTTTCAGTTGATGCCATTCGGGCTCAGAATGGTGAGTTTTTCTGCTCAAGGTCACACAACTTATGCCTTGTAGAGCTGGGAATGAAGCCAGGTACAATGCTCTCAGCTTTCAGAATACTCCTGTGATTACAGAATTCTAAATACTCTCCCAAAATACTGCCTCTGATGGCTTCTTCAGATCAAGCCTCTTTGAATTACACATACAATCTTGTTACTATAGTCCACTTTATATGTACACCAAACAACAAACTTTGTTTGATGATAAACTTGAGTGTCACAAAGATACAAGGTCATATACACACATAGGGTTACACCTTTTTTCAATAGACGTTTCTCAGTCAGACATCACCAGATTCCTCAATAGTGATACAGGAGTCTAGTGGAGCAACATCTCCAAAAGCTTAAGAAAATACTAATTTGAGTGTAGAATTCTACCCTTGGCCAAATTCTTAATCTTGGAGAGAGATTACCTGTATTTTTAAACCTACAAGGTCTAAAAAATTATGAATATGGATGAGGTTCAGAAAATGCTACCTCCAGTTTATCATCATTAGATCATACCCTTTTGTCTTCCAACCATATTTCTCTGTAACTTATCACTCTTCATCAAACCTAAGCATATAAATACAGACTTACCCATCTCTTTGGTTCTTTATTTCCTTATAAAGTGTCCCATGTCACACAAAACTTAAATAAAATGTTATGCTTTTCTCTTGTTAATCCACATTTTGTTATAAGGGCCTCAGCCATGATGGGAAGGAAAGGTATTTCTTTCCCCTGATAATACCAATCTCTGTCTTAAAAAATACAAGAAATTTTGTTTTAGTACAGCAAAGTTTTTAGAGTAGTGGATATGGGATCTAGGAAAGAAAAGATCCTGGACAGAGAAGTGGCAAAGGAATTTGAAGCACCGTGTAGGACATCTGGAGTCCAGTTGTCCCAATGGAATGGGGAGGATCTTGGAATTGTGTTATGGAACTAACAGGTGATTTTCTCATTTCAGCATCTGGAAAATACGTATAGGATTTTAAAGGTCTAGTGTAGCTAGGAGAGAAAAAAATAATGACAGATACTAATCAAATACAATTTTTAAATAAGTGTTTTCTTGTTTTTTTAATACTCAGGTTCAGGGAGCATGTATACAGGTTTGTTACATGGGTCAATTATGTGTCAATCAGGCTTGAGGTATGCACAATCCCATCACCTACGTAGTGAGCATAGTACTCAATAAGTGGCCTTCCAGCCTGTGCCCCCTTCCTACAATCAACCGACAAGCAGTTTCCAGCATCTCTTGTTCTTATCTTTGTGCCCATGTGTATTCGGCATTTAGCTTCCAATTAGAATATGTGATACTTGGTTTTCTGTTCCTGCATTAGTTCATTAAAAATAATGGGCTCCAGTTGTGTTCATGTTGCTATAAAGGACATGATTTGATTCTTTTTATGGCTATGTAGTATTCCATAGTGTAATATGTACATTTTCTTTATCCAGTCTACCACTGATGTGTATCTTGGTTGATTCCATGCCTTTGCCATTGTGAATAGCAGTGCAATGAACATACATACGCATGTACCTTTGTGGTAGAATAATTTATTTTCCTTTGGGTATATACCCAATAATGAGATTCCTGGGTTGGAAGGTATTTTTGTTTTAAGAGCCTTGAGAAATCTCCAGTTTCTTTCCACAGTGGCTGAAATAATTTACATTCCCACCAACAGTGTATAAGTTGGTCCCTTTTCTCTGCAATCTCACTAGTGTCTGTTTTTTGACTTTTCGTAGTAGCCATTCTGACTGATGTGAGATGGTATCGCATTGTGCTTCTGATTTGCATTTCTCTAATGATTAATGATGATGACATTTCTTCATATATTTGTTGGACTCATGTATGTCTTCTTTTGAGGAGCATCTCTTCATATACTTTGCCCATTTTTAATGGGGTTCTTTGTGGCTTGCTGGTTTAAGTTCTTTATAGATTCTGGATGTTAGACCTTCGTTGGAGGCATAGTTTGTAAATCACTTCTTCCATTCTGTAGGTTATCTGTTTTCTCTGTTGTTAGCTTATTTTGCTGTGCAGAAGTTCTTTAGTTTAATTAGGTCCCACATATCAACTTTGTTTTTGCTGCAATTACTTTTGGGGACGTAGTCATAAATTACTTGCCAAGGCTGAAGTCCAAAATGATTTCCTAGGATTTCTTCTTGAATTTTTATTGTCTTTCGTCTTACGTGTAAATCTTTTATCCATCTTGAGTCAATTTTTATATATGGTGAAAGGATAGGGTTTAGTTTTACTCTTTGGCATATGGTTAGCCAGTTATCTCAGCATCATTTATTGAATAGGGGGTCCTTTTTGTGTTGTTATTTTCAGGTTTGTTGAAAATCAGATGTTTGTAAGGGTGTAGCTTTATTTCTGAGTTCTCTGTTCTTTTCCATTGATCTGTATGTCTGTTTTGGTAGAGTACCATGCTTTTTTTGTTACTATAACCTTGTAGTGTAGTTTGGAAGCCAGATAGCGCAATGCCTCTGGCTCTGTTTTTGCCTAGGTTTGATTTGGTGATTGGATCTCCTTTATGGTTCTATATGAATTTTGAAATTTTTAAAAATATTCTGTGAAAAATGACATTGGTAGCTTCACAGGAGTGGCACTGAATTTATAAATTGCTTTGGGCAGTATGGCCGACAATGTAGTTTGGCTTTGTGTTCCCACCCAAATCTTATGTTAAATTGTAATCCATATTGTTGGAGATGGGGCCTAGTGGTAGGTGATTGAATCGTGGGAGTGGTTTCTAGTGGTTTAGACCCATCCCCCTAGTGCTTTCTCATGATAGAGTTCTCTCGCGATCTGGTTGTTTAAATGTGTGTGGCACCTTCCCTTTCACTTTCTTTCTCTCCCTCCTTTTCCAGCCATGTAAGATGGTGAAGATCCCCTTCACCTTTTGCCATGATTTTAAGTTTCCTGAGGCCTCCTCAGCCATGCTTCCTATACAGCCTGCAGAACTGTGAGTCAATTAGACCTAATTTCTGTATGAATTACCCAGTCTCATGTAGTTCTTTATAGTAATGTAAGAATGCACTAGTACAGCCACTTTAACAATATTGATTCTTGCTATCCATGAGAATGGAATTTTTATTTCATTTGTTTGTGTTGTCTCTAATTTCTTTCAGCACGTTTTTGTAATTCTTAGCATAGGGGTAATTCACTTCCTTGCTAAGCTGTATTCCTAAGTATTTTATTCTTTCTGTGGTTACTGTAAATGAGACTGTGTTTCTATTTGGCTCTGAGTTTAACAATTACTGGTGTATGGAAATGCTAATTTTTGTGCATTGATTTTGTATACTGAAATTTTACTGAATTTGTTTGTTGTAGAAGCCTTCTTGTGGAGTCTATGCAGTTCTGCAGGTATAGAATCATATCATCAGCAGAGAGAGATTGATTTCTTCTCTTCCTGTTTTGATGCCTTTTATTTCTTTGTCTTGCCTAATTGCTCTGACTAGGACTTCCAGGGCTGTGCTGAATAGCAGTGGTTAGAATGGAAATCCTTGTCTTGTTCCAGTTCTCAATGGGAATGCTTCCAGGTTTCACCCTTTCAGCATGATGTTGATAGTGGTCCTGTCATAAATGGCTCTTATGATTTTGAGGTATGTTCCTTTGATTGCTAATTTGTTGAGGGTTTTTAACATGAAAAGATGTTAAATTTTATCAAAGGCCTTTTCTGTGTCTATTGAGATGATAATGTGTTTTTGTTGTTAATTCTGTTTATGTGATGAATCACATTTATTGATTTGCATATGGTAAACAAATCTTGCATCCCAGAAATAAGGCCCCCTTGACTGTGGCAAATTAATTTTTTGGTATGCTGATAGATTTAGTTTGCCTGTATTTTGTAGAGGATTTTTGTGTCTATATTTATCAGGGATATTGGCCTCAAGTTTTCTTTTCTTCATTGTGTCTCTGGAAGTCTTTGGTATCAGAATGGTGATGGCTACGTAGAATGAGTTAGGACTACATTCCCTTTGATTTTTTGAAATAATTTCAGTAGGATTGGTACTTGCTCTTCTTCGTATGTCCGGTAGGGCTTTTTGTTTTGTTTTGTTTTTTGGTTTGTAGGCTTTTATTTCTGATTCAATTTCAGAATTCATTATTGATATTTTCAGGATTTTAATTTCCTTGTGGTCCATCCTTGAGAGGCTCTATATTTCCAGGAATTTATCGATTTCTTCTAGGTTTTGTAGTTTGTATGCATAGATGTATTCATAATAGTCCCTGAGGATTTATTGGATTTATCATACTACTGTGGGGTAGTTGTAATGTCACCTTTTTCCTTTTTGGTTGTGTTTATTTGGATTTTTAAAAAAATTAATCTAGTTAGTAGTCTATCAATCTTGTTTAATCTTTTTAAGAACCACCTTTTGGTTTCCTTAATCTTTTGTATTGATTTTTGCATCTCAGTTGTGTTCAGTTTAGCTCTGATTTGGGTTACTACTTTTCTTCTGCTAGCTTTGGGTTTGGTTTGCTCTTGTTTTTCTAGTTCCTCTAGTTGCAACATTAAGTTGTTAATTTGAAATCTCTGACTTCTTGATGTAGGTTTTTAGTGCCATAAACTTTCCTCTTACCTTGTTTTAGTGTTTTCCAAAGATTCTGATATGTTGTGTGTCTCTTTTCATTAGTTTCAAATCATTTTTAAAATTTCTGCCTTAATTTTGTTTTTTACCCCCAGATTATTCAGGAGATAGTTGTTTAACTTCCATGTAATTTTATGGTTTTTATTGATCTTTTTGATACTGATTTCTATTTTTATTGCATTGTGGTCCAAAAATGTTTGTTACGGTTTATATATTTTTTAGTTTGTCGAGACTTCCTTTATGGCCAAGTGTGCAATCAGTCTTAGAGTATGTGCTGTGTGCAGATGAGAAGACTATACATTCTGTTGTTGTTGGGTGGAGTGTTCTGTAGATGTCTATTAGATTCAGTTGGTTAAGTATCGAGTGAAACTCCAGAATATCTTTGTTAGTTTTCTGCTTTGAGAATCTGTCTAACGCTGTCAGTGGGGTGTTAAATTCCCCCAGTGTCATTATGTGGTCATCTAAATCTCTTCGTATATCTCTAAAGTTTTGTTTTATAAACCTGGGTACTTCAGTGTTGGGTGTATGTATCTTTAGGATGGTTAAGTCTTCTTTTTGGATTGAGCCTTTTATCACTACGTCATGCCCTTCTTGGTCCTTTTTGATCATTGTTGGTTTAAAGTCTGTTTTATCTGATATAGGAATAGTTACCCATGCTTTTTCTGGCTTTCTATTTTCCTTATAGATCTTTCCCATCCCTTTACTTTGAGCCTACAGGTTTCGTTACTTGTGAGAAAGATCTCTGAAGACAGCAAGCAATGGGTCTTGTTTCTTTATTCAATTTGCTGTTCTATTTAAGTGCGGAACTTAACCCACGTATATTCAGTGTCAATATTGTTTGTGAGAATTTAATCCTGTTATCATGTTGTTAGCTGGTTATTACATAGACTTGATTATATAATTGGTTAATAGTGTCAGTAGGGTATGTACTTAAGTGACTTTTTGTGGTGGCATATATCATTTTTTTCTTCCCATGGTTAGGACTCCATTTAGTAGCTCTTGTAAGGCAGGTCTGGTGGTAAAGAATATTCCCCAGCATTAGATGGTCCATAAAGGATTCCCTTTCTCCTTCACGTAAGAAGCTTGGCATGGAAAGATATGAAATTCTTGGTTGGAATTTATTTTCTTTAAAAATATTGAGACTGAGTGTGGTGGCTCATGCCTGTAATACCAGCACTTTGGGAGACTGAGGTGGGAGGATCACTTGAGGTCAGGAGTTTGAGAGCAGCCTGGCCAACATGGTGAAACCACATTTCTACTAAAAATACAAAATTAGTTGGGCATGGTGGTATGTGCCTTTAAGCCCAGCTACTGGGGAGGCTGAGGCAGGAGAATCGCTTGAGGCAGAGGTTGCAGTGAGATTGTGCCACTGCACTCCAGCCTGGGCAACAAACTGAGACACTGTCTCAACAACAACAGAAAATACTGAAAATAACTCCTAATCTCTTCTTACTTGTAAGGTTTTGCCGAAGGTGCACTTAGCCTGATGGAGTTCATTTTGTAAGTTACGTCTCCTTTTTCTTTAGCTGCCTTTAAGACTGTTTGCTTTCATGTTGACCTTGGAGAATCTGATCACTATGTGTCTTGGGAATGGTCACTTTGCATATTATTCCACAGGGGTTCGTTCTCTGTATTTCCTGAATTTGCATGTTGACCTCTCTAGAGAGATTGACAAAATTTTCATGGAGTATATTCTCAAATATGTTTTTCAAGTTGTTTGTTTTCTCTCTGTTTCTGGAATGTCAATTGGTTGGTTGTAGATTTGGTTTCTTTATATAATCCCATATTTCTTGGGATATTTAATTCACTTTTTAAAATTCTTTTCTGTTTTTTTGGTCTCTGTGTTGCTTCAAAGGGGTTGTCTTCATGCTATGAGATTCATTCCTCAGCTTGGTCTATTCTGTTAATACTTCCAATTGTATCTCGAGCTTCTTGTGGTATAGTTTTCATTTATAGAAGTTCAGTTTGTATTTTTCTTAAAATGGTTATATTGTCTTACAACTCTTGGTTTGCTACTGTTTTCCTTGGATTGGGATTAATCCTTCTCTTTCATCTTAAGTTACCTTGCCATCCAGATTCTGAATTCTATGTTTGACATTTCACCGTTTCAATCTGGTTAGAATCCATTGCTGAGGAATCAGTGGAATCATTTGGAGGTAAGAAGACACTCTGGCTTTTAGAGTTGCCAGAGTTCTTGCACAGGTTCTTCCTCATCTGTGAGAGCTGATGTTCCTTTATCCTTTGAAGTTGCTGTACTTTGGATGGGGCTTTTTATTTTATGATCTTTATTGCCTTTGAGGATTTGATTGTGATGCAAGTTCAGTATAGTTTAATGGTTTTGTTTCTTGATGCTTTCAGGAGTCAAGACTCAGCTCCACACTCTTGGGTTATGAGTTCTAATCCTGACGGTCTGGGACTGAGTCAGTGGCTTTGTCTTCTGCTTCCTCAAACTCAAGCCCCAGCTGGGCTGGAGGCCCTGAGGTGATTCCAGACCATTAGCAACACTCTGTAGGTGACAGTGGGAGTACCACTGGTAGGGGGCTTTCCAGTAGGGATGTGTTATGGTATGGCTGGTGAATGTTTATTAATGTCAAACAAGAATTTACACATGTGTATAGGAAAACAATGTTTATTAACATAATTCCTGATTAAGTCAGACATTATATGTAAATTACAAATCATAAAATAAAAACTGTGACAACAAAAAATATTGACATGTTACACATGGGAGAGTAAAATATAAAGATGGTTCAATAAGAGAGATTATTAAGCCTCAGTTACTATATTAAGTCATGTGTAATACTGTTAAGCCAAAAAATAACCTTCTTTCTTATCATCTTATTTAGCTACACTAGAGCATTTGCCTGAAAATAGGATTTAATTTTGAATTTAGTCACCTTTGATAGAACTATGGAATAGGAAGGGATTGAGAAGAAGATTTGCTCTTTTTTATTTTGAATATTTAGACCTATTTGATTTTTAAATTTACACATTCATTTTCTCATTAAATAAATTAAAATAAATTTAGTTAAAAATATGATTAGTGTACGACCCATAGTAATGGCTTTACCCTTCACAATAACACTTGCCAGAGATATATTTTGTTGTCCCAGTTACAGACTTAGATTTATGTAAGTGCAGGAGCACAAACAGAATTTTTCACTGCATCAGATAGAAACATGGGGCTGGCATTTTGTCTCCTTTATATATGTACTAAGACCAGGCCTAAATTCAGTTTTCTACCCATTACATTTCTGGTGACAAAATTTGCATCTTGTGTTTCAAATAAAATTAGAACAAAACAAAATTACAAGTACACATTTTGTTCGGTATTATTTCAAAGAAGATTGATCATCATCTTTGAATTTGAATAACTCAATCTTGAAGAAATGGAAAGGCTAGAAAGCTCAGATGTAAAGGGTACCTACTGTGTGCTGGGCCTTATATAGATCTTTTACATTCAGTTTCTTCTGCAATCCTCATTAGAAATGTCTTTGCGATTTCCTTAACAGAAGATCTCACTGTCTCCAGGGCCTAGGTTCTTAATCAGTGAGCAAGACTGCTTGACTGCATCCTCCCCACAAAGTAGAAAGCACAGGAGTTAGGTTCCCTTTTTTCCCACTCTTGAAGAAAAAATACGAAACTAAATAGAAGCTGTTAAAATCTGCTATGGGTTATTTTAAGACTGTTTCTCCAACTCTCCAGTCACACTGACATCACTACCTTGTTTGATTTAGCAATTAAATCGAATTCCACTGCCATATTTAAATATCATGCATGTAGTGTGTGTGCGTCTGAGTAGCAGTTTGGTCTAGTGATGTTGCTAATTAGAAAGTATCACCAATGTGTTATATTTACTCATGATGTGGTCTAAAAAGTCTTTTCAAAAATTTCATTTGACCCATTTTAACTTTGACCTTGTAAACTGTATTCTCTTCTGTTTACCTGTCCTTTGCAATAGACGAAATGCTTCAAAGCGTCTCATTTTGCACATTACTTAAAAATATATCCCAAACAGGCACTCATTAGGTTTTGGTATTCCTGTACTCACTTTAATTATTTCTGATTTGTCCCTCTACACAGACAAATATTAAAGAAAGGAAAATAGATATTTTAATCTTGGGGAAGATGCTTTCTAAAGACTCAGCAATCTCTATCTTTCCACGGAATAGTTTGTAATTATAATCATTCAGAGTGTTTAAAGTAGACTGTGGAATTCAAAGAAAGTGTGCGCAGAAAATCGTCATTAATTGCATTTTTTTGGTGGCTGGTTTTTTTTCTCTAAAAGATACATACACACCCACACAGTCTCCCTCTCTCTCTTTCTCTCTCTCTGTCACACACACACACACATTGGCACACACACGCACACACACACATCGTAATACATACACATATACACAATCACACACACTGGCTTTCCAGAAAGGAAGTGTTAAAAATGTCTCATTGTCAGTGGACTTCTAAATTCAATAGTCAGCAAATCAGTTCAGATTTTTCTACTGAAGAGAATGGAGAAAATGTCAGCATCTGCTGGAACACCTGCATGAATAGATAGGGCTCACACATTATCCCAGATTTGTAAGGATTTTGTATCCCTAGGATGAGTCAAATGTTGGCCTTTCCTCTAAGGGCTTTATTCTGACACAGAACAAACCTCATCCTGTGGTTAACAGTTGAGATAGCACACATTTTGTTAAACAAATGGAAAGATCAAACAGTTATGAGAGCAATAACCAAATTTTCCTTATTTTAACAGCTTTCTCAAGTGTGGAAGGACTTTAAATCCTTTCACAGTTCAGCAGGAAAGACCTCTGATGTCTTTGAAAAACATCAGGCCTGAGACCATGCTGGGGAACTTTTTCAGCTCGGCACTAAAATGTACTTTCTGCTCACATGGAAGGAGGGAAAATCTAGCACATGCATTTATTTCTCTAGCAACACTCAGCACCTAAGACTGTGCACTCAGACCAGAGTCTACAAATTGGAATTGGACCTGTATGCTCCCCCCCTTTTTTTTTTTTTTTTTTTGAGATGGAATTTCGCTCCTGTCACCCAGGCTGGAGTGCAATGCCACCATCTCAATTCTTTGCAACCTCTGCCTCCTGGGTTCAGGTGATTCTCCTGCCTCAGCCTCCCAAGTTGCTGGGATTATAGGCGCCTGCCACCACGCCAAGCTAATTTTTGTATTTTTACTAGAGACAGGGTTTCTTCATGTTGGCCAGGCTGGTCTCGAACTCCTGACCTCAGGTGATCTTTCCGTTTCCGTCTTCCACAAGTGCTAGGATTACAGGTGTGAGCCACGGCACCCGGACTCATTTTGTATTTTTAATTCTTTTCATAATGGCCATTACTCAGTGTTTTGATAGTTTTCCTAATGGTCTAATACTTGCTTAATTCCCATCTACCTATCTCCTCTCATCCCCCAAGTGCACTCTAAATTCTAGTTATATTGTAACTACTTCTCTTTGTTGACATTATTATGTTACATACATGATCAAGAAGGAGAAGAATCTTCCAACATGATGGATCATCACTTCTTGTCAAGAATCTTGAATTATGTTTGTGCCGTTAAAATGTAGTTTGCTTTAGGAAATAGGATGGGAGAGAATAAAGGAAATCAGATTAAGGGTGTCACACTTCCAGTTGCCTTCAGCTGTTTATACCTCAGTGTGTGCCTAATGGGTAGGAGCACTGATTAGAAGGGGCCCCTATGTAACAGAGTAAAATAATGTCAGATTGAGTATTCATTCTACAAAATACATGTCGGAGAGTTTTAAAAGGTATCATTTTGTGTTTATCATGTTAGCAGTGTCTTGTATATTTGTTGAAATCTAATGAAGTAAATTAGTAGCAGAACATAACGTTCTGTGAGATAATGTGAAGACGGGAAGACTAGAAAGATTCCACATTCTTACAGTCATAACCTGAAGCGGTCCGAGAATATGATGGTCGAATGATGGCAGATGCTGTTGATGCCACCCATATACCTTCGTCCACCTTACTGTGCCCACACATGCCAGCCTGCCTTCCAACAGTCATCATCTATATCTTGTTTAGAAGCTTTCCCTGAGGGTGGCTGCTAAATCCTATGTTCCTGAGTAAATGTCCTTCTGGTGGAAGCTCTTAATGATATATGTGGGCACACAACTACTACTGTCCTCTTGTCGCTTAGCAAAGTCTGTATCCACAGGACCTCCCAGAGTTTTCCTGTAGGATTAAGTGTCAGTCACCCCTTGAAGTCTCCCATTTTGATGTCACCTAGTCTCTTCTGGTATCTAGGTTTTCTAAATAATTATATGCACTCAATTTTTATTTCTGAGTGTACTGACGGGCCTCCCTGGCTGAGCATAAGGGGAACAGGGAGAGGAAATTCAGCAAAACAAGAATTCTGGTCTCAGGCTTTTGTAGGATTGAGAAAATACATCCACCTTGACCCAACAGGAGGACACATGAGGACAGGTGAGAACAGTTGGCTGCACAACCAAGCCCAGGAGAGTGGAGATCTTCTGAAGATGACAGGGTCTGAGGTGAGTGAGTAGAGTTAAACAGGAACATCCCCTTGGAGAAGAGCTGGGAGGCAGCAAAGGAGTAGAAAGTTGGGTTATGTTTATTTGTAGCTTTTCTGACCTAAGGATTAGAATTTCAGAGATACTTTAGGCAGCTGTAAGTAGTTTAATCTGACTTGAGGGTAGGTGTTGGTGGAGGTGTCACCAAGAGATGACAGTGAAAAGTTAGAACGCTCAAAATCATGAAGAGTCCTGCATAGCTCCTTTGGGCCAAAGGGGAGAGAAGGAAACTGGAAGAAGAGTAAAAAGGAGGAGAAGCAGAGTTTCTGAAGACAGCCTCGGGACAGGAAGGAGGACGCTAAAGAGGGTGGCGCACTATAGGATGAAGACATTTGTACACATTTTTCACTACATCCTAGCACTGATGTTGTGTTGTTGATTTTCAAAAATGTGTATTTCATTTTTCACCCTTAATAGATTGAATTTTGATGTGCATGACTTGACTATTTCCCATGCTCTAAATGAAAGTGAAATGGTTGAATAAATCTGCCGTCTTAGCATCCTCCAAAATTCAGAACCACATATTTTTCTTCTTTCATCCCCATCTCCAAAGGCAGTATTGTCCTCATTTTTTAAGCACCTGCAATCTTTTGCTAGTTTAGTCTTAAAATTGTAAGCTCTTTAGTTCTGATATTTTGTGTACATTTATTTGATAGCATGTATTTTATTTGCTGCAAAGAGCCACAGGCATTCATGTAGCTATAAAAGTAATAACACTTAAAATAATAATAATTTTATATTGAGTCTCTTGAGTTACATTGTTTTTCTGGCATGGAAGTGTTTCGGTAATGCTCGGTGACTGCTGTACCCGTGAGATCTTCATGAAAATGAGATGCAAAAATGTGTATTTATGGAGCCATACCATTGAACATATTTTCAGCAGAGTACTTCTCTTTCTTTTAAAGAGAGCCTGAGTTTTCAAAAATGACTACAGACTGTGTGACATTCCCCAGTCTATGAAATACTGCACTGTGCATTAGCAATTTCTTTGTAATAATGGGGGTACATATTTTAGAAAAAAACGTGCAATAGAGGATTGAATTCTGCTATGTGGATTCAGTGCTTTGGCTATATTCTCCAAATATGGACAATTCTTTATACCACTGTGATTTTTGGAGTTGTTGGCATGTAGTTGAAATAACCCAAAACAGGAAAAGCTATATATGTGTCCATATCTGTGCATGGGTCTAGAATATTTAAATTATTATTGTTTTGTATTTTTTGAGATGGAGTTTCACTCTTGTTGCCCAGGCTGGAGTGCAATGGTGTGATCTTGGCTCACTGCAACCTCCGCCTCCCAGGTTCAAGCGATTCTCCTGCCTCAGCCTCCCAAGTAGCTGGGATTACAGGCATGTACCAGCATGCCTGGCTAATTCTGTATTTCTAGTAGAGACAGAGTTTCTCCATGTTGATCAGACTAGTCTCAAATTCCAGACCTCAGGTGATCCGCCTGCCTCAGCCTCCCAAAGTCCTGGGATTACAGGCGTGAGCCACCATGCCCAGCCTATTTAAATTGTTTTAATACCTAACAAAGTAAATAAAATATAAATTTAATGACCAGGTCTGTACCATTTATCCATTTGATCTTGAACATTTTTCTTAATTTTTTTCACCTTTAAAACAGAAATAATCTTACTCATATTGATGGACTTTATTAAGAGTAAATAACAGCTTGCAGAGTATTTGTTACTATTCCCAATGCAGTAAAAAATTTAACATATAGCAACTATTACTACTAATACCACCATTACTCAAGAAAGCATAGATGACATAGGGAAAAGAATGACTAAAGGCTTCATCTACCTACAGTCTATTTCTTTTGAAACCACATGTGGCTGAAAAGCTAAAATTCAGGAAATGAACCAACGATACTGATGGACCTCTAGTAAAATGCATGGAAAAAAAGAGCCATCAGTGGTTTTATTGAGGGTTTCTGCATTAATTATTTGCTCCTAGTTCTAGTAGGCTTTGATTACTGATTTCTGAAGTCTTGTAGATCACTACAGATACAGAAATGTACCAGGGGCTGGGTTGATAAACATTTGTTCTGCAGTGAACCCTGGCAATGGGCAGCCTGATGGCATGAACAGAGCTACAAAAAGTAACAAGGATTTTAGATAAACAGAAGTGTGAGGCCATTCAGGTGGAGGCACACATCTGACATCACCACATCCTGCTTTAAAATATTATATACTAGGATTGTTCATATGGATGGATATCAGTTAATGTTTAAAGCAGATATCAGTTAATACATAAGTTCTGTTTAGAAGACTTTTTCCCCCGAAAGTATTATGCTTTATATATGAAAATTACATCCATCAGATGCTTTGCTTATTACAAAATCTAGCTCTATAAAATGAAACATTTTTAAGAGTCTTACACAGCGGAATCGTGTAAAAACAATTTTTGTTTTATAGAGGAAGAAATCAATATTAAACATCTATTATATACCAGATCCCTCATCTTCTAAAACTCTACATTAATTAAGAGACTTTTTTCTCCAAGCAGAACACCAAGAAGAAAATATGCCTAAAACACCAGGAAACAGACTATCATCTGTAATAGAGATAGCAAGATAAGAAGTTCCTAAATCGTTTAGTTACTGAATGGCATCAGGTGGGTTCTGGCTTGACCTTTTTTTCCTCCCCATTTCCTTAAATTTCTAGAAGTTGGCTGCTATAGCAGCAAGACCTGTGCCTTTACAATACAATGCCCAAGGTAGGAAGGGAAAGGGTTTAAGGGGAGGAAATCCCTTGCACAGAATTTACTTCCTTTCTTTGTCTCTGTCCCTCGCTCTCATGAGGGAGGGAACTCATTCTCAGAACCCTATAGCTCTCAATGTCCAGTGCTGTGTTATTGTACGTGGACAATGTTCAAAGAAAAAATGATACCAAGAATATACCTAACTTTAACTTTAAATCTCATGAGCAATGCCAGCATGTTGCTAAAGTGAGGTGAAACTATGGCATTTCACCAAAACCCCTTTCATGACTGGGGTACTTATATCTGCAACTACGCTGAGATACCCTCAACTGAAGACAGTTTCTCACCAAAAGACAAGTCCCAATTCCCAGGCAGCCTATAACCAATATCTGGTCTTGTGGAATATGAATCCCTAGCCCCTATCTCAACACAGGACTCCTGGCTTCAGAAGTCATTATGGGGTTGACAGAAATGTCTCCTGAGGCTGTCTTGCAGCCAAACTCTGTTGCCCATCTTCCTTCCATTACTCTCTCCTAGATGATCACCCAGAGAGCATTTCTCAATGAACTTCATTCATAGCTTATCTCAGAGGCCGCTTGTCAAGAAACCCAATCTGAAAAAGATGGAAAGAAGTGGAAAAGAGCTCTAGGATCAGTAGCTAATAGTTCTGCTAACTCTAATTTAATTCTCCCAATAACCTTACGCAGTTATCACTCCTTTAAGAAACAAGAATGCAGAATAGTGTTGACATTGAAAACCTTGTCCACGGTCACATAGCACACATCTTTGTCATGCTTTTTCTCAAATATCATGCCTCATCTGTAATGTTCACTTTTTATTTTTAATTTAAAAATAAATCAAATATAAAAGTTCATTTTCGGTGGTTTAGGTATTTTTTTAAAACTATTTTTGTGTTTTGCAATTAAATGACTTGAAAATTTAAGTAGAGTGGAATTATTTTAGTTGATGCTTATACTGATCTATTATTGTTATTGTGTCAGCTCTCTGGCTCTTTGGATTATTGCAATTGTCTATTAAGCTATGATGAGTCTTCAGAACCCTATGATGATTGAGCAAGATTCTTTTTCTGTTAAATCTCGCCTCAGAATTTAACTGTTATTTCTTACTGTAATTTTAGAAAGCATAATGTCAAATGCTGAAATTTAGTCAATATCCTGAGCAATCTAGGATGCCTATTTTTATTTCTTCTGAGGATTCCACTGCAGAGTCTAGGAGACCATCCTCTTTATTTAAAACATCTTTGGTTTAATGGTGCAGATGAACACTGGGGAAATTTGAAAGGAAAAAAATAAAATCTTTATTCCCGAGATTCAAACTCCATTTTTCCCTGTTAGTGGTATTTTTATTTTTAGATTATTTGGTCTTACTCCTGTGAGCATTAATTGCTGCTTTTCTGCATCATTAATTTAGCACTTCAATATTGAGCCAGGTATATTATTGCATTGAAGCATCTTAAAATAAACTTTATTAAAACACAGATCATTCCAGAGTCTGGGGAGGGGATAAACATGCCCATCTTAAAATTGTGAGACTGGGTTTTTGCTGTGCATTCTAGGACAAATTAAAAAATCCTCTTAGGTTTTTAATTCTTCGACTGCAGAGAGATGTGAACATGATATCTAAACAGCACAATATTATGTATTACATTAACTGCTTATTGAAGACCTACTCTGTGTCAGACACTGGGGATTTTTGGATAAAAGATAAGATATGCTTCAGGAGTGAAATTACGAAATAGAAAATTGCCTGAAGGCAAATAAAAATGAATAAAGGAAAAATGAATTAACAGAGGAATATTTTAAAAGCTTGACATAGTTTATTCTAATTAAACTAGAAAATTAACCAGAATACAAGGTCCACATTACCTACATTTTCTAAAAATAAAAGCCTTCCCATGTTAATTGTGCAGAAATGTTTTCAACTCAGATACCTCTCACCTCCCCAATCATGTAAGAATCTATAGTTATTTTGGTCTGTTTATGTTCAATTATTTTTCAGAAGTGATGCCAAATGAATTGAATGGGGAAAAGGTATTCATTTCAACAAATACTACGGGGAAAAACAGATTTCCAGATATGAACTGTGAAGTTTTGCTAACATTTTCAAGAGAAATATTCTTTTTCTTTGAATTCCCTCAACTGCCTTTTCTCCTGTGACCCTAATTGATTGATTTATACTTCAGATGCAACCGGTTGTAGTTTCTTAACAGACCACACAAATTACACTTCTTCTGATTGTGCAAATGGTGTTCTTATAGTGATGTTTCTAATGCAAAAATTGGCAACAAGTGTTCTCAATAGTTTTAAAATATATCCAAATCACAGAGATAATATTGACCAAATTAAGGCAAAATAATATGTTTGTGATTTCTTCTTTGTATAAAAATATACTACAGTAAACCATTTCTGTATAAGTAGCAGTAGTGATCCATACAACTTGTTGGCTCAAACACCTTAGATCAGATTATTTTTGTCAGTGCCAGGAACAAAATAGTTTTTTGTTTTGTTTTGTTTTTTGTTTTTTTCATTTCTTTCTTTCTTTGTGATTTTTAAAATTTTTTTCTGAGTATTTTTGAGCCACCCTATAAAAGCATTTTTTTCCTTGAGAATTCCTATAGTCCATGAGCCATGTATGCATGGGAATGAATGTAGCAGAAACCATTATGTGTTCCAAAGTATACCAATTTCAACATACCTTCAAAACTCTAAATGAAATGTGTCATTAACGGAAGAATACCAGCGGCTGGGAAATGTATAAGCCTTGTAAACTCTAAAGTACACAGCCATAAACATAATGAATCTGCATCCCTTAGAAAAATATCCCCTCCTGGGTGTGGAGCTACCTATCTTTATTATCTTTAATATCCTGTGCCTGGTGCACTAATTTTTTTTTTTTAATGAAATCACTCAGACTTACAGCACAGAATGAAAAATGAAAACTGTACAGCTAATGAATCCAGCCAGCCTATTTTAATTCCATGCCTAATTTTCCTTGGACTTCGAGAGCGGACACCTCGGTTGGGGGAAAAAATACCACAATAAGTCTCTCACTCTTAAATCATGTTCAAATTACAGGGCCGGGGGCAGGTTGCTGTTTCACCCAGCCTGGAGAATGCAGCCTTGTTCATAGGTAGGGATAAGGTCAGATTCCTGTCCAAGTCAACAGTCATCTAACACAGCCCTATCAGGTTTAGCAAGCAAGAAATGTTTTTGTTTTGTTTTGTTTTTGAGGCAAGGGTTAACTACATTTTTGTTTAGATTCCAACCTAAAAACCTAAAAGAGAGGGAGTGAGGAATAAGGGATTGCTCTCTGGCATAACTTCATTTGAGACAAAATGGCATCAGTAACACTCCATTTATTCTGTATCATGCAATATTCAGTTTCTGCACAGCAAGATGGAAGACTAGGTCCCTAACTTTCTCTCCCAGAATCCATTAATATTAATAGTCTGAATAATAGGGATGAAAAAGCTGTTGTGAGTGGAGCATGTAACCTACTTTTGCAGTCTCCTGTTTGGTTGGTGAACACTCGCTCCTGCCTCTTTCTGGTGCATTGTTTCCCCGTCTGTCATTTAACTGCTTTAGGTTGAAATACATATGCAAGGATATAATTCATTAATAACTATTGTCCATCACAAAATTAACTGGAGTGAGACCTGATGTGGTGATTTTGTAAAAATAAATAATTTAAAAATTTTCCCTAGGTCAGAAGCAACACACATAGAGGCACATACATCATCTATAGTATTATATTATTATTTTTGCTTATATTTCCTTTGTTTAGAAAAAAAGCTGCAAGGAGCACATTAATGGCATGAAAAGAAAGATGCTTACTAAAAGTAAAGATGTCATGCTCCTCAGGAAGAAGTTTCCCTGGGTCAGTCATGGTGAATCCTCTGTTCTGCTGGTCTCCCTGGGCACACAGTAAATATTTGTTGATGGAATATAAATTTTCATGGGGTCTTACACTCCAAATGAGGAAATAAATCATAACGTCAACGTAAATTTCATATCTTAAACCAACTTTTCACTTCTGATTCTTTTGTCTTCCTTAATTCTCCTCAATTTGCTTTCTTTTAAATAATAAATTAAAATGATGAGTTTACTCTGCTTTCTGCTAGAGTATGAGCTTACCAGATACCAATTATTATTGCTGAAATATTAATAATCACTTTATATCTTATCCTTGGTCTTGGAAATCTATTTGGATTTGACATATCTGAAAAGTTAAAGTGACCTGTCTGCAATGTTGTTATGCTTGTCTTCTGTTCGTCTCTGTGAACTGCTGCTATATTTATGCTCTGTTTCTAATTGTAATACTCTGAACTGTTTCATATGCAGCAGGCTTTTCTATCTTAACCAGGATTAATCTTTGCAAAGGCAAGGATTGCTATATATGTAGGTATTAGGTAGTGAATAATGTTTTTGTTTACTAAAAGAAAAATAAATTAGATGTGACAATTTCTTGTGATGAAGTGTGTATCAATTCCTAAAAAGCACTTAGTGTAAGAAGTTTTCAGTTCTATTTAAGACAAGCCTCATTAAATGTGTGATTTTTGAACTGATCTTTTCTCAGATATAAATTATTTGCCTTCAGTCGCTTATTTAATTCTCAGTTCTATCTACTTCTATATAACCCTACTGAAAATGTCTAAACTCAGAGTTTCAAAGCCCTCTTTTAGCCTAATGCAGTAGCTTCCTCAGTGGTCTCTTAGTCTTTCAACCTCCAATACATGCTACATACATACAGCTTTCAAATAATCTTTCTTAAACCCAAATATTTTCCTTAATTCTCATCAAAGGCAAAATATTGCCTTAACTGGCTTATAAGTTATTTTATTATCTTCTTTGCCTCACAAGCCTATGCTCCACCTATTCTACATCATATTTTTTTCTGTGTGCTGTGTAACTTCCACATTTTTTGACTTACTGCTTTTGACAGTGTTCCTTAATTTTCCTGGTTGCCCGTTTATCCTTTATGAACTTGATCCAATGCCGTCAGCTCTTAGTAGACTCTCCAAGATTATCTCATACCAAGGAGTTCCATACTGTTTTCTCTGTTGTATTTCTAAGTTACCTTCTGATGATAATCTGAGTGCAATTGCGTGATTTGTTACATCTCCCTTAACCTAACTGTAAATATCTTGAGGAATGTATTTTGACACTCAATGTAGGCACAGTGCCTGACATATAGTAAGCTCTCAAAATGTTGCCTAGTAAATGAGCAATTGGTTTAATAAATTGATATATTTTGCTGATTTTATGCTGAGATGAAAAAATTAGTAATTCTACTAATTTCCCATGTTTTTGTCATTTTTATGTTTTAGATGCTTTTATTAGCTTATTAAAATTTGTTAAAATGATTGGGAATCATTAGTCTAGAGCAATTGGATAAAGGTTTCTGGATGTGATATATCTATGATTTGTCTAGGCAAACTGAAGTACAATAGAAATAAAATAATCAGAGGATGATTTTGGAAAAATAAAATAGTGTATATGTGAATGTTAAATTGCAGAGAAAATCATGAGGTGATTATCAATTTAGGAAAACAGAAATGCTCTGAGAGTTTACTTATAGTTCCTTACATTGATTGTTGACCAGGTATGTTTTCAGAATCTGGAGATGAATGCGTGAACAACAACAAAATAAAATTGTCAACACGGAGCTTGCCAACTAGGAAATACAATCATAATACACTTTTTTTGACTCTGCAGCAATTGTATTTTACTGATGTTGCTATAAGATTTGGCTATTAATTCATAGTAAAGGTAAACTATATTCTAGAAATGAAGATTTGTGAGAGTACATGTGTATGCATATTAGTTATAGGGCTAATTCCTCCTCTATTATAATAGGCACATTATCATTGGGCACTCCAGCTTGGGTGACAGAGGGAGAACCCATCTGGAAAAAACAATTCTACTGGAAAGGAATTAAGAAAGTAGAGTATAACCACATTATTTCAAAATATAGTAGTAACTACCAGGCAAAACAGTTCACTTAAGCAGTTGTTTCTGGGGAATGAGACTGCATGGAAGATTAGAACAGGTAGATCTGTTTTAATTATTTCATTTACACATTTTGGTGTCATTGTATTTGTGACTACTTTTAAACATCAATTTTTTAAAAAAACAATAAAATATGGATAATACATTTTGCTGTTTGTAGAAGTGCCTTCAGTTAATTACAGTATGATGATATGCTTTTGTTAAAAAAATGAAATCATTAAAAGATTGAAAACGAAAAACAAATTCTCTATATGCTCAAAGATGAGAATATCATTATGTTACTGTAATCCACATTACCTTCTATATAAGTTGCTACAGGACAAATTTCTATTCAGTATATTGCTAGAATAAAATGGAGTCTTATTTTAAATGGACAATTTACTATGTCTGATGAGAAATTGAAAGATAACACCATATAGTTCTTTATTACTTGGCTGCCAGGAAGCACATGGTTAACTAAATACGGGGTGGCAGACATGTTTTCTTTTTCCTTTTCAATGTCTGATTTTTAAAAAAATGTAATTCGTGTTTTATTAGCTTCATTATTTATGACTTCTATTCTGCCTCAAACCCTTTTAGCAAAGAAGTGGCACATGAATAAATAAGTAATAAGATGTGCTTGAAATATAGATGTGACAAGAAAAAGTTCAGGAATCATAAAAGGATCTCATAGTTCAGAATGTGAGATGCAGGGGCCAATGCATGGCAGTGAGAAAAGTTGCTGTTACCATGGACCTAGAGCAAAATCGCTACAACCATAAACAACCTGGAGACGGTTCAGAGTTGAAGAGTTCACCAGGTAGGAATATTTTTGAATCAGGAGGAACAGAACATTTTTACATAAAGAAAAAATGAAACAACGGAGGAAGACAAAACAGCAGTATAAGCCTGAGTTATCAAACTTCTGTTAGATAATTAACAAAAAATATTGGAAGCTTTTCTACAAACCCTGAAAAGGAAAAACAATGAGAAGATACTCCTTCTGGCTGAGAAAGAAGAGGGAGAAGAAGGGAAGGGGAAGAAAGTGAAGACCAAGGGAAGGAAGAAGAAAAATAGAGTAAGTGGTAGAGAAAGAAGAGGTCTAAAAAAGAAAAGAAAAATAAGAGAAGGAGGCCAAGTACGAAGAGTAGAGGAATGAGATTGGAAATAGCTATTTAATTTTTTAACACCTTAGAAATGATGTATCCTTTTCATAATGAGAGATGGATGTCATAGTTGTAATACACTCTATATGTGGTCTAACGAAAGCCATCTCAATTTTAGATGAAGAAGGTGAGGACTAATAACAAATGAACTGTTGGCCAGGCGTGGTGGCTCACGCCTGTAATACCAACACTTTGGGAGGCCGAGGCCGGTGGATCACCTGGGCTCGGGAGTTTGAGACCAGCCTAACCAACATGGAGAAACCCCGCCACTACTAAAAAAAAAAAAAAACCCAAATGTCCATCAGTGACAGACTGGATTAAGAAAATGTGGCACATATACACCATGGCATACTATGCAGCCATAAGAAAGGATGAGTTTGTGTCCTTTGTAGGGACATGGATGCAGCTGGAAACCATCATTCTGAGCAAACTATCGCAAGAACAGAAAACCAAACACCGCATGTTCTCACTCATAGGTGGGAAATGAACAATGAGATCACTTGGACTCCGGAAGGGGAACATCACACACCGGGGCCTATCATGGGGAGGGGGGAGGGGGGAGGGATTGCATTGGGAGTTATACCTGATGTAAATGACAAGTTGATGGGTGCTGACGAGTTGATGGGTGCAGCACGCCAACATGGCACAGGTATACATATGTAACAAACCTGCACGTTATCCACATGTACCCTAGAACTTAAAGTATAATTAAAAAAAAAAAATACAAAAATTAACCGGGCATGGTGGTGGGTGTGCCCCTAATTCCAGCTGCTCCCGAGGCTGAGGCAGGAGAAATATTTGAACCCAGGAGGCGGAGGTTGCCGTGAGCTGAGATCGAGCCATTGCACTCTAGCCTGGGCAACAAGAGCAAAACTCTGTCTCAAAAAAGAAAAAAAAGAAATGAGTTGTTTTTCTTCTTGTGAAATTCCTCACAGCCGTCTTGCTCAGCAACTTCACCTTGATGTTACCCTACCTCCTCATCAAATAAAGGTTCACTTGGCAAGTATCTATTAATTCCCGTGAACCTTCATGTGTCTTTTAATTACATTACTATTTCAGAATTTTATTAAATCTCTTTATCATCTTTCCAAAATTGTTGTACATCTCAAATTCTACTAGGCTAAAATTGTTTTAAGGAATTAAAAATATATTAAGAAATTAGCACATACATTCAATGACATTTTGAGAAATTACAAGCCTGCTGAGTGAGAGTAATGTACACCTACGTTAGATTCTCTTGTTTTCTATCATGCTATATCATTTTGCCTTGACTGTCGAAATACTTATAAATTCTTATGGGGGCTAGATGTGGTGACTCACTCCTGTAATTCCAGCATTTTGGGAGGCCAAGGCAAGAGGATCACTTGAGTCCAGGAATTCCAGACCAGCCTGAGCAACGTAGTGAGATTTCGGCTCTACAAAAATTTTAAAAAATTAGCCAGGTGTGGTGGCATATGCCTGTAGTCTGTTATTTGGGAGGCTGAGGCAGGTGGATAGCTTGAGCCCAGGCGGTGAAGGTTACATTGAGCCGAGATCATGCCACGGCACTCCAGCTTGGGTGACAGAGGGAGACCCCATCTGGAAAAAAAAAAAAAAAAATCCTGGAAAGGAATTAACATTGATCCAGAACCTGAACTGTATGAATTACTGTTCTAGATCTTTTCCATAATCTACATTACAGAAATATTTCTGCTACATAAGAGATAAGAAAACTGAATGACAAAAAGGTAAGGCAGTGCAATCAGGGTTGTGAGCTGAGAAAGGAGAAAAATTGGATTTGTGTTTATGTCTCCCCAACACCAAAGCAGATTTTCTTTCTGTCATAAATGCTGACTGAAGTACCAGTAATAATGAATCAATAATGTTTGTATTATCAAGACCTACTTATCGAGACTTATTCATGATGGCATGAATATTGGATCAAAATTTCTTATTTTCCTTTTCACATAAGTTGTTTTTAGCTTGCTACTAGGCCAGTAAATTCCCCATAATCTAGATGCTATGTGCCATATGGTGGGTTAATATTGCTATGAGAACTTTAATTTTTTTGGATTTCTGACATTTTATTTTCAACTTATCAATTTTATTGTGCCATTAGGGCTCGTACTTTTTTTAGCGTTTATTTTAAAAAGAATTCTTCAGTTTCACATGATCCAGAATAACATATCCATCAGGTAATTTCAGTGGAAAATAAAACTCGAGACACACACACATTTCTGTTCTGGTAAAGAAAGATTTCTCAATAAATCAGATGAATTGACATTCTCTTTATTAATGAGAAATTACTGGCTGGAAGTTGGATCTTTTCCTATTCACGGTATATTCGGAAATATTTCTTCAATGAAAGCATGAGTATGAGCTAGCTGCTGTTTTGTTTTGCACCTCTGGTCAACCACACTGGAGAAGCTTTAGAACAAAATAAACAGTCACCTGCTGCCTCTGCATTGCAAGTAAAGGATCCATGTAGCAGGCGGACAGAGTAACTGAATGCCCCTGCACACTTTTAGAGGCTTGAAAACTGAACCCATACAGATGAGCCAATTACGCCATTCAACTGAGAATATAAAATGTAATGGGAACAGTGTTGGGCTTTTGTTCAAGATATGGCTTTACCAATTATAAACTATATTATTTTTGAATAAATGAGTCACAGCTTCCTCAGGTTGAATATATTTAGTATTTACTGAGAATACAACTGTGAGGCTTATAGCTTTTTATGAACTTGAATTTTTAAAAAATACTAGTGTTTATTATAAAAATAATTGTTATAATTTATGTCACCAAGCCATTGTAAATACTTTCTAAGATTGCATTGGAAAGGGTGCTACAAGACTTATTTTATTCAAATTCCAGTAAGAAATAGAGAAATTGGAATATAGAGTTATTTCTAAAGTGCTTTAAAAATAAGTATTGACGATGGTATTCATTGTCTTAAAAGACTGTAAAGAACAACATGAATTACTTAGCTTACCTCTCACATTCTAAAAAGCCCCTATTATGAGAATTTTTCTGCTAAATATACGTCAGTCATGTTTGAGGATTGAAATAATTCTTCCCCATGTCTCTATTTAATAGCTCCTTTTTGGTTTATTGTGAGTTATTATATGACTTTACAACAAGAAAATTGCATTTCTGAAATAGTAAATTTTTACAACTCAAATTTTGATTCTAGCTGGACATTCTAACAGGTAGATATTGTGAAGGTAGTTTGTGTTAGACGAGTATCTTATCATCTAGAAATGCATAGCCCAGCAAGGAAATAATGCTCCCTTACTTGACTCAAATTGACCAGCTTTTAGCATCATTGGGAAATTTCCAACATATCTCCTATTGCTAAATTTATAACAGATATAGATAATATATTTTAAAGAAAGTTCTAAATAATAGTATGAGCAAAAATATTATTGTCTCTGATAAATTACCCATAAGGTTTTCCTTTGTATTATCACTATGGCATTTTGCCTGATTTAATTGTATCCTCACAGCAACGCAGTGATACAGATTTTAATCTATCAGATGAGGAAACAGAAAGGGAGAGATGGTAACTAAACACATCATTCAAAATGTCAAACTGCTAACTAGAGGAGCCAGGATATGAGACCAAAACATATGCAAACTGCACTGTGTAGCACTGACATAGTAAAAAATGTTTAACAACTTCGACTCGTTCCTCCTTCACTCCCTTTGTCCATCCTCACACATGACAAATTTTGTTTCAAGTTAATCCAGTCAAAATGTTCTGGATCTGAATTTTACCTATTGCCAGAGGGGATGTCCTTAGATATCTGTCTTAAAGATTATACATTTTAGGTTAAATGTTTGGTTTTATTTTTCTCCCTATACACTAAACAAGAGGTCCTAAACAAGGATAGTATCTGAATATTTTATGTACATAAAAATACAATAATAAGCTGGGGAGAAGATAAGAGCCACTGCCTTCCAGTTACGAGTTTCCACTTTTGAACAGTCTAATGGGAGTACTGAAAAAGCCCCTAGGCAAGCGAGTGGTTATGGGAAGAAATTTACCAAAAAAAAAAAAAAAAAACATGGCAAACATTGAAACTTCTAATCTGAGAACATCAAGGTCCTGTCTGAACACACGGACCTTATCTAACCTAAGAAAAATGACCTAGAGGTCAGCCCACCTAGCATCAGTACCCTCCTTGTACTGCCAACCTGATAGCCCAACCCGTATAAAATTTCTGTAGAACAAATGGGAGGAGGACAGTGAACACAGCTGCTTCTCCTACTTTCTCTGGACACAGTCACTCCCACAGTGCATTCATAAAATTGGTCATGTTCACAGATATATATGCATTTGCATTTAATACTTTCATTAATTTAATCAGATCTTTAATAGGTAACAATGATGTAATCTATAAGCTGGGAAAAAGCTATGATGCAGTTGCTATGGAATGTACCATCACTGTGACTATGCCTATGATACAGTAGACACCAGGAATTATTAGTGAGAATCAAACTCGACTTGAAATCTAGGTCCACTGAGAGATGTTCTAATCTTTTTTTAAAAATCGTAATATCACTCTGTGGCCCAGGCCAGAGTGCAGTGGCATGATCATAGCTCATTGCAGCCCCTAATTCCTGGGCCCAAGCAATCCTCCTCCTCTAGCCTCCCACAGTGCTGGCATTACAGGTGTGACCCACCACAGCCGGCCCCGATCCAGTAAAACTTCATTTAAAAATTTCCATTCACAAGCTAAAAAAAGTCTCTCAGAGTCCAGGTGGCATTACGATTGCAATCAAATACATTTTTTTTTTGAAATATTAGATTGGTGCAAAAGCAATCAGTTTGTACCATTACTTTTAATAAAATGCAGTTTATCAATTTCTGTCCCATTTCGTTCTTGAACCCATACAGTGACTAGAATGCATTCCTACATACTGCTTTCCTATTGTTGCCTTAACACATTGCCACAAGCTTGTCAGCTTAAAACAACACAAAGTCATTTTCTTACAGTTCTGAAAGATATAAACTCAAAATCAGCTTTACTGGGACAAAATCAGAGTGTTAGCAGAGCTAGGCTCCCTCTAGAATTTCTAGGGAGAATCTGTTTCCTGGTCTTTTACAGCTTCTAAAGCTGCTGTCCTTGCATTGCAATGCCTGCAGCTCTTGCTTCATTTTCAAAGCCAGTGCCAGGACATCTGAGATTCTTCTCTGCTCCCACATTGTTCTCTCTCTTATCTCCAAAGCTGACCCACAGCCTCCTCCTTATAAGGATGTATATGATTACATCACTGGGCCATGTGACTGATTCAGGATAATGTCCCTATAGGTAAAAATTTTTTCCCAACATAAAGCAACCTATTTCACAGGTTCTAGGAATTAGGACATGGACATCACATAAAAAGTAGGACCTAATACAGGAAAGATATATTGAAAGAAGTCAGTGAAAGCATTTGAACCCTGGTGGTTAACACTGGTGTTTATCTCTGCTTTTTAATGCTTTTTTATATAAAAAAATTTTTGAGTTAATTTTAGACTTACAGAACATTTGCAATTTCTATATTCCCATTACCTAGTTTCCTTTTATTCTAACATCTCACTTAATCTTGGGACATTTATCTAAACTAAGAATTTAATTAAAATATAGAACTTATTTGAAGTCCATTAGCTTTTCAATTTTTTTTTTGTTTTGTTTTTGTTCTAGGATCCAATGCAGGATTCCACAATGTATTTACTTGCCTTGGCTTTCAGTCTCCCCAAGTCTGGGACAGATGATTATCTTTCCTTGTTTTCACTTTGAAGAGTCACTTACTTCCATCTTAATTTATTTTAAAAAATGTATATACAATAAAGTTTACATTGTGTTTCGTACAGTGATGGGGGTTTGGATTAATGAGTAAGTTGCTCATCCACTAACACCATTCCATACAGAACACTTCCATCACCCCAGATATTCCTTTTGTGAAGAATTCCTCCTTCCCCCAATCCCTGGAAACCACTGACTGGTTATCTTTCCTCTCGTTTTCAGAGAATGCAATATAAATGGAATTATATAATATGTAGCCTTTGGGTTCTGGCTTCTTACACTTCCTAAAAGGCATTTAAGAACCATCCAAGTAGTTCTATGAATCAATGGTGTGTTTCTTTTTATAGTAGTATTTTAATGTATGGATGGACCACAGATTGTTTATGCACTATGGGTTGAAAGACATCTGGTTTCCAGTTTGGGACAATATAAATAAAGCTACCATAACGTTCACATACATATTTTTATGTGAAGAAAATATTTTATTTCTTTAGGGTAGAAATTCAGAAGTGGGATTTCTGGGTCATATGGCAGGAATATGTTTAACTTTATATAAAAAAGCAGATAACGATTCCAGATACGGCTGTACTATTTTACGTTCTCATTGGTAATGAATTGCTGTTCCTTAGGCAAAAGTTGTTGATTCAAGTAAAGTTTATCATAAAGTTTTCATTTTATGGATTATACTTTTGAGTGATAGTTAATAATTCTTTGATCAATCCAAGGTCACCAGTTTTTCTCCTATGTCTTAGAGAAGTTTTATAGCTTTAGGTTTACATTTAAATCATGAAACCATATTTAATTAGTTTTTATATTAGGTGTGAGAAAAAGGTTGAAGATTATTTTATTTAAAAGTTTTATTGATAATTCACATGCCATACAATTCACCCACTAAAGTTATAATTAAATGACTTTTAAGAGAGTTGTTCAACCATCACTTCAATTATTAAACACTTTTGTCACCCCAAAAAGAAAACTCACACCCTATGACTGTTGCTCTTAACCACCCATCCCACTGTGGCCCTAGGAAACCATGGATCTACTTACTGTCCCTATGCATTTGCCTATTTTGAACATTATACAAATAGGATCACACAATATGTGGCACATTGTGACTGACTTCTTTTACTTGGCATGATGTTTTCAAGGATCACCCATGTTATAGCACATGTCAAGTAAAGTTGATCTCTGAACAACACAGATTTGAGCTGTGCGGGTTCACCTATATGCTTTTTTTTTTTTTTTTTTTAAAAAAAACCAAATGCAGTTTGAAAATACAGCATTCATGGGAGGCAAAACCTGTGTAAATGGAAGGCTGACTTTTCCTATAAACCACTTGGCTGAATTTGGAACTTGAGTCTGCCCAGATTTGGGTTTCCCTGGTTATTCCTAGAACCAATCTCCTGCATATACCCAGGGACAAATGTACTCTTATTTCTGTTTTTTTTTCCTAATAATATTTTACTTTCTGAACATACTGTGTTCTATTTACTCATTTATCAGTTGATGAATGTTTGAGTTGTTTTCACTTTTTAGTTATAATTCTGTTATGAACATTTGTGCACAACATTTGGGTGGGCAAAAGTCCTTTCTCTTGAGTATATATCTAGAAGTTGAATTGCTGAGTCACATAGTAACTTAATGTCTCATAGTTTGAGCAACTGCTGTATTGTTTTCCAGGATAGTTTAGCCATCTTAACATCCCACCAGCCTTTTATGGGGGACTTAACTTCTCCATATCCTCACCAAAGTTTGTCATTTTGACTGTAGCTATTATAGTGGATGTGAAGTGGTATTTGACTGGTTTAGCTTTGCATTGAAATAAATAGTCTGAATCAATTTTTAATGTTTGACTGCCACTAAGCCCCTCCTTTATTCCCTCTGCCTTATGTCTGTGCAAGCTGATACATAAGCTGGAGCACTCTGTCTTTGGGCATGGACAGAAGTCTCATACCACGCAAGTCCTTGCTCAGGTATCACTCAGCATCACTTCCTAACTTCCATAAAAACTCCAAACCAACTTCTTTTCTTTGCTCTCTTGAGTACCTTTTAAACCAGACTGAGAAGGCTCTCATGCTCTTCTCATTAGCTTTATTATGTAAATGATGAACTTTTCTTGCCACCTTCGTCCTTGTGCGATCATCAGTCTTGATCGCTGAATCAAACTTTATGTGGGGTCTATTTGGTCACTGTGAGATGGCCACAAAATTTCTAATGGCTAGCGACGTGGAGCACCTTTTCATGTGCTCATTGGACATTTGTGATTTTCTTCTGAAAAAATGTTTCTTCTAATCTTTTGTAAATTTTTTCATTGGGTTATTGTCTTTTTACTATGAAGTTTTAATAGTTGTGTATATTTTCTAGATACAAGTCCCTTATCAGGTATATGATTTGTAAGTATTTTCTGTCACTATGTGACTTATGTTGTCACTTTGTTGATGAGGTCCTTTATTGATGAGGTCCATCAAAGCACAATAGTTTTTAATTTGGGAGATGTTCAGTTTGTCGATTTTTTTGTTGTTGCTTGTGCTTTTTGTGTCACGTTTACAGGGTCATAAAGATTATGCCTGGATATTTTTCTTTTAATTTTATAGATTGAGTTTTTACATTTAGGCCTTTCATTTACTTTGGGTTAATTATGACATACGGTATAAGGTAGAGGTACATGCTATTATTTTCATGTGACTATTTAGTCACTTTGTTACTATTATTGAAGCTACTATTCTATCCACCATCAAATTGTCTTGGTAACCTTGCTGAAAATTAATTAGACATAAGGTGAGATTTATTTCTGAATTTTCAACTTGATTCCTTTCATTTACATGTATTGTTAGGAGCGTAACACACTCTTCTGATTAATGTAGTTTTGCAGTTATTTTTCAAATTAGGAAGTATGAATCTTTCTAATTTGTTCTTCAATATTATTTTGAATATGCATGGTCCTTTGAATTTCCATATGAATTTTAGGACTATCTCCTCAATTTTTGCAAAGAAGTCAGCTGAACTCCTAGGCTGAAGTGATTCTGCCATCTAAGCCTCCCAAATAGCTAAGACTACAGGCATGTGTCACACGACCAGCTGATTTTTTCAAAATGTATTTTTAGTAGAGATGAGGTCTTGATATGTTACTCAGGCTGGCCTCAAACCCCTGAGCTCAAGTAATCGTCTTGCCTTGGCCTCTGCAAGTGTTAAGATTACAGGCATGAGCCACCACACACAACCTAACATTTTAGTTTAGATTCAAGGGGGACATATGCAGGTTTTGGACATGAATATATTGTATGATACTGAGGTTTGCGCTTCTAATGATCCTGTCATCCAGTGAACAGAGTACCTGATAGGCAGTTTCTCAACCTGTGTCCCTTCTCTCCCTCCCTCCCTCCCACCTTTTGGAATCCCCAATACTTATTGTTCCCAACTTTGTGTCTGTGTAAACTCACTGTTTAGCTCCCACTAATAAATGAGAACACGCAGTATTTGGTTTTACATTTCTACAGCAATTTGTTTAGGATAATGTCGTCCAGCCTCATCCATGATGTTGAAAAGAGCATACTTTTATTCTTTTTTAGGACTGCATGGTATTCTATGTTGTATATGTACCACATTTTCTTTATCCAGTTCATCGATGGGCACCTAAGTTGACTCCATATATTTGCTATTGTGAATAGTGCTGCAATAAACATGTAAGTGCAGGTGTCTTTTTATTGAAAAAATTTATTTTTCTTTGGGTATATATTCATTAATGAGATTGGTGAGTCGTATGATAATTCTGTTTTTAGTTCTTTGAGAAGTCTTTAAACCGCTTTCCACTGCGGCTGAGCTAATTTACATTCCCACCAGCAGTGTATAAGTGTTTCGTTTTCTTCACAGTCTTGCAAACATCTATTATTTTCTGATTTTTTAGCAATAGCCATTTTGACTGCTGTGAGATGGTATCTCATTGTGGTTTTGATTTGCATCTCTCTGATCACTAATGATGTTGAATGTTTTTTCATATGTTTATTGGCTGCTTGTATGTCTTCTTTTGAGAAATGTGTATTCATATTCTTTGCCCACATTTTAGTGGGGTTATTTGTTGTTTCCTTGTTGATTTGTTTAAGTTCCTTACAGATTTTGGATATTAGACCTTCGTGGTAT
This sequence comes from Macaca mulatta, assembly GCF_049350105.2. NCBI lineage: Eukaryota > Metazoa > Chordata > Mammalia > Primates > Cercopithecidae > Macaca > Macaca mulatta. Next base: position 11,932,596 of record NC_133417.1, read on the forward strand.
GCATGATTTGCAAATATTTTCTCTCATTATGTAGCTTGTGTGTTTACTCTGTTGATAGTTTCTTTTGCCATGCAGAAGCTCTTTAGTTTAATTAGGTCCCACTTGTCAGTTTTTGTTTTTGTTGGATTTGCATTTGCCGACTTAGTCATAAATTATTTGCCTAGGCCATCGTATAGAAGGGTATTTCCTAGGGATTTTATAGTTTGAGATCTTAAATTATTTAAGTATTTAATCCACCTGGAGTTAATTTGTTATATGATGA